>NC_090922.1:636658623-637908623 GCF_040938575.1 Ambystoma mexicanum | reverse complement strand
GGGGCTGTGACAAAATGGCTACTGCTCTGCAGGAGTACAGGGATGAGTAATGGCAAAAACACCTACTCAGCTACACACTACTATTAAACCAACAGTGATCGCAATCACAAAAGTGGAACAGCACAGCGCGACAGTTAAACCTCCCTTGACTCTTTTGGTAACATGGGGCAATGGCAGGCGATATTCTTCAGTGAGCTGGTACTGAAGCAATCCAAACAACAATAGTACATCGATACCAAAAGAAAAGAATATCCAACTAAGAATCTATGAAAAAATGTTTCTTTAATTAAACTAATAAAAATGTACACAACTAATACAAATACTACTGACCCACCCATGTAAGGGCAAACACAGAGAAAGCAAACTTTAGAATAAAGGTGAACTTAGGGACTGTAAACATGGGTGCACAAGCGACAATTTCAGTAGCAAAATGTCAAAGTTATTGTATATGTCTTTCAAAACGTAGAGAATGTGAATTACAAGTCACTAGGGTCCTCCAAGGTGGATCAGCGGACAGGCCCTTTTAAAAAAAACATTCAGTTATTTTCTTTCAGGTTCTTCTGCTTCAAACCGAGTGCCCAGGTGCTTTTGTTGCCAAGCTGTGGTCAGCCAGAGAGCGGTAATAATTGGATCCAATGAGATGATGCTGTTCGGCAGTGGCTACAGCTTGCGGTTCGAAGAAGCTGGGGGAAATGGCAATGTCGGGTCGGTAGTACCGGAAGACTCGGCAGCCTCAGTGACCGAGAAGCTGAGACAGCAGTGAGTGGGCTCAACTGGCACAACACGATATAATGGTACTACAGTGATGACAGCTTCGAGCTCAAAGTATCTAGTAACGAGGCAGGTAGTCTCAAGTTGGAGAAACACGTCTCAGATGTGGAGTCAGCAGAGCTTCACCAATAGTGTCAAGCAAAACTCACAGATGTGGAGGCAGTCAAGTGTCGAAGTCAGAAGATGACTGTGGTGGTTGCATTGCAACAGCTTGGACAGTGTTGAAGGTACCCAACTTGGTGTTGGGGCTGTTCAGAGATGCAGTGAGAGCCAGGGTCCACTTCCTTGGTTCTGTGATTGCTGGGACAGCCAGTCCAGGGTCTCAGGGGTAAGGTGAATGCTTCTTCTGTCCTTAAACCAGGAAGGATTGTAGCGAGCTGTTGCAGGGTTCTGTCATTTCCAGTGAGCAAGGTCCTGGGTTCCCATGCATCAGTTGCAGTGGGCTTTGTCCAGCCAGCTGGCCATCCCAAATATTCCCATGGATGTTTAGAGAGAAGAGCTTTACTATTCACCTCTGTGGCAGAGGACTTTGGAGGAGAGTGAATTCCAAATCAGTTTCAAGTGAATTCTTTAAAAGTGTTCCAAAGATGCAGGGGAATGTGTTTCTACCCCTTTTATAGGCAAACTGCTACAGCAGATAGGTGCAGAGCAAGCCTATTGTTACGATTCCAATCCAAGCTGCTGTATCAAGTGGATCTACATGATCACTGCGAATCCTAAATTATCGACATTGAAATTACTGAAACACAAAGTCACGTAAATGGAAAGGCACACACAATATATGAATACATGGTAAATTAATGAGCATTTCTTACCTCAATTAGGAGCCCTCTGTGTAAGTCTCCCAAAAACGTGATTTCCTTGTCCAGAGGTTGCCCATTTCGGAACTAAACATGGGACGATTGAACGGGTACCTCAAGGAAATTGGTGGATGCAGTTGTGATGCAATGTATAGAAAAGCAGGGGACAGCCCTGCACATCCCAAACTGCATTAAGAAGTCCAACCCCTGTCGGAATGCCACCATACCATACCACACATGCACATTCAGGTAAGTTTTTTATTTTTATATAATGGCATGATAACTGCGCATTTTACAGACTCAAAATCACTTTGCTTCAATATAAAACAGTAAAAAAGGCATTTGACAATTTCGGGCCTGTAAAATACACATTAGCACCCAGCACGCGCGGCGCAACGGGAATACTGCATGGTGATTGGCTCATTTGTGAGCCATACCACACGGTATTCCCTTTTACGCCGTGCGCGCCGGCTACTCTGTTCCCGGCGAGGGGTGTGGCAGCCCCTCAGCCAATGAGGAGGCTCGAAACGGGGCAATCCCCGCTCCAAGCCTCCCCAATGCTGGAGGCTTCCTTCGTCCCCTGCCGGGGAGTCAGGTAAGAATTTTTTTTTCTTTCCTCCCTCCTCCTACCTCCCACCCCACCTGACTTACCTTCTATCCTGCGATCTCCGGCGGGGGATGATGGAAACCTCCAGCCGTGTAGCGTCTCGGAGTGGGGCCATCCCGCTCCAAGCCTCCACACGGCTGGAGGCTTCCATCGTCCCCCGCCGGAGACCGCAGTATTTTTTTTCCCCTCCCCCTCCCTTCGGCCCTCCCAACCCCACTTACTTTCTTTTTTCTTCTGGTCTTGGGAGCAATGCGCTGGGAACAATTGTGTTCCCAGCGCGTCCGCTCCCGATGGCCGTCATGGAAAGGGAAAACGGACTATGTTTTCCCTTTCCCGGGGGCCAATTTATTTCATTTTTTTTTTCTGTTTTGAAACAAGCGAAACAGAAAAAAAAATTGCATTAGCACCCCGGTCTAACGGGCCAGGGTGCTCATGCCAATAATACCCTCGGCGGCGGGCCAATACCACCCCAGGTAATGCCCCCGGGGCTTCGTTAAGGCCGTCGCTGCACTCGGGCCTGTAACTACGGCCCCGGGGGGCATTACCTGGGACGGTATTGGCCCGCCGCCTCGGGTCTTATTGCCACAGTAAAAGTACATTTGAATTTAAAGAAATTATGTTTTGTAGCTATACCTAGCAAGTGCCAATTAATTGCTGATCTCTTAACTGGAGTACCTTGTCTGCAATAAGTGGGGAGAGGGGCACATGATGTTTGGGTGCCCTAACAACATCCAAAATGGTGAGACCCCTCTGCAGACTCAAGCTCTCCTCTGGCTATACTTACTCCACCTTTCCTCTATCTGCCATCTTCAACAGGTCTCCAATAATCAGCATCCTTGTGTGAGGTGCCCATTGTAATGACAGCATGTTCATTGAAGCACCAGTTCCGAAGGGGACCTTCTGTGGAGGGTTCCTGGTCTCCAGAAGAAGGTATCAACCCTTTTCAGAGATAACAAAAAGAGGCTTCCTGATCTGAACTCAACATGGCTTATATGGGTACACCCAGAGCAGACGGTTAATGCACACCTGGTCCTGTCATGAAACAGTCACTTCCCACAATGTGACAAACACATGACATCCTATGCTTCCGGATATATAACTTTGTAATCTTTGTAGCCATTGTGTCATAACTAGACAAGGAATATATCTGATATTAATTATTATTATTATTGTTATTATTATCATTATTATTTTATTATTATTATTATTATTATTATGTTTATTTGAATCCAGTATTTAACCTTTAACAAAAACATTAATATTTAATTTACTAAAACACCAATTATTACAATTATAATGTACAAACCATTACAGATACTGCATCATAATTCAATTCATAATAACATTTAGTTACACAGTTTAAAATAAACATTTGATTACAATTGCATTGATACATTTCATTTATCTTGAACCTGAGCCTAATTAAAGGGAAACTCCATATAGCACACCTAGGTACAATAGATACCGTACTTTTTTAAGGGTGGTGCCTTCATCAGTGAAATCCCTTAACCTAAAATAACATGAATTATAATTCAAATTATAATTTTAATATCATAAATAGTAAAAATGCAAGACAATTTGGCTCACATAATTAAGATCAAATCCCTAAATATAATAATCAACTGATGGAGTCATCAATCTTCAACACAGTTACTCTCTTAATAGTACTACTAACAGTACCCAAACAAACTAACTGTTATCCCTTGGTAAAAATGTCCTTAGGATACCCGTTAGCCTATAAAGGGCAAAATGTACTCTTTCATTCTCGGTATTAAGGCAATATCTCCAAAATGAATCTGATTTTATAGATTTGTAACAATGTACAAATCTACCTAATGTAGCCATAATAATGGATCCTAATCCTAAACACTCAGCAAACAAGTGCTTAGCAGGATCTTAATTTTTCCAATTACGGCAAGTACCTGCAAGTCGTGAAATGTTATGCCTAACCCCAAATATAGCTAATAATGGCAGCTCAGTTTCACTAAAAATAATCTAAGAGCAGGACTCGGACAACATAAAATATACCTTTATGCCTTAAGGTATACATGTGTTACATCCTACACTACCACGTGGGAACTAATACTCTATGAATGTTCGTAATTCGTTGCCCAGTCCCATTGTTGTACTTTCTTTTTAAATATCCGCCTCATTGTATCAAGACTAGTGCCCCGCCTAAAATCAGGAATTCAAGCAATCCTTTTGAAACATTTTACCATACAATTAGTAAAATCATTACCTTTACCTTTACACACAGAACCCGCCACAGATGCCAACACAGACAGTAATTTACATTTTGGGTTAGCGTTTTGTTTCGAATACATCAAACCCTGCCTTATTAAGGCCTGACCTTTTAAAGATGTCAGGCCTAGCTCAAGCCTAATATACTCGATGGGCGCAGAATGTGGCAGGCCAATGATCCCTTTCCAAAAGTATTCTTCGATCCTGTCCAGCCATCGCAGGTCCTCCATGGCCAACGCATAAAGGCCATAGATCGCCATCATACATAGTCATTGTGTATATATTGTAAGTATCTCTTTTAGGGAATAACTCACAGTCTGATGCGCAAATTTACTAATTAAATTGGCAATTTGTTTAGCCTTAAAGCTTTTGGTTTCCTTTATATAACAGTAGCTTCTCGATGGACTCATTTCCATACCGAAATATGGGTATTTAACAACCCTTTTTTAAAACACCAAGACAGGTAGTAAGAACAGGACATTTTGTTGGTTTTAATCCGACACCCATAACCTTGGTTTTGGCCATATTTATAGCCAATCATTAGTCACTGTATACTCGACCAATTTCTCAAACATTACTTTTACTCCAGAGAACGTATAATTGGAAAGTACAAGATCATCAGCGCACAGCATACATTATACGGAACAGCCCCCCACCTTAGGGCAACAACCAATGGTCTGATTGAAAATTAAAGGTAGGTGCACCGTATATTTGCTGTACAACACCGGATCCAGGCTACATCCCTGCTTAACGTCCACAGATGTAAATATAGGAGATGTAAGTCCACCCCGGTCATCCAGCCTTATCTGTACTGATGCATCAAAATGCAAACCTTTTAGGATGCCCAACAGCCAACTCGGACATCCCCAATGCTCCATTTTTGCCCAAAGCTTCTCCCGACATACCCCATCGAAGACTGCACTGAAGTCCACAAAGATGGAATACAAGGCGCCCCAATCCCAGCGGCCAAGGCCTCCCTGTAGAGATTATCCATCACTCTAATATTATGGGATGTGCAACATCCTGGCCTAAACCCAATACAAAGAATGCAAAAATCTTCCCCCTGGAATCTGAAAGGGAGAGAAGCCTATAATTAACAGGCAAAGTATGCTTGCCCTTTTTATAGACAGGCACCAATAACACTTGATGCCATGATCTAGGTATTCTTTGCGAAAGACAAACTCTATCGAAAAGAATCTTCAGAAGAGTAGCCCATTTCCAGGGATGCAATTTGAGGACAGCATTGGCAAGACCATTCGGACCAGGAGCCCTTGAGTTATTCAATTTCATTCTTTTTTTTCTCAATTTCAACCTCTCTGATAGCCAATTGCCAACCCTGGAGCAAATACCCTGGAGGCAAAGGAGGTTCCTGTATTACATTAGTCCTTTTTATAAACTCAAGCCATTCCCCTTATTGTATCGGGTTAAGGGTCTTCTCCTTATTCCCAACGTTAGCTTTATTTAGGTATGTCCAAATGTCCTTAGTGTTTCCCTTACTCAGACCACCAATCATGTCTTCCCATTGTCTATTCTTTATTGAAAGTTTCCATCGCTTTTGTTATCTGTTCTTTATTTGCTCTATCATTGCCAATTTCGTATCCTTCAAATGTGTTAGGCCAATCACCCTTCTTATTTCCCTTCGCATGGTACGTTTAACATCTCTAACAACCTGATCATATTTATTATTGGACTTAGTGCTAATCATAGCATGTCTATACAAACAGTTTCCAGTCAAAGTGGCTAATTTCTTAAACCAATCTTCAATTTTGTTGCCATCTAGAGTCCTGAGATATTTAATCTCCACAGTATCAAGAGAGTCAACAATTCTCCCAATTTTATTAAGGCTCCAACAGGTCCATCTTATCCTTTTTCCAGCCTGATTAGACTGGAGTCCCGAACTACCCTGCTGATCTCCTCGTATTTTTAAATTATCCCACAGACCAAGAGTCAGGGACTGAGGGTTGTGATCACTGTAATCAACAGTATTAACTCTGAGCTCACTACAGCTGCTAAACAGGCATTATTTCCAAATATGTAGTCTAGCGTAGCTCTTGAGTTATTACCAGCAGAGGTCGAATAACACATTTGGGATCATGGGTAGACGAACCAGAGGCTGCCCTGGGGTAGGGGGTCCTGGTAGAAGCCAGTTTTCTCAGAACTCACAGTCTTTTTCGCAAGACAATCAGTCACTGAGTGTGGATAATAGAAATATTTTTGATCATCCTTCTACTGCTTATCTTTCTGAAGACTTTTCCTTTGATGATATATTGTTTCGCTAGGATTGCCCGAAGCAGGGTCTGGAACCGACGCCTATTCCCGTTAATCAGAAAGGTCCCTATGTTGAAATGATAGTGGGAAATAGGAAACATCTATTTTTGATAGATACAGGAGCAAAGAAATGTTCCATTGACCATTCACGGGTTCCAGACATTACACTGGCAGGGCAAACTAATGTTTCTGTAGGGTTTTCTGGTGCGCCAGTGGTTAGTCCGGTTTCTCTGCCGGTACTGATTTCACTGGGTCCATTCACCGATCACTGTCCGTTTTTTTTTTACATCAAACTGTCGTGAGAATTTGCTGGGGTTGAATCTGTTGAAGGAATTAAATGCGGTAATTCATTGTTCTTCGGATGTAGTGCGTTTGACGATTTCACCACAGCAATTTTCTAGACCCTTGCCACCGGAATTTAGTGACGTTCCGGAGTGTTTATGGGTGATTGATGATAATGATGTCAGTGTTTTACAGATTGAGCCTCTTAAAATCATTTTTAAACCAGGAGTAAAGTTGCCACGTATTCCACAGTATAAGATTTCGGTTGATGGTAAGCAAGCTTTGAAGTGTATAGTTTCTGATTTTGTGCACCGTGGGGTAATTGAAGAAATTGCAGGTAGTTTGTGCAATAGTTCGATTTTACTGATGTATAAGAAAGGTGATAATGCAATTCCTTTTCATTTTATTATTGATTTACGCGCTATCAACAAGATTGTTGCTCCACAATTTCCTATTGTGCCTCATGTGACAACGATTTTAACAATGATTCCAGCTTCTGCTACTCATTTTAGTGTTGTAGATCTTAAGAATGCCTTTTTTAGCATTCCTATACACAAGGATAGCAGATACCTGTTTGCGTTCACCCTAGGGGGACGCTCATTTACATTCACCCGTACGCCACAAGGGTACACGGAAAGTCCGAGCATTTACAGTAGGGCTTTGAAAGAGCAGCTTGATACGCTTGAGTTGCCTGCTACTTGTACATTGCTTCAGTTTTTCGATGACCTTCTTTTAGCTGCAGATTCAGAAAGTGTCTGTAAGGAGGGCACTGTATTGTTGCTTATTCACCTAGCAAAGCATGGACATAAAGCTTCACTGAAAACGTTTCAATATTGTCGACAGGAGGTCGCCTATTTAGGCTATCTCATGTCAAAGGAGGGAAGAAGATTGACACCTGAATGGATTAAAATCATTTCTAGCATGTCTGTCCCAAATACACAGAAGGAAGTCAGGGTCTTGATAGGAATGGCTTCTTACTGTAGATAGTGGATCCCGAACTTCTCACTAATGATCAAACCAATGTTGGCTTTGACAAAGAAGGGCATTTCTTTGCCATTACTGTTGAACTTGGAAAACCAGAAAGCTTTTGATTTGCTCAAGACTGCACTGTGTTCAGCACCAGTTTTGGGCACACCAAATTATGAAAAGGCCTTTGAGTTGTATGTGCATGAACGTGATGGATATGCTTTGGCTGTGTTAACGAAAGAACATGGGGGGAAGAATAGACCGTGCGGTTACTTTTCCTCCACACTTGATCCTGTAGCATACCCTTTGCCGAGATGTCTGAGAGCTGTTGCTGCTGCTGCCGCATCTGTAGAACAGAGCGAGGGTATGGTCCTAGGCCATGCTTTAACCTTGTTGGTACCTCACTCTGTAGATGTTCTATTAAATAGAATGCAAATACAACATCTCGCCTCTGCATGATTAACGAGATACAAACTGATCTTGTTTGCACCGCATATAAAAATTCAGAGGTGTTGTGTATTGAATCCGGCTGAATTATTACCTTTCCCGCAAGATACTGCTTGCAGTGACGAAATGTCACATGACTGCCTTTATACCACAGAACAAGAAACTAAAGGCAGGATTGATTTGAAAGATACTCCTTTGAATGATCCACAAGGGGAGCTGTTTTGCAATGGCTCCTGCATCAAACTTCCAGATGATACATCCACTGCTGCTTATGCCATCACTACACTAAGCACGATTGTGGAGACCAAAAGAATTGCGCATAACTCCGCGCAGGCCGCATAGGTTATTGCATTAACTCGCGCTTGTGAACTTTCCGAAGGGCTTAGAGTAAAGATATATACTGATAGTCAGTATGCTTTTGGGGTAGTTCACAACTTCAGTAGACTTTTGGCAGAACAAGGTTTCTTGTCCTCACATAGAGCAAAGATCCAATATGCCACCTTGATAGTTCAGCTTCTCTCAGCGCTTGCACTTCCCACTCAGTTAGCAATTATGAAGTGCGCAGCACATCAGAAAATCATAAATGATGTAGGAAAAGGGAACACTTTCGCTGACCAGATAGCCAAACAGACTGCTACTGATCTTTATTCAGATATGTACACTGCAAGGGAAGCCACTAAATGTCTGTACCATTGATGAAGGAATTGAGTCTATAAAAAATATCCAAGCTGATGCCAATCTAGAAGAAACTAAGCAATGGGATGAGGGCTTGGCGAGGTTAGATGATGATGGGTGTTGGGTGGATAACCTAGACGGAAAATGGATACTGACAGATGCGTACATTACTATGATGGTTTCAATGGCTCATGGTCCCACTCACATCTGCGCTAGGAACATTTGCAAAATGTTAGAAACTGTCTTGGTAAATGTTAACATCCCGAAAACTGCTGAGCATTTTGTCAAGAGTTGCATGGTCTGTCTACAGCACAATATAGGGAAGGGTACATCAACACCAAGGGGTAGCTTTGGTCCACCTTCTGTCCCTTTTGAAGTGATTAATTTTGACTTTATTGAAATGGAGCGTTGTAATAATCTGAAATACGTTTTGGTTGTTATTTGTGCTTTTAGTAAATGGGTTGAAGCCTTTCCTGTAAAAGATGCCACAGCAATGACAACGGCAAAAACCATGCTTAAGGAATATTTTCCTAGGTTTGGTTTGCCAAGGGTCATCTGGTCGGACAATGGTCCACATTTTATCGCTGCTGTAATTCTACAGATATGCGCCGGATTACAGATCGATAAACGGTTCTATTCGGCCAGACATGCTCAGAGTGCTGGATTGCTAGAGAGACACAATGGAATCTTGAAGAACAAGCTTGCTAAAACATGAACCGGCACCAATTTGAAATGGCCGGACGCCTTACCGAAAGTGTTACTCGCGATGCGCACCTCCCCACAGACTAGGACTGGGCTCTCCCCATATGAGGTGGTAATGGATAGGACAGCTAACATTTGCAATCTTCCGGAACCTAGGGCATTGAGGGATATTGAGCATGTACTTCTTTCTGAATATTGTGAACGGTTAACTCAAAATCTGTATTTGATTCATCAACAGGTACGAGAAGCCCTCCCAGCTAAATACGAGGGTCCGACCTGGCGACTGGGTGCTTACTAAATCATTTGAGAGAGCATCCTGTCCCGCAACAAGGTGGAGAGGGCCCCACCAGGTCCTCCTGGCCACACAGACGGCAGTACGAGTAACTGGGAGAAAAGACTGGATACATGCGTCGCATGTCGAGAGGATACCTTTCCCTTTGCACACGACAAAGAAGTTAAGGAGAGACGTACTTGCTCTGCTCCCAGCGATCACTCAGCACTGAGTAGTACTGAGAGTGCTTCGGAGATACTCCCTGAGCCCGTGGGGCCTGGGAAACAGCTGCTTCATCTCCACATTCTCCGGCAGATCCTTTTGCATTCTTGTTAGGTTTTGCTGCAAATTCATCACTTCCATCAGGAAGCAACGACACGCTCTTCGCAGATCACACTGTACCAGGAGTCACAAGGTACAATCTGCGTCCACGGAGCTAGACTTACTGCACGGTTCGGCTGTGCCCGCAGGAAAATAAATATAGGGCTTATCCTTCGCCCCGTCTTTTGCATCTGAAGGAAAATAGGTGGCTGGGGATAGGGGAAAGACTAAGAAAATGCGTGATCAGGAGATCACCAGCAAACGGACTACAGAGTTTTCGTTTCAAAGGAACAATGCCTGTTATCGACCCTACTCGTACAGAACAAACAAGTGACTGTGTGGCGAACAAAGACAATGGACGATCAAATACATGGTATTTTAAAATGTATTGTTTTCTTGTAATCATGTTAACCGGTTTCACAATAGTAGTTGCCTTAGGATTTTGGTATATGGAAGAAGTACATCCGCTTGCAACGTTCTTGCCTCCTGAGAATGTTCCTACTGTATCTACACCTTTCGTGCACCTGCACACTCTATCTCCTGGAGACATAGGGCCTCATCACGAGTCTGGCGGTAACCCTAAATGCGACAGTAGCACTATTGCCACCGCATTTAAGGGTCCGGCAGATCATAGCCTTGGCGGATTTCCCCCCAGCTCTGAGCTGGGGGGAAATCCGTGGCAAATTTGCTGATTTTCATCGCTATTACCGCCAACAGGAAATCCGCCGGTGGTAATAGCACAAATTTTCCCAATTGGGCCCAATGGGGAATGAGGAATTCCCGAATGGGCCCAATGGCGAATGGGCACTAACCGTTCCGCCAAACCCGTGATCTGGCGCTAATAGCGCCGGGGGGTTTGGCGGTAGGGCTAATAGCACCGGTGGTAATAGCGCCGGTGTTACCGCCCAACTCGTGATGAGGCCCATAGACAGAGCTATCATAACAATACATTACTGCTTATAATGAACACAACCCATGCCATTTTGAATAGGACAAATTGTTGGATCTGCTCCCATTTACCACAATATGGGGAAAAAGGGTTGGGCTGGTATATTCACCCTTTGCCTTTAACTATTGCATGTTATGCTTCTCTACAGGCACTATTCTTCAGCCGATGGAATGATAGCATCTCAGGGAACATTGATGGGACGAATTTGAACGAATTTGAAAGGCGAGTCCTAACGCCTCAGGGATGCTCACTCTTCGCAAATAGGAGCAAGCTTAATGTTGCTTCTATTAGGCCTTCTGATATATTGTCCCGACCTTTTCAATCTTTGATTTCTTTTAAGATGGCTCCTACAGGCAATAGGGATGCCACGCCACCTTCTTACACTGTTACCCATAGCCCCAACTCAGTTTCTTTCTGCATACAGAGGAATGGTACTCAGTCAATGGGTGGTTTCGAGGGTTGCACTAGTGTTGCAAACTTGACCAGTGAGGACAGACCTTTGTATGTAGGCGAACCTGTCTACTTCATTTGCGGTAATGAAGCTTATCCATGGCTACTTAGGGATTGGCAGGGAACTTGTTATTAGGGAATTCTGCTACCTGGGGTATACGTAGCCAGTACCACTGAAATCTTTAGGGCTCGTCCTAGGCGGGACGAGAATGGCGATATTTCATCACAGGTTCTGAGCGATGTAGCGAAATCCTTTGTACCTTTTTGGGGGAAGATTATGAATTCCGAGGATATCAGGAGACTAGCAAGCGTACTGGAGAAAACCATCAACCGGACCACTGACATACTCTATAACATGACTCTAGAGCAAAAGGCAATTAGATCAGTGGCGCTACAAAACCGGATGGTATTAGACGTCATCTTGGCGGAGCGTGGTGGAGTATGCAAATTAGTGGGGTCCGCTTGCTGCGTTTTCGAACCGGATCCCTCCCCAACCATCTTTAAGGCGACACAAAATCTGCATGTCCTAAGTTCAGAAGTGCATGTTCCCAAGGAAAATTGGGATCTTAGTGCTTGGTTCTGGGACTTCTTACGATCTTGGGGATGGAAGCTTCTCTCGGTCTTATTGATAATACTGGGTATTCTATTGTTTTGCTATTGCTGTATACAATGCCTTCCTGCCATATGTTCAATGTTAGGGGGATGTTGTGCACAGACTATGGGAAAGTTAGGGCTAAAGGTACACTCACCGGAAAGAATGACCAATGAATTTGTGATGAAGAAAATTTCCGCCACGGATCTTATGACAATTGATATATCTGATGAATGTGATTCAGGATGTATGGACATTGAGACGTGGAGTTACGCGTAAAGCGACTAGTTTTTAGTTTAGCACTTGGCTTAGGCCAAAAGGAGGGTTTGTTAAATGGAAATCATATTATGCCTCCTTTTGATTTATATTGGCCTAAGCCTAGATACTCCATGGGGAAAACCATGTTGCAAAGTTCGGAATTAGAATTGACTTCAAGCGCCATCTTGGAAAAAGTCCTCCATCTTGGTTTTAACTTCTGCTCCCTCTTCAGTAATGATTAGCTATGTTTTCAGCTGCTAGAGCAGAATCGACCTTTGAGCCTATGTCATTACTAGGGCTGGCAGAGCAGACTATTTGACCTTGTAGTCAGAACAAACTCTTATTCAAAGTGTTATCTATGGGCCTCATTACGACCCAGGCGGTAAGTTACCGCCTGGGTCGTACCCTTACCACCATGGTGTAAACTACGTTTACACCATGGTGGATGGCGGATTTACCGCCCCATTCCAAGGTGAGTGGGGCGGTAAATCCCCATTTCCCATTTACCCTTCCCCATTCCCATTTTTGCCCCATAGGGCATAATGGGAGTGGGGAAGGCGCTAATTACGCCACCGTAAATTACGGTGGCGTAATTAGCACCATGGTCCCTTAGCGCCATGGATTTTAACGCCTGCAAAAAGCAGGCGTTAAACTCACCATGGCGCAAAGGGATCTCGGAATCAGGCGTTAAGGGTTGGCGCCGTTTACGGCGCCGTTAACCCCTTAATGCCTGACTCGTAATGAGGCTCTATGTCTACAAAACTCAACCTCCCACAAACAGTGTTATACACTGAATGTAAACTAATGCTGCATGTTTTTGACGGAATCCTGTGTACATTTCTGAAAATAGAATTACTTTAGAAAGCTAAAGATCCACACAGCTGATGGCAACAAAGTTTGTCAGTATGTTTAAGGAACCTTGGAGCTAAAGTGAACTCCAATTTAAAGTGTTTTCTGTATCAATAGCCTCAGCCATATTCAAACATAAGAACTGAATGTTAGACAAACTAGAACTGTGTACCTTAACAATAAGCTATTGAATTTGTTTCTTGAAACTAGGATCAGCCTAAGCTGGATAACCAACATGACCAGACAGAAAAAAAGTTGTAACCATTGAATTTTGAAGACTGGAAAACACTTGAAGTATGTAAAGACAATATTGTTGTATTTGCCTTGTGAACTGGGCACAAACCCAAATGTGTAACCTATTAGTTTGGAGATGGGCTGAGCTATGACCAGGACTGTGTTTAAATACTGCATGTTTTGTGATGACCAGCACTCACTCCCCTCACAGTGTTTCTGGTACGCACTGAGAGGTGCTGTGAACCAGATAGCTATCTGCTTTGATATTTGAATCTGTACAGAATAAATATTTGACTTCCTGACTGGCGGATCTAATATTTGGTGGTACCAAGCCTCGATATTTGCTTGATTTTACATACTAAGCCTTGTGTCATTCGGATTGTGCAAGTGCAGTAACAAGAAGGGCAGGGGAGTGGGGAGGTGGGGGGAAAGTGCCGGTCAGAGCAGAAAGCACTAATGCTAAGGAGGGAAAGGAAGTGGAGGTCAGAGTGGAGAGTGCACAAGTGCTGGTGGGGTGGTGAAGTAGAAGAGTGCCCCTGGGCTAGGCTAGTGCTAGGGGGAGGCCAGGTGGACAAGTGCCAGAGGAATAAAGAGTGTGCAGGGGAATGAATTTCCACATGCTAAAAAAGGATGTGGCTGGGTTGGCGCAATAGAGGCCCAGCCAGACTAGTGCAGGGGAGGGAGCATGGTAGGGCAAGTGCAGGTGAGGGGTGGGGTCAGGGAAGACAGAGGTACTGGGTACACTGGGCTAGGAGGGCCTGGTGCCCTGTATGAATCAGAAGGAAACAGGCAGCCAGTCAATACATCATAGGGAGACATATATAGGCCCCAAATGTCCTAGGTACACACATGAAGAGGCATAGTGCGTAGAGAAGGCCACTACATGTTTGTAGTGGTAAGCCACATCTTTTAGCCATGCAGGCACTCTAGGTGGCAGGCCCTTCCACCGTGCCATGGCCACTCTTCTGTGCACCAACACTAAGAGGATTCCAGCTAGTTGATGTATATGCTTGGGCAGGGTCCTCGTACATCCCAACAAAACAACCAATGGCTCAGGTCTGATCTGCTCCCTGATAATGAGAGAGATCTTGGTGAGGACCCCCCTTGGCCCCCCAACCCCAGAAACATCGACCGGTGGGCATCCCTAAGCCAGATGCAAAAAATCTGCGGAGGTTGTTTTGCAATGTGTACATACATCAGGCGTTTCTGGATAGTATCTGTGTAGCTTGTCCGGGGTGTGATATGTGCACAAAATTAAAGTGTATTAGCTGAAGTCTGGAGTTCAGGGAAACCTTCTTTGGAACTTTGCTTTTGGTAGTTCTGAAGATGTGCACATGGGGCTTAAGCTGACCCATACTTTTACAAGTTAGACTCAAAGGCATGCATAAGGGAATTCATTCATGTATTTTATTTAATTATTTCATTTGTTTATTTGTAATGCAGGACAAGTTGGGGAGAGAAACTTCGGCAGAAGGAAACCAGATTGGTCAAGTAGGTACGTTTTCAGCTGTCGATGAAAATTGGCAGGGTTAGTTTCAAGTCTCACAGACAAGGGCAAGGAATTCCAGAGTCGGGCTGAGGTTATTGGGAAAGCCTTTCCTAAACCACTTACACATTTGCAGATGGGATGAGTTGCCAGTGCCTGGTTGGAAGAGCGAAGGGCTCTTGCTGGAAGGTGAGGGATCACCAAGTTCTTGAGCTTCCCCACCTTCCCCCCTCTTCACTTCGAGCTGGAGCCCTTCCCTCTGCCCCCCAACACTCATCATCTGCGCTGGACTTGCAACAACATTGCGCCCTGCTGGGGGTAAGGACTGTGAGACTTTAACATGTACTTTTTGGACGATACGAGTGATTTCAATTTTGGGTGGAATTCGCACAATTTTTGATTGTGTAATTGATCACTTAGCTGGTGTTTCCAGCATGATGCGCCCGCACTAAATGTGATGTGTTCAACTTTTGTTTTCACCTGATGCCCTGCGCATTGCCACCATGCCTAAGGCCCTCCAAGATGGCTGTGCGTTCGTACTTCTTGTGAAGTGATGTTGAATGTTTCCTGTTTTGTGGACCAGCTCCCACCGCCTCTCCCATTGGTTGCCATTGGCCCCTTAAACCAATGGCTGTAACCGGGAGGCGGGAGCCGGCCCAACCACCTAAGGCCCACAACGAAAGCCCTGTCTACCCCTGTCCACCATGGTAGGCCGGTTCGCCCCCCGTGAGTGTCTGTGTGCCCCCATGCCCTCCATGAGTGTCTTTGTGCCCCCATTACCTCCCATGAGTGTCCGTGTGCCCCATGCCCCCCATGAGTGTCTTGTGACCCCATGTCCCCCCCGTGAGTGTCTGTGTGCCCTCATGCCCCCGTGAGTGTCTGTGTGCCCCCACCCTGCCTTGCTCCCCCCTTTTTGGCTCTGTGTACCCCATTTACCGCCCTTACCTGCCTTCTCCCACCTTCCTCCTCCTCTTCTACCATCCTCCTACCCCCATTCCCACTTTTTCTCCCTCGTCTTAGCCTTCCCCGTCTTAGCACTTACTCTTATCATCTGTTCCCTGGACTTTTGATAGCAGCCTGTCTGTCTCCCCTCCTCTCCTCCTTGTTTTTCTCCCTCCTCCCCCCCGTTTTTTAAATTTGTCACGGACAAATTTGCACAGTAGCGTGCCTTGTTCATCTCCTTCCCCCTCTCATATCCCCCCATTCACCCCCTCACACCCCTCTTCTTCTATACCACCTGCACTACATCAATTGTCGTCAGACATAGTAATGTTACTGCTTGCTTTGTTCTCTTTTTTCCCCCTCCCTCTTGCCGTACTTGTTCTATGCACTTGCACAATAATAATAATATCTTTAATATGATATAGTTTAAAAATTCAAACTTTACACATATACATCTTAATTACTTTCAGTACAAAATTCAAAACACCATAAACATAAAATTAAAATTAAATGAAAATTCTTCGTGAAATAGCACACCATAGTTACACATGGGCATAGTTTTGATTATTTCTTATCATGTCGGCAGTTAAAATACATATACTGGTCTGTATTATCCCATAGTTCTATCCAGTACGATCTATCTTGCACAATCAGAAATGTCGACAGGCCTATTACGAGTTATTTTTCACATTCTGCATTGTTTCAAGGACTTTAACTGAATGTAACTGTATTTTCCCATGTTCCCTCCCTCCTTGAAGCGCTTTGAAACACACGGTGTATAGGCGCTATATAAATAAACAATCAATCAATCAATCAAGCTATACTGGGGCATGTCCATAGAGACATCTGTGGACAAGCTGAGCTGATTTGAATTATATACGCCCGCAGACCGACAGCCAGTGGAGAGATTTCTGACTACTTGAGATGTGATCTATCCTAGATTTGCCTTTAACAATTTGCACAGCGTCGTTCTGGGAGATTTGTAGTTTAGCCATCTTTTTCTTGCTAGTGCCTAGTTGCAGTGCATTGCAGTAATCCAAACGCAAGAGGATGGGTGCACGTGCAATGGAGGCACAGTTGGTTTCCGAAAGAAACGGACAAATGTTCCTAAGTAGGCGAAGATGATATGAGCACGATCTGGAGGTTTGGTTAACCCAGGTGTCTGCATTGAGAGAGGAATTCAGATGAAAACCAAAAGTCGGTGCGATGAACAAAGGGACAGAAGGTGAAGGAACTACTTTGCTGTGTAGTCTTGTTATCTTGGACAAATGCAATATTTTGTGAGCTCTTGTGTTACGTCTATGCATTACTTGGCATACAGAATAAATCATTATCTGGCCTACCATGCCAGGGTTTGTAATCTGTGGAGTATATATTACAAGTACTCACCAAATCACATGAATGCGTGCAGTATCCAGGAACGCTTGAGGTAACTCAGGGACCTGCAAGGGAGGTCAGGTTACTGCCATTCCCATTCAGGGGTTCTCAAACATGCCCCACTGACCTGGAGGGGCCTGGTGGCCCCAGCAAGGAATTGGGCATGTTTAACATTTTCTGTCCAGGACTCAGAAGAAAATAAATGTTAGTCCTAGGGTGCTGTAGGGGAGGGAGGTCGTGGCAACAGGTGGGTGTGTGGCAGGGGCAGGCAGGGGCAGGCATTGAGCTTTTAACAAGTTCAGAGGGACTGGCTTGCACCTCAAAATGGCATGCATATATTAAAGGGAACTAGAACTTTAGAGTCTGTGTTTCGTAAAATCTTAATTGGGACACACGTTCGGGGCCGTCCCCAACTCTTAAAGAACACACAGAAATATGTCTGACAGAAAGAGCTGTCGTACAACAACTTTAGATCACTGTTCGAGTTTCTACACACGCATATTTTTAGCTGGCTCGCGCAGGAAAATGGCGGCTTATTGCAACTCTCTGGCCAAGCAGTGCAGCACAGTAGGAACATTCCCCGAGCGATGAGAGCAATACTGGGAGGATGGGAAGAAGGGGGAGAGCTCACACACAAATCCCGCTTCTTCACTCAGCATTCCCTTTATAATGAATACGCTGAGAGGGCTGCCCGGGAGAGAAATCCACTTCAAAGCCCGCTCCCCACGACTTTACTATATGTTCGGCTGGAGTGTTCTTTGCTGCACAATGTTCGGAAATTGGATTAACCCACTGCAGCCCCGGAAAAACGCGGGCGCTGCTGAGAACCTGACCGTGGGCACACACAAGGGCTCCAAATGGACTTGGTTAAGGCAAGGATGAATCGCATTTGAAGAGCGCTGCTTGTAATAGTTAATTACATATGAAAACTAGCCTTCTGGCTTTATAGAGACACGAAATATCTAGTGAACTAGAGATGTAAAATCACCCCGTGAATTTCTACAGACCTAGAATGCCTCATGCATGCCATATGATCCATTTTTGATTTAATGTTGTTTTTTTGTGGGGGGCCCAAGGTCCCACAAACACAGAGGGATCCTTAGTTCAATTAAATGAATTTGGTGCGTCTCATTAGCATATGAGTGTGGGATGGAACACTGTCTGTGCTCTAATAATTCCCCTATAATAGCGGCGTGGCCCACTCAGAGTTGAAAGCCCTCTTCCGGGCTTCCCAGATTCCTGCTGCCGTGGGCCTCCTCGAGAGCTCACAAAGCGTTCGCTCTGAACCGCATCAGTGGCCTCGAGGCTATATTTGGATATACTGCTTTGGCAGAACGTCAATCTGGCACTGTGACACAGCCGTGAGACCACTTTGAAGGATTCCCGGGGAAAACCGTTGATATTGTTTTTTGAATATCGTACTGCCGCCTACTGCGCCTTGCCTGTCCCGCAGTATATGACATGTTCGACGGCTGGCTTGAACCTCTTATGGGCCCCTTTGGGTGAAGTCTTAACTCAGTCATAACCGTGAAGTGGCAACACAAGGGGACTCATCACGAGGTTGGCGGTAACCCTAAATCCGGCAGTCGCACTATTACCGCCGGATTTAAGGGTTCGCCAAATCAGGACTTCGGCGGATTTCTCCCCAGCTCTGATCTGGGAAATCCGCCGGCAGTAAGAGCGCAAAAATTCCCCATTGAGCCCAATGGGGAATGGGACATTCCCGAATGGGCTCAGTGGGGAATGGGGAATTCCATTACCGCCAAACCCGTGATCCGGCCCTAATAGCTTATGATGAGGCCCAAGGTGCGCTTGTGTGAGTTTATTTCAGTGGTCAGAGCTAACCAGAAGATTCTGCAGAGTGTTCCCTTTCGGCCAATGCACATGTTTCCACTGCTCAGGGACCAGTGTCAGACGTACAGATACAGCTTGATTGGTGTTGTGAGGCTCAATGGCCTTGCAGGATGGTAGCCACCCGCCCCCACAGAGACACACACACACACACATGCGTTCCACTCATGTCCGCCTGCACTATGGAGCGCATGCACGGGAAACCCCTTTTATTCACAACAGAGTTGCGTCACTCTGTCGTGGGCATCACATGACTCACTTCACCAGATCCCTCCTTTTTCACAACAATTATCGCACACCAAACTGAACAGTTAATCGTTTCCTCATACAGGTGAAAACGAATGTATCATGCTTCTTAAGATTTGTTAATTTCTCAATGCCATGGCTATAATTAATTAAAATGTCCAGGAGCACTTGTGGCATGAATGCCCCAATTGTGGAGGCTGCGTGCCCGGAGGGCTGCTGGACGGGCGTACTGTGAATGTCGAGTTATGCCTGGATTGGTCAATAGTACTAAGGCGATGGAATGGTGAAAAGTACCTAGTAGGTAATCACAGGCCAAATTGCATTCATGCTGACCTATACCCCTCTGTAAATCATAATGCCTACCTGCAAGGATGTAATGCATCAATTATTTCATGCAGTTGCAGGCGTTCATTAGTCCATCGGCGAGATGCCTCTGGAGCCAGCCATGTCATTGAATATCGGCCGGGGGTCAGGAGCCTGAGACCTAGAACGCCGTCAGCCTCCTACAGGAGAAAAGGCGTTCATGAGTGTGGCAAAGGGAGGTAGTGTGTAGGGACTTGTCCCTCTAACGTGGAGTGAGAAGTTAGAGCGGAAATTACCTGTGTCGTGTATGCGGTAGCAATCTATACGGGTCGTCTGTTCACAGCGCGGCTCCAAAGTGTCCAAACGCTGCGGGCTGTTATAATTACACTCTAATAAGCGAAGAACACATTGGTGCATGCAGGCATGCGTGTGTCACGTGAGGACTGTGCGCTGAAGGTCAGGCAATCATGCAACATTTATGTTCACTTTCTATACGCCACTCAGTAGTCTACGTGGTGATCGCATCCATGTACGCTTCATTGCTAGTTCAGTGACTTGCAATGGAAGGCTTCTAATTGAAATGCAACCCTATGTGACTTGTAAAAGTTTGGTGTGTTCCAAGAACATGCTCAATTTAGCATTGTTTTTGACGAATTAATTTAGATTTGTAACAACTTAAGTGACCCTGTTTTTGCTTAACTCATTTCAGGGCCACTGATCTTATCACAGGCTTTTACAATAGTACTCTCAAGGAGGGCTGGAGCAGCATGCCATCCTTCTGTTGAATTTCAGATATATCCGGAATAATGTGAACACTGTCCTGAAGAAAGTGGGTAAATTCATTTATAATACCACTGAAACCGGTAGACCTAGAACTTGAAGGAATTACCTGTTCTTGCTTCCACATCTAAGAGGGGTTTCCTCCAAAGGCATCCCCTCTATAGTATGCAAGCTTCTCTTGTCTTCTATAGTTTCTAGATTGAAACAGTAAACATGAACAACGTGCAAGTCCACGTGATACATGGTGGGTTATTAATTAACCCGTTTTTACTAAACTGAGCATCTCGATTATCTATTATTAAGAATCCATGCAAACCAGATCAGTACTACAGGACCTTAAAACTGTATTTTTACCTTCAGTAGACTGATTGAGTGAGTGCTTTTACTGCCCTGGCCTGTTTTTTTTACTGCTAGTCACACCACACATAGCATGTTATACACAGTGGGTATGACCTTATGTGACCACCAGGGGATTGCCTTAGCAAAAAAAACAATTTTACTAATTTCTCAGGTACATACTAGAAATATAGCAAATATTCCTTTCCGTATTCTATCAACTGTTGGATAAGTGGCACATCAACGCGTTCTAGCACCAGAGGTTCACTAGGCAGTATTAGATAGAACTTCCTGCTATCCTTCTGTCTCCTTTGTATGCACCCTTATAAGGCATCTACTGTTGTATTTCTGCAGTGACTCTCCTTTGAGGGCTTCTACGGTTTGACGTGACCTATGTTGCTACTGTTCAAATAAGTTGGGGTATCGTTCCAATTTTTGTGTTATACATTCTCTTGCTGGGACAAACCCTATTGTTTTTGAGGCACCCTATTGTGTGTTTTTTCTGTTCCTATCGAGCCAAAGTCCATATGCACCACCTCCCACGGCCTGGTCCCACGTGGCATCGACTTGATCTGGAGCTTCTTTTGCACAGGGGCTGCAGCTTGGCATCATACCCAGTTCCTCACAAACTCGTCAACAAGCAGTTCCAGATTGGGGAACCACACTTTTAACCTGAGCCGTGACTTGGTTGTAGAGAACCCCAGATGCCCGTGATGTGACAGAGCTATGACATTGTCCACCAGCACTGATGGTACAACCATCTTCTGGCTTCTCAACAGACGTCCCGACTCAGAGAAGGACAACACATTCCTCACCTTCAAGAGTTGTTCTAGCGCAACCTTAGCCTCTTGCGTGCGCCTGTGCAACCCCATGAGGGCCAATTTTCCCTTCTCATTTGCTGGGAGCTTCCCGTAGTAAGCAGAAGCATTGGTCGTCAGCACAGTGTTCTGCCATCTCCTGCGCTGACATTGAATTTGGTACATTAGACTCCACCACCATTTTCTCATGCTCCTCTGCATCCATGTCTGTGTCCTCCGCATTGGACTTCCCAGGGTGCCTAGACAGATAATCCATGGCATTGTTTGCCCCTGACCAATATAGCAGAGAAACATCATACTCGAGGAGAGCCAGCATCCATCGCTCGATGCATGCTGGGGGCTTCGATGATGACCCTGCTAGTAAAGGTAGCAGTGGTTTGTGATCGTTCCCACTGTCACTGGCCTTCCCACTAAGTAGAGCCAGAAATACATGCACCTCCCCAGAGTACCACCAGGGCCTCACGCTCTATTTGGGAGTATCATTGCTCAGTGTCAGTCAGTGCCCTGCTTGCAAACGCTACTGGCAGGACATCTCCTCTTGAGTTCTGCTGGGTCAGTACTGCTCCCAGTCCAAGTGGGCTTACATTAACTGCCATGGCTGGATTGAAGAATGCCATGGTGCTTTCGGCTGTCAGGGCTGCCTTGATCTCTTCGAACGCATTCTGTTTGAGCGGGCCCTACTGCCATGTGCATTCCTTCCTGGTCAGGTATTACAGTGGCTCTGACAGTGTTGCTGGGTTCCGGATGAAGCACCCACAGTATGTTACCATACCGAGGAAGCTTCTGAGCTCGGTGACTGACTCTGGCGATATTGCTTCCTTGAACTTCTTGGGATACGGTGACACTCCTCCTTGCTGGAATACGAAACCAAAGAACTCAATCTTCTCTTTAAAGAACTCCCACTTCTCCTTATGGAGAGTCAGTCCCAGTGACTAGATCCTTTCAAGTGTTTTTTCTAGTTTCTCCATGTGCTCAGTTTCGGACACAGCAAACACCAAGAAGTTGTCACTAATGTTAATCACACAGGCCAGGTCGGCCAGCACTCCCTGCACGATGTTTTGGAAGACTTCCGCAGCTGACGATACACCAAAACTAAGCCTCTTGTATCTATACAGGCTTATGTGGGTTGTGAATGTCGAGATGTATCGCGACTCGAGGTGCAGGACCACCTGATGATAGCCGGCTCTTAAATTCAATTTAGAGAAGAAATTTGCCCTTTGTAATTCCGCAATGATGTCATCCAGGGTGGCCGTGATGTGATGTTCTCGCTTGATGGCCTTGTTGGGAAGGCGCATGTCCACACAAATCCGGACTGAATCCAGTGGTTTTGGCTTGCACCACGATTGGTGACACACATGGGGTCAGCCCCTCCACTGTCTCAATGATGTCCATATCGACTAGAACCTTCAATTTCCTTGTCCACTTGGTCCCTTAGATTGAATGGGACCCTCCTGCGTTTTAGCGCCACGGGGTGGATGGATTCATCTATGTATAGCTTGAGGAGGTCTCCTTTTAACTTACCCAGGCCAACAAATACTTCCTCAAATCTCTGTAGCAGCTTGTGGATGTGTTCTGTATAGACCCCATAGGCAAAGCGGACAATCTTCAGGGCCTCAGCTGCGGAACAACTTAACAGAGTGTCTTTGCTGATGTCTGTTACAAAGAATCTTACCTTGATGGTGTTTGGCCCATGCCCCACTCTAGAAACGAAGGCCCCTTTTAAGGGAAGCAGTTGTTTGCCGCCAAAAGTAAAGATCCTAACTTTTGCCTGTGCTAGGGCTGTGGGCCTGGTAGTCCCTCGTAATGTTCCACTGCCATTACACTCACCGATGCACCAGGGATTTTTCAGCCATCCACTGATACTGCACATCTTGGCTGTCTCTTTTTCTCATTTCTCAAGTCACTGAGGCTGGAAATAAAGAAAACGTCTTCCTCCTCATCCTCGCAGTCTGGGTCATGTTGTTGCTGATCCTCATCCTGGTCCACCTGTGCAAGTCCTGGGAAACATCTCATTTTGGAGAGACCTTGTGGTGTGGTAACCGGCCCCGGGGTTTTTCACATGCACGTAAAGTGGTCCACTGACACACACGCACCCTTTTGCCGGGCACTCATTTGCATGTCGGCGGTCGTACCCGCCCAATATGCATTCAGCCGGTGTTTCCGGCCCTCTGTCTCTCCTGGGACCCATTCCTCACCGATCCCCTCTGGCGCCTTGCTGCCATCCAATGGCGCATACATCCTCCAACTTCACTATCTTCATGGCTTCGTCCATTTTGAACATTCTTGTGTCCCCCAACTCATAGGATCATCCCATTTCAAGGATCCTCATCAGGGTGATTCCCGGCTCCCTCAGGATCTGTCTCCTCAGTTTCCCTGAGGCACATCCCTGAAACAGCTGGTTGCGCACCATCTCTTCCTCACTGGTCCATGTGCACGTGGTTGCTAGCTGTCTTAGCATACATCACAAATCTCTCATAGTCCAAATTTACCAATGGGATTAAATGGTCCCTCAGAGAGTTCTTCACGGCAATGTAGGATCCATCTGCCGGCCTCAAGATCTCAAATAGCTTCAGCACTACTGGTCCAGCTGCATACAGTAGTGTTGACTTCTTCGCCTGGTCGTCCACCTCCCCAACTACCGAGAAGTACATCTCCAGGTGTTTCAGCAGCAGGTTCCATCTGGGGCCCATGGCCGCCGGCGCCCCTGAAACATCAAATTCCGGCATAGGAGCATGTGCCCCTTGTTGGTGATGTACCAGTGCCACTGCCGGGGCAGCTGTGGCTGCTGTGGGTTCATCCCCTATCCTGGCGTAAAACGGCACACTGTGATGTCGCGCTGTGCATAAGGCACCCTCCTCCAAGCAAGGGCTGCAACACAGTGCAACCGCGAGGCAAGACATGCCCAGTAACAGTGTCAAACAAATTAAAGATGAAGGTGTAAGAAAAAACTCTCAAAACTCCTCTAGCACTAGGAGAAAAAGAGGAAAGAAAACACAAATTCCTTTCTTTCTTTTTTTCTTCAAAATGCACCCTCAATTGCTCCCGAAAGTGTGCTGGAGGCGCACGTGCACGTCCTTAGCTGGGAAGTCACAACCTCCTTTCACAAGGCATTACAGGGCCCGTCTCACCTTCCCTCCATGTGCCTTCACAGCTGCAAACGAAGCAGGAGAGCAACCTCCTCATCGCCATTGTCGTGAGGCCCAGCAGCCTTGCAGGATGGTAGCCCCTGTCCCCCACAGAGACACAAACACACGTGCGTTCCGTCCGGGCTGCACCTGAACTCTGGAGCGCAGGCGTGGGTAAACCTCTTTTATTCACTGCAAAGGAGTTGTGTCACTCCGTCGCAGGCATCATGTGACTGACGTCACCACAATTGGCACAACAAGCCTAACAGTGATTGTGCCCTGGACTTCAATATACCGAAAAGAGTCGTCATGGGTGAAGTTTAGTTTAGTTGGCATTGTTTCAACGTAACAACGTGCTGCTGGTGGCGAAGCCAACGATGTCACTAGCCCATTTCTCTTGACCATGCTAAATTGCTAAGGCCCAGGAACCTGTTGCAAAGAAATCGATTTTTTTGTATGGAATTCGATCAATGTTGAACCCCAGATAAATTTTGCTCAGGGCTGATGTGGTGAAAAAAACATAGCAGAATGCGTTTCACATTTGTTCTTCTCATCTACAAATTATTCTGGGTCGTCAGATTTGCATTCAGGTTTCTGCAGTACCGCAGACAAGTAAGACCATTGCCTGCCGACCCACACACTGCCGTCAGGGGAATGTTTATATTTCCACAGTATGAACAGCCATCTTGTGCGCCATAACATGACTGATGCAATTCACTAAAATGACCAATTGTGAGATAATGTTAGTCCTCCCAAAACAAAAAAGATGGGTGTGGGGCGGCATACGCGGTGTTCAGAACATATGGATGGCCAGTTCCAGATTAAGATGCTTTGGGCCGCAAGGCACCAAGACGTTGGGGCCCCTTATCATGGAACTTGGAATTAAAACATTTCTTTTTTTTTAATAGTACATGTTTTCTCATGGAAATCATTCTTTTTGTTCAATTATTTTAACCATTCGCGAAGACTCATGTTCCGTTGAGTGCTGTGTCTGTCAAAGTAAACCTTGGCATATTCCCTTTGGAATGTCTTAGCGACTGACATTATATGCCCTCTTCTGTAACAAGTATAAGTATTTCTTACCATTTCCTTTTCTGCAAAAAGCTCTCTTTCATAATGGGGGTGAGCGTTTGGAGGCCACAGGGTGTGCTTTCTCTACGGCCAGCAACAGATAGGGAAAACATGCTGAAACCGAAGGTCATCCATTAACCTGGAGGGGCATGGGGATGAATACCACTCTGCAACACCCTCCCTAAGGACCTCACTGGGAAAATCTCCCCCATAGGAGAGAAGGACTCCCGTTCCCGTGAGGCACTCCCTAAAGCTCTGCACACTATGGCCTAAATGGTATAAAATGCTTTAAAATCACAGAAACTTTTAAACACAAAGACTGGGACGAAGAAACATGATGCTATTATTGAATAGAAAAAGAACATGTCCCTTTAAAAAAAGATATCCAATCCACTGGGACAAGTACGTTTATTAGCGTGCACTCAGGGAGCAACGAAGGGAGAGAAGAGCGAGAGGAGCGGATATGCAGGCAAGGGAAGGCTTCCTGCTGCGTAACACCTTGCGAAGGCAGAGTAAGCGTAAACCTGTAAGCCAGCGAGTTTGAAACTCGCTATTTACTGCAGAGAGGGATGCCAGAGCAACAGCGAAACCCCAGCACAAGAAACCAACGGGGCAGGATCCCAGAGGAAGGTGGTGGTGAGACCGCAAAGGACCTGTGCCGGACAGCCGGCCCACAAACTACCATTGATACCACAGCACGTAGAGAGCCACAGGGTGTCCTATCACTCATCAGAACCCCAGGACACAGTGCAGATAAGAGAGACCGCAAGGAGGAATATGCAGCCGAAGACAAGGTGACGGCGGTCCATGACCAGAGAGAAGGTCTCTGAGGAACAAGGATCCCAAAGGCGTTCTCTTTCACAGTAGAAGGTAACGGGAAGAACATGAATAAAGGGAAGCCATGACGGAATCAAACCGTGCAAGCAACTCGTCTCAGTAGAAGTCATGAGACAAAGTTAACCTTGAAGAAAATTAAACCGTTGTGATACAAGAGAAACAATTAATACTGAGAGAAAGGAATAGTGGATAACAATACCCTGGGAAAGGGGGAAAGAGGCAAGGTAAAACCTGAAACCCATTAACTTAAAATGTTGGGATACAGAAACTGAACATTTGAATGCTAAGAGAAAAGAACAGCAGATAACAATACCCTGGGAAAAGGGGAAAGCAAATAGATATTTGGTGCAAGAAGACCATAATATCAAAGAGAAAGAATATTATGAGCCACAGGAACTATTCAATTGAACTAAGTACAAAATCCAGTAGGCCAAAGCAAGCTGAGCTATACATTCCCAGGAGGGAAAGCCTACCTGTACAATAGTATTTTTGAAGGATATGCTGAAAACAGCAACAGGAATATATAGCTCATAAAAGATCCCAAAAATGGACTTCCAGGGAGGAGGGAAAACTCAATAGCCCATTTGAAGAGTTACAGAGATCGATTCAAGAAATCACGAGAGATGATTTGAGAACAATAAATGAATAAATAAACCTACATACTAGTACTAGAAGAACCTTCAGGAGAACAGAGTCATGCTCTGGATATAAGTTTGTTTTCATAGTGGTAGGATCAGTTAGGTTAGGTTAGTTTTGGACAGAGGACTTATTCCTTTGGACATTCACAAATGACTTACAAGACCCTTAGTTAGTAGCATGGGCAGGGACCACCCATAGTGATAGGGAAAACCTGTGAACCATGTCCTCAGAGTGTCTGTGTCCTTCCTCTGACTCACCACTTTGCTATTTCTCTTCTATGGTCACTCTTCTATGCTCTGCTATTACTCCCTCACCTTCCACACCTGCCCCTCTTCCTTCCTCTCACTCTCCTTCTATTACTTACTTTCATCCTATTCCTAATGTTGACACTGTCCTCTCTCTTTCCAGAGCTCACCCTACCCCTGCTCCTTCTGACCCTATTCCTTCTTCTGTTATTCCTAAAATATATCAGTCTCTAATGCCTTGCCTCACAGCTTTGTTTAATACTTCGCTCCTAACTTCATCTTTTCCTTCTACTTTTCAGCATGATACTATTCTTCCAATTCTCCAAAAACCCTCTCTAGGCCCTTCCCTCTAATCTTTGCCCTATATCTATTCTCCCTCATCTTTCTAAACGTATTGAATGTCTTGTTTATTCTCAGCTTTCTTCTTTTATTACCACCAACTCAATTCTTCTGAGCTTTCAATCTGGTTTCCGACCCTGTCATTCTACCGAAACTGCCCTTCTCTCTGTCTGCGACTCACTCCTTTCTGCTCGCTATGCAAAGCACTCCTCTCTTTTATACTTCTTGACTTGTCAGCTGGCTTTCATGCTGTCGACCATTCTCTTCTTTTTTCTTCTCTCTCCTCTCTTGGATTTACTTTGGCCGTCTTGCACTGGCTCTAATCCTACCTTTCTGATCGCACCTATTCTGTCTCTACGGCTAGCAAATCTCCTTGCACCATTTCCCTCCATCCATCATGGTGTCCCTCAAGGTTCTGTCTTGGGTACACTTGTTTTGTCTCTTTACACCAGTCCTCTTGCTTCTAAAATTTCATTTTTATGGCCTGTCTCATCATCTTTATGCTGATGATACTCAGCTTTCCTTACCCTTTTCTGCATTCTCCTCAACTATTCGTGCTAACTTAACTTTTTGTCTTCTGGCTATCTAGTTTTGGCTATCTCATCATTATCCCATTCTCAATCCCTCTGAGACATTATTTCCAGACTTAACTATTCCTCCTCCATTGCCCCCTCCCACAAACTCCTTTCCTCCCTACTCACTTCCTACTTCTCCTTTGGTCAACAATCTGAGCATCTATCTTAATCCTTCCCTTTTTTTTACAATTCATATCTCATCTCCTCGCTCATGCAAGACTCATCTGTTTAATATCTGCAAAGCTTGACTGTTTTTTTCACCTTTCATGCCACTAATATGTTAATCGCCTACCTTACCTTTTCCTGTCTCTTCTTTTATTCCTGCCTTCTTTTTGGTCTTCCCATCTCTCGCCAAACCCTCTAAAGTCCATCAAAAATTCTTCTGTTTGGCTTGTTTTTTCACTTTCCTCACGGGATTCAATCCCTCCAGCCCGGTCTACACTTCAATGGCTATCGTATCACCATTGTCTTCAATTTAATTTCTCATGTCTTTTTTAAATCTCTCCATAATCTTGCCCCTCCCCTTCTCAGTGGTTCTTGCTTTCATTCTATTTCCCTACTCAATCTCTTTGTTCTCAGTCCCAATTTCCTTTGTCCGTCCCCCGTCCCCCCTGTCCCCATACCTGCCTAACCTCCGGAATTTTTCTGGAGACTAAAGAATTTTAAGCATTTCTCTGGGTCTCCGGAAAAGTCCCTTGAATCTCAGGAATTTTGAGATTCTTTCCGGGTCCCGTCATATTCTCCACCTGATTGGCTGCCGCCGGTAGCCAATCAGGTGGAGAATATGACGGGACTCGGAAACAGCGCAAAATGTTTGTGCCCACTGCCTGCACCACTATAATAATAGTGCTTTCAATCCACGTCATTGGATTGAAAGCAGGATTATTTCTGATGCAGCGCCGCCTTCATTTGGTTTACTATAGCATTGAATGAATGATTTTCAGTGCTATGGTAAGCAAAATGAAGGCAGCGGCGCAGCAGAAATAATGCTGCTTTCAATCCAATGACATGGATTGAAAGCACTTTTATTTCGGCGGCGGCGCCGCCTTCATTTTGCTTACTATAGCATTGAATGAATTATTTTCAATGCTATAGTAATCACACTGAAGGCTACAACAACCGAGTTTACCTTTTTGACAGGTGGGCGGGGCGTGTGGGCGGGGCCGTGTGCAAATGGGCAGAGTCTTGTGTGGCTGTGGGCGGGGCATACATCTCAGGAATTTTGATTTTTTAAAGTAGGCAGGTATGCCCGTCCCCCATTTGCACAATCCCGTGATGATTGTTTTCTCTCCTGTCTTCTCTGCACTGGAATGCTCTCTCTCTCTCCCTCCACTCTCTTTCTTCTCATCCTCTTTTGCGTTCGGGCCTTATGGCTCATTTGCTTTCCTCTAAAATGTGCGTTTCCTGTCATTTTACTACTTGATTTGCACTGTTTACTATATTATTGTTAGCACTTTGGCGTAAAGCACAATATAAATATAAATAAAATACAAAATAAAAAATGGGCCAAGTAGTCTATTATCACAGAAGGCCTCTGGTTAAAAAGCCAAGACTGGAAAAGGTGACCCTCATAACATGGTGCGAGTTGGCAACTGAGAAAAGAAATGGGTGGGTCAAGAGGATCCAAATATGGAACGAGATCCTAACTGATAAACAACTTAACACATGTGTTAGCTTTAAATGAGTTGTGAAAGAACACATTTTTTCAAGTTAATGTTGGGTTTCATGTTAATTTGAAGGTGCCTGTTGGTTTGATGTATTGTTATTTTCTCTCAATTAAATTCTGAGTTGAGCGTCTTGTGGTTTGTCATTGTGTTCCCACTCTGAATGCTGCATTAGTGACAATTCAACAGTGTCTAAATACTTTTTTCTTTCGTACAAGGGACTTTAATAACTCACCCTCTCCGAGTGGCGGTGGATCGAACGTGCACCAGTAGTCGGCCAAAAGAGGAAAGTACCAGGCCTTTGGTATGCCATACTCCCCTGAAACAAAAACACAAAGGGATTCTTGCACCTTCACTTGTCATTGTGGCATAGGTATTTAATACTGTGCACAGACACTTTTGGCATGGCTTTGTTGTGGGATGATTGGTTTCAAAGGGATTATATCACACATATTAAATAATAAAGGCTTTAGACAATGTATCTTATGTGCATTCATTTAACAAACGCAAGATAAATTGGCCAAATAATACTTTAATTTGGAGTGATACAATATATATATATATGTGTATTCTGTAAGGAGGGAAGCATTTGGGAAACAGAACCTTTCAACGTATACATTGCCACATTGCTCATAAGGCAAAACTCTGAAGGTGACAAGGCCAGAACATTATATACAACACAAATCAAAAACTTAAAAAAGCATCAAGGAAACAATTCAAGACATCACTCACAAGTAGACCACAAACAATCAATCCTTGGTGTTGGACCCAAAAATCCCCCAAGTACGTGTTCATGATGTATTTATAATTTGCACATATAATCAATTATGCTTCAATTTGTCATAACATTCTAATCCATTAGGCACAGATACTTGAATGCAGTCGACCTATGTTTCTGCTCATGAGCACATCATTAAATGCCATTCCTTCTTCAGGACGACCCACTTCTAGTGATCATGTTCATATCTTCACAAGTGGTTAATTTCTGATTCATATAGGGCTGCACTGCATAGGTTGGGCTATGTTTTATTTAATCCAATTTAAATAAGGATTCGCCAATGCAAACACAGGTTCATGGAGGTAGAATGTGTTATCATCATGGTTAATTCAATCGCTGGTCACACTGCAACCTTTCTAGTACACCACAGGAACAAGACACTGAATGTGAATGCCAGAGTAATGGATGTGCATGAATTTACTACCACAATCATTTCGTTCTCAATGGGAGTATTTTACGGCATCCACCAAGCTCCATGTGAGCCATCTCGTTTCCGACTGCACCAACGAAGAGCTGATGGCAAAGTTCGAAGAATATGGCGCTGTGCTAGAGTGTGATATTGTAAAGGATTATGCTTTTGTCCATATGGAGCGTGCTGAAGATGCTATTGAGGCTATCAAGGGTCTAGACAACACAGAGTTCAAAGGTGAAATTAAATTGTACAAGTACCCAACCCACACTAGGATTATCTAGGGCCCATTTCAAGTGGGGGTGCCACTATCGTTTTGTGGTCTCGGTTTTCGGCCCATTGCTTACAGGCGGGGCCTGGGTACTACCTGACAGAATCGCAGAAATGTTTGGAGGCCCCTTGTGGCTTTAAACTGGGTTCGCACAGGTGCCTGTTTTGGTTGCAGTGGGGGTGTGGTTTGGTCTAGCGGATTTAAAGCACATATGCAGTACATAAAGAACGGGCGACGTATATGGATGAAACGGGTGAAGTATGTAGATGGTACAGGTGAAATATGTGGATGAAGTGCATAAAACAACCTAGAATATACGGAACGGATCGGAGTAAATAGAACGGATTGGAGTGCGTGGAGCGGATTGGAGTGCATGGAGCGGACTGGAGTGCATAGAATTGCGTGACTTACGTAGAACGTTTTGGAGTGCATGAAACGTTTGAAAGAGCATGTAACCCATCATATCACATCACCACGCTTACTCACTTCTTTACACCACCATTCAACTAGAACACAGAGATACTAGGACACCATTCGGTATAACTATTCTCATACTAACATCTGCCGCATACTCCCCATCACTCTAAGTAAACACTGCTGGTTACACCCCTCCCCCCCACCCCCAGCCAGGCGTTCTCCTCAGGCCTAACACAGCCACATTCGGTCTGGATAAATCCTGCCAGAACGAACACATACCCCTGATCTCTCAACCACCACACCTACCCCTAACAAGCAGCTATTACACGAATGCCACACCAGCTGCACACATATCCGGTGCTCACACGCACCTTTGACTCTCTCTACTCTCTCTACTGACCTGAACTCCGGTTCCAAACGGCGTTCAACCTACAAGCGCCTTCAGAACATACCAATGGTAAATTAAATAAGGCGCTATATAAATGCAAAGTAACATAACATAAGTGAGTAAAAATGTTCTGATTGTAAAACAGAAACGTTTTTGTAATATTATTTCATTGAACGTAGTTTTTCATGCACATTAAAAAGATACATTTGTTTCTTGTGTGTATTGTGTACAAGAAACACGTGAGTATAGGCGCGTTATAAATGCCATATCACATCATATCATATCTTCTCCGGATCGGGCAGTAATCATAGTTTCGTTCAAGGGCACTAGGTGTACCATTGGTCAAAACATTTACTTGGAGCTCTGTGGGTAAAAGCAGATGGAAAAGTTCCTATGTGTCCGTTTCGTGCTTTACTGTTGGGAGTGTTTTTACTCTCTATTTTTCTTTTTTGGGAATATTTGCCTATTTTAGGGATTAAAAGTGGTTGATATGCACCTCGTCTGTAGGGCTGTCTATGCCCAGAACATACATTGTCTAAAGTCTCTAAATGCTAGAATGGCAGAACATACTCAATGCTGGATATCGGTTCTAACCATGTCTGGTGGCCACTGTGATCTCTGCAGTGAGAAGACTTTAATGGAGTTATAAACAAACAAGACCGCTGCAAAAGAATTTCAAATCAGGTCTGTTACCCACATGCAACTTTTGCAGGAGTTCACATGACAAGTGGGGGTCATGTTATTCCAGTTGTGGTCTGATCTGTACATTCTGGTACCTTTAGCTCAAAGTTGTTAACTGTTAATGCAGCACTACATGCTGCTCGCAACTCGCTGAGCTACTCACACAAGGCATGGGACAGGGTAAACTCGCTGCCTGAAACCAGTAGTGGCCTCTGTATAGGGCTCTCATGTTTCCTCACTCAGCTAAGAGCTTCATCCACTCTTGTATGGGTGGCGCAGATGGCAAGGACAGTGAGGGACACCACACATGTTCATTTTGGAAGGCAATTGGCTGCGTTTATTACAGGTCTTACATCACTAAAATGCAGCAAGGCCATACATGAGTTACATCATCTAACGGTTGCGCCTAGTTACGTCATAAATAGCGTCATCATTATATCATTGGTTATGTCACCATTACATACTATAGCGGGGGGTGCCCATGTCCCCCCATGCACAGGAATGGGCCTGAGGGAAATATGTGACCCGTTAGACCACCGACCAGCCACGCTCACCCCTTGCACGGACCGGTGAGGGCCGCTCTAGGAGCCCCTGGCCTGCCACCTCACCGTTCCTAACCTAGGACACTAACGTAAATCAGCAATCAATCTCCCTTCCAGTGACCAAAAGGTTGAGCCCCTTGCTCAATTCAATGCAATGTGCTCCAACCTACTGCAAAACACTCTCCACCTGCTGATCTAAAGGGCCGGTGGGTGCTTAGAAAAAGGCAACCTGCTGCAGGAGCAACACCCCGGTCCCGGGCGCAGAGAAGAGAGGGAGGGCTCGTTGCACCCCCTCTCCTTATACCCGCACTGGATCACCTGCCCCTGATGTCACCCTACCGCCCAGAGCCATGAAGGTTCCTCCCCCTATTAGTGTTCCTTCCATATGGCCCGCCACCACACCTCCCAACCCGCTGCCCAGGCAATGTTGTCCGGCGGCGCTATCATGGATGGTGCAGGCGGCAAGGTCAGTAAGGGACAAAACACATGCCCGTGTTAGAAGACAATAGGCCGCATATATTACATGTCTTACATTACCAAAATGCAGCAAGGCCATACATGAATTACATCATCAAATGGTTACAGCCTTGTTACGTTTTCAATTATGTCACCATTACGTACTGTAGATTGGGAGGGAGCGCCCATGTCCAACACCCCCCCACGCACCAGGACGGCCCTGAGGGAAATATGTGACCCACCTAAACCACCGACCAGCCCCACTAACCCCTTGCAGGCACCGGTGAGGACTGCTCTAAGAGCCTCAGGCCTGCCACCTCACCGTTCGAAACATAGGAACCTAACATGCATCAGCAATGAATCTCCCTTCCAGTGACCCTGTCATGCAATAAGGGCACTGCCCTGCCTAGACGGTAAACCCTCACCCACCATCCATATGAGAAAGGATACCTGGTGAGCACCTGGACCCTCAATCTGTATCCAGTGCCCCCACCCTGGGTCCCGATCTCCCAGCCCACCCGCAGACCCTGCCTGTCCGTAGCCTCTAGCCCCTCACCACAGGGACCTTGCACAAACCATGCCCAGGACACCATGTCTGCCGCCAGGGGGAAAACATCAGAAATACAAAGGAGATATGCTGCAAGGCCTGTTTCCCAGCAGGGACCCCTGCCCTACCCATAGGGAGTAGCTCTTTGCCCGACAAGTCCCTTAACCATTGACAGTCTATCCCCACCTACCCATGGCCTTCCCTGGTGTGAACATAGCCAAGCAGAAGAGTGAGACCCCGTTGAGTAACGGAACCCAGGGAGCCCCACAGACCCTCTGATGGCATCCACCATCCCTGAATCCTGATCTCCCTTCCCCCCAGCAGGCCCCACCTGATCAAATCCCTCCAGCCCCACCTGAACTGGGACCCAAACTCAACTTGGCTCTGGACACCCAGCCTGCTGCCAGGGGGCAAGCATCTGTCACCACCAGACATTCGAGAAACCATAACCAAATAACCTGTCCCTTAACAGGGTTGACTCCCACCAGAAAAAAAGGTGCGGCCCCTCTTCAGCCGTACCCCCTGATACCGATACCCGGCTAGCCCCCAGACCCTCAGCCTGTATCCAACGCCCTTGAGGCCCGATCACCCAGCCCCGCGGATCCTACCTGCCCAAAGCCCACCAGACCCACTCCATGTGGGACCACCCCGCAAAACTGGCTCCAGACAGGACTGTCGCAAGGGGGCAATCCTCCAACCCCCACCATGCCAAAAACAAACACCACTCACAGAACGGTAACCTTATATGAAACACAATCACCCACGGTTTTGGATTCCCCAGTCCTCATAATTTTTTGCCATGGTGGCACTCGATGTTTTTGTGAAAGGTGCATTTCCTCATCTATCATGAGTAGAATAATCAGAGATCATTACACGCAGGCCGTTACACTGCCATTCCTAATGAGTCTACAGAAAGGCATTCAGGGGGGGAGGCAATACAATTGTCTATCCATACTAAATATTTCAAAGCGAAGGGCTCAGCGCGAAAGGCCAGTTGGCTGCTTCCACTCGCAGTAGAAGTATCACAGCTCACATATATGTTACTTACATGTCCAATTCTACCGTGCAAATTTAGTTACCTAACCCAATCGGTGCAATGTAAGCGGACAGCACAGGAGCACCTAAACCCAACTTCAGTTCCTGGTTAAAAGCAAAACCATATAGACAGAACCGTTCAGTTACAAAGTTATTCCTATTGGTCTAAGTCCCTACATATACATGAGTATCCCTGTAAAAGGCATCTTGCTACCCCTCAAATTGCTGGAATTGTCCCTGGGAAGCGCTGGTATAACGCCTATCTGTGGGGTGAGGGATAGACAAGAGGGTTACCCTAACCTCTCTCACTACTTTCCCACTCTTCTAAAAGTATGTGCACACGGTTTGGAAGTCGATTATGAGCTTTATTCGTATCACCTCCAAAAATGTGTGTTTATTTTAAATTGGTACTTAATCGTTTCCAATCAAGTATTTCTAAAAACTTGACAACGTTACTTCATTTCGTTGTTTGTGATTAAAAGAATAGATAAATTGATGTTTCTTAACCGAGCCCCCAAATGAGTTATAGTGGGTTTCGGGGCTTAGGTCATCACTCGGAAAACTATTCCTATGTTGTCTACATTAGTCACTACAGGCCCCTGGGTAATCATACCTTGGAGCTAATTACCAACACAGGTATGGCCCCACCATAGCCCACTACAGAGAAGCGCTACTGTGCATTCCAGAACCCTGGACCCACTAGAGTCTCCACATGGCCCTTAGGCGCAGCTACTAGTACACTCTGCGCTAAACAAGCGCTATACATTAGAAGCACCTACCGCGTGCCCAGAAAACAATATGATTACTCCAATTACATATTTCAAAAATTCCCCTGCACTCGCACGAGCGAGGCATGTCGCTATTGTAGGAAAGGCAATTTAGTAGTATTTTCCGTGAATTCTGTCCCTCCTACAAACTATAAACAATGTACACAAATCCCACTGAGCGAAGCGAGGGCACGCGGGCAGCATGACTTTTACAAGACTCTGTAAATACCCCTTTCCCCCACTTGGTTACTGTTCACGGCACTTTTCCCACCAAAAAGACCCTCTGTGCGGTCACCCATCTGCCCCTCAACTTGGGATGCTTTTTTCCAATGTGTAATTTCTTAAAAAGTTGCTAGACAGATTAGTGGCATGGGGAGGAGGGACCAATTCCAGCTCAAACCTTAAATCCTTTGCACACAGTGTGCATCGCTAACACAGCAGGGCACATGTGATACAGGTAACATCATTCCACACTGACAACAGAAACTGACCCCGCGTCGCCCTGTAGCCGATATCACCTGCTCAGGCCCCCCAGCGCAAGAGGTGGAGAGTGGACCCTGCCCCCAGTTCCTAAGCGCACCTCGTGGTCATGCTGCCCAGCTCCAAAATAATCACAAGCCATGCCTTTGCGCATTCCTTGAACCTGTGCACCTCGGTGCCGGTGATGCGCACTGAAATAAAAAAAAACAGTCAGCATCCATGTAGACCCAGGGTCTCCAACCAGTAGATCGCCAGCTCCTGGTAGCTCGCCTGAGGCCTCCCAGTAGCTCTTTGCCTCAGGCATCAAAATGAGCAATGTGCATTTATTGTGTTGCCTGAAGTCCTTGGGCCTCTGTGCCCCCCTCCCCCACCGTCCTCCTCTTCCAGCAAAGCAGACAGTCAAATATCGATTGCATGGGGAGAGGAGGGGCTACATCTGGGCATGAAGGCTTCAGGCAGTGTCCTAACAAGGGTTAACTAATAATAATAAAAGTAGATGGGAGATTTGTTGCATGGCCATTGTCACCAAGAGGTGCATTGTTGGCTGATTAGAAAGGGAAGGGGTGCCTACATCTGCATGCCATGTAAAACGAAGATGGGTGGGGTGTGATTGTTTCAGTCTCACTGTGTGTCTTTTGCATGGAGGTAATTGTGTGCTTTCAATTTAACTGGGAAAATAAAGCTACATCTGCAATCAATGAAGTGATTAGGTGAGAAAGGTGAGGTATATATTTTGATATTTATATTTAATGTAACAGAACAATGGGAGAAGCGCATTGAGGAGAGTAGTGGGATGGAATAACAATTAATAGAGTCGATTCCTTTTGGCTATGTATACAAACTGGGAGATCTACAGAGATCTGTGGGGAACCTGTATGCATGTCTTAAAATTCTGGCAGGGATTTTTCAAACTTTCAGTACTGGGTTGAAACTCTTGTTGCTCAAAATGTTAATAGATGAATGTTATTGTAGCCCTGTGATTTACAATTTGTTTTGCATAGAACTTGATCACATTTTTTAACTCTTGCCAATAATGTTGACATATACATTTTTTAGGGTGGTCTACAAAATAGGCTTTGACGCACTTGTCCTTGGCTGAATTCTGTGAACTGGCATGTGAGCAATTTGAATGAATTAGGAATATGCTAAACTGGCAGTGGATTTTATTTTTTGACAAAGTAGAAAATGCTGCATTTATTATAAAAGTAGAACAAATTGATTGAAATGCTCCTCAGATTGTTTTTGCACATGCAGCGTCAAAAGAAACAAACTCGCCTTGTTGGAAACCTGGATATAGATGCAGACACAGCATCCAACAAAAGCAAAAACATGTACCATTTCTACCGAGAGTGGGAAACCATATTTTTTTCTTTCAGCGTAACAAGAAAATGTTCATCCTTAATCTATGGGGCCAAGTTACAGTGGGAAAAACAAGTGACGTTGATAGGCATGTTGCAGTTATACGCACACATTATGAAAATAATGTTGCCACTGGAAGCTGCCTGCGATGTCAAAAAGTAGGTAAACTAACCAATGCAATGCAACTGCTGGCACAGAGCCATCCTTCAAAGTTTGTAATTATTTGGTGAACAACAAATGTGTTTTTACCGATGGTACAATGGTGAAGGTCCAGAATTTGTCTGTCATACCAGGTGTGCAATTAGGTGCAAGCACTGTGGCAAGGAAGGTATTTGCTCTATGAGTCAATATGATTACCTAACCCTGTTAATCTACTTTTTCAGACCGAATTCCTGAAATCAAAACTTTGATCCCATCTGACAGCATCTCAGTGCTGTTGCTGCTTTAAGCTACACACCAGATTACTGAGAAACTGGTGGATGGCATGCAGCGCCAGGCTTCATAATGAATACCCCGGTTGGTTTTCTGCATTCTGATGTGCTTGACAATTTTTAGGAGACAGCTACTAATAAACAAATAATGGAAAAAAGTGTTTTTGAAGTAATTAAAATCATGGTAAGTATGCATATGTTGTTCCTTTTTTATATATAAAGAGCAAATAAATTTCCCCCAAAAACCTTTTGACAAATTCTCATACTCATGGATATAACCACGACCAGTAGCTCTTGCTAATATACTAAAAATGTAGTTTATTAACCACAAGTAGCTCTTGCTAACCATGCCAGTTACTCCCACCTTTTGGCCATTAACTACAAGTAGCTCTTGCTAACGTAAAAGTTGGACACCCCTGATGTAGACAGAGTACCGCCATCTCACAGTTTACCAAAACCGCACACAAAAGCAAATCATCCGGTCAAAATTTAAACATGCCCCAATGAGTGTAAATCAGGCAACCAAATTGACATAAAATAGACTATTGGACCCATGCTACTCCTCTGCTCCACTCATGTCTGGTTCTAGTGCGTCCGTCCTGCGCTGTGCTGCCTGCACCATTAATGAAATTTAATAACACGCCTAATACCATACCTGAGTTTGGTTTCTAAGCGCAGATCCATGGTTCGAACCTCTGTTGCTCTGCGTGGTCTTGTTTCCAAGACCAGCGTGTTGCCCCTGTGCTATCCTCCATTCACAATCCTGATCTATTCTCTGATCCTGTGTGATTCAGACCCCTTTTGTGCATAGAAATGGGGGAAGCGGCCAGCACCACAAAGGAGCCATTCCATGGCTGCTTGACACGACCTGCAGCCCCCTGATGTGGGGGCGGAAGGGTGGAACGGGAGCTGGGGGAGCCTGCGAAGGCACTGATGCGCAGGGCTCAGTCTCACTATTTATTTATTTTCTATTTATTTATTTGGTATTCATAACGCGCACAGAACAGAATGAACCGTATAGCGGCTCAGATGACAACAATTGATAAAGAACATAGCTAAATCCATACAGGACCCCCCTAGTTGTAAGGCCTTTTTATATGAACAGGAAGGTCTTTAATGCTCGGCGAAACTGAAAAAGTGAACTCATAGTCCTAATTTCTAAAGGTAGGGAGTTCCACATTTTTGGGCCATGAACAGAAAATGTGACCATCACCAGAGCACAATTGTCTCATGGAGTGATATGGCTGAATTAGCTCTCTCAAATACAAAGGGGCGATACCATTTACACATTTGAAGATGATGATGCGATCTTCAATTGAAAGCCAATGTAGTGCATGATGAAATGGAGACAGATGAGCACTTCTACTTTGCCCAAATATCATCCTAACAGCCGCGTTCTGTGCTTTCTGAGGTCGCTGAAGTTGTTTGGATGGAACACCCAACAATTGACTGTTGCAGTAATCCAAATGGACGCTAGTTAATGCACCCACCACAGACGCGTGATCTTCTTTAGGAATGTAGGGGAGTGCTTGGCGTAGGAGTCTCAAAGCAAAATACACCACCTGGATCTTCGCTCCCACCTGAGATTCACTACCAAGATCCTCTTGCCATATACAACCCACATTTTTTATCTTGGATACACATTTTAAGCTTTTACCTAACAGCATGGGGATAGGCAATTTCTTAGCTGTTTTCAGCAAATGCTTAGGTCCAGACAGAATAAGTTCAGTCTTGGCTGCATTAAGTTGTGGGTGTTTTTTTTTTACATCCAGCCACTTACTTCATCCAAGCACTGTCCTAATCTTCTAAATGCTTCCCCAAAGTTAACAACTCTGATAAAAATCTGGGTGTCATCCGTGTAACAGTGGAAATTCAACCTATAGCGTCTGAAGATTTCCAGGAGAGGCTGAATGTACAAATTAAATAACAGTGGGGATACGGAGGAACCTTGTGGGACCCCACAATTCAACTTGATAACGTCTGACAGGAACTCCCCCACTCTCACCCGCTGTTGATGGTCACTCAAAAAAGACTTGAACCAGCCCAATTCCAAATCGGAAACTCTTCCTACTTCCTGCAATCGTTCCATGCCGCCCCAATGGCCGCGAGTGGATGCTGTGGTGGCGGAATAGGATAAACCCCTTTCTTTCAGGTGGAAGTGAAACCACAAGCAAATTTAGAGTAGACAGGGGTGGGAGACAGGGTTGTGTCCTGGCTCCACCCCTGTTCTGCCTATACATCAATGAGATAATTATAGAATTGTTGCCGAGATGCCAAGTCGACAGGTATGATCCCCCAAAATTGGGTTTTGACATTACCCAGCATTGCCTTTTGCCGACAATGCTGTTTTGTTAGCTACATCCCCTATGTGGATTAGGCTCTCTTTGGAGTGTTTTTTTAATCAATGCACAGCAAGAAGGTTGACTTTAAACAAAAGCAAGACAAAGGTCCTAGTTTTCAGGCCAAGGCAATCCAGGTAGTGTGCAATTTCCCTGAAGGTTGGTGGTTCATACCTTGAACAAGTCTGCTACTACGACTATCTCAGTGTCAGATTCACTGACATTGGGACTTGGCTTGTTGAGTTGGACAAGGCGCAGGTTACCGTGGTGGGTTGAGGACGTTTTTCTTCGATCATGGTGAACGGGCTGTGTCCCCTACAATTAGCATTTATGGAGCGCAGTCAAGCTTCCGCAGCTCTCAATGGTGCTGAGCTATGGAGGTATGTCAACTGTCAGAAACTAGGGACTACTGAGACCAAGTTTTTAGAAATGCTCCTGAGGCTTATGCGAGGATTCCCAAATGCACCTCTGCTGATTGAATGTGGCCTTGAGCCTGTAGTCTCACGAGCAGTTTGGAAACCGTTTTTTTTTACTGGATCCGGTTATGGGTGGTGCAGGAGCTCGTAAAATTTTGTGAGGCTTACCTAAACTTTCTGGATTATCCTGGGGTTCTGCATTTCCCTGTGTGATTTATGTAAAGGGGCAGTTGGAAGCGCTGGGCCTCGGCAACTTGTGGCAGAGTCCCGTGAACCTACCATCTAGTACTAAGGAAAAGGTCAAATCAGCTGTTAAAGAGCTCTGGTATGAGTCCCCCATCAGTAACTGGGCCTGATTACTTACATATGAAAGTGGCACAAGGTACAGAAGAGTACCTGGACCTGATTGTGCAACCATATTCACGCACTCTTTTTGTGGAGTTTAGAACAGGCACTCCCAGGACAGTGAAATTCACCTGTGGTTGGAAACCAGGGAATTCAGAACTATGTTCTGTGGTGAGCGTAGCGACTGTGTGACCCACTTTTAGTTTTTCTGTGAAGCCTATGAAGACTTGAGGAGAGCGTATCTACTGCCACTCATAAAAAAAAGCCGGTGTCACCCGTGTTATGGATGTGGTTGCATTGTGTAAATCAACGGTATTGATGAATGTTGTGTACTTTGTTGCAAAATGTATTCCTCAAGCCTGACTACGTGAACATTTTTTAACCAGAAAATTGCATTCTGGGTGACCTGCTGGGGCTTTGTTCTTGTTTTACATTCCTCAAATCTTCATGTGTTGTGATGGTTCTTATGTTATTAATTGGATATTATGCAATTTATTCTTTTACTAAATGCTAATGGTATATTGCCGAATAAAGCAAAATGGCTGACCTATCTTTCATGCCCAATCCCCCCATGGCCATGCCTGCAAATGGCCCGCATGCGCCAGAGCACTTGTTGGAGAACAGGAGGCCAGACCCCAGGGGCCGGTTAAACATGCCCCTGTGCATAGATCATGCCGCCAAATTATACAACCGCCCTCCTGCACGTTGCCCTACAGCTTCAGAGCGGCAGTGAAAGAAAGGCAAGGGCTGCGCTGGACAAGAGCTTGGTTTCTAAATCCCTGTCACAAAATCCCACAGCGCGGAGCCACACAAACTTCCTCCCTTCCTGTGAACCAATCTTCCATAATACAGTAGTGTGGATACCGCCCTGAAAAACCAAAACTGCCCTGCCACGCGGAGCAAAGAACGCCACAGCAACCATCCTGGCCCGTCAACGGGGACATTGTCGACAACAAAAAACTTTTGCATACGGCAATACCACCATCCAAAACCACACAGCGTGGAAAACCCCTAAACACGAACAACAATCAATGCCACACAAATGCATCGCGGGAAAGAAAACTTCAAATGCCGACCTTCCTGTTAAACCAATGTTGCCCTTTCTTAACCTTGTCAATGCTCCCAAGCCATGCCTTCTGGCCGCCATTAGGCGCCATTTATGAGCCTGTAATATCTGTGAGGTTCTCTAGATGCCTTTAGCAAGGAAAGTGCAATCACAGCCCACTAGATTTATTCCAAAAATAGAAGATTAAAAAACCCAGCCCTATACGTTTTTTCAACAAGACAAAGTTCCCCTATGTAAGGCAAACAGGGTTGTCATATTTGTATCCACACTTAAAGAAATTGTTTATCCTGATGAGGGCCCCCATTGAAATTCTACAAGAACGTCCTAGGATAGACGTATCTTGAATATTAGGCTGAAAAAGTCAACCCGTAGTCTGACTAGATATTGGGCGTCATTACAAGTCCGGTGGTAACCCTGCCGTTGCTTCCGGCGGGTTGCCACCAGACTCGTAACACTTTTTCGGCGCCTGACTTCCCGTTGCCAGCGGGACATTACAAGTCCTGGCGGATTCGTAAATCAGGCGCTGGAAAATGTTAGTTCGCATTCCCATGGAGCCTCATAGGACTCCATGGGAATAGGGAGACGGAAGCACTGGCACCATTGCTAAGAGTTGTCTGGTGCAACGACCCCCACCCGCAGAGTTGTAGTGTGGCGTTCCAGAAATGGGTGCTAGTACGGTGCGACCACCACCCATAATTCCGGACCACGACACTTATAATGAGGCCCATTGTGAGTTTACTAGTCTGTTCCTCTAAGGACGAATACTCCTTTTCACAAGGCACCAGACCTCTGTACTGTTTGCAAATCATTACCCATTAGAAAGGCTACCAAAATATTACCTATGAAAAATGAGAAATGAGAAATGGAACGTGTGATTTTTTTTGTGATCATTTTTGATGTAACCTTCATGTTGTGTAGTATTTAAAAATTGTTTTCACACATTTTCAGTGTACTAACCCCACGGTGTGAACATGTAGGGCTTTGTTCGCTCAATAAACTTTGATTGCATGGTGTAAACTGATGTTGCAACAGTGCGCAGCTTAATATGTTTTCCATGTTAATTATTTTTATAAAAAGTGAATCATTAAACTGTTTTCAACAGATCTCTTGTATAGATGATTTGATTAGCTTCTGGCACTTGAGGTTGTAACATAACATCAGTAATTGCGTAGAAAGGCAGGGTAGCCTATTTCCCAGTTTGTTGCACCATTACAAGGGATGTCATTGCAAATGCCACCATTATGAATGCATTGTTTGAATATGCGCATTTAAGGTATAATGCAATGGGGCTCATTCTAAGCCGGACTTACCAGAAATGCAATGCCTAACAGCCTTTCCGGCACGCCGCATTTTCATTCATTTGTATGTGTGTCATGCCGGCGCAAATGCTGGAGATCCCTATAGAGTCCACCGGCTTTTTTCACCAGCAAATGTCACCTGACATGCGTACATGGCAGGCAGCATTTACTCCGTTTGCACAGCAGTGTGCAAAGGAGATGGTAAAAGGCGGCATACACTCTTCTATGCCACCTTTTGCCCTCCCCTTTGAAACTCTGGCGTGTAAATGACCAAAATTCAGTGGCAGGACCTGCTTCAGTGGAAGTGTAGAGGTAACAAATCCCTGCTGCTGAATTGCGAGGAACTCAAATAAGAGCTTCAATGTGTTGAGAGGCCTCATTATCTCATTTGGGCACAACTCGTTTTAAAGCAGGGCAATGGTGGTATATATTATTGATAATTGTGAGAAACCTGAAGGTGTCTCACCCGCCAGTCACCGGAGATCCGTCATCCAGGTGGCCAGGATACGGCCATCACTTTTGGATCCAGTTCCTGGGTGTGGACAAGTGCGGGAGGATCACCTGGATGAGGGGTCCTCGGGAGTGGAAGTGGGACGCCAGAGGGTGAGACGCGGTATCCCCTTCCCTGTAACACCTTTTCACCATACTACCAGGTAGGATACCTAGAAGCTCAACCACCGCCCCTTTTTCTCATGGACAGTTCATCGTGAGCGACAATGGACTAACACCAGAGCCGTATACCTGACATGTCCCAACACAAGGGTCCGGCAAAGTCAGGCAATTACTGATAATGGCACACATCTGACTTCCATAACCTTACCCACATGGATAAAAGGCGGAGCACGAAACCACATTGGGAGCAAGGCAAAACACACGAGGAAGGAGTAGTTAGGAGATGGTGGTTTAATACGAGCAGAAAGATGGCGGGACCAGAAAGGTTTGCAAGGAGGGAATTGCCCCTGTCCTTTTCAGAGGAAGGAATCTGTTACTTTCACAGGCCCTCAAGGATAAGAAACATAAGACCAGTAATTAAAGCTGAAGAAAAGCGCATTGTGTGTCAAAGGTACCCGGGGCTTTCCCGCATCGACGACTGAGGTGGGGAGGAGTGATTGCCGCTGTGGTACTGTCCTTGGCTCCAACAAAACAAAGCCACTCCAATAAAGTCAACACAGCCGGTGAGTCAAGGAGACTGACAGCAGACCAGTCTGTGTTAAAACCAAGGTTGCAAGGGGCTACATGTTATGAAGAAATCTGCAAAGAACAGTTTACCATGCATGTGATGAGTGAAGCGAATATAATTGAATATCGAAAGTGTGACTGAACTTTTGAAACTAAAGTGGATACCATATACAAAGTGGTCTGGCACCATGTGGGTGCTCATTCGAAAGGTCTCTATTAGGTATCCAACTGAGAGTGTAAAATTGTGAACTGTGATTACAGAGGCAAGTGTGAACCCAACAGAGGTATGGCGAGAGAAAGCTAGTGGAAAGGAACAACTGCTTTCTGATGAGTGTAAAATTGGAAACTGCGAAATTGAAGTGGTCCTGCAACAGGTCAAGCCAAACCCTGTGCACATTCAAAAGTCTTTGACAGCAAAACTGTGGACTGTAATTGGTCTGAGCCTGGCTGAGGGAGACTAATTGATGAAAGAAAAGGGGATCCGAGCACGGCTGAGGGGGATCCGGGGTGAACCGTGAGTCACCTGAGAAAAGATATAAACTGAAATTGGTCCAAGCCCGGCTGAGGGAGACTAATTGAGAAAAGAGGATCCAAGCCTGGAAGAGGGGGATCCGGGGTGAACCATGACTCTCCCGCGAAAAAGGAATTGCTTTGGCAAATGTTAACCCGACTGAGGGATGCTAATGAATTGAACTGAGACTGGTCAGAGCCCAGCTGAGGGAAACTAGTTGTATAAAAGAGGATCTGAGCCCAAAAGAGGGGGATCCAGGGTGAAGAGTGACTCACCTGACTTGCGTATTTTTGAAAGAACCTTTTGTTTGTTTTTGGTACATCAGGCCCTCCGAATCAAGACTTTGATAACACAAGAGACGTGGGCACAGAAGGCCCTGATGTTGGTAATGGAACTGGGTCCTTGTGGCGAAGAAGTCCAAGAGTGTGCTATGCTTGAGTGAACCGCCTTGTCCCATGCTTAAAACGTGGGGAAGCTAGGCCAATTGCCTTAACATCCTGACATCATTTTGTGAACACTTTTTTTTAGTATAGGCCCTTTCATTTTGACAAGACTCGACTAGGACTGCATTATTATTATTTGATGGTCGTAGCTTGCTCCCATCTTAGATTTATGTTTAGAAAGGTGTTTATCACACTCTTGAAAAGGTTCAATGAACACTCTTGAACTATGGTCACTTGTGTCTGTCTTACTTTGATACCATGCATTCCTTACCCCCTGGCTACGATTGACAATTCGCAAACAACATCTGCGACTCTATTGCCACCCTTCAACTAAACCATCCCAACCTCACCCTTCTTGGAGACTTCAACATATGGCTCGACGTTCCCACAAACCCTATGACTCACTCTCTGGTTGACAGTTTAGACGCAATTAACCTCCAACCCCACATAAATGGCCCTACTCACTATAAAGGACACACTCTTGATGCCATCTTTAGCTCCAACACCCGGATTCATCTAATCCCCCCCCACCCCTATCATCTGGTCCGATCACTTCATTCTCTCTCTCGCCATTTGAACTTCCAACCCCCGTCCCGTACTCAAATCTGAACCATCGAATCTACGCAAATGCAGGAAAAAACTAAAATTCGTCCCGGACCTAGCCGACGCACTCCTCCAGTCTCCACCACCTACTTGCCAACTCAATAAACAACTAACCCCTGACGCCTTTGACTCATGGCTCAACACATCTCTAATGTGGCTCACACCCCCTTGCAAACCGTCAACCCGCCATGGCCTCTTCCCCAGATGGTTCACTCCTGAGTTGAAGACCAGCAAACAACTATATAAATACCTAGAACGCAAATGGCAGAAAAACAAAACCAAAGAGAGCAGGGGCACCTTGGCACGACACCCCTATCAGTACAAGGCCGAAATCCGGAAAGCAAAAAATGTCAATTACAACTCCCGAATCATTGGGTTGCAAAAACTCAAGCAAAGAACTCCACAAAATCATCTCTGAATTCACTAAACCGGCTTGCACCGCGACCGTCCCGACCCCCTCACAATCACTGTGCGACTCACTCTCCCTCCACTTTTACACCACGGCCCTCGAAAGAACAAATACTCTGCCACCAAACTGGCTCTCTTACAGCCACCAGGCAATACGCCCCCCATATCGGCAAGCCCACCAGTTGCGACCACTACGCAACCAACGTTTGAATCCTTTAGTCCAATATCACCTGAACAATTTCTCAAACTCCTATTTGTCCGCAAACCATTTGGCTCTCTGCTGGACCCTTGCCCGGCCACAACCCTCAAAGAGATCTTCGCCTCCACCTGTGCAGGAGAACACGCAAGATCCATCATAAATACCTCCCTTTCCTCTGGTATCTTTCCAGACGCATTCAAAACGGTTCATGTCAAACCGTTAATTAAAAAACCTTCCCTCGACCCTCTTGAGCCTAAAAACTACCACCCCATCTCAAACACCAGATTCCTTGCCAAACTCATTGACCGAACCGCCTACTCCCAAATAAATCCCTTTGTTGAAGCCAACAATCTCCTAGACCCCGCACAATCAGGTTTCAGAGCACGTCACGGAACCAAAACCACCCTAACCTCAATCTGGGATGACCTTCAAATGACAGCAGACTCCGCGGGATGCGCCGCACTAATCCTTCTTGACCTATCTGCCGCCTTTGACACAATCAATCACTCAATCCTCCTAGACAGCCTCCACTCCCTAGGAATTTGTGGAACCGCTCTTAAATGGATTGCTTCATTCCTCAAAGATAGGTACCAAATAACGATTCTCTCCACCTATACCTCCCAATCCCGACCAGTCGACACGGGAGTCCCACAAGGAGCATGCCTATCCCCCTCCTGTTCAATCTCTACCTGATCACCCTCCCACCAATAATTCGTTCACACAACATCCTGTGTCACAACTACGTTGACGACACTCAACTAATTTTAGAACTAATGAAGTCAAAACCCAACTCCCGACCTGACCTGGCCTCCTGCCTCCTCGACATAGAACTCTGGATGACCCAAAGCCACCTCCTATTAAACCCCTCCAAAACCAAAATCATGGTATGTGGCAATGCCGAACATCTTCCGCACCCACTACCCTGGCCACCCACCATGGGCACCTCACCGACCCCCTGCAACTCAGAGAAAAATCTTGGATGCACCCTTGACTCTGACCTAACACTCTCGTACCAAGTCAACAACGTCTCAAATTCCTGCCACTACCACCTTAAAACCCTTAGGCGCATCTTTCCATATCTCTCCTTTCCCAACAGACTCTCTGCAGTCCAATCAATCGTTATATCAAGACTGGACTACGCAAACCCCCTATACCTCGGTGTCCACGCGTACCAACTGAATAAACTCCAAAGGGCACAAAACGCTGCAGCCAAAATGCTACTTGCGCTCGGTCCAAGAGACCACATCTCCCCAGCCCTTAAGACGCTTCACTGGCTTCCAGTAGCCCGAAGGGTGACTTTCAAAACCTTATGCATCTCCGATCGAGCACTGCATAAAACCGGACCGCAATATATTCGAGGCAAGCTAAAATCCTAACACCCCCCACGCACCCTAAAATCAAGCTCAGCCGGCCTGCTAATCATACCTAAGACAAACTCAGTCAGGTTGGGCGGATCATCATTCTCAGCCTTGGCCTGGCTTTTCCCCTAAAACCGACCGGTAGCAAACCAACCCGAACAGACTAAAAGCATCTCAATGACATCTATCCAACAAACTACCAGATGCAAGAAATTGACAGCTAATAACCCCGAATATAAACTAGAAGGACAAACAGAATTTAACAAGTAAAATAGATCAAAACAGTGAAGAGGATAATAAGAATAAATCATAGGGAAACAATAAAGAGATGTAAACTACTGAAAAAGAACATAATGCATGAGGAGCGAACGAAGTGAATGGCATGGATGAAATAGAATGGTTGAAGCGTGTGGAACAGATGAATGCACTGAGTGGAAGAATGAATGAGTGGAAGAACAGGTGACTATATAGATTGAATGAGTATGAGTAGATCGGATGAGTGTATAGAATGGATAAACATGTTAAGCGGTTGCGTGTGTAGAGCGGTTGCGTGTGTAGAGCGGACGGGCGTGTGGCACGGATGAGTACGTAAATAAAGAGAAGGGAATAGAATGCATGAGTGCGTAGAACAGATGAATGTACAGAACGGATGAGCGTAAACCGGATGAGTGTGTAGAGCGGATGAGTATGTAGACCAGATGAGTGTGGAATGAGTGTGGATAGCAAATGAGTACGGAAGTGAGGAGAGTGTGTAGATCGCTGGAGCAGATGAATGTGCAGACCTGGCGAATGTATAGAGCGGACAAGTGCATAGAGCGGACGAGTGCATAGAGCGGACGAGTGCGGGGAGCGGACGAGTACGGGGAGCGGACGAGTACGGGGAGCGGACGAGTGCAGAGAGATGACAAGTTGAATGCATGGGAAGCACGAGTGCATAGTGCGGATGAGTACATAGAACAGATGAGTGCGGGGAACAGATGAGTACGGGGATGTGAGGCCAGCGGATGAGTGAGGTGAGCCGACGAGCAGTTGAGTTGAATGTGTGGAAAGCACGAGTGCATAAGAGCGGATGTGTACATGGAGTGGATGTGTACATGGAGCGGGTGAGTGCATAGAGCGGATGAGTGCATAGAGCGGATAAGTGCATAGAGTGGATGAGTGCGTAGAGCGGATAAGTGCGTAGAGCGGATGAGTGCATAGAGCGGATGAGTGCGGGGAGCGGATGAGTGCGGGGAGCGGATGGGTGCGGGGAGCGGATGAGTGCGGAGAGCGGATGAGTGCGGGGAGGGGAGGAGCGCGTAGAGGGGAGGAGCGCATAGAGGGGAGGAGCGCATAGAGGGGGAGGAGTGCGTAGAGGGGGAGGAGCGTGTAGAGGGGGAGGAGCGCATAGAAGGGAGGAATGCGTAGAGGGGTGGAGTGCGTAGAAGGGAGGAGTGCGTAGGGAGGAGTGCGTAGAGAGGAGTAGTGCGTAGAGGGGACGAGTGCATAGAGGGGACGAGTGCATAGAGGGGATGAGTGCATAGAGGGGATGAGTGCGTAGAGGGGATGAGTGCGTAGAGGGGATGAGTGCGTAGAGGAGATGAGTGCGTAGAGGGGACGAGTGCGTAGAGGGGACGAGTGCATAGAGGGGACGAGTGCATAGAGGGGACGAGTGCATAGTGGGGACGAGTGCGTAGTGGGGACGAGTGCATAGAGGGGATGAGTGCATAGAGGGGATGAGTGCATAGAGGGGATGAGTGCGTAGAGGAGACGAGTGCGTAGAGGAGACGAGTGCGTAGAGGGGACGAGTGCGTAGAGGGGGTGAGTGCGTAGAGGGGGTGAGGGTGTAGAGGATATGAGGGCGTGGAGGAAATAGAGCAGCTTTGAGCGCAAGCGGCAGACAGGAGTTCGAGTAGCAGACAGGAGTGCGAGTGGCGGACAGAAGTGTGAGTGGCGGACAGGAGTGCGAGTGGCGGACAGGAGTGCAAGTGGCGGAAAGGAGTACATGCATGAGCCTGACAGGAATACATGAATGAGGCGGACAGGAGTGCATACATGGGACTATCAGGAGTATTAGGGGGGACTGGAGCGTGCAGGGCGGACTGGAATGCATGAGTGCATCGTGTAGACCGGAATGTGTGGAGCAGACTCGAGTGCATGGAATGAATAAGAGTGCATGGAACGGACTAGAGCGCATTGAACTGTGTGACGTACATAGTATGGTTTGGAATGCAGGGAACATTTGAAAGAGCATATAACCCCATCATATTACATCACCACGCTTACTCTCTTCTTTACACCACCACTCAACTAGAACACAGAGATACTATGACACCATTCGGTATAACTGTCCTCATACCAACATCCGCCGCTCACTCCCCATCATTCTAAGTAATCACTGCTGGTTACACACCCCCCAGCCAGGCGTTCTCCTCAGGCCTAACGCAGCCACATTCGGTCTGGATATATCCTGCCAGAAAGAACATATACTCCTGATCTCTCAACCACCACACCTACCGCTAAAAAGCAGCTATTACGCGAATACCGCACCAGCTGCACACATACCCGGTGCTCACATGGACCTTTGACTCTCTCTACTCTCTCTACTGACCTGAACTTCCGTTCCCAAGGGCGTTCAACCTACCAGCGTCTTCAGACCATACCAATGGTATATAAGGCGCTATATAAATGCAAAATAAAATAACATAACATAATCGAAAACAACGGCTAACCCAGAAAATTAAAAGGGGCATGTATTTTTCCTACTATCTGTGATCATACAATATGCTAACAAAATAAAGGAAAGAATACACACTAACTGAAACTAAATGTCCTTCTCTAATAGGTGAAACCACATATAAGTCCATATTACAAAATATATATAATTCTTCAATTGTATAAAAACTATTTCTTAAACATTCATAAACATACAATGACTATCATAAACACATTAATTCCACAAAGTTATTCGATCAAGCCATCATATACCTCATTGTACATTTGGACAACATAGATCCTTAATATTCAAGGTCATCCTATATTTGATAAGGTACGGTATATATTCAGCTACAATTTCTCTAAACAATAACTCGGGTTTCGTACAGGATTTTGTAGATGAACATATACTGTACCTTATTTACGCTTGTAGCTGGAGCGACCCCTACATATGTATGCACCCATCCCTGTGCACTTCCTGCGTGGGTCCCGATTCATTTAAACCAATAGCCAGCCTGTCTACCTGGGTTAAATCCTATGAGCCAAATGAACCGGCGTGCATCTACTCGCACGCTAGCTGCCCAAGCACACCTACCGGGTTGGCAGGCCTTGCGTATGTTCCAGTATGGCAAACCTTACCAGCCTCCGCAGACCTCCGGTGAGCTCCCAACAACATGCCCCTCCTCAGTATCCTGAGCACCCCTACCGGATTGACGGGCCCCTTCAAAGCTCCTGCATGGCAACCCTGCTAGCCTGGGCCAACCTCCAATGCACCCCTACCAGCAGCACCTCGTGGTACCCCGAGCATTACTACCAGGTCGGCCTGCTTCCAGCCAGTCCTCATGAAAAACCAACTGGACTCAGCCAACCACCAACAGGCTCCTCACCCCGAAACCTATGTCCACCACTACCTGGCCCATAGCACCAAAAACACAACAGTATGGTGACCTATGATATCTTTAAGCCATCCATCCAGCTCTCTCAGAGGACAAATTACAGAAAGGGCCACCTGGAAAGAAGTTAGACTCCCCACAACCCTCTGCACTGCACTCAGCAGCGTGGCCTAATGAGGTATTCCTGTGCCTTGACCTGATATCAGTCTACCTACCCCGCAACACTTTAAACAACCTGACAGCAGCCGCACAATTTGCTTGAACCGTAATACTACTCCCTCATGCAGACAGGAAACTCCAGCTCTGCACATGTGCACTGCCAGGTCAGCTGGTCACAAGCCACCGGTGATCCCGCCTGGAACCTGGTCTTAGCAACGGGTCTCATGCACGACTTGAACCACAATGACATTGATTTGTACAAACCCCCACAATTCCACTCGTGTGCACCTACTGGGTCGGTCGCCTGTGAGCAATAGCATGGCCACCTCCCCAACCAGCCTCCAACCCCAGCTGTACCTACCAAGAGACCTACTCCCATTCACCAGTCCGGATCCAGGCCACCCTTCAGGTAGCCCACGTACCGGTGAGGAGACCCCTATGTGGAGCAATGCAGTGGCAGCCCTGGGCAGATTGACCTACGATGTCTCCCCCTCTGCCAGTGCCATACTCTACTCCTTTACACCTACTATGTAAGCTTCCCATGGGCACACAACTAGGTCCCTGGTCAGATGATCAACCAATGGTGTGCTCCACCAGGGGCCAGATACCACCAAACTGCTCTAGATCTATGAAACCCTGCTTTATTAGGTCATGTTGCCATCAGGATGCAACACTGTTAATTAGTGCCCTGAGCTTACCACCAGTGATTGATTAGTGAGCACAACGCTTAAACAAAGCATCAGTCACCTCCGTGCACTTGTGACCCTTACTAGGGCACGGTGTAACCAAGTGGGTGGTCTGTGTTCAGTTGTCCAGGCTATCGTCATAGCCTGTCCAGACCTTGGTCATATATGATCCCACCAATCTAAGCGCGCACCACACCCCTGACATAGATGACACACTTTCCCACCTCCTTCAAAATAAAAGAACTGTACTCTCTTCCATAGAGTATGCTATGCGCAGTCCTACCACTGGTATGAGGCTTCCCCTGTCTTTTGGCATCCCTAAATGCCTTACTCATCAAAAGCGTCAACCCGCAAACCGCTGTGGGTGATGGTTTAATATATTTCGATGTTACCACCCTCATGACCAAGGAGCTAATGAAGGCGAGACCCTCCTCCAATGGAGGGGCCACAGGTTGGGCAGGGCGGGAGGCACCAGGAAGACTGGAGAGGGAGTGGGTGCAGTAGCAGCTCCCAGAAACTGGCCGAGGGTGTGGTGACATGCCCTCGACCAGGACAAAGAGAGGAGCCACAGGGGCCTCAGAAGAAAGGGTCTGAAAGTGGAAGGGGAGAAGCAGCTCCTCCACTTTCATCTGCATGACCTGCGAGTGCCCTGTGGATCTCCTGGACCTTAATCGCTTGTCTGGACCACCGCCGTACCTGGGGGAACCTTTGCCGCACTCTGAAGACAAGATTCCATCCTACCCTCCTCCTTGTCGAGAGCAGGCAGAGAGGTAAGGCAGCAGGTGGGGGTGGACCAGGTTGTCAGTGATGTACCCCTCCCAGTGGGACCCTGAGGCCGGTTAGGTGCAGTGATGAGGGCATGCTCTGTCTCTCACTGGAATGGCTTCGGCCCGGCAGGAGGGTCCGATTGGAAGGTGAATGGAGAAAGGGGGTGCTCAGGAAGCGGAAGGTACAGGACAAGTGAATGTTGCCTCCTGAGTTCACCCCCAACATAGGGTGCAACGGGGAGGACCGCTACGGCGTAGGGGGACCTCATCAATGTGCAAAGAAAAAGGGGCAGAATGGACAGTTACACCTGGACTGCCTATCAGAAGGAGGAATCACTGTAAATAGTGTGGATTTGGTTTTATGAAATAATTTACCATTTCTGAATATGCAATATATAGATCTTAGGGTTGCGTTTAAATGTGGATGTGTTTATTATGCTTAGCAATATTAAAAGGATTAAACGTGGCCTAATACTTCCAAAGAAAGGAGTCTGTGTGATTCTTCAGTATGACTGGGACTGACTCCCTGCAAAGCCCAAGATAACCACATTTGCAAACCTCCAAACATGCAAATGCACCACAACATTAAAACCTGCCAATGCATGAGCACAATATTGTGAACATCCATGGAAGGCACTTGTGCATAGTCCAAAATCCTAACATACCCTAGTAGCATGCACCGACATGCTGCATTGCACCAAGATCATGAAAATGTACATAGCACAGATATTACACTAATATCCCTGTATCTTTCTGGCCATCCTCCCTGCAGGGATCTTCCCTGCAGGGGTGTAGCTCTAGAGGAGCAGCTGTATGCCTCTGCAGGAGATCCTGCCCCCCCCCTTCCTCCCATATGTTGGAAACATGAGACTGTGCCAAGTTTGACACCAGCCATTGTGCCAATACCGCAGCATGTGCTCGAAAGAAGATACCCTTTGAGACAACCCTACCGAATGTATCCCCGAAGTGATGACAACCTAAGGGAGGAACTCCCTAAAGGAGTATGAGAGAGAGCAAGGTAAAGGAGCTAGTGATGTCACAAGAGGTATGTATGATGTCCCGAGATACTGACTGAAGAGGATGTATAGATCCTAAAGAAACTAATGATGAAGTAAAGAATCAAGTGAACTTTTAAATACGGAAAAGAAGATTACACGTGCACAAAGTGCTGCAGAAAATCAACCATTCAATAAATGTATAGATGCTGAAACACAAGGTAGACTAAGTCATCATAGAATCTGGCTATACATAGTGAATAGAATGGAGGCAAAGCCACCATTATATAGAAGCTGGACATCGGTCTCATGAATTTAGTAAGCCAGGACCCATGAAGCAGGGAGGGAAAACAACCACGGTCGGTTATATATTCTGAAAATGGGCCAATGTGCAGAGGATGAATCATCCCTTGCTAAGGTGCAAAGAAAGAACACCAAGAGTGCCAAGTTCAATTTATTTAGAGCGTTTAAAACCTGCAAAATGGACCAAATCATGGTCTCCTGTCACGTGACCCAAGGATGAAAATAGAGTCCCAGAGCACGATAGTGAGCGCTCTCACTCCCCTATATTCTAAAAGACAATGATACTTTGCAAGGCCAAGTTCAAAGACAATTGTCATGGCAGACGGCATGGGCAATGAGAGATAGGTGGGGAGGAAGTGTCATGCCCCATCTCCTTGCACCTGGGTGTGGGCTTACATGCTGCTAAGTGAACCGAATGTTCCAAGCCTGGCACAAGCATCCCAACCAATTATAGTAGTCTATATAACAAAGGACCTTATAGTTTGAACACCAAAGAGAAACTGAGTATCTAATGTTTCTGAAGATTACATGTTTTAGAGGTAGGAATATGTTGTCCACCTGATAGTGGGCAGCCAATCACAATACTAGTTCCTACAGAAAGTATACTTAGATTTTCCCCTTAGCCAATACTGACCCTTGATAGGTTTTTCATTATTGCCACGTAGTAGGACATCACCACCTCTGATGTATTTTTGATATAAAAGCTATGATTTGTGTGAAGATCGCTGATGGACTGAGCGTATGTCCATTGTAAACTCCCTGTTTTGGATAATTGTTAATAAAACAGTACTTTGCCATCTTCCTGAGTTGGTTCGGTTATTTGGACTTGGAGTTATTCTGTATGATCCCTCCATTACATATGCACATTCCCAAAGGGACCTAAGCTCATAGCGCTCAAAGCAAACTCTACATGGCTGATAGTATCCAACGCCAAAGCACAACATCCCTTTATTGCGAGAAGCCGAACAATACCATCTCTACAAACACAAGCCAACATGCAACTGGTGGTTTAAACCTTAACCAATCCCACCACCTTGCTGTGAGTTTCTTCCTGCCTGCATTACGGAAAACCATGTCCCCCTCCACCCAATGTGGTCCTGTTATCCAAGTAAAATGCACACCGCTCATGAACATTTTGGAAAACATTGACCCAGAAGGAGACTAAGACCCAAAGACAAGCAGGTGAACAGTAGTGATGACGTACTGAATTGTTACAGAACTGATAAGAGACAATGATGTTGGCCATGTTCCACCTTTGCCCAGTAACTGAAACGAGAGCTCTGCTTCAGCAGGCTCGACTCCGACCCGCTTCTCACACTCAAACATCCACAACTGCATCATCCCCTCATGCCATCAGGGGCCTTGACATCTCTTTTCGACGATAAACAGATTTGATACCAATTCTTCCTTTCTGGACTGGAAGCAAACGAAAAGAAACCTGCCGAGTCTCGCAGGTTGATGTGCATACCTTAATCCACTAGTCCTACAAGTTGCAAACATCCATCCCCTCACTTAGGAGGGAACACCGAGAACACCACCAACAACACTGCAGACTCAAAATCGATATCCCGGCTGCTGCCCTCCTACCACTGGGTCTCTTCCATGCTAGACAAAGAGAGGGGAACACCGCTTCCTCGCCCTCATTTACCATGCGCCTGAGATCCTGAATTCCTGCAGACTTCCGGCACCAGGCGGTCAAGCCTAATGGTGATGTCACTATGCCACTCAATACGAAACATCCCCTCAAGCTCTCTCTCCCTCGGCCAGCCAAAGCACTCCCAAAGTTGCTGCCTTGCATGTTGCTGTTGTCTGCTTGTAATTAGACGAATCATTCCCCGGCCACACCAAACAAAATTAGGACTTTTTCTATAGTAAGCCACCACCCCTATTACTTTGGATAGTTCCTCGTTCCTTGCACAGGGACACAGTGATAACTCTGCATAGAGACAGTATGGAAACCTCTGCTCTGTCAGGTGCCCAGGGCTCATATTGTGACTCATAACCTGGTATTTTCATCAACAACGAGGTTTCCAGCAGGATTCATGTCAATCTGAAGGTGCTTACCCAATCCTGTTTTTTCTTTGCATTCTGGGACTTGTAGTGTGAGTTTTTCAATGGGAAAAGTGGAAGATGGTCATGTTGGCTACTATGCAACAATTCACCAGACATGCAACACCATTGAGCTAAACGGTCTTCAGCCTCCTAACCCCCCTCCCCCCTGAAATGTGAATTGAGGGGCAGGGCTTTGGCACATAGCTTTTTTTTTACCATTGAGCTAAACTGGGCTTCAGCCTCCTAACCTCCCCCTCCCCCCCTGAAATGTGAATTGAGGGGCAGGGCTTCGGCACATAGCTTTTTTTAGTCAGAGAGGGGAGAGAAGCCTTTCCTGAAACTGGCGGCTTTAAAGTGTTACTGTGTTTGTGCACAAACACGTATTGGCACACATCAGCCACCTCCCACCACAGTTGGGAGCGAACATTTAACAATGTTATGTGTTCTTTCACATCCGAGGGGAAGGGGATTATGTGCGCACTTGCTTTTTCTTAGGCAGAGAGGCGAGGGAAGTCTTTTCTGAAACTAGCAGTGTTGAAGGGTGTTGCATGTTAGCTCATTATGTATGCATGTGTGCAAGGAATGTGCATGTAATGTATGAGTGTGTGTGAATGAGTGTATGGTGTATAGGGGCTGGGTGCCCATGTAAATGAGCCAGTGTATCGCGAATAGGATGTTTAAATGAGTAAGTGAATGTAAAATTGTTCGTGTGCGCGCGCTTAGGTGTAATGCTGGGCCACTACAATTTGATACTTGGGCCCCTCGCCAGACAACCCTTGAAACACTTGTGCATAGTCGCGTTATAAATACCATATCATTTCATAACCCCTGGGGTAGAACAGAGGGGGGTGGAGCTGCCCACTTTCTGAAGTGGCCCCTCCCATCACCAGTTAGCCCCCCACCGCTCGAAATGTAGGTTTCGTTGTGCACCTGCAATTCCCCCATGACAAAACATTTACTCTTTAAACATTCCTATTTGCCGCCTTTTCACTATTAACAGGGATACAAGCAAGCGTCCATGATTGGGTTTAAATTCGCACAGTTTTCCCTCCCTTTTCGTTATGGTGCTCGCAGTTACGTTTGCCGTTATAAATGTAGCGATGCAAGACAGAAACAGGACTGGCTGCCCTGCTCACACACTTGAGAAGATAGGAGGACGTGACATCGCTGGGAACGTGCCCAGGAAACAGACGTGTTGAAGGGCGACTGATTGTCGTGGATAAACACACTGCGCGTATCAGGGCGGCCATCAGCCTTGGCCAGGGGACAGTGCAGGCGTTTCCCCATGAGGTGTGCACCGGGATTTGCATGTGTAAGGTGAGCTAATCCCCTGCTTTGAAAATCACCAGGCTAGGTGCGGCTCCTTTGTTTTAAAGCTACCCATTGTGGATTCTGCAGCCTGGGGGCCCCCTTCTCGTGTGAAAAGGTGACGGGCCTTAGCTCACCCTAATTATTAGGGGCGTCTCCCTTTGAGCCCGAGTCAGTCACCGGCCGCGCGTTCCCGCCCAGCCTCCCATTTCGAGTGACCGCGGCAGGCTCTTGGCTGCGCTGCTCCATCCCATGTGTGATGTGACACCAGAGACAATCGCGGGTGTTAATCAACTGCCCGATTGTCTGATTGCCGCTGCGGGGTGGTCAGGCCTGAAACCGACCTGCTTTTCCATTCCTGTTCTTTTTTTCTTTCACTGTGGGTAGCCCCCCTCTCCTACCTCCCCCATTACACCTTGCTTCTGGTTATTGTCGCCGGATTCGCGGCCCAGCCTCTTCCCACGCTGGCATCAGGCAAAGCTCTCCAAATGTCCTTATGCTGAACTCTTGTTTATATTGTCATTGTGCCTCCACCCATTAACCGGCCCTTTGTTCCCCAGCTGCCCGCTGACCCCCATGCCACGAGGGTCGCCTACATCAGCCCTGGCTATCTCTTGCCAACTGCAGGAACTGGCAGAACCATGCTTAAAGCAGGAAAAAATAAACTACAAATACCAACATGCAGAGTAAAACGCCCAGACAGGATAAGGGGGGAACCTCCTGCCATGGCACCAGATGGCAGCGATGTTGTTCCTCCTCCCACTGAAGGCAAAACAATAAATACCAGGCAGAACAATTCAGTGGTCTCTGATCTCGCCGCGCAATAAGCTCCCCACGGCTGGCATCAGTAGTCTGACCAAATCATGTCGCGCTCCATTAAAAAAATGGGAGAAGGTTTACTGCTTTCTTGGGACAGTAAGAAAGGCAAAATCCCTTAGGACGCAGGAATTGCATTTGTTTCATTTCACGGCCCGTACTCGATCAAAAGGGTTATATGTGATCTTACCGGCGGAGTGGTACATTTCATCACTACCAAAATACCGATTTTAATTATTCTTTTTTTCATTGGGCGGGGGGTGCAAACCCCCGATAGTCTATCCTTATAACGTCACCCCATCCCGAGCCATTTTAACCCCTTACCCCAGCCCATATATATTTAATATTTTTGGTATTTTTCGGTATTATGGTTTTCGGTGAAATGTACCACTCTGAATAATTTTCGGTAAATTGACTGGAACCGATCAAAGTCGCCTTGATCGAGCAACTTTGTGCATGCTGGGTAATGGGGCACTTCATTTGCCATTTTAAGTATGGGCTTAAAAAACCCAGTGTGGAAAGTGCAGCCGGTGCTAGTAGACTCGATATTTCCCAGATTTGGCGCTATCATCTCCATACGTGGCCCTAGTTCGGGAGATGTAAGTCCAGGCCTGTTTTTTTTCCTTTGCATTCTTGGTTTTGCAGTCACTGATTTATAAGGGGGAAATACAGAGCTACCAATACCAGAAAGAAAAGAAAACGAGAATTGGCAATGCCAACAGTTTGTCTTTTGTGTAGAAATGGTAAAGGCACTTGCCAGGCACAGGCGTAGCGGTATTCACTGGCCATTTGACGGTAGCAGGTGCACAATGGTGCGCGTAACTGGGTATCCAACAGCAGTGCCTGGCAAATGCCTAATACTTATACACAAGCCAAAACTGTTGGCTTTGCTAATGCTTGTTTTTAACAGGACTCCAGTAAAGGACATGCAAAGAGCTTATAAATCGAGTGGCTGAAGGCAGACTTGGTGAGACGTTTACATCACAACAGTAGTGGGTTTACAACTCCAATTAAGTCAACTCTCAGAAGATTGCTTTGATAAAAACACTGGCAGGCACTTTGAGTGCAAAGTTGCATGGTAAGGCTTGCTTAAGGCGAGCTCAAAGAGTGACCATGAGGAGGTGTTTTGGGCAGTGAGGGGCAGGAACCGGGTGGGAATAGCCACAGGGAATAGCATGGTCACAGGCCATCAATGGATGGGCACATAACCCAACAACACCTACAGGCTGTGTGTCCCTCCTACTGCACCCCACTCAATTTAGTAGATTGAGTACTTCTAATCACTTGAACACTGCACTAGCTGTGCATGTTCACCAACCATCTAGTACCTCCCCTTACGCCATTCCCCCCTATCTGTACTCTAATGCAATGGTTTCAGCTTAATGAGGTTCGAAGGAACACCTAATAGCCTAAACTAAAAATGAAACGGGACTGAAGTAACACCTCGCAAATGCAATAAGGCATGTTGGCATGTATGGATTTTCATTACTCCTAGACCGACTCTTCCTCGTCACTGCTCATATTTCAACGTTTATTTTACCTTTCTTTGCACCAAGGCTCCCCTTCCATTCTGCTGCCTGTAAGGGATGACCCACCCATAAGTCCCCTGGTTATTTTCAAAGATACATAGTTGCCAAACCTGCCCACTTGGTAGAAAGGGAGAGGAGTAAACACTGTGACGAGGACGAGTTTGACTGGAAGTAATGCATATTACCTTACAGAACCGGTCATTAAACCAACATCCCACTTATTCATCTCATTTACTGATTTTTCTTGGTTTAAGGCACTTCATAAGCGCTTCGGGGCAAGGGTTGCGCTTTATCAAGTGCTGTGCAATGTTAAATACAAAAAGAAACTTAAAAATAAAACATCACAATTTCATAAAACAATTACATAAAAGGCAAAGTAAAACATCACGAGAAACTAGCAGACACGGGTGCAACTGTAAAGTTTATTTGGAATAAGGAATCCCCCAGTGGAACTACAACATATAATCATAAATTAAATACAACACTAGTGTATATTTCAGCATAATGATTTCTGACTATATCGTGTGTTTACTGAAACCTGGACTCCCACTCCAAATTGGCTCAGTTTTCATCTAGCAGATGGTAGTGGCAGTGTGTCGCAAATACACAGGTGGTAGATAGCTTGTGAGTACAGTGCTCACCTGAGACCATGGGCTACCCTGCCCATCACAGGTTTGAAACCTGCAGCGGAGCAGACTCCCCTCTTCCCTTCTGAGGCCGAAAAACGGAGAACCTTAAAACGAGGTCGTAGTAACACCCGTTGTTAGAGCATCGCACCCGGGGAAGGGGGCTGAGCAAATCGGGTGGCTGGAACAGCGGGCGAGAATACATATTCTCTGTCCACTGTTCCAGCCACCCAAGGCCCTTCCCTGGGTGGTGCCATCGTTTTAGTTTTGTTTTTTGTAAAGTGGGAAGGCATAGGGAGCCTCTCCATGTTGCCTCTGCACCTCCCCACTCCCCCATAACCAACCAAACCCCTTCCAAACCCCCTCCCTCTCCACTTACATGCTGGCCTGGAGCTTTGTGTTCCGGTCCCAGCGCTCCTCCCATCTCCTGGCCACCATAGAAATGGAAAACAGACTTAAAACACCTGGTGCGAATGGCTTTCACCCTCGCTGTGGGAGCGGTCATGGCCTTTAATGGCCCCCAGCCCTTGCCGAGGCCCTAGCAACTTCACGTGGGCCTACCTTGGCTCGGGATGGCGGGCCATTAAAGGTCATGTCTGCCCCCCACAGCGGGGGTGAAAGCCATATTATTATGTGATGTGTACTGCACCTAAATGCCATTATCATGGCCTCAAAGCACTTTGGTTGTCCGAGTTCAGCAGACATGAAAATTAGTACATTGCATTGCAGAAGGGAATTACGTGCTACAATATGTTTAGGATTGCAGACAAAAGACACTTTTTGACAGCGTGGACTATTACTGAAATATTAGATTCAGCAGATTTTTTCAGTGTTGGGTATGTGGAGGACATGAGATATGTCAGTGAAAATGTGGCTTGTGGCGTGAAGACCACTTTTTGTGTGGGACTCTGCCAACTAATATGGGGACGCTGCACTAAAGGGTGGCGCGAGCAACTACCTATCCCTAGAGGAAACGATTGCAGTGGAGCATTCTCCAATACTTCACATGAACGTTGCATGTTAAAAGGTACATTACATTTCCGATTGCAGATAAGTGAGCATTTTGGAAGCGATTGTTATTACTGGACCACAATTAGAAGTTTAAATAATGGGTTGAGGGGTGATGTGTGAATTGCTACGTTAGTGCATATGTGTTTGCTGGTGTGAGATCCAAATTTGCACTAAGACTCAGCTAATAGTAGAGACTTTGCACTATATAGCCTTTTTCCAGGTAGATACCAGAGACTCTCCACCACTCACCCTGGTAAACAGTAGAGCCTACACTGTAAATCCTTTGGAGAAGCTTTGCACCACTCACCATTTGCCCTGATGAACAGTAGAGAGTCTGCACTATGAAGCCTTTGTCCCCTAGAAGAGTGGTATTCAAACCTTTTCATACCGTGCCCCCCTTCAGTAAAAATATTGTTTCTGCCTCCCCTCACCTAGGCGTGGGCTCCTGCAGGGGTCCAAAGGATATCTAGGGAATGCTCAGGTTCTTTAAAATATAAGCAGATTTTCTACTGCTTGTTTTTTATATTAAAAGCAATCATCTTAATCATTTTTTTAGATTCAAAATGGCGTACTTAATCCATTTTTAAAGAGTCTAGGCACCCCCCATGACATACCTCGCCACCCCCGCTATATGGGCTAGCCCCCCAATTTGAAGACCACTGCCTGAGTAGACAAAAAGTAACACAAAGGGCCTCATTACGCGTATGGAGGTAGCCATGCCCTTAATAAGGGTATGGCTTCCTCCATACCGGGTTCCAGCTCCGGGTTCCTTCAATGAGGAATTACCGGGCCATTCCAACCTTGGAGGACCCAGTAATTCCTCATTGAAAAACCCCATCCCCATTTGAGCCCCCATAGGGCTCAATGGGAATGGGGAGCGTTATTAGCTCCCTGGTCCCCTTGCGGGACTCGCAAAGGACGTCTGGTCTGACCAGACGTTCTGAGCGGGTCCCGCAAGGGAACCTCGTAATAGGGCGCAATGGGTTTACCGGCACCGGCACCATTACCGGTGCCCGTAAACCCATTCCGCCAACCTCATAATGAGGCCCTATGAAAGAAATTGGAAACCTTGGGTAGCAAAGCAAGATGTGGTCTCAGAACCAATGCTCGCTTTCCACATAAGAGGCAACTCGTTTCTCTATTCTACAAGCAGGAGTTATTGCTACACGAAATAAGATGTTATTCAGTCAAAGTTCTCAAATGGGACAGTTGGGGGACTAGCAAAGCCAATGGGAAGTCCAATGGTTAAACTGGGGAACTACTGGCAGGGCATGGCAAAGAGAAGTTTTTCCTCAAATGAGAGACCAACCCAGGGATTTTCACCATATAACCCTGTGGGTCCTTGAAACCCCAAGAACAAACCCATCTTGAAGGAACTGGAAAATGGGGGGGTTGGATCATATGCTGCTTGCACTATTTCTCATATGCTACCCAATCTTTACCATAAGCAGGCGGGTGGGCAGTCTTCTAGATTGCTGGACTAACGTAGCCACTTCACTTGACACGCCTTGCCTTTATGCACTAGATGCTCAATTTCCACACCATAAATTGCAGACATTTCTGATGTCCCCCCCCCCGTGTCCACTGGATGGACTTGAAATGGGAGACGAGCCACCGGACCAAGTGGCACCATTGTGGATACCAGCCCTCGACTCGTTGCGAATGCATGGGGCATCTCCATCGTGCTCCTATGCCGAATAATGAAAATATATGAAAACATTGCTCCACTGCTGCACAAACTCAGGCAATCCATTACTCTTAACGGGAGCTTGGAACTTCTGTGTGAAAAGGCTCTCATGCTGGAAAAGGTCCTCTGGCCCGCTCCAAAATCCTTTCCTGCAAAACCAGGCAGTGGCCTAGTGAAAAGCCTAAAGTGTCAGCTCGCTGCTTGCTCTCCAGCAAGGCTGCCACTTTCTTCTGTGGGATGTATTTACCCATGCATCCGAGCCCTACCTCAAAACTGTGCAGTACTGACATGGAAAACATCATGATGGCCAGAGCTTCCCAGAAAATGCCCAGGGAAATGCATGAAGAATAGGCTGCCACTCATTTTTGCCGATGTTATGGGCACAGAAGGACACTGCCTAAAACCACCATTGGACTACCCACACAGTAGTCTGAAACCATTGGGAGTGGCAATGTTGATTGCCAAAAGCAAACCCATAACTGTTGGGAATTCATTTTCTTAAATCCCAAAAAGGGGTGCAGTACCAGTACTCACCACTATCCAAAAGCCGGCGTTTTAAAACCACCAGATTTTACTTTTTGTAAAACTGAATAAATGAACCCAGAGCATGCCAAAGAAAGACTTACTGAGAGGTGGATCCAATGTAAAGTTATATTCTGAAGTGACTTGAAGGTTTATAACAAGACTGGCTGAGCTGTGGATTTCAGCAGTTTAAGTAAATTTGGACTGAAAGACACTAAAAATCTAAGTGTTTAAATTGACTGAGTGACCTACTTTGAGTGTCACATAGGTTGCAATTGTTTAAATGTCATAGTTTTAAACTTAGAATCAGCATTTTAGCTGCATATGTAAACATTGTCTTGACTTAAACTGGGTAACAAAAAGTGACATTTTATCTGAAACCTGGCTTAAGGAACTGAATTTTGCCTGGCAACTACCCCCCATCAGGAGTGAAACTTGAGTCACAGCTGTGTTCCCAGGCCTATCTGCCTTTTGCTGGCCACACTAAGGATATGCCATCTCTCTGATAATTGAATTAAGGGGAGCCCCCACAGAATACAGGAGCTCTGAACAAAGCCCTGTCCTGACCCAGGCAGATGGTTTATTGCAGATGTCGTAAAAGTAGCTTCCTCCTGAAGCAAAGGGGAGGGGCACTGCCTGTGAGAGCAAGCTGGCTTGGCAGAACTGGAAAAACCAGAAATTCAACCTTGTGCTGGAGGAAAACCACACCCCTTTGGGGCCAGAACATAACTCTAAAAAGATGAATAACTCATAGTACGGACTTGTGAAAATTATTTAAATGATACCATAATTCTTGTGATTTTTCTGCCCACATTTTAAGAAGTTTTTAGAACCGGTGGTATGTTCAGGGGAGTTTTAGCGGAAAAGAGGATATTACTCAAAATGTGTGCATGTGAAAAATCTGACACTTCATCAACTAATGTCCATACTCCTTGCGCACATGTGTGTAAATTTGGGGTAATGTCCGGTATTGCAAACCAGTTAAAAAGTGCAAAATATTGCCATTTCTGAATGCAAGCTCCCAGGAAGAGCAGAGTTTGAACAGGGGATACCTCCTGTGATATGTGAGGGGTGCATATGATTTTAAAACAATATGTACCTCTGCAAATATGTATTTGTTTCAAATCTAGATTTGTGTGTAAGTTGACAGGAGGAGTGGACTTTCTGCAGGCTGTAAAATGACATCACTCTGACACAACTTGGCTCCCCCAATCAGGAGAGAAATGAAAGCTTGGCCAATGATAAGTGGAGAGGGGCTGGCTAGTGATGCTGCTCACACACACACCCATTTTAAAAACACATAAAATCAGAGAGACAGGACAGATAGGGACCTTCAAATCCATTTGCAGCTGGAAGCTCTGCCGGGAAAATCCATACTTTACCTCCATCAACTTCAGAGACCCAGACCAGACCAGCAGAGTAGAGCTGACCTGTTAGCAGAACCAGAGAGAGCTGACCCAGATCACTGTAAAGTGCAGAGACCAGAGTCCAGTCCAAACCCTGACCAGATCCGTGGCGAGGCATATTTTAAAAGATATTGTGAGTACCTAGCAAACTGTGCAGAACCAATCTCTTAGTTAAAATAATTTAATCCAAGCTATTTTAATCTAAGTAGAACTGCCTCCTAACTGTCACTTGTCTATTTCTAGTTGCAAGCTGCACTTGTCTTTTTGAACTTTAAAATTTAAAATCTGAAAAACGACCTTTATTTAATCGCTCATATCTCCGTGACCGTTTGTGCTAGAGACTTGCAGTAACTTTCCTCTGAAAGCTGGGAATCGTGGCTTTTAAACGCATTCCTATTCTTTATAGTTTTGCCGTAATCGTGAAAAACGCACTCGCGAATTTTGCCGTGATTTGCAAATTTCTCCACGTGTGAAAACAGAAGCTTCTTGCTTTCATTTGCCAAAAATTCGTTTAACCTACCAATTACTCCTAGATCCTTGCTAAAGTGAGCCTGAGCTAATATTAACTAGATACCACTCACCCTAAACCTTAAAAGCATTTTAGCATATTTTTCACTTTATTGCCAGCACATATAAAAGCATTTTGCCTGTGTTTCCAACTTCAGTAGTCTAAGCTTGCTGGGGTTAACTGAATCACATTTAATTGCATTTCTGAGAACTGTGTGCCTTCCTTCCATTTCCTTGCATTGCATAAAAGGGGGGGGGGTGAATTGTCCAAGAAAGTGATTACATTGTCTTTGTGAAATCCTATCAAGTTATTTTCTGTACTGCATTTCATTCCACATTGCATCCATTGGAAACCATAAAAGTATTGTTGCTATCTTATCCATTTCATGTCAACTCCTTAGTGATTATAAAGAAGTGTGCTAGTGCCAGATTCTCTGTTGTTAATCTTTATCATCTCAGATTAAGTGTGATATTCAATTATTAATTTATTATAAAGTGTGATAGATATATATTGCTTTACTTCTCAAATAAACCTTTTAACTTGCAAAACAGAACTACTTCTTGGCTCAGTGGGGTCAGGGGGATTCTGAGAGAGGGGTGTTATATAGGGGTAGTCATCCAGAACGCATGAACTGGACATAAAGATATATCAATAAGGGTTTTCATTCAGTATTCTAGACTAGGCGTTGACTTGGCTGTAGTGCTGAATTGAATCCTCTTACAAATCAGACGCGAGCCCATCTGGGATCCACAAAGCCAATTTCCAATCAGCTACAGGAAGAACAGGGCAAAATGCGGGAGTCTGTTTGCTCTGTGAACAGCAGAGCGGAAGGGGATGAGCCCAGGTAAAATGAACGTAGATTAATATTAAACCTTTTAATTAATTCCTGTCATGACATGTAACATTTCATTTAGTAAGGACTTGGGCGAAAAACAGAGAGATATGGGTGATCAGGCCTGTTGACAATCATAGGCTAATTCATACTATGGCTAATAGTCACCCATTACCTCCCCAACATTCTTAGTAGTATACAGAAGCCCCAACCAGAAGACAGACGCTCAAGTCGCCCAAACAAAATGATTTGCGCACAAGTCTGCCCTCTAGTCCATAAGGCCCAGATGGCTTCCTTCATCTGCCTTGTATTTCCTGTCAGACGGGCATCAAGGAAAATCTTGTTTTTGTCTCTTGGAAGTAGACTATCAATAGTTAAATGCAGCATGTTCTATTTAGTTTGTAAAGTTTCACTTACTTTATCCAAGCAGGTGCCCCTTTAGTGGGCCGATGCTTGTCACTGCTCCTGTCAATCACATGGCTCTAATGCATTCTCAGCCCCCAAGAGATGCTGTCAGTGGTTTTGGAGATCTGGATGCTGGGAACAAATCTGTGGACTGTGCCTGGGTTTATCACTGCCTTTTGCCCTCTCCCACTTGTTCATCTCATAGCCTAGCAGCAGTCCACCATTCAATCATTCATTTTATTTAAGAGGGGCACCTTTGATTGCTGTGAGCTTGCCTGGGGTGTTTCTTCTGTAGATGGCGGTGCAGAAGGATTTTTAAACGGTTGAGTCAGAAAGAGTTCTCTTCTTGCTCCATCATGCACAATAATGTCGGCAGAGGTTGGTTCCTGAGGCAACCACTGGTCAAAGAGACTGGTCGAAGAGACGCCATGCTCCTCCCCCAGAGGGTCAAGACTTGAAGATGCAGTGTCAAGGGATTGTAACTCTCTCCATAGGGGAACTCATTTTTATGATTTGGAATCTGCTTGAGAAGCCATTCATCAAGAGGGATCACACGATTGTCATGAGGGGTCCTGTAGAGGGACTGACCATTCGGAGTAACAACAGGTGTTCCACAATAAATTGTTATAGGGGCTCAGCCTACAGAAACCCTGCAATGGATTAAAGGTAATCTGTAGTTCACTCCTCCAGCTTTAGCGGAGTAGGACAATGATGCCTTTTTGGAATGTGAATTTCCCTCACCCCACCGATTTAAAGAGTCCTTCACAGAAAGGTGCGTAATCTGCTCACAAATGAATGGAAAGAGGCTCATAAAAAATGTTTGCCCAATACTTATTTCCCCATTATGCTCTGAAAGGTTTTGTCACAGTATCCAGAATCTGCCAGCAGGTCATCTGAAAATTCTATGCTTGTTCACCCAGTGGACAGAAAGAAACAGTGACATGCATTTAAAAGGAACTAGGCATCTGATAATTATTCCATTGGCAGAAGCGCCTATGCTTCCTATGCTGGCCTTTCCCTATTGTGAGTCTTTTACATTACCTATTCAACCCCTAAATCATCAGTTGAAGAATGTCCAAGATTCTAGCAGCTGTAAGGGTGTGGAGGGAGGAGACTTACACACAGGTGAGGTGACATGACTGTTGCTAAAGACTTTTATTTGTGAGAAAAATAAAGGAAAATCCCTACCTGGCCCTATTACCAAGATAGGTTTCTCTGCCTCAACTTAATACTAAGGATATGTCAGAATGTCCATAACCAAACGTCCACTGTCCTGTGTCAAAACCTATTTCCTTTCCTTACACTTCTAACTAAGACAAAAGGTTGGTGAGTCTCCTTAATGCAGAAGAATGGCCCCCTTCTTCTGTAGAGTAGACCACCATACCAGTAGTCTGGAGAGACTATTTCATGAGGGAATGACTCTCTTCCCCAGGTTACAGTCCCTTTCAAAGGCAGCACACAAAGTTTCAGGCTGCAAATGTCTCAGTTCACAAATAAAGCAATGTTCAAACTCAGAACCTCAGTGCCAAGAGAATGGCTCCCTTCCCTTTGTCTTTCTCAGGCTTCTTACAATGTCCACAATAACAGAGAGAATGACTCACTTTTCCTGGCCTTGCTCAGGCTTCTCACAACGTTCACAATACCAGGGAGAATGACTCCCTTCCCTTTGCCTTTCTTAGATTTCTTACAATGCGAAGAGAATGACTCCTATCCCTTGGCTTTTCTCACAGTGTTCACCAACACCAATGGAAATGACTTCCTTCTCCTGATATTTCATAGGCTTCTCACAATGCCAAGAACATGACTCCCTTCTCTTGGCTTTTCTCACAACGTTCACAAACACCAGGGGGAATGACTCCTTTAATCTGGCCTTTCTTGGGATTCTCACAATCCCAAGAGAATGATTCCCTACCCTTGCCATTTCTCATAATGTTCACAAACTCCAGGAGGAATGACTTCCTTCCCCTGGGCTTAGCTAGGCGTCTCAAAATGCAAAAAACAGGACCTCCTTCCCATTGCTTTTCTCACAAGGTTCACAAACACCACAGAGAATGACTACCTTCACATGGTCTTTCATATGCTTTTGTCTTACAGCCCACCTCGTTCACTATCCTGCCAGGTGCTGTGACTATGAAGATGACTTGGGTTACTCCTCATAGGAGGGTGCAGATCCGAGACCAGTGAGATTCTCTCCTCTTGAGGCTGCAGATCTGGTTCACTGTCCTGCTAGGTAATGTGACTATGAAGATTACTTTGGAGGCAGTTTGTTATTAGGTGTGGGTCCAGACCCCTTCTTTATGACTTTTCTGCCATTCAGGGTTCATGCCAACCATCCCGGCTACCCAGAACTCGCCAGGGTTCTTACCAGCGACCTCTGGTTGTCCGTGGGCTTCTCCCCCTCGGGCTTCTCACAGTCTCTCCAGAGACTATGAAGACCTTGCAGCGTTACCCTGCTCTTTGGCTACACATTTTCAGCTCTTTGCATGCACCGGCTCTCCCACTCAGCCGGCTACTCTGGTCTCTGCCCCCTTCTTTGTCCAACCACAGCGGATCTGTCGGGACTCCTCTGCCGGAGGCCAAATGTCTCGGTCTCTGCACTCCTGGCGTCTCTGTTCCTCCAGCTTGTTTTGAGTTTCCTGGTTCCTCCAAGAATGACCTGACAACCCGTGAGATTGACATTTCCAGGTTGCAGGCTCTATACCTAGTCGATATCAGAACCCCACCCTTTCTTCAGCATTGTGCTTGCAGACCCACTGCCTGGCAGCTGTGCACCCCACTCTTGAGACTGCTCTGCCACGGGACTTAGGCAGTGGTCTCCAACTTTGGTACTCCTTGGCACTTCTTTCCCGGGCTTCCATTAGCAGTTGCTCATGCATACTCCCACCGTCTAATTTATACACGTCTCTCACTGCACAAAGCATATGTGTATTTACAGCAGCACTGTGTACAATTGTATTGTGGAAGTATGGGAAATGTAGATGGAAAATATTTCTAGAACATTGTTAAGTGGCAGTTGGTGTGTGGAGGTTTAATATGTTGATAGGGTTACATGTAGAATTTTTTGGAAATGATTGCTGGATGGATTTGTGAGTGTTTGAAAGCAAGCAATGAGGGATTGTTAGAAACCTAAAAGTGCTGTGTGATTGTGTGCACGTGCCATTCGGGTCTTTTAATGATGCCTGGCCTGGAAACAGGACTGTGGAGACCTCGTAAAGTTATGAAGGTGCATAGATCATGGTCCCCATTGTATTCGAGAGAAATGTCCTTGTGACAGAAAATATTTTCTGTATTTTTTTTCTTTTTCTCTACTATTAAATTGTTCATTATTTCCATTAGCATAGTACAAAATGGTAATGGAAATGTTGGAGAATCTTATTGTGTCTAACTACTTTATTCAAAAATGTAAAGTAGATGGAATCAATACAATTTTAGTTTTATTTTTTTAACTTTCAGAGGTGGCTCCAAAAAGAACCTTTTGTGGTGTTTATTTGATTTTGTATTTCGTATTTTGTTTTTGCAGGAGAAGCCAGCCAGGAAGTAAGGTGGGGTAGGGAAATGAGGAAAGGGTCACCAATGACCGATGTGGAGGTGCAGATGGACAGGGGAAGATGTTGAGTGTGCCTTAAATCTAAGGTAAGGGGCAGTGCTTCTCATGATCCTTAATTGCAGCCTCGAAAGCACTTCAAAACGTCTTCCCCCCTTCAGAGTGGAGTGTTGCAGTGTATACAGAGTACTGTTGTCTTGGAAAGATATGTATCAACAGCCTCTTGTATAGCTTGCAAGGCAGGTGGTGGGATCCTCTTCCCCACAGGAGTAGCCTGGAGGGGGTCCGGTAGGAGTACTGCCCAGGGTGTCCACGACTGAGTAAAACGTCGCACTCAGTGCATTTCACCTTGCAAGCCTTAGCCTTTGGTACACCCCCTAACCGCCACACCCATGATTCTCGCTCAGTGCTGGAGGTAGGCATTTCCTCAATCTCATCTTCATGGTCCTCTTGATTCTTTTCTGTATCATTGTGCTTTTCCGTTGTCCAGGCCCTCCAGCTGGTGGTGGTGGCTCCTGGGGAGGAGGTAGGGCCGTAGCTGATGCCATTTTTGAAATTAAATAGCAGTTGTGCTAATATTCTTCCAAGCATGCACTCTCTCCTGGATTGCAGATGGAAAATCAGGAAGAATAGGTCTAGGAGCTGTGCAAGGGTAAGCTTTCAGCTTCAAACTTCCTAGATCAGCAGACAATTGAGTTTTAAACTGCTCGCAAAGCATGGACCCGTTCCCGAAGGGCGTACTCATTCACAAACGCGTCATCACGGCATGCACGGGTGTCTGGAAAGTCCACAATGACATCAGAGGTTTGCGAAAATCAGCAAACAAAAACAGCAAACAAAAAATTGTGTGAAAAGTTCATAGAAATGTAAAAAATGTTTCTAGGTGGTGGGGAATGGCAGAGTTTTAAGTTGAAACTCTCTAGATCGGCCGGAAATGCTGCTATACTGGGGCTATTTATGATATTAGGAAGTTGTAGCAAATTAGGTTGCACTGGTAAAAACCTATGAAATAGAGTGAAAAAACTTTGTTAAAGGGATGTTATGATTAAGTTGCACTAATAAAAACCTATGGAATTCAGTGGAACAACATTGTCAAAGGGATGTTATGGTTTAGTTTCACTAATTAAAACCTATGAAATCCAGTGAAAAAACTTTGTAAGGGACGGTATGGTTACAAGTAAAACTGTAAAAAAAACAGAAATGTACCAGTTATGGTAAGCTAAGCAACCATAACTCACACCACCACCATGCACTGCTAAGACTAACACCGAGGACATCAAAGATGACATCACAAATGTCATTGTTGACATCACTGATGACATCATATCTAGGCCACTTGTTTTTGCTTACTGACATATGTTGGCCAGTTGTCTTTGTTCACGGACAGTAATAATTTTAAAATTAAAAAGATGCTATACATTTAACCTTCTCGTATGTACTTTCTTTAGGGTTTGGTCTCAGCTCATGGTGCATATATATGGGGCAATAAGCAGGCCCCAAATACACAAATCATTTGTGTACATGATGATGAATCTTAATATTATTATTTTTTTTTTTTGGTAATGTTTCTTTTTTCTTTACTTTAGTTTCCCTGTATGTGTATCTGATTGTTATGCATTGTGGTTCTTCATATGTATTGTTTGTACTAACACAAGTATATAGTAAGTCTTGAATTGATAGCTGTTTATTCCATGTTTAACATTACTCAAAACTGTGATATGGTAACTTTATTTTACTAGCCAAAATTACCAGATTAAAAATATTGCATTTCTATTGTGCATGCTGCAGGCATTGCCTATGTGTATGTATGATTAGGTTCCTGTATTAACAACAACCCTCCAGTATAATGTTTTGTTTAGATGAGTACAGTTTTTAATACATTAAGTAGTGCATGATGTTCAGCCGACCGCCGCGGTGTTTGGGATCAAACCCTTTGAAGGACCATGGCCAGTTAAGGATAATGTATCCATGACTGATACGCATAAGGAGGACCAATGCAACCATATTAGAGAAACCCTACTTTAGCGATCTATGGACCCATTTGAAACAGCAAATCCGATGCATGGGTACCGAAACCACAAATAAGTGCTTTGAGAATGACAAAGTGTCGAAACACGTCTTGGCTGAACATATGAAAATGAAAACTAGCAAGCATAACTTATGATTATCTGCGATCATTTCTTACTGTATTGAAGAGTTTGATTTTTATCAGAGCGTGGGTTACCAGCACAAAGTTGCAGTCCAATCTCCCAAAAGAAGTCCACACAAATTCTTCTTTCTACCTGGGTGGTCGACCCCTCTTTATAGGCAAAAGTCCACAGGTGATTGGACAAAAGCAACACCTGTCCTTGAGACAAGTAGTCTTTGACATCTGACATCATACCCAAAGTGCTTTGTGCTAAAGAAAGTGCAGGGGACAGGAAGGAAAGAGAGGTACAGAGAGAAACAAGATGGTGAAAACTTTGCCCACTTATGCTGAGCTCCCTCTGTCTACACTAACACCACCACCTTCACGGACCCTTAGCATCAAAGGCCCTTTGTTATGCAACATCCGGGTCTGAGGCTAGTTCTTTTGTATTGTATGCCTTTTGTTTCCTGTTTCCCAGTACAGTTCCTGCTGGGAGGCTCTCTTGCTGGAGAGAGGCGTTAACCAGATTTCACAAAAGATCAAATGAGGCATAGTCTTTCAGCCTCTTGCCTGCAGGCTGGCAGGGCCGGGTTATCTGACCATAATATACACATACACACCTGGCCTGGGCTCACAGTGAGGACACAGGCATGATATAAATCAGATGTGGCTTGTTATAGTTATGTGAATTACTATCCATCATACCCTAAACTCGGGTATGGCTTTAGATCAAACTGCCACTAGAATAGTAATTCCTCGTGACTATGTGGTTTTGGAACAGAGGTGGAGACTTTAAGGGGCCGATTCATGGAACAAACGTGCGCCGAAAATCTTTGCGCAAGCAGGCGCAAGCACAAAAAAACAGGCGATTCACGGAAGTCCCTGCGCGTGTTTTCCTCGGGATGTGCGCCAAACCCGTGCATGGCGCACACGTCACTGCAACATCCCGAAAGGCGTGCGCGACGCGCACAGTGAAAGCGCACAACCTCGGCGCATACACCAGAAAGTGGGCGGAACACGAGGCGTAACGTGTGGAATGGGGAACAACGCGTGAAAATAAGGGCGTAACTGGGGATGTACTGCAGGGAAGCAGACGGAACGCCCACACGCACTCGAACCACACGTATTCATGGAATCGAATAGGGCAAAGCCACGCACAGCCAAAGACACGCACAAGCCGAAACACGTCCGCCACACGAAGGCAGGCGGTAGCGTCCCTGCGCATTACAAAAGTGGCAACATACAGCAATTGGGCCTGTGCGATCGGGGCACGTTTATTTCGGGGGTGCGCGGGAAGTTACACAAGCGATTGAGCGGGGTACGTGTATTTCGGGGGTGCGAGGGAAGTTACACACGCGATTGAGCGGGGTACGTGTATTTCGGGGGTGCGCGGGAAGTTACACAAGCGATTGAGCGGGGTACGTGTATTTCGGGGGTGCGAGGGAAGTTGCACACGCGATTGAGCGGGGTACGTGTATTTCGGGGTTGCGCGGGAAGTTACACATGCGATTGAGCGGGGTACGTGTATTTCGGGGTTGCGCGGGAAGTTACACATGCGATTGAGCGGGGTACGTGTATTTCGGGGTGCGCGGGAAGTTACACACGCGATTGAGCGGGGTACGTGTATTTCGGGGGTGCGCGGGAAGTTACACACGCGATTGAGCGGGGTACGTGTATTTCGGGGGTGCACGGGAAGTTACACACGCGATTGAGCGGGGTACGTGCATATCAGGGGTGCGCGGAAAGTATCACACGCGATTCCATCAGGGTACATGTATTACAGGGGTGCGCGGGAAGTTCCACACGCGAATGTCCAGGCTACGTGTATTTCGGGGTGCGAGGGAAGTTTCACACGCGATTCCATCAGGGTACGTGTATTACAGGTGTGCGGGGGAAGTGTCACACGCGACATCAGCAGGGTACGTGTATTCCAGGGGTGCGCGGGAAGTTCCACACGCAATTCCATCAGGGTACGTGTATTACAGGGGTGCACGGGAAGTTCCACACGCAACATCAGCAGGGTACGTGTATTCCAGGGGTGCGCGGGAAGTTCCACACGTGATTCCATCAGGGTACGTGTATTACAGGGGTGCGCGGGGAGCACCACACGTGAATTGCACGTGTGGGTCCTCCCAGGTGTTCCCTCTACACCCTCCACGGCCCCTGCAGGTGGCTCACACCACAGGGGCCTACCCTGCACATGTCCTGCAGGCACCCCATCCACCATGGCCATGCCCCCCAGCCAACCCACATGTCAACTTGCACTACTGCCCACCAACGCATGTCCCCCTGCACCTCCAGCCACCAGGGGCACCCTCCACCAGGCCCCCACCCATGTCTCCCACCACCCCCACCCCCCAGCACTGTGGGGCACCTGCCAGCAGGCCCCCACCCATGTCTCCCACCACCCCCACCCCCCAGCAGTGCAGGGTCACCCTCCACCAGGCCCCCACCCATGTCTCCCACCACCCCCACCCCCCAGCAGTGCAGGGTCACCCTCCACCAGGCCCCCACCCATGTCTCCCACCACCCCCACCCCCCAGCAGTGCAGGGTCACCCTCCACCAGGCCCCCACACATGTCTCCCACCACCCCCACCCCCCAGCACTGTGGGGCACCTGCCAGCAGGCCCCCAGCCATGTCTCCCACCACCCCAGCACTGTGGGGCACCTGCCAGCAGGCCCCCAGCCATGTCTCCCACCCCCCCCAGCACTGTGGGGCACCGGCCAGCAGGCCCCCAGCCATGTCTCCCACCACCCCCACCCCCAGCAGTGCAGGGTCACCCTCCACAAGGCCCCCACCCATGTCTCCCACTACCCCCACCCCCCAGCAGTGCAGGGTCACCCTCCACCAGGCCCCCACCCATGTCTCCTACCACCCCCACCCCCCAGCAGTGCAGGGTCACCCTCCACCAGGCCCCCACCCATGTCTCCCACCACCCTCACCCCCCAGCAGTGCAGGGTCACCCTCCACCAGGCCCCCACCCATGTCTCCCACCACCCCCACCCCCCAGCACTGTGGGGCACCTGCCAGCAGGCCCCCACCCATGTCTCCCACCACCCCCACCCCCCCCAGCAGAGCAGGGTCACCCTCCACCAGGCCCCCACCCATGTCTTCCACCACCCCCACCCCCCAGCAGTGCAGGGTCACGCTCCGCCAGGCCCCCACCCTAGTCTCCCACCATCCCCACCCCCCAGCAGTGCAGGGTCACCCTCCACCAGGCCCCCACCCATGTCTCCCACCACCCCCACCCCCCAGCAGTGCAGGGTCACCCTCCACCAGGCCCCCACCCATGTCTCCCACCACCCCCACCCCCCAGCAGTGCAGGGTCACCCTCCACCAGGCCCCCACCCTTGTCTCCCACCACCCCCACCCCCCAGCACTGTGGGGCACCTGCCAGCAGGCCCCCACCCATGTCTCCCACCCTCCCCACCCCCCAGCACTGCAGGGGCACCTGCCAGCAGGCCCCCACCCATGTCTCCCACCACCCCCACCCCCCAGCAGTGCAGGGTCACCCTCCACCAGGCCCCCACCAATGTCTCCCACCACCCCCACCCCCCAGCACTGTGGGGCACCTGCCAGCAGGCCCCCAGCCATGTCTCCCACCCCCCACCCCCCCGCCCCCCAGCACTGTGGGGCACCTGCCAGCAGGCCCCCACCCATGTCTCCCACCATCCCCACCCCCCAGCAGTGCAGGGTCACCCTCCACCAGGCCCCCACCCATGTCTCCCACCATCCCCACCCCCAGCAGTGCAGGGTCACCCTCCACCAGGCCCCCACCCATGTCTCCCACCACCCCCACCCCCCAGCAGTGCAGGGTCACCCTCCACCAGGCCCCCACCCATGTCTCCCACCACCCCCACCCCCCAGCACTGTGGGGCACCTGCCAGCAGGCCCCCAGCCATGTCTCCCACCCCCCCGCCCCCCAGCACTGTGGGGCACCTCCCAGCAGGCCCCCAGCCATGTCTCCCAGCACTGTGGGGCACCTGCCAGCAGGCCCCCACCCATGTCCAACTCATGTCCCCCAGCCAACATGTCATCACAATCTAGATCCCTGGTCCCTATGGTCAGCCTCCAAATGCAAAACACCTACCCGAGTATTGCATCCACCCACTCATAATTGGCAATTACATGACAGAACACCAATTGCAAGTTCCAAAACAAACACATTTCCCTCACATACACCCAATGGGTGTCAGTGAATCTCAAAACCCATATCATGATATGCATGAAACCAATGAGATACTACACATTGAAGTGCACTAAAAAAAAATTTATTAAAGGAAACATAACTAGAATGATAAATAAAGAAACAGAAATGGGAATGTACAAAAATGAAAAGAAGCATGTCCGTGAAAAAAGCAAAACCAAAAATGATAATACAAAGTAATGATGTCCAAAGTCACTGTCCACAAAACAAAATCCAATGGGAAATAAAATTGAAAGCCATTGCTCCATGGATAAAATGCGAAAGAAAAATACAATCCAACAGTGAACTATGTACATACGAACAAGCCAGGGTCCATTATCCCAACAAAAGAAATGAAACCTATCTAACTACACTAACGAATAAAATAAACTATATACAAAAATGTGGCCAATGTCCGAAAGGTCCAAAATAAATCCAAAAAAAAAGGAAACCTAACACTACCTACATAACTATGTACAAGGGCAGCGGGCTAGTTTGACGGCTCACTTTTGGATGTCCCGGGCCAGGGCATCATCGAACTCCTGCTCAATGTCCCGGAGGCAGTCCTCCTCCATGGCTCCGAGGGTCCGCAGGGCCGTCGACGTGTCCACCTCCAAACCCCTGCGGATTGCCTCGAGGCACTCGGCCCACCTCAGGGCCCTCCGCATGGAGTTCTCCGCCCTGACCATTGTGAGCCGTGCCTCTTCCGCCCGCTGCCGCTCCGCATCTATGGCGTGGCCCAACCGCTGCCACACGGAAGACACTCTCTGTCCTGGGTCCTCCTGCCCTCCGGCCGATGCCTGCCCCTCGGATGTTGAAGGCCCCGATGTAACGCTCACCTGATTCCCGTAGAGGCGCCGGTCTTGACTGGGCGTATACCGTATCTTCAAAGGTGATGTGTAACACACGGCTGGCTCTTTGGGCTGGACCTCTGGGCACTGTATGTCTGACTCGAAGGGTAAGATGTCTGCAGATAGAAAATATGGGATTAATGAACTGGGTAATTGAATGTCTCTCTCTTCTTCCCTTTCTCTTCTCCTGTAGAACCCCGAAGGTTAACGCTCTCACCTTAGGTAAGTGAACCAGGCCATTGAGTTTCCACTATCAGTCTGTTGAAAGACGCAATATAAGCCAAAAGGTCTTGATTACCTTGTCGCAACGAAAGAAGCTCATTGTCCAAGGCCTGCCCCTGTGAATGTCTTGCGACAGTTTTTCCATACTGAGCTGAAAAGCTTGAAAATCATGGAGGACCGGATCATCTTGATTTACTAGAGGGATCGACCAGTCTGCCGCATTGCCACTAAGGTACGAAAGCTACTTTAGCTTGATCAGTTGGAAAGGCTGCTGGCCGGCATAAGAAATGCAACCGGCACTGATTGATAAATACTGCAAACCTCTTTGGGTCACCAGAAAATCGTTCGGGCGGAGCCAGAGGTACATTCCCAGGTAGGTTGATCTGCACTGGATTCATAGAGGATGTAGAAGGAAGATTTCCCCCAGATGCGGGTAACGGGGTCTGTCCGGCTTGTGACTGTAGCAATTGTCTAGCGAGATCATCTGTTCGCTCCTTGGAAATAATCAGTTCCCTTCTTAGAGCGTTCGTTTCCTGACGGGCTGCATGCACTTCTGCCCTTAGTTCCCCAAGTAACTGGGCTAGTTGGTCGGTATCCGAGATTTCCATAGCGCCTGGACGGGAGTTTTGTGGTAGGCTTTGTGTTCTGTAACGCTCACCTGATTCCCGTAGAGGCGCCGGTCTTGACTGGGCGTATACCGTATCTTCAAAGGTGATGTGTAACACACGGCTGGCTCTTTGGGCTGGACCTCTGGGCACTGTATGTCTGACTCGAAGGGTAAGATGTCTGCAGATAGAAAATATGGGATTAATGAACTGGGTTATTGAATGTCTCTCTCTTCTTTCCTTTCTCTTCTCCTGTAGAACCCCAAAGGTTAACGCTCTCACCTTAGATAAGTGAACGCCGTGCTATCCATCTGCCTCGGGGCAGGGTGCTGTAACCAGTTTCTTCACTGGATAAGGGGAGCAGGCCTCTTGACTTCAGAGGTCTGCTGTCCGTCGTTTACTGCACGAACGGTAAGTTTCGAGTAATTCTAATGTCTTTAAAGTCTTTAGTAATGATGTCTCTTGTTTTGCAGGGTTCCGGCGATGGTGGATGATGGGCTGAAGTGAGTTGAAGATGGAGCCCGTGTGATGAATAGAAGCGCCTGGAAGCACGTAAGTAAGCGCTTGTTGCCTGCTTCACGATGCGCTCTAACTGTCTTTTTATTTTGCAGGTACAAGTTCGGAGCGGCTGCAGGGTGCCGGAATACCCACTGGGTTAGATGTGGAAAGGAGTAATGGCACGTGAGTATTAAAGTTCCCCAATGTCTTTAAACGCACCTTGTTTTGTCTTTCAGATGCGGGATGCAGCGCCGAAGGCCTCCGGAGCGTGCGAAGAGTTGGTAAGCTTTTGTCTTTCAGATGCCGGAATGCAGTGTGAAGACCTCCGGAGCGCACGAAGAGTAGGTAAGCCTTTGTCTTTCAGATGTCGGAATGCAGCGCGAGGCGTTGGTGACAGCCGATGGACCAGGTAAGTGAAGAGCTGTCACTGAAGACCGTAATGCTAACCTGTTCTTTCTTGTCTTTTATAGGTGTTGCTGAAGACTGGATTCAGGATGGTAAGCCTTTTTCCTTAGGCCCAGGATCAGATGCAGAAGACACGATGAGCGTTCTGCTGCAGAGGATGCAGAATAACACAAAGCAAGATTCATCCATCGGGTGTGGTTTAAATAGCCTCCTGTAGTGCTTAGATGTCTCCTTCCACAGCCACGCCTAGGTAAGAAAAGAGTTCCTGCTTTCCAGAAGAGTTCCAGTGTTCTGAACCTAGGGAGTGGCTCCTGCCCCACCCAACAGGAAAAGTAGTTCCAAACAGAAGAGGATCAGAGGCTCAACTGGCAGGCAAGTAAGCAGCATGGTCTGCTGCAGGTAAGTCCACCCAAGCATTATGAGCCCGGCGCTTCCAGCGCTGGGACTGGGCATATTTATGAGCCTGGTGCCACGACTGGGTCCAAAAGGTCCCAATTGGGACTGGTTGGCACTCGGAACCTGGGTTATGGATCTGCTTCCAAGGGAGTTGGGAAAACCCTGACCTTTTGGAAGCAGAGATCATGACACCCGAGCCTTCATGGCTCCCACCACGTTGCTGCTGCTGCTGTGCCTCTGCCCGTGCACTGCCTCCTGCTGCCTGCACATCCTCTGCCGGCTGGGGTGCAGTCGTTGATGTGGCCACCCCTGCTGGACGTCCGACTCCCGACTGTGGCAGGGATGCCTCCTCCACCAGCCTGGCCGCACCGTCAGAGGCAGCTCCACAGGGCACCCAGGTGACTGATGGGTGGGAAGATGGCACGGAGGACAACTGGCGCGTAGGGGGTTCAGTTGAGGAGGGTGTCGTAGCAAGCCCCATCATACGGAGGAATCCGGCCTGGGTGACCTGTCCCAGCAGGCTGACGTGGTCAACGAGCCATTCGAGATGATGTGCAGTCTCCCCATGAAAAGACTGCAGGTCACCTCGCATGGCCCGTTGACGCAACGCCACACCAGTCAGGACAGGCTCAACCCGGACCCGGATAGCCACGTCCGCAGGCAGAGGAAGGCCAGTTGTCGTGAGCTCATCACCTGCCTGAAAACGGGTCTGGACGTAGGCATCCCTGCTGGTGCAAGATGATGCAGGGACAGGATTGCACACAGGCACCTCCGCAGCGGCCTGTGCTGCCTCCTGTCCCTGGTCCTGCACTGCACCACTAGCTCCAGTGGGATCCCCACCTCCAGACCCCGTCTCTGTTGCTTGCACGGCCTCCTCCTCCACCAAACCCCCCACCAACCTGGATGACTCTGTGCCATCTTCCCCCGTTGGGCCCTGTGGGGTCCCAGCTGCCCCTTCTGCTGCCGAGGAGTCCAACTCCAACCTCCGCCTCTTGGACCTCCCCCCGGCAGCTGCGGCCTGGGACGCGGCACCGGACTCCTCACTCCCCGACGAGATGACAACATGGGAGGGGAGCCGGGCCTTGCGTCTCTGGCTGGCGGTGGGATCCCCGCCGCTGTGCTCCACAGCACCTTCTCCGCCCTCTTCATCAGTTGACGCTGCAGACAGGGAGAAATAAAACACAGGAATCAGGGCACTGTACAATGGACACATACACACATGACAGTAGTACATGAGTGGCATTGGCAAACCTCAGACATGTCATCACAATCCCCAACACACATGTCATTTCAACTCGCACACATGAGCCATATCGCAACTGCCAGCACCATCCATACACATACAACAGCATGAGCAGGCAAAGGTGAGCCAGACATCACATGCAACACAGGAAGTGCACCACACATGTACACACACCAGCACACTTGCATGCATGTGTACACCTCTGCCAAGTGTTGCAGTGTTCAGATGGGCATCCATGTCACATCTGCCGATCAGGCTTCCACATACCGCTGTCACATGCATCCATGTTGCATCACTGTTGCACCCTTGTCAAATACACACAGATGCACATGTACACAGTGCTGATACATGCAGCTGAAACCAACATACATGCGTGACATCACGGACATGTCTACTTACATACGCATTCATCCAAACATGTGTGCCCACACAACTGCATTTGGCATGCAAGCCTACACACACAAGCACCATCCATGTCTCACACATTCCAGCCCTTGCATGTGTTAGCCCCACGGCCCTGTACAACCCCACCCATACTCGACCCCATACAAACAGATGTGCAACCTGCACACTACTGAAAAATCACCACACGCACAGCTCACAATCAGGATGCATGTACACTTACCGCTCGACTCCAGACGGGTCTGCCTCTCAAGGACCTGGACGTGGAGCGCTGGGGATATGCGTTCCAGGACCCTCATCTGTTCTTCCGACAAGTGGCCCCGGCGCCCCTTGGCATCCGCTGCCTTCAAGAGTCGCCGGGCCTTGTTCAGGGTCCTGGACCTGAAGTCCTCCCAGCGCATCTTGACATGTTGGAAGTCGCGGACTGCCACCCCCTCCGCGTTGATGGCAGTCACGATGTCAGTCCAGATCTGAGTCCGTCCTTCCTTGTCGGCGCGGGAAGTTCCGAAGAGGGCATCATACTGCCCCAGGACTTGCTCCACCAGGACACCAACTTCGGTGGCACTGAAGCTGGTGCCCCTCTGCCTCTCTGGCCGGGGGTTGTCAGTGGTCTCAGATGGTGTTTGCCCCGACATGACAACCCCAGAGGCAGTAGTGGGTGGGCAACTGGGTCCTGGGGCTGGGCTGTGGAGCGATGGAATCCCAGTCGGGAGTCTTCGGTTCCAGCAGGGGTGGTCACAGCAACAGCACCCCTGGCTGATGTGCAGGCAGCAAATGGCAGGGCACGTGGGCAGCAGGCAGTCAGGCAGCAGCAGATGGCAGGTGGGAGCGTGCTCGGGGCTCTAGGGGGCAGTAGTTCGGCCTTCTGGGCAGGAGCGTGGTCTTCCGTGTGCTTACACGTGGCCAGCTTGATACGGAGTGAATTGGCACGTGAAAATCCTGCACGTCTGCGTGTAATTCGAGGAAAGGCCCTTAGCGCCTATGCACAGCAGCACGCATATGCGATTTCATTGGACCAAAGGCCCTTAGCGCGTCTGTGACGTGACGCGTGCGGGTGGGGGGGTGGGAGACATGGCTGGGGGCCTGCTGGCATGTGCCCCACAGTGCTGGGGGGTGGGAGACATGGCTGGGGGCCTGCTGGCAGGTGCCCCCACAGTGCTGGGGGGTGGGGGTGGTGGGAGACACGGGTGGGGGCCTGGTGGAGGGTGACCCTGCACTGCTGGGGGGTGGGGGTGGTGGGAGACATGGGTGGGGGCCTGCTGGCAGGTGCCCCACAGTGCTGGGGGGTGGGGAGTGTGGGAGACATGGGTGGGGGCCTGCTGGCAGGTGCCCCACAGTGCTGGGGGTGGGGAGGGTGGGAGACATGGGTGGGGGCCTGCTGGCAGGTGCCCCACAGTGCTGGGGGGTGGGGGTGGTGGGAGACATGGGTGGGTGCCTGGTGGAGGGTGACCCTGCACTGCTGGGGGGTGGGCGTGGTGGGAGACATGGGTGGGGGCCTGGTGGAGGGTGACCCTGCACTGCTGGGGGGGTGGGGGTGGTGGGAGACATGGGTGGGGGCCTGGTGGATGGTGACCCTGCACTGCTGGGGGGTGGGGTTGGTGGGAGACATGGGTGGGGGCCTGGTGGAGGGTGACCCTGCACTGCTGGGGGACATGGCTGGGGGCCTGCTGGCATGTGCCCCACAGTGCTGGGGGGTGGAGGGGGTGGGAGACAAGGCTGGGGGCCTGCTGGCAGGTGCCCCACAGTGCTGGGGGGTGGGGGTGGTGGGAGACATGGGTGGGGGCCTGCTGGCAGGTGCCCCACAGTGCTGGGGGGTGGGGAGCGTGGGAGACATGGGTGGGGGCATGCTGGCAGGTGCCCCACAGTGCTGGGGGGTGGGGGTGGTGGGAGACATGGGTGGGGGCCTGGTGGAGGGTGACCCTGCACTGCTGGGGGGTGGGGGTGGTGGGAGACATGGGTGGGGGCCTGGTGGAGGGTGACCCTGCACTGCTGGGGGGTGGGGGTGGTGAGAGACATGGGTGGGGGCCTGGTGGAGGGTGACCCTGCACTGCTGGGGGGTGGGGATGGTGGGAGACATGGGTGGGGGCCTGGTGGAGGTTGACCCTGCAATGCTGGGGGGTGGGGGTGGTGGGAGACATGGGTGGGGGCCTGGTGGAGGGTGACCCTACACTGCTGGGGGGTGGGGGTGGTGGGAGACATGGGTGGGGGCCTGGTGAAGGGTGACCCTGCACTGCTGGGGGTGGTGGGAGACATGGGTGGGGGCCTGCTGGCAGGTGCCCCACAGTGCTGGGGGGTGGAGGGGTGGGAGACATGGGTGGGGGCCTGGTGGAGGGTGACCCTGCACTGCTGGGGGGGTGGGGTTGGTGGGAGACATGGGTGGGGGCCTGGTGGATGGTGACCCTGCTCTGCTGGGGGGTGGGGGTGGTGGGAGACATGGGTGGGGGCCTGCTGGCAGGTGCCCCACAGTGCTGGGGGGTGGGAGGCGGGAGACATGGCTGGGGGCCTGCTGGCAGGTGCCCCACAGTGCTGGGGGGTGGGGGTGGTGGGAGACATGGGTGGGGGCCTGCTGGCAGGTGCCCCACAGTGCTGGGGGGTGGGGAGGTAGGAGACATGGGTGGGGGCCTTGTGGAGGGTGACCCTGCACTGCTGGGGGGTGGGGGTGGTGGGAGACATGGGTGGGGGCCTGGTGGAGGGTGACCCTGCACTGCTGGGGGTGGGGTGGTGGGAGACATGGGTGGCAGCCTGCTGGCAGGTGCCCCACAGGGCTGGGGGGTGGGGGGGTGGGAGACATGGGTGGGGGCCTGGTGGAGGGTGACCCTGCACTGCTGGGGGGTGGGGGGGTGGGAGACATGGGTGGGGGCCTGGTGGAGGGTGCCCCTGGTGGCTGGGGGTGCAGGGGGACATGCGTTGGTGGGCAGTAGTGCAAGTTGACATGTGGGTTGGCTGGGGGGCATGGCCATGTTGGATGGGGTGGAGGGTGTAGAGGGAACACGTGGGAGGACCCACACGTGCAATTCACGTGTGGGGCTCCCCGCGCACCCCTGTAATACACGTACCCTGATGGAATCGCGTGTGGAACTTCCCGCGCACACCTGGAATACACGTACCCTGCTGATGTTGCGTGTGATACTTCCCCCGCACCCCAAAATAAACGTACCCTGATGAGATCGCGTGTGGAACTTCCCGCGCACCCCTGAAATACACGTACCCTGATGGAATCGCGTGTGGAACTTCCCGCGCACCCCTGGAATACACGTACCCTGCTGATGTCACGTGTGACACTTCCCCCGCACCCCGAAATACACGTACCCTGATGAAATCACGTGTGGTACTTCCCGCGCACCCCTGAAATACACGTACCCTGATGGAATCGCGTGTGGAACTTCCCGCGCACCCCTGGAATACACGTACCCTGCTGATGTCACGTGTGACACTTCCCCCGCACCCTGAAATACACGTACCCTGATGAAATCGCGTGTGGTACTTGCCGTGCACCCCTGAAATACACGTACCCTGATGGAATCGCGTGTGGAACTTCCCGCGCACCCTTGGAATACACGTACCCTGCTGATGTCGCGTGTGAAACTTCCCCCGCACCCTGAAATACACGTACCCTGATGAAATCGCGTGTGGAACTTCCCGCGCACCCCTGAAATACACGTACCCTGCTCGCACGGGGCCAATCGCGTGTGGAACTTCCCGCGCACCCCTGAAATACACGTACCCTGATGGAATCGCGTGTGGAACTTCCCGCGCACCCCTGGAATACACGTACCCTGCTGATGTCACGTGTGAAACTTCCCCCGCTCCCCGAAATACACGTACCCTGATGAAATCGCGTGTGGAACTTCCCGCGCACCCCTGAAATACACGTACCCTGCTGAAATCGTGTGTGGAACTTCCCGCGCACCCCTGAAATACGCGTACCCTGCTCGCACGGGGCCAATCGCGTGTGGAACTTCCTGCGCACCCCTGAAATACACGTACCCTGCTGAAATCGCGTGTGGAACTTCCCGCGCACCCCTGAAATACACGTACCCTGCGGAAATCGCGTGTGGAACTTCCCGCGCACCCCTGAAATACGCATACCCTGCTCGCACGGGGCCAATCGCGTGAGGTACATCCCGCGCACCCAAGTGATACACGTAGCCCACTTGCCGTGCTGGTACAGGGTTAGCGCAGCCCTTTGCGCTGGATTGGGGATTTTGATGGCTTTTCCCTGCGCGAGAAGTGTTCTTGGGGGCGTAACTGGCGCTGCTGCAGGGTCGCTGCGCCACTGTGCGCCACGGCTGGTTTTGGTGGCTGGAATCCATGAATACGCTGTGCGCGGAAATGGATTTTAGCGCACGCGGCTGGCGCAGGGATTCGCACGCGCACTCTGTGCGCCAGCCGCGTGCGCCACTTGTGCGCTGAATTCTATGAATTACCCCCTAAATGAAGTCTCTGTGCTGAAGTGATTTGGCTGTCACAGCAACTATCAACAGGGCACCTGTGACCTCTGGACCTGCTATGTGCCACTGGGGGAGCAGGTGCTGCAGATCAGCAGACTGATGCATCAGAGCAAATGTCCTGTGTTTTTGGAATGGAGCTTATGGTAAGCAGATCACCCTTTCTGAGATGGAATTACCTGCATCATTTTATTTATTAATAAAAATAAAAAAGCCAGGGCTACTACACCCTTGTCAGCTGGCAATGCCTCAAAACGTCACATCTGGGAAAGGCCTATTGTTGCGACGTTTCTGCTCAATTCTTACAGGCACACGAAAGAGGTAAACCTAATGCATATATATCTTTATGCTAAATAAAACTCATGGAGCAGCATTCTGTTGTCAATCTCATTTATTATATTTCATATATAGGCAGTTATTGATTGTCTTACGGCTTGCTACATACTCATCCTATTAGAATTGGGTCATGGACATTACGTCAGGAGGGTTATGCTTCAATTATGTGTTGTAGTCTTTTTTTAATTTAATTGTTTTTTCATAACACACTTAATACCAGAGATTGGCATCTAAGCGTGGGATCAGGATTCAAACCTGTGTTGCCTTGCTTCCAATACAAACGTGTTGCCCCTGAGCTGTCCTCCCTAGTCTTCATTGCAGCTTGTCTAATCCACTTCATCACATTCCTCATGAAACCTCCCTTCAGAGCATTTCAACAGTTGCCCCAGCGACTCTTTCTGTTTGCAACAAAAAACACAGAGTGGAGAGAATCGGACCAGGTCTCATGGGGTAGTGGGAAGATCCTGCGTGCAGATACTTTTGATAAGTCTACTTGAGTGCCTTTCTCTCAGATGGGACATGCTCATATTACTAGAACTGGCAAGAGAAAGATTAGACTGGGTGTAATGAAATTACCAATATTTAACCAAAGCATTCCTAGCCGAGAAAATTGAAGGACGTGCCTTCTGTTTTTTGTAGAAATGTCATCGGCAGCCAACACAACATATTGTAATAACTGACAAAAAACAGGTTCCTAAAGAGAAATAAAAATATGTCCTCTTGTCACATGCCTTCTTTCGCGGGTATCTTTCTTGGTGGGTTTTGGCCTGGTTAGCACAGGCCAAAGCACGTAGTAAATGTTAGGCTTGAATTGATGGCTATAGAAGGCTCCACCATCATTCTCTCCTTCCAGATTCCTTTCTTCATCTTTGCCTGCCAGGGATGGCTCAAGTTGACCTATCCCTTAATTCAAATCCAGACATTCTCATGTGCATCAATGTGGGTTAGACTTGACATACACCAGAGCTATCAAGTTTTCTAATGTCCTGGTTTTCAATGTTCATTTTGGAGCTTGTAGTCCCAATTTTAAAATGTGAAAAGCAAAACTCCAAACCATTTAGTACAAAGATAAAAACAGAACTACATGACCTACTCGCACAGTGCATGGGTGAATGTGGGGCTCTGTGTCACGAGTCTTACTCCTATTCGCATGAGATGGTCCCTGCACTACAGCATTCCCTAACCTCAGCGTTCCCTTATGCCTTTGTGATGTCACATGGAAGGGTGATAGCCAGAGATGGCAAGGGTTGTGGTTGATGGAATCGTGGAGAGGGACCCTGTAGCTGCTTATGTGGGGGCTGTTACCTAATTTATGAAGAATAAACATCCATAAAACCGGACTGTCATGAAGGTGTCTTCATAATACTCTTCCTATGCTATGAATATGTTTTTAAGTGAAGACGCAGTGATGTTCAAGCTTTATGTACTTGACTCACTGGTACAGAGCCTGACGTTCTGGGTGTTCAGTAAGAACTACGCTTGGAAAAGGGCCTCCAGTAAGATCCATATAGCGCCCCCTTGGGCCTCTATTTGGTTTCAAGGTTTCATTAAAGCTGTTTCAAATGTGAATCTGATTTCATGCAGCTTCCTCTGGGTCTCCAAATAAGCTTCCTGTGGGTCTCCAAATAATTGTTTCAGTATGACATCAGGGGACAGGACCAAATATTGGAAGGAAGGGGTGGACACCACGGCGTCATCCAGAAAACCTGATGGATACTTCAGCAGAGAAAATACATGAAACAGAGAGTGTCTAGTGAAGCAATCACTAGACCTAGAGACGCCTGAAATGTAGTAAAAACGACTGCATATTAACACTTGTGCTTAATCATTAAGCAATCAATTGAATAGAAAAACGTGAGGTTCTCATAGTCCATAAGATTGTGATCTTGTTTTAAATTTTAATTGTCTGTCTGCAGACACTCTTGCCGAAGCATTTCGGACATAACGTCGTTCTTCAGGGCGTGTTCTGTAAATACTTGTAAGCAGGAATATCCTTACGGTTTACACTGAGAGTATATCTTGGTTTTTGGAGTCACAATAGATGCATCTTGGTACTGAGAGCATATACATGTCTTGTTTTACAGGTATTCCTGTGGCTATGTACGGAATACGCTAGACAACGCACCAATGCTCCTTGAGCACTATTCATTTCTTACAACATATGTATAGCTAAGCGCATGCTTTGCTACATAACAGCTTTATTACATATTTTTTTCAAGGTCAGCTCTCTTTATGAATACAATCCTGAATCACACTTTATTATGTTTCAGGTTTTTGTGACATTAGCTCCGGTCAATATCCAGAGCTTCTGCCCCTTAAAGACGTCATCAGCTTCGGGTCCTTCCCATCACTTGAACAGGATTTGCATTGTGCAGTGGGACAGGAGGCGTAGAGAGACTCACCACTCACTTTTCCCCCAGGCGGGAAGAGAACATTTTTGGCTTGAAGTGCAGATTAGGGAAAAGCTCGGAGACAGTGGCTGGTGATCATATTGTAGTGCTTAGGGCAAGAAGCCCTTGCGTAATACAGAGACAGTGCAGTCGGGCCAGAAACCAGCCACAAATATAGCATTTGGGTAGAAGGCCCCAGGATATCTTTTTGTACTGAATTAGATTAGAGTAGTTTCTTTTTTAGTGGTAGGAATCAGGCTAAAATAGTTTTTCCGATGACAGACTTTATTTTGTGCGACATTATTATGTGCACCCTTCTTAATGCTTTTCTTTCTTTTAGCAAAGAGACCAGAATCATAGGGATAGAACAGGGTTTTTCATTTGAATAAAACAGTTTTGTTAAAAAGCACAATGAGTTGTCCGTCTCCTGATTCTGACTTACCACAATGTACACACTGGCTGCACCGATGTGGGCCTGTGTGACTACATACGAACATACTCCCGTTGTATTTGCTCAAATTGCCAGTAGAAAATCGCCATGGCATTGTCAGAAAACGTAGCCCTACTGGATGCACCAATGTATGATATGTCAATTATAACATGCATGACAAGACGAGACAAGGGAGGGGAGACAGAGGGTGGACAAAACAACAATCTTACTAGGCCTTGTGTCATTCAAGTGCAATAATGCAAAGTGCAGGGGTGGATCGAGAGGGGGAATGGCAGGGAGAGGGAAAGGGGAAGTGCAAATAGGGCAGAACACTCTGTGTAAGCGCAGCCAGGGCAGCACAGCTCTAGGTAAGTGCCAGGAGGCCGGAGACTGTAGGGTTACAGTTACAGCCCCTAAGTGTGGGTAGGCCTGGGGCAGGGGCGACTGGTCGCGGAGGAGCCTGGTACCCGATGAGACTCTGGGGGTAGCCAGGCTATGAGTCAGTGCAGGCCAGAATGGGCACATAAGAACTCTCTGCATGTTGGCTTTGTCCATAAAGGCAGTAAAAATGCCATGCCCTGGTTGGCTCACAAGCACATACCTATACACATACACACTACCTCATTCACGCATGCACTCATACAACATACACACTCTCTCATTCTCTCGCACACTGATTGAACATGCACAGTAACTCATTTGCATTCACACTCGCACAAAATAAACTGCATTTTCATTTCAAACACGACACACACACAAACAGACAAACCCTTGCATGCATGCATACATACACATGACACATACATATGCAGAGACTTATTTGTCTTTCCTGCAGGCCAATTCTAGACTCCAGATGGCAACTCGGCATCAAACAGCTTCTAGTGATGGCCCTCCACTATGTGCACAGCAAACAAACAGGAAGCAGGGAGTGCTTCCTGATTCCTGTACATGTGTGATGGTTCCACAGCACCACTAGCTCGCAACCGCAGGCCGTGGTGCACGGAGGCATAGGGGCACCCACTTGGCACTTCTGACACTGCAGTTACCCAACCTACATTCCCAAAGGTCCAGGCAAGCCTGGGGAAGCAAACCACCCGGACCTTTCATAAGCCATTGGGCATGCACACTGGGGAACTGTTGTAAAAGGATATCTATTTCCCTACACACCCCACCCAGCCCAGGACTGGTCCTCAGCTGAGGATGCTCCGCAGCATGCCATCTGAGACTGACAATTATCCTTAACAAATCTTTTCGCCCCGTTTCTTTAATCTTTTGTCTGCTGGATTGCCTGTCACTATTGCTTCCTTCATTAACCTGAGCTCCTTATGCTTCCATTCATTCAGTGTGGGGACACAGCCATGCCCTTGACTGCTAGGACTTGGGCTTCTTCTTTTCCTTCTTGGTCCTCCTTATTAGAGATGAGCCTGGATAGGCAGCCTACTGCCTTATTCCTTACCCCAGGAACATAGACGACATCAAACTTGTGTTCCTGTAGTATTGAAACCCACTTCCTAAAGCAGGAGGAAACTTTGTTGACACCCTTGGTGGTTAGCTTTTTGCACAAAGGCTTGTGATCAGTCTGTATTCCAAGCCTGGTGCCCCCTATGAAGGCACATCATTTGTCCATGCCCATTTGATAGCCAACAGTTCCCTTTCAATGGCAGGACAGTTGCATTAAGAGTCCCCCAATAGCTGAGAAGCGAAACCTATAATGAATGAATCCTTGTCACTCAGTTGCAACATGACTTCACATGACTCCATGTGGCTGAAATTAGTAAACAGGACTATCCGTCTCTGTGCCGCATAGTTCCTAAGGACTAGTGCCTGCTTCAGTCCTTCATTTATGTTCTTGAATTCTGCTTAAAAGGTAGTGTTCCACTCGAAAGGCTGTCCTTTATTCAATTGTTTTCGCATGGTGACTGTGTTGTCAGTGTACTTGGGACTAACCTTTGATCAATGCACTGTCACTCCTGAGAAACAAAAAGATCTTCATTGCTCTTGGAATCTGGTGTGTTTTTTTATAAAGCTTACCAGGTCCACTCGAGGTTCCACTCCTCGCTCTGGAATTACATACCCTTGGTGCGCTTTGTGTGTTCTGCAAAATGTGTATTTGTCTTTACTCAACATCATGCTGCTTTCGCCCAGTATGGAAATGGCTCTCTAGACTGTGTTCATGCTCCCCCTGTCCTTGCCCGCCACCAACACATCATCTTGAAAGAAGAGAATGCCTTCTTCGCCATTGCAAATGTGGTGCATTGTACATTGGAAGACCGCAACTGAAGATACCAATCCAAACCGCAAATTAACATAGCCCCTCTTGAGTGATTAAAGCATTTCGGCATTTCACCTGTGGATGAGGGTGAACTAGGTGGAATGCAGAGGGGAAGACCACGGTTTTGAATACATTAGTAAACCCCACCGTGGCTAGCATTTATCGCATATTCTGGAAGGGTTGACGGGCCGGAATCACACACATATATTGAGGGCTCATAAGTCTACACATTACCTGAATTGCCTGTAGGATTTCTTACCACTGCTACTGCGGATACCCATTCTGATCTTTCTATCCTCTGTATGATGCCATGGGCCTCTAGTTTCTGGATTTCTTCTGGTCTCCTCATGACTGGGTTTTGCCTAACCCTTTGGACAACTGGTCTGTCATTCTTTTTTAGGATGAAACCAAGCAGGGACTCTGCCCTATTCCTGAAGATGCCTACCTCTGTACTCCTCTCAATATTCTGGCACACCATGATGACTTTTGGGGTGTTGCGATCAAGATTTATTTTGAGTTTCTTTTGGTGTGACCAACTCAGAAGAGTTTTGGTTTCCGTCTCCAAAACCTCAGCTTTGCCCTGCACCGGACTGCTCTTGAATTGGAGTTTTCCCCAGAAGCACGCCACCACGTCTATATGTTTCCCACTATATGCTACTTGGTTGATGTCCACCGGTAGCAGCACCACAACTGGAAGTGTGCTCTGGTACAGTTTTTCCTGGAATCAATGTATACCTGCCCCAGAATCATCATCATTATCGGCTTCCCATTGATGCATAGTGGAGCATTGGGTTTCTCTTCTTCTCTGTCTTCTCCATCTCCACTTCCTGCTAAGGCCACATCGTCCTCCTGCAACGAGAGCTCATCCACTATGTTCGTTATGCCGGTTCTTCATTAAGTAGGTATGTGCACCTTGCGCCAACACTTGCTGCATGTCATGAGTGCTGTAGGTAATTTCTTTAGGCCAGGTGGTTGGGGCTCTCACCCTAGAAACAGCATCTCCTCATCTCTCTGTTTCTATCTGAATATCCCCATAGTGCGCTATTGGCCTTACTGCTCGGCTTTTGGAGATCCCAATTTGCCCCATTTTAAAACCCATGTTGTACTGCTTGTACGTCAATGAAGGTGGGACTATTTTTGCCTTTTTCTAAGAGGTGCGAGTGCAGCGGGTGGAGTGTTCAATGGATTTAGCTATCATTAAGATTGCATCTGAGGGTGAATCACCTTTCTGCCATAATTCATCCTAGATTCTGCTTGCACTACACTGCGCATGAACTGATCCCGTAATCTGTCATCCAACTGGGAGCCAAAATGACAGGTTGCAGCCAATCCCCTCAGGGTGGTCACTGTATCCTCTTCCTGCTGCAGCCTCACCATGAAATTGTACCTCTTTAGTACCAGACTTATTTGTCCTTCAATGTGTTTGGCAAGTTGTATCATGCACATCTCAAGACTACTGAGGACTCTGGACTCTTCCCCTCCAAGTTCCAGTAGACGCTTGAATTGTTCCTGCCCCCTGGTGCCCAGGCAGTGCATGAGGCGCGAAACATGGATTTACTGTTCCTTGCACCTAATGGGGGCTCACCCAATGCAGGCAGAACTTGCCGGGGACCTGGCAGGTTGTGCATGATCATGGTACTGACTTTGCGATACTGTACTCGGCGCACTACTCATCGTTGTCCCTCTCCTGCCTTAAGTCATTGGTTCTTTTTCTTTTAGTATTGGATGGAGCCTTGATTGGGCAGTTCTGCGTCCTCTTGACCGCCACCTGGTTGACTGATGCCCAATCTTCAGCTTCTTCTGGTTCTCTGCTTTCTCCCTGTTTGGGGAATCAACCAGACCGTTTAGAAACAGTTTGTGTACTCCAACTAGTGGTTTATGAGTTAAGAGTACACACATGTGCTCACCAAACAGACAACCTGTGGAACATGTGAAAGTGTAATGTGCCGCTAGGGTTTTCTAGTGTGTCTTCGTGAGATTAAAGTGCTTCAATGGGCTACCGATGAATTGCAATAAGTGTGGTAACTGCCAAGCTGTTTAACTGCTTTATGTTTATTACAGTTCACGGGTGTCTTCCAGTGCTCCTGTTGCCAAGGGAACTTCTTTAGGTGGCCCTTCTCTATTTCGCTGATGGGTGCTTATGCTGTCCGCGCTGCCAGTCCCACACAGCTATTTTCCACACCAGCTGTTTTGCACTATAACAGGCAGGGAATCTGCCAGAGTAGTACACTCTTACAGAACGGCCTCATGGGACCCTGCATCGGAGCACTGCTCCCTGCTTGGAATCAATCCCTGCGGGCTGCTGTAACTACACCTTTTTTGAGGTCAATCTCCTTAGTCCTGTTTCCTCGCCTTTTCTGTCTTGGCAGCTGCCAGTTCCTGTGTGGTCGGTGTACCCACAGCTGCTCATCACCACTTGAAATGATGGCGACATACACATGAAGGAAATAAAATATTTATTTTTATAACAGTAGTAAGGACCGCCCCAGAAGGTTACCACAAACAGCTTAGGCTCACAGAGTGTTCTTTAATGGACACAGGTCTGAGATAGAATGTGCGGATGCTCTATCGATGACATTACGAGTGCTACCAGAATGTAGGATGCCGCATGCACCCATTCCTGCAGGCCACTTGAAAGATAGGGTTGTAGATCTACATAAACACAACATTGTCAGGATCATGGGAGGAAAACATGGGGAAATCAATTCTCTGTTGTACAATTTGTGCCAATTAAACATCAGTGATTCGTAAAATATATCATAGAAGGGCCATCCCAATTATTACTACAAATGTTCAAAACATAGGAATAGAAAAAAGCTTCAAATTTCAGATACTAACATTACATCAGAATTGATCAGATCAGATCTATTTTATGATTCGTTGATGTTTAATTGACACAAATTAAACAGAGAATTAATTTATCCATGTTTTCTCCCTTGAACAATGTCGTGTTTATATGGTAAATGGTTCCTGGGATATCAGGGACTAGATTGCAGGCACCATATTGTTATACAGGGTCGTAGATCTATTCAGGTCGCATGTCAATACTTTGTTTTAGAGAGACTGAGGGTCTGCGAGTTGTCGACCATCCATGATTTGATCTGTCACAGGTACTTAGAATGTTATAGATGCTATCTTGTGATTTGGTTAGATGAGTACTCGGGACATCCTCATCGTATAATTGAAAAAGGGTATTTGAAGGATCCCAGGAGAGAAGCAAAGGATCTCATGATCACATTAAAAAGCCATGGGAAGAGGGCTGAACCTTGAGAAACCCCACAAAGGAATCTGCGGGCTTCAGATTTCAGGCCTCCAATAGAGTCTTGAAAATACTGGTTGTTGAAATTCTCCAGGTTTGCTCCAGTGTTGGCTTTCTGACTCATGTATAAGGCAGTAGATGAAAAACCGAGGTGGTCATAGGCATCTCCTAATATGCTCCAGTGTTTCTGAATCTGGTTGCTAGCGTCTCAGAAGGATTTCCCGTTTGTATAAATCAAACGGTTCTATGTCTAAGGCCGCCCACAAAAGGTTGCAATCCCACGGGTGCAACCTTTCATGCATGGCTTCTCCCCTTCCTTGTGGGGGGGAACCCGGTCCTCTGCCTGCTACGCCACATCTTTCAACCTGCTCCCGCCAACCTCCCTACTTACCTGCTACCTGGATTCCTTCTGAGTTTTGCAGAGAGCGGACACCAGCAGTGCGCGGCACAGCACGGTTAACTTTAGTTTGCAACCTTTTGTGACCCGGGTTTCGGGGTACACTCGCTGCAGACTGCGAGCAAATCAATCAGGGAAAGGCCCATATTGCTATTTAGGGGGAACAGGACAATGACCAAAGGGCTGGCCAGACATTGTAACGTGGCTCAGCTTAATGGGCTAATTTGGCCAATTTTCATGACAAGCACTTTGTATGTGGCAGTTTTGACCAGTGTTATTTGGTGAATATATTTTAAAATGCACGTTTGTCGCAATGTTCCCAAAGATCCACCATTAGTTTCTTCAGAAGCAGATATCACAAAAAAATGGCAACTTGGGATTTGGAAATCAGAGAAATTTTACTTTGGTCCCTGGGATTAGTGTTTTCCCCATTTTTAATTTGGGCTATTAAGTGGCAGAGCCACCTACAAGCTATAACCATTGCATTAGAGTACAGATAGGGAGAAATGGCATATGAGGAGGGACACAGCTTTCAGGTGTTGTTTGCCCTCCCGTCAACTGCCCATGGCTATGCTAATCCCTAAGCCATTTCCACTCAGTCCCTTCCCTTCCCTGCCCAAAATACCTCCTCATGGGAACTCTTGAGCTTGCTTTAATCAAGTCTTACCATCAAACTTGGCACTCAAAGTGCAAGTCATTGGCCACATTATAAGGCTGGCGCTCCCGTAATGAAGGGGGCCGGTACGGGACTGGCCCCCTTCATTCCGGGAGCAGTGATTACGAGCTTCCCATCGCGGGACTTGGATCGCACGCCTGGTAAAACCAGGCGTGCTTTCCGGGTCCCACAAGGGGAAGAGGGAGGCAATAACGGACCAGATGTGATCTGCCCATTATTACCTCCCTCCCCATTCCCATTGAGCCCTATGGGGGCTCAAATGGGAATGAGGATGGGTTCCTGCAAGGAGGAATTACCAGGTCCTCCTATGTCGGAGTAACCTGGTAAGTCCCCATTGCAGGAACCCGGTAATGGAGCCCAGAACGGAGGCAGCCATGGAGCTGGAGCTACCTCCATTCTCGTAATGAGGCCCATTATGTTTGCAAAGCAGTCTTCTGAGAGTTAATGACTTGATTAGTGCTGTAGATCAGCTACTGGTGTCATAAAAATGTCTAAATCAAGTTTGGGTTCAGCTTTATAAGCACTATACGCATCCTTCACTGAAGTCCTGTTACAAACAAGCATTGGCAAAGCCAACTGTGGTGGCTTGTGCATAAGTATTTGGCATTTGACATACATTGCTATTGTATGTTGAGGTTCTTGCACCATTTTGCACCTGCTACCATCAATGGCCAGTTAATACCACTACGGCATTGTCTGGGAGGTGTCTTTCCGATGCCTACACAAAAAGGATAAACTGTTGGCATGGCCAATGCTTGACTCTGCAACTTGTAATTCTGGATTTTAGCAGGGAAAGAAAATCTAGCATTCCCAAAATGCAGAGGAAAAACAGGACTGGGTGAGCATTATCGTGAGGGCACACTTGAGCACCTCTCAAGCCCATCACGCAACCACACACCAACAATATAGCCCCAGGTATGGTCTGGTCTAGATAATGCCATCGCAGTTGTGTCTGGCTCATAAAACGAGCTGCATATTGCGTAAACTTCTGCCTGCCAATAACTAGTTGCAGCTAAGAAACATGCATCCCAGCTAACACAATCATGATCCCTCCTCATTACCTCTTGTTTTCCCCCACTAAGTTGCTTATTTACTAACTAATCCCCCTTTCCTATCATCTCATATACCCCAACCCTTCATTTATGTCCGCAGACCATGTCTGACCACACCCTGGCGCGGGCCAATACTTCTCTGACAAGGTTAGTCACCATAAGAGCACAACGGTGGTGATGGGCGCAGTATAAATACTGAATAACAGAACATTTCCTGAACGGCATCTAATTGCATTGGTGTTTATTGAAGAACGGTGGGCCATTTTGAAGAGATGTTGCCATGTTGGCATGTATGGAGTGGTTAGGGTAGGGAAATGCAAATGCTGAGCTATTTGTTCTTGTATAGCGCGGCTTCTGTCATTTAGGTAGCCTCTGGGTGTTTTGGGTTCTGTAAGAGAAGGTGACGGGTGGTTAGTGGGGTGCCTGAAGGAGGGCTGGCAGTTGGTGCTTTTCAATATCGATGGGCTCCACACATGGTGCTCGTGCAGAGGAACTTCTGTGTGTCAGGGTGGAGGAAGCGAGCAGGGCTCCTTCGTGGCTCATAGCCTAGCCCTTTCTAGGTGGGAAGCGGGTCCTGAGGGGAAACCCGTGGTCTATGGTCGATGCCTGTGCGCGGCATGTGTGCTTGGGGGTCCTTTCATGCATTGCTTGGGAATTCACAAACCTGTAGACAGCATCTGTATACACTCATCTGTGCACTCACAACCATACTCTGCGTGTGAGTGTATGGTCGTGTGCAAACGTTCACAAATTCGTGTGATTTTGTTCTGAACATATTTTTAGGCTGGGGCCAAATCAATGTTAAAAGTTTTTTGGAGTGCGAAAGTGGTAAATCAAACATTTTCTAAATCACTTTTTCATATTTTTACAGATTTAGGTATTCGTGAACTTTCTTTAGAATTCTTCCTAAGTGCAGATGCAAGATTCGACAGGTGTAATTAACGTTTTGTTGGCCACATGGTTCCTCGCGATTACCGTGTTCAGTTATAATTTTGCTAATATGTAGGTCTAATCACAAATGCTGTACATTTAGCACATAAGGCTTCATTACGAGTTTGGCGGTAGTCCAGCAGTAAATCTGCCAAAATACAGCCAAAGTCGATTACCGTTACCAGCAGTTGGTCCTGCGGATTTACTGTGGGAGGTAGGTTGGTGTAGGTGGGTCTAAATTCCCATTTTTGGATTCCATAGGCCTCCATGGCGATTTTGGTCGAATTACTGCTGGTGGTAATTCCTCTGACTTTGCCGATTTTCATCTTTTTTTCACGGTAAGGATGATTTACCTCCAGAATTTCCTCTGACTGCCGATTTTCATCTTTTTTTCGCGATAAGGATGATTTACCTCCAGAATTTTGATGGAGGGAAATCCTCCACCTTCCCAAAAACTCATAGTATGGCAGTGCGGTAATGCGTCAGTAACACTGAGTTAACAGAATTACTGCCACGTTATCGCCATTTTTCCCCGCACCACCACACTCGCCTCATTGCAAGTTAGGCAGTATTTTGGTAGTAAATTGGTCAAAATACAAATGGAATCACTGTTACTGTCAATTGGCTGTGCGGATTTACCGCTGGATTACAAGTGGTGGTAGGCAGTGCAATTCCCAATTTTTAGAGTACATGGAACTCCATTGGGGATTTTGGTGGATGGTGGTGGTAATTCCGCTGATTTTGCTGTTTTTTTGGAACTCCATGGGGGATTTCGGCTGAGCTACCGCCGGTGGAAATTCTTCCGATTTTGACGTTTTGGGGAAAATCCTCTACCGTAGCACCAAAGTTGTATGGCAGTGCGGTAATGCAGTGGTTACCACTGCATTACCAAAAATGTTTCCCATACTGCCATACTCGTAATAAGGCCCATAGTACTACTTAATCTGTACAATTTGGCGACTGTGAGTTTTATATTGTCCAAAGATGTTGAGTAAATATTTTTTTACATCTCAAGCATGAATCCTACCTTTGGTGCTGTTACATCATTTTTGGTCACCAGATCATTTAAGGAACGGGAGTGGGCGTACCTTCAGAAGCAGGAGCTAGCACGTACCTGGGAAGACGTGGTCGATATACCAGGCTAACACCCAATAGACGAAGGCGTCGATGAGCATCATGGCAATGGAGAACAGGAAGCTGTATTCATCGCCCTCTACTGGGCTGGCCCGGATGTTGCCCCACTGTAGTCCAAGGCCTTGTTCTTCATAACGTGACAGGTACTCGGTTCCAAACCCAAAGGCTACTGGAGACAGGAAGCTCTGCAATCAAGAAATAAATGCGTTCAGAAAATAACACACGTCTTTGTGAAACTGTATTTAAACAATGTGACTACAAATGTTATGCGCCTAGAAGTACAGTGGGATGTGGCATGCAGGTTGTAAAGTAGAGGCTTGGGGCGGGCAGACAAAGTAAATTACATGGGATGGGGGAATGATCGGGAAAATTGAAATCAGCAGCTGAAGCCCCATGATGACAACTGTTCAAAGCTGTGAGGCGTGTTTCCTCGTTGGAATTGGGGGTCATGAGTTTATTTATTTTTTTCTGTGTGATTGCACTGGAAAACAAAACAGTGGTGCAGGACCACTGAAAAAAAGTTGCATTACTTGAACAATGTGAACAAAATTTAGCTTCCACGTGAGGGTTTGCTTAAATGTATGCAAACAAATGTTTGGAGTAGTAGGGGGAAGGGCAGTGCATGGATACATAGAGAGTGTGACAAAAGCCAAGACTATAGCGGGAAGAAAAAAAATCAGGGCCTGGCTGTTCAGTGAGCAGGACTATGGATCTAGCAGGGAGCTCACATTGCCCAATGACAGGTTTGAGATACTCACGCAGTCCTGTTTTATCTGTCCATTCTGGACCGGTAGTCTAGCTCGGTGACAACACGCTTGTCTTGGAAGCAAGATGACACGAAGCAACACAGGTTTGAATCCCGCGTCTGCACTTAGAAACCTCTTTGTTACTAAGCAAGTTATAAATGGCCAATGATTATTTATTATTATTCTGGTACTCGCACATACTGCACCATACATAGGGCCTCATTATGGGTTTGGTGGTATCTGGGAGGTAAACATACCACCAAACTGCAGTACCGTTACCGGCACTTGGGCAAGCGGAATTACCACCGGATTACGAGTGCCGGCAATGGTTGTAATTGTAAAACCCCCCATGGAGTCCCACTGCACTCCATGCAGTGGAGTAACTTTGCTGGAAATGTTGCGGGGGGCAGGGGTGGGGTGGAGGGAGGGTGGGTGGTGGCTCTTGGGGATCGTTTCAGCCAAATTGTTCGATAAAATGTGGTGGAATGGTAGATGTGACTGAATTTGGTCACCACCATTAGTTTGAGGCCGAAGATACCGAACATGAAGAGCTGGGGTTGCGGGGGTGTCCCCCGCCCCCCATGTTGGGTATTTTTGACTTTGGCGGTTGTGGGAGTGTCCCCCGCTTCCTCAGCATTGGTGGCAGGGGACCCACCAAAAAAAAAAAAAGAAAAGGGGACCCTGTAGCGTCAGATCTGACCCGTGTAAGATGGATGGATCTGACATTGCAAGGTACAGGAGAGGCAGTGGATGGAGAAAAGGTAAGCGGGGGGGTGGGGTTTATGGGTGTACTGGCGGTTTGGGGGGACATGGGTTTGGGTTTTTGTACCAAGGTAAAAACATATTCGCAGCGAAAATTACTACAGTCAATTTTGCCATGATTTTGTACGAGGTCAGAAAAACCTAAATCCCTGAGATAAAACACTAGACTACTACACCACAAGAGTCCATTGCTGACGCTCTGTTATAACACTCATAAGACTGGTGGCCTATCTTTACAATTCAATTGGGCCCCCACACATCTCTAGCCGGTCTGCCATGCAAGCAGTGACACACCATAACATTGACAAACTTAATTCCAATAGAACATACAAACAATGCATGATTTATCATTCATTCAGACACAAAAGTCAACACACATGCTTGCATAAACTCTCACTCACACACAAATATACCCAGCACCTCCATTGACATACACTGTGTGCACACAACATTTATATATACATATACATTAACAAATGGACACAGTGGCGAAACGTCCATTGAGCAGACCAGACTTTATCATCCCCTGATCCCTGAAATTTTGGGCTAAGTTGACTTGACCGAGCTGAATTGTAAAGCCATGGCCCAAAGGACCAGATTCACTGGAATGTCAGCAATTCCCTTGATTTTTCCTTTCCTTCAAAGGCAGAAGCCGTCGGTTAATGCAGTGCAGTGGGTGACCAAGAATACTTGGTATCAAATTTTAAATGCCATATATCTCCAAACCTGGGTTGTGCACAGCACCTTATATGTCTATGTGCTGATAGATATTTTCTACAAGATTGTGACTGATTAAAATTAAGGTTTGTTTTCCTGTGTTCAAACGGCTCCAAGCAGTGGAGTACCAAACAGGAGAGGTGGGGGGAAGGGGGTGGGGGTGAACCTTGCCCCTGTGGCTCTTTTAAGAGCCAGACCGGGACATTTGTCATTGGGGCACCTCTCCCGTTCGTCAAATCAAAGAGGGCGCCCAACGGCAAAGGTGTCCCGCTGGCAGGACAATGTGTGCTGAGCAATTCCTGCTCAGCACGCTCATTTTCCTGGCAGCAGGACACCTTACCGGTTCCAAATGATAGAGGTGTACCGCTGCCAGGTCAATGTCGTAAGGAGCTCTGGGCAGCAGAGGGTCCTCACGTTGCTCTGTATCAACAGAACATTACAATGTGAGTGATTAGGCACTGATGGGAAGGAGGGGGTACTATTAGCAGGAACTTTTCTCCCTTTAGAAATGTGAATGGGAGGGAGTGAGCAGAAGTGAGAAGGGTGCATAATCTTCCATGCTTTATGAAATAATGACTATGGCTTTAAAACCCAAGGGGGATTTATTAGGCTCACGTTAATCTACATGATGCTATTGTGACTTTGCATGCAGAATGGGGAGAATAAATCTAAAGCCAAACTCCCATTGCTCAACATATTTCTATGACAATGTATATAGTGTATTGTTAGTTTACTATGAAAGTCTAGTTTATTATGTAATGTGGTTTGCTTCCAAGGCATTGCTATAAATAATTATTTAGGCACATGAAATGTAAAGCAAAACCTTAATAAATATCTATATAAACTAAACCTGGAAAGATGTGCGTGGTCGCTTAAATTGTCCACATCCCAGTTTCACTATTTAAACAAGTGTGTGATCCTGAGCATATCATGTAATCACATTGTGCCTTATATGCAGCTCTGCAAGTGACTCTGATTCACTTCAAAGCTTATGTTAATGCATCATGGTATTATAATGGAAAAGCCTAATGACTATAGAGTTGCTCCACATATAGCAAAAGTGCAATTTAGGCATTTTGCACCACAAAGTTATTTGTTACTTGGCTTATTTATGGCAACATATTCTAAAGTCACTTCCATGGTGCCTCCAAATATCAAGGACTGATGATGCGCCTTGCAATGTCCTTTTCGGTGAAGTTACTTCTGTTGGTGCAATCCATACAATAATTAGGAAGTTTGCATGTACTTTGCCACAAAGGGCTTGGACAGAGCTCTAATAGATGAGTTTCCTGCATCGTGAATGACCCTGCACTTTTATTTTTGTTGTTGTGTGTTAAAATGTTATGTTCCACTAATGTTACCAAAAAAGTAGATTGGGGCAGGGGTGGGCGGTTTGTTGGTGCCAATGAGACCATGTGGATTCCACACACTGCATTTTGTTGCTCCCCCTCCCCCCCACTCTTACAATGATACTCCCCTGCTTAGTGGCCTGTAACCTGAACCATGACACCCATTTACTAATTTGCACCAAACCGTCCTGAAACAGTGTCTGCAAAACAGGGCTCCTTAAAGTGTGGTTTTAACACAAAATCCCATAAGGTTCCTTCTGCGCACCTAGAGGAAAAACTGCTGAACAAAAGTTCACCAGCTTGACACTTTCCACTCTACTTGGGGAGGGCGCACTTTCCGCCAAGTTCATTTTGAAATAAGGATGGTGGTGCTTTAGTAGCATCTGAAAAGTGGCAAGACTAATTTTAGAGGCGTGGCAGAGCTATGGCTTGCCACAGAGAAAGCATCATTTGTTATTGTGTCTTCATACCTGAGGTCTTAATGTGTACTGTGAGCTCTGCTCAAATTGTCCAAATTTGACACACACCCTCACTAGGGTCAGCCCGCATCCCAGCCCCCCGACAAACATACACAAACACAATTAAAAATTATATATATAAAAAAAGGTACCTCTGCTCTGCTTTCAAATGCCGGTCTCATGTTACACCGACCTAACCTCTTTGCACTCACGCACCTCCAGACAGAAACGAGCTTCCTAGTTCCTGTCTGTGTGTCGCATGAACACAAAGCCGGAGAGCGATTCTCTGAGCCGCAGCCCCTGGAAGTGCTGCTGCTAGCATGGAAGCACAGGTACCAGGCCCTGCAACACCCAGTTCAGCACCCTGGCTGCTGACGTTGAGTCAGGCCAGCCAGGGTGAGGGACTGAGCAATGCAGGGCATCCCGGCCCTGAATGTGTTGCAGCGCGGCTGCCAGGCATCTCAGCATTATGTAATGAGGCAGCGCAAACCTTGCTGGGCACCCCAGCCTGGCTTGCACTGCCAAATTGCATAATTGATGATTGTGGCCCCCCTGCCCTCCCTCAAAGTTGGGGGGGGGACAAAAAGGCATGCCACAGAAGTTGGGGGGGACAAAACCCTCTGTCCCACCCTATAATTATGCCCATGACTCCATGGGGTGCGGGGGTTGCCAGTGTTACCTGCACCAGTAATACCAGTGATTTTTGCCAGTGAGGTGCCTGACTTACCTCTAGCTCTTAGCTGGAGGTACCTCAGGTGCAAAACAAAAGAGTTGATGGCTGGAAGGTTTAGAATGAATCTTGACCTCTGGCATTGCTCTGGGCAACCCTCCAGACCATCGTTCTTCGCCTGCCAAGCCATTACAAAAGGGGAAAAACCATATGCAAATCAGGCTTGGTCCCACCCCCAAAGGGGTAGTCCAGCCCGCACTGCTAGGTCACATCCCTTTTGCACGAGACCACACGCATCCCCAGACATGTTGGGCGTCATCAGTGAGGAGTAGCTTGGGTCTCTAGGCCACAGTGGCAAATCTGTTGGCTGGTGCAGTAACGGGCCAGTAAACATTATTACTGCACCGGCCAACTTGTAATGAGGCCCATACGTAAGCTGAGCTATTCCCCTAAATTGAAAACACTGCACCTTAGGCTGTCTTAACATCAGGTAGCACTATATAAGAAGACTTCTTTGTGCAAGGTGCTATTTATTTTGTTTGAATTCTTGTTTAGTGCTGGCCCCAGCCAGCGGGTCTTGGAATTCTCCCTGGCGGATAGCTGGGGACTGGAGCTTCATTGTCAGGCCCCCCCACTACAATGGCTAATTCTCACCAGGGTGCTGATTGTTGAAGAGCTTTTGATTTAGCTTGACCGAGGAAGTAGGGTGGAGTTAGCATTGACCAGAAGAGAGGTTCAGACCACAGATGAGTCACGCCATCTTGGATTTTGCTCGAGCGTCTGCCCACTCCCTGCAGGCAAGGCACATTAGATATGACATCAGCAGGTAAAGAACACCTGTGACAGTGGCCATGGTTGGTCCCCTAACAATAGGCTTATTGTGGACAATCCACTGTAGTATTTTGCCTACATAAGAGTGGGAAGACTTGGACCTCTATTGGGGATACAGTATATTACAAAGTCCTCTGCCAAAAAGGTGGAGAGAGAAGTCGCCAAGGAAAAGGAAAGCTCTTTATCCTACCCATTTTAAGGGCACATTTTAGGTCCAACGTCTGAGTGGACAAGGCCTACTGCACCTGAGGTACTGGTACACAGGACCCTGCCACTGGAGGTGACAGAACCCCTGCAAGTGCCCTCTGTAAACGTTCCTAGTTGGGAAAGCAAGAGGAAAGGACTCCATTGCCACGAAGACCCTGAACTGGGTGTCCCAGCAACCACATGTTGCAATACAATATCTTCTGTCAGAAGGCACTATATAAATGCAAGATAACATAGCATAACAAAGGAAGTGAACCATGGCTATCCCTGCATCTCCAAACACCCTCTGTGCTGCCTTGGGGAAGCTTTGATGCAGATCAAGCTGCTGCAAGGAAATCACAGGAGTCCTTCTCGACCTTGATGCTGAAGCTCTGCTGCCGCCTCATCTGAGACCCATCCCCAAATCGACACTGCATGCATGGCTACAAACTTCTTCGAGCCCCAAGCCATTGCTGCTGCAATATCCCGAGAATGGGCCTCATTCCGAGCATGCCAGTATCCTGGCGGGAGAGCCGGCAGGATACCAGCATTTGGTACTTACCTTTACTGGCACTCGCTCCGGCGGCATTGCCGCCAGATTACAAGTGCCGGTGGGACGGTGTGCATGCCCATTCATGGAGTCCGATAGGAATTCATAAGGGGAGTTTTAGTCATTACCGCCACCAGCATTGCCGTAGGTTTTTTTTGCCCAGAAGGGCGCATGGCTTACCTCCAGCATTTAGATGGAGGTAACCCGGGTGCCCCACCAGCAAACCCATATTCAGGTGGTCCAATAAAGTGCTGGTATCCAGAAATACCAGCACTTTTTTATCGGACTGCCCAACTCAGACTGACACCCAATATGTTGAGTAGAGGCATTGCCAAGGGGTGGCTGAAGGGGCTATAGCCCCAGGTCTTTTGGTTGTAGCCCAGATAGAAGCTAAGGGGTTACAACCAAAAGGCCAGCTAGCCGTGAGTGCCGAGAGTCCTGACATTAGCATAGCCCCGGATCTTTTCCAGACCTAGCAACACCCTTGCGTCTGACTGCTTGCTGCTGAAGGCCAGTCTGCTTCTCTGCACCCAAAGGCACTGACCCGACATCGCCTGCCAACACCTAAGCTGTTGCCGCTACTGAACAGCACTGCACCGTTGGAACCCATCACTAGCACTCATCGCCGAAACCATCCATGTTCCCAGTTCAACCCTGAAAAGCCTTTCTCGATGCTGTTGAGTCCAAAAGTCAAGAGCATAGGGTATTTGAAGAGACACTGTTGCTCGTGGTCTGCCTTAAAGGAACCTAGTGACTTTTAAGCCCCTTCTCTATGTTTTAAAGACATCATCATAAAACAAAGCCAGAGTGCCCGTTTATTCTAAACCTGGCACATGGCCTCCATGGGACTGCCCTTGGCCCATGTTACTGTTATGGCCCCATCGCCAGGAAAGGGAATTCTCGGAGCATAAAGGACAGGAGGCAGGTAATGGATAACCTGGGTTGGGGGCTTCCATCACTGCCACCTGCAAATCTACACACTTGTACACTTGGGCTAGCTCAAGTATTTCTGAGAGCGTGAGGGACTTTTTCAGTAGGTGCTTCCGGAAGGTGGAGGATGTGCAACCTTCTATGATCCCGAGTCTGATCTCTTCTTCATCGGACAAAAGCGTAAAAACCATAGTGGCACACTTGCGTCTACTCGTCCATTGTCTCCTAGGATCTCTGGGGGCAAGGTTAAATATGAACCTTTCATAGTCTCTATTGCATTGCACCACAAATTTGCTATTGAGGGCGGCGAACAGCGTTGCATAAGATGCTTTAATCGCAGGTTGGAATGTTTTCACCACTGACCGTATTTCTCTCCCAGCCAGATTCATGAATATGTGTGCCATGTCAATGGTATCTTTGTCCCCAACAGAATTAATAAAGTTTTCAAAGTCTTCTATCCAATCAGTCCACCTGGTGCCTGTCAGATAAAGGAGCTAGTTCAAAGGGTGATGGCTTCCATAGGAAGGAGACTCTGTGCAATTGCTGAGCTCCATGAGGGTGTGCACCACCTTCCTGCATTGAAAATGAGATGGCGTGTGTGTCAGAATGAAACGAGTATGCTCGTCCTATTTGCATAGACATGCATAATAGCCCATCAGTTAAGGGGTTACATTTGTGATCAAGATTACATTGGCTGGGGCTTGGTGGTGCACTTTGCTCTCCTTTGCGTCTGGATCCTATGTATTCCTACCTCCCTTGTTGGAGTGGTGTCAACTGTTCTTTCCTGTGAAGCAGTTGCTCAGGGAGCCCGTGTTGTTGTGAGCCTCTTTGCGTGTGTAGGAACATCAGACACCAGGTGGAGGGGCCCAGAAGGTCAGGAGAGGACACGGAACAGCGTTGGGGCAGCCGCTCTTGATGCACTGTATAGGTTGGATTCCTGCAGGGCGGCCTTTGCCCAGACGTCTGTTGAAGGCAACAGGGCAGCTAGGAGGAGCTGCGTCAGGATGGACATGGTAACAGCCAGACATAGGCCTGATTTGCCGCCACTGGAGGGGGCGGGGAGTCGTTGACTCTGAGCCAACGTGTGTCTAATATGTCGTTGGTATGTGGTTGACATGCGCCAGGAGTGGATGGTACAGCAGGTGGTGCCGAGCATAGCAGTCAGGGCTGGGTATCAGGAGGATGCAGCTGAGTGTGGTGACGGGCCATCCCTGTGCGGCCAAACATGCTCCTAGATTTGTAAGCACTGAAGGTGGTGTGGAGCGGACGGAGGCTATGTGGGGAGCGGTCAGTCCGTGCGGGGCGTGGGATCGATGTTTTATTTTATTTGACATTTATATGGCGCCTATACACAAGTGTTTCCAGGTGCCAAATGTTCCACTTGTCTTCAAGATGTTATGGCCCCAATGCCAGGAGAGGAAAAGGTTGGAGCAGAAAGGACAGGAGCTGGGTGGAGGACAACCTTCTCTTTATTCCTTTCTCCTGCAACTGATCTCTTCCCTGCCCCTCATCACTTCCCTTCCTCCCTCCAGCTCCTCCCTCTTTTATATGGTGTCCTAGAGGACACAACAGTTGCAAAAAGAGAAGAAAGCGGTGTACCTGTCGGCTCTGCCTGTTTCCCCTTTAGGATTGTGATCACTGCTAGTTTAGTAGTAGTAGTAATGTAGGGTTCAAATGGCATTTTAGCCACGACTCCTACCGCTACTCATACACAGCAGTAGTCATTTCATAATAGTGTTGTAATTGATGGCTGTTGCAAGCTTTGTAACACTGTTATTGGTGGCTGGTGTGTGTGTGACTGGTGCCAGCTCTGGCCATCTGGGATTGCCTGATGCAACCTCTAGTTGCTTTCATGCCTGACCAGTGAAAGCCATGGCTGGTGCAAACTCTGACGCAGGTTATGAGGGGCGGGTGCAAGCTTGGACTTCTGCCCTGAGGTGGGTAGCTGCAGCAAGCTCTGACAGCTGTCACGGTGGATTGGGGCAAGCTCAGCTCCCGTCATGGGTGACTGGAGCAAATAACACCCCTAGCATGTGTGGTTGGCTCAGACTCTGACCGTGGCTGATAGTGACGTTTTGATTTAATATTGTTTGACTTGACAGCATGACTAACAATGCAGAATTAATTGTCAAAGAATGTATTCCTCGCTAAACTGTGTATAAATTGTTATTCGGCCACAGACTAAGTTAATTCTTTGCAAGCATTTCTATGTTAATTCACAGTTAGAAAATAAGCTCAATTTACTTTCAGAAACTTTGTAAATAACATAAAAATGGTGTCATGTGAAACTGTCTTCCTGGCAAACGTTGTTGAGGGCGACCCAATGACGCTTTATTCTGCTATGTCGTTTCTTTATTCTTTATGGGGGGGGTCTTTCACTCTTTCACCCCTCATGCTTACCCCCTCCTATCTGCTGTCCTAACCTAATATTTTTGCTGTTGTTGTTTTTAACACTTTATTAATTAATTAATTCAGTACACATATGGCAGCATGTCTTGTGTACAACATGAAATACAATTACACGGATAAAAACATACATCATTGGTGCTTATCAGCAATAATTCCATAAAAATCATAATCATTTCATGTGAACTTTACAGTGATCTGCACAATTCATCAGTAAATACCGAAGCAAATTTACACTCCTAAAATCAATTGAATAAATACCTCTGATAAACACACATTAGATCAGTATCTGCACAATTTCAACACATTTCCAGTAAAATTATACAATGCAAAAAAATAAAATTAATATCACGGCCATTAATTAAAGTCGGCCATACCATAATAAGGTCAGCCATGTTCATACTATTATTATATGACTTAAGATATTTCCAACGTAAGGCCAGCAAACTTTCGCATTCAAGTAGTAGATGTTCCAAGCTCTCAACAACGTCTTTCCCACACAACCGACAATAGCGTATATCACGCAGTATCCCCAATAAGGCAATGCTTGTATTGAATTTTAGCCTTTTAACACTTTTGACCACCTCTCCCTTTGCACCCCCCACTGCTTCCTTCCAACCAACCCCTACCTCCAACCCCAGGATTTGTCCTTCTACCCTGCGCTCATTCCTAGCTCTGTTGTTACCCGACACACTCTGCCCCTTCTGCCTTACCTTACTTCCCAGGCTACAGCGGCCCTTCTGTACTCCTGATACCTTTGTATTGCTAGACTTTATGTTAGAAGTGTGTGCTGGCCGCACTGATCTGAAATGTTGAATAACAGTGCAGGCAAGCTTTTGAACCTTCAAAAAGACAAGCTTCAGTCCTCCCCATCCCATGACGGGGTCATTTTGGATTGTTTAGGTGTGAATTTCCCACGGAAATGGGGGCAGCCGGGATTCCTTGCAAAATGTGAACCCATTCAGAAAAGGTATCGTAAATGTCAGCTGCAGTGTCCATAAATTGGGGTCGGCATTTTCATGAACCCCAGTGGAGTATGCCTGGTTTGTGCAAGGAATTGCTTGCAGATTTAAGTCTCTGCATCAGTGGAGTCGCCAGGAATCAAATTTAGGAGGGGCAAAGAGGGGGCCAAAGACAAAAGTAGGGGGGGAACAGAGAAAAGTGTGGGGGGGCGCCTATGTAAAGTAATGTGTGACATCAGAAGCACTCCTGCAGAGAGGCTTTTGTGCACACCAACTACCCAGACCCCACTGCACCTCCTCTCCCATCAGAATGCAGGCACGAAACCATTTAGTGACTAATGGCCCATCATTAGCAGTTTCGTGGCTACATTCTGATTGGAGGGAATGCAAGCTGCTCTGCACACCATGGAGGTCACTGTGCAGAAGCTGGGCAGGAACACCTGAGAAGTGGCTCGTGCTCATGTTCATACCAATATCACTGCTAGCTTTGAGACAAAAGGAGAGCATTTGCTGTGTGATATGCATACATTTGCCCTAGTGATTTAACACCACAAACAGAGAACAGTGTCACTGCTCACCATAGGTAGGAGGGGCACAAGGGGGGAGCCCAGGATTTCAGAGGTGGGGCATGGGCCCCACCATACCTCCCCTAGCGACCCCACTGCTTGCATGCATAAAAATTAAATGTGGGTGGAGATGCATGTGCGATTGCAGCACGGAGTGGATGGGGGAGGCGGATGTGGGTTTTATGCGTCGCCCCACCAATGAGCTCTGTGCAGCAAATGTACAAACAGGTATGGTTTACGCCAGTACATTTACATAATGTTCTCTTCCTTAGCCCCAGTAGAGTTTTAGCATAGTGGAGTTCCCTTCAAATCGCATGAGACGGTATTGCGTTCTTTTGTCGACAGTAATTACTTCGTGGTACTTTACCACAAAGTAATTATTTCGAATTTTCATCAACTTTTATTAGGGACTTGTGGGGTAAGGGATAAAAAGAGGGTGGGAAGGGGTTTGGAGTAGAGGCAGTAACGAAGAAGGAGAGGGTATGGGGGGAACCCCCCAATTGAAAAAAAAGTGATGAAAACATTTGAAGTAATTACTTAATCGTAAAGTACCACAAAGTAATTACTGTCGGCAAAAGAGCATCAAACCGCAAAAGGCATTCTTCAGAATGGAGTCGCTGAGGCAGTGAAAGCTGCAGAGTACGTTCCTCTGCATGGGCCCAGGTAAGAGGCGGTGGTATCTTTGAAAAGGCCTAGAGAAAGGGGTTCTTCTGAGTGCCGTTTGGTGATGTTAGCCCGCATTAGCTTGATGGAGAGAGCTGGCAGATGAACAAAAGGAGGGCTCGGGTGCTCTTAGTGTTCTCAAGGTATAACATGCTGCCCCTGAATGCACGTGCGTCGAAGGTTCAGGCAATATGTTTGCGTTTCGATAACACTGCGCTACTTAAGACATGACATGCCTGCTCACTTGTTAAAATGGACCAGTTTGCAGCATTTTATTTGGCAATATCGAGCACACTTTGTCACATTTCTTGGAAGAATGTGCGGCAAAAACCAAAGAACGAGGAGTCGACTCTACGTGAGAGACTGGGGAATGTTTGGTGCTGTTCAGAAGTGTCCCATTCAGTTTATTTTCCAACTTGGCTGCAGACCTGCTGTTCCCCTCCCTTTAAAGTAGAATCCTGTGCAAGTGAACAGGGATCCAAGCACTCATCCTGCTTCAGGGTGTGCCATGCAAGTATTCCACACCAGCCAAACGGCTCGAGTGAATGGATTAGCAGGCCTTGCTTAGAGAGCACGGGAATGTGAAATATTCTACAGCAATCCCGAAGACCCAAAGCAGAAAGCCTAGCAGGGCTGGAAGCCGGAGGAAGGTGTTATTAATTCCAAGGCGCGCTGCAAGATAGCCTGGGAACCGTATCTTCAGAGGAGGAGGGTTCAGTGCTCGGAAACAATGTTCGGAATCCCACTGTAGCCGCGATAGGTCATTCTGGCAGATAAGCTGGACGCCTCTGACCTCTAACCTTCTGCTGCACCGCCTTAAATTGGAAGCATTTTCTTTCTTAATTTCACTTCAGGAATTTGAAAGATTTGAAGAGGCACGGCAGAGGTCCATAACTACCGTCTCCATGTTGGCAGAGCCTCATTACTGGCGGGGCGCGTTCGTTGTGGGGCTCATTAGTTGTGGCGTTCGTTTGTGGTGGGACCCGTCAAACCTGCTTTGGGTGGAAGATATTGCATAACTCTGCATGCATGCCTTTCACCGCATCTTGCCATGCTTCAGTGCCGTAAGCCATAACAGCACATGCAATGGTGGACACGTGTCCAAAGGTGGCAAAGCCTACCCTCTGCAGCACTGGATACAGAGACAGCAGATTCTCAAAAGCAGGCGCCTCGCAATGAGATGCGACTGCGCCACTGCGCATCTCATTGGAGAGGGCACATTCATAAAGAAACCACTCAAAAATGCCCACTGCGAAAAGGTGCACCAATTGCGATGCAAAAGAGGCGCAAAGTAGTGGCTATTTAGTTATTTAATGGCACCTCTGATGAAATGAGCGCATTTTCGCAGCATCTGTTAGCTGGCCACTTTTTGTGTGGAAATGCTGACACGAGCATCACTTTGCTCCAAAAACATGTCCATCTCCTCAGATGGCCCAAAAAAACAATGTACCCTAACTAACAAACTACGAGCATAGTATTTTGGACAATTTGTTTAATGTTCATTCTCTATTTTGTCTTATGTGTATAATAAACCTGAGAATACGACAATGCACATTTTTTAACTTCAGCTTTGTGGTGATTTTACTTTGTAAAGTGGTTCACATCCGATGGGAGTAAGTGTATATCACATAAATGCCTCGGGTGGTAGTCTTGCCACGTCATTCAGGAATGTGATTGAAGGCTATCTCTGAGTGAGATGATGTAGAGTAGAATCGTGCCTTTCATTCAGATGATTCTGTGCAACTGGCAGCGTGATTGTGAGACCCCCCCCCCCCAAATCTGAAGTGTTCTACTTCTTAATGTCCAAGTGTTCTATGGCTGCCGGGGCATTAGGGCCATACGGATGCAATCGACGGACAGTACCCAGCTATATCATAAAATGCCCTGACTAATTCTGCCACGGTACATGTAGAAAGAGACATGCCTATATATACACCTTGGCAGATGTAAGGATCCTGTTGGAGACATTGCATGGGGCATGTGAGTGTGAGGATTATGATCCCACAACGCCACTGATGATCTGGAAGAAATAAAGGACTAACAGTACATTGGGTCTCATTATGAGACAGGCGGAAATTCGACTGTAAATCCACCCAAAAATTGCCCTATGGAATTACTGTTACTGCCACTTAGGCAGATTTTCTGTCCGATTACAAGTAGTGGTGGTGGTGTAATTCCCCATTGTTTTTTTTTATTGTTGTGTGGAATTACTGGCACAATTCTGCTGCTTTTTCGGCATTGAGTGGGAAGATTTACCTCCCGGGTTTTCCTGGAGGCAAATCCTCCACTCAAAACCCAACCTCATAATCTGGTGTAGTAATCGAATTGGTGGTAACTCAGATACCGCCAATTTTACCACTTACTGCTTAACTCGTAATGAAGCTGATTGACTAGTGGTAGTATGGCATGGGCTACCATTTTGGTTGTGGTAAGTACCCCCTCTCACTGAATCACCATCTCTATTGTGAAATGAGGTGGAAAGCAGTACCTCTGGGTGGCCTCACCATCAACCAGTTGAAATACGGTGATCCTCCCATATATTATTTCCCTCCTCATCAGTCAGTGCAGCAGCCTGACACATACTGGATTGGCCTATTTTGGAATGTGTACCTGACTCTCTGTATTGGGCTTTTATAATGTGTTATTGATTGTGATTGGGGTGCGCTGTGTGTTTCTTCTATTGGAAAAATCAGTTGCACTCTTTTCTTGGCCACGTTCTCCACATTGATAAAGTAGCAAATGTTGGAGGGATTTCTTTGGAGCAAATTCCGTGGTAAGGTCGTGTGTCCAGTGGTCCGGTTCTGTGAATCAGGATGTTGGTGCATCTTGGCTCACTTTCTATGGTCACTGGTTTTGTGCTCCTTTTTTAAAGTGACGCATTTGGGATGCATCTCAGATTTGCCCACTTTTTATTTTTGAGAATATGGCCCAGAGAGTAGTTTAACCATAAAATCACTGTTTTGTAGAGTGAAGGAGTATCCAATTCTTAATTGCAAAAAAGGTGTCATGGCATATTACTGAATTTTGAAATAGTCAGCTTTATGGTAATATTTTTGTCTGCCTCACTTTAAGACTATCGAAAAATCATACTAAAGATGCCCCATTGATCATGCAATACAGATTCCGCTGGGTCGTCTGGATGGGCTTCATGATAACGAGGAAGTTAAACCTGCGGCAGCCACCAGGGATGGACTGGCCTACAGGGAAGTCTAGAGACTTCCCGGGCACCTCTGCACTGCGGTCTCCTTTTGAGTGGATGCCCTGGTTTTCTGTTCCTTTTACCCTCTCTCTCATGGAGTCCGCCTCCCTTCCTTCCATCTACCCTCAAACCCCAAATCCCCTCAAAGTAAAGAATTTGAAGACTTGCATTTTATTATTCCTCATTTTTTTTTTACAAATGTTGTATGTCATTGTTTTAATATTTTTTGATCCACCTCTTTAAAATTCACTATTTGGACCCATTTCCCCCAAATATTCTTGTTTAAGAGCCCCCTAAACCCTACTTATAGGGGTTGAGCTTTCTGGTACATTGTAATAACCGTCACTTTGAAAAACATTTCTGGGGCCACTTTTGGTCCCTACTCCCACCCTGTGAAAACAAAATCAAAATATGGAGGCTGAGTACCCCAAAAGGAAATACACCGAACACGGGTTACAAAGGAACATACAAAGTACTTTATTTTATACTGAATCCAGTTACGAAGAACAGAGCAAAATCAGATAGCTATCGGCCCTCAGTACAACACAACGAACTCCAGCGTGCTTCAGTGTGTTCAGTGAGGGACGCTGTACATTAGAATGCATTGGTCTTTTATACTCTTCGTGAGCACGATGTCCAGCTCTACTTCGGGTTAATATTCCGCTAATACATCACCGATCTAGGGTTCATACCGAGTTTCGCACATCCGCATGTAACTGGTTTGCTTTTAATACATATATCAACAAGCCTATACGGCAACTGTGTATTCTGGGATTTCCCATGCAGGTCTTCTCAAACATTAATACAATGTAGTTAAACAAGTGTTCTACGTTCAGTATTTGAATACATTGTTCTTAACATATGCTCGCGGATTAGTTTCATTGCACGAGTAATCCTTTACACACAGGTCAACGAAGGACAAGGTCTAAGTTCACGACCTCAACAAGTGGCCTTCAGGCAAGTTACATATTAGCTACATACAGAGGTCAAGACAGCCATGTTGTTTTTCAGAATGACATTGTCCACCAATTTAACTCACAGGGTGACTTTACAAAGCGAACTTAAAATGGCGGATTGACCTAAAATGGCGGCTTACATTGATTTTGAGGTCAGGACCTTGCAACACAGATTTCTTCGCAAGCGACTTGTAAGCAGCTTGGCGTAGGTCAATATACATATATTTATTGCGATAGGAGGCACGATTCAGGGGGTAATTCATAGAATTCAGCACACAAGTGGCGCAGGCGGCTGGCGCACAGTGTGCGTGTGCGACAGTCTGCGCCAGCCGTGTGCGCCAAAATCCATTTCCGCGCACAGCGTATTCATGGATTTCAACATCCATTACCAGCCGTGGCGCAGAGTGGCGCAGTGACCCTGCAGCAGCGCCAGTTACGCCCCCAACCCCTCCCCGTGTGCCATGCACAGCGCACAAATCCCATACATGGTGCACAGGCCAGTGGACCAGCATACAGCCCCCCCAACCACAAACGCCTGTAAAACTCCCCGCGCACCCCTCCAAACATATGTACACCCCTGCGGGGAGTTTCACACGCGATTGGCCCTGTGCAAGCTGGGTACATGTATCACTGGGGTTCGCGTGGAGTTTCACTCGTGATTGGCCCTGTGCGAGCGGGGTACGTGTATTACTGGGGTTCGCAGGAAGTTTCACATGCGATTGGGCCTGTGCGAGCGGGGTACGTGTATCACTGGGGTTCGCGGGGAGTTTCACACGCGATTGGCCCTGTGCGAGCGGGGTACGTGTATTACTGGGGTTCGCAGGGAGTTTCACATGCGATTGGGCCTGTGCGAGCGGGGTACGTGTATTACTCAGGTTCGCAGGGAGTTTCACACGCGATTGGCCCTGTGCGAGCGGGGTACATGTATTACTCAGGTTCGCGGGGAGTTTCACATGCGATTGGCCCTGTGCGAGCGGGGTACATGTATTACTGGGGTTTGGGGGAATTTCACATGCGACTTCGCTGTCAGAGCGGGGTACGTGTATCCAGTGGGGTGCGCGGGGAGTCCCACACGTGAATTGGCAGTGTGGGTCCTCCCAGGTGTGCCCTCTACCCCCTCCACAGCCCCTGCTGGCAGCCCACACCACAGGGGATTACCCTGCACCCCTGGTCATTTTCCACACGCAACCCATCCACCATGGGCAGGCCCCCCAGCCAGCCCACATGTCACCTTGCATTAGTGATCACCAACTCATGTCCCCCAGGATCCACACCCACCCAGCAGTGACGGGCACCTGCCAGCAGGCCCCGACTCATGCCCCCCAGGACTCCCACCCACCCAGCAGTGACGGCCACCTGCCAGCAGGCCCGACTCCTGTCCCCCAGGACCCCCACCCACCCAGCATTGACGGGCACCTGCCAGCAGGCCCCGACTCATGTCCCCCAGCACTCCTACCCACCCAGCAGTGATGAGCACCTGCCAGCAGGCACCAACTGATGTCCCCCAGGACCCCCGCCCACCCAGCATTGATGGGCACCTGCCAGCAGGCCCGGCTCATGTCCCCCAGGACCCCCACCCACCCAGCATTGACGGGCACCTGCCAGCAGGCCCCGACTCATGTCCCCCAGCACCCCCACCCACCCAGTAGTGATGGGCACCTGCCAGCAGGCCCGACTCATGTCCCCCAGGACCTCCACCCACCCAGCATTGACGGGCACCTGCCAGCAGGCCCCGACTCATGTCCCCCAGCAACCCCACCCACCCAGCAGTGAGGCTCAGGCCCGGACTCATGTCCCCCCCAACACGTCGTCATGATCCACAATCATGTGCCTCATGGCCTCCCAAATCCCACCGCACGCCACCCCTGTGCAAAGACCCAACCAAGTATCCCATCCACCCCACATTGAAATGCCCATTACATGATACAACCAAAATGGCAAGAATGTACATCAACACATGTCTGTCACAAACCCACAACGGGTGCTGGTGATTGTGAAAACCTACACCGTGACATGCATGAAACCAATGAGAGAATACCACACATCAAAGTAATAAAACAAAATGTATTGTGCAGAAAAATAATGAAATCCAATGAAAACATGAAAAAAATGTATGAAAAAAAGATGAAATGCAGCATGTCCAAAACACAAACAGATTCATGAAGTCTAAATCCAAATCAATCGAAATGAAAATGTGTCCAAAGTCTCCGGTCAACAAATCAAATCCAAAGGAAACTGAAACAGTAAAATCCATTGAACCATGGTGAGAAAAATAATAATAGATCAATCCACTGTTCAACTATGTAGAAAGAAGTAATCCAGGGTCCATGAGCCCAACGAATGAAATGAAACCTAGCCAAAAAACGACCTAATAAAGAACTATATACAAAAAGGCGGGGCATAGTCCAAGCGCCCCAAATGAATGAAAAATATAAAGGAAACCTAAAACTACAAACTATATACAATGGCGGTGGGCAAGTCTAATGGCTCACTTCCCGATTTCCCGGGCCAGGGCATCATTTAACTCCTGCTTCATGTCCTGGAGGCGGTCCTCTTCCATGGCCCGAGGGTTCGCAGGGACGATGACATGTTGACCTCCAACTCCCTGCGAATTGCCTCGAGGCACTCGGCCCGCCTCAGTGCCCTCCGCATGGAGTTCTCCGCCCGGACCATTGTGAGCCGTGCCTCTTCCCCCCGCCGCCGCTCCGCATCTATGGCGTGGCCCAACCTCTGCCACACGGAAGACACTTGTAATTCTGGGTGCTTCTGCCCTCTGGCCAATACCTGCCCCTCCGATATCGATGGCCCCTAGCCATCATGGCTCCCACCTTGTTGCTGCTGTGCCTGTGCCCCTGCTCTTGCTGCCTGCACGTCCTCCTCTGGCTGGGGTGCAGTTGTCGTGGTGGCCACCCCTGCTGGATGTCCGACTCCGGACTGTGGCAGGGATGTGTCCCCCACCAGCCTGGCCGCTGGGTTAGAGGCAGCTCCACAGGGTACCCAGGTGATACATGGGTGGGAAGATGGCATGGAGGACGACTGGCGCATAGGGTGTTCAGGTGAGGAGGGGGTCGGAACAAGGTCCAGCAAACGGAGGAATCCAGCCCTGGTGACCAGTCCCAGTAGGTCAATGCGGTGAATGAGGCATTCGAGATGACGTGCAGTGTCTTCATGAAAACACTGCAGGTCACCTTGCATGCCCCGTTGACGCAACGCCATCCCACTCAGGACAGGCTCAACCCGGTCCCGGATCGCCACGTCCACAGTGAGGGGAAGGCCAGTTGTTGTAAGCGGATCCGCTCCCTGAAAACGAGTCTGGACGTAGGCATCCCTGCTGGTGCGGGATGATGCATTCACAGGATCGGGGACAGGATTACACACAGGCACCTCCGCGGTGGCCTGTGCTGCCTCCTGTCCCTGCCCCTGCACTGCACCACTAGAACCAGTGGAATCCCTACCTCCAGACCCCGTGTGTGTCCCTTCCACGGCCTCCTCCTCCACCAAACCCCCCACCAACCTGGATGACTCCGTGCCATCTTCCTCCATCGGACCCTGTGGGGTCTCAGCTGCCCTTTGTGCTGCCGAGGAGTCCAGCTCCAACCTCCGCCTCTTGGACCTACCCTCGGAAGCTGCGGCCTGGGACGCGGCACCAGACTCCTCACTCCCCGACAAGATGGCAACCTGGGAGGGAAGCCGGGCCTTGCGTCTCCGGCTGGTGGTAAAATCCCTGCCGCTTTGCTCCACAGCACCCTCTCCGCCCTCTTCATCAGTTGACGCTGCAGACAGGGAGAGATAGAACACAGGCATCAGGGCACTGGACAATTGACTGATACACACATGACAGTTGTACATGAGTGTCAGTGTCAAACTTCAGACATGGCATCACACTCCCCAACACACATGTCATTTCAACTCACACACATGAGCAATTCAACAGCATTATTGCACCAGGCAGCACCATCCATACACAAACAACAGCACGAGCAGCCGAAGGTGAGCCTGATGTCACATGAAACACAGGGAGGGCACAACACATGCACACAGGCCACCACACTTACATGCATGTGTACATCTCCACCAACTGTCGCAGTGATGAGATCGCCATCCATGTCACATCTGCCATTCAGCCTTCTACATGTCAGTGTCACATGCATCCATGTTGCATCACAGTTGCACACTTGTCAAATACACACACATGCACATGTACACAGTGCAGATACATGCAGCTGGAACCACCATCCATGTGTAACACCACAACCATGCCGATGTACATACACAGTAATAGAAACATGTGTGCTCCCACACCTGCATTTGGCCTGCATGCTTACCAACACATACACCATCCATGTGTCTCACAGATGAGAGGACTCGCATGTGTCAGCCTCACGCCCCTGTACATACACATCCATACATGGCCCTACAAAAACACATGTGCAACCTGCACACCACAACAGGCACAGCGTCCAATCAGTATGCATGTACACTTACCGCTCGACTCCAGACGGGTCTGCCGCTCAAGGACCTGGACGTGGAGCGCTGGGCATGTGCGTTCCAGGTCCCTCATTTGGTGGTCCGACAGGTGGCCCCGGCGCCCCTTGGCATCCGCTGCCTTCAAGAGGCGCTGGGCCTTGTCGAAGGTCCTGGACCTGAAGTCCTCCCAGCGCTTCCGGACATGTTTGATGTCGCGGACTGCCACCCCCTCCTCGTTGATGGCAGTCACGATGTCCATCCAGATCCTGGTCCATCCTTCATTGTCGGCACGCAAACTTCCAAAGAGGGCATCATACTGCCCCAGGACTTGCTCCACCAGGACACCAACTTCCTTGGCACTGAAGCTGGTGGCCCTCTGCCTCTCTGGCTGGGGGTTGCCAGTGGTGTCAGATGCTGTGCCCGACATGGCAACCCCAGAAGCAGCTGTGGGTGGGGCTGGGCTGTGTAGCGATGGTATCCCAGTCGGGAGTCTTCAGTTCCAGAAGGGGGGGTCACAGCAAATGGCAGGTGGGAGCGTGCTCGGGGCTCTGAAAGGGCAGGAAAATGGCCTTTTGGGCAGGAGCGTGGTCTTCCGTGTGTATTTGCATGGCCAGCTTGATACGGAGTGATTTGGCATGTGAAAAAATTGCACGTCAGCGTGTAATTCGAGGAAAGGCCCTTAGCGCGTAAGCGCGCCAGTGACGTTAGGTGCGCAGGCGTTGCCCACAACACGGGTGCATAGTGAATCAGCACGTGAGAAAACTGCACGTCACCGTGCTATTGGAGGAAAGGGCCTCAGCGCGTAAGCGCGTAAATGACGTTTCACATGTGGGATGGCTTAAAAGGTACGAGTATCATGCTATTTCCATGTACGTGCTTTTTGTGGAGAGTGAGCTGGTGTATCTTGTACTTCTTGTCGGTTCACACGCGATTACTTCACAATGTTTCCAGTTCGTACTCCCTGTTTCCTCAGACTGCGTTCTTTTCTTCTTTTAGTGGGGGTGTTGCCTACGCGCACACATGCGTCTTGTTCACGTTCTTTTTCAAGGCAGATGGTGAGTCGCACACGTATTTTCCAACTGTGGTTGCCCCGTGTGTCGTGTACCCCTTCAGAGGTCATTGTAGGCTGCGTGTAACATGCGTACGATTATTTTTGTGTTTCTGGTTGCCACAGCGTAGTGCGGCTTTATTTTTCCATGCACGTGGTCTACCAGGGGTTGCGTGCATGTGTGCTTTTTTTTTGGGGTGTCTGTGTGCAATGCGTGACCCGTCATCTTCCCCCAGGGGTCACATACAGCCTTGCTAGAGCACGAATTCCATCTAGTACCCTACCCCTTTCACCCCAATTGCCCAGGACAATTGTTTACTGCAACTCCCATACGCACAACATCAGTGCCATGGTTGGGAGGCGACCAAGCAGTAAGGGAGGCAAAGGTGGCCGACCTCCAAAAGGTGGGCATGGTGGGCGCTGTAGGGGACGTAGCCAGGATTTGCAGGGTGCCCCTAGACCCACGTGTGTGGAGGACCAATCAGCCCATGGAGGTATTTTTTTTTTCCCGCAACATCCACGCAGGTGGGTGTTGGTGTGCACCGTGTCCTTGAACCTCCTGGGTGGTCCCCCCCTGGCCATTTTTCTTTTACAGTGTGTTGCCTTGTGTGACTCCCGTGGGCATCCATTGTGTATTCCGGCTGGGCACATGCAGGGATGTCCTGTGTTTTGGTTAGATGCTTGGTTTCCTGACACACACACCCCTCCTGCTTCCCGTTTCCATGGGCTTGCAAAGGGTGTGACCAAGTGACAGTGACTTACACAGTGACATTGGGCTCCCATGAGCTGTGTGGCAGTCTCTAGTCATAACTGTGTGGACATCCCTAGTGGGGATTGTTTTTGTATTGAACACTGAATGGTGCATTAATATGTGCTTGTGCATCCATGTCTTCCTCCTTATTCACAGGTACCTACTTCATGTCTTCACAAGGCCATCTCCTTTGCAGGTGCAGTTCATGTTGTATGCAGTACACTGACACATTTGCCTGACAGCAACACTCTGCAGTTGGAAGGGGTCGATGTGCTGTCTTATTCAGGTTGTAAGACTTGCACTACTTTGAGTTTGTACTGTCATATTTTGCAATGTTTCATGCTGTGTTGCTGTATTGCGTTGCTGGTAAGTATTTGGTCATGTGTGCTGTTTGTTATTGATTACTGGGCGCATATTGTCTGTGGCCTGTTTCCATTTGGGACAGTGCACTTTGTGATACTTGTGTCATGTGTTGTGCATTCCTTTGTTTGCTTTCACATTGCATGACATGCCATGCATGGTGTGTTGGGTGGCGGAGATGGGGAGGGGTTGGGTGACATGGCGCTATTTTCATGTTGTATTTTGCAAAGGGTTAGTCATTCATGCAGAATAAATGTGTGTGTTTTTGTGATACAGCATTGGTTGTCTTTCAGTAGGTAGGGATGCACACAATGTAACACTTCCAGGTGACCAATCTCAGGCTGGTATGGTTGTGACAGTTGACTGTCCCTTATGTCATCATCATTGATTGTCAGCTGGAATGTGCCAGGGCTGTGTACACTCCACAGGGGTGTGATTTTTAGGTGAAGTAATTAGCCACCAGCTGCGTACGGGCTGCCTCACCACGTGCCCTTTCCCCTCCCATGCGCAGCGGCCGTGCATGTGGTTGGGGATATGGGGGCACCACTATGTCCACCGGCAGGCCCCGGCGTGTTGCAACGTTGTGCAGGACACATGCTGCCACTATGATCCTGCACACTACTGGGGGCGCGTATAGCAGGTGCCCACCAGAGTGGTCAAGGGAGGGAAAGCGTGACTTGAGCACTCCAAATGTGCGCTCCACTATGCCCCGGGTTGCAATATGGGCTGTGTTGTATCTTACCTCGGGTGGTGTGGTGGGGTTCTGAATTGGCATCATCATGTGGGTGCTCAGAGGGTAGGCACTGTCCCCCGGGGAGGTGATGATGGGCATCATTAGTGGGGTTGTGACATTACTCAGTATCTGACATGCATGCATGTGCAGAGGCATTTATACTCACCAAGCAGCCATGTATCACCATGCCGCCCAGCTTTTAGGTCCCAGTTTAGGGTTCACATTCTGAAAATGAAACTGTCATGGGTGGACCCTGGATAGTTGGCATATACTGAGGTGATGATTCCCTTGGCATGACATACTACCTGCACGTTGATGGAATGCCAGTGCTTGCGGTTTCTATAGATGTGCTCAGTTGCCCTGGGAGGACGTGGAGCCACATGGGTGCAATCAATAGCACCTAGCACTTTGGGGAAGTGTGCCACCCCGTAAAAATCCTGGACGGTAGCCTGCCTTTCTGCAGGTGTTCTGGGCAGGTATATGTGCCTGCGGACTGATGGGCATGCAGTCATGATGGCCAACACCTGGTGTAGGCAGCGTGACTGTGTGGCCTGTGACACCCCCCCACTATGGCACTTGTCCACTGAAATGAACCAGTGGCCAAGAAGTGCAGTACATTGAGCACCTTTTCCAAGGGGCTCAGTGCTTGGGAGCACAGGGTGGGTGATATGAGGTCATCCTCCCACTCACTCACCAGGTCGAGTATTATGTGAGGTGGAAACCTATACCTTCCATACACCTGGTCATCAGACATCCCAAAAAGGCTGGTCCTGGGTGTAAAAATTCTGGCCCTGACTATCCTCCTCCTCCTGCGGTGTCCCACGACCACTGCTGCGAGGAACGGTATATTCATCGTAGCGTCTGAGCTTGTTTGTTGGTTGTTTGCACGCACTTTTATGCTGCGCGGGTCTGCGTACGCCTGCTTCCTGCTGGCGTACGTGTTTCCGGATTAGCGTGTCTTTTTTGGCGCACGCATTTGCCCTGTTGGATTCCATGAATACGTGTTGTAGGCACGTGTGTGGGTGTTCCGCGCATTTGCCTCCTGTACTTCCCCGTAACGCCCACATTTTCACGCATTGTTCCCCATTCCGCGTGTTACGCCCCGTGTTCCGTCTACTTTTGTTGTGTGCTCCGCGCTATGTGTGCTTTCGCTGTGTGCGTAGCGCACGCTGTTTGATGACGTGTGTGCCCACGTGCGCCACGCAGGATTTTAGCACACATCCCAGAATTTACATGCGCACAGACTTCCATGAATCGATGTGCGTGGCTTTCGCACGCTTGCACTGCGATTTTCACACTTCCACTGCGATTTGCACGGTTTCGCACGCTTGCGTGGAGATTTTCGGCGCACATTAATTCCATGAATCGGCCTGTTAAGTTCTCATTTGACAAACCCTCCTTTTGGCCTCTGCCAAGTGCTAAACTACTTCTGATCTTCTTGCAAATAGCTCCAGGCATCCTTGTCCATGCACCCTGAATCACTGTCGGAGAAATCTATTGCCATTAGGTCATTCGCTAAAATTTCTTTCAACACATATTCTTTGGAAGTTTTATCTGGGGCATATACTTTATGTCCTATCGTACCTATTGCTTGTGAGCAACATCCCCCTAGCATCGAACATATACTAGGTAGACGCTGAATACAGCAACAAAGAAACAACAGGATTCCCAAAATAATCAGCAAGACCGAAAGGACTTTCCAACCCCAAGATCGCAAGACGTCCCAGAACCAAGCGCTAAGATCCCATGTTCCCTCTGGAACATGCACTTCTGAACTAAGGACTAAGGACGTGCAGATTCTGTATTGCCTTGAAGATGTTTGGGGAGGAATCTGGTACGAAAACACAGCAAGCGGAACCCACTAATTTACACACTCCACCACATTCAGCCAGAATGACATCTAATGCCATCCGGTTTTGAAGTGCTACTAGTCTTATCGCCTTCTGTTCTAATGTCATATTATAGAGTATGTCCGTGGTCCGGTTGATGGTTCTCGCCAGTACTCTCGGTAGTCTTCTGATATCTTCGGAATTCGCTATCTGCCCCCAAAATGGCACAATTGATTTTGCTATATCTCCCAAGATTTGTGCTGGGGTGTCACCATTCTCATCCCGCCGTGGACGAGCCTTTGAAACATCTTTTGTACTAACTATAAAAACCCCAGTTAACAGGATCCCTAAATAACAGGTTCCCAGCCAATCCCTGGGCAACCAGGGGAATGCTACATTACCACAGACAAAGTAGACAGGTTCGCCTACATACAAAGGTCTGTTTTCCCCAGTCACATTTGCAACGTTGGCACAACCTAGAAAATCTCCCATTGACTGAGTTACATTCCTCTGTATGCAAAAAGAATCTGAATTGGGGCTATGATTAACGGTGTAAGAAGGAGGCATGGCATCCTTATTGCCTATCGGAGTCATTTTAAAGGAAATCAAAGATTGAAAAAGACGAGACAGTCTATCAGAAGGCCTAATAGAAGCAACGTTAGGTTTACTCCTGTTTGCGAAAAGCGAGCATCCCAGTGGAGTCAAAACAGGTTTCTCAAAACTATTCAAATTACTGCCGTCAAAGTTTCCTGAGATGCTATCATTCCAACGGCCAAAGAACAGTGCTCTAAGAGAAGCATAACAAGCAGTTGTCAAAGGTAAAGGATGAATATACCAACCTAGCCCCTTATCCCCAGGTTGCGGTAAATGTGAGCAGACCCAACAATTAGATTTATTAAAAATGGCATGCGTAGCATTCATAAGTAGCAGAGTATTATTGTGGTACATTTGTCTATGCTGGGAGTCCCTAGCGGAAAGAGTATGCAAATGTACAAAGGGAGTAGGAACAGTAGGTACGTTTTCAGTGGGCAACAAGGATTCTAAAGGATGCATTTCCTCAAGGTACCACAATCCTAAGACAGTGACTATTAAAAACCCAAATATCATTATAAAAACACAGCAATACATTTTCAGGGCCCAGGCATATTGTCCATTGTCCCAGTTGGACACCCCCATATTTAGAAGTCCCAAACCAGCGGTAGCGGTGGCAGGCATTGTAGTCTTCAAACGGAAACCCCCAATGTTTGTTGCTGGTGACTTCCCGGCCGCGCGACTTCTTATTCCTTCCACAACCCTAGCCAACAGAATCCCCTTTTCTCAAATTTGGGCAAAAACAAGCCCTCGATGATCCTTTCCTTCTTCGAATGCACAGTCGAACTGTGCCGTAAGTCTATCAGATGCACAGCAAAACCGTGCCGTAAGTCTATCAGATGCACAGCAAAACCGTGCCGTAAGTCTATTTTCTTGGATGCAGATTGTACCTTTCTTTTCCTGGTACTGATTGATCCGGACACAATGTGTCGTCACTTCCCGTTGGAAGCAACGTGTCAGAGACAAGTGAAGATGCCGAATTTGGAACAGCAGTTTCCGGATGCAAAACATTTGGAGAGTGTGGAGACAAAATGGCTGTTTCCCCAAGCCTCACGGGCTCAGAAAAATTCTCCGACACTTTCAGGGCTATTTGCTGCTTTGGGATCGTTGGTTGCAGCATTAGCAAGGAGTTGTTTCTTCTGTAATGTGTGGCACTGGCTGAGGAAGTTTTTGACATGGGACGCGTGGATCCAGTTCTTTCTTACAGAGACCCGCATCGCTGTTTGGGTGACCAACAGGACCTGGAACGGGCCACGCCAGCAACGCGCAAGGCAGGAAGAGCGCTCAAATGCCTTGATGAGCACCCAGCTCCCAGGCCATATACTGTGGCCCGGGCCCTCGTATCGCGCAGGTAAAGCCTCTCGTACCTGGTGATAAATCAAATACAGGTTTTTAGTCAACTGGCTACAATAATCTGAAAGTAATACATTTTCAACATTTCTTAACGAATTACATTTCGGAAGGTTCCAGATATTGTCAGGTCTCCCCATTACCACCTCAAATGGAGAGAGCCCAGTCTTAGTTTGAGGGGTTGTACGCATGGATAATAACACGATCGGTAAGGCGTTCGGCCATTTTAATTTAGCGCCGGCACACGTCTTAGCGAGCTTATTCTTGATGATACCGTTGTGTCTTTCTACTAGTCCGGTGCTCTGAGCGTGTCTGGCCGAATGGAACCATTTGTCCATCTTTAATGCTGCATATATCTGCAGAATTACAGCAGCGACAAGTGTGGACCATTGTACGACCAGATAACTCTTGGTAGCCCGAACCGCGGGAAGTACTCCTTTAACATGGTTTTCGCAGTAGTCATGGCTGTAGCATCTTTAACGGGGAAAGCCTCAACCCATTTGCTAAAAGCACAGATGACCACCAGCACGTACTTCTTATTGTTGCACCGTTCCATTTCAATAAAGTCAAAGTGGATAACTTCAAAGGGGACAGAGGGTGGCCCAAAACTTCCCCTTGGAGTTGCTGTCCCCTTTCCCACACTGTGTCGTAGGCAAATTATACAATCCTGGACATAGCGCTGGGCAATTTTTGAAATTTAGTCATTTGCCCAAACTTTTTCTAACATCTTTGTCATTTTCTGGGCACATACATGCGTAGGACCATGGGCCATGATGACCATCATCAATATATACGCATCAGGGAGTAGCCATTTCCCTTCAACTATGTCCACCCAACACCCGTCTTCATCAAGTTTCCCCAAGCCTTCAGCCCACCTCTTGGATTCTTCTAACGTGGCATCAACTTGGATATCCTGTACAGACCCAACCCCCTCATCCATTGCATAAGCATTTACAGTCTCCCTTGAAACATACATCTCCGTAAGGGGATCGGTAGCAGTTTGTCTAGCTATCTGATCAGCGAAAGCATTCCCTTTCCCTATGTCATCTGTAATCTTTCGATGTGCTGCACATTTCAAAACAGCTAACTGAGTAGGGAGCGCAAGCACTGAGAGTAGTTGTACTATTAGCGAGCCATGTTTAATTTTAGTGCCATGTGACGTTAGGAACCCTCTCTCTGACCAAAGCCTCCCAAAGTTGTGAACCACCCCAAAGGCATACTATCAGTATATATGTTTACTGCAAGCCCTTCGGAAAGTTCACAAGTGCGGGTCAATGCTATAATCTCTGCGGCCTGCCCAGAGTTATAATATGCGTAATTCTCTTGGTTTGCATGACCGTGCTTAATGTGGTGATTGCATAAGCAGCTGTGGATGTACCATCTGGAAGTTTGAAGCAGGAGCCATCACAAAACAGCTCTCCTTGCGGATTATCCAAAGGAGTGTCTTTCAAATCAATTCTACCCTTTGTTTCTTGTTCGGTAGTATACAGACAGTCATGGACTCTTCATCGCCGCAAGTAGTATCTTGCGGGAAAGGTAGGAGTTCATCCGGATTAAGAACACAACACCTCTTAATTTGAATGTGAGGAGCAAACAAGATCAATTCATATCTCGTCAACCGTGCAGAAGTGAGGTGTTGCGTTTAGGTTCGGTTCAGTAGAACATCTACAGAGTGAGGCACCATCAGGGTTAGATCATGGCCTAGGACCATTCCCTCACTCAGTTTTACAGACGCAGCAGCAGCGACAGCTTGCAAACATCTTGGCAAAGCGCATGCTACAGGATCAAGGGCAGAAGAAAAGTAACCGCACGGCCTATTCTTCCCTCCATGTTCCTGCGTTAATACAGCCAAAGCACATCCATCACATTCATGCACAAACAACACAAAGGCCTTTTCATAGTTTGGTGTGCCCAAAACTGGTGAAGAGCATAATGCAGTCTTAAGCAAGTCAAACGATTGCTGGTGTTCCGCGTTCCACGGCATGGTGAAGAATTGCCCTCCTTCTTCTTCAAGCCAACATCGGTTTGATCACTAGTGAAAAATTTGGGATCCACAACCTACAGTAAGAAGCCATACCTATCAAGGCTCTAACTTCCTTCTGTGTATTTGGGACAGACATGCCAGAAATGTGTTTTATCCTTTCAGGTGTCAATCTTCTTCCCTCCTTTGACAGGAGATAGCCTAAATAGGCGACCTCCTGGCAACAATATTGAAACTTTTTAAGCAAAGCTTTGTGGCCATGCTTAGCTAGATGGATACGCAATAAGACACTGCCCTCCTTACAGGCGCTCTCAGAGTCAGCAGCTAAAAGCAAATCATCAACATACTGAAGCAATGTACAAGTAGAGGGCAATTCAAGGGTATCAAGCTGTTCTTTCAAAGCCCTACTATAGATGCTAGGACTCTCTGTGTACCATTGAGGTGCACGAGTAAATGTGAACGAGCGTCCCCCTAAGGTGAACGCGAACAAGTATCTACTATCCTTGTGTATAGGAATACTAAAGAAAGCATTCTTTAGATCCAGAACATTAAAGTAAGTAGCTGTAGCTGGAATCATAATTAATATCGTTGTCACATCAGGCACAATTGGAAATTGCAGAGAGACGGCCTTATTAATGGCACGTAAATCAATTATGAAACGGAATGGAATTGCATTATCGCCTTTTTTGTACACAGGCAAAATCGGACTATTGCACCTTCCTTAAATTTCTTCAATCACCCTGCGATGCACAAAATCGGAAACAATGATAATAATAATAATAATAATAATTTGGCATTTATATAGTGCTACGAACCCTTAGGTATCTGAGCGCTGCTTATTATTACCCACGGTGTGTGGTGCTCATTTATCGACCTCGGAAGGATGAAACGCTGAGTTTGGCGCTGCCGGGATTCGAACCTGCGTTCGCAGGCTCTGCACTGATGTCAAAGCGAGCGCTCTACTCGCTGTGCCACTTGACCGGCTTTCAAAGCTCACTCGTCCCCCTCAACTGAAATCTTATACTGGGGAATGCGTGGCAGCTCAATTCCATGTTTCAAAACTATCTTAACATGTTCAATCTGTAAAACACTGACATTATTGTCGTCAACATCCCATAAGCTCTCTGGTACATTAATGAATTCTGGCGGCAAAGATCTAGTCGTCAGGAATTGCGAGACAGAAAATTGCTGTGATGAAATCATCAAACGCACTCCATCAGAAGAACAATAAATCACTGCATTCAATTCTTTTAACAGGTTCAACCCCAGCAAGTTTTCTCCACAATTCGAAGTCAACAGAAATAGACAGTGGTCCGTAAAGGGACCCAAAGAAATGGGTACCGGCGAAGAAACCGGACAAACAACTGGTGTGCCAGAAAACCCTACAGAAACATTGGTTTGCCCTGACAGTGGAATGTTTGGAACCCGCGAATGATCAATGGAACACTTCTGTGCTCCAGTGTCTATCAAAAACTGATGTTTCCTATTTCCCACCACCATTTCAACGTAGGGACCTTTCTGATTGACGGGAATAGGTGTAGGTTCCAAACACTGCTTCGGGCAATCCTAACGAAGCTCTTCAGATAAATATGCAGCGGAAGGATGATCAAATATGTTCCTGGTGTCCACACTCGAAGTCTGATTATCCTGTGAAAAAGGTTGCTGAGGATGCTGTGTAACCTGACCTCTACCAGGGCCCCCTAAACCCGGGCGACCTCTGGATCGTCTACCCATATTCCCAAATGTGTTATTCGACCTTTGTTGAAGGACGGGGTATTGTGCACGCCAATGACCCTCTTGACGACAATAGGCGCACTGGTTAATGTTCACAGGACCCAAGGGCAGATTCCCTTGCGGGACATACTCACCTCTAATCTGAGAACTACCCCCTCTGGGGCCTCTAACAATGTGCTGCAATAGCATTTTAGTCTTCAAATCACCTTTTCGTTTTTCACCTCTATCTTTTTCATTATTGACACAGTTCTCGTAGTACTGAGCCATATGCAGTACTTCTTATTGGGACTTCGCCTGCCAAGCGCTCTCAGAAGACATAATTTGTGACTGGATGTCAGGCAGAAATCCACGCACAAATTTGTCCACAAATAACCTTTTCCCAGACTCTGTACCTAGGTCTTGTCGGCTGAAATCCAAGAATACGTGTTTGAACCGATTAAAGAACTCGGTAGCACCCTCAGACTTTCCTTGGACACAGGCCGTAGGTTTGTCCCAAATAATTCTTTTGTCTGGAATTATAGTTTTCAATTTTACAATGATTCTATCGGGCAAAGTTAGTATCACCTGAGGCGGACTTTCACCAGCTGGCCTTTCTCCATCGAGTCTAGTTATATTCACCCATGTATCTCCCAACCCTGGCACGTCGTCTATAGTTCTAACTTGTTTCCACAAATCTACGGGCAGGAGTACAGGGAATAACACATCGATATTGCCTAAGGTGAACACTGAGGATTGCAAGACGGACTCTCTTTATAGAATCCTGTCGGATTTTTCCTAATATTAGGAATAGATTGCCTAATAGTATTCACTTCCTGTCTTGATAACGGGACGTGAACAAACTGTGGTACATAATGTGCAGGAATGTCCACAGCGACTATACCCGGAGCAGCATCGGCCGCAATCTCAACCTTTGGGACAAATGTCGGAGGAACCTCTCTCATAGGCAACTGAGAAGTAGGTGACTCCGAACGCTTACTAAGCAACAGAGCTAAATCGAGCGCTAAAGCTGTCGAAGAAGTGTCAAGTGAAAAAGCTCTCTTATTAATACTCAATAACTCTGTGGGACAACTAATCATTCTTTTTACACAATCATCCTGTAGGTACTCTATCATTACCTGTATCACTTTCCTCTGCATTTGTGGCATATACTGACTATATGTGTCATATACTTCAACTGGAGTTATTGACATATCTGAAATCCATCTAAGCACGTCCTTCGTATAAATTCGTGCTTCCTCAGATATCGATTTATGACAAGGAAGGAACCGTTTCTGCACATACATACTTTCCCCTTCGTCATCCTCATTCTGCAACTTTTCTAACTCCTTTCTATACCCAAATAACCTCTCGACATGCTCATTTACTTTCTCCACAGTGTCTCTAGGAAACGCTTAAGTATTTAGATCCCTTAACCCTTGCGGGAGATCTGTATTATTTAATTTTCCCCACATTACACATAAATGAATACCTAAACCTTCAATAAAAACATTTTTTCTCAGGAAAATTATCCATATTACAAAGTGTGGCAAAAACATTAGCTTGATCATCCCTCTCCATACAATGCTTAGCCCATGTAATCAAATCACGTTTCTTCTCTGGTGGTACAGTATTGCGAGTGACAACCTTCGACCCTGCACCCTGATCGACTACAAGCGGCTCAGGACCACTTGGAAGAGTGGGAGCAGGCAAATTCAATGGAGGTAATGTAACTGGTGCGTTAAGAAGAGGTGGAGGAGCTGGAGGAAGGGGAACATTAGGAGGAGCAGGAACAACGGGAACAACAGCAGGTAGGGCAGGAATAGCAGGAGGAAGAGGCAAAGCAGCAGGAAGAGGAACATACGGAGGTGGCGCAGAGGCACCAGGCCTACGTTCATTTAACAATTTGTCTATGAATTCATCGGAAGCATGGAGGTCTTTGGAAGGATAGATTTCTGAATTCCAAGTGAGAAAGCCCTATCCATATTCCTAGTCGATTCAGAATGTTTATCTTGGTCATACAATAATGCCTTTTCGGCGTTCGTCTTATGACGGCGCGCATGTTTTTCTCTACTTTTAAGTTGCTGCAACGCTCCTTTTTTCCAATTCTGCAAAACATCAAATGCTGCAGGTCTAGCCTTTTTCTTTAATAGAATTGACTCTAAATACTCAATACGAGGGATTTCAAAACTACCATTGATTGGCCACTGAAGTTCGGAGGCATGTCTGGTTTGTCTGTGCCAAATGTCATTAAATATTATACTTCCAATGCCATGCTTACAGTAGATAGTACATGCCGGCGACCCCTCCTGTGGTGCGGGACAGCTAAATTCCAAAGATTATCTATCGCTGAGTAACAACGCCCTGAAGCAGGTAGACAATTTCCCAGGCATATCAAAATATCAAATTATTGGTGTTACCTGGTCAATAATTGTATCTGCAGATACAGTGCGCCAAATTCAAATTATCAGGGTTGAATTAAGAGTCGGGTCACGACTCACCTCAACAAACCTAAGGAGGTTCGATCAGATTTCAAAGAATCTTACCTAACTAATCTTACCTTGTGTATGGTGATTTCGGCAAATCTGCCCGCCTCGATAAGTGGACCCTCGTCAAGATGCCGTCTCGGACCACAAGCTAATCGTCCAGGGATCAGGTCGTGCAGCGCTGCCGAGGTGTCGCGTCTTGTTCAGTGGGGCCCCTTTTTGTCACACCATCAGATCCCGGTCCGATAGCCTGCGTCAAACTTCAACAATCCGGCATCAATCTTGAGGGTCCCTATTCGGGCGCCAACTGTGAAAACAAAATCAAAATATCGAGGCTGAGTACCCCAAAAGGAAATACACCGAATACGGGTTACAAAGGAACATACAAAGTACTTTATTTTATACTGAATCCAGTTACGAAGAACAGAGCAAAATCAGATAGCTATCGGCCCTCAGTGCAACACAACGAACTCCAGCGTGGTTCAGTGTGTTCAGTGAAAGACACTGTACATTAGAATGCATTGGTCTTTTATACTCTTCGTGAGCACGATGTCCAGCCCTACTTCGGGTTAATATTCCGCTAATACATCACCGATCTAGGGTTCATGCCGAGTTTTGCACATCTACATGTAACTGGTTTGCTTTTAATACATATATCAACAAGCCTATACGGCAACTGTGTATTCTGGGATTTCCTATGCAGGTCTTCTCACACATTAATACAATGTAGTTAAACAAGTTTTCTACGTTCAGTATTTGAATACATTGTTCTTAACATATGCTCGAGGATTAGTTTCATTGCAAAAGTAATCCTTTACACACAGTTCAAGAAAGGACAAGGTCTCAGTTCACGATCTCAACAAGTGGCATGCAAGCAAGTTACATATTAGCTACATACAGAGGTCAAGACAGCCATGTTGTTTTTCGGAATGACATCATCCACCATTTTAACTCACAGGGTGACTTTACAAAGCGAACCTAAAATGGCGGATTGACCTAAAATGGCGGCTTACATTGATTTTGAGGTCAGGACCTTGCAACATGGATTTCTTCGCAATCGACTTGTAAGCAGCTTGGCGTAGGCCAATATACATATATTTATTGAGATAGGAGGCACAATATAATTTCTCATTTGACAACCCCTACCAGCCACTCTCAAGGGGACTCCTGGAGTTGTGCTCATGTCATTGGATCCCCCAAGCAATAGCGTAGAGGTGTTGGGGTTCCATTTTCTGAGAAGTGGACATACTATACGTGCCATTAAAAAGATGGCGTCAACACATGACATAGGCACGTAACACCCAACTGTTCTTATTGAGAAAGGGGCGAGAAAGAGTTTGTGCAGCACAGCACCACTTCTCACAGTGCCCCATCCAGCAGGACAAACTGCCTCCACCCGCTGGCTTTTCCCTTGTTCGCTACTTCCTCGTCCAATTTATTACATTATAAGAGTAGAACAGGCAGGTGATTTAGGCATCGCCTGTGACCGGCCACTTTCCCTACCATAAAGTAGAAACATATCTTAGGCCACCCCGCAACCGGGTTGTTGCCACAAGGGTATATTTGCCTGTCTCTTCTCTTGTGTTTTGTCTTTAACTGCCCCGAAGGGAGCTCCACCATACTTTGTTTTTGGAGATATTGAATTTATATTCACCTTTATATGCAGGATGGAATGCATGTCCCAGTGTCCTTGCGTGGCAGGGAAAGCCAGCAAAGTGATTCTATTTGCTTTCCTGTGAGGCAGGAGGAGTGGGGTGGGTTTAGCAAGCAGGAGGACCAGCTGGCAGGTAGTGGCAAAAAGAGGGTGCGACACGAGGGGCAAGACCCTCTCATTGTCCCCATGCCAAACATTGTAAACAACAATTACATGCAAATGTCATGACTACAAGCATGCACCTTTAACACACAGGCTGTGTTGGAGGTGTCTAAGTCTTTTTTTAAAGTAGTACAATCCATTGCATTCTGGTACTTGTATTCCCATCCTTATATACTGCAGAGAAATGGAAAATGTCATGTGCTAACATCAGAACGTATAGGAAATATTTTGATATATCTATTTCAGAGTATTTCTATAAAACAAGAGTGTGAATAAAGTGGTTGGGTGAGGAAAGCACGCTTGGGCCTTTCTGGATCTCTAGCTTTAGAAATGCTAGACTAGAGAGACCAATTTTGAGCTTCCAATTGGGCCAGGTTCACATGTATGTATATCTGTTAAGATTTTTGTAAAAACCTGCATGCATATGTTCGAATTCTGGAAGGATCCTCTCTGCCTTACATCATTACCCAGTTGATCAAATGTGTACTACTTAGCTGGGTGTTAGTAATGTAAACCTTAGTCTGACTACGGGGTTGTCCAAAAGAATACCCACCAAATAAATAACTCTCCCTTAGCCTATGGGCCTTTTTCCATAGGTCCACATTTATAGAGTGCAGGCCCACCTTGTAGTGGCTTTCTGGTTACACCACTGTGGCAGGTTTTCATTATCTGTAATTTCTCCTCCCACTCACTTGCCAGCAAATTGATCCACTTGCCCTCCCAACTTCCCGCGTGTCTCGAAGTGTGTGGCATTGTTCAGGAGCAGCAGGTAACAAACTCAAGACCCACTTAGATATATTTCCATGTTTGAAGACTGAGACAAATTAGTGTCCTCAAGTGACGGACACTGCCGCCCCCTGCACACCTTAATTACTGATATGATTTATATAAAGGTAATAGTAAATGTTGTAAAAGTTTAATTTGAACTAATTACAACTATACATTTTTTAAAATAAATACAGATATAAAAACTGTCAAACGTTAATCATGTACAAATCTTTCCGTATTATTTTCTTTAGAATTGTACAATCAATGCAGATTTCAGATATGTATTCTGATATATTTTAATACCACATATTCTGTAAAAACATGAATTCAATAATCAAGAAAAAAGTGCTCAACATGTTTCGGGGTATCCCTTCATCAGCAGCATAATTCTCTTTTAGACTTTCAACTCTTCAGTGTGCTTCAATCGTCGAGTAATTAATCCAAAATAATAATGATGATATCCATCAATGTGTCTTCAATTATCATATTTTGATGGCACAATATCATTATTGCTTGATGGATTTCTTATCCCAATTATCTGGCTGACTCTTGATGTATGTAAATATGTCAGATGAGCAGCTTCAAACGCATAAGTGGTGCTCCCATACACCTGCATTCTCCTTAATCTGTATGGCGAGAGAGTAGAATGTAGGTTTACTAACAAGTTAAGTAATTAAGTCTTTAAAATTATCAAAGTAGACAACTTCTTACCTCATAAGAGATTAAGATGTGGTTCCACAAGAAATGCTCGGGAGAGGTATTTCAGTACTGTGATGATTCGCCAGGTAGTGTCACTTCTCCCCAGGGGGAGCCCTTTCACATGAGGCTAGGCAGGTGTGGCCACTACCCAATAGTCCCCCTAGGGGTGGTTCCATGGGGGAGGACCTCATGGCGTGAGACTTCCCCTCTGGGGATAAGAACGACCACCTTGGATGCAACTTGTTGTACAACATCACAGCCCCACATGTCTTAGCCCCCATCTCCATTTCAAACCATTATATTGGGAGTAAACCTATGTATTTCTGTAGTGACTGGGGTACAGCCAAGACAGAAAATACTAGGACGAAGAAGAGCACAGAAAACATGAGGAATCCTGACTGTGCTACTACTAAGACAAGGTGTCTCACGCGAGGCATACCAACGAGCCATTGACAACAGATGTTGACGTAAGCCCCATAAAATGGAAATGGAAGAAGGGCTCCAAGTCTTCCTTCCTGGTCAGAGAACCTGGGAGTTTTGAAGTCTGCACTTGACCCAAAGAGAGAGCTCTTTAGATGGTGCCGGCAGTTGGCTGAGGAAGTCTGGCTTGGGGCCTACATCAGCAGGACCTAGCCCAGCGGGAAGTAGGCAGGAAAGTGGCATGACCTCCAGGAGGAGGTGAACCCTGTGGTCCCCCAATGATGCTGAAACTGCAGGGAGCCACAACACAGAGTGTTGCCACGGAAGCAGTAAGGCATGGCTGCAGGAAGTGGGAAGTAGACCAATCCCAGTCCACAGAGAGACCGGCGGTGTGCAAACAGATCCCAGAAGGTAAAGGGAAGCACAGGTGGACTGGTAGGAATGTGGGGGGAGAAGAGAGGTTTCTGCTTCATGCTGGGGCAAGCACAAGGCCTATGAGAGGGCCATCAAGGGTCGGGTACCCAAACAAGCAAAAAGTCCATCTAATGAAATCGTCCTCATACCAGTGGTGGAGATAAGCCCACTGAATACCAGAGAAAGGTCTGGGGCCCCAACAGAAGAAAGCCAAGCATCAGAGGAGGTCCTCCTCATACCAGTGTCAGAGATAAGCCCACTGACCACCAGAGATGGGTCTAGGACTCTGATTTTAATATAAGGACTTTGCTGATCTAACGAAAGAGTGTCGAGATAAAACACAAGTTGAAAAAGAACTCCAGGAGAAGGGAATCATTCTCCTGGTGAAAAAACAGAATGCTTTCAAGTACACATAAAAAACATCAAAGGAAGGGAGTCATTCCCTCTGGCCTTGTTGTGAACTATATTGGAAAGTGCAGACCAGAACCAAGAGAAGCGAGCCATTCTCCTGGTCAAGAAAGTTGACTGTACAAAATGCTAGAACTACCAGCCAGGGGAAAGGGAGTCATTCCCCCTGGCATTTGTTTACAAGAGGACATTTTTGGGAACACCACCCATTTACCAGGAGAAGGGATTCGTTCTCCTGGGGAAAGAACTTTGTGTTAGATTGCTACAAGCCAATGGTGGTGAGTCATTCCCGCGGGCTCCTTTTTGGAAGAGAACACTTTGGAAACGCCATCTGTATACCAGGAGAAGGGAGTCATTCTCCTGCAGAAGAACATTTCTGTTGGATTGTATATGTTTTTTTGTGTAGTGTAAGGGATAAAAGTAAGTTGTGACACAGGATGGTGGACTTTCAATTGGACAGACATTCTGACAGACTCTTTAGTATTGGTTTGAGGCAGGAAACCCCTCATAGAGATAGGGATAGTGAGAGTATTCTTACTTTCAATAAAAGTGTTTACCACAAACATGCTACCCTTTTGTCAGCTTCCTTTTTCGACACCCTTACAGTACCTCTCCCAGAATGTAAGGTCACCAACAGAAGAGTATGTAGTTTGTCCCACTACGTATAGTCTCTTTCACTTTGTGATCAGGCTTCTGATATTACCATTCTGAACACTGACAAGCTTTCGGTTCATAGATTCATGAGCAGCAGGTATCCATTATCAAGGGGAGGAGAAGAACGTCCTTGCACTTTTCCGATCCACTCTATTTTGGCCAGCCTGTCCCGGAAGACTGCCATAGATAAGGGGTGGGGGGAGGGGAGCATTCCTCCTAGTAATCCTAGAATGCTGCCCTCATGAGATGTTATACTGGAAGGAATCTCAACCGTAAACTGGGTATTTATTTTGTGTATGTTTTTCACTCTCTAATAAAGGAATTCAGGACTCTGGCCTCAATGATGCCATAGAAGTTGGACTATTCTGAACTAATGAGCGCACACTGCAAGCTCTGTCTTTCTCCAATTCCTTTTATGACCTAGTTTTCTCATCTGAATGTATACAAAAAGCTGTTGCCCTCAAGCTCCTCTTTTTAGGTCAGCCTCTTTTTGGCCTTGATGTAGAGAGCAAAGTGCATCATTACATTAAGTACACCAAACATGCTCAGGTGCTGATAGCGAGAACCTGAGAAACCATAACATCTTTTTTTTGGCCTTGGCTCAATAGAAGGTCAGTTGGAAGGCAGAATGCAAGTTTTTTCAGTCAATTGACTCTCATTATGTCAGATCTGTGAGTCTTGGAGTAAAGTAGATGGATAAAAAGAATTTAAGAATATCATTAAACATTTTCTGTCCTTTAGCTCACACCTTGTTGAGTGTAAACGTGTTCGGTGCAGAGTTTTCAAGCCCCCCTTTTTGTGTGATACGCATAAATAAATACAATATCCACAGTGTTATACATGGATCATTAGGTTTGGGTGGGAATATGAGGCATGGCTTTGCTGCCATAGTGGCTTTGATTGGGGCAGAGTGTAGAAGGGGTGCAAAAGCCTCTTACTGCAATGGTCTTGAGTTTGAAAGTCATGCGATCCTGCCAGGCGAAGCAGAGAATGTGCGGGAGGTAGAGTGTGAAGTAAATGACTCCGCTGCAGGCAGCCGCCAGGTTGGCCTTGGAGAAGAAGACGCTCATCAGGAACCCTTGCATGATGGTTGCCGTGGTGAAGGCCATCAAGAAGAGGTAGAGAATCACGGGGTTGCTGTAGTGAAGCACCCTGCCACCCTGCAACACAATATTAAATGGAGAGAGGTAAGATTAAAATAACCCCTTTATTTGCCACAAAGAACTAGAAACAAAACAGACAGGCTCAAAGCTTGGGGTATTTGTTTTTATTTTCCTAGAGGAACATCCTTGTATGTCTCCTCTGAGGGGAGTTTTGCCAAGTGAACAAAATCGCACATTTTTCATCTAAACTCCAAAGTTCCCCTGTGAGGCAGAAAACTTGCATATTTTTCAATGAAACATTCTCTTGAAGGTTACAATTATTTTTGTTTACCGTGTTTTAAATGTTTCTCTTTGAAGCATTTAAGATTCATACATTGATATTTCCCTAACCCAAAAAAAGAAACAAGAAAAGAACATTCCCTCTTTAATTTAAGTGCACACTGATGAGGTGTAAACTGGTGTTTACAAATAACATATTAGGGCTTAGTTACCATTGAGGTATACAAAGGCCTCCAACTAGTCAATTCTTTTGACTAAAAAAAAAAGTACTTTTACTACTGCTTATATTTGTGTTTATTAAAATACCATAGATCTAAACCTATATTTTCAATCACTTTTTGTAAACATTTGGGTAAATTAGAAAAATATTAACTGATGATACTTCTTATCCTAAACCACCAGTGCATTATATATGGGGTAAATAAATACTCTTTCTGATGTGAACATTTGATTTTTTTCTTTTGTTTACAAAAACTTTAACACATACAAAAAATGAAAGAATTTTACACATTTCCCAAAAATAAAACTCATCTTTCATATCAAGTTCATCATCTACACCATAAGGTCCTTGAAACCATATTGACATCACCTCTCATTTATAGATATACAGTTCCGTCTACCAGGGAATGAATGGCTCTTACATATCTTACATGGGCAAGAATAGGAGGTAAGTGTCTTCCCTCCACTAGCTCGTTCAAAACCCATTGTGCAGCCAAAATCTCCTCTTTTACCACAAATCCCCTAAGTATTGTAGCCTTAAAGGCTTGACCACTATACAGTGACACACCCAATGTGTGTAAGTCTCCAACACGTTTTCTCTACATAGTCCACACAACTATTTGTTTACTGGTGTACTTCATTAAATCTGAATCTCATGTATACGTACCTGAATTTATAGTCTGGGAATTTTTCTATATAATCAGGCAACTTCCTGTAGGTCCTATCTTGTTTTGCCAATAGCGAATGTAGCCTATATTTGGGAAGTGAGTCCTGATTTTCGCTCCATTTTTCTTGTCCGGTCTTTCTATAGACCTTAACTAGGTTACTGGTCTGGATATCCTTATTCATTCCTGCATTCTCCAGTATTGGTTCACACTCGCCCACAAAAAACATATTCTTCATTTCCAGAGATGGTTTTTAGGTTCTCAAACGAGGAATTCCCAAGGGGTGCCAAGATCTTAGCATATAGCCTTAGTTTAGCAATTTGATTCGGACCAGAATATAATAAAATCAAAATAGTATGAAGGATGGGGAAGGGGGAGATCCCCCGAATGAGACAATTTGTGCAAATAGAGATACACTGGTTTTACTTTCATATTGGGTGACCTTTGTTTTATCTGAATCTTCGGTACTAGGAATTGATTTGCATGTATTGTTTTATCCAAACATGGTCTTTCTGAATGAAGTACAATGCACTGCAGGACAGACATTAACCGATAGTTGTATTTTACAATCAGAGGAAAGGATGCATGTGCTGAAAGAAACAATCGTCCATTCCAATGCCATCAGCAACAGTCCCTGTATGTAGGAATTCGGTAGTGTGAGTTTCGTCAGGTTAGTGAACAGGTGAAGCACCTGTGTGGTGACGTACAGCTGGTGTGTTAATCAAGAAGGTCTAGTTTGCTACAGCCTTCCTAATAGATAGAATGGATGCAGGATTTCACAGAGGCTAAAGGACAGACGTGACTCACCATAATCTTCCCCAGACTCCTCTTCCAGGATTCCAAGGTCCATAAGGGGACAATGGGTGTAGCAGCAGAAAATCCTGGCTGTTGTTGGCATCAGAAAATGTGTAGGCCCCACTTCACTATAATCGCAGAGCTTCCTCTTAACTGTATCCCACTGGCTTCCCTTAGTTTTGAAAAATGCATCCCTCACGATTTTTGACTCAACCTGAATCTCAGAACACAGAGTGACTTTCAAAGGTGTTACTACACTAAACAGTCTCCAGATCTAAAGTCACCTGTCTGGAAAACACTACATTTTCCTTCTGTGTAAAATCTGTACAAAAAATATATTTGCAGAACATCTATTCGATAGACCTTTGCTTAGTATATGTTGTGGTATGACACGCTGTAGTTTATTACCCCCGGCTCCTTGCCTAACAGTATAGTCCTAGATTGCTCTGCGACGTTTAAGGAAAAGCCACGAAATCTAGGTGTAGATTGATCTTCTACCCCACCCAGAGTGTTGGGAAAATCCATTTAACATGCTTCACATTTGACAAGTTAAGGACGGTGCCTACCATGCTAAATGGGGAAATTGGGAGCACACCCAGCATCCTATCACAAGTCTGCATCCTTTGGCAGACCCCCAATCACTGGGGCCTGCACATTCAAACTCTTCTGGGCTCCTTTCTAGGCTTTTACTAAAAATGTGCGTTCCTCAAAGAATCTGGACTTTGCAGCACTCCCCCTTCCGTGGCAGATGGAGGCCTTGACCATTCATGGTAATATTTCTGTCTGATTCACACATTTCGAGTAAGCAAAATGACTAATGTTTGCTCATTTGTAAAGGGAAATAATGAATAAAGTCCCACATTTATTTCCCTTCCTATTTGCTAGTGTACTGATCATATGTGCACATCATTCAGATATGTAGCAATGTTTCTGCACGTTTGATCAGTTACAATGTCCTTGTCACAAAGATTCCAATAATCCTTTGTTTTACTACAGCAGGAAATTAAGGCAATCAATCACTCTGTTCTGAGACCTAGCATATCGTTTGCAAGGCACTTACATGGTGAAGGCTGAGAACAGTTTTTAAAATGATTGTTTAAATCGCAGACCTAGCTAGAGAGCAGCAGAGCACTGTACATGGTTTGGATAGCCAGAGTTTGGGCTGGCATGTTTTAACACTAGCGCAGTACTGTGAGTGGCGTTCTGTGTATCCATTGGGATTCGTCCATGGTCATGTGCTCTTGAAAAAGCCTCGTTTCAAGAGATTTGCGTAATTGGAGAATTGGTGGGGCATTTCGAGTCAGTACTGGGATCAACTTTCAGGGGGTGTGTCCCTGACAAGAGAAGGATTGTATGCAGGTCCTCTCTTTGTGGTCTAGTGTTTATAAAGACACAGTTAGCCTGTAAAGTGTTCATTTGAATTATACAAAATCCTCATACATAATAATTATTACATATAGAACATTTCTATATATTTCATAAAATTGCAGGGTTAAAAAAAAGAAACGATAATAAAATATACATTTAAAAGACAATAAAAAGAAATGCACATTTAGATATTGATGCACACCACTAGCGTGGGCACAGGCCACGGGCACGGCCAAACACCCATGCACGATAGAACATGTGTACAGCTAAGCACATCCGGCCTAGTTTTACACATAGCCATCCAGACTGAAACACCAGACGTACCACAACATCTCTGCCACTAACTCTCTCAACAACAGCAATCTATCTTTAACCTCAAGAGCACCCACCCATGTGTCAGACCTCTACTGGGGTGCTTAGTCGAGCTTTTCCAGCCACCCAAGTTTTAGAATGGCAAATATGCACACACGCATCTAAGTTATTCCCCTAGAATCTCTAACCACATTGACTACGGTCACAAAGGGCGTTCAACCAAGAAAAAGCGCATTGAGGCCGCACAAGTGGGGAAAGAGCGCTATATAAATAACAAAATATAATTCAATACAAATAATATGTATAACTGTAGAGATAACATTCCCCTTTCATCTGCCCGTACAAAATGGCACTTCAGGGGGTAGAGCCTACTTATTGTCTTACACTCCCTTGCTCATAGTTCATCTTCATGTTAGCCTTTAAACCACTGGCTTCAAGTCACATGGTTTAATCCCTTCGGAGGACCAGATAACAGATTAGAGGTTCACAACAATTTGTTGTTGAATCGAAAAAGCATCCATGCAAAGAGGATTATGCCTGATTGTTCACAACTATTATCTCAGGAAACATGTGACCCTACAACCAATTTTAGGGTTGGTTTAATCTTAATCCTATCATTGATTAGGGCTCCACACACATGGAACAAATAAACACTTTAGGAGTACTGTTAAGAATGATATGGGAACATGTTTATTTTTTTTATGATGGCCGTGTTGAAACTGGCTGTAAAAATAGGACATTGCGACTGTGGTCGTGTTTTTAATGGCAATGATCTGTCTTTGATGATCATCTGCCCCACTACAGCCGAATGCATTCTTCTTTAGCTCAGCATTGTCCCCCAACCCCCAATTGCTTTGTTTTCTTCCATTCCTTCTCCAAGTCCTGCAGACAGTTTGATATGTGCAACCATAGATTGTTTGCTTTACTTCTGGGTTATTAATGTGAGTAAATAGGTTGACGATCTCTGTATCATCTGCATTTACTGATTAGATCCAAAACAAAAGCTCTTTGTGTGTATACAAATAGTACATGTAACGTTATGTAACAGGGAAACGTATTGTGACAGTCACATACCCGGTATGTATCCAAGAATGCAGCTCAGTTTCCCCTTTTATCCTCAGCGCATCTTGAAATAATTATTTTCACTATTATTTTTAAATTGTATTTTATTTTATATGAAATGTGTTTTAGTTCAATCAAACCTTTCACATATATTTAAACAAATTCAATCAATGTTTACAGTATAAAAACATAAATCAATATCTACATCTAATTCATATACAATAGATACATTCCATTTTTCATCCAATATTCATAATATAAAATCATCATTTGATGTTGCACTTAGTTTGTATACAATAAATGTATTGATTTACACACTTCGTTCCAATTTAAAATTGTATATCAATAATCCATGCAGCGTTTCAGATAAAATATTTTGAAATTCGAACTTTCCAATACACCACATCAATATACAATACCAAAAGTAAAAGCCTCCCCTGGGTCTGTCTAATTCTATATTTTAGGTAATCATTATCATATAGTCCTATCAGGCAACCTACTTTAACCTAGATGCCACCTACTGCCAAATTTGAAAGAAAAGTGCAATGTTGGAGAATTCCGGCAGGCTTGCTGAATATGATTGTCCGCTTGTATTCCTACACTACAGTGAAGGTTAGATTGAACCAGTCAGATACTCTAATAAGCCAAATCGACGTACACTGTGCTGAAGCAAGGGTGAATATTGGCCCCAATGTTATTTAATTTTTATCTGGAAGACCTATCAGAGACCCTAAACTGGGGAGGCAATGTTGACCCCCGGGTTGGGATATGCAGGCAATCTTCTGCTTTTGGATAAAATTCCAAAGCAGCTTCAAAGGCTTATCGATGGGCTATCAAAATGTGTTGGTCAACATAACCTCAAGATTAACAGTAAAAAATCCAAGAGAATGGCATGCAGAAAACCAAGTAAGAAGCAGGGGAAGGAGTACAAATGGGTTCTGGATGGTGGCATTTTAGAACAGGTCAGGGAATATAAGTATTTGGGGTAGTAATTGACCAGTATCTCACCTGGAAGCAACACTTGGAAGCTTTGGAGATAGCTGTATGGCAACACGTTGGATCAATTAAAGCCTTTGCAAAACAACACGCAGACTTTTCCATTGAGACGCTTGTTGATGCATATAAGGCTAAAGTGTTGACAACACTGACCTATGAGGCGGAAGCCTGGGCATACAGGAATATGAATGGACTGGAAAAAATAGAGGGTGGTTGCCTTAGGCTATTGCTAAATCTCCCTATTTAGTTTTTTAAGGCATGAATGCTTTAATAGGTCCATGAAAGCGTTAATAAACTACAAAAGGGTAAGATATTTCTGGAAATGTTCTAATGCCGAGGAAAATACATTATTGAATTTGTTATTCCCGGAAGCTACAAAGACGAAGGGTCTTCTTAAAATAACAGTGCTCACTGAGATAATGGTGGGGAGTTCTACCTGGAGTAGTAAACCGAGGCTCGAGAGCGGTAGTATCTCTGAGGCAATGCTGAAGAAAATCCTGAAGTAGGAGAAATATAAAGGGTGGATAGGAGGCAGAACAAGTAAATCTGGCAACTAAAAATAGCTGCCAGAATTACCTACTGGAAGAATTCCCTTTTGGAAGACATTCGAGGCTACATTAAAACATTTCCGAATACATTCTTAAGTTCTGAATATATGAGGGTAAGATTCAATGTGGATCCTACCTATGAAGTATGGTGCACTAGAATAGGAATCCCTTGTTCTGAAAGGCCGTGCCAATTCTGTAAAGAGGTAGAATCGCCAAACATATTTTAATCAGTTGTGTTAATTTTGAAGAACATAGAAATACTATGTTTATGTCAGATGGTATTGATATAAAAGATCATTTGGGGCAACATTCAATATGGTCTGATTTTATAAGTGGGAATGATATCCCGCTGATGTATCACCTTACACGCTCGTGGGTGCTAATTAAGGGAAGTTTAGAATATATAAATAATGGAGGCAGTTTGTTAGAAGATGGGATGAATCCTCCAATCTGAGAGGGTAGGAGGTTTATACTTTTAATGGAAGAGACAGTAGGTGTTGCTTAAGATGAATTCTTTGGGTGAGAGGGTGTTGTTTTGAATTCTTGATTTTAGTTAGAATACAATCTTCTTATCATGTTGTTTTTTTATTACTTGATTCAATTGTTAAAAAGAAACAATTTTTACAAGATTCCTCTTTGAGGATCCGTCGCTCAGTCTACAATCAAGACAGTTAATCCTGATCGTGCCAGCCTCTGCCATTTCTAGGAGAGATTTGTTCGCCTCCGGTTGTGGGGTTTATTTGTTCAGGTTTCAGGCATTTCAATAGACCTAGGCCTTCGTAGAATCCTGCCACGGCTATGGTCCATCTGGTGTTTTCTCCACTCATCAAGTTGTTCCATCTCTCCCCTTCATTGAAGCAGTAAACATTGCTAAATAGGTGGCCCAAGTGGAGGGTGCCCGCTGCATCTACCCCTCTGCATCTTAAAAGCAAATACTTGAGTGTTTCGATCGTGTCTGGTTGAGAGCAGAATTGACAGAGGCTGGTATTTACTTGTTTCTGCCTGGCCAGTAATTAACTGATGTATAGAATGTTCAAGCGGATACGCAAAAAGTTTTCGATGAGCTTTCTAGATGGGCACTTTAGTGGGTAGGCTCTGGTTCCATTGACTTTTGCAGGGTTATCTGGCCCATCCTTTGTAGATTTTACTGGTTGTGCTTCATCCAATGTTTGAATCCAATCTCTCTCCATCACTTGCCTCTTTACTTTTCCTGGGTCATAGATGAGGTCATCCTGGGAGCATCCTGCCCAGTCAAGGCATTGTTTGTTTTTCTCCTCCCATCATAGGAGCATCTTACACGTTCCTGCCCTGGTTTCTTGCTCTATTGCCTTTAGCATCAGTGGTGGATGTGGTAGGAGCATTTTTCTATAGAGCAGGAGCTCATTCCGTGTTACGATGGAGTTTAGTGATTGGAGTGTTAGCTCTCTCCTGATTAACACCACTGGTGTAGACTGTGGTAGGCTTAGTACTTTACGCCAGTACAGACCTTCTACTCTCTGCCAGAAGGATGCCGGTATGTAAGGCATAGCTTCTGCGCCATACGTTATTGTAGGGATGACTTTCATCCTGTAGAATGTTAGGACCGGTGACAAAGAGAAGCGGCCGTACTTGTTGGATAGGATTCTAGTCTGTGTTATTAGAAGACGTAGTTTTTTCAAAAGGATTTCGCACATCGGGATTTCTTTCGCGTTTTTCTTCAGTGTGACTCCGAGGTATCTGAACTCGTTCACGATCTCCAGAGTCTCCTCTCGTACCTTCCAGGCAAAGTTCTCTCTTTTTCTCGTACCTTTTCCCAAGATCAAGATTTTAGTTTTTTCTTGGTTCATCTGTAAGTAGTTGGCTTGCAGATAGGAGTCAAGGTTCGTGAATTGTCTTTGTAAGCCTATTGGCGTTTGATCCATCAAAATGATGTCATCAGCATATAACATTCTAGATATTTTCTCTTCTCCCAATCTTGGTGGGAACGTGTGAACTATGGTCTTGTGTTCTTTGTAATCCGCTATATATACATAGTAGAGAGCCAGGGCGAGGGGGCATTCTTGCTTCACTCCTCGGTTGGTTTCTATCCAAGATGACAATAGGCCTTGCTCGTTCAATCGTACACATATTGATGTTTTGCTGTACAGTTCATTGATGACGTTGAGGATTGCTGGTGGACATTGGTTGTTTTCCAGTTTTTCCCACAGAAGTGTCCTGTCCACAAAGTCAAAGGCCTTTGTCAGGTTGATAAATGCCATTTAGATTTTGGGATGGCCCTCAATAACTTTAGCCTTCAAGGTGCTTATGGCTAGGATGTTAGCTGTCGTTCCTAGGTTTTTTACAAACTCTGCCTGTAATGGGTCGCTCATTTTGCCAGAAGATGCCCAGCCTTGAGAACTTTCCTGAATGAATGATGCAAAAAGTTTCCCAATTGAATCTAATAAGCCTAGAGGTTGGTAGTCGCTTGGGTTGTCTCTTGCGCCTTTTTTGAAAATCGGAATGACTATGGCCTTCTTCCAGGACGGTGGGATGGCTGCCGCTGTGTTGCAGTTTTTTAATACTTTCCCAGCAAACTTGGCCCAGCTTTCGGCCCTTTGCTTTAGATCGAAGTTTGAGATGCTATCCGGCCCCGTCGCACATGAGCCGTTGAGTTTTTTAATCTTGCTGATGATGGTTTCTTGATCCGTGTGGATCTCCCATTCTACTTTTGTTGTTGACGGTAAGTGTGTTGAGGATTTCTTGGGGGCTTTATACAATTGCTTGAAGTGTTTAACCCACCTCAGTTCGCCCACTGCGTTGGTTAGTGGCTGGTTGTTACTCTTTGCTTTGGCGTTGATTAGCAACCAGAAATCCTTTGTTTTCTTGCTGCATATTGTGTGCAGCATCATTTCTGCATCGTCTTGGTTTCTCTGATCTTTGGTGGCTTTCAGCCAGAATTGGAACTGTTTGACTGTTTTGGTTAGTTCCTCTATTTGAGTTTTGAAGCCTGATTTATTTGCTTCTCTTTTTAATTTTCTAATGTGCTTCCTTCTCTTCACCAGTTGTTTGTTAAAGCCGTGTACTGTTGGAGTTGAGCATTGAGCTCCCTTTTTTGCAGTGGTTTTAAAGACTGCCAGGGCTGTCAAATAGTCTGTAATATTTCCGGAGCATAAGTTGTTATGGATCGTGCGAGATATGTAATCTTGCGTCAGTGGGTTAATAGCAGAGTCTGGGAGGCGAAGGTAGGTGCCACAGGTGTTGACTTCTAGGGTTGAGTTCATTACCCGTATTTCCTTTCTGTTTGTATGCCACTCGTAAGACAGTAGGTTGTGATCACTATTTGTTGTTCTTGTCACTTTGAAAGAAATGAAGTATTTTAGCAAACTTTTGGACACGTGAATGTAGTCTATAGCTGCTCCTCCCCCGTTTCTCTCCCATGTTGGAGTGTGACTGAGCTTTGTATCAGTCATGAGTTGCAGGTTGTGTAGATCTCTAGATTCCATTAGTTTGGACCACAACACGGCTCGGCCTCGTGGATTAGCCTGACGGGCGAGTAGGTCGACATTCAGGTCTCCTACGATCATTATATGTCTGACGTCTTCCTCAGTTAAGGCAGAGTCGATTCCAGTTCCATCAGAAATGTTTCGTTTGGTATTCACAGCGGGTTCCAGTAAATGTTTAGGAGTAAGATCTTCTCTTGCATCTCTTTCTTGGTACTTGGAGAGGGAGTGGACTAACTAATGATAGATACCAGAATGAATTCAGTTCTTTTGGTGACTTTTGTTAGGGTCAGGGTTCTTCCTGATTTTATTGCTCTTATTAGTCCCGAGCGGGGTCTTCCTTTGGTGCCCTTGTGGGCGAGGGAGTGGGCCAACACGAATCCATCCAGAGAGGGTTTTCGAATGAGCCACGTCTCCTGCAGACATAGTACATCGAAGCTGCGTAGGTGCACGTCAGATTTTGTGGTCAAATGGGAAAAACCTCTAGAGTTCCAAGAGGCCAGTGACGGTGTAGATGTGGTATTCGATAGCTGAATGGTATTCTTGTGCCACAAAGCTCAAGTTTCCTTGAGTGGTGGCTATTTTGTTCTCAGCCTGTTAACTTGTGTCTTGAACCAGTCGCTGTTGTTTCCATTTGGAATAGTGAGTGTGTGCTCTATGAAGTTCCATCCTTTCTTGATTTTGGTATCCCAGCTACTTTCGGTCGTGTTGTGTGATTTTTGCAGTCAAATTTATCTGCACTGTCTTCTTTCCGGTGATGTCTATCCGATGAGTGATGTTGCCCTACTTTTGTCTGGTCTTCTGGCTGAGAGTGCGCGTTGTTGGTCCAAGTTTCCTTTGCTGCGATTTTCTCTTTATCTCCTCGAGATAGGTTTGCTCTCTCTGGAGGCCCTTGCGGTAGCCTTGAAGAAGGTCTTCTTGGTCTAGGCGATAAGGAATTGTGCAGCCCACTCGTATTTCTTCCACTTAATGTTGATCGTGGACTTCGGGGGAGCTTCTCCCTTGTTGCCTTTTTGACATTATTGGGCATCACTTTAGTTGCCAGGCTAAGATCTAATCCACGGTTGCTTAGATCGTCTTTCGTGCTCCATAAGAGTTTTTGAGCTTTGATCGAATTGATGTGTAAGTAAGAGCTGTCTTTTCTTCCATTAGGGTTGGGTTCCAGTATGTCGATGGTGTTTGGAGAGGAGAATTGAAGGGATTTGATTTGCTTGAAGATGTTTGTAATCGTCTTGTAATCCAGGGTCCAGTTGTCCCGCTCTTCTCGACTTCTTCGAGCTTAAATGTTCGAGTCGGTATGGGTTTATAACCATTGTTTTGGTCACCCGGCTGTGGTTTTTCTTTCCGGGGATACAGGCTCAGGCTCTCCTTAGAGTCGTGGACTCGTGACCTGTAATGTGTTTTAGGTTTGATGAGTGGGTGACTGGATTCCCTCTGTCCACTTGAGTGGTTGTGGATCTCTTCGTCTTTTTCTGATTTGTCCCTTCGTACCTCTTGATTCCTGTTTTTCCCTTTAGTGAAGGACTTGGGTGAGCATGAGTCTTGCGCCAGCTCTGTGTGTCTCCACTTTAAACCTTTAAGGTTTGTTGCATCTAAGCCTCCTTGTGTGCTTTTGGTCTTCGTTTCCCTGACCTGTGAGCGAAGAGGTTGTGCTTGGTACCTGCGAAAAGCACCCTCTTGTTTCCATTTGGCATCTGGCGAGTATGTGCTGGTTCCAGTTTTGTCCTTTTTTGTTGCGGGGCTTCAGGAATCACTGATTCGGAGTCTTCGACTGTGTATAGACTCAGGTTCATTAGGTCGATTGACTCCTAAGATGACTCACCTAGTGGTAGCTCCTCATCTCCTTGATCACTCTGGGTCTGGAGGAGAGGGGAGTTTTTCCATGTGGAGGTGTTATGGCTAGGTTCAGTAGTTTTGTGGTTAACTCTTAATTTTGCATTAGTTGCTCTTCTCCTGGCCACTAATATCCCACTTTGGTCGTTTGTTGTATTGTTTTGACTTGGATCAGTCTTTTTCTTTGCTTCCTTTTGAGTTGAGCCCTTGTGCGAGAAGATGTCAAATGTAGGGAAAATGTGTTCTGCCGTGAAGGTGAAAATTGCTGAAGTTGGCTTCTGTTTCTGGCTTGTGTTCACGTTCTGTTTGACGTCACCTTTTCTTCTTTTGTGGCTAGTGTTTGGGTGATTTCCGCCAGGGTAGCCAATCTGTGGGGACATCGGTAAGGAGGTGATGAGTGAATGTGGATCTTCTTTTAGGAGTCTGTCAGGGGGTCTTGATGCAGCTGATGGAACGGCATTCAATGCTTTCGGTGTGGGGCTTTGCCTCGTACTCTCTGGTGTTTGGTTCAGTGCTTGGTTTCACCGTATTTTGACCTTCATCTGTAGTAGATGATTCCTCCCCGTCCGGGTTTCTTAGCTTGGCCGTCACGAATCCCTCTAAGAAAGCTATCTTGGCATGCATCATAGCTATGAGCATGTTTTGGTCTTTCAGCGAGTCGTTGAGAGATTCGTACAATTTTCCGAATGGTGCCAATGCAATTGTGACTGTGAAGAGAATTGTCATCGTATCTATTTTCTTCTGGGGAGAATCCTGCAATGGTTTGCTGGAGATCTCGCTCATCCATCTATTTGGAGAGTATCCCCTTGAATCTCTAATGCTTGTTGACGTTGTTTTGTCAGCTCTTCTTATCTTTTCCATGGCTTCTGATGGAGAAGAAATGTCAATGATACGTGTCGGCGATGACTGTCTCATCGGAGGCAAATTATTAGTGGTCTGTCTCTTTCTAAGGGCCCTCTCTTCTCCATAAACTGAATCCCTTGGGTCCCTTGGAAGATGTCTGGGTTCTAGTGTCCCCGTATTTGCTGCTGGGCCATAGCCGTCTCCTGCGCTCTGTTGATACAAGTGGAGCATGAGGAGAGTCTCTGGCTGGATTGTGGGCTCTGTTAAGAGTGATGCAGGAGTCTTATTGATCTCACCCCGTTATCATAGCTAGGGGTGGTTGTCTCTGGCGCTTTTGTGCCGGTAGATTTAGACACTTCATCAGATTTGTTTTGTAATGAGGTTTCTTTCCTTGCAGGGGGTATTGGGGGAATGTTTAGGCCTGTTAAGTGCATCGCAGTGTCTTCCATGATCGCCAGAAGCTCAGCGTCTGTTATGTCTTGCTGGGGGGCTCCCCCTTGTCGCCCTTTCCGGCCAAAGTACACTTTGAGCGTGTTCATAGCGGTAGCTGTGTTGGAAGCGCTCAGTTTACTTTGATTTTTGCATGTTCTTCTATTTGGTGCTTTAGAACTTGTTGCCTTTCGGGCTGACATTTTGTGGTTATTGCCCACTATTTTGAATATTGAGAGCTGTCCTGATGGAGTTCGTTCGTCCTTGCTTGGCAAAGTCTCTGGTGCTGCATTTGCGAATGCACTCGGGCTGCCCGTGTCCAGTAGTAGTAGGGCTGAGATGCCAATCGGTGCGGGGGTCCCTCCTTCCTCCCCGCCCCGCCTCAGGCATGCCTCCGGATCGAGCCGTGAGGGAGAGACGCCTCGAGTCTGGGACCCTTCTCCCCGCGTGGCTGGCGGCGTCTCAGATGGCGAAGGCAGGATGGGTGGGGAAGCACAGCTGGGAGGCGAGATGAGATCGCCAATCTCCGGGTGCGTGTGAACCGCGGCGAGGACACACAGAAGAGGAGCTGCGGGGCTCGCCTCCACGTGGGCCAGAGCCAACGCCACGGGCACCGCCACTGGAACTCCCGACTAATCACACTGGGTGAGATATCTTGGCTGTATGGTTTTTCTCCCTAGAGTCTTAGTGATAGGGAGTATAGGTTCAGTGGGCGGCAATCCTGCTATGGTCTCAGGGGACCTAGGGGCTGTTGTTTCAGTCACAGCAGTAGCGAGTTGAGGTAGCGTTGTTGCCTCTGATTTTTGCAGCTCTGTATTCGGGAATGTTTGTGACATTAACATTTCTGACAGCACTTCCTGTTCTGTGGGGGTGGGGGTAACTGCCAGCCTGTGCGGGAAGTTCTCCGCTGCGGCTTCTGAAGTCGCGGCTCTAGCTTCCACTACAAGTGGCAGGACTTCTCCTGCTAGCTCGCCGCCGGTGTCCTTATTTAGCTGTTGGGAATTATGTTGTACTTGGCACTCATTTTGCGGTTCTTTATTCAGTTGGTTTGGAGGGGCCGCTTGCGGGTCCAGTGGTGAGGGCAATGGTAGGGACATTGCTGGTTGCCTGCTCTCTTCCAGGCTTTCCCCTGCAAAGCCTGGTAGGCGCGCTCTTTTACTTCTGGTGCTTCTCCCCTCGCCCTCAACTTCCAAGGGTCGACGTCTCGCTGTCGCTGCCATAGACTGCAGAGACTACACTCGACTCTGCAATGGCTCTGCGACCGCTCCGCGGTCTGGATGGGTTTTTGTATCCTCCCACAGTAGAGAGTGAAAGTAGACTCAGGAACTGGAGATTGCTGAGTAGAGCCTTCACTGCAGAGCTGCAGAGACTGCACTCGACTCTGCAACAGCTCTGCGACCGCTCCACGGTCTGGATGGGTTTTTGTATCCTCCCACAGTAGAGAGTGAAAGTAGACTCAGGAACTGGAGATTGCTGAGTAGAGCCTTCACTGCAGAGACTGCACTCGACTCTGCAACGGCTCCGCGACCGCTCTGCGGTCTGGATGGGTTTTTGTATCCTCCCACCGTAGAGAGTCAAAGTAGACTCAGGAACTGGAGATTGCTGAGTAGAGCCTTAACTGCAGAGACTGCACTCGACTCTGCAATGGCTCCTTATCATGTTATTTGAATTGAATGTGTAATTGATTATGTTATGAAAAGCCTTTTTGGCTGATTTATATGAAAAGTGCAATGTGCAAAACAGCATTACCAGAATTGAAGCAATAGTTTCAGAATTTGCAACTTTGAATAAAATCGTATTCATGGTACAAATTACTCAGTTGCACAGGTACACAGGACCCAAATTCTTGCATTCTGTCAGCGCATGTTTGGTTGTTTCGAGGATGCAGGTCAATTTGCACATAAAAGTTCTTTCCTCATGTGGGATTTAAATATGTGGGCTCCTAGTTCATATCAGGAGCTGGTTTGTCCTCAACATAATATCAATTTGTAATAATTTCATAATATCATAATATCAATAATAACACCCAGTCCAACCCCACCATCGCTCACTGTTATCAACTCAGGCTTTACTTTCAAAAAGGTAACTATACCCGAAGTACAAAAAATGATTGCCTCCCTGAAACCTTCTAACTGCAAAGGGGACAGCTGCCCCACCCAGATCATAAAAGACACAGCCAGGGATCTATCCCTGTTCATCACCAAACTAAAAAACCTATCATTCACCAGCAACTCTATCCCAAGCAACTTGAAAAAATCATGGGTTCTACCACTGTTAAAAAAACAAACACTCGACCCATCTATACCAAGCAACTATAGACCTATCACCGCCCTCCCTTTCTTACTAGAAATCCTAGACAGAGTAGCCTAGAATACCTAGAAACCAATCAACTATTAGGAATCCATCAATCAGGCTTTCGTCCTCAACATGGTACAGAAACGGCCCTTGTTGATCTCAAAAGTCAGATCGACGAACTCAAAGATCAAGGTAGGGCTGCCATCCTCCTTCTTTTAGACCTCTCTGCTGCTTTTGACCTGGTTGACCACAAAATCCTCTGTAACCACCTGTCAACGGCAGCACACTTCTCCCATTTGGCGGTCACATGGATCCAATCTTTTCTCGATAACAGGACCATGTGTGTCTTCTCCCCACTAGCAGCGGCCGACCCGATTCCCATCACTTGTGGTGTCCCACAAGGCTCCTGCTGTGCTTTGCCCAATTTGTATAACATTTTTACAAAGACGTTATTCGACATACTGGACCATCTGGGTGTCACCTACACCAATTATGCAGATGACACCCAGATACTCCTAACTCTATCCGGTAACTACAACACAGACGTCAGCCGGATCAACAAAGTCTTCTCCATCATTCAGGCATGGATGGCCACACATGGCCTCTGCCTGAATGATGACAAGGCTGAATTGCTCCTTGTTGGATCCCCTAAAACCATCCTGAAACTTAGTCCCAGCTATACAAACTTCACCATTGATGGTAATACTATTCCTATCGCGAAAAGTGTAAAAACCCTTGGTTTCTATCTAGATACCAATACCAACCTATCCAAACACATCGATATGCCCGTCTCAGCCACTGCCTACAATGGTAAGCTGATCAGGGCCTGTAGACCGCTGCTATCCACTAATAGCTGCCTCACACTAGCCAGAGCACTTATTCAGTCCAAACTTGACTACTGCAATGACTTATATGCAGGTGCAAATAAATCCGTAATCAACAAATTACAGGTCCTCCAAAATAACGCACTCCGAGCTGCTATTAATATTCCTAGGAGAGAACACATCTCTGCTATTAGAAAATCTTGTAAATGGCTCCCCATCCAACAAAAAGTCGATCTAAAAACTATCTGCCTCACTTACAAAGCCCTCAACCACCTTGCCCCGCCCAATCTAACCAACAAATTTACGTTGAAACCCACCACCAGAATCACCAGATCCACCAATACACTAAGCCTGGTGGTGCCCAAATATTCACGTAAAAGAGCCGGCGGATCCAGTTTCCTGGTCTTAGCCGCCCAATTTTGGAACACACTTCCACTGGACATCAAATTGATCCCTACCTTTCAACCATTTAGAACCCATGTCATCACCTGGCTACTGAATAAATAACTAACAGCACCTCAATCCTTCGGGACACCCCACATACACACCAGTATGCACCCACTACCACCTCACGCCCTTTGACACAGCCTCTATAACTCTGTGTCTTTATGTACACATTACAAATTTATTGCGAAATATTACATTTCTGACTGCTTTTTGTATCTATTGCATGTTTGTAAACTGTATAAATTTGGCACTTTTGCTCTTATGTATATACCTGCTATGTAACCATATTCTTGAGCGCCCATATACCCGTGGGTCTGGAGCGCTTTATAAATAAAATAAACAAACAAGTATCTTTGTGGACTTAAATAGCTATGAATTACTTTTTCAACCTTAAAATAGATTTTTAGGGTGGCCAAATGGTCCTAGTTTTTGTTCCAGTCCCAGAGGCAGAGCTTGCACTTAAATTTTGCGTTTAGCCGATGTAATTCCAGCTCCCAGTCTGGGCTCCTGCCAATAGCTTCAAACAACTGAATGTTCAGAGTTCGAAATTCGCCAAACTTGTTTGCAGGATCATTCATGAATGACCTTCACCATTACATTTAGCAAGGGACATTTAGGATGTTTTACTGCTTTTAAAAAGAACACCCCCTGTCTCTTTTGGGCCAAACCAACCAGCGAGGTCAGGCCTAACTCCAACCTGATCAGTTCCAAAAGGAACACATTGTGGAAGGCCCAGCCATCGCCTCCAAAATGTTCCTTACAATACTTCCAGGATGATTGAGGGTGGGCACTGCTTATTGATCTGTATTTTTGCATCAATGGTTCCAATAGTTTAGTACTTAACGTTGTCGGAGCACACCTTAAGACCTTGGCACAAGGTTGTGCATACTAGAGAAAAAAAGAACTAGACCACAGTCTGGTACTAGGTGTGCTTTCGTTTCACTCTCCTATAGATGTTGCAATCAAATTCGCAGTTGTCTGTATCAACTTCTTTATATCCTGATTATTGGTGATGAAAAGAAATAGAACTCATTTAGTTTATATTCTGTTTCCAATTTTAATTGTATGGAGGCAAAAAGTGCATCTAAAAGATCAGTGCCATTGTCATAATTGCCGATGCATTTTGGACAGAGTCCGTCTTCAGGGCCTGGGCACTGATCATGTGGCCAAGTTGCTTTCACTTAGACTCTACCCCCAAATCACGAAGAGCGATGCATGCATTTTGGCAGAAGCCACCTACTGCACATAAAATCAACAGTTCCCACAGACCCATGTTTTTCAAATAAGTGAAAGCAACGTGGCCACACGGACACACGATCAGTGCCCAGTCCCTGAAGACCTTCCAATACTTTCAACCATTGATAATTCTTTATTACCAAAACCTCTAAACCGTGCAGGATGACCAGGCAAAAAGTCTGCCTATAGAGTGATATTATACCTTGCAAACTAAACCCATCCGTTCTGTCTGAATATTTTTATTAGCAGAGCGGCTTTTCTATGTTTATCAGCAATCATCTCAGAGTGATTTTTACCTTTTACAAATAAAACTCACAGATATTTATAAATGCTTTCACCATCATTAGTTGTCTTACTGCCCTGTGCTCAGCAATAAATAGTGCTTGATTTGCAGGAGGACATTCACATGTGCAACCTATTACTGTTTTTTTTTTAAGACCCCCTTTCTGGAAGATATGTTTAGAGGTGAATCTTTGCTACGTGGAAGAGTTCCATTTACTCTTCTTGAAATCAAATATTATTATTACTATTATTAATGTTTTGCAAGATAGAGGGACCTCCCTCACTCACACAAATCGCATTTCTGATGAAAAGGCAGATATTCTCCCACCAGCCTGAGAAGATAGTCATTCAAGTTAAAACATGAACACTTCGGTTATTTCGGCATTTGGCAGTGTTGCATCATATCATGGACGTTTCAAACTCCATGTTAGCCTGCAATGCAAACACACATCCCCAACTCTTTTAAGATTCTTATCTCATTGATTTCCCTTTGCAATGTGAAATGCTCCTCACAGTCCTAAATTTGTCATCAACGTCCATGCAGAAAGTGGTTTGGCCACCTGCAGGTGTGAGTCTCAAGGATATTTGGACGTGATGAAGGGTTCAGCTCATACAGTGTTTTTTGCACTACCTCTGACATATCACCAATAATGCTTGAAGCCAAGATGGTACTTTCCCAAAACAGCCTGGCTATTTGTGGAAAAAGCATCTCTACGAAGAACGATTCCAGCCCCAGGTAGCACAACCTTTTATCAAAAGATTCCACCCAGAATTCAAGTAGAAACAACACGTACGGAACATTTCGCCTCACTGAGGAATAGCTAGTTTCTGCTTCAAAAGATAGAAGCGGTGTCACTAGGCAGTGTCATAATTGCTGGCTGTGACATCACATAGTCAAAACATTTCAATACACGTGCTTTGCTTCCTAATTGATATCAATCTGTTTGAGGCTACCACCGAAAATATGTTTTTGACTTACTTCCTGGCACCTACCTTTATTCCAGCATTGGAAAAATAAAGGCAGCCATTGGGCAAAATACTTCGCCAATTTCAAAGCAAAGTTTGGAGCAGGTCAAATTTTACATGAACTGTAAACACAAAAAATCTACTTCAAAGGCAGCTTAAACATGCAGGTAACTCGTTAAAGTGGACAATCATTGCACAGAATGGCAGAATTACTTCAATGCCATTCACTCCTCCACAATTCATATCTGAAATATACCACCAACGCGCCACATAAAGTGGTAGAGGTCAAAGAATCCGGAGATCAAAATGCAGGATATGCAGTAGCCCAGATGGAGGCTTTCTTCGACTTATCTGCACAAAAGGGGTAGAACAGGGAGTGGAGGGCAAATTACTTCAGCAAATATTATTTACCCACGACTGGCACCACTGCCAATGACAGAATAATGTAACATCACCCGCTATCACCTTGACATGGCTATCATCACCCCAAAATGTTAGTATTCTAATATGCATGTTGTTCCTACATACATCAGGGCACTAGGACGCTGAGGTATATCTTATTTATGTCTGTTCCCTTGTCTATATTTCTGGTCTATGTCCCTTTTTTAACTACCCCATCCACACCTGGTGTACTCTAAATTCATAACCATTGCTTATTATAAAGGTACAATACTCAGGGATTGCCTCCACAATCTGTGAATTCATCCTATGTAAGTTTCTTGTGGCAACAACATCCTTTTTGGGAAATTAATACAAAAAAACAAATGTACTAGAAGACCAAAGATAAAACAATGTCACCTCTAGCCAAACCCCTCTTCGTCAAGGGCATTTTCTACCATTGTTTACCTGCAGCACTGTTTCCCCGTCCCACAGTCTCCAATGTCTTGCAAAGGGGGCTCAATAGTATACTGCAAAAGGCAAACAGGCACATCACCTTCCCCAAAGCAGCCGCCTGAGCAAATTCAGTCAAATCCAATTTTTCCAAAACACATGTGACACAAAACTCATAACCACGATGTTGTAGACTCAATTTCCAGACTCACGCCATCACTACATGTTCACGAAGAACTACTATAGGTCGGCCTCCTATAAACACACCATTGTGAAAACCTTTGTACTTGGTATGGAGCAGTCACATGCAACTCCCATCCAATAAGCAACAGACGACTACAATGCAATGAGCATCACCACCTGACATATCTAACACACTTTTCAATGCCACATGTTACGTACCACAGATAGCCATACTAAGGTGTGCAGACACTAACAGAGTTCTGCATCAGTTTTGGAATGTGGATACACTGCTGGTGACGGTTGGTGTCATGGCTTGTTGAGGAGCACAGAGGCTCAGGAAATGTGACCACGTTGCTCCAGTCCTGAAATCACTTCATTTGTTTCATCTTGAGGTTCAGGACATCTGCTTTAGTCATGAGGTGGTTCACTCCAATAATCCTGCCTACCTTGTGGACAAACTGCAGTTCCCAGGAGGGTCCCAGGGTTTAAGGAGCAGGAAACAGGTACGATTAGTGACATCAAAGTTCATAAAGGGGTGCAATGTTGACATGCAGGAACTAGTTCTGGGTCAATCTCTAACAGAATACAGATATCTTGTCATTATAACCGTGAAGACCTGGTTATGAGCTCATGCTTTCCACAGAGTCAGGTCGGCTTATTTCCCTCGGTCTCCAGCTGGGGGCTGTTTATATTGCTAGTGTGGATTGTTTTGCTGATTGTGTTGATATTGTTGTACTTGGTTCCTTTATTCTGCACACCTTTCAATCTTTATACATTCCACCTTCACGTAGGTTGTATCTCTCTAGTCGCTGTGAAGCACAGCGTTGCCATTTAAAGAATGTAATAAAATGAAACAAAATTTAAAATTATGCTTCTATCTCCCTTTCCACAAGTGATGCAGACTAGCCGTGGATGCCTTGTGGCTGATGCCCTCCAGCCACCGGAGTTGGAATAACACGTAAACGGGGCCCAGGCACCCACTGAAACGTTGCCCTCAATGGTAGATGGAAATTCGTTACTGTTCATGACAATTGGTTGAGTGCTACCTACGGGGCATTTAGTTAAACCTACCAGTTGCAGTAACTCGACAAATTGGGCTATTTTGGCACATAAATATGGTCTACAGTATGTTCACCCGCCCTTTGGCCAGTGCCGTATTGCCCCATTGGCCAGTCCAAGCCTGATATCCACAGGCAGCAGCATATGATATGATAGGTTATTTATAACGCGCTTAATACCCAGAGGTTTCTAAGTGCGGACCCAGGGATCGAACCTGTGTTGCTCCATGTCATCTTGCTTCCAAGGCGAGCACGTTGCACCTGAGATGTTAAATACCATTTATGATGTTTACCCTTTGTGAAGACGAGTGAAAGGCCGTACATTACAAACCAGACAAGGTGTGAGATGCTCCATATTACAGCCACCAATGGACCCCCTTCTCCCACGCACCCCACTGTGGATCACACAAGTATATTATAAAATGTGCCAGGCATTCAGCAGTTAAATATTTGTACTTCTTTTTTATGTCTAGTATGCATTGCACACCTCGGGAGTCATAAGGCCACTTCTAAGCAAAAAAAGTTCGAGGAGAAGTTAAGAATGTCTAGGGGGGAGCGGATTGATGAGCTAGTGGGGACCACCACGGGTGAGTCACAAGGGCCTTATGGAGTCAGATCGGCTTATGGCGCTGATGAATCTGAGGGGGCAGGAATTCCAGGGAGAGAGAACCCTGGAAAATGTAATATTGAGCCAGGAACATTCTTGTCTCACTACTGGTCAGCAGTGGGAAGCACGTTTTAGGAGGTGGGCATTGGAATTCATGCCACATATGAGGCAGGCACGACATTCTTGACTGTATTTATAACCTTTTTTTGTTGCTCTGAGTCCAAAATTGTTACCTGACTTTCCCATGTGCTGCCATTGGCATTCTGGGTGCAGCATCACCGGCTTTGCCGTGTGGATGTTTACTGCACTGCTAAGGGTGTTGCAGGCATGAAGCCATGTCTGCTTTAGGAGGGGGCAGGTAGAGCAAGGAAGGGGTGTGGAAGGGGCAGGGAGGACTGGGACTGTGAAGGTGGTCAATGGAAAAGGATGGGCCGTGACCCCACAGGTGAGTTGGGCAGACAGGAGATGGATTGGTAAAGGGGCAGACTCCCCTTCAAAAGCATAAGAGGAGGGTGCACAGAGTGAACGGGAGTACCCCTTTTTAATTGAAGCAATGGACGAGGGGCAGGAGCCGCTTCAATTAAAGAAGTGATATGGCCTAGGCAGTGCCCCAAAGCCCTTGTAAGGAACGCATGGTGGAGACAGTAAAGACCGACACAAGTGATCACAGTTCAAGGGTGTTTATTAAACTGCATAATGGGTGAGAAAAATGCCTAGTAGAAACCTAAATTTAAGATGGGAGCAAGCTACTACCATCAAATAATAATGAGGCAGTCCTAGTGGCGTCTTGTCAAATAAAAAGGGCCTATGCTAAAAAAAAACTATTGCCAATCCTTACAGCTAAGTTACAAAATAGTGTGGCATAATGTTCTCAAGAAAAGAAGTGTGCACCAAATGATAAGTCGGGATGGTGTGGCTCGCTCTCGCTTACCAACGTTTTTAGCACGGGACAAGGCAGTACCTTTGAGCACAGCACACTCCTGGGCCTCGCCAGCATGAGGTTAAAGTTCCTTTCAATGATGCCAGGACTTTCTGGGGCCAAGTCTCTTTCCTGCAAAGTCTCTTGCCTTAGAAGGCCTATACCATAAACAATAAACAAACCAAAGTTCCTTTGGTAATTTTTCACGTTGGGCGGTTGCTCTTCGCCACTTTGGATCCCCATCAGCCGGGCTCTGATCCTTCTTGCAATGTTAGTCTCCCTCAATCGAGATCACTACACCCTTCCACTCAAAAACGTATCATTCAACAGTCTCAATGTCTTTTTACACAACTATCCATTGTGGACATCACTTGTCGTCACAATGTTCACAGGTGCATCACTGTTTCCGCTTAATTTGCGAGCATCCCTCTGTCGGGTTCACATTTGCCAGTTTCACAGTTCAATCAGTTTTCTCCAATGTGTCAAAGACTTTTGAGTATATGAGGGTTTTTGCTTCACCCTCGTAGGACCACTTTGACACTTCACACTGGCCTCTCCTAAGGCCTCTTGGTTCTTGTAGTTTCAACAACAACAAAAACGACCCACAAAAGGCTTGCGTCAGAGTCCTTCGAAAGGGCACCCTGCGATGCCTGACCATTCTGCTTCTGAACCTTTTACTAGGGTTTCTTAAAGTTCAATTACACAAGTTCTTTGTTCAACAAGTTTGCTGCCTGCAATACTGTGACTGATACCCACAAGACCACTTTGATCTCTAGGTTGTCAAATTGCCATCTTCATTTGCACAATTACTTGTTAACCCATCACGGAGGAAACACTCTTGATTGGATTTTCTAAGATGCCCTTCTCTCTGTAACATTTTGCCCCCTAACAGTTACCTGGTCAGATCACTCTCCCCTTCCATTTTTGTTGGTCCTACCTCAACATAGGCAGGCAACATCTAATGTATTTTCTAACCGGCAGCACTGGGATAAAGTCTCTGTTGAGCAGCTTGCAGAGGCTTTGAATCTTAATGATATATGATATGATATGATATGATATGGCATTTGTAACGCGCCTATACACAAGTGTTTCAAGGCGCGACAAGGCAGGGGGGGAACAAGGGGAGACAGACAACAATCCTACTAGGCCAGGTGTCATTCAGATCGCATAAGTGCAAAGGGTAGAGGGGAAGGAAAAAGTGCAAGGGGGAAAGGGAGAGGGGAAAGTGCAGTACAGGGTTATTAGCATACAGCATAAATAACAAGGGCCAGCTGGTGGCAAGTGCGAAGTAAGTGCAGACAAGTGCTGGGAAGGGGGGCTGTAGGGATACAGACAGTCCCGTAGTGCAGGGGTTGCCAGGGAGGCAGTGCAGGGGAGAGTGGCTGGGCCAAGGGCCGGGAACGGTGAGTGGCCCAGTTGCAGATTCAGTGCAGTTTCAGTAGTATTAGCAGGGGAGAGGGGGAGAGAAAGCAGAGGCAAAGAGGAAGGCTTTGAGGTGCTTGTGGAACCGGAGATAATTCTCCTCAAGTTTCAGGGTGGCAGGAAGGCTGTTCCAGAGGGAGGCCCCTGCAGCGGAGAGAGATCTGCCCCCAACTAGTTGTTTGGAGAAGCGGCTGACCCTGAGGGAGTTGGAGGCGGATGAGCTCGAGAAGGAAGATATTTAGGAAGAGAGAGTTGAAGGTATTTTGGCCCAAGGCCCCAGACGGCCTTGTGGACGATGCAGAGGGTTTTGAACTTGATCCTCGCAGTCACTGGGAGCCAGTGCAGTGATTTCAGTCCTGGAGAGATACGGTCCCTGGGCTTGAGGCCAAGGACAAGACTTGCAGTCCTGTTCTGGATGAGTTGCAAAGGGCGGAGAGTAGAGGCGGGCAGATTTAGATAGAGGCTATTACAGTAGTCCAGCTTCGAGAGAACCAGGGCTCTATAGACAGTGAGCTTCTGGGGGAAGGAGATTAAAGGAAGGATACCTCTGAGGAGGTGAAGCTGGTAGTGTGACCAGACAGTCCTCTGGGGGAACCAGAGTGACGCATGTGGAGCTTTAATAAAAGCTATATCCCTCACGGCTGACTCGCTGACCCTGCTTAAGATAGGATTATGCAACCTGAAACCGTCAGCTTCTTGGTTTTGGCCAGAGCTGCGAGTTATGAAACAGCAGTGTTGCCGGGCATGGGGTAATGGTGCATTTGCTATGTAACATCAGCTAAAGCAGAGTATAAAAAGGCCCTATCCTTATACAAATTGGCAGGAAAGGCTGCTAAATCCCAACAGTATGCAGACCGCATAACCACTGCATCCTTCTCATCCGGGGAGCTGTTTAGGGTGATCCGACCCACTCACAAGCTGCCTGTAATGCGATTATAAACACAAAATAATGTGCCCACTGGGAATTATTGAAAACTTATTTCTATTTTTGTGTAAGGCTAAGCTTCCTGTATAACCAAAAAAGAGGTTACAACCCTATATTATACCATATTTTAAAAAATTAATCAAAAATATAAAAAAGAAAACAGTCATGAAATAGTAATGACTGCTTCGCACAACTGATATTTCTTTACATCAATAAATGCATATATGCGAGATTTAATTAAAAAAATACAAAGACACCAGATATTAATGGATACTGTCCAGCCCACAATTAAGCACAATTTTACTTAATAAGCTGAAATGCTGACAAATGCAACAAACATGATGGAGAACAAAATTGATGATACTTCCAGATAATGCAACAATAACATGACTAACAATATTATATAATAAACTGTCAACTCATGCAGGGTAGACTGATAGGCACTGCTGTGCATCTACTGCTAAATAACAGAGACCAACTGAAGCGGAGCCACAAAAGAATAGGGTCTACGTGCAGATTCCACCTCGAATGTAAACCCAACACTGGGGTGGAAATGGAATGGCATGCAGCGCACGTTTTGGTGGAAACTGCAATGTCCACCACCTTCGTCAGGACCGAACGATGACCCCTAATTTAAAAATGAGGAAGTAATATGAATAATTTACAAAACCTACTGAAATAAAACGCAAGTTAAAAACCTGGCACTATTCCCAAATAGGAAGGGCAAGCATATGGAAGCATATGGAGATGCAACCGTGACACCTACTGACTGGAACAAAATATTGTATACAAGAAGGTGTAAGGAGAAAGAAAGAAAATAATTGATGGAGAGTAATCAGCTGTCACCAAATGAAGCAAAGAAAAATAGACCCAGCCTGAGCCCATGTGCACAGGAGATGGGAGTGCCAAGCCAACTGAGGGAACATCTATGCACCCGTGAATGCACCATAACCGTTAAATAGAAAGCTGTAACTGGCTACATGTCAAGAAACTGCCTAGAACGTACATATACGACACCCAGGAAGTCTAAATAACATACGCTGTTTTACAGGTTAAGCTCCTCCCCTCTGGCTCCAGAGAGGGGCAGATTGCTGCAGTCTGTAGTTCGAGCTTTTTGAAATTAAGACTTCTGAGAAAAGTGTTGCTGTTTGTGCCTTCACAGCTCTGCGCTAATGTTGACATGGCTTCTATAATGGACACACTGGATTATTGCAACGGCATATACTTGGGCCAACCTGATTTCCTGGTTCACGGGCTTCAGGTGTTTTAGCATTCTGCAGCACGTCTGGCACTTATTTCCCCTAGCCGGTTTTCTGCCTCATTGCTACTGGCCAAACTCCGTTGGCTTCCAGTTATTTATTTATTGTATTTATTTTGTTATTTATATAGCGCGCCTAACCAAAGGGCATCTGGGTGCTTTTCTTACATGTGATGATACAATTGTTTACATGGTTACATATGTACAAAATCACAGACACTTAGTAATACAGCTATTTCCATGGTAATACATTATTTACATGATCACATAGGGGCGTCTGCTAAGGACCTGTGACAGTGCATTATATACAAAGACATAGGTAGAGGGGTTAGTTGCGCAGGCCCTGTGTAAAGAGGTGGGTTTTCAATTGTTTGCGGAAGATCCAGAAGGACTCTTGAGCCCTAAGTGTTACTGGCAGAGTGTTCCACTGTTTGCTGGCTTTTGTGGGGAAGCTGCTGCCACCTGCTTTCTGGAGTTTGAATCTCGGCGTGGCGAGAAGGTGCATGTGGGCTGCTCTAGTGGGCCTTTCGGGATGGGGTCTTGATATTTTGTCAGACAGGTATGAGGGGGCTGACCGGTGAAGGCATTTATGTGTCAAGGTGAGTGTTTTGAACATGACCCGTTCTTGTACCGGGAGCCAGTGGACATTCTGTCTGGTTGTGGAAATGTATGTGGTCCTAGGGATGTTAAGTGTGGCTCTTAATGCGTTGTTTTGCAGTACCTGAAGTTTTCTGATGTTGTGGATCTTAGTGCCGGCAGAGAGGGTGTTGCAATGGTCCAGTATAGTCAGAATGAGGGCTCTGGCGAGAGTAATGCAGCTGTCGGGTGAAAAGAATGGTCTGCAGGCATTGATGAGTTTTCAAGTGTAAACTGTTGCTGATGAAGTGGCATTCACTTGTTTCAATAGCGGAAGCGACGAGTCCAAGTACATTTTTACTTCTTTGGAAACTTTGATAGCGTTATCATCGATGTTGAAGGATTTGAAGGCGTCGTTTAGTTTGGAGCACCGGAATTGTGATCCTATGAGGAGCAACTCAGTCTTTTTGTCATTCATGCACAGACCGTGATGAGCCATCCATGCTTGGATAGTTAGATAGCTAGCATTGAGGGTGGCAGTGTCGGTGGCATGGTCGCCAGTAATAGGGATGAGGATTTGAGTGTCGTCTGCATAATTAGTGTAAGTGACACCCAAATCGTCAAGGCAGTCAAATAGAGGTTTAGTGAAAATATTATATAATGTTGGAGAAATGCACAAGTCTTGGGGTACTCCACATGAGACAGCGTTAGGTAGTATTTCAGCCTTGGGGGAGCAGACTCTCATTGTTCTGTCTGTTAGGAATGATTTTAACCATTGAGTGGCGTTCGGGGAGAAATGTGCTGCTAAGGCCGTGTTTGCAAAGGATATTATGGTCAACAAGATCGAATGCAGTCGAGCGGTCAAGGAGGAGTTCATCCATTTGGATTTGTAAGTCCAAGAGGGCTGTTTCTGTCCCATGTTTGTTTGTTTTGTTTTATTTGTATTTATATAGCACACAACAGCCCAAGGACATCGTGGCACTTGTTACAGTACAAAGCTTAGTTACTTAGTTACATGGTCATTAGCAATATATACACAGGTTGCAATATAGTTACATAGTCATTAGCAGTGTATATATACAGGTTACAATATAGTTATATTACATTTGTGTTATATTACAATATACATGGCAGATGTGGAGGAGGCAGTCCTCCATTTGCTAGTTGAGGAGAGTGGCCTTGAGGTTGTTGCAGAAGACAGAGATGGAAGTTTCAGCTCTAAGGGTGGCAGGGAGTGAGTTCCAGAGTTTCGGTGCAATATAGGAGAAGCCTAGACCTCCCTCTGTGGCTCGCTTTATGCGTGGTATGTGTAGCTGGTTGGTGTACTGAGCTCTGGTGGGGCGAGTGGATGTGGTCCTTGATATTGCTTCAGATAGGTATGCTGGAGCGGTTTTGTTGATGCATCTGTGAGTGATGGTGAGAATTTTCAGAGTAATAAGGTCTTTGACCTGGAGCCACCGGGTTTCACGTCTGGCGTGGGATATACGGTCTCTTCTAGGGATGCTCATTGCGGCTCTGAGGGCATTGTTTTGTGTGGTTTTCAGTCTGTGAATGTTTTTGGCAGAGGTGCCAGCTAGGAGGGCGTTGCAATAAGCGAGTTTGGCTCCTATAGTTGCTCTAGCTATGGCCATGCGGTTGGGGGTGGATAAGTAGGGTTCCAGACTGTCGTAACCCGAGGGGGTTATTGGCTTCCAAGTAGTTTTGTAGGTATGCTACCCTGTCTAATATTTTCAGTAGGAAAGTAGCACTGTTGTGATTGGGCGATAGTAGGTATGTCTGGGTCAAGCATAGTTTTCTTTAGCAGTGGTAACACCCACACGTTTTTGAGGTCAGTCTGGATGCAATTGTTTTTAAACAAGGTATATTGATAAGGTTTGTGATGAAAGGGGTGAGTTGAGGGGCACAGTCTTTGATGACTGTTGCAGGGCATGGGTCGCCATTGGCACCTTGAGGGTTTAAGGCTGGAAATAATTTTGAGGACTTCTGAGTTGGAGACCTTTGTAAATTCAAATTGTGGCAGTCCACTGTTAGCTAGGGCAGTAGGGTGCTTACTGGGCGGTATTGTAGGTCTGACTAAGGTGTTTTTTTTTGCTTCACTTTTTAACTGAAGTAGTGTGATTTTGTCTTGGAGAGCTTTCTGGATGTTCGAATACCAGCTTGCAACCTTGTTTGTTTGTTTTATTATGTATAATGCGCAGATGTACCAAGGGGTATCAGGGCGCAGCATTTACAAGAATATGCGAAGCTTAGTTACAAAGTAAAAGAATGTACATAATGTCAGAAGGGAATATATACAAAGCATAATAAGAACAGTCAATATATACAGTATATACAAAGTACAAAGGTGGGCACACGTGGTTACATAGTGTGCGGATAGCAAGAGGGTAGCCTTGGCACTTAGCTATCTTAGTGGTCCTTCAGTTTCAGCCATGAGACTACCTTCGAACGGAAGTTCAAGTAGGGCATGTCTACTCTCAAGTTAGGGGGCAAGGAGTTCCATAGTTTGGCTGCTTTTACTGGGAAGCTGGCTTAGTCTAACGGCGCATGTGAGACAAGTGTGATAGGCAAAGTTACTATTATGCAGTGGTTCACATGCAATGTGTTACGGTTGCACAGAGAGGCTTGTCTTGGTACACAAGTCAGTTGCAGGGAAAGCAAGTGTGTGCATTTAAACAATGTCTTAATTTTCGTAAGAATGTTGTAGGGAGACAATGACGGTAGCAAGGCTGTAGGAATGGCGTTGAAACAAGTGTTACCTTGTTGGTGGTGGGCCGTGGTTCTAGCGGGTCCGGTACACAAGATGGCTGCGGCCGCAGAAGTGGGCGAGAGGAGCTCCTAATCTGCTCCTTGCCGCTCCATGATGCAAACAGGGGGCAAACGGGGGCCTTTGTGTGGGCCTTCGTCGTATGGCCAGCGTTTTCTGCCTGCCGGCGGATGGTGATGGTGCAAAAGAGCTTTGGTTGCTTAGAAACGAGGCCACGCAGCCAGAGCCTCACTCTGGGGCCGCAATGCGCCCGCCATTGCAGGGTCAGGCGGAAGATTCTGACAAGGTTAGGCAAATCGAATGATGAGGTACGCTTCGGATCCAGGGAAGGCACGGCGTACGGGTGCTGCACAGGAGGTGCTAGTATGCCCAAAGCGCATACATCTAAGAAATATTGATTTAATCCTCACCCTTGAAGCTTCCTGGGTGTTGAGGACATGCGGTGCACGGCTGGTCCGTGTGATGTTGGGTTAGTGCAGCTCCTGGTCCTCGAGGGCTGGGGATCCTGCCCTCCTCTGCGGTAGGTTGCTGCAATACTGCGGGTACCAGAGATTGTAATTCTCTGAGGATGGCAAAGAGTTCCTTAGTTTTTGAATTGGCCTCTGTGATTCTTTTGTTGTATTAAGTACTTTTTGTCAGGAGGACCTCTTTATTATATATTATAATATTTTATTTGATTCATTGGGACATTTTTTCCAGTTAGATTCGGCTTTTCCCTTGGACTTTCTTAAGGCTTTTAGGGTGGGAGTGAACCATCCATTTAGGTGTGCTAATTGTTTAGCTTTGCATATGGAAAGAGGTGCTAATTTGTCTATGGCTACGAGTACAATTTCATTATACTGTTTTGGCATGATAGGGTCATTATTGCCACTTGGGGTGCTAGAATCGGCTGCAAGAGGGGGTAGTAGATTGTTAGCTGTGATATTTTGTTTCTTGAAGGGGCTGCCGGAGCCAGCTGTGAGAGGTTAGTAGGGCCGAGCTTGGTAGCAATGTTAAATGTTATGAGATGGTGGTCAGACCATGGACAAGCAGAGTTCGAAGTGATGGCAGAATTGCAGTTAAGATCTGCGAGCCAGTCAAGGATGCAGCCTTTAGCATGTATAGGGTTCTGGATGCGGTGCGAGAAGCCAAGTACTCAGATAGTGTTGGCAAGGCATAGTGCATTTTTGTCTAGTGGGTTGTTAAAACCTAGATTGAAGTCACCTAGGATAATGGTGTGGGATTTTGGTTTGGTGTTAGTAGAGAGGACTTGGGCTACATCATTCTCGAAAGTGAGTACAGGCCCCTGGGGTCTGTAGATCAGGTGGATGTTCAAGGTGGCAGTAGGAGATGAGGTCATTTTTACTGAAAGTAATTCCCCCGAGGGGATACGAGTATTTGGTATTTCTCTCATGTTGAGGGTGTTTTTGCTATGATAGCCACATCCTACAGATTGCGTAGTTGTCTGGCATGGCTAGGGCAAGGGCCGGGCCCGCTGCCGAGTGGAGCCAAGATTCTGTGATGGCTAGGAAGTTGAGATTGTGTAGTGATGATGTCTGCAATGTCTAGGGAGTGTGCCGGTAAGGACCTGGCATTAATGAGGGCACCCTGGATATCATGGTTTGATTTGCTATTCCTGCTGAGGATGGTGGCAGTGGGTGTTGGACTAGGACATAGAGCCATTGGGCAAGTAGATATGTTTAGTTTAGTAGTGGGGCCAGTATTACTTGACGGTAGATAAGATTTATCTTTAGTATAGGTGAGGTAGTGTTTTGTTGTGGTTATGGGGGCGCAGGCTGTTCTGAGTGATAGGAGTGAGTTCCTTCTTAGGATGGCAGGGTCGCTGGTGATAATAATGTCCCTCTTGAGCTCGGTTCTAGATGCTAGCTTCCTGTTTCTCAGGGTGAGTAGACACGGGTGACTGTAGCTGAGGATGGTTGACAAGGCTGCAGTTCTCCACTTGTCAAGATGGTTGATCATGGTTTTACTAAACTGAGGTAGTCACCCAATCAGCAGGCAGGATCCTGGAGGTTGGAGCCCAATTCAAAATAAGGCAGTGGCCATCTTAGCGTGCACCATGCAACACGAATTAGCATCCAAGCACCATGGAAACCCGGTCTTCAGGTAAAGTAGGTGCAACAACCACGGTTGGTGAAGAGAGCGGTGCTTTAAATAATACTTAGATTGAATTCTGCACACACAGAAGTGGATGATATAGCGGCGTGCTATACGAGGAGTAAATAAGCCAGGTGGGTTTACCTTGTTGCTGTAGAGCCGGATGGATGTTGTTGTGCTGCTCCTGCAGCGCACAGTGCAGGGGAGGCCTTCCTAGGCTCCCAGGAGGAAAGAATGCTGGATTAAAAATTCAAGGTAAACTACATCGCTCACAGTGCCGTTTTCAACGCCCTCCTTTTTTCATTCTAACATGACTCACTAACTCCTTAGACACACTTTGCAGTCAACTTCAGCAAACTTGTTGGAAGACCCCGACTTCTGCAAATCTCGAGCTGGAGGGTGATCTTTTTCGGGGCTCACCCTTGTGGAACACCCTCCCTACATTCCTGCAACAGATCCCGGACCGTCTGGGCTTTCGTAAGGCACTGAAGACGTTTTTGTTTTAGCCGGTCTTTGCATTCTCTGGTTAACTTTTCTCTACTGGTGGTCAGCACCAAGATGCCTTTTTGGCATAGGTCCTTTGTGCTTTATGCATTAGTTTACATTACATTACATCCACAGTAGAAAACACTGTCTAATGTTGTTCCCGCTTTAACCCAAGAACTCTGCCATTTGCCACATAAGGTTACACACAGGCCTACAGATAAGGGGTGTATCGGTCACTTGTACTCCCCCCCCAAAAAAAAACCAAAAAAAAACAAATACTCCCAAAAAATAAAAATACTCCCAACAACAAATAGGAAACGGACACATAGGACCTTGTGTCTCTGCTTTCATACTCACAACTCCATGGATATGTTTGTACCAGTATTGCACATAGTACCACAGGAGGAAACTACTATTATTACTGCCCGATTGGAAGAGGTAAGCATGTATCTTTTAATGTGTATGAATAACTAGGTGCAAAGGAATAATTTTTACAAACACATTTACATTTTCCCGTTAAAACATGTTTACTCACTTATAAAATACTCCCATTGGGAGTTGGACTTTCATTTTCACTCCCTAAAAAATAAATGTACTCCCAACTTTAAAAAACAGGGAGTAAAATACTCCCACTTCAAAATCTTATATGGCATACTGGCTACACAGTCACGATATTGTCCTCCATCTCAGTGCCTCCCTAAACCTAGGATCTAACCCTGCCACCACCTGTATCCCTCAACCACATGTTTGCCCTATTGCCTAGTCAATTGTTGGCATAACTCTCCTTACACCATATACATGACAGTTAAATGGACAGGCTTCAGAATGTCTACAGAAGACATCTTCCACAAAGCATATCTCCGCCCAGACGTATCGGCAGCTTGGCATTCAATCATACACACAACCACAATGACAACATACCACACACTGGTCAAGTTCAAATCACACTCCCCTCAAAAAGACAATTTACCATTAGAACCACAATCAGGCAGCATTGACGTCCACTTAATCACCCCCAACAACCTGCACAGTGCCCTTCTTCGCCTCCATTAAGTACCCACACCCCACTAACAAAACTACCTGTGTCTCACCCTATACGAACAATCCTATATTATTCCCATACTAACAAGGTTTTCACTTACAATCATATGCAGCTAAGCTACCACAAACACTATCCTTCTCTTTTTAACCTATCACAACTCTATTTGTATCCCCCCTCTTTGCTTTAACAGTATCCTCCTTTCCCCACCGCTTTATCCTTTCAATCTCGGACTGCAGACAGAGTACCTCATGTGGGCGCTCTGCACACCACACTTTGTGCATGCCTCAGAGCTGTAAGATCACTACAGTGGTGATTGGCACAGTATAAACGTTGATTAACGTAGTCTCTTCAACTCCCGCACACTGTCTCATTGTTTCCTTTTACTCCCACGGTATTCACAGAATTAAGGAACATCACTCAAAAGCACCATCAGCCCCTCTAAAAAAACAGAACTTGGCTCTTGCAGAAAATCATTCCACAAAATGGTGGTGTGGCAAAATGCAACTGTTGCTCTGCCCCTACTTATTTGAAAGAGATCATTTAATTTCCTGGAATTCTGCAGTTCAGACCCCTTTGTCTCTATGACACCTGGTTCCACAAAGGCACCAGATACTAAAATAATACCATCCAACCCCGATACTACCAAAGCACACATGTATCAACAGGACAAAATCTTCTTATCTCTTGAATAAACAGCACAGCTCACATTCCTCGAAAATTGACTAACCAGTGTTCTGCATCTGCCCATCAGGTCCACCAGGACTAGTCTCCTCCATTACACATATTGTCTCAGACATTTGCTTCTCTGAGCTACTACATCCATTTTATTGCCTAGTCCTTTAGGGCCTTAATCTCTGGTTGAACACCCATCCATCTCTGTTCTATGGACTCTTCACCATCTCTATTGAACTTCTCCCAAAATGTCAGAATTTCCACTCGCTAGACAATCCACACCTTTGAATATGTCTTTGCCAAAATTCCATAATTCAGGAAACCAATTGAAATATCTTCACTGTTTAAGCACACCCACAACACAGCCAGCAGCCCCCAAGACCAAGGTCACGTGTAGCATCATCAAGCAACGCGCTTTGACTCTCGTGAGAACCACACTCAAACATGCCCCAGGCACCCCCTCATGAGACGACAAAAGTCCAGATTGAAGCCTTCAACCACAACATGCCTCTTGCTCTAAACCCTCTGCTTCTCCTGACAGATACTTAGAACCAGTCCCCTTGACACTCCCCTGAACTAAATGTTTTAAGAATACTGCCCACAAAGCAGAAATAACATGCCAGCGCAACAGCACTGGACCCGGCCAAGATAGCTGCTATTCCCTTCACAAGAAATATGATCACATAGTTATCTGACCGCACCCATGCATTACACACGAAAATCTCTCAATTGCTTATGAGACTTGTTTGCCAAAATTCATGATATCACAGTGCCCTCCTACATTGTTCTCATCAATAATCGGGCTCAGCGAAAGCTTGTCAGTATATGTTTGCGGTGCGGTGCAGTATTTGCTACTACACTGGCTGAAACCCACTGTCCCATCATCTGAGCAGGGACTTCGAAATGTCGCCTGGGCTAGTGATACTGAGGACCAGTGGGCATCCCTGCAGCCGGTGGGCAATTGGCCAAAAGATATGATATGTCATTCATAAAGCGCCTGTACACAATGGTGTTTATAGGCATGACAAGAGAAGGGAGGAAAGACAGAGGGAGGATAAGACAAATGATCTTACTAAGCCTTGTGTCATTCAGATCGTGCAAGTGTGACAGTGCAAAGTTCAGGGGGAAGGCAGAGGGGGAAATGCCAGGAAGAGGGAAGGGGGAAGTGCAGCCAGGGCAACGCAGCTCTGGGTAAGTGCAAGGCGGCAGGGGATTGTAGAGGTTACAATTACATCCCCTAAGTGTATGGTAGGCCCGGAGGCAGTGCAGGGCTGATTGATCATGAAGGAGCCTGGTAAGCAGTGAGAGTCTGAGGATAGCCAAGCAACCAGTCGGCGCAGCAGACTGGTAGGTCAGCAAGGAAGGGAGAGAGAGAAAGCAAAGGAGAAAAGGAAGGTATTGAGCTGCTTTCAGAACTTCAGGCGATTCGGCTCAAATTTGAGAGGGGCAGGGAGGCCATTCCAGAGGGAGGTACCTCCAGAGGAGAGAGATCTACACCCCACTCTCTGCCTGGAGAAGTGCCTGACCCTCAAAGAGTTAGAGATAGCTGAGCGAAGGGCTCCAGAAGGAAGGTATTTTGGAAGAGAGAGTTGGATGTAGTGTGGGCTGCGGCACCAGAAAGCCTTGTGGACAGTGCAGAGGTTCTTGAATTTGATCCTTGCAGACACCGAGAGCCAGTGGAGAGATGTCAGGGCTGGAGAGATACGGTCCCTGGGCTTGAAGTCAAGGACAAGTCTTGCAGTCCTGTTCTGGATTAGTTGCAGAAGGCGGAGAGTAGAGGAAAGCATATTGAGAAAGGGAATGTTGCAGTAGTCCAGCCTAGAGATAACCAGGGCTCTGGAGACAGTGAGCTTCTGGTGGAAAGTGAGAACATGAAGAATACCTCTGAGGAGGTGCAGCTAGCAGTGGGCCCTCCTGGCAAGGTCCATGATGTGAGGCAAGAAGGAGAGAGTGGAGTAGATGACACTGTGGTTTTTTTCCTCACAGGAAGGCGAAGGAAGATGGCCAAAGGAAGGTGGCCAGAGTGATAGAGGAAAAGCGGGAGCAGGGGTCCCAAAGAGAAGGATCTCTGTCTTACTGGCATTAAGGCAGAGATCATTGGAGGAGCACCAATCCTGAATCGCAGATAGACAGTCAGGAATGAGCGAGAGAGGAGAGGAGAGGAGGCTGAGGGGAGCCTGAAAGAGAGCTGAGTGTCTTCCGCATAACACTGAAAGTTAGAGGAGAATGTAGAGATCAGGTGGGTCAAAGGGGCCAAGTAGACATTGGGCCTCATTATAAGTGTGGCAGTCTGGAAATAAGGGTCCCGGTCACACCGTACCGGCACCCTTTCTGAACTGCCACACTCCAAGTCTGCCTTCCTGGGCCGTTGCGCTCAGCAGGTCTGACCTGCTGGATGGCAGGTCAGGAGCAGCCAAAGTAGAGGCAAAGGCATTCACTAAACACATGTTTCATGGGCCGAATGACCGAGAAGGTAGGTAGCAGTGCTGGGGTGGGCTTTGCCTGAAGGACAGAGTTTCAGGTGAGAGGAAAGAAGAAAGTGGTCAGTCCAAGAGCGAGCAGTGGTGAGAGGGTTAGAGAGAAGCATGTCTGAGGAGATGAGGACATCAAAGGTGTGTCCAGCAGATTGTGTCAGACCAGAGGGTAGAATTGGGAGAGAGAGAGTGTCACAGAGGTTGCAGAAGAACCCAGAGGAGGGATTAGAAGCATCCAGGTGGGTGTTGAGATCTCTGAGGAGAAGTTGAGAGGTAGAGGGAAGGAGAGGAGAGGTCAGCCCACTCTGAGAGGAAGAGGGCACCCTGGCCAGGTGGCCTGTAGTTGGTGGCCACATTCAGAGAGATGCCAGGAGAGATCGAAAGCAGGCAGACCAGGCATTCAAAGTAGGAGTAGGCCTGAGTAGGAATGACAGAAGCAGGGACCCACTCCAGAAAGATCAGGGCCACTCCTTCTCCGGGCTGGTATGTTCTTGGCTCAGAGAGGATCTTGTAGCCCCCCGGGAGGGGGTGTCAAAACTTGTGACAGAGCTGGCCGTAAACCAAGTCTCGTGAGAGTAAGGACATCCAGGTCAAGTTCTTCAATGATGTCAAAGGAGTGTATGACAGCAGAGTGAGAGTTGAGAGTAGCGACGTGGAGCAGGTTGCCACATTTGAAGGACTTCCTGGGTGATGTACAGAAGGGACATACACCCAGCGGAGGTTGTAGAGGAACCCTAGAGTGGGCAGTGGCAGTAGATGGAGTTGGGACAGGGGTCCGAGAAGAGGATAAGGTAAGTGCCAGAGAGGTAAAGGAGGAAGGAGATGGCATATGAGCCAGAGAGGTGTTAAGAGTAGCAGGAGAGGAGAGGAAGTTAAGACGCAGGAAGCGCCTTTCAAAAAGGCGATTGGGCTGAGGGCCCTGGGCCAAGACCGTCCCATTCAGATAGACCTTAACTGTATATTGAAATTTTAAATCTATCATCCAATGGAGTGTTTTACTAAATCCATCTGATTGATTGTCCAGTAATCTAAGAGATACCCCTGAATTAACGTAACTAAGGTTTTAGAAATGTTATAGATTTTGTATGATAAACGATTTTAAGATTGTTTGTCATTTGTTGTTTGTTGATGTTTGTATTGTATATACAAAGCCGTAAGGTTATACGTGTATTAAATAAATAAATTATATGGATATTAATGATGGTTTTAGAGGAATGGAAGGAGGACAAAAGGGCCTCCCACTGTGTGCCACTATTAATGGGAGAGGAGGAGGAGATAGGAGAGAAAACAGAGACCATATGAGGGGACCATAGGTCAGGCGAGAGAATGACAAAGAGGATGTCGTTGGGAGTCTGTCTGGAGGAAAGATTGATATAGGGAGGCCTTGGTTGGAGACCAAGATATCCCTCTTGAACTTTTTCCTTCCAGACTTGGTGAGGATAGGACAGTCGATAGGGTAGCAGTTAGAGAAGATGGGAGAAATGGAGGAAGGTTAGGGGAGGTGAGAAGGTTGGGGGAGGAGAGAGAGAGAGAGAGAATTAGGGCAGCACAGGTCAGTGCCCGCACCACAGGATGCACAGGAAGAGGGTAGGGGGAGTCACACAGGGGGACACAAAAGCAGGGAAACACAAGAATGGTAGCAGGACACCCAACAAGGGGGAGCGAGGCACAGTAACAGCAGTGGAATGGGGACCTAGAAAGTGGGAGAGAGCCTAGTGGGACAGCAGAGGCACAGTAACAGCAGTAATAACAGTGGGATGGAATGGGACCTGGAGAGAGCCTAGTGGAACAGCAGAGACACAGTAGCAACAGTAACAACAGTGGAAAGGGGATCTAGAGAGTGGGATAGAGCCTACTGGAACAGCAGAGAATCATTAACAGTAGTAATCACAGTGGAGTGGAATGGGGACCTAGAGAGTGGGAGAGAGCCTAGTGGAACAGCGGAGACACAGTAACAACAGTGGAAAGGGGAGCTAGAGAGTGGGATAGAGGCTAGTGGGTCAGCAGAGACACAGTAACAATAGTGGAAAGTGGAGCTAGAGAGTGGGATAGAGCCTAGTGGGACAGCAGATACTCTAACAGTAGTAATCACAGTGGAGTGGAATGGGGACCTAGAGAGTGGGGGAGAGCCTATATGGCAGTCCTTTGGCACAGGAGGACTCCTAAACAATCAGTGTGTGTCTATTTGTCCTATTGCCACAACCTCATGATTAATTGCATCTGCTTGCACCGCCACCTTCTTTGAACAATTGTCTCCTTAATGCTCATTGTTTGTTTACAATTTCACCTTTGCTGATACTGACAGATGCTATGTCACCTCTACACGGTTTATGTGACATGTAATGCCAAGTGCTTTAATAAAGAAAGTTTCAACAACAAAAAAGGAAAAATCGGGCTACAGAGGCATAGAATCTCAACATTGGAGCACCCTGCAGTTTGAGCGGCAGTCTACCCAAGAAAGTTAATGTGTACTTTGCCGTTTAATCCCAATGCACATTTACAAATCGCCTTTGCCTAACCCAGAGGTCTGCCGTTTAATCCCAATGCACATTTACAAATCGCCTTTGCCTAACCCAGAGGTCTGCAATCTTAGACTCTCCAGATGTTTTGGACAACTCCCATGATTCCTAACCATTGGTTATGCTGGCTATGCCTACTTGGAGCTGTAGTCCGAAACATCTGGAGATCCAAAGGTTGCAGACCATTAGCCTAACCTGATGTCCACTACTCTAGCATTAAACTTCTCTCCATAAATTCTGAAGTGATCAGACTGGCATCGCACAGCATAACATAAAACTGATGCATACTTTAAAGATGCTGGAGGGGGTGTCTGTACTTCTGCTCTCTACCTGGTAGAAGAGAGGCACAGAGGACCCCAGCCAAGATTCTCTATTATTGGTGCGTGGTTGAGCAATCAAGGCCTAGCTTCTCAGGAGGTAATGCAGGCTGTTTCTTAAGTACAGTGTAGTCTCCAAGCACCCACAAAGGAATATCAGCACACTGTATCGGTTAAAACACAGTCTTTATATAATTAATATTCAAAGGTATATACAATATCACGATAACGCACTGTGTGCTCGGAAAAATCAACAATGGTAAATATATACAGTTCTAAAGTGATACCACAATGATTATTAGCTCTCAATAAAGAGGAAACCAGCAGTAGAGAGAGGAGGGAAAGCAAGATGGTTGAACAATTGGCGGATTACTGGTCACTACCGTTAAACACAGCTCTGTGTGGAGATCCCCCCACCTGGGCAACCTGTAGAATAAAGATACAAGCCCAGTCCATATATTGTTCACACTAGACTTCACAATAGTTCTGCAACCCCAAAGTACCTGATGTTGTAGTGTTCCTCGTCGGGGAATCGACGGCCCTTCTTTAGTGCCCTCCCTTTAAGGTAGGAGTCACGGGTCGTCGAACATCCGACGGAGGACAGGTTGAGCTACGACAGTGAAGTGATAGCTTTGTTCCTAGCGGCGCTCGTTGACGGGGAAGAGTAAACGTCCTGCAAGGAAGAAGCGTGCGGGGTACCTCGGTGTCGGTAGTTCTGGACCGCAAAGAGTTTGAAGAACTGTGGCCCAGCAAGGGCGTTGAGTCGTCGGCGTCTCTGTGGTCTTTGGGTGGCGGGAGACCCACTGGCGGATGCTCCTCGGCGCGTCGACGGTCAGGCCTTCTCCAGCAGGATACAGCGGCGATGAGGCGGACAAGAGCGTCCTTGGATTTGAAAGTTCTTAGGCAAATGGGAGCATGGCAGCTCCAGTCGGCGACGGCGGTCGTTGACAGTGGCAGACAACAGTCTGGGCGCTTCTCCTTGTGATTCTGCAGCAGTCCCCGTCTCGGGTCGGCAGCCTGTCGAAGGTCCGTCTACCAGGGAGCTTTGGCAAAGATCTGCTGGTGCAGGATGGTCCCTCGTAGCTCGGGAAGAGGGTGCCTTACCAGGTCCTCTCTGGGTCAGTCCTTGTAGACACAGTAGCTTTCAGACTGCGAAGGAGAGCAACAGCAATTCTTCTCGTCCAGCAGGGCTTCAAGGTCAAGCTTCAGTTACTCCAGTTACTCGTCGTAGTGGACTTGAGCTTCTGAACACGATTCCTAGCAGTCAGAGGTCCCCAGATATACTGTTGATCTCCCATTCATTCCGCTGGGTCATACTCAAGCATCCAATCCCGACTAAGGGCATTCAGGCAGGCAGGCAGCCAATCAGGCTCACGGTGCATTCAGGCCATTCACTTCTCTCCAGACACTTACAACAAGTTATGTTTATTGGAACAAGTACCCAGCCATTCAACACTCCACACTGCATTCATACTGGTTTCGGGCAGGGCTGTCTCAGTCTTTGTGTCAACCACTAGATACTAGACACCCACAACACAGAATGCGTAATCGTCGCACACTCCATTCATCCAGGTCCCACCCACAGGCGTACCCACAACATACGGTCGTTGAGAAGGCTCCAGCCAGTCTGGTCAGCACTTCCCCACACTACCATATATGGAACTTCCACCCAACAGCCAGTCAGGGGGAAGGGACAGAGTGGGCTTCCCGGGACTTCGGGAAGATCAAGGTAACAGGTGATGGAAGGCAAGAGGCCATGGGGGCCATTTTGTCTCCATCAGGAATCTACCGATTCCAATGACAGGACCTGGGCATCCCAAAATGGAGAACGCTCGGGGCACCAGTCAATTCAGCAAGGAGCTGCCACCAGCCCGTACCCTGCTCTGTGGGTCACACACAGGTGCCCAAAAACATACACTAGGGGCAACGGGTTGCACCCCTACCCACGGGTGCCATAAGGGTATCCCAGGGGTCTGTTCACCAAACCAAGAGAGAGAGCTGCACCACCAGGAGTCCCACATGAACTCCTGCACAGAAAACATGACAGAACACACGATAAAAAGCAGTAAAGGACAAGGATACGGAGGCCCTATCCCTCCGATGCATTTCCAGCATCACACATACACATACAGGTTCCTTTGTATGTCATGCTTTGACATCATAACACAATTGGGAATTTAGCAAATAAAGGGACACTTTCCTTTTTTTTCAACGTATAATTGACATTAACAACAAGTCCATTGCACTGTCCGAATAATAAGGGTCCTGGCTAACAAAGCTTTTTCCAGGAGTAAATGTAGTTTACTTCTGTCAAAAGTTGTAACTTGTGCGTCATCAAATCAAAAACAATCACTTAACAAATAGCCCGTGTTCTGTACGCACTTGCATAAACTAAGCCAAAAATGCATTAATTACAAATAAATCTGTAAAAGTGGTCTCTCCAATGGGTGAGTCATTTGTGTATAGGTGCACTATAAATGCCATATATCATATAATATCAGATTGGAGCAGAGGCAAAAGAGAAGGTTTATGAAGCCTTGCCAAGTCTTACCAGGCCATCTACAAATATTTGCAAATTCATGTCCCCACACGTAGCTGCACAAGGAGACCTGCGTGATCCGGCGTAAGTGGTGCGATGAGTGTGCGGAAGTGCACCAATGGCTTTCAAGTGTGCAGCATATGAATAAGCAAGCACTGGCAAAGCCAACAGCTTTCTGTAGGCATGGGAAAGGCATTTGCCAGGCACTGGCTTAATGATATTAACTGGCCATCGATGGTAGCAGCTGTAAAATGGTGCGACTATCTGGGCACATAATATCAGTGCCTGGCAAATGCCTAGACACAAGCCAAAACTGTTGGCTTTGCCAGTGCTCGTTTTTAAAAGGACTTTAGTGAAGGACACTCATAGTGCTTATAAGTAGAGACGGGGAAGGCAGGCGTGGTTAAGACATTTTTACCAGCTGCACATTTACAGCTCCACTTAAGTCATCAACTTTCAGAAGAATGCTTTAAAAAAAAAACATAACAGGCACTTTGAGCACAAAGTTTGATAGGAAGACTTGATAAAGCTAGCTCAAAGAGATCCCAGGAGGATATGTTTTGGGTGGATAGGGGCCAGAAGCTGGTGAGACTGGCCATAAGAAGTTGCAAGGCCCTGTGCAGTGAATGGGTGGGTAAATAACCAAACAACAGCTACAAACATTGTGTCTTTCCTCATATGCCATCTCTCCCCAGCTGTACTCAACTGTAATAGTACCGGATTATAGGTTGCGCTGAACTAAAAAAGAAAGCATTCGTGACTACATCATTTGCAACCAGAAGAACAAAGGAATTCTAAAGTTAGAACTTTGGAATATTTGAAATCCCTGTTCGTGCATTGTGCAAGTTACACTCTGCGTACGTTATTCCTGCGTTTTCAGACCTAATAGTCTTTCCTTTGTGAATCGGGACATGTATACATGTAAATTACATGATACGCATATTTCGTAGATGCTTTTTGTGTGAAGACCACCTCCAGGGTCGCGACCACGCAGAGGCGTTTCGCCTTCGTTGTGATTCAGCCCGCAGGTGAGTAAGAGTGAATCGCCCCATCATTCTCCTTGGTCACGTCTGGCAGATAACTGAGTGTGGGGGAAAGAGCCCAGACTCCCATTTTAAAGCACCCCAAGTCTGCACATTCAACCGCAGACACCTGGCAGCCATGAGTAAGGGTTCCTGGAATTCCAACATGGCGGGGATCCAAAGGTAGATATATCCCTGTGCGCTGCATTCCGCATAATGTATGAGCACGAGGCCCGGAGCCAAGAATTCCTCACAAATCATAGCTCCCAAGGCGCCCCTGGTATGTGTACGAAACTTGTCAAGAAAAGCCTCTCTTCGCAGTCCTATGGAGTAACGAGATAAGTGAAATATGGCGTTTCCAACACCCTACTCGGGAGAATAAGCTTCCTTCAACGGGGACAGTGCAGGCCAAGAAATAGATGTTTCGGCTTTCCCTTATCTCCGTATTCCCCTTCACCTCCCATCATTTCTCAGCCATCGGACGCTAATGCCCAGCCGCTGGATCTCTTCCCTCAACTCCTCGGGACAGTGAGTATCAATTGATATCGCTGGTATCTTTTCCCGTCACATTCCGCGGAGCCCAAGTCCCACCCGGGTCTGGATCGCTCATACCGCAGTCAGATCAGTACACCGGCTTTGGACGGAATCTGCAGCTTGATTTTAAACCCTACTAGGAGGAAGAGGCATAATTCTACTAAATCAGCAATCGGCGGCGGCGCCACTCAAACCCGGAGTCAAACTGATCACTTTGGTAACCAAGAGAAACCTTCTATCCTGGCCCATCTCCAATCAGTAGAGTACCTTCCAAGGCAGACGGGAGTACATTGTATTTGATTTGAAATAGAGTTAAGTATTTGTAACACATTTATAATTACCTCTAAGTGCTGTAATGAAGGAAACACACAGCGATAAAGGTGGTTTCAGAAAATACAGTTCAGTCTATATAAAATGAAATGTCTTAATCCCTCTGTGGAAGTAAATTCATGTATCCTCTTGATTTCCAAAGGTAAGGTATTACACAAGCATGGTAGATAACCCAACCTCCTCCACCCTCTATCTAAAATGAGGACCCGCTGGAAGATGTTGATCAGAGGAGCAGAGTTCACTGGGTGGTACTTATGGAATAAGCCATCTCCCCAAATATCTTGGGGCGAAACCTTGAAGAGATTTAAAGGTGAGACAAACCTTTGAATTGGTAGCCTATGCAATAAACAGGCTCGGACTGGCCAATAGGGCAAGGCCTGCAGTGCAAGCCCATCATGCTGGTGTGGGCAAGTTGTTTGCTCAAAGTCGGCCAGTTTGATGAGTTACATCACTGTGCAGTTAGTAGCTTTGTCGAGGGTGACTGAACAAATATTCTTTAAAATGAAGAATTTGCTAAGCATTTTAACAACGCCCCCTCGCCCCTTTGCTCACCTAATGCTCAACAGTCTGTCATGAAAGGAACCAATTCTCATTTGCAACTGTGAGCCATTTTTTCATTGGTTCCGGAACCAATTTCATGTCCAAGTCCGACAGTGGCCAGGAAACGGCATAGGGGTGGCACGTGTTCTCTTTGACACCACACAAAAGCCAAACACGCGCCTGCATTTTGGACCCCAGAACGTTGTTTCAACTGATAGGCCAGGAGGCCAGCATAAAGAATGCTGGCATAGGCCAAGATTGAAATTACAATAGCTCCTACTATCACCTGATAGTTTCCTGTAGCGGGGAAACAGCACTTTTACCAACAGCGTTTATCTGCATTTTCAACCCTAAACCATCAAAATTGCTGACATTGGTGGATACTTCCTTCTCTGGCAAATACTCGCCACATTCACCAGAAAGAAAGCTTCCTTTTACAGCTGGAGGGTCCTACATATTGATTTTATTTGGTCACGGACTTGGCAAAAACAAATAAACTCTAAAGACCATTCCACCTGGCCGAGAAGATCCCAGTCTCTGCAGGCCAGCATACCGTAAGAAGGGAAACAAAGAATTGCAAGAGGGAACAAACCATTAAACAGGCCTTTTCCTGCGGTGCACCCTTTCTCTGGAACAAGTTACCAGGGCAGATCAGATTGGCCCCAACCATCTTGCGCTCCAGGAAGGGTCTGAAGGCCCTGCTCCTCAAAGAACATCCTCCTAGTTGCTGATTGTGCACTCAAACCTACTTCTCTCCTTCTAGAGCTCCCCACACCGATCCCAGCTCCTCTACTGCCGCTGCATCCTACCTGTTGCCTCATGGGTGCGTCCCATAGGTGCAGCGTGCCATTTCTGCCCAGCATGCTTTATACGTGCAAAGATAATACAATGGTCAGATGAAGGCACGGGAAGAGTAGCAATCAGGCCTATCCGTAGTTACCATGATAAAATAGTCTATGGAGTAAAAATGTGCGGTTTCCAGCGTTTCTGTGCAATTTATGCAGATGGTAAAATCCCCTAAATGATTAGATTGTAATCGTGCATGCTAAAAGAGATGGGAAAGGTGTTGGAAAATGCCTCATTTAAGGTAAACACGCATAGGCAATGATTCATGGCCGAGATGATACAGGTGGGACTCTATCTTAAACAGTGCTTTAAGTGGGCTGGTGCTAGCCGGCCTTCAGTACCTGCACTTCTCAAAGCCAAAAAGAGAGTACCGGTACTCACCTACGTGGCGGAATGAAAATGAAAGCATTTCATTTAAATGGATCGCAATAAAGGATTAGCTCCTCCAGCCTTTGCGTTTGAAAGCTGCGCTTTCTCCCTCCTCCTCTCTCCCCCCTTCTCTCTACCTCACCTGGAGTGTCCATAAGATCTCTTTCAAGGCCCACCCTGCAGAACAGAAGGAGGGATAAACCTGCAGCCTCCGAGCTGCCAGCACATTAGGAGTAGACACACCAGGTGCGGAGCTCCATTTTGCTAATTGGGCTTTACCTGTTGCCCATGGGGTCCCTTCAGAGTGTTCATAATTAGCACGGATTGATTTGGAGAGCCTCAGCAATTATTTTTTAACACTTTTCTTTGTTATTAGCAGTGATTGTTCTAATATGTAAATGTTATTTAATTGGAATTGTGATAAAGGTTTCAGACTGACAACCCATACACATCACCAGCTACCCACCAAATTCCTTATAAATAATTAGAAAATAAAAGCAAGCATTAAGAAAACTCCCCTTTTAAAGTGCTTAACAAAAAAGTGTGATCCTTGGCAAATAATTATATTTCACTGTGGAGTTCTCAAAGCCTGCCACCTTTTTTACATCACAATACCGGCATCAAAACAGGAAAAAATCAGTCTGTGATTTATGAGCGTGTTTGAGAGAGGGTTGCATTAGACTGGTAGAATAGAATTTAGAATGAATGACTTAATAGTAAACCATTATACAGAGATATTGATTGGAATCAATGATATGATTCAGGAACAGCATGCTCCAGAAGCCCAGGCTCAGAGAAAAATAAAGACCTGCATAGAGACTTAAAGAGTGAGAACATGACTGAAGTGGGAGTGTGGGGAGTGAGACACATAGAAATGGACACAAATAATGAGACACAAAGAGCGAGAGACACGTAGAAAGTGAGACAAATGGAGAACTGCAGAAATGGAGTTTCAAAAGGTTGAAGATGAACTGAAATGGGTCAATGAGCGTCAGCCGACCTCAGAGCGACATTCGAACCCTCCAGAGTGAGCCCTGGCCCACTTAAAGCCTAGGTTAGTGAGAACCCGCATTTCGTTTTTCCATTTTAAGCTTTGATCAATAAGGCACTTTTTTCCAACTGCCCAAAATATCAACCAAACTAAGCAATTCGTGGTTGGGCCATTTTTGGAGCCAACAGATTAGGGGCGGCACACGTAGATGCAAGGAAAATATGAAAATACAATATTGACAAAAGCATAGTTACATTTATTTTAAATTCCAATTTTGTCCCATAATACACATTTTTGATGTGGATGTGAAGTCATCTTTGCCAATGGTCCAGAGGCACTCTCCAGTTAAGTGCGAAGGCCTCGCCATGGTAGGGGTTGCAAACACACATCTATCACAGCAGCTTAATTTAAAGGCCATCCCAGTAGCCTAGGGAGCCTCGCCTCCCTCCTGCCTGTTGGCCGAGAACAACAGATTCATGCTCATGCACAACTTGAATAAAATCAGTTACATTTTAAATGGACACTTTTAGGCATTACAATGAAATAGGCATGACATACATATATGACCCAATCCATAACCCCACGGAGTAAGATATCGCCTGGTAATTGTCCATCCTCGCCATTCTAGGGAAGATAAATAAAGGCCATGATAGTGTGAATACACGGGGCAGACCCACAGTTCATATGATTGATTAAGTTTCAATGTTCTACCTTGTGGACAATATGGGCAGGTATGTGCAAGGAAGCCTGACTTCTGGCCCAGAGCCACGACAACGTCTGCCGAGCGATGGACGACTCCGGTGCTTGGAAGACATGGTCCTACAAAACTGTTTTCCCAAGGCCAATTGAAGAAGAGGAACCATGGAGTGCCTGAGCCAGGTGGAAGAGACTGGTGTGGATAACTGGCTGGAACAGGTAAATAAAATGTGGAGGAAGGGAACGCACAGAACGACGGGCAACCCTGCAGCGGCAAGTGGAATTCTGTCGGTCATCAGGAACAATGCCCAGAAGGCCCAGATGCTGATTGAGAGTCAAGATGCTAAGGTTCCACTTCGAGGGCTAATGAGGCGCTATGGTACGAGGTGGCGGGCCGACCCTGTAGGTAAAGGCCTGCCGCCCAAGTTAAGGGCCCGAGCACAGCAAGGGTCCCTTAACGAGGGTGGTGGACCATTACCTACAGCAGTGGTCTTCAAACTTTTTTGGCCAGGGCCCCCCTGAGCAAAATTTGGGCAGGTCGGGACCCCCCAGAAATGCCAAATGGACAGTATATATTGCGCGCCGTCACCTGCTCCCATCAAAGTCGCTGGGCTCCCTCATCCCACTCCTACCCAGTCGCTGGTCTCTCCCCACCCCATCACACACCCAGGGCTCTCCCCACTCTGCTCCCATCACTATCCCATGGTTCCCGCCCATTGTGCTCCCACCATAGTCCCTCGGTTCCCCCATCCCGTTCCCAACACAGTCTGAGGGCCAGTGGCTGCTGGTGAATCTTTTTTAAGTGGAGGGGCATTAAGGGGAGGTTCGGGGGGGTTTCCCCCTGTGAAGTTTTTTTTAAATAATAGGTTAAAATGTTGCATTGTAGAGCATACTTTTAACAAAAAATGGGTAAATAGCCAAACAGTTTGCAATTGTTGCTGGGAGTCCAGGGGGCAGGCATTGATATTTTATTTCTATCGCGCTCGTACACAAGTGTTTCAGAGCGTGACAAGGCAAGGGAGGGGAACAGAGGAGAATAAAACAGCGATCTTACTAGGCCCAGTGACATTGAGAACGCGCAAGTGTGAGGGGAAAAGTGCATGGAAGGGGGGAGAAGTGGAAAGTGCGAAGCAGAGGAGAAACAGATAAATAACAATAAATAAATAATAAAGGCAACAAACGGTGGTAGTGCAGCCAGCAATTTGCAAGTGCTACGTTTAAGGCAGCAGACAGGGTAGGTCTGATAAGTGCAGGAAGAAAGATGGTTCTCCTCAAGTTTTAGAGTGGCAGGGCGCTGTTCCAGAGGGAGGCCCCAGCCGAAGACGGAGATCTACCCCCAGCTCGTTTCTTTGATAAACGACTGACCCTGAGGGAGTTGGAGGTAGAGGAGTGAAGAGCTCGAGAGGGGAGGTATTTGCGGAGGAATAGCTGAAGGTATTTTGGACCCAGGCCCCAGAAAGCCTTGTGGACAAGGCAGAGGGTTTTGAATGATAGATGTCCGGTAAAAAGATACCATCCCTGTCCCCTGGGCCCCACTGGTCCTAACACAATGAACATGATTATGTGTATATGCAAGGCGCTGCACATTCATACAGCAATCACTCTATCATTCACATGAGCATCCATCACCATACACTCACTCATAACGCATCCATACACATGTTTAAATAAAAACAATGAACATAAACGTACCTTCTGCATTGGCCTGTGTGTGGGTGCTGAAACGGCCTGCTCCAGCTGCTCTGTCCGTATGTGCGAGGAGGCGCAGGAACTCCCCCTCGGACATACAGACATGCAGTGCCCCAGCCAGCATTTCCAATGAGCTATGCAATGCTGGCGAAGCAAAACGCCCCAGCACTTGCATGGCTCAGTGAGCATGTGCGGCTGGGGAACTAAACTGAACTGTCAAAGGGAAACAGTGTTTCCCTTTGACAGTGCAGCCAGCCCAGGAGCACTCCATTAGCTGGATAAAGCAGCTGAGGCAGTGCTCACTGTTTCACTGGGCTGGCTCCTTAGCTCCTCCATAATGGGTGAGGGGCCACTGGGTGGGCGCCTCTTGCCATTATGGATGAGCCGCCAGGCTCGGACAGGCCTATAGGGCAATGCCTGTACCAAAAATGTAAAATGCTAGTTTGGGCCAATCAAAATGGGCCACCATTTTGGCCAATGTGGACCATTTTGATGAGTTACTTAACTATGCAGTTAGTAATGTTGACCATTGTTGCTGAATATATCACAATTTACTTACATTTTAACACAAAGCACCCCTTTGGGTACTATTGAAACAGTGGGCTTCATAACTACTCTGGCGGTAGCTGTGCCGGTAAAACCGGCACGGCTGCCACTGGAGTTGCATCCGGGTCTGGCACCCGCGAATGGGCAATTACTAGGTCATGCCGAGTTAGGCGGACATGATAATTGCCCTTTCGAAGGTGCCGGTAGATCCCCATTCCCATTTGAGCCCCATATGGCTCAAATGGGAATGGGGAGCTCGGATGCACCGGCACCGTTAATAACGGTGCCGGTGCATCCGACGAGCTGAGGTCAGACCTGGCGGGGGCTGTCAAGCACCCACGAGCACAACTCTTACTATGGCGGAACGGTAGCAACGGTGCCGGTAGCTTACCAGCACCGTTGTTACTGGTCCGCCATAGTAGTAATGAGGCCCAGTCTGTGACTAAAGGAATGAATATCCATTTACAACTGTGGGCCACTTTTTCATTGTTGCCTGAGACAGTTTCATGCTTCAACCCGCCCATGTGGGCCACCCCTGCCCATTTCTTCCAATCTTAAAAATAAAAAAAAAAAAAAAAAAAATCTTTTTTCATGCTGAGCTCTCTATGGGCCCCCCTGGGATGCACCCGCGGACCCCTAGGGGGTCGCGACCCACAGTTTGAATACCACTGACCTACAGGGTCAGCCCGCCACTGAGGGGCATATCGCCATTAGCACTCGTGTAGATCCCTACACAGGTGCTAATGTTTTTTTTATTTAATAAAAGAAAGATAACATACCTTTATCCCCGCTGCCGAACGCTGCAGAGTGGTATCCGCCAGGAAGTCTGTTTACAATATTGATGACATCATCGACATTGAAGAGGGACTGGGCAGTATCGGGATAAAGGAGGTATGTTTTCTTTTTTTCGATTCGAAAAAAAAAAATAGAAGACACCATTAGCACTCGTAAGGTGATGGGTGAGCGGAAAAGGGAACGGGAGCGCCCTGCATCAATGAAACTGCTCGGAACGCAGGCTTTCCTTAGTGAATACAGTTCACGTTCCAAGCATTCTCAGGCGTCTCCCAGGGTGCTAATGGCACTTAGCATGGCCCAGGCCTGACCAAAACTAGCAAATGGAAGGCTACATGTAGGCAACAAGAACACATGGACAAAATAGCATAACCTACAACAAAGTAGTGCAAAGTTACAATCATACACATTAAAAGTGTAAATATGGGTAGGCATAATTAAAGGAGGACATTGCGACATAGCAACCGGGCAGTCGTACACGTAAGAACAATTGGTCATCGTGAACACAGGTTTCATGGGAGCGATTCATGAAGAGAATTTATTTTATAAAAATGTTAAACTATTATGTTTCTGGTAATATAAAGGAGTAATAATAAAACATTTCATTGTAATTTTCCCTTCCACAGTTGGTGCATTTTGTCCAAAGGCAGGGCATCACGTGCCTTCCTCGTGTAGGAATGGTGGACCACACCTGTAACATTTTCCATTTGAGCCATATCTTCCGTCCACCGCATTGCTGGCGTTGTTGCCTCTTCCTCCTTGGCTGATGTAATATGCCTGCTCTTTTCACTGTCCCTTGCTCGTCTCGATCTGCATGGCCTGGGAATCATGTCTTGCTTTGGTCCTTGCTATTTGCAAGATGGTGGCGACGGGAAGAGGTTCGAGTAGTAGTTTCTTCCTGAACGTGGACGATATGCACCCTCAAATGATTCTCAGTCAAATGGCTTCTTCATTTCACATTTGTGAAAGTCACAGTGAGCCTCCAGTTTGAACAGTCGAGTCGCAAATGCAACCATGCACTCACCCGTCATTTGACATGTTGTGCTGAATGTATGTCTCTCCTGGTCTACGTTGCGCTGAGGGTCAACATGTGTACACAGTGCCTCCTTGAGCCCCTCATATATCTTTATTTCTTCCTACGGGAATGTAGGGATGAGGTCTTCAACTTCATCTCCCACTAAGTTGATGAGCAATCTACTGGCAAACTTATCTGGCGCCTTCTCATCATATGCAGCCAAATAATTCTAGAACCATCTCAGCCATTTTTCCCATCGCTGTCCCCCCATGCCAAAAGGACCTGACCCGCGAAATGCAGCTGCTCTGGGTCCCTCATCCTCAGATTTTTCACTTGCCAGTGTAGGGGAGGACTGGTCCAGGAGACCCTCTCGCCTGCGTTTTCTCCCCAGGTGAGGGCAATGGCTCATTGGGCGTTCCCTCGTACCACCCGGGCCCAGGTGGTGGAGGGCTCACCCGCTGGAGACATTGCCCACACGTAGTGATTGCCCACACGTATTGATTGCCCACACGTATTGATTGCCCACACGTATTGATTGCCCACACGTATTGATTGCCCATACAAATTTAGCTAGGCCCAGAAACCATTTTTTGTCTAGTAAAGATGGTGTGAGCTCAGCGCACTGTAGCGCGGCCCCCACCCTTGGAGAGTCTCATCCCTGTTGCCGCAGCACCCTGGCAGATCCGCTGCGAGCACGTTCCCACGAACAAGACGGACATGAGCTAGCGCAATACGCTAACATTGTAACAGTTCACCTCCCGCAGTGTACTATCACTATCAGCATGACCCGGCCAGCAGGCCTGAACAATGAGAAGAACGGTAAAATGGTCATCTGATGGCAGACAGTCTTTATATATATGTATATATTAATGTCAAGACCTCTTGCAAAGTATGCTTTCTTCCACAAAATCTCTTATATTACAAACGCCTGTAGAATGTATTAAAATGAGAGAGCATGCTCCCATGATATAAGCAATGGCGAGCTCACACCATTACAGGTGGATGCTAATAATAAAGGAACGTTCCAGGGATCTGTTTGTTGCGTGTATCACTGGGCAGCCTACCTCCCATGGTTTTGCGCCATAACTAAGCTAATGCTGCTAGAGTACACGAGAAAGCAAATGCAACTATACTATGAACTCATGTAAAGGATGCGCGAGAATGCACTTATCATGTGTGTATGTCTAAGCCCCTTATGTGCCACCACCGTCACGTACAGTGGCGGGTCGTTTTCTATGTACTCCACCGATCCAACTACTACCTCATTTACTGCGAATGTATATGCATGTAACTAAAACACTGTAGCCGCTAGAATATAATGTACAAATATGGTGCTCGGACTGGGTATAATCGAGACACCTCCAGCAAAGGTTAAATGCATGTTTTGAAGTGATTTTAAATAAGTATTATAGAAAGTGTTCAAATGTTTGCGATGTCTTTACCTACATTCAGCAACACACGAGGGAGATACCTTTGTGAATGCGTACAAGGCCTCGATGTATCCCCCTCCCACCCTGCGAAGGCTGCCAAGACATGAGAACAGAGGCCCGCTCTGCGCTATCCCACCTCCCCCGACTAGACTGGAGCCACTTCAAAGATTTGTAGCCCCACTGCAGCACCCAAGGCCGCGGCCAGCCACCTGCATTATTTACAGCACAGCAGTAAACCTTTGTCTAAACTCCCGCGCCCCCTCGTAAACCCCACAACCCACCGGACCGTCTCAGACTTATGGCCCTGTGCAATCAGGACACCCAACACTTTGACAACACACAGCGAAACATCCATAACAACTTCTAACAAGACAGAAAGACCTGTACCACCCGTCCCAGGCCCCGAAGCTTAGCCCCTCGACCTATGGCCCCGGTCAACAGGACACGGGTAACCAGGCCTCGATATATTACCTCCAGACCCCTCACAAGGTGCATTCCTCCTGTGTTGCATTAACCTATAAAATAACCTATTGGAAGATGTACTAAAGAGAATAACACTGTAAATGACTGAATGACTGCGGTGTGCATGGCCGAGGGCAAGTAAGTCAGAAAAGGCATTCATCTCTGCCACAGGCAGCATTGGCACACCAACACCGCCCGTATGAACTCAAGCCGACCTGCCAGGCCCAGCCCAACCCACGAGGGTGACCAGTGACGTCCTTCAGCCAAGACCAACCACGCCGCAGCAGCACCTATAGTTAGTCGTCGCCACCCAATCCCAATGAACTTGTGCCCCCTATAGTATGTAGGTTTTGATGACGTTTTTTGTAAATATATACGCCTGTCTTTGCTATTGTCAGACAGAGCACTCTCGGAGTTTGCAGAGTTCTTTGCATGCCCAATTCTGATTGATAAACTCCCATTTACGCTCACCCGCACTCTGTCTTGGCCTTATTCCCATTTTGGGAGAGTCCTTCATTGTCTCTCATTGCGGGGAGGATCGTGCTGTTTGGAGACGCTTGCTTTCAGTGGTGACCCCGATAGCGTGATATTTATTTCTTCCCAACTCCTTATAACCGTCCCCTTTTGGCACGAGAATCTCCGGTCGAAAAGGGATACGCACGGTGAGCCGGCTCTGGGAGGCTGCCCGCCAACGGCGACCGGTACACTAAGAAGTGCGCACTCAATAGAGAGGGGGTACGGGATCCCGGTTGAAAAATCCCCTTTGAGTACCGCTCGCCGGAGCCGGGGCTGACTGTTGAGCTGACGGCGACACTGCCTGGACGGACCCAGTTTCGGAGACTATCGGTTCAAGACGGGCACGTGAGTACTGAGTGCGAGCGATTCTAAAGGGAGCGGGGAAAGAAGTGTAAGACAGATAACGATAGGGGGGGGTACGCAGATCTTCTAAGGATCATCTTAAATTTTCCTTGCTTTTTCTTTGCATATGGCCATTAGGATCAAGAGGTGAATAAGAGATAAAAGTGACGGGAACCTAGCTCCGAAAGGGGGTGGAAGGCGGCGCCGCATAGTGCTATCTTGACTAGTACTGGGAATATATGAAGAAGTGGAGTATAAAATAAAAGTGTTCAGCAAAAGGGGACACTGAGAGTACATTAGTGACCGCTATTACTTTTTTCCTTTCTTTTCTTTAAGGGTAGGGGGAGAATAAAGAACTGTGATTAGCACAAACTTAGGGAGACAGTAAGAGAAAAAGAGTCCTACTAGAAGGGGGAAAGCAGGTTAATATCTATATATATGCGCATCTAGATATTCAAATAAGACAAACAGGGACAGCCGGCTAGGGAGGAAAGGGAGGGCAGCGTGAATGGTGAATTGAGTGGTGCCAAGAGGTGTGTGCACCTCGTATGTGCTAGAAGACATTTTGATGTTGTGAATGTGTGAAGCGGTTATAAATGCATAATAGTTAAATGGTCATGGTAAGTGTGGTCGGATAAAACTTTTTTCCCTTTTCAGATAACGTCAATATAGTGAAGTGAGTGGGTACCTCTTTGATTTCCAGGCTGACATTGTCAAAATAAGGGATGGGTTGCTCTTGTATGTGCCCCCCAAAGAGAACGGAATAGACATTGTGTACGGCCAGTTCTGTATTTCGCAGTCAGGGAGGAGGAGAGCCCAAAGGGACCCAACATTGAATGTGAAGTAAAATATAAAGAATAATACTGATACTACATTTACATTGTAGTTGCAAATACACGGAGTCACACCAGTACTAGGAGAGCACAGAGATGGGGGCCGAAACACCCTTATCACATATTTGTAAGAATCTCCCGGGATACGTGGAGCGGATTAAAAAATATCACGACCAATGGGTGACCGAGCTAAAGGGGGAGGGGTTACCTCAGATTTGGCCCGAGGGAGGGTCATTTGATAAAAGTGTTCTGGATACGGTGGCCACATGCATTTTTCTAAAATACAAAGGAAAGCAGCTGCAAAATAGGAGGGAAATATTAGATCTTTGGAGGTTATTTGAAGAGATACCACCGCCTAAAACACCAGCATTAAATCCTGATCTCCCGTCCACCACAGACAATCCACTACTAATACAAAGAGATGTCAAAGAAGGGTCAAGTGTAGCGCCACCAGTAGAGGTAATAAGTTTGTACCCGATATTAAAGAAGCCTGTGCCCGCAGAGGGGTACAGTGACCCCACTTACATACCTCCCCCGAAAGATACTACACCCCACCGGCCCACGGCACCTCCGCCATATGAAAGCACGAGGGAGCGAGCCCAGGCAGGCACACAAAGGGTAGATATAGAGAAGCTCACAGATGATTTAGAGTCAAGACTATCGATAGCAAAAGATGAGCTCTCAAGGATAAAAGACATATGCGAACGAACAGCACTAGATGCAACTAGATCAGGGCGTACGTCCAGAGCACCAGGTGAACATAGAAAGCCCGAAGAGGGGTGGAAAAAGGGCGCGATCCTGTTCAGAATTGAGGAAGAACCAACGCAAATAATAGAAGTAGGGTCCAGAGAGGGAGATGTTGTAAACGAAGAAAGGCTTGGGGGAATTAGAGAGGAATTGCTGTGTGATATAAGGGACGAGTTAGAAGAAAGCGACAGGTTGAGTATGGCGATGGGAGGGGGAAGCGAGGGGGAGGAAGGTACGTGTTCAATGAGAACACTGGATGATGAATGGACGGGGCGATTAAGGAACAGAGTGGGGAAAATGGCATCACTGGGAACATCAGCAGCCAAAACGGGCCCGGATGGGACGATGAAAGGAAAGCTACAGCTCCCGTTGATACACAGGGGAGGAGGGAGGCCCAATTATATCCCATGGGCGCAGATGGATAAAGCCAATTTATTAAAGCTATTGCCCCCGTTATCAGGAGGGGCAAGTAAGTGGATATATGCCTTTGAGAAACATACTGCTGGGGTACCCCTAGCTATAGGAGATGTGAAAAGTCTGCTTGTGTCAGCAGTGGGCGATCAGGCTGAAAGAGTATGGGTAAAAGCCGGTTTCCCGGGAGTAACGTTAGACTGTGACCGCCATGATGGGGCATCCTTTAACACAGTGCGTGCCAGGGTGTGGGATGCCTTACGTGAAACATTCCCAGACACACCGGACTTACAGTCAGTGATGCAGTGTACAATGAATGACGGGGAGGAGGCTATGGATTACATTTTTCGGGTCCAAGAGATGTGGAGAGCAGAAACGGGCACGCCCTGGTATCAATCGACATCTTTATTTTATTTTATTATAAAGAGAGGGCTCCCAAAGGAAGTGCAGAAGGCGCTTGACAAGATAGCAGGTATTGAAGCAAAGGGATGGCCAGAAATTCAGAGCATAATAGTACACCATTGTAAAAGAATCAAGGAGAGGGTGAAGGAGGTGGCGCAGAAAAGATTGGCAGACGTGGCGAAGTTGGTACCCGTCAAATCTAGTGAAGGTTGCAGCAGCAGTAGCCGCGCTACCACACAGTAGAGAGGGAGATGATGAGGAGGAGGGGCTGATAGCACTCCAAGGAAGGGTGGCAACTAATTGGGCGGGAACAGCACAACGGCAGTGGACTGAGCAGGAGCAAGGTGGAAGTCCGCAGTGGCAAGAGTGGACCCCTCGAGGGGGACGAGGTGGGTACAGGGGTCGGAGAGGAGGCGGACAGGGGTACGGGGGAATGGGAGGAAACGGATGGCAGGGTCCCAGGGGCCCCCAGGGGAGTTGCTGGAACTGTGGACGATGGGGGCATTACTCCAGGGAGTGCAGAAGTAGACAAAACAATGGGTTCCAGGAGGAGGAGAATTATGGTCATCCACACCCAGGTAGCCCATTTGGTCTCCCAATGGGACAGCAGCAACTAAGAAACCCCGGCCAGGGTACCACGGGCCAGCAACAGGGACCCTAGTATAGGACACAGAACCACCCACAAAACAATGACAGTATGCAATACACGCCAGGTAACCCTTTCGCGACAACAGCAAACGGGGCCCCCGCGCCAGCACCTTATGGCGGCATGTCAGTGGTTTCAGGGAGTGTCTTTAATGAAGGAGGGGCAATGAGATACCCCGCATAGGACAGCCCACAGAGAACACTTGCGTGTCCAGTTCTATCCACCACCTACAATGCAGCAGAGGAACCATTGGTAGGGGCGCAGATAGGAGACAAGCAGTTTATATTCATGGTTGATTCGGGAGCGGAGAAATCATGCGTCAGAGAGGGCCGATTCCCGTTATCTAACAGGAAGTTAGAGACGCAGGTGTTCTCTGGGGCTGTAATTGAAGTTCCTTACACAGAAGCTTTGGATGTAACAGTGGGGGGTAAGACTGTGAAGGCACCCTTATTATATTACGAACATTCCCCAATAAACTTGCTAGGGAGGGATCTTCTGAGAAATGCAGAACAGATTCCATAACATTATTGACTTTGCTGGCCAACAAGGGGTACAAAGTGGACAAGGGAAAGCTACAGTACTGTCTGACAGAGGTCCTGTACCTGGGACAGCTGATTTCAAAAGATGGGAAAAGAATAATACCAGACAGAGTGGAAGCGATAAGATCAGTAAGAGAACCCACAACAGTAAAAGACATGCAGAAATTCTTGGGAATGTGCAATTACTGCCGAGCATGGATATTAGATTATGCGGCATACACCAGGCCCCTATTACAAGCATTAAAGGTGGCCCAACAGGAGAACAGGAAGATGGAATGGACGGAAGAGATGAGCTCCTCTTTCCAAACATTAAAAGATTTGATTTCAAGCGCCCCAGTACTCGCAAACCCTGATTATGGACGCGAATTTTACCTATTCTCACACTGCAAAGAAACTCTCATGACAGCAGTGTTGACTCAAAAAACGTCCTTAGGACACAAGCCACTGGCTTACTATAGTGGTACTTTAGATGCCGTGATGCAGGGCCATTTCGCGTGCGAGCAATCACTCGCTGCAGCCGCGTTCGCGATTGAAAAAAGTGCCACAATAGTAATGGGTTGCCCTGTGACATTGTTTGTGGAACATTCATTATTTGCAATACTCGAGAGATCAAAAAGCACACTGACCACACAGCGGGCGACTGCCTACGAGATCATATTGTCCAGTGCCAACATCCATATAGTGAGATGCAAGACAGTGAACCCCGCCACATTCATTACAGAAGCGTGCACACTGGAAGACATGCAGAACCACGATTGCGCAACCTACACAGGAGAGAGAAGGGAGGACACAGTGGTGTGTGAGAACGCTCTAAGCGAGGGGGAAGTGTATTTTGTGGATGGGTCCGCATCAATTGACGTGGACACGGGAGAAAAACACGTTGGCATGGCAGTAGTGAGGTTAGAAGACGGTGAGTACGAAACACTGGTACAATATCGCCTCCCATCACATTACTCCGCACAGGCAGCAGAACTGATTGCGCTCATAGAAGCACTACATGCAGCAAAGGGTTGTGCAGTGACAATATACACAGACTCAGCTTACATGACAACTACAGTACATGGAGGCCTAGCAAGATGGGGGCGTAGGGGATTTAGGCGGGCAGACGGAACACCAGTACAGCATGCAGAATTGTTGAAAGAGTTAATTGAGGCCCTGCAAAACCCTACAGCAGTAGCAATAGTAAAGTGCCAAGCACATACATCCAACACAGATGTTGTGTCTTTAGGGAACGCGGCAGCGGATGCTGCCGCCAAGGAGGCTTCCTATTTTCAGAAAAATGACACAGGTGAATACATGCTTAAGCACAAGACGAACGAAGAGCCCCCAGAGGGATATAATATGATGCCCATAGCACAAATAATAGAATTGCAGGAAGGAGCCAGTGCAGAGGAAAAATTAATGTGGACAAAGCGAGGGTGCAGCAAGTCAGGAACAGACCTGCTGTGGCGGCAAAATAACTCGGGGAAAGTGGTAATGCCAATACAGCTATTAGAGATTGCATTTCAACAGCTACACTTCCCTGCACATAACACCAAACAGCACATTGCAGCAGAAATACAGGAAGAATGGTTCGTGCCCTGTCTCCAGGAGCATGTGTCTCGATTGGCAATGGAATGTACAACATGCCAAATATACAATTCAGGAATGACATTACGCACTCTCCGGGGAACAATTCCTAAACCCATTGGCCCATTCAAGGAACTGCATATAGATTACGCAGACATGGGGGAAAGGTGTAATGGCGCACGGTACATGATCGTGGTTGTGTGCCCATTTTCAAGGTGGGTGGAAGCAGGACCTTGCGCACGACCTGATGCCAAGAGCGCCGCCAAGTTCCTAGTAAGGGAAGTGTTCCCACGCTGGGGAATTTGTGACGTGATTCGCTCAGACAACGGCACTCATTTTGTGAATGAGCTTTTTAAGGAAGTCACTACATTATTGGGAATAAAACATAAATTATGTTCAATTTATCATCCTCAAAGTAATGGCGTAGTGGAAAAGATGAACGGACTGTTGAAGGGCAGGTTATCAAAACTATGCTTGTCATTAAAGAAGAATTGGATTTACTGCCTACCCCTTGCGCTATTTGAATTGAGAAATCAGCCAAGCAAAGACCACCATTTGTCCCCGCACGAGATCGTGACTGGGAGACGAATGAACACAGCACACTCGCCACTGCGCGAACACTCAGACGCTCATAGAAGCGCCGCGATATTGGGAGATGAATTCACAGATTATTTGGGGAAATTGACAAGGGCAGCGCGCGTGATATCAAAGCAACTCTCCCCACCCTTCACTAGAGAAGAGGGAAATGTAACAGGCTCTGTCACGGAGCCAGGGCAACAGCTACAGCTAATGCCAGGCGACTGGATTTATGTCAGAAGCTTTGTGCGTCGGTGGAATGCACCACGATTCCATGGCCCATACGAAGTAATATTTTGCACGCCCACGGCAGTGAAGGTCAAAGGGTTGAGGTACTGGGTGCACTTGACCGACGTACGGAAAGCATATAGCAACGTACAAGAGGAGGTAGATGAGGAGGCACAGACAACAGCAAACGATGCAACTGAGCAGAATGACTAAATATGAACTTATGTGTATGTGTTGGTACTAAACTTGAATAAATGCACAACTGATAAAGATATTAACTTTTACCTGGTTGAGTGTATATATATATATATATATATATAGTTAATGGAATGCCAAATTATAGCCTGTATACACCCTTGTCTGTGAATACCCCTCCCCGCCTCCCCACCCCTTTCCATTCCCCGTCACATGTATATTGGCACTGATGGTGCTAGCAAAATGTTTACATGTATGCACTCAATGCACTTTTATATCTTAAAACAGGAGCTTCCATGGCATCTAACGGGCAGCCTGCAACGGATAGATTTACTAGAATTAGAGAGTGGTTAACTGCGAAATGCATATATTCGTATGAATGTGGACTATCTGCGTGCATTATATTGTTTTTTACATTAATGCTTGGTCTGGTTACATACTGGTTCATAGCGTTCATCTCTATCGAGATGAACGAGGGGGGAGGGAACAACACAACTACTGGGGCCAATACAACTGCAAGTGTCAATGCCAATACAAGGGAAGGTGATTTCTTGGTATGGGACGGAACTAAACTTGTGTGGGGCTACTATACTACGCCATCCAATGTTGTCATCTCACAAGATGGAGGGCCAAAGGGTAAAAGGCAAAATAACACACTGTCCCCACCTGAGATGTCTAATTACAATGCTCACAGCTTAAACGACCGAAACCCCTCTGCCATATCCTGGTTGTATAACACCCCCACCAGCCAACCTGCCCCCATGGCCATAGACAATCAAAGAATGAAAGCAACACATGAAATATTATATGATGACTGGGTGAAGGGGGGCGGGAAGGGGAAAGGGGGGTCTGTTTTACCCTTCGTTCAGGAGGCTGGGAAGCGCCAAAGGAACAAGAATAACAGACGAAAGAGGGAAGCAGGGAGGAGGAAGTATGATGAGTACTATGGGCTAGGTCTAGATAAGATGGAAGACCCACGACACCCCCACCAAACAAATAAGTGGTATGCAGACATGAGTGCCACAGCTAAACAAACAACAAACGAGAGCTGTTATGTTTGCTCCCTCATCCCTCACGCATCAGGTACACCCAAAGTACTGTTACCCAAAGAGTTGCCAATTATAGATGCCCAATGTCTCCTTCATCTCACGTTATGCAGAATTAAGAACACCTTCCAGGCACATGAAGTGACTTTTCAAATGTTGCAGAACGAGAAAACGTGCTACCCAAAACCGTCAGGGGTTGTATGTCTGAAAGAACCGTTTTTTGTAATTGAAGGGACACTTTTTTCTGATAACAAGTGGAAGAACGAAGAAGTAATGTGTAAAGCTGAAGCACTGAGGGGTGTGGCACCGGAGAAATTGCAATGGATAGAAGAAACGTGCACACCCGTATGGAAGGAACACATTTCAAAGTTAACTTGGGTTACGCCCATCGAAAAGCTTTTCAAGCTGCAGAGTGAAATAGACTATGAACTGTGTTTTAAAGGAGAAGGGAGAACCCCCATGGGAACAAACAAGAGCTGTAACAAGACCCTCACCATCCCAGATCTAAGAAAAGGGACTGCGGCCCTTATGGACACATACTGGGTATGCGGCAACCAGGCATACCTACACCTCCCCCCGTCATGGAGTGGCAGCTGCTCAATGGCCACTCTGCACTCAGCCCTAATGGTGATACCCGAAAGCCACATCGATGGGAGCAAAAGGACACAGGAGCGCATGCAGCAAAGTGTGGCTCAACCAACTTCAGAGTCACAAATTTATGTCCTGTCTTCTGGAAGCAAGGGAGAGGTGCTGACCCGCAACAGACGAGCATCAAACTATATATCAAAGGCGTCATCAGAACTATTGGCTCAGATCCCAGACAAATATCGATTATTCAGCTCAGCAGAAACATTTTTTGCCTCGCTCGTATCAAGTGTCCAAGCAAGGGCTAACGCAAAATGGCTCCAGATAACCCGTTGGGAATTAATTCAGCTGGCAAACGACACTGAAGAAGGTTTTAACATAATAAAGGTCGAACTAAGAGCCTTGCGACTGATGACCATGCAAAACAGGTATGTCCTGGACCTGTTGACGGCGATGGACGGCGGTGTTTGCCGAAAAATAGGAAGTGCCTGCTGCACTTTTGTACCTTCTGAAGACGCAGAGAATGGCTCCCTGTCCCATGTGATCGAAGCAGTCCACAACCTAGGAGAAAAAATGAAGATGGAAGGCGGAGCAGAAGATAGTACATGGTTCGATAACATCTTTTCCTGGGTCCCCTCATGGCTTGGAACAACTGTGAAATTTTTGATGCCAGCTGTGGTGTTCCTCCTTTTGATTTTCTGCCTGTGCCAGGTGGGTCTTCGAGTCTGTGCTAACGCAGTACCAAATGGTGCAATGATGATGGTGACAATGGGCAACTCACACGGTACAATAAAAACGATGCAAGAAGCACAAGTACAAACAGGGGTAGACAACACACCCAGGTACCAACTGGTGCCCATGTACCACGACAAGGAGATTGTAGATAAGCTGTGGCACACCACCATCAAAGAGCCCCGCATACTAGAATGGTACGAGGAAGTTTGGGTAGATTTGGAGGGAGATGGCGGGTGTATATATCTCACGTGTACTCCAGATGAATACGCCAGGAGAGGTGAGAGCTTAAGGGGGGTGTGCAGAGCATGGATGCCTATCAAAGGAACTCCTGCATGGGATGAGGCGGTTATGGACGAAGCAGAATGTAGGAGGATAGAGGAGCTAAAGAATTCGTTACTTAAGTAATGAAAGGGGGGAAATGTAGGGGAGGACTGGTCCAGGAGACCCTCTCGCCTGCGTTTTCTCCCCAGGTGAGGGCAATGGCTCATTGGGCATTCCCTCGTGCCACCCGGGCCCAGGTGGTGGAGGGCTCACCCGCTGGAGACATTGCCCACACGTAGTGATTGCCCACACGTATTGATTGCCCACACGTATTGATTGCCCACACGTATTGATTGCCCACACGTATTGATTGCCCATACAAATTTAGCTAGGCCCAGAAACCATTTTTTGTCTAGTAAAGATGGTGTGAGCTCAGCGCACTGTAGCGCGGCCCCCACCCTTGGAGAGTCTCATCCCTGTTGCCGCAGCACCCTGGCAGATCCGCTGCGAGCACGTTCCCACGAACAAGACGGACATGAGCTAGCGCAATACGCTAACATTGTAACAGTTCACCTCCCGCAGTGTACTATCACTATCAGCATGACCCGGCCAGCAGGCCTGAACAATGAGAAGAACGGTAAAATGGTCATCTGATGGCAGACAGTCTTTATATATATGTATATATTAATGTCAAGACCTCTTGCAAAGTATGCTTTCTTCCACAAAATCTCTTATATTACAAACGCCTGTAGAATGTATTAAATTGAGAGAGCATGCTCCCATGATATAAGCAATGGCGAGCTCACACCATTACAGGTGGATGCTAATAATAAAGGAACGCTCCAGGGATCTGTTTGTTGCGTGTATCACTGGGCAGCCTACCTCCCATGGTTTTGCGCCATAACTAAGCTAATGCTGCTAGAGTACACGAGAAAGCGAATGCAACTATACTATGAACTCATGTAAAGGATGCGCGAGAATGCACTTATCATGTGTGTATGTCTAAGCCCCTTATGTGCCACCACCGTCACGTACAGTGGCGGGTCGTTTTCTATGTACTCCACCGATCCAACTACTACCTCATTTACTGCGAATGTATATGCATGTAACTAAAACACTGTAGCCGCTAGAATATAATGTACAAATATGGTGCTCGGACTGGGTATAATCGAGACACCTCCAGCAAAGGTTAAATGCATGTTTTGAAGTGATTTTAAATAAGTATTATAGAAAGTGTTCAAATGTTTGCGATGTCTTTACCTACATTCAGCAACACACGAGGGAGATACCTTTGTGAATGCGTACAAGGCCTCGATGTATCCCCCTCCCACCCTGCGAAGGCTGCCAAGACATGAGAACAGAGGCCCGCTCTGCGCTATCCCACCTCCCCCGACTAGACTGGAGCCACTTCAAAGATTTGTAGCCCCACTGCAGCACCCAAGGCCGCGGCCAGCCACCTGCATTATTTACAGCACAGCAGTAAACCTTTGTCTAAACTCCCGCGCCCCCTCGTAAACCCCACAACCCACCGGACCGTCTCAGACTTATGGCCCTGTGCAATCAGGACACCCAACACTTTGACAACACACAGCGAAACATCCATAACAACTTCTAACAAGACAGAAAGACCTGTACCACCCGTCCCAGGCCCCGAAGCTTAGCCCCTCGACCTATGGCCCCGGTCAACAGGACACGGGTAACCAGGCCTCGATATATTACCTCCAGACCCCTCACAAGGTGCATTCCTCCTGTGTTGCATTAACCTATAAAATAACCTATTGGAAGATTTACTAAAGAGAATAACACTGTAAATGACTGAATGACTGCGGTGTGCATGGCCGAGGGCAAGTAAGTCAGAAAAGGCATTCATCTCTGCCACAGGCAGCATTGGCACACCAACACCGCCCGGATGAACTCAAGCCGACCTGCCAGGCCCAGCCCAACCCACGAGGGTGACCAGTGACGTCCTTCAGCCAAGACCAACCACGCCGCAGCAGCACCTATAGTTAGTCGTCGCCACCCAATCCCAATGAACTTGTGCCCCCTATAGTATGTAGGTTTTGATGACGTTTTTTGTAAATATATACGCCTGTCTTTGCTATTGTCAGACAGAGCGCTCTCGGAGTTTGCAGAGTTCTTTGCATGCCCAATTCTGATTGATAAACTCCCATTTACGCTCACCCGCACTCTGTCTTGGCCTTATTCCCATTTTGGGAGAGTCCTTCATTGTCTCTCATTGCGGGGAGGATCGTGCTGTTTGGGGACGCTTGCTTTCACCAGCCTCTGGCCTTCTCTCTCTTCACTCCCGGACATGTTGGCCGCAGACCTTGCACTCCAGGAAGGTTTGGTGCTCACCAGCTTGATATGTTAAGCTTTCTCTTTTCTTCTTTTCTTTTTCATGTGGGGAGATGTGGACATCTCATCCTCGTCCGCAGATTTCCTGTCTCACTTTATCTGGGGCCTAGGGTCTCTCTAACTGCTGCTGCGCCGCTTCGCGCCAAAATGAGGGACACAGAGACAGGAGAACGTAAACTGCCTTTATTTATGTTCTTTCTCACACTGCTGACCGTGGCAAAAAAAATGTTGCGCATGCGCAAGGTCACGTATTCTCATTGGTCCGACCACAGCGTGACGAGGCTCCTTGTTATGCTGTGTTAACTGTGTCCTTCCCAGACACGACAGCTAAGAAGAACATTTCACAACCAGGTGCCTTCTCATCAACATCTACTTTGTAGCAAAATGCTTCACAGGCATTTACGTCCTTGTCAGCAAGGGCTAATCAGATCTTCTATTTATCGCAGAGACCTGGCTAACCCAAATAATTGCACAAAAATCATGTGGTGGCTCCAACAGCCCACAATATTATTTTTGTGTAACTTGTGTAGAGCAGTTACCACGAAAGCCATGAAGAAGTTGCAACAACCACACACAAGACCCACATCACACGGCCATCATTGTTATGTGCCTCTCAGAATCCAGATAAGTGACACAACACGAGTTGTGGGCAGTTTTGTACACTCTTTTACGGCACTTGACTGCCCGGTCATTCTTGAAAGGCCCTTAAAAGAATGACTGGGCAGTCAAGCGAGGTAACAGAGTGCACAAAACTGCCAACAACACATGTTCTTTCACCTATCTGGATTCGGCACTACTCACCCTCCTCCCTATTTTTTTTTTTAAATGATTTAGTTTATTTATAAACTTTTTCATCTGTTTCTTAAGAGTTTGAAAGAGTAGTGAATGAGATATGTCTCAGGAAGTTCTTCTATTGAGTTCCAGTATGGTGCTGAGAAAGAGAGTGATTGTGTATGTGTATTTGTTGTTTTGCCCGCTGAGTAGGGTGGCCCATCTTTCTTCTGTGTTCATTTGTTGTGATGAGAGCTCAAAGAAGGCCCCAAAATGTTTGCGTTGGAATGAGAGTGATTGGCATTCCATCACCAGATGGAATAGGGTTTCTGGCATCGTTTCAACCTTGCAGAATCGACAGTGGTTGTTTGTGGTAGCAATCTGCCTCGTTGTTGCCAGGTATGAGTTTGTAGGTAAGGTGCTCAAACGTATTCTTGGAAATGTTGTTCTGATGGTTTGATCTGGAAACAGTTGGAGGTATGGTGGTAGTTAATGTATTTTTCTGTTGTCTTTGGTGCATTGGAGGGTCTGTTTGTAGGCATTTTTCATTTGGATCGTTTTTATCCAGTCATTCCGGAGAAGTTTGATTTTGCCGTGTTGTGGGCGAAGGGTTACGAGTTCTTCTGATATCTCTTCACTTTCCATTTCCTTGATGATAGACTGTTTCCATTTTTGTAATACCGTGTTGTTGAAGGTAGTTGCCTGAGCCCTCAGAATTTGAATCGCTGGGGTTTTCTCGTTGGAAAGGATTTTTCGGAAGATATCTAGTCTTTCCAGAGGACGATGGATGCAATTGATTGGGTTGCCATTTCGTGTCGTATTCTCGGCATTGGATACAACTGGGGGAGGTGGAGAATCTTGCGCCAAAAAATGGCTTCAAATTTCATCCAGTTTACTGTGCCAACATTCATCATCGCTTCTGTTCCGCACGTTATTATAGGGATGTATTTTTGTCTGTAATAAGCAATGATAGGTCTAAAAGAGAATTGCCCACATTTCCTGTCAAGTAGACATCTTGTCGTGCCAGGGTTTGTGATGTTTGTTCTATTTTATCTATCTTCCGATTTAGATTGATTTATTAGAATGCCCAGATATTTGAAGGTTGTCATGTTTTCTAGTTGGGTTCCATTGATGTTCAATGTTGGTTGTTTTACTTTTTTTGTCTGTGGTTTGGATAAAGTCATTGTTTTTGTTTTTGGAGTATTGATTGCTAGTTCGTTTTTGTTCATGTAGCTGCTCCGCGCTGTCAGGGCTGCTTGTAGTCCAAAGGGTGTTTTATCAAGCAGGATGATGTCATCTGCATTTGCCATAGCGTCGACTGGAGTTGAGTTTATTTTCGGAGGATTGGTTTGGTTGCTGGTCAGATGTTCTTCAATGTCTGCTGTGAACAGATTGTATAGGGTTGCCGCGAGGGGGCACCCTTGCTTTAGCCCGTTTAATGTGGCAATTGGTCTGGTGGTGGTGCCTTGTTTTGATAGTCTCACTTTTATGGAGGTTTCGGAGTACAGTAGGATGATTGGCTCCAGGATGTTCGATGGGCACTTCCATGTTTTGAGTTTCGACCATAGTTTGTGGCGTGATATGGCAGTGAAGGCCATCTTCAGGTCGATAAACGAAACATGTATAGTGGTGTGAGTGTTGATGGCTTCATGTTTTATTAGATGAAGTAGTATCAGGTTGATGTTGGTTCAAATGTTGGTGGTAAATCCTGTTTGCCTGGCCGAGAACCTGCCGTTGTCAATTGCCCAGACAGTTAGTTGCTTCAGCAGTGTTGACGCAAAAAGTTTTCTGAGCGAATCCAGTAGGGCGATTGGGCGAAAATTCTGCGGTTCATCTCGGGGGCCTTGTTTATAGATGGGGACGATTGTGGCCGATCTCCAAAGGTTTGGAATTTGGTTGAGTGTATTTATCAGGGTTATGATCTGACACATGAAGTTCGCCCAGGCCGGCGGGTCTTGCTTGATGACGGCATTGGATATTCCGAAAGGGCCAGGTGCTCTAGAGGTGTTTAGGCTTTTGATCATTTGTATCATTTCGTTATAGTCCACATTTACTTGCCATTTTGTTTCGTTCTTGATCGTTTCATCTTGGGGGTGCGATGGTCGAGCTCCATAGATGGTTGAAAAATGTGTGATCCATATTTCTTGTGAAACATTAGACGTCAATTTATGTTGTTTTTGTGGATTATCATTAAGGAGATTCCAGAGCAGCTCGTGTTGTGTGACTTTTATGTTTTCATAATGTTTTTTTTGCGTCAACTTGCTGAAGCATTTTTTGAGATTTTTTCCAGTTAGTGTATGTTTGTTTCAGTCTTTTAATCTGCGTCATGTTTTCTTCAGGATTTGTTTTCTTTAGGTGCCGTAGCGATTTTGCTAGGCATTTTTTCCCCTCAGCTATTTCCTGATTGTATGTGTGCTGGTGGTTTTTTTGTGGTCGGTTTTTAACTGTTTGCCGGAAGGGTAGTAGAATCCATTCATAGTTCAGTTTTTCGGCGTCTATCAGGTTGGAAGCGTAGAGTTTCTTTGGTAGGTGTGCCATTGCTGCTTGCGAAATGCGTAGTCTTGATGTTGTTCCATCAAGTTCTAGTGGGCATGCTGGTGTGGTTTCTCCTTGTTCAGATAGCAGAGGCGAGTGCACAGTTAGTTGATTGTGGTCGCTTTTATCCGATGTTATCGTTTGAGCTGACATAACAGATTCGTGCAAGTTGTGTGATAGAAATATATAGTCAATGATTGCGGTTTTGGATCCTCTGGACCATGTTGGCGTGTAAGCTGTCAAGTTGTTCCTTGCATGGTTTAGGAGGATGAGGTTGCGGGTGATGATTTTGTTCATCCATCTGCTTGCTTTTTGTGAAAGTTGTGGTTGAGTTCGGAGAGTACCATTCTGGGTGAATAAGTTGATGTTCAGGTCTCCAAAGATTATTATTTCTAGTGGTGGGTGATTTCCAACCAGTTTATCGATTGTTATGAATACTGCATCGATGAATGCTTCAGTTGTTATTGCTGCAGGGTTCCAGTAGAGATTTAATATTGAGATTGTTATCTCAAGCTTTTTTTGTCTCGGATGATTCTCAATACTCCTTATTTTTGTTAGTTGGATCCAGGAATTTGTTTTCAGTGCTCACTACCGTCCATTGGGGGTTTATCTTGATTAGGGTGAGGAGGCCTGATGCTGGTCTTCCTTGTTTTTTGACTATTGCAGAGTTGAGAAAGGTGAGAAAGCCATCGCAGACTGAGGTTTCGGTGAGCCATGTCTCTTGCAGGCATATGATTTGATCATTTTCGCTTCACTCGCACCTATAACTATGGGCCCCGGGGCATTACCTGACTCGGTAATGCCCCATCGGTGAGGGTCTTATTGCTTAATTACTGAGTGGCCAATGTGGAAAAATACTCATAATCTGGCCGCATCCCAAATATATAAACTTGTTTGCGCACTGACCAAGAGATTATTTAACTACAACTTGTATATATCTCACATTGGTATGGCCCTGAAATACTCTCATAGGTCTGGTAGGATACTGTTGCATAGCCCCAAATGACAAATGTGATTTGTACAAATAAAATAGACCTCATTTCGAATTTGGAGGTAATTCTGTTGGAATTACTGACCAACTGTTTTACCGCTACTGCCACTCTGTTCCGTGGATTTACAGCAGAATTCGAGGTGTTGGTAAAGCTGTGTTAATTTTTGGGGGTCCCTAGGACTCCATGAGGAATCGTGATGAATTTGGCACCAGGCATTTGTTTCTGAATGTCCACAAATATTTTTTTTTAAAACCTCTACATGTGTTTTGCCACTTAGATGTGGCTCTTCGGGAGGAAAAAATGTCTCTTTTAATATTTGATGGTTTTTGTTGACTAATTCATGTCTTCTTGAAAGGAAATTGAAAATAGATGCTTCCCAATTTCTGATTCATTGACTGCTTCTGTGGAGTACCCTCAACGGATCTGCATTCATTTGTCCAGTCGAGCACATGTTTATTCCAAATTATTTTCAAAATAATTTGTAGTCATTCAGGAACAAATGACAGTTGCCATTTCACCACGATTATTTTACAGGAGTAAGAAGCTCTATTCCATTGAGATGTTAGCCAACTAGCCACAGAGGCCAATAGAGCCAAAGGACCGTTTCAGGATTCTAATTATGTCAGCATTAAATCATGAGATTAGTTCAATAACATGGGAACTATGAAGAAAATAATATTTTTTCAGTACAAGGATTGAATCTACAAACAATATAATTTGCTCCATCCTGAGTCCAATTGAACTATATTCTTATGGCATATAAAGACCCAAAGGAGCTCATTAATCAATGGGGACTATTACAACAACTTAGAACAATTAAGAAATTAGCTCTGTAGAAGGACAATTTTTTGTAATATACCTACTTTTCATTCATTTTTTCCTATGATAAATAACGCTTTTGAAGATAAAAAAATGTTGTTTGAAGACTTATTGGCACATAGTTTCCCAACATGTCCAAAGTAGATCTGCGTGTAGGGGTGAACAAGGTTTATCTGAATTAGTCACCTGTGTTGCTCTACCACCTGTTTCTGTGGAACAATGTAAATATTAAGCAGCAGTGGTGAGAGGGATGGCACATTTTATGTGGAACATTCTAAAGCCTCCATTCAGCCTTTGTTGACTCTGATAGTGGCACTACAGCTGAATGCAGTCTATGGCCATTCTAGACATTTTTGTCTACTCTTCTATTAACATGTTTTAGTGGATTAGGGTGGTATAGGTTTGCAGAAAGATTAAGAATAATTAATACATTAGATATTGCGGTAGGGCCTGTACGCCATATTTGAAATATGCCCTGGCTAACCCGATTAAGCAAATTGTGCCCATGTGTTTACTCTTGTAGTGCATGATTCAAAAGGTGGCTACCCAGGTAGCTTATTCATAAATGATGATATGCTCTCTTTCTTTTGGGGTTCCTTGTAAACTCCTCTAGAGCATGGCTTGCCTGTTGCCATTTGTGAGTGTCTACATGTTATTTAGACTCAGAATTGGTTAGCCCTTTTTATATAATCCACAGCCACAATCTCTGCTGGGCACCCCTCAGGATGATGCCAAGGATTGACATATTCTTGGCATCTAGGAATGGCTTACATATCTTTTGAATCAAACCGAGTAGATACTTCATCGCTTCCAGGGTAGCAGGATCAAAATCAACTAGACCTAGAATAAATTACATTAGTGTTAAAGATCAATCTTTTCTTACTACCCTGATGACCATTAAGAGCAATAGCGGAACTAACTCTTTGCATCAGTAGACATACACTGTCATGTTCTTGTAAATTTTCTGGATCAATAGGCCAATGTCGTTACTGTTACTGTGGCATTGAAGAGGATGGTAGACCGGGGTCAAATCATACCAAAGGATTACCAGAGAAGAATCTCAAAATCTATGCTTCTTCCCTTATCACCCCTCCTTCATACATCCACGGTCCTGCTCCCAAGCCTCCAGGCACACCAGGTCTACTCTACAGGAAGACAGAATTACAAGATGGGCAAGAATGTAAATTGTATGGATCATCAATAAGTGATGGAGATTGAGGGAACATGGGAAGAAAGTTCGGGTTTGTAAAAAGCCAGTGTTTGAACTTCCAAAGGTTCTCTATATATACATACTCTTACCTGGTGGACGGATTGTATTGCATACTAAGGCAACACTGGTGTACCTATCAGTGCTCCAACAATTTAATGGGCAGAGAGAAAAGGGTGTGGGGTTCAACTTCTTCGTAGGATAAATTGCCCAAAATAAGGTGAACTAGTGGTGATGTCATGCATTGAGAGCAGCATTTGCTGTATTGGAATGTGTAGTTTGCATTAAACTAGGAGCATGCCTCTTCCTTTAAGAATTGCCCCATGACTTACAACCACTTCTACTTACCATAATCACTACCGTGAGGAGAAACGTGCTCACTGCCATGACACTGAAGCTGTCTATGAACCACGTGTACCAGATGGTTGCATTGGAGACGCCCATGTTCTTCATCGTTTCCTTCAGCCTCATCTCCTTCTCCAGCACAATGCTCTTCACCATCATGGAGACCGAGTAGATCCAAGCCAGCACCATGAAGATGGGGAAGCAGCGGTTCAGGGTGATCATAAACCTGGAATCGAGGCGAGAAAGAAGCAAGATGGTCAAGAGCCCGTCACACAGCTGGTGATTGTGCTTTATATTGGGAAAAGGCATCATTATCATCAAGAGCCTATTTCTGGAATGTAACGGTTCACAATAGATACACATTTTTCTCAAACAACTACTCATCTGGCAGTTACAATTATTATGTCCGAAATCATTTTAAAAACAAACAAGAAAAGTAAATTTCTTGTAATCTCATGCAGTGGCAGCTAGTGAATTTTTGAATTGGAGGGTGTCAATTTTAGCCACAAATATGCATGAGCGACCAAGCATAGCGATGGAGCCCCAACCAAGGGGGGTTTGTGGAGTTCTACCCCCAAGAACATTACTTGAATAATGGGTTAAAATGGTGCATTATACAGCACACTTTCTGTGGAAAATTGGGTAAATAGCCAGATAGTTTGAATTGGTTTTGTTCGGTATGAAAAGAAAACAATAGGTTGAAGTCACCAAATGTCCACAGGAGCATTTCCCAACACATTCTTATTTTTATGATGTCTTTCCCCACTATATATGCCAGTATAAAAAATATTGTCATGCTGGCTGCGCCACTACATTTCCATGCTGGCTGCACCAACATATGCCAGTATTCTCATGTAAAAACATACTCATATTTGCTTTGTACATAATGCAAGTAATGATATTATAAGAGAACATGTCCAAGCTAGCTCTGCCAATATATGCCAGTACCTGCACATTAGAACCTACTCCTGCTGCCACAATTAGAAAACATGTCCGACATGTAATAAGGCTTATGTTTGCTTTATCATAGATGCCCAATAAAAATGGCATGCCACAGTAAAAAAAATGGCTATACTGCATGCACCAAAATGCCAGTCTAGCCTCATAATAAGACTTATCATGCTTGCTTTATTTTAAATTCCTAATAAAATGTCATGCCACAGTAAGAAATGGCTAGACTGGCTGCATCAAATAGCAGTATAGCTTGCTTTATCATAAATGGGCAATGAAAATTGGTATGCCAGAGGCAGAAAACGTAAGTGTTACTATGTGGCTAGACTGGACTGCATTGCAGCAGCCTGTCTGGTTATGCTTAATGCCTCTGGCATTTTTTTTTTTTTACTCTGCTTCATTGTTAAAGCCAACATGATATTATGTTGGCTTTAACATTGATGCTCAGGAAAAATGCACCCATCCCTCGGCATCCCAAATCAGAGGCCTGTTCACTAGCACAATGATCATCATTCACAATGCTGGTGAACTGGCTTCTAATTCATCCCCACATCAAAGGTCTTCTCACCAGCACGTTGAGCAGCAGTCATCGTGCTGGTGTGCGAGTCTCTGCTTTGATTCCTGAAGGCAGTATTTCATGCAGCATGGAGACTGATGGGGAGAAGACTGTACTATTCATGTTTTCAAGTGCCAGATGGAAGGGTGCAGAAGAAAGGCTCTGACACTGAGGTGACAAGTTTTGGTCATAAACGTTTATTAAAGTAAATTGAGGGATGGAAAAAGGCCTCCCTGTTCCTAAATGCTAAGAGGGGTTTCCCTGCTTCAAAGAAAACAAGTGAAGCTATCCGCATGCCAAAGAAAACGTTAGTCAGAGTCGTGTCCAAAAACCCTAATTCTGCCCCAAACACTAATAGCATAAATCTAAAGTGCAAAGATTTTCTCTTCTCAAAAGGTGAGGATGAAATTCTTTCATCAAAGGAAAGTGCCAAATGTCAATGGTTGTATTAATAAAAGAAAATGTTCTCTTCCAAAGACACACTGTTCCAATATCCAGGGAATTACTCCTTTCCTCTGGATTCTTGCTAGTTCCACTTCACAAGCTAAGAGGTTGGCTCCAGAGAAACAATATCTATTCCGCCAGGTTACTTGCCTTCCTTTCCCTTGTTTTTCCACTTTTTCATAAATAGTCGGCTTCCTGTTGAAACCTGGGTGTTTGTTTATTATCTGGGTGGGTCTGATTCACTTTCGTGCCAAATACTATCCAGAGGGATATGACAGTTTCTCAGAGTCTCTTCCGGTTGGTTCCCAGACCAGTGCTTTAAACGGGCCAGTCCTACCCAACCCTAAGTACCTGCACTTATTATTTTTGAGCATTTAAGTACCTGAACTTCTTAAAGCCTGAAAGAGAGTACCGGTCTCGACTGCACAGCGATGTGAAAATGAAAGCATTTCATTTCACATTACAATGAGAGACTATGCTCCTGCAGCCCTGGCTGAGGAACGCTGTGCAACCTCCCTCCTCCCCCATCTGCAGAGCCCATAATATCTCCTTCAGGGCCTACCCTGCAGAACCAAAGGAGTGACAGGCATGCAGCTCTGGCACTCTCAGGACATTAGGTGCAGAATACCATTGCGCTAAGTGGGCTTCACCTGTTATGCATGGGGTCCATTGAGAGTTTTCATATGGCGCAAAGATTGATTTGGAAATCCTGGGCAAGTTTCTTTGTTATTAGGACTGCCCTTTCTAATATGCAAATGTTTATGTAACTCAAGTTGTGATTGAACGTTTCTGACTGAAAACCTGCACACAGGTCCAGTTAACTACCAATGTCCTTATCATTACACAATGAAAGCGAGCAATAATAAAGCTCCTCTTTTAAAGCTTTGTTAACAGCCATATCTGCTAGTTTGACATGCATAAAAGAAAGTCTCAAATAATGGATATTCAAATGTTCTTAACACAATGCATAACAACAAATTGGATGTTTTTGTGAAAGAATCCGAGATACACTGCTTAACTGAAGTGTGTGTGTGCTCCTTGGCAAATAATTTAACCTCACTGACTGCACACACTGGGAGTCCTAAAAGCCTGCGAGCTTGTATACATGACAATACGGGTGTCAAAGCAAGTCAAAATCAGTCTACGATGGATGTGAGTCTTTGAGAGATGGTTGCATTCGGCTGATAGAGTCAAATGTATGATGATGTAAGGTAATGACAGAACACTAAACACGATACTGAAATTATGATTGGAAACACAGGGCTGTTTTAGCAGAGCATGTTCCCAAGGCCATATTCTACAGAGAAGTGTGAGAACATAACTGAAGTGAGAGTGTGGAAAGTGAGACATAAAGAAATGTACACAGAGAATGAGTTAGGAAGAGCGAGACATATAGAAAGTGAGACAAATGGAGAACTAGGAAAACGAGATACAGAAGTACACTGAGTGTGAGATTTCTGGAAATGGGTCAATGAACCTCTACCAGGCTCCAGCATGAAAACGAGTTTAAAGACCTTTCCAAACCGAGCCACAGCCCACTTAAAGCCTAGATTGGTGACTACCTGCACTTCCCAGACCCTCTAGTATAAATAAAGCTCACTTTATTCTTGAATTCTAATATGGGTGCAGGTCCCAGACTCGCTGTACTGTTTGTAACCAGCTTGGTTTGCTCTCCTGCCAAACCTGAATTTCTTCAGCATCACTTTCTCTTTCTTTCAGGGTCCCCGACCATCTTATTCTCTGTTTCAGATATGGGTGTGAGACCCAGACTCGCAGTACAGTTCCTTGATGGCTTTGTTCACTCCCCTGCCAAGCCTGTATTTCTTTCTCTTGCCTATCAGGGTCCCAGACCCTCTTATTCTCCCTTTCAAATCCAGGTGCAGGTCCCAGACTCGCAGTACAGTTACTTGATAGCTTGGCTCACTTTCCTGCTAAGCTAGGCTTTCTCTTTTCACGGGTTGTCTTGTTGGTAGGGTCCCAGACCCTACTGCTATCTGCCCGTCTTATTCTCTGGTTTTCAGGCTTAGCATTCAAATATGGGTGCGGGTTCCAGTCTCACTGTGCTGTTCTCGGGTAGCTTGGTTTACTCACCTGTAAAGCTAGATTTTCTTCCTCCGCGGGTGTTATGTATGTTTTTCGACAGTCCATATGGTTTTGGACTCTACAAGACCTATCCCTTGGTGTCAAGGCCCCAACCTCTAATATAGGCCTGTACTACCCAAGGTTGGTAGAGTGGCAAAGCAGCCAGGCTTTTCTCAGGAAGAGGAATGTGAGCTGTTAATCAGTACAAGGAAATCAGAAAATACATAGATCCAAAGAAACACACACTTGCGGTTACATCAAAAATAGTGATTTATTTTATATATACACAATGCAGTTATAAACTCAAAGAAATATTGTATCAACGAGCAACATCGAACGTTAATTTAGAATAGTAAGGAAATAAAGCAGGCGAGTAAACTGTTATGTACTTTCTTATATACACATGAGTGACTTCAGTTCAGGTCAGAAAAAGTACTTATTTTAAATCAACTCTGCAGTATTCAAGTTTAGGTAAGTTCAAGAATGTAAAGAGCAACAATCACGGGTAAGCAGTACTAGTAGCAACTCCTTAAAAGGTTTAGGCAGTCTTTACCCTAACAAGAAAGGAGTTATTCAGTTCAGGTTTTTGGAGGGAAACAAGCCAAGCAGTCCAGAGGATTTACTGTTAGGAAACCAGCAATGCCCTAGTCAATAGGAATGGGACAGTTCTGATGCAAATCTTCTTAGCACAAGTAACAAGTCAGTTGGTCTGTGTAAAGATTCAGGGGCTTCCTGCAGAAGAACATGCTGTTAGGCCTGGGTGACTGTAAATGGGTGCACACCCCAAAAGCAAAGGAGTGGTACAAACAGCTTCAGGTAACGTTCCTTTAAGCCCCACAGTACCTTGAGAGTGAAGAAGCTGATGCAGGTGGACACCTTCTGGATGCACAGCTGCAAACCCGGTCTCCTAGTCCTTGGTCGTGGTGATGACAGGGGAGACCCTGGATGGGCTCCTGGAGCAGTAGTCAAGAGATGGCCTCGCCAGCACAGATATCTTTAGACTCCTGTGTTGGTTCATGGTTTTGGCGCATTTTTCTCAGCGCCAGTAGTTAACGATCACTGCTGGCTGGAATCTTCTTGGTTTCTCAGTCCCGCACTCTGGTGAGGGAACTTTGAGGAGAGAAATCGTGCTTCTGGAGGTCTGCAAGGATGCCGCTGAAGTTCCAGCAAGATTCATCAACGGCAAGGCAATGCACTTCAAGGTGGTCGTGGTAACCCTGGTACTGGGATCATGCAGGCCAGGAAGGTCACAGGATGGCGGGGGATGGCTCATATTGAAGAGTGTGAGGCTGGTTATGCCCACCAGCCGAGAGGAGGAAGTCATCCTTGGCAGAGTTTCTGGGCTCAGGACAGCAGCGGTGCTTCAGCTGTGCTTCTGCAGTAACTGAAGGTGCTGCAGGCGTCTCTGGTTGTCTTATTCTGAGCTTCGGTTCCAGTGGTCGAGTTAGCCTTCTGCCCCAAAAGCCAAACTTTTATGCAGAAAATCATTCATTCAGTCCTATTGACCCGTTAATCACCTGTGGGTGGCTGCCCTTGCAAGACAGCCAGCTGCCTAGTTCAAACTGGTTCCAGCCAGACACACCCTTAGACAAAGGCCAGGGATGCTGTGGTCTCCTCACTTCCTGTCTCAGCAGACACACTGGAGCCTATGCAGGCTTCACAAAGGAGTCCTGCAAAAGGCAAACTCAAAGAGGACGCATCCCCCACCTGGAATAGTAGAAGAAGGGCCAAGAAGGAACACACAAACAAACAATTGAGATAAAAGAAGACTGGGGCCATTTTGGGAAAATGGTCACCCATGGGTGCTGTACTGAAACTGTGGAAACAGCCTGTGAGTAACTAACACAAAAAATTATAAAAAGGTCTCCACTGCCACAAGTTATTTAGGTGTCTCTGTCACTGTAACTATAAAAGTTACAGGAGCATTGGGAAAGGAGTTACAATGTATGCCCTCAGCACCCCATATAAGGTAGTGTGTGCTGATCCCACAAAAAGAAAGGTAAGTAAGATAAAAGTGTCCTACTATCCTTGATAACAGTAGTTCTAAGCAAAAAGTAATAAAGAACAGGAAGGGAAATGCAAGAGACTCCCCAGCAACACTGCACGTAGGGTGCTGTGTGTGGCAACAATGTATTACAAATGCCTGTGGTGAAATACATGGAGGAAAGCATAAATCCATTAAAAGTAACAAGAATCATAGTAGCAGAAAAAGAGGATTCTCATCTCAGAGCAAAAGAATGAGTGAGTGGTAGAAAGTCCCACTCACTCAGGAGAGTAAAGCAAAAAATCACAGAAGTCCAACAAATGTGCTGGGGGTCTCTCAGGTTGATGGGAATTTGCACAAGAAATGACAATTTTCCCTAACAGCAGGTACTCTCGTGGCTAGGGTCCCAGACCCTCGTATTAGCTGTCTCTCACTCAGGATGCCGGCCTGTCTTATTCTCAGGCTTTCAGCCTCCTGACCCTCTCAATCTGTTCCCTCTCAGCCTCTCCCGGCTTCCCTGCACCTTCTGCCCCTTTCAATCTGCCTGTGTACCTTTAATTCAGTTCCTGTCTTCCGGGCAACGGGACGTCCTTGCGAGGCTCCGGTAGCGTTCCGTCTCTTCCAGGTGTCAGTCGCGTCTTTGCAGACCTCTGCATCTCTCCTGGAGTTTTTTCTCGGCTTGCTGTTACTTCAGGGACCATGGGATGTCCATCGATCTATTCAAGGAGTGAGAGTCGTAATGCCCACGTCTTGGGCTATGGCCGGTCTCTCTTCGCTCTCCGTGCGCGGCGACTTCCCTTTCTGCTTCACGGTAGCCAGATCGGCTTCTGTGATAGCACTTCTCCAGAGGATGCTTTCCCTCGTTAGTTTTGTATCTCGTTGATCCAATGATACGACAGAAGACTAGACCGCTCATCAAAGTTCATTGAAGTAATCTTCCTACTCCTAGCCATCTTCTTCCCAGTACCTATGTTCATGGTGTATGGAAGGCAAGTTTGATTTTCCTGAACCTTATTCATGTCTATTGTGTTAGTTCGACTGACTTTACAATAAAACATGCAGGTACTGTTTGGCAATGTGTAAAAAGGATCTGGCTTTAGCAGATATGGAGAGGGTGAACAACTGACATATATACCTCTCCCATGTGATCTGTGTACCACCCCCAGGGGGATTATTGTACTGTGGATGCACCACCCTGCCCCCATGGCAAAGGTTTCCTCCTAGGGCAGTAGGGATAACATCCAAATATTCCTTACACAGGTTTCATCCACATGTTGACTTGAATGTAAGTTGCTTGTTTTGTAAGGCCCTCATTCATAGGAATTCAAGGGTGCCAGTACGAGTTTGTTAGATTTTCTCCTTGGATTTCAACATGCAGTTATGGATTTTCTAAAATACTGCAGGCAGACTACACGTCTCGTTTGGACATTGTTAAAAAAAGGCATTTCCATCGCTCTTTGGGGAATGGAAGTGGTACAGCAGCGGATCCAACCTCTAATGTATCATGTAAAATAATGCAGTGAAGGGTCTTTAATGAGACTTCAGTGCATTATACAGCAAAAGGATGTGGCAATTTGGGTGTCCAACTGCTCCTATTTTCACTCTCTGAGTGGGTTCCACCCCACATTCAGGTCCTTTGCAGGGGGCTTTCACATTTTTGCCTTCACCATTTCAGTCAAGGTAAAAATGATCAGACATCCTCTGCGGAATTCCAACTGAGTGAGTAGTAGAGCCTGCGGTCATGAAATCCACAGAATCGGAATGTCAGGGTTCTTCCTTATACGCCATTTTAATGACATTTCGTCACTAGGACTTAGCCCTCCATGCCTGGCATTAAAAAGACTTTCAATTCCTGAATTATTTCTCAAATCATTCCTTTGACGATATTGTCTTTCACTTTCTTAGACCTGATGTGTAAAATAGTGGGTATGGTGTAGGTTGCACTGAGACAGCATGCCCCTTCTTGGCCAACAAATACTATAGGGAATCTCAGGCAGTGGGGTAACTCCCTTGTTGGCTCAAGCGATGAAACTTCTTAGGGATTTCTTATCACTGCATTAAATAAGATACAACATCCAAGATATACCCTGATTCATTGCCAGATAGATGCTATATGAACCAAGGACACCTTTCTCCCTGCAGTATATTTACATGTGATTGGTCAGATCCTAGCGATCTCCTCTGGATGGTGGCAGTGCTGTGCTGTTTTAATGAGACTTTAAAGTCCTCTGTGGCTTTTTTCAGGGCTGTTCTATATGGGCTGTGCAGGGGGGCATACCCAGGGGAAGAGTGACCCTCTAGACACATTCTCTTTTTGGATGTCATTCCGGCCACATTTTTATTACACAGTAAACAAAATCTAATCGCAGAAATGTGACATTCCTAATAATGCATTCATTAATAACAATAACGTATTTCGACATCTTTTTATTGGCAAGTGGTGCAGGTGGACCATTGCTCCCCCCTCTCAGGGGTGGCACATGCTGATGAGGCCCTGTCTCCTCCCCACCACGCACTTCTCTGGAGGCTTTACAGGGAGGCAGCCCCCTTTTCACTGGGTCAAACTGCCCCCTGGTCCCACTGCCTTCCACCCCTGCCGGGACCCTACAGTAGCTACCACCCTTTCAATGGTGGAAGGGGGGTTCGTGCCCTCACCTCCACACTATTCCAGCTCCGGAGTCCTCCCACACCTGTAAATGCTCTTCCCTCTCCCCCTCCTAAATCAAGAATGAGTGGGATGGAAAAAGGAAGTGAAGACAGCGGTCGAGGGTCCAGGTGGTAGAAGCGTGGCGGCTACAAACCCAGCAAGACGAGGCAGAGATGTATGCTCTCCTTGCCCTCTGGGCCTCCTTTTATGTCCCAAACTTGGCACTGGCATGCCACCCCAACATTCCTACGCCCGGCCCAAGCCTGCGAAAATGCCCAGCCCCCGGCTGGGGACAACCAGTTCCTACTGGCACATGCCAGCCACTTCCCTGCAGGCCGCCTCACACCTGCGCAACCCGGCATCCCTGTCACGGAGGGTTCCTTGGCTTTGTTCTACAACCTGCATGGCTGTGTGTGCCTGTAATTATGATGGGATAATCCTGATCCAATTGAAGCAAGGACAAACTTCAAACTATGTGTCCGGCCCATAAGCTGCATGCGTGAATCAGTGTAATATAATGACATCTGGAAGGCCAAGGATGACAGAGGGCGCCTTTAGCAGGTGAGTACCTGTATTGCATGGCACAATAAAGAGGTAGAGGTAGCTAGGACCTGTAAGTAATGCAAAATCTGAAATGAGGTACCAGGAGGGCCTCAGAATAACATTTCTTTGTTGACCAGCAAAAAGAAAAGGCACAAGAAAGTGCAGAGAAAAGGAAGCCTACGAAAGGCTGGCCACATACATGAGTGTGTTGATTACTCCTGCAAGAGGAGTAAAGGCAACTGAGTCAAGAATGCCCTCATCAAGGCAACACTTGGCACAGTAGAGACATCACCACAACAAAGTGGCTGATGGGCAGCACATGGGTAGAAAAAGACTGGTTGTCAGCAGAAGATGGGAAGTAAAGGAAGGAAGCCGAGATCCCCATTCCTTCCAATTGGAAAAAATCACAAGATCAAAGCAGAGATGATGATGCACAGTAAAATAAATTGTGCAAATACAGCCAGCAATGAGCAGAGGTAAATGTGGCATTGCAATAAGAGAACAGAGCAAAGCAATGCCTGCAATAGAGTAATGCTAAAGAATGAAGAGCATTGCCCCCATATTCATTGATGCCAGTTGGCTACATGTCATGTGGGGCACCAACAACGAATGCTAACTTTTAGCCAGTAGCTCTCTGCATTCCTAGGCGTGTAGGCCTGTACTTCTAATGGGGAAAAGCAATCCTGTAAATTCCAGAATGCAAAGTGCTCTTGTCTGATTGCTAGAGGTGTCACCCAAGACATAGGACCACATGGCAGCTACGCAATTGGACACATTCAGGGAAGTCCTTACCATCTAGGAGCCAAGCTATTCGAACAATAGCAGCCCTGGTGCCATGCCTGGGCAGCGGATTGGGAGGCGTGGTGCCGGGCCAAGGAGTGGGGGACACCAGAGAAGGGAGGTGGAGCATCCCATTGCCGATCCCTGTGGTGGGTAGATTGAGGCACATTGCATTGAATTGAGTTATGGGCCCAACAATTTGCGTCACTGGAAGGGAGATTTATCGCGATTTTAGTTATGATCCAAGGTTCAGCGCGGAGCATTGAGGTATGCCAGGCGCACATTGAGCAGTCATCACTGTTCTGTGAAAGGGGGGAATGTAAGGGGGACTCTAGTCAGTTTCCAGGGTCACATATTTCCCTCTGGCCTGTGCGATGGCTACGTCCACTCACCCACACTCAAGTATGTAATTTATATTTATTTATTTATATTTGCATTTTTGGGCATCGAGGCGCTGTTACAGGAATAGTTAATTTTTTTAGTTGCGTAATTGTTTTTTTTTTTTGGCTTAGTTGCGTATTTATAACACGCTGCGGACCTGGGGATCTTGCTTCCAAGTCGTGGACGTTGCTGCTGAGCTATCCTCCCGGGCAAATTGATTATGTAACAGTTCCTATGATGTCATTCATGCATGGTTTTGTCTCATTTGGGTGTTGTAATGAATATAATAAATGCGGCCTGAAGCCTTCCAAAGAATATCTGTATCTGGTGTCACTCACTGGCCCTGCCGCCTGCGCCACTCACAGTGGGGATTCTATTTTTTTTATTAGCCTGATGTATGGAAGTTTCAAAATGGCAACTGCCCCATATAAGCTGGCACATCTTCATGCAGTGCTGGATTTTTTGCCAATAGCACGTTGCATTCTGAAAACTGGGGCAAAGTGGAACTACAAGTCCTAGAATGCAAGGGGGGGGCAGGCAAAAAAAACAGGACTGGATGATGGTGGTACTGAGTGAGACTGCCTCGATTTAATGGGCTATGTCCCGCGTCACGCACACAGCACAGAGATAAGTGAAAAACTGTTGGAAAGGGATGTGTAAAAGTCCCGATTTGACTCTCCTGCAGCAAATACAGCTCTCTGGGGGGCCCCCAGCTCGGACTTCACACTTCTTCACGTGATATCTCAAATCACAGGGCAGCACAGCCACTTCCCCTGAGGTGTTGCTTAGCGTCAACAAAGCATCTCAATAAGAGCTATTAGAGGTTGATGGCTCAGGCTCCCAGGGCCTGGGGTAGGACTGCTGTCCCTTAACAGGTGCAAAGGGGGGGGGGGGTGCTAATAAGTAGGAGGGGAGTGTAACACTGCCTGCTGTGCGAAATAATCACTCATGCAGTTTAAATCTTAATGCACCACATTGTATTTGAACGTGAACAAAGGTTGAACAGCCAACTAAGGTTTCTTGAGTTTCGATTACCTTTACAGGCTGCTGCTGCAGCAAATGCTCATTTGGGATGAGGAAAGCTAAAGCTATAATCCGCTTTTTTTTTTTGAACAATTCATCAATTGTGTGATTAGTTTCTTGTGTGATGCGTGTACTTTATAAGGAATTGTAATAACAACTATTGTTTAAGCTTTTAAAGCCAAAACTTTAACAAATAATTATATGAACTAAAGCTGGTAAGATATCTGCGCGCGTGCTTACCTCGCACACTGGACGCAAAACTGGTTTCACCAAAGTGTCTGATCTTGGGCAAATGGTTGATGATGCTGTGTCTTCTTTCTCTGTCAAAATTGTGAGAAGCTGGGTGTGATTCCGTTTGCATTTTCTATAAAAAATAAAACGCCTACATGGTTTTCGGCTATAGAGTTGCTGCGTGTACAATGGACATCCATAATTTGCACACCACAACCCATCGCTCTCGACCTTTAGTGTTGCTATGGTGGGTGAAAACACCCGTTTTAAAGTTTATGGGCGTGTGGGTGGCTTAGCAGGTGAATCAACTGATTGCAAGGCGGGTGACACTGGCCAAAAGCGTGTGCGTTGGGAGGTATGCCACAAAGTTGTTTATCTCTTGGCTTACACATGGCAAGTTGTTTTCATTCCACTACCAGTGAGAGGCTAGGATATCGGGCTAATGACACCACTGGTAGTTATTGTTGGCGGTGTCCGGACTCTGCCGTCTGTGAGCCCCCCACCCCCCGTGATACAGAGACACGGAGACAGCGATCTTTCTCGTGTGGGCTCCCCGGTGGTTGTGATGTCACCGGACACGCCCCGTTTATTTAACTGCGCACGCGACGGAGTGAACGTTACCCCGTTGCGTGCGCGCCCTTAAAGGGCCAACGCCACAGTTATCATCTGTGATGTCACTTCTGATGGTGCCAATAGATATGCAATTTAGCGTATCTGCATTTTCTGTTCAGGACCTCAGAAAAAAATCAAACCGGCCAATGCCCTGTTTAAGCGTCCTGCATGCGCGTGTGTGTTACAATACTTTGCCACTAATTTTTCCATAAAATTAAATACGGGGGGAGAAAAAGTGGCGTATTTGGTACGGAACCAGGCGCACCACAAACTGCTTCCGGTGTGCACTCAGCGTCCCTGCGAAACCATTCTGGAAAGGTGCCCACGCCACCCTCCCCGAGCCCTCAGAAGAAAGTATGCCCTGTGATTATTTAGAAGAATTGTTTTAAAAAGGATTGTGCTCGTGTTCGTTTTTCTTTGATGAACAATTGGCAGTACCGAGTCCGAGAGGTCATGAGCTTGTTTGGCTCTACACAAATGTTACATAAAATGAAATACATTTTAGCTTGTCACGGGCGCTACACGATTCCAGAAAACGTGTGTTTTTATAAGCGTCATTTGAGGACATTTTTCTGTAACAAAGACCAGACAACATGCCTGCTTTACACACAAAGTACATACACACAGAGAGCGCAAATATGGCGCCCAGCTGGAATAACTAAGCGCTGCTGCGTGCCATTACCACAGGCACCAACGCGGCGTTCTTTTCCTTGTTTTTCCCCGTGTTCCCAGACGAATCGAGTCAACAAACAGAGAGCTGTCCCTCTTCTCCACATGGAAAACAACCGGCATCCTTTTCTAAGAGTTCACTTATCTCTGTGCTAAATGCAGGCCCTGGGGGTCTGTGCCTCCACAGGCCCCTCAATCCCGCCTGCTCCCTTCCACTCAGGCAAGATCAAAGGCAGGAGCGGTTAAGACCCAGGGGCAGACAATACGCCACCCACGGCTCCCGCTTACATCACGTGGCTGCCCTTTACGCACCCGTGATAAGACAGCAGACGGGCCAGCTCATCCAGTGAGCCCCCGCTGCCCAATGCTTCTTTCTGGAGTGAGGTCACTGAGTGCTGCCATCCTTCAAACTTCCTATCTGGGGTTGGATCACCCCTCACTCGCCATGCACATCATGGGAATCAAGAAGGCCCCGCACATGCATGCACACCCATCTCTTGTATCTGGAGCGAGAACACTAGCTGCCCTTTAGTCTCACATAATGGGAACAGAGAAGGCGCAGGGTCTGCAGTATCTCTGACCCCACTCACGATGCTTTTCCTTTGGAGAAGGATTGCCCTTTGCATTGGTTGCCCAGTGTACTTGCAGATCAACCAACGTGCAAAAGCCCCTTGGGATGAACACATAAGACCCCTCAATGCACACCTTTGTGTGGCCTGTGGCTAGGGATGTTCTTTAAGCTAATGTAGGACTGAGCCTTTACAAAGCGCTGACAGCCCACACTTGGGCCCTATGGACACACAACCCTTCATCCCTGCAAACAAGTCAAGCCATTCCCCACCGATACCTTGCACATACTCCCAGGCATTTCCCACCCCCACTCAAAACCCCATTCCAACCCTTGAATAAAGAGTCAGGACCGGTTGTCAAGGTGGGACATTAAATTTGCTGCAGCAAGCTTTATTGAGCCAGGAGTTATAGGTGATCCGTTTGTCCGCCAATCCTCAAGATTCTGTGCAGGGGTGTGGCATATTCCTTCCCTTCCCCGACCGGGTTCTGAGGATCCGGCCTGGTCAAGCCTTTCCATACCTGAACATTCCCTATCTACACATGGCCATTTATTTTCATATTTTAATAATGTTCTTCTTCTTCCCCTCAGATTTGAATTCTCATTTGTTCTAGGCATTACTCCCAGAGATTGGATTTGCACACTCCCCTATACGTTCCCTAGGTTGGTGTTCTAGTTGTAATCTTCTTTGGTATCTGCCCCAGGCGGTCCCCTCTAGCCTGTGTGTCGAACCCCATCGATCCACTAGGCCCCTTTGATGCCCCTATATTGCTCAGCCCCAAACAGTTCCATACCCTCTGCATCCCCCTTTCATACCTCCTCTGCCGTGACCGTCGCTCGAACTTACACATTGGTCGCCCTTCAGAAATTGCCCCCCCTCTTCTCTTGTCATTCGCTCTTCTCCCTTCACCCTCTCCCCACATCAATAATCGTGACTCTGTCAAACTGCTTGCCGGTGCCTCCGCTCCCATCGCCGACCTACCAATTCCCCTGGGAGTTCCCCTAGGTTACTTGTTCCCTTCCCTTCTCACTCCATTCCTTACAGTATTCCCCCAACCCTGTTTGGCAAACCTCATGTTGACTATTGCTTCACTCCCTTGTTTCTGCCCCCATTCCCCTCACGTCTTATCCTACAGAGCTCTTCCCTTCCATTCCTTTCTTTGTCCCATCAGTCAGTAACTTGTTCTTGTCATATTTCCCAAGCATGCCCTTTGTTTCTCCCAACACAGACATTGGGCCTCATTACGACCCAGTTGGGAGGGGGTTAACGGGGCCGGTAGAACTGCTGACCCCGTTAACCCCCTACCGCCTCATTACGAGGTCTGCTCACGGGACCCGCTCTGGACGCCTGGTTTTACCAGACGTCCTTAGCGGGTCCCGCGAGCGGCCCAGCATGCTAACAAAGGGCCCGTCATTAACGGGCCTGTTGTTAGCATGCTCCCCATTCCCTATGGGGCTCAAATGGGAATGGGGATGTACCAGGTCCGGGTTCCCTGAATGGGGAAATACCGGGCCCTCCAAGGTCGGAATGGCCCGGTAATTCCCCATTTAGGGAACCCAGACCCTTTACCCAGAATGGGGGTAGCCATGCCGGAAATAGTGGCATGGCTACCTCCATTCTTGTAATGAGGCCCATTGTAGCATAAGTGACATTATCTAACTCTTCCCCAACCCCCACCCACGATGTTGGAGTTGGAAGGACTTCCAAGCCCTCTTACCCTACCCTTTATTTTGGGCATTCCCAGGAGTCTTGTAACCCTGGGTGCCGGTGTTCTAAGCTGTTAGCTGCTCAGTGCCCTTGAGGTACCTGCCAGTACTTTTCTTGAGGAATACGAATTGTGACTCCGCCATGACTCGCTGCTGGTTAACGCTGCGCCTAATAAACTAGAAACACATAATAAGGCAACAAACATTTATTTAGAATCACACAACATAACTTGTTATCGAGCACCAGTACAACAGGGAGGCCCCTGCATGTGGAAGGTGGTGTTGTCAAACTGGATATTAAATTATGCCTCCTAGTGTAAATGATTGTATGTATATTGGCCTACGGCAAGTCGCATAAAACTGTACGTGAATAACTCTACGGCAAGGTCTTGACCTTAGAAATTTATGTAAGTGGCCATCTTGAATCAAACCGCCATTTTAGGTTCTCTTGCTGTTTAAAAGTCACCCTGAACATCAAAATGGTGGACGATGCCATTCCGAACAGAACCTGGTCGGCATGACCTCCGTACAGTTGATGTATAACTTGCCTGCAGGCTACTTGTTAGGGTCGTGAACTGAGACCTTGTCCTTCTGTTGACCTGCATGTAAATGGATTACCTGTATCAACGGACCTGATCTATGCACATACAAATGAATAAATTAGAGTTGACCTGGCAGAGACCCTAGACCTGTTACACATTCAGGGAATGGTTAACCCGTGAAGGGGTTGGACAACAGGCTGGAGAAATGTATAAAAGCCTGAATGTCCCAATGTACAGTCTCTCACTGAATACATCGAACCCCGTTGAAGTTCGTTGTGTTGCACTGAGGGCCGATAGCTATCTGACCTGTCATTTGACTTTGTTATTGCTTGACCTTAAAATAAAGTACTTTGTATGTTCCTTTGTAACCAGTGTTTGGTGTGTTTCCTTTGGGTTCCCCGGCCTCATATTATTTTTCTCTTTCCACAGTGTGATGAACTGTGGTTCAGACAAGAGACCCCGGGTGAAGGCGTCAACATTACAGTCATGATCAAAATATTTTCAAACTGTTTCTCGCGCTGCTACGGCCGTGGTCCCTTACATAAAACCCACTCTCTTCAAAGAATCCCTAAATTCCATGATCATTATGGCTACCCCAAAGTCCAACAGGTGTGTCCTATCCCCACTGGAGTAGCCTGGCATATTCAATGTGATCAGGGGGTGCTTGATCCAGCACATGCTTTTCAAAATGTTTCCCATGTTTCCATTACATTTCCTCCTGGGCTCCTCTAGCCCCTTGTGGGAGTATGCCCCACCACCCAGATTACCTCAGTATGATTTTGGACCATAATAATTCCAGGCCCCATAGGAAATGGCCCTTCTGTGGCAGGGAACCCCACGTTTGACTTAGAAGCTCTCTTCTCCCTAGAGCTATCAGCTCGTCCCCCCCCCCCCAAATGTATTAAAAGCACATCCGGGGGCTCATAGCACTGCAGGCTAATATTCAGGACCCTCCACAATTGTTCCCATAATGTCGCCCCCTTGGTAAACCACAATATCTGCATCCAATAGAAGCGCAAATTGCCATCCTGTCTTTTCTTCCTTGCTTCCTCTGCTACTTCTGCAATAATCGAATGGCCAACAACCGAAACAGCAGTGTAATCTGTGAAGAAATAAACCTGTATTACGCATAATAAGGTGCGTACCTCACCGGTTGTTGATCTGCCACTCCCCCCCCCCAGTGCAACCCTCCCAGGTCCAGCCCCCTTTCAAGCCCAAAACTTGTGCTCACCTTCCAACAAGTCCCCCTCCGTGCATCCACCGTCAACAAAAATGGGTCCCCAGCATATTCTGCCCCCTTTTGTGTGTGATGCACGGCTTAAATCTATTGGAGACCCATCTGACTATCTTCTTTATTTCCTCGTCCCTTATGCCTTCCATGTGCGCCGTGGTATGCAAAATGAGTGTGGCGTGTGATGGCCCGGGGAGCACTCTGACCTATCTGGAGATGGCAACATTACTCTTTAAAACTGAAATAGCGTGAGGGGTGACCGGTCTACATGTGAGAAGAGGTATCTTCTGGCCTCAAACTGAGAAAATTACCCAGGGTCAACACCAGGCAAAATTCCTCCTCCCCTGCCTTCTTAACTCCAGTGATCTCCCCGTACCACTCTGTACATTCTTAGAGGACCTTATCCCATACATGCCAACATTCCAAAGCGTCTGAGAGGGAGACACCAATTAAAGTTATCCAACCACACTACAAAGCACTTGTTGGACAGTTCCTTGGACCACAGATGCAAGGCTACCAGTACCGGGAATAACTCCAGAACATTGACGTTCTAACACCAGCCCTTCCTGTTCCTTGCATTAGGCCAGTCCCCCCTGCACTATTCCTTCTCCATGATGACCCCAGAACTATGGCTCCCCGAAGCATCTGTGAAGAGCTGCACTTGAGAGCAAGGGACCCAAGGGGCTTACCATAGACAGATACCATTCAAATCATTCAGGAAGTTCAACAACATATGGAGATCCTCTTTTAGTCCTGCGCTCAAGCACACCAAGTGCCATCTCTTTGTTGCCTAACCAGTCGCGAGGGCGAGATGTCTCGCAAATACCCTCCACGCAGGCATAACCTTACCTGCAAAGTTTAACCATCCCATTAATGATTAAATCCCCCTCAAGGGTGCCCTGCCACATGTTAGAAAAGCATTGTCATTAATGCACTCACATATCTTTTCCTGTGGCAAGCGACAGACCCCTTCCACTGTATCGATCTTTATGCCCATATAATTGAGTCTTGCACATGGGCCCTGTGTTTCTTTAGCTGCTAGTGGTACACCCACATTCTGTGTCAAAAGGAGGAACTTGCTGAGAAGTGATCCACAGACATCTGATTCTCCCATCCCGATTAAAAAGGAAATCATCCAAATACTGTGCTTTCCCACCTACCCTCGATCTCAATAAAGACCGATCCCGAAAAGGAGCTAAGTTTTCAAAATAGGCACAAGGTATGCTACACCCCATAGTCATGCATGTATCCACATAGATACAAGCCATGAACTGAAAGCCCAACAGGTGAAAACTTGATGGGTGTACGGACAGCAATCTAAAGGCTGCCTCAATATCCAATATCGCGAGCAGTGCGCCCTTTTAGTCAGGTGACGGCTTGGTCGAAGGATGCATAGGTCACTGAGCATGCACCCATTGTAAAACCCCTTGTCAAAACATCTCTTATTTACTAGGGGTAATGGGCAAGCCACGGAAGTAGCTTTTGTACCTTAACTGGGGAAGAGCCTTTGGCGTTGAATTAGCTTTCGCTTTCATCCAACACCCACTGGCTTGCGTCATGCCCATTCTGCTTATGCCCATGCTGTGCCGTGCCCGCATAAACAAATCCCCTCTCATCCCAACCCCCATTGCAGAAACCCTTATTTCTTTATTGCCATCATGCTGAGACGCTCTTTTCATGGAGTCTAGGTAAGCATGGCGTGAAATCGTGTTAGAGGTACAAACATTTTTGCCACCTTGAAGAAAAACAAAACTTTACTTAACACACATAAAACAAGACCATGTGCAGATGGCTATTTCCTGCATAGACTATATGACCCTGTGGTCATGTCCCCATCGGTGGTATCGGTTGTGAGAGCCCCAGAGCCCCCCGATCTCTTGCCTTTTCACTACTCATTCAGACCGCTTCCGGTGCCGGCCAGAAGGGCCCCATGGCCCGGTTGCCCCACTGTGGGCTAAATACTCCTCTTCCCCTTTTACCTCCCTGCAGTCCTGGTGGAGGGGCCCTCGCCACTCCTGTGGGTGAGTCTGTACCCCAGGTCATCTGTGTTGCTAAAGGGGAATTGATCATTGCTGTGCCCCAATTAACAAATGGCATTCTAACCTGCCTCGATAATCTCTCACCTGTTCCAGCTTTACCATCGGACATAGGATTGTCCCTTTTTCCCGCAGCTGTATGGGAAGGATAACATCTCCTAATTAATCATACCTGTGGACAGAGTTCTAAGTGAGCATATGCTGTGGAAATTAGTTTACTGACTAAAGTTTATGTCCTTTGATATAATACACATAGGGTTTCTGCATTCAAGATAAGCAGACATAAGATTGTCCCGTATTCACAGAGCTGTAATGTGTGCGGGGTCAAGAATGTGAGACGGACACACAGGTATTGTTTTGTCCCAAGTCATCATCTTTATTGAATACAAAGGTGTGAAACAAACTACTATCTTTCCCCAGCCTAATAAGGATTTACCTACCTAACAAACTAAGGTTAAAGGAAAATTACCTAGTGTCCAAACGTATCTGCCCCTCACACTAACACATACAACAAAATCACACAGGACTTATTTGGCTGTTTACATTTCATAACACATATAACTTAAAACATAAAAGTTATAAAAAAAAGAATCATTGTAACAAGGGTTGGATCCCTTTCCCCTGCATTAATGCAGGATATTTCAAAGTTCAGTTTCCAGAAAGTTCTTTTCATGAGCCAAGTTTTCTTAGCGCTCGAGTTACCATATATATGGGACATATGTTCTTGCCATGACTTACTATGAAAGATGATATCATCAATATAAGCGCCACAAAACAAAGTATATGGTCTGAGAACTTGGTCCATCAGTCTTTGAAAGGTAGCTCGGGCACCATCTAAACCAAAGGGTAAAACCTTGAATTGAAATAAGCCTATCATAGTAGAAAAGACTGTCTTTGGTTTATCCATGGGATTAACTGGCACTTGCCAATATCCTTTTGTTAAATCAATGGTAGAAAGATACACTGCAGCCCTCATCCCATCAATAAGATTGTCTATCCTGGGCATGCAGTAGCTATCGAACTGATACTTCATTGATATTTCTAAAGTCAATACAACGCTCCATGAATTATCAGTTTTGGCAGCTAGCGCAATAGGAGAAGACCAAAATCAAAGCCTTTGAGAGGGTTCGATAATATTCGCTTTCAACATAGCTTCTAGTTCTTCTCGAATAATCCTCTTCCTACTCTCTGGAATTCAGTAAGGTTTATGATGAATGAATAACCGTTCCTGGAGGAGTATGAACATAATGATATATTCCTTTAACTCCTTCTCGCTCAGTTCTAAATATATCAGAAAATTGTTGTAGGAGGTCTATTAAATCTTGTTTTTTTATTTTGTGCCCAATCAGGAGAGATTCATTTGTTGGTTTCATTCTCTTCGGTTAATAAACTGGCTAGTATCACAGAAGTATTTTTAATAGGGTCCGCCTTCCATTCTTTAAGTAGCTTAAGGTGATAAATATGAGTATTAATCTTTCGGTCAGGCTGGGAAATCTTATAGTTGGAAGCTCCTGCTTTTTAATGATTTTTATAAGGACCATGCCACCTGGAAAGCATTTTACTTTCAGAATATAAAAGCAATACCCTTTGACCTACAGAAAAGATCTCGTCACTGCTTTCTTATTATAATATTCTTTTTGATGTTCTTGAGTTCGAGCCATATACGTTTGTACTATATTTCGAACTGCTGACATGTGTTCTTTAAATCTTTAAGCTGTTTGGGACAATGGTATGATAGCTCTCTCTGATTCTTCCCTTGTTTGATGTAAAATATCGAACACTTCTCTTGGTTCTCTTCTATACAATAGTTCAAAGGGTGAAACTCCAGTGGAAGACTGAGGAGTCTTCCTAATGGCAAGCAGGGTAGCATGGTATCATAATGTCCCAATTCTTCCCATCTACTTCCAGTAATTTCTTTAAGATGCGCTTTAAAGTCTAATTAAATCTTTCAACCAATCCATCAGTTTGCGGTGTCCGGTTAAAGGTGCGATTACAAAAGGTTCTAATGCAATAGGTTCGGGTCAATAGGACCGAAAACGAAAGGTTTGATTTTTTTTTTTCATTATATATAATTTTTTGGGTTTCCGTATAGGTAAAAAACGTGGTTTTTACCACAAAAACAGGGGTCGCGCCCCCCCCAAAAAATATAAAAATAAAAACATTTTCGAACCTTTTGTTTTCGGTCCTTTTGTTTCGACCCTATTGTGTTTCGAACCTTTTGATTCAAACCTTTAACCTATAACCTCAGTTTGCAGATGATAGAGATACGTAAAGTTGTAATCTGAAGAATTTCCTTAACTTCTGCCACGAGTTTACTCATAAATGTCGATCCTTGATCGTTCCAAATTTCTTTTGGAAAACCAATTGTAGAGAAGAAAGGAAGACAATGTTTCAAGATTTGTTGTGAGGTGTTATTTATTAAAGGAAAAGTCTCAGGGTAATGAGTTGCATGATCTAAGATTACCAGTATATATTGGTTGCCTTGTTTTGAGGTTTCTAAAGGACCTAGTATATCCATCGCTATCTGTGAAAAAGGGATATCAATAATAGGCAAAGCTTATAAGGGAACTGGAGGAGGAATGTGAGTACTGGTTTTCTGACATACGGCACATTTATTGCTAACATTCTTTATGTCAACATAATTTCCAGGCCAATGCAATCTGTTCACAATTTGTGCCTGAGTCTTTGCAGTTCCTAAATGGCTTCCTGTCAAATGAGAATGAGCAATTTCCAGAACAATATTTTAATGGCTTTTAGGTACTACAATTTGTGACCGGGCTATACCTGCTAGTCCCACATTTACACTATATAATCCAATTTTAGAAGAAAAAAATGGTTCAGTCGGTTCCCTGCCTTCATTTTCTCATATTACCTGAATAAAGGGTTCTGCTAATAAGGGGTCATTTCTTTGAAAAAAAGCTAAATAAGGAACAATCTCTTATTCTTCAACAGCTCTGTGTTTCATTACTGGTTCCAAATGAGGTTCTCTATCTGTTTCCCCAAAACTCTGAGTTTGTCTCTTGGTTTGGTCACTTTTCTCAATTTCTTGGGGTTTTGGAAACAGATTTCTCCAATATTCCTTGAGCTCTTCTTTCTCCCGCTTTGACTTGATATGGATTCTTCCCATTATTTTGTATCAGTATTTTGATATCTCCCCTATCATCGGGATCAATTACTTCTGCCAATACGTCTAAGCTATAGCGCTAGGCCAGGCCTGCCTTAGAGGAGAGTCTGATATAGGTGCCAGGGGGAGGAATAAGGGCTAAATCAGTGGATATCAATATTCTGTCTCCAGTTTGTATTCTGCTATACTACTATACTACTATAAATATCAAATCCTATAAACTTTTCAGTAGCAATGGTGGGATCAGAGGATCTTTTACAAAGTTTCTCAAATGTAAGGGTTCCCCAACTTGTGTCAATTGATTCTGATCCCACTGCTGACACCATACCGGAGGGGTCAAGAACGCAAGGCGGACACATTGGTATAGTTTTCTCACTAGTCACAATCTTTCCCTAGCCTAATAAGGATTTCCCAACCTAACAAACTAAGCCTAACGTGCATCTGTCCCTCACACTATCACATACAACAAAATCATACAGGACTTATTTGGCTGCTTAGATTTCATAACACATATAGCTTCAAACACAACAGTTATAAACAAGCATCCATGTAACCAGGTTTGGATCGCCTTCCCCTGGATTAACGCAGATATTACAAACCAAAGTTCAATTTCCAAAAAGTTCTTTTCATGAGTCAAGTTTAACTCCTGGTAGAATATAACATTCTTTTCATTCAATATGTCCTTCGCTTAGCAAAGTCGCTATCTTTGTTCCAAAGGGTTTTTCACACTCAAAAAACAATTGTTAAAGTTGTCCACATTCTTCTGCTGGTCAAACCAAAAAGACTTTCTCTTCACATTATAAGTCAGAAGTCAAGGTAAATGTTCTTTTCTCTGAAGATTATTCACTTGTTATCACATTGTATTTCTCCTTCATAAACAGCACCTTAGTCAGGATGGTTACACAGCAGCTAATCAAACACAGTAGACACTTTTTTCCACCACAAACCTATACCACATTCACAGTACTTCAAGTTATCTTCTTCCTGGTCAACTCGCCTGCCAGGACTAACCACTATTCGTCCCTTTCCGGGTTTACTCACCTGCCAGGATAAGAACTCCTCCTACTACAACCTGTGCTCTGTGGTAATGCTTGTTCCATTCTTTCCTCACTTTCCACATTTAAATCCTCAATGGCGAAAGTTGAATCAACAACTGGTTCTTGTTTAGTCTTTTGACTTACAGCACATTTGACATACAGCTTCTTCCACAATTATAATGCACAGAAGAACAATCATTCTCACATTGATCTATTTACCATATCCAATGCAGGTTACAGTTCTCTCCCCCCGCTCCACTTTATAAGGAGGACATCTTTCCTGCAGTCTCTGATTTTTATTAATAAAAACTTTTGGATGTTTACAACTTCCTCCCTCAAGGTATCTTGGTCTGGGACAACTATATTCGAATTGCTTTGGTGTCACTCCCAGCTTTCATTGGCTTTGGCAATGCAGGTTACAATGTCCCTTTATTGGATAACCCTCTTCAGGAAATGTGTATTCCCCTTTCTTTACTCTTGTCCCTCTTTGGCTTTGGCAATGTCGGTTATAATATTCTCATATTCGACATCTCTTAATTGGAGAGCTGCAGCAAGTTTGCTTAAATTCAACTATGCAGTATTCAAAATTACACAGAGGTCTCCTTCAGAGCGCCCCAGGGTCACCTGCATCAGGCCAACTCACCGATATGTCCTGGCGTCTCCTTCTGATTTGCCGGTTCTGCTTCTTCGTTCGTCGGGAAGGGCTGGGGTCGGGGAATTTGGAATGATCACCTCTGATTCAACACAAATGGCAATAATAAAATCTCCTTCTACTTGAGTATAACACATCTAAAAGACCCACAAGTAATTCAAGCACAGTGGACCCATTATCTACAATTGGCATACTTTATAGGACAGACCCTAAAAGGGATGTTAACGAATTTGTCATAATTTAGGACTAACATGCACTAAGGAAAATGTTTTGCCAACCTCTGAACCTTATGCCAATCTTGATCTTAATACCTTGATCATAACCTACTAAATTTGTTAATAGAAGCAATTAGTTAACATCTGTTCTACCCATGATCAAAGTCTTACGAAAATGAAGAGCAGGGCCAAAGAGGGCGCACACCTTTCTGACACAGCCTTAAATAGCTGCTCCTTTGTTCCGGCTCCCCCCTTCTGTCTCTCTGCCGTATGTCACTTCCCCAGCCCCTGTTGGTTGGGGCAAACGTGGTCCGGACCCTTCCCCAACCCAACTTTGGTAAACGCGTGGTGTGCATTCCCGCATTTGGTGAACTCCTGAAGAAGGGCGTACTGCCCGAAACGCATTATTAAACCAATTATCATTTTAGCTTCGCTGAACTCTGCAATATGCTGTTTTGATATGCATTCGGAACGTTTCAACAGAACGTATTTGAAAGAAAAACGTCATTCATCACTAAGACATTTTTGAGTTTTTGTTTAAAGTGGTGCTGGCTTTGGGGTCACACAAAGGTGTGCATTGACGGTCTCAATGCTTTTCAGATGGGCAGTTTGCATTTTGAACTGTGACACAGCCTGTCAGGGGCTGTTTCCTCTGTTTACACCTGAAAAGAACGATTATAGAAGTATTACAGACCATGGGAGCCACTGGTCATAGTATCTTACATGTACATCGTGGGAGGCAAGAAGGCCTAGCACTTGCAGTGTACACCATCTCACAATGGTCCTACCTGAGTAGGAATCACTCCTTAACCACACATTGGTCAAGCACATGCAGCTTGGGACTTGCATTTTTCCTGTGAACAGGTTCATGGTCCCGTTTCAGAAGAATCTTAACCTGCCCTCTGCCATAGCCGCGGGCCGGGCTATTGCAGATTCAATCTCTTATACATCTAAATCTGCTGCTTGTGATGAATTGAGGATAACCTACACAAGGCGGCAGTGATCTCTGGTTGGGGGCACAAGAATTGTGGAGTGTCCACCTACTCTACGTGCTGGGCACATGGCAGCAAGAAATAATGGCCAACCCCATCGCTAAACTCGCTCTTGGCACTGTGTGTGATACCCTACACTCCAAAGCACAGGCTGAACAAGACCTCACAAATGTTCATTCCTGTGCGTTGGGCCAAGATGGAATGGCTGAAAAGATGCACTGGGCTGAGGCAGATATCCAGCAATCCCGCTCACACCAGAGTCCCCACCTATATGCGTTTGGTACAATCACCGTGTGCCATGTTTTGTTCCTGCAGGACCATGATGCTGCGGAAACAGCACATTCAGACTCATCACTCCCTGTAAAGTTGGCAAAGGCTGGTAAAAAAATGAGGGGAAAAAATCGTTTTATTTTATCAGGATCTGCCAATCTGAGAGTTAGGGCATTTACGCATGAGCCCTCTTGTGCAAAGTGCTGTTGATTACCAAGTCAGGAGCGGGTTAAGGCATAATGTCCTACATTTGACAATCAAAAACCTGGAGATTTTGGCCACATCTAAAGTTGTACCAAACTCTCCCCATTCATGCGCGGAGCTTCACCCACCCATTCCAGCCCCATGTCTCCTGGGTCAAATCTTGGGCCCGTGCACACAAGACTAATGGGGAGGGTAACGCCACTCTTGTTTTTCACACTAGAGGAGGAAAGGCCTCAAGCTCATCAGCATGCCCTTCAAGGCAGCATGCGCTCATCCCATTGCGCTTATACGAACAGTGGCGTGGGCTGTGACATAGTGGTGTGCACTGTCATGCAATGTCATGATGGCAATCATTTGCATTCGCTGAAAGTTAATGTTGTATTGTATTGGAATGAAGAAGTGCCGTAATCATTACACCACAATGTGATTGGCCACAGGCAATTTGATCTTGGCCAAGGTCATTGAATTGGGTGAAGTAGATCCATCTTCTCCTAACAGCAACAGGAATCCCAGAGTTTTCACAGTCTCCCGCCAGTGAAGAAAAACCCATAGACTCCCGGCCTATCACAGAGGTTATAATATGATATGATAGGTTATTTATAACGCGCTTAATACCCAGAGGTTTCTAAGCGCGGACCTGGGGATGGAACCTGTGTTGCTCCGTGTCATCTTGCTTCCAAGGCGAGCACGTTGCCGCTGAGCTAGCCTCCCGCGACAGGTATGGCTGAGGGTGGCTTTTTGCAGCTAAGCAAGTACCACTGAGTAATGTAATCATAAAATATAAGATAAAGAAGAGTAAATACAGTTTGTGTGACATAATCAGTGAATGCATTCCGTAGTGGCCCCCGTCCTCCAATGCAACCCTCTGCAGTAAAGACCCGGCTGCTCATACTCACACATCATCCACAAAGCAGGGGTAGGGCATCTGCTGTATGTAGACGCCCAGGGGCTTGGCATTGTGGGTTTGGCTCTTGATAATGCCTTGGTCGATGATGTCCTGCAGGTAAGAGAAGCCACCCCAGATGTAGCGCAGATCTTCCACTGGATCGGCTCTGGGGCCGGGGTCCCAGTACCTGGGGGAAAAGAGAGTGAAATGGTGCATGCTGAATTACATGGGTGACAAAAACATTGCTCGTGAAGTAACTCTCCCTCGAGCAGGAGTAATGTAATAGAACGATGTAACATTTGATCAGATACATTCAATGATATGTCCAAAAGCGTGAGTATCTCATCCAGTTCTATTTTCTTCTTTACTTTCTGGTATCTGCACTACCGCAGCCAGAAAGATAGCTCAGCAAGTTAAGTTCTTGTCTCAGTCATGTACTATCCTGCAGTTTGCAAGTACAAACCCTGGCAGGACTGACTCTGAGGTCGATAAACTGAGTACCGTTAACTTGGTAATACCAGCAACTATTATAACCGTGCTGAGAAGCAAGTGGAATCCAGCATGGAGTGCTACAAAAAGCCTTTCTTTCATTATAATTATTGTGGGGAAACAAAACTACAAGTACCAGAATACAAAAGAGCTGGATGACTTACTAACACCGCGTGGAGGAAAAGAATAGAATAAAGCATGACGTCATAAGTATTCCCCATGCTCCGCTATTGTATAACCATCTATTCTGTTTTCCTCGTGCCATGTTGGGCCACTGATATTAGCCACACAATGATATTTGCTGACTCCCACTGCGCATGTCACTGCTCAAGAAGCACCTCGCTCATGATTAAAGAATGCTCGCCTTCACTGTTCACGCTTCTAACGTATATCCCTTTTGGCATAGCTAAGTGTGTTTTATGATTTCGCCTTTGAGTCTGAGGCAGCTTTGGCAGGCAGAAGTCGTCATATTACAAGGCCTCTTGCCTGCTCCAAGGCGGGATGTTAATCGCTAGGGAGCATAGGTGCCTTGAAGAAATGCATTACACTGTGCTATTTGCTAATGACACTAACGTGCACTGCCGAATGCAGCTGTCATCAAAACACTGTACAAGAAACACATTTTCTAAGTCAGCAATAAAGGGCAAAGTTTTGACCTTGCCAAAGACTAAGACCACCTCCTACCATTGGCCCCCATGTAATCCTGGGAGTATAAGATACCTGCACCCCGGGGGGTTCATTTGCGCCGCAGTCTCATGTTACATTGGTCTTTTGTTTGCTTACCGTTTTGACTAATAGTGGTCATCAATCCACCAGAATCAAGTGGTCTTTATTTTTCTCAACAATCTGGTGCCTTAGACATCAGATACGCGGCCTCACATGAGGTCTGCTGGACACTCTTCCCGGTGATCCCTTGGGCCTAACAAGAACGATGTAGTCAGAGGGGAGAACTGCCCAGAGCACCATTTGGCGTGATGGCGTAAGGAGGGTGACAAGGCGCTATCATTGCGGCTATATAATTTTATTAAAATAAAGCATATAACCTATCTCTCCCTATTCCTAGAGGGGTTTTCCCTACCTCAACACAGAAGAAACCTCGGGTACTCGTTGGGATGCAAGTCAAAAACTAAAATACTGTCCTCTGTCCAAACTAACTACTCTATCCCGACCACCAAGAAATAAACCAAAAAGGATTCAATCAACTTCTCATCCCTTATCAATCCATTCTGAGGCTGACTTAACAGCAGTCTCTTGCAGTAGGGACGAGGACTGCCTCCCTTCTTCTGGTTTGTCTGGAAGAGTTCTGGAGACTATCCCTTGATGGTTCTTTAAAAGTCTCTTTAACTTCTCCCAAGGATTTGCAAACAACAGAGTTAAGGCTTTATCCACTCCTCTTCTTATTGCTGGCCCTTTATCAGGACTTTTTATATCATATCTTGAATTTTAGGGATATTACTCGACGGTTCGTGTACTTTTGGTATCTTTGACATTTGTTGGTTTTGCCAAGGTGACTAGGGAGTTCACTCCCGAGGCACTCTTGAGATGTATGGCTTTTCGTATTACCACAGTAACGAGGGAATTCACTTCCAAAGCACTCTTGAAGTTTATGGTTTTTCGCGCCACTACTTTGACGAGGGAAATTACACCTGAGGAATACTTGACTGTTGGTTCTCTGGGTATCACTACGGGATGAAGGAGATTGCATATTCCTGCTTTCCTCCTCTTTGGTCTATGCGGCTCCACAGAGTCGTTGCTACGGCGGTAGACTTGGTGTGTTCAATGGACCACATGGTCAACCTCGAAGAGGCCACACCACAGCTGGATTCTTCCTGCTTCAGCAGTGAGTCGGTTTTACCCCGGCAAGTGTAGTCCCTTTCGGTTTCTCCTTCCGAGACCAACTGTCTCTTGATGTTTCAGGCAGCACAGGTTTGAAATTCCCGGGCCCTGCAGGTTGGACGCGAGCTTCCCTCGCTGCTCTTCCTTCTCTCGAGCCCTTCTAGTCCTTCCTCGGTCTTTACTTTAAATTGTTGGGACCGCACCAACATAGCGTCAGTGTTTGTTGCCAATGCTTCTAAAGTTATCTTCATGCCTCCTAGTGGCCACATTAACACAGTTCTTTGGTAATCCCTTTTGTTTTTCCGTTGTTTCTTTGGTTCTTCTTCATCTCAGTCTTATCTGCCCATACAGACCATATTTGAGACTTCACAATAACACATAGTAGTAGTTTCAGGTTGGGAGGGAGAATGAGTTAAAAAGGCCATGTCTTCTGGGAACAAGGGTTTAGGGAGGTCTTTCACAGGACAGGAGTCCCTATCCCCATGAGTGGAATCTCTCCCTGTGAGGTCCTCCCGCTTTTTACAACCCTTAAGGGTGACTATTGTGTAGCAGCCTAACCTCCCCTGTCTCATAGGGAAGGGCTTCCCTTTGGGGAAAATTTACGAGATCCTGCGAATCGTCATAGCCTGGAGACCCGAGGGGCGCAGGCAGAACAGAACCCGGAAGAAAGAGCTCATCAGAAAATCATGGGTTGATGAACACAGGTCACTGCATCAATGTATTGTGATGTCATATGTTGTATAGTCTGAAATGAATCAAAATGTCTTTAGTCGGGTTTAAAGTATAGAATCTGTCTGGAGAAAAAGGAGGGAAAGTGCCCAGCCAAACAGAAACTGGTTGTCTGAAGTAAAAGGAACAAAGCGGTGGCACACAGCAGTTCTAAAAGCAGTGCATCCATGCTACCTACTGACTTAAAGGAGACAAGGGACTATGATGGCGGTCAGAGTAGTATAAGACTGGGCAGGGACATGGAAGAATGTTTTCTGGATGCATCCGTGGATGAGAACCCTATTATTGTCTTGTCTCAAACCAGACTTCGTTACTTGAAACCCTAAATGTGCAATGAGATTTGCGATCCTACTTTATATTTCACACTCTCCTCTATCCTAGTACGGGAGCTGTAATAGGCTGTATTTCTACTGATTGTGTGCCTTGTCTTTGACCCTTACTTACCCGCGTCACTGAAGAAATGATTACTGCTCTGCATCGTGGGTGGAATACAGGGGGAAAATAAACTGTGTTGCAGTTATCTGAATCTGACAAAACCCTGCAGCTGTTTCTGAAATTCTGTAATGGGGAGGAATGGGCCCCAGGTGATACCTGAGCCGCTGACTAGAAATGGCAGAACAGTTAAGTTCATAGGCCGTACCCACACCACCAGTCATGTAACTCAATGGCGTCCCGTGCAAATGGAGTTAGGAACGGACCTGGATCTGTAATAAGCCATGCCTTGCCTTACCACAGAGAGAATAGGTTCTGGGCAGTCTAGACAAGTGCCGCTCCCTCCCAAACAGAGTCCAGCCCCTTCATGTTTACACACTACTTGCCGAAAGAATGCAAGTACCTGGAACAATGGCACGGATATGCATAGACCGAGTCACCTAGACATTTTCCTCAGGAACGCACATTTGACCTAGATAGAATAACCAGTTGGAGAACCACGTTAGAGAAAAAGGGCTCACGTGTACACCAACACCAATGGGACAGCTACCTCGATTGGTATACTGAAGCCACTAAACAAATTAATTAATCTAAGACCCGGGCACTGAAAGACTCACTAATAAAGCTCCAGGAGCAAGTCAAGTCCATGAACAATGAGTGCACAAATCTGCAGCCCGACCCACAAACCCAGATACAAATGGTTATATCCAGTCCTAGAAGGAGAGATCCTAACATAAGAAACCCCCAAAGACATTCTGGTCACTCACAATCGGGCTATTTTAAACAACCAGCCAAATCAGAAAGTTGTTAGCCCCATTTCCTCACAACCACCTACCTACCACCAATTCACACTCAGACAACCAATGGAGGGCCTGTGCACCCCTGAAATGAACGCTCAGATTTCTAGGCTATTTTCAGCATCCACAGGCACATTTGAAGGCTTCCCAAATACTACCAAAAACTCCAGAACGGGTGTATTTCCACTCAGGCATCTCCCGGGGTGAGAAAGGCAATTGGCTTCCTGATTTAGGAAACCCGCGTCCCCTGCACACTATCTTTGAGGCGAAAAGCCTATATATATTATTAGGTATCAGAGGGTAGGTCTGTTGTACCAGACGCCACACCGGGAGTTCAGGACCAGACCTTTCCTCTTGGTTTGTAGAAAGATGTCTTTTAGCAATTCTCAAATATTTTTGACCTTATTACACCAAGGTGATTTTCAGCGACAGCACAATTAGTATTTGACAATTCAATTTTGATCTAAAACAAGTATTTATTCGTATTAAAAATACATTCAGTATGAATGGCCCAACACGTTTCGAGTTTACTTGTACTCTTCATCAGGGGCAAACATGCTTTTTCTTACAAAAACTTCTATGAAAGAAAAAAATATATATTCAAATATTAATAGCATATTACAGTACATATTATGTTTATACATAAATTAATCTCAACATTTTTCCAAAGGCATGTGATAATACATCTTGAATCCAGTGGTTCACGGTCATGTTTCCATATAATAAAAACTTGTATACTGTATAAGGTAAATGACAACCATGTCTCTCTTGCCCTAAAAGTCCAAACTTGTAATGCTAATATAACTCCTGATTTGTTGCTTTAAATCAAATAGGTATTCCGTACTCATTGTTATAAGAATAAGAAAAATCATAATAAGAAAGGAACATTATGTTCTTGCTAATGTAATAAGGACTTTATAAGTGGAGCCTTACTGAAATCAATTAAACTAAAAGAGCTCAGATCTAATAATGGTTTTAAGCTACATAGGAGAGTATCTGACTTACTCGAGTTAAAAGAACCTGAGAACCGAAATCTCCAATGTGGTCCTTCTGTATAGTCTATTGTCACGCTATGCTCTGGTAAGCAAGTAGGGCAAGGATCAAATCACTGCCTGGTCCAGCCTGGTGTTAAAAAAATATGTATACAAACGCACTAAAAAAGTCTCTCTTAACTTCCGTCACCGCGCCATGCAGTACACACTTTTAAACAGGCTTTTGGTCGCCAGAGGGGTGCCGTTGGGTTACGGACTTGACATACCTTGCGAGCGAGCATATTTTCAACAGCTTGTCCCGGAATAAGAACGGGAGAGTTGTGAATTCCTGGTTGCACCCCTTGAGTCTATGAAAATTAATATTGGAGGATTGATCCTTTCCTCCTAAATGGTGTTTCCTGCAGAAAAACAGCTACTGTAGGATTGAACTATTCCCATATCCCCGGCTGATGGTTACGCAGTACAGACGTGTTGGGACATCGCATATTGGTATAGCTGGTACTCCTGTTCTTCATATCAGGAATTTTCAGCTGTCTCTCTTTCTCTCTCTTCATTTATGAAGAGTTGAATTGTTATTCTCCTGATGAAGGCGTAACTCAATTAAAGTTAAATACGCCGAAACCGGTTGAGAAACCAGTGATGAGGTCAACTTTGGACATCGATGTGACCCATCCTAAACTGATGACCACTTGAGGAATTTGTTGTTGTGGCTTTTCATATATATTTATTATATATCTCTTTCCTTTTTATGAAGACAATAAGTAAATCAATTGTTATGACTTTTTTAGGATAAGGTTTTAACTTACATGTATTATTGTGATGTATACATGAATGGTTAATGGATGCCAGTGTATGAATGAGATTGATTATATGTGAAATTATGTGTTCTTAATTTCTTTCCTGCGATGTAAAATTGTTGAGTGCTATGATTAATTCTCGATTAAAATTTGATATTTAAATAATGGATCAGGTTCAATTAAATTTCTTGATTCCTTTGTCTCCAAAATTGTATCCTCTGGATTTTTTCTTTCCGTAATTAGTAGTTTATTATACCCCATACAGGACTTCGAAGTTCACCAACAACACAGCTCACTCCTGTCCCCGTTGTGGTTTGACTGGTGCCGATCACTTGCATATGTTCTGGACTTGTGACAAACTGTTTACATTTTGGGAAAGTATTCTAGAGACACTTACTGTTATCACTGAAACTGTGGTTGATCCTGACCCTCTAGCGGTTCTGTTTGGGGTTTGGAAAATGGATGACACTAGACGATCGGCTGAGTTTCTAAATATAAGTTGTAGGATTGCCAAAAAATGTATACTCCAGTGCTGGAAGGGCTCCTCCCCCCCGATATATCAGAAATGGCTGCGCTGGCTCACTTGGTCACGGAACTGTGAGGAGGAATACCTGACCATGATCACGGCCCAAGCCCGCACCAAGAACATCTGGGCTGAATTCAATGCGTATCTTAACAGACAAAGCAAGGGTACGCCAGGATCGGGCTTGTCACCTGCCCCATCAGGAACTGTTTCTGTACCGTGAACGCCTACCTCTTCCCCCATCAATTGCAGCCCTGTGGACATTGCTCTACCTGTTTTGATTAATACATTAGACCTGTGTGTTGCTCCATAGAATACCTGCTGTATACATCCGCTGTTACATTGTATGTACCGTTGTGAACCTCTGCCATCAAAAAACAAAATTAAAAAATAATAATAATATGTATAGAAGGTAAGTATCTCGGTAGCGACACCAATATCCTGTTTGACTAGGCTTCTTCACTGTTAACTTACTTTACTGTGGGATCTGGTCAATCTATCTTGTCACCAAACAGCGAAAAACGAGTTTCTCTCTGTGTTTGAGCAAATAATGACTCAGGATGCTGTGGCTTCCTGATGAGTAGCAGCTGTCCCTAGTGACAAGAAGAGGTAAAACAAGGTAAGTGTCAAGCTAGAGGGAAGCTATTCTATTAGTGGTATCCCTGCAGCTAAACTTACTTTATCTATTCAATTGCAGGTCTCATCTCCAGAAGTCTTCCAGGAACAGCCTACAGCATCTGCTGCAAGAGCTGACCGGACCGTCTCTGCTTTTAATTCAGTAATGAGCGGTTTTTATACCCGCGGGTGACGTCATTCGCGCATGCGCGAAATGATGTCATATAATTCCTGTGTGGCGGCCATTTTGGATTAGTGATGTCATTAGTGCATGTGCGGAATGACGTACTCCAATGTTTATGTGCTGTCTGGAGTGGTGACAGATGGGAGTGTCATCTGCTTAATATGCCGCCGTAGATATGTGTGTGTACTATTCAAAAACCAACGTGTAGAAAGGTATTAAAGGCTAATTGTGTAAAGTAACACGGGTTCTGTTATGCCAATAAAGAGGGGTTTAGAATAAAACTATTTTGGATACAGAGGAAATCAGCGAAGTGTTAGATATAGCGCTGTAGTGTCTATATAGAAAACTGGGAATACCTCACTTACCGGTCTGCGGTAGTGGTGTCAAATGGTGTAGAATATTCTGTCCATAGCATGCAAGGATGTTAATGTCCTTTGTGTGTACATAATTACTGTGATAAATGACTTAATGAGCCATGTTTGTCATTGTTCCTTTTCATATAAGGTTACATTCATAACATCAATAATAGGTAGCATTTCATGATGCATGTTGGTCAAACAGTGACTGACCCTCATAGTCGGGTGTACAATCTCATCACAGAGCATTTTGTCATAAACAGGTGAATTGTCATTATAGTTTACTATATAAATAGTTTGCACAAGAAATCTATCTGTGTTTATCTACCATCTGTATCTATTCAAGACTAGGTACCCCTGTATTCCAGTGGGGATAAAGGGCAAATCAGAAATCTCTCTGTTGGTCTTCTAAGATTTAATGAGCACTACATTGGCTGGTTTGTAATAAATTGAGGTTTTACAAAAATGGTCGTAAGTAGTTCTCTTCTTTCATTCTGAGTGGTATCATTGCATCTAATTTCCGGATCCAAAAAGTTCCCTTTGTGCTAAATGTTTTGGTAAATTACCTCCTCGTGGTAATGGGTGTAGAACTTCTAGAATTACCATTCTCATTTGTGAGATGTTATGTTTTTGATCCCGGTAGTGTCTAAAGACTGGTGATTTTGTGTTTTTGGTCCTAATGCAGGACTTGTGTTCTGTCCACCTCTCTTTCACTTTCCGGTTGATTTTACCTACACAGTACATCCCACAGGGACTTTTACCTAGCATCTTAAGGTTTTGCAGAATATCTTTAATCAACTGAACCAACTTCTGAATAGGTGTGCTTTGTGGTTTTTAGCTTTTTCTAGCTCCCGGAGTGAGGCAACACCAAAGTCATGGGGCTTGCCCCTTGGAGTGCCACTGGCTTTTTTAACATGGTCCAGAGATTCCCCAAAATACTCGAAGACCCAGTCAATTTCCAGGAGGAGCTGCAAGTAATATGGGATTGCTATCCCCCTTTTAGGACTGATATTCTATACTCTGGCCTTGTGGACAGATGTATAGAAGGCCAACCTATATTGTGACAGGGACAACTCTAGGAGCTGTAGCCAAACCAGTTCACGGTAGCAGTGACGAGAGGTCTAGGCTAAGTCTCAAGAGGTGGTGAGCTTGTAAAGGGTCCACAATGAGCACACACAATGGGAATCACAGATTACATTTAGACAGTATGTATAAAAATACCGTTTTTTGTTTATGGCCAAATATCACTATGAAAAATTACTACTAACAGGTAGAAGTATCACACAACACTAATAATAGATTACATATATACATACAGTCACTAGAGTAGGACATAATACAAATCAAACCTGTGTAAAAGAAAGAACAGATTAGGTAATGCACTACAGGTCCACAAAGAATTTACCCTAACTTTAAAAGTCCTTCCCTAAATTGTCTGCGGTTTTATGCCCAAAAGTTCAGGGCAAATTCTGACACAGTTTGTGATGCAGTAGAAAATGAAGGTAGGGTCTCTGGGGTCCAGTGAATGGTTTCAAGGGTTAGAGGACAGGTTATTCTAACTAACAAAAGTGCCCCCAACTTTCAGAAGGCTTGCACGAGCAAGCAATGGCAAAGCCAAAGTATGGCAAAAATGTTATAAAAGTTAGGAAAACTTTTAATGGGAGTTTAGGGGCAGGTAAGAACCACTGTAACTCACCCCCATACTCCAATTCTTCCCAGGACTTGGCAGGTCAATGGAAGAAGGTCTGAGGTTGCTTTTCCCGCCATCAGCCTCAGTCCTTGATTCATAGGAGTTGGCGGTTCAAGCAGATCTCCAGTCAGTGTCTTTCACTAGTGCAAGGACTCTCGGATGAAAAATGCAGAAAAACACGATGCAGGCCCCCTCTTAGGATTGGACACGACTCAAATCGCATTTTCAAATGGTGGTCACTGCAGTACAAGGACGCAAAGGGACTCACTTGTTACGGTCAGACTTTCCCTCCTATCTCGGGTCCTCCTGATGCTAGGACTCCAAAAATTCACTGAGGTAAGTCTTGTATGACAATGGGATCCCCCAAGTTCCAGCCCTCAACACAGAACGGCGACATTGGCAGCACGGTAGCCCAAATTCAGAGCTGGTAAGCCATATGTCGGTCCCGGGACACTTCTGACGGCTCTTCTTTGCAGGGTACCAAGCAGACATCAGGAATGGATGTTCCCTCCACTCCACAGGTTGTAGCTCCCTCGCAGGACTGCTGAAGATCAATAGCAAGACAGGGCTCCTGCTGGACAGGAGTCTTGGCTCCTTCAGGTTACTCCAGGATCTCTCTGAGGGGTGGGTGCAGGGGTCCTCCTCTTATCCCAAAAGCCAGGTGAGAGCCAAAACTCCCACTAGCAATAGCAGAACTAGCCCCACACACACCCCAGCAGTGGTCCAATCAGGACCACTGGTGGGAACACTCATATAACACTCAGACACACTGAAACCAGTTTGTGGATTGGCACCAGACAGTCCCAGACCACATCCTGCCAGCAACACACATAGCCCTCCAGTAACCTGCCAAAGGTTTCTGCTTTCCCAGGCACTGGAAGTCCATGTACGGATTTTCCTGGCCTCACAGGCCAGGAAGAAGGCTAAAAAACAAGATGTCCAAAGGACAAGCGAAAAACCTTGTGGCATGACCATGTTTGGACACTAGCCACAGTTAGTAGCCAAACATGGTCAACACGGTAAGGCTAAAATGAAAAGCACCAAATAATGGTAAAAAGTCAATGCTGTCACCAGCTTCCCCATTTAGTACACCTAGAGTAACAAAAAATCCTTTGAGTGTTAGTCTAGTGCAAAAAAAAAGTATACCCCATTGTACTGCAGTGTAAGATGCATTGTACAAAGAAAAAAAGTTAACACAAGTGATAACAAGTTACTAAAAGTAGTAACTAAATAATAAGACTAAGGAAAACAATGTTTCCCATTACTGACAGCCTGAAGGACATGTCAGTTTCCCCAAGCCAGTTTAAGGCATCACTCCACTGTAAAAATGATAGGATAAGATCAAAAATAAAAGCAAAAAGTTTGGGGGGTCTATAAAAAAGGAAGGAGGGGTGCAGTAAAGAGAAATCTTTCCTAAAACACCCCACCTTGTTGATCTAAATCAGTTGCTGTGTGCAGTATTGCCCCCAGACACATTTGCTTTGATCAAGGTGCGTGCAAACTGGTCAATCGAAGAACCTGCCACAAACCGGGATCTGAAAGCTTTCAATGGCAGACTGGTACAACACTTTCTTGTGATTTTGACTTCATAAGACCAATTGGGCCAAGATAAATTCCTGCAAGCAGGCCAAGCGAGCACACCCGGTGGAGTGTTTGGAATGTCTAAAACGATGTTTTGAACTACATTCAGGGATTGTTTATGCCATTACTACCGCACTACAGGTAGTAGTGGCACAGTTCGCTATGGGGTTGCAAGCCAAGGTGGTAGAAGGGATTGGGGCCTTATTAAGATTTGGGCGGTATTCCGGTGGTAAATCTGTCAGAATACCACCCAATGGAATTGCCATTATCGCCTCATGGTCTGGCGGATTTACCACCAGATTACAAGTGGTAGTAGTGGTGTAAGTACCCATTAATTTGGAGTCCATAGGACTGAATGGGGGATCCACAGCAGTAATTCCACCAATTTTGCCAGTTTTCTGGCAGAAAGGAGGAGTATTTACCTCTATCATAATGCTGTAGGTAAATCACCCACTCCAGGGCCAAACTCGTAGTAAGGCGGAGCGGGAAAAGTGTCGGTAATTGCATTACTGCCACTTTATTCCTGCACCGCTATACTCGTAATGAGCCCCTAAGGCAGTAAGGATCGGATGGGAATGAAAGGGGTTGTTTGAGGTTTTTTTAGTGGCACAGCATTTTTACGAGAAGGCTGAAAGACAAAAATAAACGACAGAAGCCAAGCTTATGGCACTGCAGATGCAGAGTTTACAACCCTCAAAGGGAAGGGGACGGTTCCGGGGAGGGGACGAGGATGGGGAAGAGGCGCTCCCCAGTCAGCTCAAGCGGACAAATGGCCAAAGGTTATTACCCAAACACAAACTATGACCAGTGCAATTTTTGCAAACAGACCGGACACTGGAAAGCCGAGTGCCCGAATCGACCTCAGTACGATGGTCGTGGCGGACAAGCACCCACCCCAGTAGGGGCGGCGGGAGGCCTGACCCTACAGTCATAAGCCATGACCGAAGTATAGGTTTTGCCAAGGGGTCCCAGAAGATACACTGATACCTCATCTCGTGTCTACACCTATGATGGTGTTACATTGTGCCCTATCTCCGAAAAGCATGCATTTTGGAGTGTACTTGGATATCCCCGTTCATAGAGAGCACGAGGTGCTAGCTCTGTTTATAAGACGTAGCTCACTCAAAATCCAAAGACCGGACCGATACCCCCTGTCTGTGGTACTGGGTGTATGTTCTGAACCCATCAAGATTACATTGAATGCTGCCTAACCATTACTTTGTGTGCCCCAGAATCCCATTTTCTGAGGAGCAGAAGAAGGTATTCACCCTGTGATTGAGTTCTTACTCCAAGCTTTCTTACCTTGGTTGGCTTCCCTTTCACTCCCAACGTAAATTTAATTTCCTCTGTCTCGTCTTTAAATCTCTTCATGATCTTGCCCCCCTTATCTCTTTTCTCTCTTTTCTACATCCCTTCCGGCTCCCTTCGATCTGCTAATCTCTTCCTTCTCACCGTCCCCTCTTCCCCATGTGCCTTTTCACTTTTCCGCTCCTTTCAGCTCCTAGCCCCCCTGCACTGTAACTCCCTCCCTCTCTCTATCCGCTCCATCACCACCTTTTCCTCCTTCCGTACTTCCTTGAAATCTCTCCTTCTACATCCCCCACCCTGATACCCTTACCCCCTATCACTTCTCTCTCTCCTCGCTCACATCTTCCCCTACTCACCTTACCTACCCGCTCCTTTCCCTTACCTCTCCCTCCTTACATCCTCACCCTAATGCCCTTTCTGTCTCCCTCCTCCTTCCCTTTCTCATCCCCCTCCTTCCCTTACGTACCCTCACAGGTTAATTGCTCTACCTACTGTTTTGTTGGTTTGATTCATGTCTTGTAAATTGCTTCTACTGTTATATTTTTCTATGTAACTTGTTATAATGTAAAGCGCTTTGGATTAAAGCGCTATATAAACACAATAAATACAAATACAAACAATATATTATTGTGCCAACCACAGCCCCTGCTATACTCCGGTACTGCCTAAAGAAAAACAGAGAAAGGGGTGTATCGTTTTATTTAGGACCTGTGCGCGGTGAATGCCACCATTTTACCATTCTTTCCCATGGTACCCAATCCTGCTACAATGTTGTCATGTATTCCTCACACTGCAAAATACTTCACGGTTGTAGATTTGTGTTCTGCATTTTTCTCTATACCCATACACCCATAGAGTCAGTATCTATTTGCATTCACACATGAAATGACGCAGTATAAGTTCACCTGCCTCCCACCAGGGAATGTAGGGAGCCCCATACTGTTCTCCCACATTTTGAAAAGACCTATGCCCTCATTACAAGTCAGGCGTTAAGGGTTTAACGGCGCCGTCGGCGCCGTTAAACCCTTAACGCCTGATTCACTCTTTAACGCCTGCTTTTTGCAGGCGTTAAAGTCCAAGGCGCTAAGCGACCTTGGTGCTAATTACGGCACCGTAATTTACAGTGCCGTAATTAGCGCCTTCCCCATCCCCATTATGCCCTATGGGGCAAAAATGGGAATGGGGAAGGGCAAATGGTGAATGGGGAATTACCGCCCCACTCACCTTGGAATGGTGCGGTAATTCCGCCATCCACCATGGCGGAATCCGGCATGGACCATGGTGCTAATAGTACCATGGTCCACCGCCTGACTTGTAATGAGGGCCCTAGATTATGTGTAGTTCCCAGGAGGGTCGATGCAAGTGCAGTACGCAGACGATCTGCTTATAGCCTCCCCCTCCCTGGAAGCGTGCAGAGGAGACACACTGGTTCTGTTGAAAGCGATTGCCGAGAAGGATCACAAGGCATCGAAAGACAAATTACAATTGTCTGCCCAGTGTGTGATACCTGGGCGATGAGATTTCTGCTGGCGAAAGACGTCTGTCCCATGATCGGATTTCCACGTTCCAGAAAGTACCTAAGCCCAAACCAAGAAGCAGATGAGGGAATTCATTGGGATGGTTAGCTACTGTAGGCAATGGGTCCTCGGGTTTGTATCAATCATGAAGCCCTTCAGAGCCTCACCCATGATTCAACCCCAAACTCCTGCCATGGTCCCAGGATGCAGAAGATACCTTTATCACCATTAAGCAGGCGCTCGCAATGGCGCCAGCTTTAGGTCTGCCGGATTATAGCAAGCCCTTTGTCTTACTTTGCGATGAGCACTACCGGTGTTAACTCAGTTACACAGTGATAGGCACCAGCCCGTATCCTACCACAGTGTAGCTCTGGAACCAGCAGCAGTGGCACTCCCAGCTTGTCTGGGGGCTGTTGCTGCTGCTGCCCTATTGATCGAGAAAAACTGGCTCACTAGTCCAAGGACACCCTGTCACGATTTCTGTTCCTCACACCGTACTATCATTACTGTTAAAAGGCAAAACCCAACATGTGTCCAATTTCCATCTTACAAGGTACGAGAAGGTGCTGATTTCCGCTGCAAATGAGACCTTAAATCGCTCCCCTTTCCTGAACTCTGCCTCGTTGTTACCGACCCCTGAGGTTTGGTTGATGTGCCCCTGTTGAACCCAGGTCTCATCCTCTTCATGGATGTCTCGTGCATCTGTGTCCCCGAGACCAGAGAATTGGTTTTGGGGTATGCCGCATGTACACCCCATACTGTTTTAGAAGCATACTGATTACCCACAGCCAAGTGGGCTCACGTAGCCAAGCTTGTGGCCCTCACGTGTGCATACACTCTGGCCCAGGGGAGATAGACATCCATCTACACTGACTCCAGATACGCCCACAAAGTGGTCCACAACCTCAGTGTGTTATGGAACGGTGTGCATACCTGACATCCACAGGTACCCCAATCCAGAATGGAAAATATGTGGCAGCTCTATTAGATGCCTTGCTCCTCCCTGCTGCAGTAGAAATGTAAAGTGCTGAGGGCATGTCCCCTCACAATCCTTCCCTGCACTAGGAAATGATTTAGCGAATGGTGCAGCTCGCTCATCGGCCCTCAGAGGGACCCTAGCTCCTAATGAATGTCTTGTTTGTGTTTCAGTTCCACGGTCACCCATCCCGTCTCTTGCCAGCCTGGCAATTGTCCAAGATTAAGCCCTGGAGGCTGAGAAGGTGACCTGGATGCAGCATATGTATAGTTTAGGAGCATACTACCTGTGGCACTCCTGGTGGCGCCCAAGATATTGCTCCCTTATTTGGTCCATGAAGCTCACAGCGTAGCCCATTCAGGTAAAAATGCCATGATCGCTGTGCTCCAGAGAGAGTGCTTAGCACCAGGAGTGGTTTCTATGGCCCAGCATTACTGTGAACATTGCATAAAATGCTTATCATACAATGTCGGGAGAGCGTTGCCCACAAAACCCTCCGCATGTTCCATACCTGAAGGTCCGTTCTTGCACTTGTAGGTTTCATACAGATCCCTGTCTGTATGTCATATCAATATTGCTTAGTGATTGTAGACATGTTTTCAGTGTGGGTGGAAGACTAACCCTGCAGGAAGGCAAATGCGATTACTGGAGGTAAAAAGATGCTTGCTGAATTCATACCTCGATTTGGGCTATCCCGATGGATAGACAGCGACTGAGGTAGTCACTTCACAGGTCAGGTTATCAGGGAAGTCTGCAAAGCTCTAAGGATAGCACAGCAGTTCCATTGTGCTTGCCACCCATGCTTTAGTGCACACGCAGAACACTGCAATGACGACCGTAAGCTAAGGTTAGCAAAGGTGTGTAGGGAGACTGGGCTAAAGTGGCCCCTTGCCCTCCCGCTAGTATTGTTGGCTATGAGAAATAACCCACAGAGTAAGCAAAAACTCTCTGCAAAATAAATCCTCACAGAGCACCCAATGAGAATGGGAACTGCTCCAAATGCATCCCCCGTGCCCTGAGTTTAACGTTCGAGGATGACACATTGATTCAGTATGGTCGCCTATTGATTAAAACTGTTCAATCTCTCCACGCACAGGGCTGTGTGGGCTTGCCTGAGCCAGCGGTGGGACCTTGCCACCATCTGTGACTGAAAACTGGGTCCTGGTGATGATCCACCAGCAGAGGACATTGCTTCAACCAAGGAGATGCGGCCCCTACCAAGTCCTCCTCACCGCCAAATTTGCAGTGAAGTGTAATGGGACTCCGGTCCGGATCCATGCACACTGCCGAAAGGTCTCTGCTCCATGACGACTGATCTTCCTCAGACATGCCATCACTGCCACGACCCTCGAGACCAGCTGGGACCCCCTCCGGCTAAGTGCCAGTTCCAGAATCGGGCAGTCGATTGGGACCAGACCAAACTTTTTTGGAGATCCAGGGCCTGACCCTCACTCAGCCAATATGTGCACGTGCTGCATCAGAACCCACAGTTGCTGAGTCTTTTCAACACAGTGAGGGCCCTGTATGAGATATTGCTAAAGCTCATCCAGCAGGCGATCATGGCCCCAGAGGGAACCACACACAATCAAGTTCTGATGCTGTTTCACCACCTCAGGAGTTTGACCCCCTTAGATCTCACAATGCAACCAGCCCAAGATACGCCCTACAATCCCAAGGAAGAATACCAGTGGTACCAGAATGCTGAGCCAGTTACCCATCCCTGCATCCTGGTCATCAGGAACCATGAATCCGCCAGTGGAGTGAGTCCTGAACCAAGATTGAATATCAACGCTGCCATGGTCTCGCCAGCGATGCAATGTTGCCCTTGATGCTATCACTTGTTGGTATTCATCTTTGATACAAGGGCCCTCCTGTTCATCTGGCTCTGGTACGTGTGAATGCCATACTGCAATTATCGATAGGAGGAGCCGGAGTCTTTGGAACTTTCGCTCGTTTGAACTCTTGTACATTGAAACTTTTGTTTGTTGGAACACTCACTCGATTGAACATCAAACACGTAAGACATTTCAACTTTTGAACCATACTTCATCTCGGCATCTACCTCACTCAACCCGCCACCCAGAGTGAACGGACTGTCCACCCAAAGCTGCTCCATCATGCACCCTGCATTCCCCCAGGCCTATCTGTGTGGAACAGATATCTGTGTGGAACACACTCGAGGAGCATCACCAAAGCCAAAATGTCTGGATATCTATCTTTCATTGTGGTGATTGTATGTTTAATACTGGTTTCCAATATATGTGTGTCTGGCTCCTTCTGCACTTCCTGTCATGGTACGGAGGACTCCACTGTGCACCCCTGGATGCACATGCCTGCATCTTTAACCTGATTAACTGCTGTGTATGTTCGCTCCTGCCCCAGAGCATGGCTGCCCAGTTTCCCATTGCTCCCATAACTATCCAGTTGGGAGATTACTACCTTGACCACAAGCCAACTACACAGTCTCCAGACCCTTGGCCCTGTAGGAACGCCCCTTTTGAAGTGGGGTTCAAAGAGCCCCTGAAACCACCCACCCCTGGGCTGGGAATGAACCAACCTGCTGCACTTCGCCTCTCCTCAACAGCAACGGGTCTCTGTGCTATGCTAACCAGGAGCCCCAGTACATGGGAACGAGTAAATGTCCGCATTACATGTCCACCCAGTCTAGTGCAGTGATCAACAATGTCACTGTCGCCTTTGACTCTGGAATCGCAATCACACAATCCGGGTACGCAACCTATTCCTGAACCTACTACATCTGTGGGAATAAGGCTTACAGGTGGCTGCCCATCAGCTGGGAAGGGAGCTGTTACCTGGGATACATCTTGCCTGCAGTGTGCCACATCCCCACATTCCTCACTGTACCCCAATTATAGAGAAAATCAGGTTGGGAGACGTTCATCTCTGTGGAAGGATAACTGATGCCAGGCCTTGGGGTTGAAGTAAACGAGACGCCTGTCTAAAGTATCCAGTTTGGTAGAAGATAAGCGCCTAGATTCCTGAGGGCTTTGTGCACTGTTCTAAATGTATAAATAAATAAATTGCAAATGCAACCACTGCCGCCTTACTTTCCCATGAACAGTTGTCTATCCGTACCATGGTGCTCCAAAACTGTATGGCCCTACACATCATGCTTTCCTCCCAGGGGGCACCTGCACAGTCGTAAAAGCTGAGTGCTGTACTTTTATACCCGATTACGCAAACAATATCTCAGACCCATAACAAACTGCAACTTCATCCTCAAAATCATGGATAAGATCGCCACCATGCAGCTCCAGGCACACGTAGAGGAATCTAATTCCCTCCACCCACAGCAGTCTGGTTTTCGCCCCGCACACAGTACCGAGACGGCCATGTTAGACCTGCAGACCAAAATGCTCGGTATTATTGACAAGGGTAAGACAGGCCTCCTCGTTCTACTCGACCTCAGCGCCGCATTTGATCTCCTCGACCATAACCGACTCCAGAATGCGCTAAAAAAGACCACCAACTGCTCTGATGAAGCCATCAGATGGATAATGTCCTTTCTAAAAAACAGAATATCCAGAGTGCACTGGGGGGACAAGTTCTCCCTTGAAAAAGAAATCCTCTGTGGAGTTCCCCAAGGGGCCAGTATGTCACCCCTACTGTTCAATCTTTACTTAAAATACCTATGCCTTGTTCTAGACCACATAAACGCCTATTTCACTAACTATGCTGACGACACACAGCTTGTATTCGAACTAAGTGGCAATTATCAGAAAGATAGCGAGCAACTTACCACGATATACAACCACGTGGAGCAATGGATGGACTCCAATTGGATGTGCCTAAACGGAAAAAAAACGGAACTCATGATTTTCGGCTCATCCTCTGCTCGTGCTAAGCTACCCTCATCCTACACATCCTTCCACATTAAAGATACCCCCATTCCGGTCCTAAGCAAGGTTAAAACCCTAGGTATGCTGCTAGAAGCATCGTTGGGTGCGGACGCCCAAGTACAGTTCATCAAAAAAAACTGTGCCTACCACCTCCGTCTAATAAAAGCCATCAGACCTTTCATATCCGAGGAAAACTGTGCGACCATAGCAAGAGCCACCATCTTATCGCGCCTTGACTATGGCAACGCTCTAGTCCTGGGTGCCTCCAAGCAATGCCTACAAAGCTACCAAATTGTACAGAACAACGCGGTAAGAATTGTCAAGCTCAAAACTAAAACAGAACATATCAGCAACTCCAGAAGAGAGCTTCATTGGCTGAAAATCGAAGATGGGGTGCATTTCAAAACCTTAACCATCGTTCACAGATGCATCTACGGAAAGGCACCAACCTACTTAAAAACTAGGATCAAACCATACGTTCCTAATAGAACACTGAGATCATCCCAACTTGTTAAAATTGCTACGTCACCTCACAAACTCAAAAGTGGCTTAGGAAGAGCCTTTCCAACCCTTGCAGCCAACCTTTGGAACAATCTACCAGACCACCTTAGACTGGAAACCAACTACTCGCATTTTCGCAAACAGGTAAAAACCCATATCTTCAAATAAACGGCCATCACAGCATATGCCTCAGTTAGCTTAATTCTATGTGACTGTCCCGTCTGCTCTGTCTAATCACTATCTGTTCCGTCCGTTCTCGTGTCCTTGTTTCTGCGCCCCGAGGCTCGCGAGCTACCGGCGCAATATAAATAAATATATTATATTATTATTATTATTATTAATATCACTGACATCATCACCCACATTCATGATACCGTTACCGCTCACAGCAGCGAATGGTCTGGATGATCCCCTTTTTGTAATGGCTTGGCAGGCAGGGAACGCCTGGTCTGGGGGGTTTGCCCAGAGCAAGTGCCAGAGGTTTAAGATGAATTCTAAACCTGGCAGCCATCACCTTTTTGTTTTGCTTTGTGACTGCTCAAGAAGTTCCTCAATCATGATTGAAGAATGCTCGCCTTCACTGTTCACGCTTCTAACGTAGTCGTATATCCCTTTTGGCATAGCTAAGCATGTTTTAGGCTCTCGCCTTTTAGTCTGGGGCAGCTTTAGCAGGCAGATGCGGTCCTATTACAAGGCCTCTCACCTGCTCCAAGGTGAGATGTGAAGCATTAGGGAGGAAAGTTGCCTTGAAGAAATGCGTTAGACTGTGCTATTTGCTGATAACACTAACTAGCGCTGCCAAATGCAGCTGGCATGAAAACATTGTACAAGAAGGGCATTGTCTCAATCAGCAATAAAATGCAAAGGTTAGACCTTGTCAAGACTGAGACCACCCCCCTACCATTGGCACAATTGTAATCCTGACAGTATAAGAGACCTGGACCCGGGAAGGAGGGGGGTTAAACTGTGCCGCAGTCTCATGTTACGTTGGTCTTTTGTTTGCTTTGACTAATAAAGTGTTCATCAATCCACTAGAATCGAGTGCTCTTTATTTTCCACAACAATCTAAAATGGATAACCTGCAATTTCCATACTCGTTGAGCCTTGTTTTTTCAATCACAAATTTTAACAGCGTAGCAAATAGTTATAACAAAATGAAGACATCTGCAGAGAGCTCAGAGAAACTCTTGAAAAACTACAACTGGTCAAAACCTGAGTTCCAACACTAGTGTTCTGCCTTAAACACTCGGGCTGCATAACACGTGCCCTGAATGCTTTACACAGGCTGGAGTAGAGAGAACTGCAAACTAATTCCACGAATCGTGGGTCTGGCGCGCAACTGAAAGCAAACTACGCAAGGCCACAAACATCCCAATAGAACTCACACGAGGCCGTTGCACTAGTGCCCTACACACTCAAAGGGTGGCAAGCAGTTCCGTTCCTAATGCTTGCTGCTGCTGCTGTAGCTAATGCTTTCCTGCATTTTGGTATGCACTTGTTTATAGGCGCATTATAAATGCCCTATTATATCATATCCTGATCTCACGCCTAGAGTGCTGGATTAGTGCTGGATTTAGACTGGATTTTGCCAGATCTGGGATCCGGCAAAAACTGTCTTCCTGCATGTCGGATCTGAAAAAAATCCAAACTCTTGTCCCAGTGAACATTGCATCTGGGCCATTTAATGTGTTTGCCAAATCCAGAACTTGTTGTTAGGACCAAGGGTAAGAGGCAGAGGCGTAGACAGGGTAGGGCTTGAGCGGGCAAGGCCCAACCAAAATCTGTAAGTGCCCACTCAGCAGAGCTGTGTAGGTTTTTACAGACGTTAATGCCACTGTGCTGAGCCCAACTAAATTAGCTTCAGGCCCCACTTGTTAGACAATCCTGGCTACGCCTCTGGTAAGAGGTATTCCCCCCCATAAAACGAATGAGAAAATCCCAAGGCCAAAAACACTGAATTTAAAAATCGAATGAATGCAGGATTTTGCACTTTTTATTAAACAAATAAATGGGGTGGGGTAAGGGTATATATAAAGATAGGGGGATGTTGGTGGGGCTGACAGGGGGCACCCCCAGCATTAAAAATAATCAAAATTGTGTGTTTTCGGCCTCAGGATTTATTTTTCACTATTTCAACAAAGAACCGGGTAATACACTTGCCCACAAAACCATATGAAGCGTGACTACAATGCCTGTGAAAGCACTCATTACGACTGTACTCTGCTGGAACTATTTAAATACAGCTCCACAGGGTTAAAAAGGTAAGCAACTTTAAAATTGTCTAGGAACAATGTAGGAAGCGCTCCTCTACTGGATTATTTTGCATGGGTTCTTGATTAGCCTTCTAAGGGGCACACATGTTTATGGGAGGGGAGTGGGAACAATCACACCAACCCTCGCCCCCACTCTCCATCGCTGGTGGTATCCCAACGAAAATGAATTCCATTTCCAGGACTGCTTGCCTGGCATCCCCTCCTACCTCCTTCCTTTGAAATGTATCCCGGAGAGACTGTGTGCCTGCAGTGCACCTGATCCTAAAGCGGCAGCTGTGCTATGCCAGCTTCATCTGCTGCATTAATCCTCGAGAAACGTCTTTGCCTATGTCTGACCAACTGCAACACCTGACTACAAATCAGAAGGCCTCAGTTTCTGGGGAACCCGCAGAAATAATCGAATCCAAAAATACCTAACGAGAAATGACCGAATTTGTTAGGTATTTTTGTAAGTTTGCAATAATATATAGATGTGGGGTAAGGGTATAGGTGAAGGTAGGGCAAAACGTGGGGGGTACGGTGATCTCCTCCCCCAACCCCCCGCATTATTAAAAAAATAATCCGACCAAAATAATAGTGGTCATTTCTTATTAGGTATTTTTTTTTCCAATCATTTTATGGTAATCCCAGTTCTGAAACTGGGGAGAATTTTGATAGACCTGGGATCCAGCAAAAATGCCCCCCACGCCTCCAAAAAATGCCCATGCCATCAGACCTCACAGTGCCCCGAGTGGGAAAATGTAAAGCGCATGCTGACAGCACCGCCATAGTTACTTCCTGGGATGGGCAAAGCAGGCAGCTGGCCGGTGTGTCGAAAGAGAAAGTATATCTTACCTCCTATTGTAATAAATATATTAATATTGGCCTACGCCAAGCTGCTCTAAAGGCGCTTGCAAAAGAAATCCGTGTTGCAAGGTCCTGACCTTAAATCCATGTAAACTGACTTTTTAGGTCAAGCTGCCAGTTTAGGATTCGCTTTGTAAAAGTCACCTTGTGAGTTAAAATGGTGGACGATGTCATTCCAGAATACAACATGGCCGTCTTGACCTCTGTACATAGCTAATATGTAACTTGCCTGCAGGCCACTTGTTGAGGTCGTGAACTGAGACCTTGTCCTTCGTTGACCTGTGTGTAAAAGGATTACTCGTGCAATGAAACTAATCTACAAGCATATGTTGAAACAATGTATTCAAATACTGAACGTAGAACATCTGTTTAACTACATTGTATTAATGTTTGAGAAGGCCTGCATGGAAAATCTTAGAATACACAGTCATTGCATAGGCTTGTTGATACATGTATTAAAGGCAAACCAGTTATATGCGGTTGTTCGAGACTTGGCAGTGGGGCTGGACATCGTGCCCACCGAATGTATAAAACGCGAATGCATTCTAATGTATAACGTCTCTCACTGAACACACTGAACCACGCTGGAGTTCGTTGTGTTGTAATGAGGGCTGATAGCTATCTGATTTTGCTCTGTTTTTGTAACTGGATTCAGTATAAAATAAAGTACTTTGTATGTTCCTTTGTAACCCGTGTTCGGTGTATTTCCTTTTGGGGTACTCAGCCTCGATATTTTGATTTTGTTTTCACAGTTGGTGCCCGAATAGGGACCCTCAAGATTGATGCCGGATTGTTGAAGGTTGACGCACGCTATCGGACCGGGATCGGACGGTGTGACATAAGGGGCCTCCTGAACGAGACGCGACACCTCAGCAGCGCTGCACGACCCGATCCTTGGACGATTAGCGTGGAGTCCGAGACGGCATCTTGACGAGGGTCCACTTATCGAGGCGGGCAGATTTGCCGAAATCACCATACACGAGGTAGGATTAGTTAGGTAAGATTCTTAGAAATCTGATCGGACCTCCTTAGGTTTGGTCAGGTGAGTCGTGACCCGATTCTTAATTTAACCCTGACAATTTGAATTTTGGCGCATTTTATCTGCAGACACACTTATTGACCAGGTAACACCAAGAATTTGAGATATGCCTGGGAAATTGTCTACCTGCTTTAGGGCATTATTCCGCAGTGATAGATAATCGTTGGAATTTAGCCGTCCCGCACCACAGGAGGGGTCGCCGGCATGTACTATGTACTCTAAGCATGGCATTGGAAGTATAGTATTTAATGACATTTGGCACAGACAAACCAGACATGCCTCCGAACTTCAGTGGCCAATCAATGGTAGTTTTGAAATCCCTCGTATTGAGTATTTAGAGTCAATTCTATTAAAGAAAAAGGTTAGACCTGCAGCATTTGATGTTTTGCAGAATTGGAAAAAAGAAGGGTTGCAACAACTTAAAAGTAGAGAGAAACATGCACGCCGTCATAAAACGAACGCTGAAAAAGCGTTGTTATATGATCAGGACAAACAGTCTGAGGCGACTAAAAATATGCATAGGGCTTTCTCACTCGGTATTCAGAAAATCTATCCTTCCAAAGATCTTCATATTTCTGATGAGTTTATTGACAAAATATTAAATGAACGAAGGCCTGGTGCCTCTGCGCCACCTCCGTATGCTCCTCTTCCTGCTGCTTTGCCTCTTCCTCCTGTTATTCCTGCTCCACCTGTTGTTGTTCCCGTTGTTCTTGCTCCGCCTAATGTTCCCCTTCCTCCAGCTCCCCCACCTCTTTTTATCGCACCAGTTATAGTACCTCCATCAAATATGCCTGCTCCCTCTCTTCCAAGTGGTCCTGAGCTGCTTGTAATCGATCGAGGTACAGGAACAAAGGTTGTCACTCGCAATACTGTACCGCCGGAGAAGAAACGTGAGTTAATTGCATGGGCTAAGCATTGTATGGAGAAGGATGATCAAGCTAGCGTTTTTGCCACACTTTTTAATATGGATAATTTTCCTGAGAAAAATGTTTTTATTGAAGGTTTAGGGATTCAGTTATGTATAATTTGGGGAAGATTAAATAATGTGGATCTTCCACAAGGGTTAAGGGATCTAAATACTCTAGCGCTTTCTAGAGACACTGTGAAGAAGGTAAATGAGCATGTCAAAAGGGTATTTGTGTATAGGAAGGAGTTAGAAAAGTTACAGAACAAGGATGACGAGGAGGAAAATATGTATGTACAGAAACGGTTCCTTCCGTGTCGTAAATCGATATCTGAGGAAACGCGAATTTGTAAGAAAGACGTGATTAGATGGATTTCAGACATATCGATAACTCCAGTTGAGGTATATGACACATACAGTCAATATACGATAGAAATGCAGAGGAAAGTGATACAGGTAATGGTAGAGTACCTGCAGGATGAGTGTGTAAAAAGGAGGATTAGTTGTCCCACAGAGTTATTGAGCGTTTATAAGAGAGCTTTTTCACTAGACACTTCTTCGACTGCTTTAGCGCTGGACTTGGCTCTGTTGCTTAGTAAGCGTTCGGAGTTGCCTATATCTCAGTTGCCTATGAGAGGTTCCTCCGACATTTGGCCCGAAGGTTGAGATTGCGGCTGATCCTGCACATAATATAGTCGCTGTGAACATCCCTGCACATTATGTATCACAGTTTGTTCATGTCCCGTTTTCACGGCAGGAAGTGAACACCATTAGACAGTCTATTCCTGACATTAGGAAAAATCCGACAGGGTTCTATAAAGAGATAGTCCGTTTTGCAGTCCTCAGTGTTCACCCTAGGCGACATTGATTTGTTGTTTCCTGTACTCCTGCCCATAGATTTATGGAAACAAGTTAGAACTATTGACAACGTACCCGGGTTGGGAGATAGATGGGTGAATATAACTAGACTCGATGGGGAAAGGCCAGCTGGTGAAAGACCGCCTCAGGTGATATTAACTTTGCCTGACAGAATCGTTGCTAAATTAAAAACCATAATTCCCGAAAAGAGAATTATTTGGGACAACCTTACGGCCTGTGTCCAAGGAAAGTCTGAGGGTGCTACCGAGTTCTTTAATCGGTTCGAACAGGTATTCCCGGATTTCAGTGGACAAGACTTAGGTACAGAGTCTTGGAAAAGATTATTTGTGGACAAATTTGTATGTGGATTGCTGCCTGACATCCTCTCACAAATTATGTCTTCTGAGAGCGCTTGACAGGCGAAATCACAATCAGAAGTACTGCACATGGCTCAGTACTACGAGAACCATGTCAATAATGAAAAAGGTAGGATTGAAAAACGGAAAGGCGATTTAAAAACTAAAGTGCTATTGCAGCAAATTGTTAGGGGCCCCAGAAGGGATAGTTCTCAGGTTAGAGGTCAGTATGTCCCACAGGGGAATTGGCCCCTGGGTCCTGTGAACATTAACCAGTGCGCTTATTGTCATCGAGAGGGTCATTGGTGAGCACAATGCCCCGTCCTTCAACAAAGGTCAAATAATAAATTCGGTAATATGGGTAGGCGATCCAGAGGTCGCCCGGGTGTAGGGGGCCCTGGTAGAGGTCAGTTTACACAGGACCCTCAGCAACCTTTCTCGCAGGACGAACAGGCTCCGAGTGTGGACACCAGGAACATATTTGACCATCCTTCTGCTGCATATTTATCTGGAGAGGTTCCTTTTGATGATATTCTGTTTCGTTAGGATTGCCCGAAGCAGGGTTTGGAACCTACACCTATTCCCGTCAATCAGAAAGGTCCCTACGTTGAAATGGTGGTGGGAAATAGGAAACATAAGTTTTTGATAGACACTGGAGCACAGAAGTGTTCCATTGATCATTCACGGTTTCCAAACATTCCACTGTCAGGGCAAACCAATGTTTCTGTAGGGTTTTCTGGTACACCAGTTGTTTGTCCGGTTTCTATGCCGGTACCTATTTCTTTGTGTCCCTTTATGGACCATTGTCCATTTCTGTTGACCTCGGATTGCGGAGAGAACTTGCTGGGGTTGAATCTGTTAAAGGAATTAAATGCAGTGATTTATTGTTCTTCTGACGGAGTGCGCTTGACGATTTCACCACAGCAATTTTCTGCCTCGCAATTCTTGACTAGATCTTTGCCTCCAGAATTCATTAATGCACCAGAGAGCTTGTGGGCTGTCGACGACAATGATGTTGGTGTTTTACAGATTGAGCCTGTTAAAATAGTTTTGAAACATGGAATTGAGCTGCCACACATTCCCCAGTATAAGATTTCGGTTGAGGGCGAGAGAGCTTTGAAATGTATTGTTTCCGATTTTGTGCATCGTGGGGTGATTGAAGAAATTACAGGAAGTATGTGTAACAGTCCGATTTTACCCGTGTACAAGAAAGGCGATAATGCAATTCCATTCCGTTTCATAATTGATTTACGTGCCATTAATAAAGTTGTGGCACCACAATTTCCAATTGTGCCTGATGTAACGACAATCCTAACCATGATTCCAGCTACAGCTACTTACTTACTTACTTTAGTGTTGTGGACCTGAAGAATGCTTTCTTTAGTATTCCTATACACAAGGATAGTAGATATTTGTTCGCGTTCACCTTAGGGGGACGCTCGTTCACATTTACTCGTGCACCTCAAGGGTACACACAGAGCCCTAGCATTTACAGTAGGGCTTTGAAAGAACAGCTTGATACCCTTGAATTGCCCTCTACCTGTACTTTGCTTCAGTACGTTGATGATGTGCTTCTAGCTGCTGACTCTGAGGGTGCCTGTAAGGAGGGCACTGTGTTATTACTTATCCATCTAGCTAAGCATGGTCACAAAGCTTCGCTTAATAAATTTCAATATTGTTGTCAGGAGGTCACCTATTTAGGCTATCTCCTGTCAAAGGAGGGAAGAAGATTGACACCTGAAAGAATAAAACACATTTCTGGCATGTCTGTCCCAAATACACAGAAGGAAGTTAGGGCCTTGATAGGTATGGCTTCTTACTGTAGGTTGTGGATCCCGAATTTTTCACTAGTGATCAAACCGATGTTGGCTTTGACAAAGAAGGGCATTTCTTCGCCATTGCCATGGAACGCGGTACACCAGCAGTCGTTTGACTTGCTTAAGACTGCATTATGCTCTGCACCAGTTTTGGACACACCAAACTATGAAAAGACCTTTGTGTTGTTTGTGCATGAATGTGATGGATGTGCTTTGGCTGTATTAACGCAGGAACACGGAGGGAAGAATAGGCCGTGCGGTTGCTTTTCTTCCGCCCTCGATCCTGTATCATGCGCTTTGCCAAGATGTTTGCGAGCTGTTGCTGCTGCTGCCGCGTCTGTAAAACAGAGTGAGGGAATAGTCCTAGGCCATGATCTAACCCTGATGGTGCCTCACTCTGTAGATGTTCTACTGAACCGAACTCAAACGCAACACCTCAATTCTGCACGGTTGACAAGATATGAATTGATCTTGTTTTCTCCTCACATTCAAATTAAGAGGTGTTGTGTTTTTAATCCGGCTGAACTCCTACCGAACAAGAGACAAAGGGTAGAATTGATTTGAAAGATACTCCCTTGGTTAATACGCAAGGAGAGCTGTTTTGTGACGGCTCCTGCTTCAAACCTCTGGATGGTACATCCACAGCTGCTTATGCGATCAATACATTGAGCACGGTTGTGGAAACTAAGGGAATCACGCACAATTCTGCTCAGGCTGCAGAGATTATAGCATTGACCCAAGCTTGTGAACTTTCCGAAGGGCTTGCAGTAAATATATATACTGATAGTCAGTATGCCTTTGGGGTGGTCCACAACTTTTGGAGACTTTGGTCAGAGAGAGGGTTCCTAACTTCGCATGGCACCAAAATTCAACATGGCTCCCTAATAGTACACTACTCTCAGCGCTTGCGCTCCCTACTCAGTTAGCAGTTATGAAATGTGCAGCACATCGAAAGATTACAGATGATATAGGGAAAGGGAATGCTTTCGCTGATCAGATAGCTAGGCAAACTGCTACCGATCTCCTTACGGAGATGTATGTTTCAAGGGAATCTGTAGATGCTTATGCAATAGATGAGGGTGTTGGGTCTGAATGGGATATCCAAGCTGATGCCACGTTAGAAGAATCCAAAAGGTGGGCTAAAGGCTTGGGGAAACTTGATGATGACGGGTGTTGGGTGGACGTACTAGAAGGGAAATGGGTACTCCCTGACGCGTATGTCATGATGATGGTCATCATGGCCCATGGTCCCATGTATGTGCCCAGAAAATGACAAAAATGTTAGAGGTAGTTTGGGTAAATGACAAAATTTCCAAAATTTCCCAGGGCTAAGTCCAGAAGTATATGATTTGCCTGCAACACAACGTGGGAAAGGGGACAGTAACTCCAAGGGGTAGTTTTGGGCCACCCTCTGTCCCCTTTGAAGTGATCCACTTTGATTTCATTGAAATGGAGCGATGCGATAATAAGAAATACGTACTGGTAGTTATCTGTGCTTTTAGTAAATGGGTTGAGGCTTTCCCTGTTAAAGATGCTACAGCTATGACTACTGCAAAAATCATGTTAAAAGAATACTTCCCGCGGTTCGGTTTGCCAAGAGTTATCTGGTCGGACAATGGTCGACATTTTGTCGCCGCTGTAATTCTGCAGATATGTACAGCATTACGATTTGACAAACGGTTCCATTCGGCCAGACATGCTCAGAGTGCCGGACTAGTAGAAAGACACAACGTTATCATCAAGAACAAGCTTGCTAAGACGTGTGCTGACACAAAACTAAAATGGCCGACGCCTTACCGATCGTGTTGTTATCCATGCGCACAACCCCTCAAACTAAGACTGGGCTCTCTCCATTTGAGGTGGTAATGGGGAGACCTGCCAATATTTGGAACCTTCCTAAATGTAACTCATTAAGAAATGTTGAAAATTTGCTACTTTCAGATTATTGTAGCCAATTGACTAAAAACCTGTATTTGATTTATCAACAGGTACAAGAAGATTTACCTGTGCGATACGAGGGCCTGGGCCACAGCATACGGCCTGGAAGTTGGGTGCTTGTCAAATCTTTTGAGCGCACTTCTTGCCTCGCGCCTCGCTGGCGTGGCCCATTCCAAGTCCTGTTGGTCACCCAGACAGCGGTGCGGGTCGCTCAGAGAAAGAACTGGATCCACGCGTCCCACATCAAGAAACATCCTCACCCTGTGCCACACGTTACAGAAGAAACAGAACCCCTCGCTGATACTGCAACCAACGATCCCAAAGCAGTAAGTGTCACTGAGAGTGTGTCGGAGAATCTCTATGAGCCTGTGAGGCTTGGGGAAGCTGCCATTGTGTCGCCACACTCTCCACAAATTTTGCATCCGGAAACTGCTATTTCGAATTCAGCCCCTTCACTTGCTTCCAACACGTTGCTTCCACCAGGAAGTGACGACATATTGTTTCCGGATCAATCAGTACCGGGAAAAGTCAAATATAATCTACGACCGCGAAGATAGACTTATGACACGGTTTTGCTGTGCATTTGATAGACTTACAGCACAGTTTTGCTGTGCATCTGATAGAATTAGGGCACAGTTCGGCTGTGCATTCGGAGAAGGAAAAGAGTAATCGAGGGCTTGCTTTTTGCCCAAATTTGAGAAAGGGGATTCTGTTGGCTAGGGTTGTGGAAGGACTAAGAAGTCGCTCGACCGAGAGGTCGCCAGCAACAAACTTTGGAGTATTTGTTTGAAGACTACGATGCTCGCCACCGCTACTGTTCGAATGGGACTTGTAAATAAGGGGGTGACCAACTGGGACAATGGACAAAATGCCTGGGCCCCGAAAATGTATTGCTGTATTTTTATAATGATATTTGGGTTTTTAATAGTCGCTGCCTTAGGATTGTGGTACCTCGAGGAAACTCACTCTTTAGAACTTTTGTTGCCTACTGAAAGTGCACCCATTGTCCCTACTCCCTTTGTACATTTGCATACTCTATCCCCTAGGGATTCTCAGCACAGACAAAAGTACCACAATAACACTTTACTGCTTATCATGAATGCTACACATGCCATTTTTAATAAATCTAACTGTTGGGTCTGCTCACATTTACCGCAACACGGGGACAAGGGGCTAGGTTGGTATATTCATCCTTTACCGTTGACAACTGCTTGCTATGCTTCTCTTAGAGCACTGTTCTTTGGCCGATGGAATGATAGCATCACAGGGAACTTTGATGGCACCAATTTGAATAGTTTTGAGAAACGTGTTTTGACTCCCCTGGGATGCTCACTTTTTGCAAATAGGAGTAAACCGAATGTTGCTTCTATTAGGCCTTCTGATAAACTGTCTCGTCCTTTCCAATCTTTGATTTCCTTTAAGATGGCTCAAATAGGCAATAAGGATTCCATGCCTCCTTCTTACATTGTAAACCTTAGCCCCGATTCAGTTTCTTTTTGCATACAGAGGAATGGAACTCAGTCAATGGGACATTTTCTAGGTTGTGCCAACGTTGCAAATTTGACTGGGGAAAACAGACCTTTGTATGTAGGCAAACCTGTCTACTTTGTCTGCGGTAATGCAGCATTCCCATGGTTGCCCAGGGATTGGCAGGGAACCTGTTATTTAGGGGTCCTGTTACCTGTGGTGTTTATAGCTAGTACAAAAGAAGTTTGAAGGCTCGTCCACGGCGGGACGAGAATGGTGACACCCCAGAACAAATCTTGGGAGATATAGCTAAATCAGTTGTGCCATTTTGGGGGCAGATAGCGAATTCAGAAGATGTCAGAAAACTAGCGAGAGTACTGGAGAGAACCATCAACCAGACCACGGACATACTCTATAATATGACGTTAGAACAAAAGGCGATAAGATTAGTAGCACTTCAAAATCGAATGGCGTTAGATGTCATTCTAGCTGAGCGTGTTCAAGTGTGCAAATTACTGGGGTCCACTTGCTGTGTTTTCGTACCAGATTCCTCCCCAACTATCTTCAAGGCAATACAGAATCTGCACGTCCTTAGTTCCGAAGTGCATGTTCCTGAGGGAAACTGGGATCTAAGCGCTTGGTTCTGGGACTTCTTGCGATCTTGGGGTTGGAAGGTACTTTCGGTCTTACTAATTATTTTGGGAATCCTGTTGTTTCTTTGTTGCTGTATTCAGTGTCTACCTGGTATGTGTTCGATGCTAGGGGAATGTTGCGCACAAGCAATAGGTTCGATAGGACATAAAGTGTATGCCCCGGATAAAACTTCCAAAGAATATGTGTTGAAAGATATTTTAGCAAGTGACCTAATGGCAATAGATATTTCCGATAGTGATTCAGGGTGCATGGACGATGATGCATGGAGTTATTTGCAAGGAGATCCAAAGTAGTTTTTAGCACTTGGCATAGGCCAAAAGGAGGGTTTGTCGAAGGAGAAAGTATATATCGTACCTCCTATTGTAATAAATATATTAATATTGGCCTACGCCAAGCTGCTCGAAAGTCGCTTGCGAAAGAAATCTGTGTTGCAAGGTCCTGACCATGTAAACCGCCATTTTAGCTCAAGCTGCCATTTTAGGATTCGCTTTGTAAAAGTCACCTTGTGAGTTAAAATGGTGGACGATGTCATTCCAGAATACAACATGGCCGTCTTGACCTCTGTACATAGCTAATATGTTACTTGCCTGCAGGCCACTTGTTGAGGTCGTGAACTGAGACCTTGTCCTTCGTTGACCTGTGTGTAAAAGGATTACTCATGCAATTAAACTAATCCACGAGCATATGTTGAAACAATGTATTCAAATACTGAACGTAGAACATCTGTTTAACTGAATTGTATTAATGTTTGAGAAGGCCTGCATGGAAAATCTTAGAATACACAGTTATTGCATAGGCTTGTTGATACATGTATTAAAGGCAAACCAGTTATATGCGGTTGTTCGAGACTTGGCACGAACCCTAGATCGGTGATGTATTAAAAGGAATATTAACCCGAAGTGGGGCTGGACATCGTGCCCACCGAATGTGTAAAAAGTGAATGCATTCTAATACACAACGTCTCTCACTGAACACACTGAACCACGCTGGAGTTCGTTGTGTTGTACTGAGGGCCGATAGCTATCTGATTTTGCTCTGTTTTTGTAACCGGATTCAGTATAAAATAAAGTACTTTGTATGTTCCTTTGTAACCCGTGTTCGGTGTATTTCCTTTTGGGGTACTCAGCCTCAATATTTTGATTTTGTTTTCACAGGTGTGCCATTGATTTGATGAGGTAGGAATCAGTTCAGCTATACACAGCCTTCCCAGATCCTGCAGCACAAAGTGAAAGAGCTCTGCCCCAGTTTGCCTTTTTTCGTTTTGCATTTCATGCACTTCAAACACTAAGAGAGAAACGAGGCAGCACAGGGTCTTGCACTGAAATCTGTTTATTTTTAGACATCCCTTTGTCATTAGCAGAGTTATTAAAATGAAAAGTGATTAGTGGCTGTAGACACAGCAATGTGTGGGTAATTAGGAGCGACTAATGTCTGTTTCAACTCCCCTAGAAAGAGGTAATGGTGGGTGACTAGAAATTGAGGGGTTGATAATAAGCAGCATGCTAAATCTTGGTAGCACCGTTGTAAAACCCAGCGGAGATTTGTTTAGTCTGTAATTATTTTTCATTCTGGTACTTCTAGACCCTATTCAGGATAGGCAAAATAAAGCTACAATCATACCTTTTTGGCTTAGCATGGCATTATAATGATTTATATATCATCAGACGTATTTACTTTGTGATTTGTGTACTGTTTAAGGTATCTCTATAAAACGTCTATCTCTTGAATCCACCTCCTAGATTGACCCTCAGCCCCCCCTGTATTGCTCAGGCCACAGTTCGCCAACCCCCACAGGAGGCGTGTTCCAGGAATCATTGCCCATTTACCACGCTGGCCGGCCAGGTCCTCAGCTGGGTGTCTGAGTAGTAACCACCCTGTTGAACTCTCTGGGTCCGACTGCTTGAAATAAAAGTGGATTCAAGGTCCCGGAAGCCAATCCCTAAATAAATTCTGGCAGCAATGAATGTATGGAAAATCGCCCCAAAACAGAGGAGGCGAGCACAGCAGGCCATTGTTTGCAATTTGGTGGAGGCCACACATTTGAAATCTAAAGTCTCTTCCCAGAGTCCCCAGTAATGGGATCCAATTCTTGACTTCCCTCTAGAGCATAGAGCCCCTCCCTCGTGCTGATTACCATGTCATGCTTCACATTTTGTATGATCCAGCCTCTCCTGCTTCACATTTCCTTATACTCCTTGTGGTTTTATGTTATACAATCAGATTTTACTCTTTCACTTCCCTACAGCTCAATATGGAGGTAAGGCATTTTCTGTTTGCTGTCCTCCATAGTTTCTCCATTTATTGTTAATGGGTGTATGCGATGCATGGATATGTGTGAATCGCTGGACGGTGGAGATGGGTAGAGCCTCTACGTTGGCCCTCGGAGGCCTTTGTCTGGATAAAGTACCAATTCCGCCCTAGATTTGTGTATGTTACGATGTGAAACACACCTCCCTCTTTCATTAGATTAAAAGACAATGATTTGCCGTTCAGAAAATCTTTTAAAATGTTTCTTATTCCTTGCATTAGAAGACCCCTCTCCTTTCTGGGTCGATATTTTACTTCATGACACTCCTCAGAACCTCACCTGCTGGCCAGGCCTTCTGATGAAAAAAAAACACTTTATAAAACTACCCTAATAATACAAATGCATCTCAACTGTAGGTGATTGGCAACATTAAGTGCAAACCTTTCTGACTGGTGGCAAGTCGAGGGTAAAGTAAGGAACAGTGTTCGTACAATTAGGGATTCACACTATTAGAAAAAGCTAAATCTAGTTGTGGTGATTCAGTAGAGGGTCGGATTGAGTCATATGTAAAGCTTATCTAGACATGATTCTGACATTGGTGGGGGGAGGCTCCACAACGTACCCTTTCATGGTGGTGGGTCGGGCTATACAATTATCCAGATAAGCATATTTTTTTTGAAGAAGTTGTCAAGCCCAGTCTGAAAAGATGACCTCTAAGAGAGAGTGACCCTTCAAATCCTTAGTTTGACTCCCAAGTATGTGTTCAAGATGGTACAGGAATATAATGGCCCATCTGAAATTGAAGGCCAGCCTTAAACTGAAGACGTAGACCAATGCAATGAAAGCGTGGCTGCTTCCGGGGTAGAGCCCTCGGCGCCGAGGCTTGTTACAGTCCTTCTTGTCGTCAAGATCGGCCTGCAGGCTGGTACCCATGATAAAAGCCTGTATTCCAAGCTTACCTTTGTGAGTGATGTGAATGCACTGGGCAAAGAGACATGGACAAGTTCTTCCATGGAAGGAGCCAGGTATGGCTTCTTTTATTAGCCCCTGCACCAGCTCTAATACAATTAGAGCCCTTACTATTGGGCTCTTTTGTGAGAAGGTGACTTTGTTGACTCTTTTGACATAGTACCACTATATCGGATGGTGGTCCTCTACCATTGAATACCGTCCCCCCATACCCTCGCCTGGTGCTGGCTCTAATACTCCATTAGACCAACGCTATCACATTCATAACATGCGTTTTCAAGGGATGGGCTTTCATAAACGCATTCATGCCGTGAGCAAAAGGGCAGGCATCTTTTGAGGCGATATGCCCCAAGGTGGCAACGGCCACCACCCAAGTTAAAGGCCCTAGCAAAGCGAGAGTCCCTGAACAAGGGCGGCGGTGCCACTACCGACAGGGTCAGCCCGCTGCATCGGTCCATATCGCCATTACCACCCGTATAGTTTCCTACATGTGTGCTAATCGTGATTTTATTTTATTTTTTGATTTTTTAAACGACCATACCTTCCCTGAGCGGCCCGGAGCTGTGCAGTGTTGATGTAAGCCTCAGTCCATTTTCAATGTTGATGACTGTGACATCAATCTGAAAACGGACTGAGGGCACAGCAGCACTGTGCGGTGCAGGGCAGCGCAGTAAAGGGACATTTCTTTTTTTATATTTAACCAAAAAAAAGACACCATTAGCACCCGTGTAGAAAACTACACGGGTGCAAAGGTGAGGGAGAGCGGCGAAGGGAATCGGCGCTGGCTACCCAGGCTTCTCAGAAGGCAGGCTTCTACCAGACAATGCAGCCCGCTTTCCGAGCAACCTGATTGGTCAGCACCGTCGTCCAGGGTGCTGATATTCTGCCCACCTCTATGCTTGTTGTTTGCTGTGTGTGATTTAATCATACATAGGAAAGAGAAGGCACATCTTACTTCTATTTCTTCAGTCACGGTGGGACTAACAGGAGGGTGCTCAGGGAAAGACCAGGAATTTAAAACAGACCTAGGCGCCAAGCTCACTCAGGCTGTACACAGTCACAGTTTGCAAATCTTGAATTTATAAGAAAAACTGCTCAAATAAAAACAGTTGATGCCTTTTTGCAACACTGGGTGACAAATGCATATGAAAGACCATTGGGCCAGTGGTATATATTAAAAGGACCAGCTGCACACGGCACCAGGTCATCACTTTGGCACACAATATCCTCAATGACCCCAAATCCTGCTCACGCTGTCCTGCTGGGCCAGCTCTCCGATGTTGCACGATTGCCTTCTAGGCAAGTCCTGCCTGTAAGTGTTCTTGGAAACACTTGAGGTGTGACTGTTAATGGTAATATTTTATTCCAGGACTGGATTTTGATGGTAGCGTGTGCGGCAACTGACGAGTGGTTCGGTGTGCATGTGTTCCTGTTAGTAGTGTTGCAGCTGTGGGCTGGATGTTGGTCGTAATGCCGCATCGTGGACTTGTGTTTTGGTAGCATCACTGCACTTGAGGAAGGGAGGGGTGTTGCTGGGACTGGGAGTGGGTTTCGTTTGACCCCAAATCGCAATCCCATTTCAATGGTGGAAGCCTCCGTGGACCCATGTTCATCTTCCCGGCAAGTTGAATGCTCCCTGTAGAATAAGGTTCCTCTTCCTCCACCAATCGCCATTAGCTTCCCTGTCCTTCATCCTCTGTTAAGTTCAATAGGACCTGCAGAAGCAACCGGTCGAGAGTGGTTTAATTATTTTGAAGATTTTGTGAAAACACTGCCTACTGCTTAAGTAGGCGAGTGGGGATTGGTAGGCAGCATGTGCTAGGTTGGATGGGGGAGATGTATGGTTCCCGAATGGTGATGGCATGAGCAATGGTGAGGAGTACCGGCAGGCATTCAGCTGCAGTTTGGGGTGGTTAGCATGGAAAGTAGAATGGCCAGGACGTGAGTGAAGCAGTGATAGACTTGAGAGGGAACGGTCGGGAGCGGTGTTCTGGTACTTTTATTTTTTTCTGTTTACCATTCCTCTACTTTTTAAAACCATATTCACCATTCTATACAGAGGATTTGTCCATTCAAGTCCTTGTCCAAGTTTAAAGTTGTAATAGGAGCTTTAGTTACTAGTTACCTCATCAGGAGTCTGGCGGTATCCCTGCGGTAATACTGCCAGCATACCGCCAGCGCAAATAGCGTTACCGCTACTCGGTCTGGTGCTAGTAGCACCGGATCACGAGTAGCGGTACAACGGTAAGTTCCCACTCCCCATTGGGTCCAATGGAGTCAGGGGGTGCTATTACCGCTGGTGGTAATTGCGCCAGTGGTAATAGCGCTAAAAATGGGCATAAATGGGTAATAAGGGAAAATGTTTACCTCCAGCAAAAAGCTGGAGGTAAAACTCGCCTTTATCGCTCGACTCATGGTGGAAGCAGTCCTTAAATGCGGCCGTAATATCGTTACCGCTGCATTTAAGAGCTACCGCCCAACTCATGAGGAGGCCCTACTGCAATGGCCCGGCTGCAAGACCTTGTCACATGTAGCACTATGCTTCCACCTACCCTCTCCCCTGCCGAGACCACAGTTCCAGTACTTTTCTCAGTACACTTCTACCACGGGAGTGAAGGGTGGGAAAGTCCAAGGACAGGACATAGAATAATAGGGCTTGCTAGGCTGCAGCATCCTGGCAAACATTAGGTCCAGTCGCTTCATAGTTATAGAGCTTGGGGTGCTCACCTGAAGCCGGGAGAAAGGCCTCCTTCTCCCAAACCAACATGACGGGCACGTGAACGACTCTTATCCACGGCTGCTGGTGAATGGGCCCTGCCGCATTGCTGATTACCAGCCAGGAAGATCCCGGATCTCAATTGGGTCCAGATGCTTTCCGTAGTTATAGGGTGAGGGGTGTTAGCCATATATTTGAGTGAGGTCTAGTTGTCCCAGGTCCGTTGTGCAGGGAGGATGGGTGGGTCTGGCGCAGGTGGGTTAGTTCAATGCCCAGGAAGGACCATTTCTTGTCCTATTTTACTTCTGGCGTCCCTGTGAACAACCATGTGATTAGGAGTTTCGGGAAGGTCTGGTGGTAGCCAGTGTGTGCAGTCCCTTGAACACCCCCTGCCAGGACTTTTCACCTGCATCCTCACATCCCTATTACAGTCCAGTAAATTGGCGATCACTACGGATGGTCATCAGCTCGCCCGGCAGAGTTGCACTTTATAAAGGCCCCGTGGCATAAGATAACATTAGGACCATGCGACTTGCCAGCATGCTGAAGGCATCTTGCCCAACACATACACATTATGGCCACATATTGATGAGCATTTTTCAGATTTACATGGGAATTAGCAACAAGAAGGAATTAGCACTGGCACAGTTCTGAATTTGCACCCTACACATTGCGCGCCAGTTCCATTTTCACAATCAAGCTCATAAAATGTTGCTATCTATTTTTTGTATTTGGAGAACATTGAACCCATTTTGCATGAGTCCTAATGCTCGTATTTAGACAGATAAGGGAAGCGATGCACAAGGAATGAGTGTGATTTGCAGAAGGTCACACTATGTGACCATGTGGGGAAGCCAGAGCAACAGTGCACAATTGAGCCCAGGTGGCAATCCTCATCCAGGGGAATGACGATTCACGGTACTGCACAGTGACTGCATTCTTGGTCTAGACCACCCATCCACCACCAATGGGGAGTACGATCAGCCAACACCAATGGGGAGTCCGATCTGAAAACCAACCTGTCTTTGATTTTGTTTGTTTTCTCCACGACATCAATATCCATTCGAATCTTGTACTTCACGTGCCCCGGCAGCTTGTTCGTCCAGGGGTACATGTCCAGGAACACGAGCCCGGCCCAGAATTTGTTCTCCTCCAGCAGATAGAGAGCTTCGTGGGCCAGATGGGACTCGTCAGCCAGGCCTTCAAATTTATCCAGGGTCAAGCACTGTGGATAAAAGAGAACACAATGAGGTGGAAGGTGGCCTTGAGAGGAGCGCGCCGTGTCACAACGCCAAGAAACTTGCGACGTGTCGCCACAGAGTAGGACGCCCAACTTTCAACACTTCGCTGGACACACTGCAAAATGGCTTCAATCAATCTCACCCAACTGGCCAAATGCATGCATATCATTTCTTGAGTTCTCTTTTCTAGAAAAACATCATTTTTTTCCTACTTTTTCATACATCATGTGATATATGATATGATATGGCATTTATAACGCGCCTCTACACAAGTGCTTCTAGGCGCAGAGTATTTGTCATCCGCATGCTGTACCTATCATTTTCAATCTTATTAATATACCAATCAGGTTGCTTTTACACATGCAGTACATTGTCATGTGGGAGCATCTTTGGTCACACGCAACTAATCACCGAGTGCTGCAAATCCAAAATGCCCCGCTGCCAGCATCATCAGTGCGGGGTGCACCCGGGCGCAGGGGCAATAACCATCGAGGCTCTTTGTAGCATAGCTTTAGGCACGTGCTGACTTTAGGTATACAGTGTTTATATCCAGTCCTAAATATTGAATCCCCATATATCGAACTTTTATCTTGAAAGCCTTTATAGTGATGTATTTGGGGTGGGCGAAAGGGTTAGATTTTTCTGGGAAAGGGTTGGGATGGGTTTTTAGGGGTGGGAAACAGGGGCTTGAGGGGGGACCCCCCCACCCCTCAAAAATGCTTTCACTATAGAGGTTTTCAAGATAAAAAGTTCGATATATGGCCATTCATTATATATTACCTCGATATAGAGACATGTAACCCTGACTTTATGCTTGTAAATGGGTAACCATTGAGTATGCTGGCTAGGGCTGATGGTAGTTGTAGCCTAAAACATCCAGAGAGCCAAAGGTTGCAGACCCGGGTGCTACTGTACATTGATAGATTTCTGCATGCCTTTATGCGCTTCCTTGGTGCAACGGTCTCTGCAGCAACAACCATGGTGTCATTTGCACCTCAGCAGGACACCACATGCTTTCGGAAGCGCTGTATGCCAGTAATGGCATGGAGCCACGCCCAGGGTGCCACATTGACTGTGCCAGTGATAGGGCCTGCCTGTCCAGACTTGGCATTGTTGTTGGTACTCAACGCAATCATGGTATATGATAAATCAAGCTGCCCTTCTTACATTTGTGTGCAACCTGCAATCTCAGGTTCGAATCCTGAAAGGACCAATTGAACCCTTCCTCCTCCCGAGCCTCCAGAGGTCAACAAGGTGAGTACCATTGAGTTGGGCAATAATAGCAGCCATTGCTAAGGTCCAGGAGAAACTTTAATTCGGGATGTGCGCTGTCTGTATTAAAAGGGAATCTTATCATTAAAGTAAGTGGCTGAAGCTGTGCTAAATATGCTGAGCATAGCTTGTGGTGTGAGACGGAATGCTGCGCAGACTGTTTCAGCTGAAGGACAGAATGGCTGATTTTGTGATTGTACGCTGTGGACACTACAGCTTCCGAATCCTGATGTTGGTCCGCGACACAAGGGTGTTGTGTCTATGGAGAAGCACATGCTTGTTTGCTCTCTGCTACACATGAGTAGCAGCAGCTCCAGCCTATAGTATCGTGCTCTCTAGCAGACTTCAGCAGCAATAGACAGACCTACAGTAGACTCTGGGAAGGATTTGTGGTCACTGACCCCTCAACTAGCCAATCCTTCCACAGTCTCCTCCTCCCCTCTTCCTTCCCAGGCCCTCTGCAATGTACCGGCCACACACTTCACCACAAAAACTCTGGACATCCTGAGCACCCGTGCTACCCTCTCCCCCACCCCTCCCCTACTCCCTTGCCTCCTATGGCCTCACTCCCTTCCCCTTCCTCTCTCTCCTCCTTGTCCCCTGTCACACCTGATGAGGTCACCAGAGTTGTCTGCTCTATGAAGGTCTCCTCCAGACAGGTTTCTCCTTGCTCCTTCAGAACCATCAAGGAAAACATTGGGTCTCTTGCCCAAGCTCTTGCTGATTTCTGTAACCACTCTTTTGTTACTGGATCTTTCCCCTCCTCCCTCAAGCACTCCCTTGTGTGCCCCCTCCTGAGAAAACCATCAGCAGACTTGACTTGTCCAGCTAACTAGTGCCCTATTTCTATCACCCCCTTCGTTGGGGAAACTCCTGTTGAAGCTGGCCTTCCCCCAACTTACCTCACACACTGAACGTGTTAGCTTTCTCCACGATCATCAATCTGGATTCCGAGCATCCAGAGGGACAGAAACTGCTCTTCTGAAAACCTGTGAAGAACTGCTCACATGTCTAGATTCTAATTCTCCAGCTGTCCTCATTCTACTTGATCTCTCCTCTGCCTTTAATACAGTCAACTACTCCAGCCTCATAAAACGGCCCCATGATACCCTGGGTATCTCAGAGCGGGCACTGGACTGGCTGACCTCTTTCCTAACTGAAAGTCCGCCTCATGTTATTCTGGGCACCTTCTCCTCACCTACCTCCTTCTCCACCTGTGGTGTCCCCCAGGGCTCCAACCCCTTCCCCAGGCTCTTTAACACTTACCTTGGTCCACTGGCACGCATCATTTCCTCCTTCTCCCCAGTGCAGATGACACTCAACTCTTCTTCAAACTTCCTGCTGACCCCCTTGCTTCTTCCATCATTCCGGACTGCCTATCTGCTATCCAGTCCTGGTGCACTTCCAATGATCTCTGCCTCATTGTCAGCAAGACGGAGATCCTTCCTATTGGGACCCCAGCCCCCTCTTTCTTCCCCTCACTCTGGTCATCCTCAATGGGCTCTTCCCCCACTCTTTCGTCCGAAGCCAAACACGTTGGAGTCATCTTCGATTCCTTTCTTTTTTTCCTCGCTCACATTCAGGACATTGCCAAGAAGTCCAACTTTCAACTCAATGTTACCAGTGCTCTGGTTCTCTCTAGGCCTGACTACTGCAATAGCCTACTCTTGAATGTCACCGCTTACTCTCTACGACCCCTCCAGCTAATCGAGAATAGGGCAGCAAGACTTATCTTCGGCATCAAGCCCTGAGACTGCATCTCTCCTCCCCTAGAAACTCTTCACTGGCTCCCAGTTGTTGCATGAATTAAATTCAAATCCCTCTGCATCATCCACAAGGATGCCTGGGGCCGCAGACCATGCTATATGCAACTTGCTACCACTAAATATTCTCCCTCTAGACCTCCACGTTCCTCTGGCACCAACTCTCTGTGTGTGAAGCTTTTTGCTAAACAGAGGACTGGAGGTCAATCTCTTGCTCCCTCTTGTGGAACAGCCTCCCTCTTCTTCTTGGTCTTGAGCTGGACCTCCTCAAATTCAGGAAGCTCCTCAAGACTTTCATTTTCACTTCTTCCTTCCCTTCTTCCCTCCTCTGCTAACCTCACAGTCACTACGAGTGCTGACCAGGGCCCGTATGTGTCTTCAGGGCCCTGGCCTCCCACATCCAATCGCCTTAGTCTCTGCCTACACACAGCACTTGCCTCTGCAGGTGGCCTGCGGCTCTCCGGATGTTTTGGACCCTGACTCCCATGATCCCTCATCATTGACTAAGGTATAGCCCAAAACATCTGAGCCAATGGTTGCAGACCCCTGACCTACGGCATTAGAGGAGATGAGGTTTAGTGTCTTGAGTGGCTGGTCGAAGACCTAAGACATTCTATCTCTTTCATTTTTTCAATATTTTTTATTACATTGTTAGTTTTGTCTTGAAGCCCGAGACTGACTTCATCCCAAAGGTTTTCCTACCCAGTTTTTACACAGGCACTGGGGGCTGATGGGACCAGCACAGCCTCACAGAGTATGGCCACAAGGTGAGGTTGGGATTTAAATGCTGGTGCACCCAATCGTGTGCCTGATGTGCTTGTGTTCCCGGGCGCATGCCTTCTTGATCCCACATGTTTTGCCTGCCATGCATGTATCCCGGAAGGCCTCGCCTAGCGTGTGTTTAGTCCTGGATACCTTGCATGCCCTTGCACCCAGGGGCATTGTCTAGCTGGACTGATTGCAGGCGCCCTGGCCGCTATGGCCCTGGCACTTCATGCATTGTCTCATGGTACCTAGTCTAAGATGTCTTGTCTGGCACACACCTGGTCCCACATTCCTTGTCGGGAATGCCCGTGATGGTTTGTCTGGCAGGTGATATGTTCGTTTTCTCTAGAATTGTGTGTGTGCTTAATATCGTGTTCCTTGTCCGGTGTGGACTTTGATCCGGGTTGCCTTCTCTGTGTGCGCTTGTCATGTATCACTTGTCCACTTTGTGCTCAATTCTAATGCCTTTTCTGGGGTGTGTGTGTGTCAGGACCTGAATAGCTTGGTTGGCCTATCTTATCTGGCATGGACTTGGTCCTAGATGTATTGTGTGTGCCAGGTCCTATGTGCCTTATCTAGCATGTTCTTGGTCCCACGTCCTTTATCTGGCCTGAGCCTGGTACGAAATGCGTTGTCTCGTGAGGTTAGCCTTGACATGCATAAGAATTGTTTAGGCCAACACTTTCACGGGGGACAAAACAGATTAATTAAAAAATCACTGTGCCTCTCAGTACAGTGCTAAGGCTGAGGACGGTGAACGTACTCACAGTTGTGGATAGTGCTGGTGTGTTCAAACTGGATTAGCCCCAGAAACCAAGAAGGGAAAACTTGAAAGTATGCATGCATATGTAATGTTGTGCTCACACTTGGAGTTTGTACTAATCACCATATGCGTTAAAAGAATGTACCTTTTGCTAAAAGAAGAGGACTTCTCTTTATACAGTGGCGTTTAAGACCTGCTGACCTGGCAAGAACTTGTTTTTAACAGAAGAATTGTGTTTGGTCACTGTATGTCGAAGCATGCTGAGCCTGCTAAAAATATCTGCAGATTACGGGTGGGGGAAGGAATGAGTAAGCATGGCCTTGAGCACAGAGATACGGGCACAAAGGGGCACGAAAGAATGTGAAGACCGGGATAACAGGAAACCACGATAGACCACGATAGCAAATGTGCAATGGTTGTTCGTTAAACTCCAACTGGATACTTCAGATAAGCTCCAACTGGAGATCCGCCCTGGGGTGGACGTGTTCTATGTGCAAGGCAATGTAAACAGAAAAGTATAAAAGAGCATGATGTGTAGAGGAAGGCGCGGCACTTCGACGACTTGCTTAGCGAGACGTTTGAACTTGCAGCCCATTCGCGAATGCTTGTGCATTAATAAAGTAATGTTTACTTGGCTCTTTTCTGTCTGAGTTATTGCAGGGTCCCTCATTGTACTGGTTATGGTGACGGCGAGAAATCGCACCCACAATTTTGGTGTCAGAAGTGGGATGCGATGGAGCGACAGTCCGTCACTGGGTGAGGAACGCCGCGGCGGAACCGGAGAAGGAATTGATCACGGGGCCCCAACAACTGAATCCGCACCTTTGATTGCAACCAACGCGTCATCCTTGTTTTTCCGGCTCCGTCGGCGGTGGAACAGCAGGCTGTCGCCCTTCGGGTCCTGAACACTCTGGCGGGACCCTTAAGGTAAGTGGTATGGATGGATGCATGCTGGAATAAGGAAATAACAATTTAGGGTTTATAAAGAGGACAGTGGTATGTCCGTCTATGGAATAATAATGATGAAACAGTGATGTATTGATATTGGTATGGCGATATATGTCAGGAGGATGTACTGTTAATGTTAGCCTATTAATGCACATTTGGGAAAGGTGAGTGTTTTTAGGCAATTGCGGTATACCAACAAAATGGGTCAAGCGGCTTCCAGCAAGAGTGGTATAGGCAAGAGACACTATGCCCCTCTTGAAGGAACCCCTGCATTTGATATGTTGATTAAACATGGATTGAATTCAACATTGTTCTTAAGGGAGTGGTCTGAATATACAAAAGATTCGATTGACCATAAATGGCCAGACACCGGGTCCTTTGATGTGGACCGCATATCCAAAGTAGAAATAGAATTAGTAAAAAGACGGGTCAGACCGGCACAGGTTGAGGCTATACGACTATGGAGGGTAGAAGCAATGCGCAGGCGCAATGCTCAGAACAAACAAAAGGCAAAGGGGCAGAAGAGAACAGTAAATCAAAAATTACGTGACCTAGAGATAAAAGAGAAGGATGAGAAACTAGACCAGTTGGATAGACGTATTATGATTAAGAATAGCGGGGGTATGTATCCTGCCTTGCCGGCGCCTCGGTATGAAGATGTGATAGGACTAGAAGCAGAACAAACAACGACTGAATTGTTATTTCCAGGGGCTACGGCTCCTCCGAGAGAAGGTGAGGGTGAGAGGGCGGAATTCCCAATGAAGTATGGAGACCCAGATAGGTTGATAGACCATAGGGGAACGACTACTTTAGAAAAGGATAGAGATGGAGACTTGCAAATCCTTATGACCGGGCTGTATGGCACACCCCTCAATGACAGCCTACGGGACCAATTGGGGCGTTTGACACCTTTGGAATTTAGGACAGTGGCCACTAAACTATATGCCTTTTATGAGGGTAACTGTAAATTGAGAGGACAGAGTACTGCGGATCTGCCCTCAGCATATCAGGACGCTGTCGCGTTACTACCAGTGACTGCGTCCAGTGTTCAGTTATGGGGATGTATGTCCGACATAATAGCGGAAGTCATAAGGGGCGGTGTTGAATGGGAGAAGGAAAAGAGGGCATGGGAAAGAGAGGTGAGGGAAAGAGAGGCTAAACTCAAAGATGCAGACCAGGCGGGCCAAAACGTAGCTAATCGTATGATAGCATCCATACACTCGCAGTCCATCTCCACCCTGGTGAGTCTGATGGAGGGCCTTGGCTGGCCTATACAAGTAAACGTAATTAAATATCTTCTTATTAGGGTGGATGATATAGAAGAGGAAAAGGAGCCTAGATATGTGTCCCAGTGGAATAGGATTAAGACAGAATTGGATAAGAAACTGCTACCTAATATAAGAATGGATGATTCTGGGGCGGAAGAATGGAGAATGGCTAAGGTGGAGAAACTGTTAAAAGATTATAAAAAAATAAAAGAGAAAAACCTTAGTCACCAGTCCTCTGCTTCATCACCAGTGCAGGCCCTTGTAAGTGAACAAACAAACATGGAAAAGTTACTATCAATGCCAATGAGAGAGTGTCAACCCACCATAGATGCAGTTACTGGTAACATCATGCGCACCTATGTGTATGTCCCCTTACCTCGAATAGAATTGATGCATATCACCAAGTCCATCCCCGACCCCCGTATAGACCCGGCAGGATTCTACAAAGAAGTGGGAAAGCTATTTTCAGACCCGGGTTATTTACTGTAGAGGATATAGATAACATATTATTAGCTATTGTCCCAGAGGAGATATGGACCCCCTTTCGTGCCAAAGACAATGATACAATAAAATGGAAAGATGTAATGGAGGCGAGTAAAAATAGGAAACTGCATGAACCCCTAAGGTGGCATGGCATGGCAGTCCTGAGGGCTCTAGAAAAGGTATTACCCCCATTTGATGTGAATGTGGAGAAACTGTCTGCTGTGATACAGGGCGCAAGTGAGGAAGTAGCACAGTACTTCCTGCGTTACGAAGCAGCATTTAAAGCACACAGTGGGCTAGAGATAGGGTCTGAGACGGGCCAACGGTACTTTGCCACAAACTTTATAGAAGGGCTCCACGGGCCAATCCAGGAGAACATTAGGAAGGCAGAAAGTACGTGGATGACTAGAAACCCCCGGGATCTCCTCGAAATGGCCAGGTATTATGAAAGAGGGGAAAGAGTAAAGGGACAACAAAAGGCACGACAAGAGAAGGATCTAAAAACCAAAGTGTTGATGCAACAGTTGCATCAAGGGCCCCAAGGCAGGTATAACTACAATAGTAACGGCCCGTCACAGGGCTATAGTAGCAACATGATAGGGGGCCAAGGGACAGGTAGAGGTACAGTGGAAGGAGGTGCGCTATATGGGAGGAGGGATGGGATACCCCAAGATGTATGTGCCTTCTGCAAGAGACCCGGACACTGGAAATCCCAGTGTCCCCAGAGTGGTGGGAGAGGAAGGGGCGTACGGCCCCCTTTACAGACAACATTTGCCCCAGGAAATAGGACTGGTGGGTACGGCAATCAAGACAATAGAATGTTTAAACCCCCTCAACCCAATGCCTTTGAGGGACAAGCAAGAGGGGATGTTCCCTGGCCGGCCCCGCCTCCCCCCAATCTACTGTATCAGCCACAACAAACAACACAAGTACAAGGTGTATGCCAGGGCGAAGGATGTGGGGAAGGGGTATACTATAATGACGACTTCCAGGATAACACAAGTGATATGTCCTGAGGAGGCCGAAATGAGACAGCGGGAGTGGTACAAGTACCTATAGATCAGAGGGGGCCTTATGCCTCCATTAGGATCGGCCCCCACCGAAACTTGAGATGTCTGGTAGACACGGGAGCTGGAAACAGTTCCGTGAATATCAGAGCCGTCCCCGCTGTCCCATTATCGGATAAAAGCAAGGTATCAGTTGGATTTGGGGGGAATCCAATAAAGACTCCTGTAAGTGAAATAGTAGAGGCGGAACTTCATGGGGTAAAATGGGAGAATGGGTGGCTATTGACCAATCACTGCCCAGAAAACTTGTTATGTATTGATGCATTAAAGACACTAGGGGCCACAATATATTGCTCCCCTCAGGGGGTGAGAATAACTATAAGCAAACCTATGGGTATGATAGGAGTAACGCAAACCCTGCCCCCGGAACTCCAAGACATCCCGAATTAACTATGGGCCACTCATGGGAATGATGTAGGGGTGTTGGATGTTTCCCCAGTAGTAATCAAACTAAAGCCCCGTGCCAGGTTGCCCAGGATAAAACAATATCGCATATCACACGAGGGAGAGCAGGCACTATATCAAATAGTACAGGATATGATACAGTTAGGGGTGGTAGAGCCAACAAATGATAGCCCTTGAAACTCTCCGATCCTTCCAGTACACAAGAAAGGTGATGAAGCGGTACCCTATCGTTTCATTATTGATTTGAGGGAGATAAACAAAATAGTAGAACCCAGATATCCAGTTGTCCCTAATATTGCAAGTGTACTCACTTTAATTCCCAAAACGGCGAAATGGTTTACGGTAATTGATTTGAAAAATGCCTTCTTCAGCATTCCTATTGCCGAAGAAAGCAGGTACCTGTTTAGTTTCACTCTTCGAGATAGACAGTACCAATTTACTAGAGCCCCGCAGGGATATACAGAAAGTCCCGCCATATTCAGCCAAGCACTAAAAACACAGATGGATAACCTAGCCCTACCCGCTAACACTGCTCTGATACAATATGTTGATGATTTGCTATTATGTGCAGCCACCGAAGAGGAATGCCATTATGTGACCATATTGGTGCTAATGCACTTAGCAGAGAATAAGCACAAGGTAGCCCTAGCCAAAATGCAGTATGTAAAACAAAAGGTCCATTATTTAGGCTTTGAGTTGTCCGAAGAGGGGCGAACTCTGTCTACTGATCGCATTGCTTTGATACAGTCCATAAAAGGCCCCGACACGGCAAAAGGTCTCCGAAGGATAATTGGTGTTTTATCCTATTGTAGGCACTGGATTCCTGAATTCTCTGTATTGATCCAGCCCATGCTAAAAGCCTTAAAAGTACAAGAAAACGGACCATTAGAATGGACACCTGAGATGGAAAAAGCCCTGACAGCTATGAAAGATGTTTTATGCCACGCACCGGCCTTAGGCACACCTGATTATACCAAGAGATTTTGCCTTTTCGTTGATGAACAGGAAGGTTGCGCTGTGTCAGTCTTAACGCAGGAACAAGGGGGTAAACAGAGACCATGTGCATATTTCTCCAGTGCTCTGGACTCAGTAGCTCGAGGCCTACCCCCATGCATGAGAGCAGTGGCCGCAGCAGCGGCAGCCCTAAAACAAAGTGCAGGTATCATACTAGGGAGCGAAGTGACAGTAAAAGTCCCACATGCGGTGGACGTTCTCCTGAATAGAGTGCATACACAGCATTTGACCACAGCTAGACTCACACAGTATGAGATGATTCTGTTTGCCAGTAATGTAAAAATCGAACGATGTAACACTTTGAATCCAGCGACACTGCTTCCTTTGCCCGTCTCACCTAATGACATTAGGCATGATTGTGTGATCCAAATGGAAGAACACACTAAGGGTAGAGCAGACCTGCAAGACACCCCGCTGGTTGATAATGAGGGTATATTATTCTGTGATGGTTCCTGTTTCAAACTGCCAAATGGGGAGACAACAGCAGGGTATGCTGTAACCACAGAGGAGCGGTTGATTGAGAGTGGGAAAGTGTGTGAAAAATCGGCCCAGGCAGCAGAATTGATTGCGCTAACGAGAGCATTAGTGTTAAGCAGCGGTATGAAAGTGACAATTTATACTGATTCAGCCTACGCTCATGGGGTGGTTTCCAGTTTTGGTAAACTCTGGGGAGAGCGTGGGTTTTTAACCTCCCAAGGTGATACTATTAAACATGCCCAATTGATTGCTGAATTATTACAAGCCCTTACGTTGCCCAAGATGGTGGCCATAGTGAAATGCCCAGCGCATAAAAGGACTCTAGATTATGTCACGCAAGGAAACTCCTTAGCCGACCAGATGGCTAAAATAGCTGCCACAAGGGATACACGGTGGGAGGCCCGACAACTCATAGTGGGGAGGGATGTGACTATGGAAGGGACGAAGGAGCGCGTAAAGGAAATCCAAGCAGATGCAACCATTGAAGAAAGACTATCTTGGCACAAGGATGATCAATACGAGGAGACGGTAGATGGGCTATGGGCACATACCAATACGAATACTTGGGTACTACCTGATGCATACTTACCTGTGATAGTGAGTCTGGCTCATGGTCCAACTCACGTTAACGCAAGGACTATGGAAGAAGTTTTGAGTGCTGTGTGGTACAACAAAAGATTGGGAATGTATTGTCGTCAATGGGCAAAACAATGTGAAATATGTGTTCTATACAATGTGGGGAAAGGTGTACCAGCCCCGGCGGGCCACAGTAAGTTACCCACCTGCCCTTTTGAGGTGGTGTATATGGACTTTATACAGCTGGAGCCTGTAAATAAACATTCCTACTGTTTGGTGATGAGATGTGGGTTCTCAGGATGGGTGGAAGCATATCCCCTGCGGGACAATAGTGCCACCTCCACAGCACAATGCATATTGAAACACTGGGTGCCCTTGTATACGGTCCCCAGATATCTATGGTCTGACAATGGGACTCATTTTACTGGTGAAGTAGTACGCAAAGTTTGCAAGGCCCTTGGTATTGATCAACGCTTCCATGCAGTTTTTCATCCTCAATCAGCTGGGATTATAGAGGGCACAAATAAGGTACTGAAGAACAAACTGGCAAAGGCTTGTGCTGAAACGGGACTGAAATGGCCGTATGCATTGCCTATTGCATTATTGAGTATGCGCACTATGCCTAAGCGTACACATGGTTTATCTCCTTTCGAAATTGTTATGGGGCGTCCACCAAGTATTGGGACCCCCATATCACCTAAGAGATTGTCTGAGCAAGCATGGCCTGCATTACAACAGTATTGTATTGGGTTAACTAATAGACTGATTTCTATTAATGCACAGGTGAACGCAGTAGCTCCATCTCCTCTGATAGGAGAAGGTCACGACGTGCAGCCCGGTGACTGGGTTATTATAAAAGCCTTTGATCGCACCAGCGGACTGCAACCCAGATGGAAGGGCCCGTTTCAGGTGCTCCTCGCAACACAAACTGCGGTAAAAGTTGATGGCAAATCGCACTGGTACCACGTGAATCACGTCAAGAAGACGCTTCCATTACTGATTCCTCCAGAAAAGGGAACCAACCAACCCCAGGTTGCAACAGTACTGCCAGACGCCATTAGTAGGTGTGCCCATCGTCTCCGATCCCGTGACGTGTATGTGCCAGCAACGTGTAAGGACACTGTTTTGAACTTTGATCATTAGGGAGATGAACATTTGGACTCTCTTGTTGGTTTTAGCAGGATTGTGCCTTACTGAAGACAACGGGCTTGTAGCCTGAAGGGCCTCCGGCGTTCCCCTCATGGGACAGGCACTACGAGGCTTGGGACAGATCGGATGAAGGTTTTCAGTGAGACCTACCACTATTAGAGTAATAAGGACACTGGTGCTTTAAATAGGGAATACAGCTATATCGCTAGGTTGCATCTGATACGCATACGTACCTATAATTGAGCCACATACTGAATTATGTCTGCACCCGTATATGCTGGTTTAATCCCTGAGCAGATAAATGTATGCTCCCCAAACACAGAAGGTAAGAGAAAAACACCACTTTGCACCACAAGGAACAAAATCTTATTTTTTGTATGCTCGATAGTAGGCAGCTCCTTACGCCCATACTGGTTCTAGCGGCAATAGTTGTAGGAATTTGTCTCTGCATCCAATGTTTCCCGGTATGTGTGTCGTGCTGTGTTTCCATGTGTTCTTCCAGCATAACGCGCCTAAATCCAATGGATAAAAGCCATGTACAACAGGAATTTTTTGACATGGGAGGCCTGGAGAAGATTATGGTACATACATTATGTAATGATGTTGCTTTCCTGCCATCTGCTTATGCTAGGACTGTTTAGATTGATGCTCAAGTGTGAGCAAAGGGTGGATTGAAGGTACGCATGCATATGTAATGTTGTGCTCACACTTGGAGTTTGTACTAATCACCATATGCGTTAAAAGAATGTACCTTTTGCTAAAAGAAGAGGCCTTCTCTTTATACACCGGCGTTTAAGACCTGCTGACCTGGCAAGAACTTGTTTTTAACAGAAGAATTGTGTTTGGTCACTGTATGTCGAAGCATGCTGAGCCTGCTAAAAATATCTGCAGATTACGGGTGGGGGAAGGAATGAGTAAGCATGGCCTTGAGCACAGAGATACGGGCACAAAGGGGCACGAAAGAATGTGAAGACCGGGATAACAGGAAACCACAATAGACCACGATAGCAAATGTGCAATGGTTGTTTGTTAAACTCCAACTGGATACTTCAGATAAGCTCCAACTGGAGATCCGCCCTGGGGTGGACGTGTTCTATGTGCAAGGCAATGTAAACAGAAAAGTATAAAAGAGCATGATGTGTAGAGGAAGGCGCGGCACTTCGACGACTTGCTTAGCGAGACGTTTGAACTTGCAGCCCATTCGCGAATGCTTGTGCATTAATAAAGTAATGTTTACTTGGCTCTTTTCTGTCTGAGTTATTGTAGGGTCCCTCATTGTACTGGTTATGGTGACGGCGAGAAATCGCACCCACAAACTGATGGGTACAGTTACAGGAGGTCTCAACACAGAAGCCTGCGTCTGGCATGGATAGAGTGGTTTGTTTATTTATCTATTATGCATTTATTGGGTGCTTATAAAACAAGTAAATTGTGTTTCAAAGTGCCCACAGGGCAACGGGGAAGGATCTTGGGATTGAAAACAATATATACACTGGGGAATTAAAACGAACCTACTAGGCCTTGTGAGTATTCAGAACATGCAATTGCAAAGAGAGAAGAGGAGGGAGTGGGGTAAGTCATGGAATGTGTGTGCTCGTGAGTGAGCAGCAGATGTAAATTGCAAGTATAGTAAGTGCTAGGGAGCATTGAGCTGTAAGAAGCGGTTAAGTGCGGCCTACAGTGGTGTAGGCCAATGGGTGCAGAGGCGCTCACGTTCCAATGCGTCATTTTAAATGATGCCCAGTATATATTGTATCCACAATACAGTCGGTGTGAAATGCTCACATGCCACTCTTATTACACAGAGAGAACATGCTCTCCTTTTTCAACCTTAGTTGGATGAAAGTGGAGTCAGCCTGTGACACAGTGGTTGACAATAATAATATTATTAACAATCATAATCAATCCCTCCAAAGTGTCTCAATGTATCCTCAAGTTTATAAAACAGCTACCATTAGCCAAGTGATTTGGAAGCCATTTTCCTAACCCTGGATGGATTAGAGAGTAGTTGCCCATCTTATCTGAATCTATGATGAAGCAGGAGCATTAACCAACCGAGCCTGGCATGCCCTCCAATACCAATCACACACACATCTCTGGAGTAGGAGCTTTTACTGCGTACTGTATCTCACAAAGGCCCGTAGTACTCCACAAATCTCCCAAAATACACAAAGCTTCTCCTTAGTGACATGGGTGACTGGGTTTCATCAGTGGCTCAATTTCATGAGCAGATGACATCATTGATTACAGTCATACCTGGTTAGTAAATGTGGTGTTACTAAATCAATCTAGGTACAGGTTGTGAACTACCAGTACAAGATCAAGGCACACTGAAGCATGTTCTTATGAGCCATAACGTAAATGGAAGGCGTAAAAGCTTTGAGCAAGCTTTTAATGCCTTCCATTCATGCCACGGCTCATTTACAATCAATTGTAAGAATGCAACTTGCGTTCCTGCTGCCTCCCTTCCTCTCCGCCATACAAATGCACCAGCATTTGCGCCTGCATGCATTTTCATGCTGGTCCAAATGCCGGGGTTCCCTATGTGGTCGGCCTGCTTTATGCACCACTATAAAGGCTGACCCCTTAAGGATCCATTGAACACACTGCCTGCCATGCTCGCATGACAGGCTATATGTACAATTACAATTAAAACCTGCCTAACATGCTCCATGTCGGGCAGGGTTTAATTTTAATTGTGAGCGCTGCTTTCCATGAGAGCATGGCAAGCGGCGCTCACAATCAAAAGTAAACGTTGCCTGCCATGCAAGCATGCCAGGCAGTGTTTACTCACTTTTCACGGCGGAGTGCAAAAGTGCAGGGTGAATTTGAAAATGTGAACATTATTTTAGAGCAGTTGAAGCATACAATTTGATTCTATATTCTAGTAAAATCATTTTTTTTCAAAATGTTGATACCTCCAGATATCAAAAAGTCATTTAAATGTAGAACTTCCACCATCAGCCAAAAAAATTGAAAATGGATAACAGACTTTTCTTTGTGTACCATATGTCAACAAAGGAAGAAATCTCCCCTGTTAATCCAAAATGTTATTTAAGAGTTTTTTAAGAAGAGAGCCAAGTGGAACGAATATTTGAACATAAGTCTCTGATTAGGCAATTTAGCACCTAAAGAACTGAAAAATGATAAAGCATCATGGCATTCAGCAAACTAATTCAGCCGCTGTCCCTGACAGAACTGCAGAATTGCAAGCACTGCATAAACCGTCAAATGTGAAGACATACCATGACTTTGCAATTGAATTCAGCAAGAAAATAGACCATTATTTGCTCAAGTATGATGAAACTGATTTAATATTTGAAACGGTTCGGCCCACCTGCTCATTAGCTTCCCTCCCAGAGAACACATCAGCCCTAGACTAAGAATCCTCCATTAGCTCCCTATTGGTCGACACACTACCTTTAAAGCCATGTCCATTTCTCACTGTGCCACCCACAACACCGGCCTGGAATTCCTCCAAGACAAAGTCACTCACTACCACCCCACAAGGACACTAAGATCTGGCACAGCTCCTCTCCTAGTTGTCCCACGTTAAAACAGCACCCGACTAGTCAGATCCTCCTTTTCCCATCCAAGCGCCGATCATTTGGAACTCTCTGCCCCTGCACATCCGCAACATTGACAATCACTTGGCATTCAGAAAGGCCCTCAAAACCTGGCTCCTCTACTTGAAACCTTCTTGCACTCTATACTGTCAATACGTGAAAAGAAACACTGGTCCAAACCCAGCAATGCACCTATCCACCCAAACCTCCTCTGACGCTGGCAGCGTTCACAGCGGCACACCGGGATAAATGTGCGCCCCCCCCTTCACCCACAGACGATCGTACATCACTCCTCAGTCCATCCGGGCCCCTCTCCCACTGCTCAGGCTTTCAATCTAGGGAGACCACAACTGGCAAGACCAGCCAATCGTATTGGACCTAGGAAAAAGACATTGAAGATGAACTCCATCCAAGTTTAAGGTATGTATCCCTTGCACCACGGTTGTGGACACAGGCTGCAGGCATGCCCACCCCATCATGCACTTTAGAATGCAGCTAAAACTCCTGAAGTACCTCAACACCCCTGCCATTAGTATACAGCGACAATCTACGAAAAATGTCAGTCTAGATGGGCACACATCGAATCTCTGCACGAACACTCTATCCTAAACCACCAACGGCACCTGCCCACGTGCCTGGCCTCCGGGCTGCTTACAGGAGCTTAGCCAGACCACCTAAGCTCTAACCTGGCAAAATGCACACGCGCATCTTATAAATCAACTCTTAGAATCTCCCACACATGAACCTACGGTCCCCGAGGGCATTCCAACCACAAAGCGCATTGAGACCATACAAATGGGGAAAGGGTGCTATATAAATGACGAATACAAAACAGAATACGAAAATCTGGCAGCGGGGAGCCGCCTGCATCTATGTCAACACCTAATGGCTCCCCACCATCAAATATCGATTTTTAAGAGCATCAGCTCCACTGTGCACAAATAAAAGAGTTCATTGCCATTAGAAAAGGCATTTGTGCGCTGTATGTAAATTGTTGCTTCATTTAGAGAAACCCTTGTGATGAGGACCTGTTAAAGCAGAGCTGCTTTTTAGCTGGTAATGCTGGACCTTGTAGTTAAAGAATGAGCGTAGAGTGAATGCTGCCGGGAATGAGCAGTGTCCTGGTAATATTACATGCCAAAGGCCCAAGATACCGGACCGCGTGACCGGGCATTCAGCATTTGGTGAGGTGGGAGCGGGAGGATTGGATGAAGTAGACTGCATATTGACCATGAAATGGTCTCACTGCAGAGAACGCTAAAGAAACACCACCTGTCTGTTCAAGTATGAACAGCAAGTACGGAGCGCCAGGCGTGCTCAGCTTTGCGATTCTCAGCACCCCTGACCCTAAATTCAGCTTGCGATAAGGGCAGCCAACCCTGCGCGGACACGAATGCACGGATCCGATTGGATGAGGGAGGGCTCATCGGCTCATCTAGGAGAGAGATAACGTGCCTTGAAGCGTGTTCAGTGGCTGCGTGAGAGTGAGGCGCGGAAGGGCGCGATATCTGGGTGAAACAGCTGACCTCCCAGCAGTGCGGCATACTTCCGTTTCCAGGTGGTGTGCTCGGCGTCCAGGATGCAGTCAATGGCATTAAATAATCACTACCAGATCCGCGCTTACGGGATCGTGCTCAGGGGCGGCCTGGCCTACAGGGGAATAGTGATCCTCCCTGCTTGCGTTCTGAGGGCTGGCATGCTGTGGCCATCCTTGCATGCCAAGCTTGATTGGCATGCGACTGACTCTGCCCCCACCCCACTGAACGTTCAGAGGCACCAGCTTGTTGATAATTCTCACGAATGCCCAACCCTCAACTGATGGTTTTATCTTCATTCTGGGGAAGTGCATGAGGACCTGCACATGCCCTCCTCCACAAAGCGTGCATCATTTTGCACCAGGAGTGCAGGCTATGGGTCACAGGTGAATATTTGTGCACCGAGGCAAGATGAGGTGCACCCAAAGGCATGTAATAGCCACATTCGCTGGCCAGTGCATCAAAAACAAGGGAAAGGGAACCAATAGCACTGTTGGAAAACACTCTGAACTAGATAAGAATTGACCCAGCAGCATTATACATGTGTGAGAGAGCCCAGTGGGTTAATGCACCTCCTGTAGCTAACTCTGTAAGCAGAAAGCTATCCGTCAGGATCTGGGCACAGGCAGCTCTACAGTTTGTTCTTGTACAGTCAGTTCATTCTACACCATTGAGTTGGGAAATGGTGAAGCTTGTCTATTATTGTTATTTATTTATTTGTGTAGTGCCCAGACCCTGGGGTATCACAGCGCTTGTACCGTTTTGAGAGAGGAGGAAATCCAGCAAGGGGACGTGGAAGCGGGGAGCAATGTTAGTCATATTTGTTGAAGAGACATGTTTTGATGAGTTTCCTCAAGATCCGGTAGGAAGGTTCATGTTTGATGGACCCCGGGAGGGAGTTACAGAGGATGAGTGAGGTGACTGTGAAGCTGGAGCCGCCCACACGCTTTCTTTTGAACCTGGGGGTCAGGAGAGCGAGGGAGGAAGAGCAGCACAGTGGACGGGAATCCACTTTTCTGGCAATGTGAGGGTTGAGTTAGCAAGGTGCAGAATTGTGTATGCATCGATAAGTGATGGTCAGGATTTTGAAGTTGATGTGCGCTTTAATCGGGAGCCAGTGAGCATCGCGTCGGGCTTGCGAGATATGGTCAGACCATTTGAGACCCAGTGCAGCTCTTAGGGCTTTGGTTTGTAGCAGTGGCAGTTTGGTGAGGTTTTTGCTGGATTTGCTCATGAAGAGGGTATTGCAATAGTCTAGTTTGCTTCTAAGGATGGACCTGGAAAATGTCAGGCAGTTGTCAGCTGACAGGAGTTGTCTGCTCAGGTTAATAAGCTTACAGGAAGAAGCTAGGGCATTCACGTGTGTGGTCATGTTAATCTCAGTAGATGGCAAAGTTCTTGACATGGGAGGAGACTGGGATGGTGGAAACATCAATGATGATGGGAGTGAGCTTAGGGCCCTTTAGGAGCGTGCATATGTAATGGATGGGATCCTACAGAATAATTCTGAGTCCAAATAACATAACCACCTCAGGAAGATGGAAAAGTACTGTTTTATGAACAATGATCACACATAGTTTTTATACCAAAAATACACCTGAGGTGACGTCATACTACGCTGCGAATAGTGGAAAACATATCAAGGGTTGGGATTGGCTAAGGGAAACATCCAAGTATACTTTTCTATAGGAGCTATGATTGTGATTGGCTGTCCACTATAAGGTGGACAACATCTGGCTACCTCTAACACATGTCATATTCAGAAACATTAAATACACAGTTTCTCATTGGTCTTCAAATTATAAGGTCCTTTGTTATATGGACTAATATAATGGTTGGCATGCTTGTGCCATGTCTTGAACATTCGGTTAATTTAGCAGCATGTAAGCCCAGACCCAGGTGCAAGGAGATGGGGCATGACACTACCTCCGCACCTAATTAGCCCAATATCTCTCATCGCCCATGCTTTCTGCCATAAAGATTGTCTTTGTACTTGGCCTTGCAAAGTATCCTTGTCTTTGAGAATGCAGGGAGTGACAGCACTCACTATCGTGTTCTGGGACTCCAAGTTCAAACTCTATTTTCATCCTTGGCTCATGTAGCTTTTGTAGATTTAAAATACTCTGAATTAAACTTGGCACTCTTGGCGTTCTTTCTTTGCACCTTAACAAGGGAAGATTCATCCTCCGCACGTTCGCTCATTTCCCAGAATAGATAGCTGACCTTGACTGCTCCAGTCTTGACTCCAGGCCAGACAACCTCATATTGCAGCTCCACGATTCTGTTTATTCTTTCTGCGACACAGTTTTCCCTTCCTGCTTCATGGGTCCGGGCTTACTAAATTCATGATAGCGATGTCCAACTTTTATATAATGGCGGCTTGGCCTGCGTTCTATTCGCTACATTTAGCCAGCCTTTATGATGACTTAGTCTACCTTGAGTTTCAGCGTCTGTACATTTATTGAATGGTTGATTTTCTGCAGCACCTTGTGCATGAGTAATCTTTTTATACTTAGAGAGTTCACTTGATTCTTTACTTCGTCATTAGTTTCTTTAGGATCTATACAGCTTCTTCAGCAGTATCTTGGGACACCGTGCATACTTTTTATGATGTCACTAGCTTCTTTTCTTGGCTCCGTCTCATGTTCTTTTGGGGAGTTCTTCCCTTAGGTTGTCATCACTTCGGGGATACATTCGGTAAGGTTGTCTCAACGGGTATCTTTTTTCGAAGACACGCTGTGGTATTGGCACAACGGCTGGTGTAAAAAATGGAACAGTCTCATGCCTCCAACATATAGGAGGAAGGAGGTGGGGTCTCCTGCAGAGGTATACAGCTGCTCCTCAACTGAAGCAAAGGTGGGGTTGAGGTTCTTGAGATGATTAGAGGGCCCACAATAAGTAGTAGAGTGTAGGGGAGAGGCAGGAGCCTTGGGGAACACAGAAGGAAACAGGAATGGGATTGGCCACAGCAGCACTGCTGAAAACTCTTGAGGTGCGGTTCCTGAGGAATGAGTGTATCCAGGTGGCTGCATTCTTGGAGAAGTGGAACTCGGACGTGAGGTGTTGGCTGAGTATGTTGTGATTGACGAGGTTGAATGCAGCAGAGAGGTCCAAAGGATAAGGAAGGCAAGGTTGCCTGAGTCTTGAATGTTATCTAGCTGAACTTTTAGTTCGAGGAGGGCTGATTCAGTACTGGGTTTGGGACGAAAACCAGATTGCCGGAAGCCACGTAGCTAGTTTTGTTTGAGAAAGGTTTGGATTTGGGAGTATAATGTGTGGTCCAGTATTTTTAGGAAGAAGGTGACAGTGGTGATAGCATAGTAGTTAGTCAGTAGCGAGGGGTCAAGGGTAGGTTTCTGTTGGAGGGGGGATCCAAGCTTCTTTAATGCTGGTGGACATATTGTTAGAGTCAAAGTATGCATTTATGAAATTGGTGATGACAGAGAAAGTGAGTGTGTAAGCACATAGTTTGACAATATGTGCCAGGTAGGTGTCTCCTTTGCAGGTTGAAGGTTTAAGTTGACTGATACTTTTAGTGATGTCAGTAGGGGCTACAGGAGAGAATTGGAAGTGTAAAAGGGAGGTGGGCAACTCTAAGGATGAGTCGATAGTGGTCGTGGTGGGGGTGTTTGGGCATTGAGCAGGGATAGTTTGAGTGTGATTTTATCCCTTAGTTTTAGAATCTTGTCATAGAGGGCAGTTTGAATGGAGGTGCACCAGGCAGTGCCTTTGGGAAATTGGTGGTCTGTGTTCTCTAATTCTTTGAGAATTATAAAAAGTGTTTTGGTGTTGGAACTAGCTTCTGAAATTCGAGTATTTTATGAACTGGCTTTAAGCGAATATCTTTTGAGAACCATGAATTGTGATTCTGATTCTGGTTAGGGAGTTGCAGGTTAGGGGGGCATGTGTGTCTAACGTTTTCTGGAGGGTTTGGTTGTAGAGGGCAGCAAGAAAGTGTATGTCCATGTTTTTTGAAGCATGATATGTAAGAAGTTGTAGTACACAAGGATGTCTTCTGTGAGTTTATGGGTGTTGCACGTGGCATGAGGATAGGTGTTGGAGGAGAGGTGGGTTTAGATGTGTTCTGGATGTAGGGGAGGGTGAATTCAATCAGGGAATGGTCTGTCCATGGTAGTGGATTGTAGGAAGTGATAACGATGGACACGATGGTGGTTAGGAGCCAGTCTAGGGTGTGGCCTTTGGCATCGGTAGTTTCGGTCGCCAATTGGGTGAGATTCATGTTGGCGGTGGATGAGGCGAGGGCAGAAGCCTTTTCGTCAGACGGGTCATTGAATCCTAGATTGAAATCTCTGAGTGCTATGAGATGGGTAGAGGGTTCGATGAGAGGGGTGAGAAGGAGGGGGATGTCGGACTCGGAAATGCCAGCCAGGTCAGGCTTTCTGTAGAGGAGTAAGAGGTGTATAGTGGTGGTAGGATTGATTGACATTTTGGTAAGAAGGATATCTTGGTATGAGCGTGATGGGGCTGTCTCTGATGGATTGGCTGGATTTGGAAATGAGCACAACTACCCCACCTGGGGAGAGGGTGCGATTGGATCTGAAAATGGTGTCACCAAGAGGGAGAGCTAGGGAGGTGGCAGGCCAGCTGTGGGGTGAAGCCATGTGTCTGTGATGGGGATGATGTGACGTTGGTTGCATACAATGAGGTCATGAATGAGTGTCACGTGAGTGCAGAGGGAAAGAGCATTGATGAGAGTGCATTTGAGGATAGTAGTATCAGTGATGGGGTGGACGTTGGGAAAGAGGAGGATAGAGTTGGGGAAGGGGGGGTGTCGGATGGGATGGGTGGAGAAACTGTGCAAGTGGAGAGTCTGAGGCATCTGAGGGAGCCCGTGGCTGGGGTGTGATAGTGGATAGAGTGAGGAAGGTGCTTGGTGCCAAAGTGTAATTTATGAAGTCTTTGTTCGTTCTGGAAAGGCAGTGATGGTGTGGTCACATGGTATGTGGGGAGGGGGTGGGAGGAGAGAGCAGAGGTGATGTGGAGGGTACATAAGGAGGGGAGGTAGGAAGGCTGTAGAATTGTGTATAGGGAATATGTGGTCAAGAGTGTGGTAGTAGTGGCGAGAGAGAGGAGGGTGGTCTTGGGGAGGGGGAAAGAGGAGGTAGGAAACGTGTAGGTTTGGGCACGGTAGGTGCGACATGTATACCAAGGTGTATGAGCATGTTGGAATGGGGCGGAGACTGGTAAGAAGTGTGTGAGCCTGGATGGAGACTAGGGAGAAGCAGGGGTAGAAAGTACATGGGGGCAGATAGGGGGTAGGTGCAAAGTGGTTAGTGATTTGGATCGATGCACAAAGTGCAAGTGGAAGAATAAGTGGGGTGCTTACCTTCGGATTGGAGCAGATTCCTGGATAGGCTGTAGATGGGAATTGGAGATGCGGGCAGGGTCAGAGATGGAGTGGGGTGGGTGAGCAGGGGGTGGCTTTATGGCAGTGACGAGAGTCACAATGGTGGATGAAACAGGATGTTCCTCGATGAGAGAAGGGACGAGCGGTCTGTGGAGCCCGATGATGCCCGGGAAGGCCCAGACAGGTGTAGCAGGCCTTAAAACCGTGCTTGAAAGGAGCAAGCTCAGCCAGTGGTACCCAGGATGAGGTCACAGTGTAACTCCCCGGAATTTAGGGGTTTATCCTCTAGAGCCTGACTTTTAATTGGTTGATAGATGGAGTGGGCAGTCCCCAAGGTAGCTAAACTGAACTCTGGCATTTCTCGTGTTCTGAACTGCTGTCATCAGCGGTTCAGTTTATCTATGCTGTCGCCCTATAGAACCTTTCTGCTGTCTACGAAACCAAACGTGTTTTCAAACAAAATGGCGTCTGCTTAGCAAACAACTTGCAGTCCGTCTCGTGTACCCTGGAGCAGAGAACAGTTGAATGGGACTCAGCTGGCATGCAATGTGTGAACTCTGGAAGTCTCCTTTCTTGCTACAAAGATGACACCATTCAAATGCCATGCTTTAGATGGCACCTCCAATCCCCTCCAGCCCACAGTGGTGGTACTTTTTCACACCAATGGATTTCAGCTTGCGCCCGAGGCAATTGCCTAGCTAATTTGCCAGCTATGTTAAACATCTAACCATGTGTATTCATGCATTGGGTGCCCAGTGGCACGGCTGGCAGGAGCTTAAAATGCTGCATAAGCGTTCAGAGGGCCTAGCTCTCCACATCTGAAAGCAGCGAAGGGGTTCCCATCTTATCTCAAGATAAGATAAAAATATAATTGATCCCTAAAGCGACTGGGTAGAGGTTCACACGATCCGCACCCTTCAAAGAGTGCCAAGAGGCAAGTTTCTTTAATCTTATCCACGTCCCTATCAACTAAAGGTCAGTAACCAACAATTACTCCACATCAAAGTGCCCCTAGGCAGGCTGGTGCTGGCCTGGCGGACGGCTTGTCATTTCCAATCCTGCCTTTGTTGAGGCTGGGCTTCCACTCAATGATGTGCTGTTGCATTCTGAGAGAGGAACCGCTTGATCTGCAACTCTTGCGTTTGGTTTTAGAGTGTCTGGTATAAGGTTTCCCAACAACAGACAATAAATAGATATATGATGTCCTCGGGATTGATGAGGTGCCCAGGAAAACATTGCCAGCATAGTTTGTGCCGCAGAGATGAAGAGCTTTAGTGACAAGCTGCAAGTAATGGCTAATTGCACCGATGGGTTTTCATTGGTTTCATAAGTGCTGCTGAGGTGGCGCGCTTTCTTCTTCTCGTCTTCACCTGTGTTTGGCACGCCTGCGTGAGCTGGGCCACCTCCGTCCGCAGCATAGGACCCCACACAACAAGGTGTTGCAGTGCGGTAATCCGGGGGCTTAACTATAGCTGGCCTTTTGTGTGGCAGAATCTCTGGGCCGGTCCTGGTTTATTCCTCATCACCTGGCAGACCACCCCATGCCAGCTTAAGAAGCCCCTGCGCCACACATGTGCGGCTGTGCAGGAACGCAACAACACAAAACTAATGCCATCATGCAGAGGCGTTTTTCCCCACCGTGGCACAGCCCGTGACAGCCTCTGCAGAGATCACAGGGGAGATTATCCCCGCGGATGTGGAAGCCCCCCTGAAATCAGCAATGGGTTCTGCTGGGGTACGAGCTTGCCCGGTGGCTTTATTCCATGTGGTCCGCGTGCACTCGGAGTGCTGGCAGGTGACGACTGCATTGTGCTGCCTCGATAATCCACTTATCCCATTTCACCTTTCAGTGGCGGAACTTTTCAAATGTCAAGATGGCGGGTCATTAAGGGACCCGTGGTGTCCAAATGGTTGCCTTGCAGAAGGGATTGCTGGCCCCGCGCTCAAGAGCTGGGGGGACCCCATGCTTGCCCCATGGAGCACTGTTCGGATTATTATTATTATTTATTATGATTAATGGCTGCAGTCTCTAAGTAGTGCTCTTAGCAATGCTGCCCTCTGCCAACAAGGACTGAGGTTGCTAAAGTACTTTGAAACCTGCTTTTAAAATGCACAGGCTCACCTGACCGCCATCACAGTGTTTAAAATGTTAAAGATATCATTGTGTTCAACTGAAAGGTGATTATGAGCGTTACTGTGCTAGTCATTTTGTGGGGATACCGCTATAAACCTCCTCCCATAGGACTTTGGTAATGTTAACTTCATTTACAATGCATTACAATTCATGCATTGATTCGGACACCATGATAAGTGCCCAAAGCATCATTTTAGCTCCATTTTTAAAGGATACGCCTGCAACCTCCTGCACCCCTGCCCCGCCCCCCAGATATTGCTGCCTCACAATGGGTAAGGATTTCATACTTTTATTAAAGAAATTAAAAAGCGTCAGTGAGTCTCAGTTTTTGTTGCTTTTGTTCCTATGAATTTCTTTGAGCCTGCTACAAAGTTGTAGCTTACACTCTAAGCTCTCTCGCGACATTTGTCATTTCGCATAGGGCTTGTTTAGAAAATACATTAGCAGGTGGGGGTGCGGGGGCTGAATAATGATTTTCCTAAAGTGAGAGGTGGGGGGAGAGGGAACTCAGCAGATAAATCTCAAGCCTCTTTAGGGCTAGAGAAATTCCCCCTTCAATATTGGATGAATTAATTAATAAAAAGACTCAGGGCTGGGCCCTCTGTTCCTTAGAATCAAAATAGAGAAGGATTACACACTAGGTAAGGGCAGATACAGTCAGACACCACATTCACTCTCAAATAAACTATATGCATGTTGAGGGCATTGATTGAAGCTCTTTAATTCTGGGTCACCCCAAGAGGTGACTAAACCTATCTGATGCAGCACACACACAAATAACATACAGACGTATTGACCAAACCTGCCTGCACAATGCTACCCAAAGGCATCCCACAGCCAGCACAAAATAATTCCAATAGCCGCCCACGGCACTGCCCCATACGCTATACACAAAAAATGCTCTTGAAAACCCCAAAACATAGTGTATCCCTATCCATAACATACCACATCGATATGAAACAACATGGGCCCGCACACCAGACCATACCAACACCATGGGTACAACCAAAAAACAACAAATGGAGACACAATGAGGGTGGTAGGTGAGTCGTGGGCTCTAATGTTTGGGAGTTAGTGAACCATGCAAGGGATATGCACACCTTTGCCCTCACCCAAACCACATCAACGCCAACACACCCCTAAGCCGTGCCACAATTTTAAGATCTCAACTCATAGCCACCATCAGATAAAGCATACTGCACCACTTCACACACACCTTTGAAGACCAAACCTATGCTAGAGTTTCTTCGCCTGAAAGAAACCCCTCAGCAGCGCAGCACCATATTGTAATGAATCGGGGATAGCTTCAGCACCCAGAGATCATTTCAATAGCAGTGTCCTTTACAAATGCTGCATAGCATATTATAACACTGGTATAGCACAGAAGATGCACGGGGGAGTCCAAGAGAGATAGCGAGAGAGATACAGGGTCGGACTGGGACATGAAATAGGCCCGGACACCCCAAAAAAGTGGCCCACCCCTCGCCTCAAAAAAGTGGCCCTCAAACCATCATCTGTGAATCACGTCAATTCACGACTTTACAGACAATGCTACGTATGGAGGGTTCATGTGTCTGTTACATGTTATGTTTTGTGTAAACGCTTGAGAAAGTGATAACATTCCTTTTGTTTTTATTTTTAAAAACAACAGCATCACATAGCTGAATATTTATTTTGCAGAACCCGACGCAAGGGATGTCTACTTGTTGCCTCCAGTAATGAAAATAGAGTTGCATTTAATAAGCAGTACAGCCAAATGATGACCCCGGAAAGTAACTTGGCAGTTGTATTTATCCTCAAATATTACATTACAACACAACTCATAAAATAACATAACTTTGCATACTTATAGTTCTGTGACAGGGTCCACAGCTCAGAGGCGCAGGAGTGGCATGAACCAACCTTCCCCACTGTGGTTATGGGACCTACTGCAAGTCGATGCTTATATAGGGCTCCGCAACCCAGGCAGGGAAAGAGGGTTAGGGTGATGATGGTTGGATAGGTAGGGGGGGAAGTAGGGAAACCGGAATGAGGTACAGGGAGAGGTTATGGATAGGTTGGGGATGTTAGGGTAAGGTTCTGACCACTGCAAATGCTTCCAGCGAGCTGTTACACTCATAGAGCACGTGCATAACCAACACAGGCTATTAATTCTATGTATGCAAGTATGTTTGTAGGTAGTAACAAAATGACATACTATTCCCAACTGTGTATGTTCCAACTTAACTGTAAAGTATGTATCCTTCTATGTGGCTTCTGGCTTGAATGATGATGCTCTTTAACCCAATCATGTAACAGTAAGCATGCAACACCCTTCCCACACAGCTCAGTACTCACTGCCCCTGTGCAGTGTCCTCCATGGCAGAACCAAAAACGCAAAATGCTGGTGTGGGCCAGTTTATTTGGTCAAAGTGGGCCAATTCTTGACCAATGTGGGTCAGTTTGATAAGCTACTTCACTATGGGGTTAGTAGTTTTCATCAGTGTTGCTGAATAAATATTCTTTAAAATGCACAATTTGCTTGACACTTTATCAAGCCCCCCTTGGTTACTATTCAAACAGTGCCACAAAAGGAATGAATATCCATTTGCAACTGTAAGTCACTTTTGTATGGTGTGTGTCATGGCGCTTTCAGCAGATTAACTTTATCACCGCCATCATAGATCCTAATTCATAATAACCCCCAAAGAGAAACGGCCTACACCCCTCCCCCGCATTTTGAGGTACCTGAAGCATACTCGCCAAGGTATGTGACGTATAATGAGAAAATAAACCAACAGAGAGCCACAGTGGGGCCCTGTCCAGTACCTATAAGAAGTACCTGTATACCTATTGAAGCACCTATCACCAGACAACCATGGGCTTCACAGTATCCATTGAGACAACCATACCAGCAGCTGACACGAAATGAAGACTACTTACAGACAGTCCCCGGAGAGGCACACAGAGCCTTAATGAAAGGCAAATGGTGACAACATAAGAGCCCAGACAGACGTGGCATACAGATAACCATAAACAACAATCAAAAGATAATACACAAGGACGAAATGTAAAGGATAATGATGTGATAAATGTATAAGGAGATACAATGTTGCAGCACAAAGAACGTAACCAGGATCAAATTGTGCAACAGACCGAATGTATGTAAATAGGCTTGGAACGCAAGAAGCTAAGCAAACAGTACTGCTTGCAATGCTTAGTAGAAGAATAGAGCAGCAAACACCAATTATATATTTACCTCAATGAAGCACATTATACAAGTGCGACTCCATTTTGTAAAAGCAGAACTAAGCCCAGGCTACAAGGAAAAAACAGGCCAAGATTCATATTCCAGCCAAAGCCGAAGGAAGAAACTGAATCGAAACTCAGTATGGAGCAGCTCAATGCCTGGGAATTCGAGGTCAACTCCAGGAAGGGAGGAGAGCGGCAACTCCGGAGAAACGAAACCTAAGAGCATACCAGCCAGCCAGTGAAGGTCGTTATAAGGAGGCCCCAGGCAAGTGGCAAGGCTATGGAAGAATTAAATACACGAAAAGAGGGAAAATGAAGCAGATTCACGGTGAACAAACACGTGACCAGCCAGGGGCAAAGAGGTACCAACGTCTGATGAGAGCTACGGTTTCAAGGCCATCCTAAGCCAACTAATTGACACATAGCCCTAAAGGTACTGATTGATGGTAGGGAGGCAGGGTGAAACTTGGGACACTCTGCATCTGGGTGTCTATTCTGCATGCTGCTAATTAAAGTGGAGATTTATGCCTAGGGGTGTAACCCACCCAATCACAATGGACCAAAATTATCTAGGGTCCTATAGCTTGTAGAACCAATTAGACGTTGTGCATGTAGTGACGTCTATCACGAGTGATGTAGTGGGAATTATCCAATCCTCATGCTTTATTACCATATACAGATACATCACATATACTTAAGTTACCTTTTCCAACCAATAGAAGTGCATGTCAAACTTATGAATGTTACACGTCAATGATGACAAACTTTTGCAATAACTATTGCTGTCTAAATGAAGAAGTTGGAAGTTGAAGCGACACAGGCGATCGCAACACTGCTGATTTCCATTTGTTTCCCCGTTTCTTGTCATTAAACTGACTTCCCTTTGCCAAACCTTTGAGTTTTCCTTATTGATTTGTGTTGGAGTAAGTGAATCCTGCACCCCATCCTCCTCGAGGTGCAGCTATCTTGTTTTAAGGTGCCGGAGGGTGAGCTCTGAATCTCAATGGGCCCGTTAGGTGTCCTCCAGTACACTTGGTAGCGACGAGGACGGTTCTGACCATTAACTATTGATTAACTATTAAGACACCTATTGACCCGTCGACAAAGCAACTCTAGGTTTTCGCCAATATCACGAGTCCTTCGCCATTCGGCCAAAGTAGACTGAGAAGCTGCCCGTGGATAATGATAGTATGAGCCCATAAAACTGCATAATGGCTCGAGCAAAATAAAGAAAATAGTGGTTTCCGGGAGGACACCCGAGAGAAAATAGTGATTACCGGGAGGACACCCGAGAGAAAACAGTGGTTACCGGGAGGGGCACCCGAGAGAAAAACAGGGGATACCAGGAGGGACACCTGAGATAAAAAGTATGCAGATTCGCCTTGTTCCTGCGCCTTAATACAGTGGTCAGAAGAAACGTGAACTCAGAGCCCATGTAATAGGGCACAATTAGGCTACTGTGACAATTAAAGACATCACAAAAGGAGTTTGTTTAAACTCCATGTCGGGATATTGATTAGAAGGCAGAGATATATGTGTCCAGCTGGTGTCTTTCTAGTCCAGGGGTGCACAAATGATTTTGACAGAGGGCCGAAAGTACCTTACATGAGGGCTATAGTGGGCCGAAAAGTAAATGTGGGCGGGGCGGTAGGCGGGGCGTGGCAGGAGGCTTTTTAAACCCCCAATTTGTACTAAACACATGGAAAAAAGAATGTTTTTGAGGGGTAACGATTTTTATTTGCATTTCAAATTTACATTTTGTACTACACATTTTCCATTGTTATAATTTATTTCTATTTAGTTATTGTATCTCGCCTGTTTAATTAACTTATATATATTTTATTGACCCTAGATACACTATGCCCCATGGCACCCTCACCCCCAACCAAACACTATGCCCCAGGGCCCCCTTACCCCCAACCAAACACTATGCCCCATGGCCCCCTCACCCCAACCAAACATTATGCCCCATGGCCCCCTCACCCCCAACCAAACACTATGCCCCATGGCCCCCTCACCCCCAACCTAACACTATGCCCCATGTCCCTCACCCCCAACCAAACATTATGCCCCATGGCCCCCTCACCCCCAACCAAACACTATGCCCCATGGCCCCCTCACCTCCAACCAAACACTATGCCCCATGTCCCTCACCCCCAACCAAACACTATGCCCCATGGCCCCCTCACCCCCAACCAAACACTATGCCCCATGGCCCCTCACCCCCAACCAAACACTATGCCCCATGGCCCCCTCACCCCCAACCAAACACTATGCCCCATGTCCCTCACCCCAACCAAAGACTATGCCCCATGGCCCCCTCACCCCCAACCAAACACTATGCCCCATGTCCCCCTCACACCCAACCAAACACTATGCCCCATGGCCCCCTCACCCCCAACCAAACACTATTCCCCATGGCCCCCTCACCCCCAACCAAACACTATGCCCCATGGCCCCCTCACCCCCAAACACTATGCCCCATGGCCCCCTCACCCCCAACCAAACACTATGCCCCATGGCCTCCTCACCCCCAACCAAACACTATGCCCCATGGCCTCCTCACCCCCAACCAAACCCCCCACCCCATGGCCCCCTCACCCCCAACCAAACCCCCCAACTCAGCACACACACAAACATGCACCAATACAGACCCGAACCCCCACCCCCCAACTCAGCACACACACAAACATGCACCCATACAGACCCGAACCCCCACCCCGGCACACAAACATGCACCCATACAGACCCGAACCCCCCACCCCCCAACTCAACACACACACAAACATGCACCCATACAGACCCGAACCCACCACCCCCCAAATCAGCACACACACAGACATGCACCCATAAAGACCCGAACCCCCGACCCCCCCAACTCCAAACCCCCCACCCCCAACTCAGCACACACTCAAGCATGCACCCATACAGACCCGAACCCCCACCCCCAACTCAGCACACACACAAACATGCACCCATACAGACCCGAACCCCCACCCCCCAACTCAGCACACACACAAACATGCACCCATACAGACCCGAACCCCCCACCCCCCAAATCAGCACACACACAAACATGCACCCATAAAGACCCGAACCCCCCACCCCCCCAACTCCAAACCCCCCACCCCCAACTCAGCACACATACAAACATGCACCCATACAGACCCGAACCCCCCACCCCACCAAATCAGCAAACTCTCAAACAAGCACCCATACAGACCCGAACCCCCACCCCCCACCTCAGCACACACACACAAACATGCACCCATACAGACCCGAACCCCCAACTCAGCACACAAAAAACATTCAAATCAAAACATTCATACACATCCGACACACATCCGACACTCCCCCACCCCCGCATCTCAACATACACACAAAATACATTCAAATACAAACATTGACACAACCCCCCACATCTCAACATACACACAAAATACATTCAAATACAAACATTCACACCCCCCCACATCTCAACATACACACAAAATACATTCAAATACAAACATTCACACCCCCCCACATCTCAACATACACACAAAATACATTAAAATACAAACATTCATACACATCCGACACACCCCCACACCCCCGCATCACAACATACACACAAAATACATTCAAATACAAACATTCATACACATCCGACACACCCTCCACCCCCGCATCTCAACATACACACAAAATACATTCAAATACAAACATTCATACACATCCGACACCCCCCCACCCCTGCATCTCAACATACACACAAAATACATTCAAATACAAACATTCATACACATCTGACACCCCCCCCACCCCCGCATCTCAACATACACACAAAATACATTCAAATACAAACATTCATACACATCCGACACACCCTCCCACCCCCGCATCTCAACATACACACAAAATACATTCAAATACAAACATTCATACACATCCGACACACCCCCCATCCCCGCATCTCAACATACACACAAAATACATTAAAATACAAACATTCATACGCATCCGACACCCCCCCACCCCTGTATCTCAACATACACACAAAATACATTCAAATACAAACATTCATACACATCCGACACCCCCCCCCACCCCCGCATCTCAACATACACACAAAATACATTCAAATACAAACATTCATACACATCCGACACCCCCCCACCCCCGCATCTCAACATACACACAAAATACATTCAAATACAAACATTCATACACATCCGACACACACCCCCCCCGCAACATACACACACAAACATAAAGCAAAACAAACCCGACACACAAACACAAACAGACCACTTACCGGAGACGTGCTAGAAGGCAGGTAAGCGGCAGGTAAGCTGGAACGCTGGAATCGTACTACTGCTGGCGTGGTCCAAGGCTGAAATGCCTTCCGGCATCAAGCCTTATGGACCACGCCAGCCGTAGTGTTGGCCCTCCATTGGTGCAGCACACACGCATTACGTGGCTCGTAGGAGCGACGTGATGCGTGTGTGTGCTGAGCCAATGAGGGCCAGTGTTTTCACCGGCCCGGAAGACAACAAAGACTTTCCTAATGGAGGGTGGCCGCGGGCCGCCCTCCATTAGGAAAGTCTTTGTGCCTCGCGGGCCGGTCAAAAGGGCATGGCGGGCCGCGACTGGCCCGCGGGCCATATGTTGTGCACCCATGGTCTAGTCTGTCAAGTGTCTATTGTACATGTTCTGTTGTATGTCACATATGAAGAATTGTGTAAATCATTGATTGTATGAAATAAAGTTGGGTTTTACACGATTCCGAGGCCAAGAGGGAATCACCCACAGATTGAGGTTCTTGAAGTAGATTAACGGTATAAAGTTTGATGAGAAAAGATTGGAGTGGAGCTTGCGTATGTGTTGCTCGCTCATATCGTTGAAGGTATTAAAAGTGTAGAAAATATTGTGGGTAAACGGAATTCAAGTATGGAAGAGAGATAACCCCACTCGCCCATCTGTGCAAGCAATTGCCCAAACATGCACCCAAGCTTAAGAAGTATAGTGCAGAGTGGGTTAAGGGTACCGCCCACAAAACGTTTATGCCGTGGCCACAGAACGGGTCTTTATCTAAGGCCGTCTTACAACATATGATGACCTATTTACATGCCACACATACGGGCAAAAAACTAGAGAAACGTCTTGCTGTTCTTAAACTTTGGAAAATGTTCGAACTACCAAAGGAGGAAGAGCCTCCCGCAGACTGGATATTAAATGTATGCACGAAGGGGGTGAGATGCCTACCGCGCCACCTGCCCCGACTGAGCCAGAAATCGAGGAAAGTAAGTCAGAGGGACTCTACCCGCTAAAAGAACTAAAGGCAGCTACGGGATATAGTAACCCTGCGTATGAGTCACCTACGTACAGTAGTGACGAAATCAAGGAGGAGCAGGAAATTAATATTACCTCTGCAGTCCCGAGGGATAAGGAGAGACGCGGTGATGAAGGGAAGGATCAGGCACAGACAAGTGCGCCCCTCAATAAAGAGAGAGAGGGAACGGGATGGAAAGGAAGTAAAGATAGAGCTGATGAGATAGCATTCTCAAAAGACGAATGGATGGGAGGATAGATACTGTTGAAACTTGATGGAAAGGGAAGTGATGATGTGAGACCGAGAGAGAGGTCTGATGAAACACGAGGAAGGGAGAAAGAAAAGGATAAAGGAATAAGGGACGAAAGGATAAAGAGGAGAGATAGGCTGAGGCGAGAACAGCTATATCACGATGAGCAAGAAAAACAGCTCAGTCACAAACAGAAGGCAGCCTTTGACCAGTACAGACAGAATCAGAAAAGGTTGGAAGAAGAGCAAAGAGTACATGAGAAAAGGATAAAGAGGTGAAAGGATGAGGAAAATCAAAGGGCAGATGAACGTAGAAATGAGAGAAGAAGGGAAGAAGATAAGGTCAGAGAAGAGGCGAGGAAGCACAAAGAATTCGAAGATGATATCGAACGTAAGCGTAGACAGAAGGTACGCAATCTTGAATATCTGGAGTGGGAAGTTAAAAAACCTGGTCCTTTTGTAGAATGGGAAGACATTGAAGAATTCTTCCCTGCCAACGAATCAGTGTCAGGCACAGACGGGGCTAATATCGAAGATGACTTCGACACCAGAAGCATCAGAGAAACTATCGATAAGATATATGATGAGATGGGGTTAGAACAAATATCTCAGGGAGAGGGGGAAGATGAGCGCTTGGAGAGCACTCAACTGTATGACGCCGAGGATATCACTCGAAGTAGTGGGAGCAAAAGACTGTCTTTGGACAGACTAGAAATCAGTAAGACTGATGATGACGCGAGAAGTTGCGTGAATTGGGAACGATCGATGTCCGACTCCGGAGATGATGCGGAGCACGAGACAAATGAAGAAGGGAGACAGCGGGAAAATTGGCTCCCATGGGACAAAGGGGTGCGATGGTCAGACGCTAGCAAGTCCGCACTAAGGGCATCAGAATGTACATCACAGTCTGACCGACACAAAATAACACCCCATGGCCAGAGGGGGGTGTCTGCACCCGCCTATGTAGACAGATTGAGGACATTGCCAAGTAGACGGCGATGTGGGAATGTTACCCCGGCAATAGACAGGAGAAGTATGGGGAAAGAGAAGGAAGACTGCGCGTTCCAATTCCCACTTTTAGAGAAGGGTGGTGCAAGACCGCAATATATTCCATGGCCACACATGGATCGAGAGAACCTAAAAAATAAGCTTCCAATGCTGACGTCGGGAGCTGGGAAGTGGATACATGAGTTGGAAAAGATAACAGGGAGTGTCACGTTAGCTATTGGTGACATCAAAGGTCTCCTAATTGCCATACTCGGCGAGAGAGCAGCTGATGTGTGGGCACGGGCTGGGTACCCTGGTGTTACTATAATTAACACTGCCCACGACAGAGAGCCATTCAACAATTGCAGAGCAGCAGTATGGAAAGTGCTACGAATACTGTATCCAGACACTTCCGATATAGGAGCTATCATGACTCGAAAAATGAAGGAGTCAGAAGATCCGCTACTTTATATCCAGAATCTTCAAGACGCATGGGTACTCGAAACGCATGAATCTTGGACAAAGTCCATCCCTGTGTTCTACCATATATTGTGCCAAGGGTTACCAGAACCGGTGCAGTAACAGCTCAAGAAATTGATAGGAGTAGAGGCTAAACCTTGGGCTGAAATACAGTTGACAATTGCACATTACTTTAGATGGTTGCAAGAAAAGAATCGAAAAAAGCAGGCAACTCGTAAGGGTGAGGAAGCGAAGCTGGTGCAAAAGAAACTCTCAAAGTATGCTCTTGAAGGATCTATGCTGACAAGCCTAGCAGGCACCACTGCATATGTCACAGGGCGCAAGCTCCGGGAGGGGAGGCAACCCTGGCAATGGAGAAAATCCACAAGTATATAGTGGGCCAAACTTATATATGAACTAGGACAGCTCACTGGGAACTCTGATGTGCTCTATCCTATCAGTGACACCAGACCCTAGCAGAGAACTGAGGGTGAATGTCATCATAGGGGGGAAAGAATATTCCTTTTTAGTTGACACGGGTGCAACACGCTCGTGCATACGAGAAGGCAAGTTTTCCTTGTCCGGCCAGGCCATAGATACTCAGAGTTTTACAGGAGCTCATAGTCGAGTTCCCTTTACGGATAATCTCCCAGTCTCCGTAGGAGAGTGCAAAATGAATGTACCTTTATTATATTCACGTCAGACCCCAGTAAATATTTTGGGTCGATATTTAATGACAAAATTGAATATGACTATATCGTTCACAGAGGAGGCCATAGTATGCTCCACTCCAGGAATGCACTATTCTAACGTGTGCAAAATGATCAGAGCGCACTCCGGACGCATAGCCATGAGAGCTATAACATTAGAACCAGAAGACTTTGCATATGCTGTGCGTGTGCTTATGGCGGGATTGCCAGGCCTCGCAGATAGAACTATGAGAACCCCTGATGAATTCCTGTTCAGGCCAAGAATACCTATGCATGAAGAAGAGGGACAAGTATTTCCCTTATCGATACATATTGCAGCAGTACGAGGGAAAGTAGTAATGGTCAAAGGGTTCGACGATGAAGGCAGACAGTGGTGTGCAATTATCGCCATTGAAGAAGGGTACATAGTGACTGACGTCACCGATGATGATCTGTTCGAAGAGCACCCTGACTTAGAAGAGACCAGGGTAGAAGCAAGTCTCATATTCTCGGTCAAAATGATCAAATGAGAAGTGCCTTAGAAAATGATGTTGGAACTGATCCGCCCCGCATACTTTGATGACGATATGGCCCAGGTGCCTGTCTCAGTATGGATTACAGGTCCCTATGACTTAGGCCTCCTGAAAGGGGCAGGAGAAGTGAAAATTAAACTGAAGCCAGGAGCAATTTTACCAAGAGCACGACAATATCCCATGTCCAGAGAAGCAGATGAAGGGATTACAAAGACAATTTCCACCATGATGGATCAGGGCATCCTTGTGACATCAGAATCACCCTGCAATACAGTGATTTACCCTGTCAAGAAATCAAAAGGAGGGTGTTGACGTTTAATCCAAGATTTAAGGGCATTACACGATATAGTCAAAGCCAAATTCCCTCTAGTCCCTAATCCATCTACGATCTTGTGTAATATACCGATCGAGGCAAAATACTTCACAGTGATTGATCTGAAAAATGCTTTTAGCTAAATCCTGTTGCACCGTGACTCACAAGACCTGATGTAATTTACGTTCAGACAAATGCATCTTAAAAGTATGAGATTACCCCAGGGGTATTGTGAGTCCCCGTCCATTTTCAATAGAGTCCTACAAATGGACCTAAGCAACATTGCAGTAGACAGTGTTGTTTTGCAGTATGTGGATGACATTCTGATCTGCAGCACCACTGAAAAGCTATGTAGACGCGATTCGATCCAGCTATTGACTATACTGGCAGAGAAACGATATAAGGTTGACAAAGAAAAATTACAATATTGTCAACAAGAGGTGCTATACATAGGCCAGCTAATCGCACATGAAGGGAAAAAGATAACCCCAGAAAGGGCTGAAACTATCATGAACACGGCAAAGCCGCTCACGATAAAGCAAATGCAGAGCTTCCTTGGCCCGTGCAATTATGATAGAGCATAGGTCTTCGATTACAGCTCGCATACCAAGCCCTTGCTTCAGGCCCTAAAGAAAGCCCAGGCGACAAAGGAAAAGAAATGATTGGACTGAGGCTATGGAAAAAGGTTTACTGAACTCAAGAGAGCAATTTGCACGGCCACAGTTCTCGGGATTCCCAATTATGCAGAGGAATTCTACCTGTTCTCGCACACAGATGGCAGAGTTATGACGGCAGTGCTCGCCCAAAGAACCTCGTTGGGGTAGAAGCCCCTGGCATACTACAGCGGGAACCTGGACCCAGTCATGAGAGGCCAGTTCCCATGCGAACAAAACTGAGCTGCCGCAGCATTCGCAATAGAAAACGCGACAACCGTTGTAATGGGATGCTCCATGACGTTATACGTCGAGCACTCATTATTTGCCATATTAGAGAAACCAAAAGGGTCACTGACATCCCAAAGGGCCTCTGCCTATGAGGTGATTATATCAAATCCATCGATCAAAATTGTTTGATGTAAAACAGTGAACCCAGCCACATTCATAGCAGAGCCAGACACTGAAGGAGAGCCAATACATGACTGCACAAATTATGAAGAATTCTATGATGAAATCCCCAGGGTGAAAGAAAATGCCCTGGCGGGTGGTGAGATCGTTTTCATTGACGATTCCTCAAGAATCGACCAAGAAGACGGACAAAGATACACAGGCGTTCCTGTAATGAAACACATAGCAAACAGGGAATTTCAAGTACTCGTTAGTGCACGAATACCATCTCATTATTCAGCACAGGCTGCAGAATTATTGGCGTTGATACTGGCCATTGCGAATCATGCAGACCAGGAAGTAACGGTGTACAGTGACTCCGCCTACGTGATGTCCATAGTGCACGCAGGACTAGCGTGCTGGAAGAGGAGGGGCTACCTTCGAGCAGACGGCACGCCAGTGCAACACGCAGCCTTATTGGACAAGCTGATCAAAGCACTACAGCTCCCAGTGGGCATAGTGGTCGTGAAAAGCGCCGCCCATACTCATGGGACAGATTTCGTGTCACGTGGAAATCACGCAGCAGACACGGAAGCCAAGCGTATAGCATAAAAAAATTAAACGATCATGGAAGTAGAAGTGGCACGCACCCATGAACGTATGATGATAGCTTGAGCCACACCAGAGGCCTCTAGTAATATGGGGCCAACTCAGTTGATGGAGCTTCAAGGGGAGCCACCACAGGACGAAAAGAACCTGTGGAAGCGTAGAGGGTGTTCTTTAAACCCCTCAGACGGATTGTGGAGGCAAGACAGCACTGGTAAACCCATAATGCCTGTAGCCCTACTAAAGATAGCATTGGAGCAATTACATTACCCTTTCCATATGACAAAAGAAAATCTAGCTGCAACGCTCGCAGAAGACTGTTTTATACCGAATTTAGCGGAGCATGTTGCATTCTTTATGGTGAACTGCATAATCTGCAAGCAGTTCACCGCTGGGCACACATTAAAAGTAGTGAGAGGAGTCATCTCCAGGCCAAATGGGCCATTTCAGCACTTGCACGTCGATTATGTCGACATGATTCAAGTATGTAACAGGTACAGGTACTTAATTGTAGTGGTGTGTCCATTCTCTAGACGGATAGAAGCAGGTCCCTGTACACACCCAGACTCAACCTGTGCTGCCGAATTCCTGGTGAGGGAAGTGTTCCCTAGATGGGGGGCGTGTGAGGTAATGAAATCAGAGAACGGGGCCCACTTTGTAAACTCGGTCTTTGAACAGGTCAGCTTGTTTCTTGGTATAAAGCACAAGTTCGCGTCTGCGTATCATCCAGAGGGAAATGGCATATGCGAGGGCTCAACGGCTTGTTAAAGGAAAGGATAGCCAAGTTGAAGCTTACTCTAAAGAAGGGATGGTTGCACTGTCTACCACTGGCATTGTATGCTCTTCAGAACCAACCAGGCTCCTACCATCATTTTACGCTGCATGAGATAGTCACGGGAAGGAAAATGAGGACCCCCCCTTGCCCCTCGAGATAGAGCTAGATGTGATGCCCAGTCCACCCGAGAGGTCATGGGAACCGAGTTGTCAGAATATCTGAACTGCATGACATCAAGCCTGTCTGTCATTTCAGACCAACTGCAGCGACGACGAAAAGAGTGCAGCACAACACCAGACCCAGCAGGAGGTGCTGAAACAGACACAGCTCAAAGTGTATGTGCACCAATCATCTTCCCTGGTGATGCAGTGCTGGTAAGAAACCACACAAGGAAAAGGTGGGACAAGCCAAGATTCAACGGTCTGTTCATCGTAGAGGACTGCACTCCCTCAGCCGTCAAACTGCAAGGCAAGAGAGCTTGGATCTTCTTAAATGTCATTAAACCTTATATCGGTGAGATCCCTTTAGCTGCACCCTACCGCGAAGAAACCACAGACAACGGGGAAGAACCTCAGCACGTGCAGACAAGATCCATGGTGAGGAAGAAGGACGCATAAGAAATCAAAAGCCAAGAAAAGGAACTCCTGTGCAAATTGTGGCATAAAAACAGGGACAGTTCCCGTCGGGAAAAGGGGGAATAAGGACATATTACAAACACTCTATGCATCATAGTTGTAGGATGAAAAAGAGAATTGCGCATCTAAGACACTGCACACTGACAAAATGAACTTTTGAATCAAGCCATCCTTAAGCATTGCTGAAAAACAAGACTCTGATAGACTGTGAGCGAAAGACTTTTCTGGTTATAAGCAAAGCAGTATCCTGAAGCAGCCAATACCAAGACTATGTTTCACAGAATACATGGTATCACCCAGCAGAAATCTCACATGAGATGTATTGATATATTTTCAGTTAGTGGTAATTACATATCCGTCACTTGTAGGGAGAGTCTCAAGTGTCACAGACTTTATACAAGATCCTGCTAATAAGAATGTAATCTGGCAACTACTGACTGTCATCGCGGAAGCCCTCGCGGAATTGCCCGAATACAGTAAATAAGGACACAAATGCTTCCACCACAAGTGATCATCGATGAACTGACATACACGCTTTTCTTCCGCATTATAGAGGAGTGCCCAGGACTCATCGGAAGAACCACGGATACACTGACTTCCATTAGAGATCCAAGAAACAATGAATATCTGAACCAACTGTGGATCAAGCTCAACTACATGGTCGCAATCCACACCGAAGGAAAGTGCAAAGACTGTTCATGTCAAAAGAAAGGCCTGTGACCCAGAACCCAGCCAAGCGGGACAAATGTCTCTTTCACTCGAGCACAGCATGCTGGCACACAATATCCTGTTCCGTCTAGTCACTGACTATCCAGAAATGGTGGGAAGGCCTGCAGAGGTTGACATCATCACCTTTCTCAGAGATCCAGCTAACACTTCACACATGGGAGCACTCCTCCACGGCATCATGCTCCAGGTGGAGCTTTCCAACGTTCAAAGAGAGTACCTAAGGAGATTCCAGTGAAACCTTCCGTCGAGGGACAGATCGAAACCAGAGACACAGTTCTTCATCTTCCCGCCGAGGGACATATCCAAGAGACAGAGACACAGTTCTTCATCTTTCTGCCGAGGGACAGATCAAGAGCAGAGACGAGGACTCCACCATCTCTTTTTATTTTTATTTTTTCATTCTTTATTTGTTTTTTTTCTGACTCTGATTTGAAGTGATTGCTATTCCTTCCATTTTGCATTGAGTAAAACCCAGCATGTCTTCCGGACTAAAGCAAATTTGGGGGATGGACTGGGAACTGACCTATTTTGAATATGCTCAATGAATATGACTCGTCAAAGAGGATAGTCTAATCTTTTTCCATAGTCTAGCAAGGGAACTGCATCCCGTAACCAGAGACAATCGTCACCCTTGAGAGGGGGGACACTTACGAAGCACAAGACACTTTATGTTACAAACCTCCTGGAAGACAATAATGGAGTAAATGAAAAAAAGATTAGAACTTTATAGAACTTTAACTAATTGATATGATTGAAATGGGGGCCCAGAACAGTAACCTAGTCCTCTCACAGATGGAGTGGCGCCCCACTACCCTGGAAGGAAATTCTGCAAATTGTCCTATGGAACGATAATGTGCATATGTATAGTGATTATTATTGGTTTTCTGTCACTAACAGTCAGAACTGCATTCTTTATTGGTGCACGAAACGTTCCAATTTCAGTGCACCCACCAGATAATGTACTTATGAATCCCACGAAAGTATCTAGACCCTATATAGTCATTCCGGTTCCAAGAAAATCTGATGATAAGGTAAACAAACTGAAATTGAATGTAATTAGCAGTGATGCATACACCCTTGAGGTAACAAATGAAGAGAAAAGCTAGAGACAGAGTCAGCACGTAATGAATGAAAATGTAGCACTGACTACTATACGCACACACACATTGAATGCACATGGACAAGGGCAAGTGTCAATGGCTGCAGAACCTCAAACAAGGACAGCCGAGAGCACACGGCTGCCTATCGAACTCTCAGTTCCGAAAACATTAAAGATGACCGAGGAAAAACAAGCAAAAAGCAGAAAAAAAGAGATTTAGCAAAAGCTCTCCAGAAGACAGAAGTAGCTACAAGAGAATTCACTGCAAGGACACAAATGTTGATAGACCATATATTCCCGGTTATAGCTAAAGCAAAGAAGCTACATGAGTAACCAAAAAATAAAACCATAGAGACTATAGAGACAAGCACCAGGCCCACAATGCGACCATACATTGGGCAGATGTCAAATGAATGGTAGTTGAAGGAGCGTTACGAGACAATACAAAAGGAGAGGAAAAGAACCACAGAACCTTCTGCTACTGCAGCGATACAGATAATGGAGCCTACTCCACCGACCAGAATGACCGAGAGTTCCTCAGCAGGGAAAAAGTCACACCGGCGCATTTCGAGACGTGGTCATAGTTAACTACAAAAAGACACTAAGAATCAAGAGAAGCCCTCATGAAAATAACAGCGAATTAAACGATTATCTGGACGGCACAGCACATCTAGGAAACAACATCTGATACCAACACATGAAAGAGGTCGAGAGAAGAAAATCAGAAGGAGAATGCTTCGTCTGTGCACTTCTATCGTACAGCATGGGAAAATCCAAGATCTCTTTGGGGCTGTAGACATTGATGTCCAGACAGCACACTGTATGTCGCACGTAGCAATGTGCAAGACCAGAGGCCAATTCATGGGCAGTGATGCCTCCTGAAATGGGCAACTGAAGCAACTGACCCTGACGAGGATGATTATATTCAAGACATAAAGACAAGAAACAGAGCCCATACTAAGAATCATGTAATCAGGTACAAGAACCCTGGAGTAAAAGGGGCTGGAATTAAATGGGAAGTGAATCAGAAGCTAAATGTCCAAGGAAAAACTCCAGAGGAGGCTCAAAGTTGGAAGAACAGAGGCCAAATGCAGATTTGGGAGACAGTGCTTTCACCAGACGGATGGGAGAAAGGAGTGGTGATCTGCAGAGCCTGGATGGTCATTGGACAATATAAACCTACCATCAACATAGTGCGGAATGGATGCAAGCCATTATTGTCACAGGTTTCCCCCCTTCTCACCTGTCTATGTTGCTTGATGTCCTCTTCAGGTGGAGTCTTCTTTCGTATGGTTCGGGACTTAAATAAGCCCGCTCGGCCGTCCTCGGCTTCCAGATTACGTTCAGCTACGATGACCAGGATCACGGGAAACTCCAGGAATATTCAAGAAGGAGTAGGGGGGCAAGCGGAAGTGACGCAGGGATTCCGGGAAGTTAGGAAAGAGGGAAGAAGTCGGGAGAAGGGAATCCAGGGGCCAGGGGATAGCAAGTAGCACTAGAGAAGGTTCGGAGCACACGTCCGATCACAGTTAGTAGCAGCGTTGAGACGCGCAGGGCCGCGGGGGTGTGGCTTCTTTATAGAGGACGCTGCGTAGAACGTGAAGACTGGCGAGCAGCGTTCTGAGCTTGCCGCCATGTTGGTAGTATTGGAGTGTAAGGCCTGACGTGTCAGGGACCAGAAGGCCCAGAAGGGGCGAGTTCGATGGTTCATGACAGCATGCCTCCTCCAGAAACTCGTTCCACCGGGTTTGCCGGGTGTATGAGATGGAACCTTCTGAGTAACCTGGGGGTATTTTGATTTGAGATAGGTTCCCAAGTGCATTCACTGGGGGGATATCCTTTCCATTCCACCAGGTACTGGAGTTTGCCACGTCTATATATAGAATCGCAAATCCTGGAGACCTTATACTCCAGTTGGTCATTGATGAGTACTGGTTTGGGCCGAAGGTTAGTTCGAGAGGTCTGAACATATGGCTTCATTAAGGACGTGTGAAAGACTGGGTGGATTTTCTTCCAGGAGTCTGGAAGCTTGAGTCGGTAGGCCACTGGGTTGATGATTTCCTTTATAAGGAATGGCCCATAATATAGAGGAGCCAATTTATTTGGTCACAAATGCCGTGGTAGCAGTTTTGAGCACAGCCAAACCTTATCCCCTATTGTGTAGGAGGGGATTGGTCTTCGTTTGGAGTCAGCATACAGTTTGGTCTGGGTCCTGGCCTTTTCTAATTGTTCTTTGGCTTTTCTTTGAACATTAATGAGCATTTCAATCCAGGAATCGACTGTTGGAACTGGTGTAGGATGAGGAAGGATAGAAGGTAGAACCGAAGGGTGGAATCCTTGGCTACAGAAAAAAGGACTGGTCTTAATAGCAGAGTGGTCCGAATTATTATAGGCGAATTCTGCCACTGGTATTAAAAGGGGCCAATCGTCCTGGACCTTGGTAGCGAAGCAACGGAGGTATTATTCCAAGGTTTGGTTTACGCGCTCTGTGGCTCCGTTGGTTTGGGGATGATATCCTGAGGAAAGAGCGCGTTGGATTCCTAGTATTTGGCAAAGATGTTTGCAGAACTGAGAAATGTATTGGGGCCCTCTGTCTGATATGATCTTGGAAGGAAGTCCATGCAGTCGGAATATGTGTTCCAGGAAAATTCCAGCAAGTTCTGACGAGGATGGCAGAGGTGTAAAATGGGCCACATGGGTGAACAAATCAATAGTGACCATGATGGCTGTGTATCCCCTGGAAGGTGGTAATTCCACAATGAAGTCTGTTGCTATGAATTCCCAAGGCCTTGTTGGAAGTGGAGGTTGCTACAATAGACCCGCTGGTCTCTTGTTGTCATGTTTGTTTTGATTACAGACAGAGCATGCCTGGATATACCTTTGTACATCAGCTTTCACTCCAGCCCATCAAAATTGTCTTTGTATTATTCGGAGGGTATTGGTAATACCACGATGCCCGGAGTAAAGAGTATCGTGACAGAGATTTATTATCCTTTGCTGTAGTTTTTGTGTTGGGATGACCAAGGCATTCTCTTTGAACAAGTATCCATTTTTGGGTTTCAGTTTCCACTGGTTCTTGTCCGAGATATCTTTCCAGAGTTCCGAGGATTGAGTCTGAATGCGGACTTCATCAAGGAGGCTGGTCGCTTGGGCTACAATTATTGTGTGGGGAAACATCTTGGGAAATGTTCGGTCATCAGGAGGTTCATAGTCAGGGCGCCGAGACAAGGCGTCAGCAATTACGTTTTTGTGTTCCCGGAACATGGTGAATCTGGAACTGGTATTGGGCAAAGAAGAGCGCCCAACGGGCCTGACGGCTGTTCCTGCATTCCAGGGCCTGTAACACTTGGAGATTTCGATGGTCCGTCCGGACCTGGACAGGATATTTAGCTCCTAGAAGTAAATGACGCCACTCGGTAAAGGCTTGACGGATGGCTAGAAGTTCCTTTTATAAGACTGAGTAATGAGTTTCACTGGAGGTCAATGTCTGTGAAAGATAGGCAATAGGATGTTCCAGCCCGTCATCGAGTTCCTGTTTCAGAACTGCTCAGATGGCATAGTTAGAGGCATCTGTTTCCACTAGGAATGGTCGATTTATATCAGGTTGAACCAGGATGGGGGCTTGTGTAATTTCTGTTTTCAGGCGTTGGAAGGCCTTCTCCTGGGCTGGGGTCCAATGATAGGGAGTATCTTTCTTCAACAAGGAGATGATCGGTTGAACAATCTCGGAGAAGGATGGTATAAACTTCCGATAGAAATTGGCCAAGCCCAGGAAAGATTGGATCTGTTTTACGGAGGTCGGAGTTGGCCAGGATAGTATGGCCTTAACCTTGGATTGACCCATGCCTATGCCATCTGGACTAAGGATAAATCCTAGATAGTGAACAGTGGAAACATGAAAAAGGCATTTCTCGGGTTTTGCTAGAAGCTTGTGTTCACGTAGCCATTGTAACACTGATTTAACATGTTCTTCATGCTTGAGAGGATCCTTAGAAAATATCAAAATATCGTCCAAGTAGACGATGACGAAAAGAAATAGCATATCCGAAAACACCCGGTCCATAAAGCGTTGGAAGATTGCCGGAGCATTAGAGAGTCCAAAGGGCATGACCAAGTATTCGTAATGACCAAAGGGTGTCCTGAAGGCTGTCTTCCATTCGTCACCTTCTCTAATACGAATCAAGTGATAAGCACCCCTGACATCCAATTTGGTGAATATTACGGCTCCTCTTACGGCTTTCAGGATATCTGAAATCAAGGGTAATGGATAACGATCCTTAAGGGTGCACTGATTAAGACCTCGATAATCAAGACAAGGTCTGAGTTCCTTGGTGTCTTTTTTAGGAACAAAAAATAATGAGGCTCCAGCCGGAGACTTGGATGGGCCTATGGTGCCGTTTTTTAGGTTAGTATCTAGGTATTCACGAAGGGCCTTTTTCTCTGGTTCAGACAGGATAAACATCCTTCCAAAGGGAATGAAGGTTCGGTTTCAATAGCACAGTCCTCGGGCCTATGGGGTGGTAGGGCTTGGACAATAGCAGAAGAGAACACATCGGCGTATTCCTGGTAGGTTTTAGGAACCTGGATGATGTTGGAGACCATAAGAGGATCTTGCTGAGTTGTTGAACATTCTTCTGATGTTGTCGGTGAAGGATCCTGGAGCAGACAATGGGACATGCAAAATTCGGAACCTAGGAACAGGGAACCAGCTGTCCAATTGATGTATGGGTTGTGTTTTTGTAGCCAGGGCATTCCCAATACCATTGGGTAATGGGCAGATTTTATGATATCAAACCTTATCCTTTCTCGGTGATGGTTTATAGCAAGCTCAATTTCCTTAGTCTGAAGGGTTATGGGTCCAGAAGAGAGAGGTCTTCCATCAATTGCTTCTACAGGTTGCAGGACGTTCCGGGATTCGTAAGGAATATGATGTTTAAGGACCCATTCCTGATCTATGAATATTCCCATGGCCCCACAGTCCACTAGTGCCAGAATTGGGTAGGATTCCTTCTTGGATGACGATATAAAAGCCTGTAAGACTACCAGAGAGTTTTGCCCAGCAGAGTTCAAGGATGGTATAGATGTGGAGCCTGCATCTCTCTCCCGAAACTGAGCTCCATCTAGGATCGAGAGCTGGCATTTCCCGAACGCCGTGGAGGGGCTAAGGGACATTCTCTGACTAAATGCTTGTCCGAGGCACAGTACATGCATAAGCCAGTATGGATCCTTCTCAGCCTTTCTTGGGGGGATATGGGTCCACGGAAGGCCCCTAGCTGCATGGGTTCGGGTTCATTTGTAGGAACAGGAGAATCTTCGGATTTTGAAGGGCCCACAAGAGGATTTTTTTGGATGGTTGACTTGGTCTTCCTTTTCTCTGCCCTTCTTTCCTGGATGCGGAAATCAATCTGTAGAGCAAGATCCATAAGTGCCTGGTAAGAACTAGGACGTGCTACCCTGGCTAATTCATCCCTAACATCTTCATTTAGCCCTCTTCGAAAGAGGATGAAGCAAGCTTCAGAAGGCCAACCCGCTTCTTTAGCCAATTGCTTGAATCGAGTTACGTAGGTGAGCATGTCCTGAGAGCCTTGCTGGAAATCGAGTAAACGTTCTTGAGTACTAAAGACCTGTTCTGGGCGGTCAAACATAGTCTTTAGTGCTTGAATGAATCCATCATAATCATCCAAAAGGGAATCTCCGGTGTTAACTAATGGTGTGGCCCAGGCTAAGGCATTCCCGGAGAGGTGAGAAATAATAAAGCCCACTTTAGCCCTGGGGGTGGAAAAATAATAAGGTTTAAAGGTAAAGTGGACCAAACAAGAATCCAGGAATCCTCGGAGGGTTTTTGCACAGCCGTCATATTTGTCAACAATGCCGCCCAATAGCACGCTGTCCTTTGAGGCAGAGTCACGTGAAAGTACCAATTGTTTCAGCGCGGCGGTCTCCGCTTTCAAGTTCTGTACTTCGGTCGATAGTTCTTGCATGCCACGCATAAGATCCTGGATGGCCGCCTCCATGTCTGTATCGACTTCGGTCAGGTGGCGTCTCAATCTTCACAGGTTTCCCCCCTTCTCACCTGTCTATGTTGCTTGATGTCCTCTTTAGGTGGAGTCTTCTTTCGTATGGTTCGGGACTTAAATAAGCCCGCTCGGCAGTCCTCGGCTTCCAGATTACGTTCAGCTTCGATATCCAGGATCACGGGAAACTCCGGGAATATTCAAGAAGGAGTAGGGGGGAAGCGGAAGCGATGCAGGGATTCTGGGAAGTTAGGAAAGAGGGAAGAAGTCAGGAGAAGGGAATCCAGGGGCCAGGGGATAGCAAGTAGCACTAGAGAAGGTTCGGAGCACACGTCCGATCACAGCTAGTAGCAGCGTTGAGATGCGCGGGGCCGCGGGGGTGTGGCTTCAATATAGAGGAAGCTGCGTAGAACGTGAAGACTGGCGAGCAGCGTTCTGAGCTTGCCGCCATGTTGGTAGTATTATGGAGTGTAAGGCCCGACGTGTCAGGGACCAGGAGGCTCAGAAGGGGCGAGTTCGATGGTTCATGACAATTATGGCCAAAACTTGCAAAATTACTCACATGGGTCGAAGACAGAGGAGGACCCCTGCAGACAGTACCACTGGAGAACCCAAAATTATGCTTCAGAAACAATGGTACGAGGAAGATGGGAGAAAATCAAAACTGTGGAAGAGTCTTCGATGCTCCGGTAATGGTACATGGAACCGCAGTAATTACTGGGCGTGTGGATCCAAGGCATACATAAGACTGCCGAGAAAATGGGGATGCATATGCACAATAGTGAATGTCCACGTTCCCGCACTGGTGATCCCAAAGAGGGACCTGAGTATTGACAGTTTCCCAAAAGCAGATGCTCACCTAAGGAAAAAGAGGTCTGTGGAACTGGTATCCCGAATGAAGAGAGAGAACTACTTTTCTGCTAAATCAGAAGAAGCATTTTATGCAATCCCATATGAACACAGGCTGTTAAGCCTCACCTCAACAGTTTTCACAACACTACTCTTGCCGCACATCCAAGTTGGAGTAAATGCTAAATGGTTGCAGATAACCAGATGGGAGTTACTGCAGACCATCAACACCACCATAAAAGGATTCAATGCAATCAAAGAAGAACTAAGAGCAATCCGATTGATGACCCTCCAGAACAGATATGTACTTGACATGATCACAGCGATGGATGGAGGTGTTTGCGCAAGAATCGGAGAATTGTGTTGCACATTTATACCTTCGCATGATGAAGAAAATGGAACCTTAACAGAAGCCATAAGTATGCTGATAAACTTGCAGAACCAGATGTCTGATGAAACTGATGAAGTAGATGATGACAGCTGGTTCAGAGCATTATTCTCATGGGTCCCACAATGGATGGGGGGCATATTCAAGTTTCTGAGAGCCCTGCTACTGATGATACTATTAGGATGCTTTATTATCAAAATATTCATCACACAGTGCCAGAAAACTGCGAAGAAAGCCATTGGAATGACGATCATGGTCGATGTCGAACCAGGTTGCAAGCACAGAGACCTGACGATGAAGAAATAAGAGACCTTGTGAATGCCAGAGAATTTGCGCCAAAAGGAACAAAGTTTGCGAATCCCAGAAAACGAAGAAAATATGAAGGAAAATGGATCTACTGTAGCCCAAATGGACAATGTCAGCTCATGACCTGGAACAAAGACGAACATGTAAAAGCAGCAGGAAGCTATAAAGGAGTAATAAAGATATGGACCCCTAAGAAACACATGTTCACACCATCATGTTCGAACCCAGAAGATGATGAACAAGATACAGAAGAGCCAAGTAAGACGAACCAAAAGGAGGAAGCAGAAGTGGTCGATGAACCGACCAGAGGGGGGCGGGTAGAGGAGGTCCCAGAAACGGCCTACACCCCAGCCCCGCATTTCGAGGTACCTGAAGCATACTCGCCAAGGTATGTGATGTATAAGGAGCAAATAAACCAACAGAGAGCCACTGTGGGGCCCTGTCCCGTACCTATCAGAAGGACCTGTATACCTATTGAAGCACCTATCACCAGACAACCTTGTGCTGCACAGTATCCATTGAGACAACAATACCAGCTGCTGACATGAAATGAAGACTACTTACAATCAGTCCCCGAAGAGGCACACAGAGCCTTAATGGAAGGCAAATGGTGACAACATAAGAGCCCAACAGACGTGGCATACAGATAACCATAAATGACTATCAAAAGATGATATGCAAGGACGAAATGTAAAGGATAATGATGTGATAAGTGTATAAGGAGATACAATGTTGCAGCACAAAGAACGTAACCAGGATCAAATTGTGCAACTGACCGAATGTATGTAAATAAGCTTGGAACGCAAGAAGCTAAGCAAATAGTACTGCTTGCAATGCTTAGTAGAAGAATAGAGCGGCAAGCGCCAATTATATATCTACCTCAATGAAGCACATTATACAAGTGCGACTCCATTTTGTAAAAGCAGAACTAAGCCCAGGCTACAAGGAAAAAACAGGTCAAGATTCATATTCCAGCCAAAGCCGAAGGAAGAAACTGAATCGAAACTCATTAAGGGGCAGCTCAATGACTGGGAATTCGAGGTCAACTCGAGGAAGGGAGGAGAGCGGCAACTCCGGAGAAACGAAACCTAAGAGCATACCAGCCAGCCATTGAAGGTTGTGATAAGGAGGCCCCAGGCAAGTGGCAAGGCTATGGAAGAATTAAATACACGAAAAGAGGGAAAATGAAGCAGATTCATGGTGAACAAACACGTGACCAGCCAGGGGCAAAGAGGTACCAACGTCTGATGTCACCCAGAACCCGAGGATGCCATAACTTTTCCTGATAAGAGCTACAGTTTCAAGGCCATCCTCAGCCAACTAATTGACACATAGCCCTAAAGGTACTGATTGATGGTAGGGAGGCAGGGTGAAACTTGGGTCACTCCGCATCTGGGTGTCTATTCTGCATGCTGCTAATTAAAGTGGAGATTTATGCCTAGGGGTGTAACCCACCCAATCACAATGGACCAAATAATCTAGGGTCCTATAGCTTGTAGAACCAATTAGACGTTGTGCATGTAGTGACGTCTATCACGAGTGATGTAGTGGGAAAGGCGTAGACGTCCACCCGATAAGAATTATCCAATCCTCATGCTTTATTACCATATACGGATATATCACCTATACTTAAGTTACCTTTTCCAACCAATAGAAGTGCATGTCAAACTTATGAGTGTTACACGTCAATGATGACGAACTTTTGCTATAACTATTGCTGTCTAAATGAAGAAGTTGGAAGTTGAAGCGAGACAGGCGATCGCAACACTGCTGATTTCTATTTGTTTCCCCGTTTCTTGTACTTGTCATTAAACGGACTTCCCTTTGCCAAACCTTTGAGTTGTGCTTATTGATTTGTGTTGGAGTAAGTGAATCCTGCACCCCATCCTCCTCGAGGTGCAGCTATCTTGTTTTAAGGTGCCAGAGGGCAAGCTCTGAATCTCAATGGGCCCGTTCAGGTGTCGCTCCCCTCCAGTACACAAGGCACATGCACGTTGGCAATCAGAGGCATCCATTCAGCTAAGGGTATATATTTCCGCCTGAATTATGTCGCAAATGATTGTAACAGCGGCCTATAAGCAAAAAGCAGAGTTATAAATTTAAAATAACTTTGTGGAGTAACATTTTACTCGCGTAAAAAAAAAACACGTGTCTGCACTCATCATAAGCATAAGTATTACATAAAAAACGTAGCATGGAAAACAATTGGATCTTCTGTTGATATGGGCTCAGCCCAGCAGCATCTTCTGCCTCAGCGTGAGGCGGCACAGATCACTTCTGAGCAATCAGCTGTGATCCCATGCATTATTTTACAACAAAGGAAAGTCAATTAAGGCCCAGAGACTCCCACACAGCCATGCATCATCTGCATCTGTCACAATATGTTGAAAGAGATTCCCTTTTTAAAGTGGTGGCGGAATGTTGTGAGCCTGGCATTCCGCACCCTGGTTTATGGAAGGAATGCTAGTGAATTGGATGGATTGGGCATTGTAGACGGTGTTCTAAGTAAGAAGCTGAAGCCCGAGATGGACAATCTTGCAAGATAACATTACACTACAGAACTTTGTTGTGGCATACACAGGTCCATATGCACGGATGACTGAGGATTAATGGCTTATGAGGACACCGGCAGCTTCTGGAACCAAGTTAAAGCAGGAGTCGCAAGAATGTGTGCTTTGTTGATGTAACCAGAAATCAAACGGTGTGCTTTGTTGATATCACCAGGGATTAATGGTCCATCCTATAAGGCTATTGGCACATGGGATTGAGCAAATAAAAAGGAAAGCGAGTTTACAGTGGGGGACACGTAGCAGATACAAGTAACTGGTAATGTTCACTTAATGCACATGGAACTAGTAACAATACACTTGCACATCTGCTAGTTAATGTGTGGCATTCAGCTTCACATGTTCCTTGCTGCAGGTAAACAGCTGAGGACAATTGTTTGCGTGCTGCTTGTGGTCAGCAGGTCCGGAATAAGGCTCAGAGCTGATGGACTGCATTGCAATGCGCCAAGATGGACTGAAACCCCGACATGCAACCTATTGAATGATTGATTGATATTTTATTTCTATCGCGCTCGTACACAAGTGTTTCAGAGCGCGACAAGGCGAGGGAGGGCAACAGGGGAGAACAAAACAGCGATCTTACTAGGCCCAGTGACATTGAGAACGCGCAAGTGCATGGGAGAGGGGGGAGGGGAAAAGTGCATGGAAGGGGGGAGAGGTGGAAAGTGCGAAGCAGAGGAGAAACAGGTAAATAACAAATAAATAATAAAGGCAACAAACAGTGGTAATGCAGCCAGCAATTTGCAAGTGCTAGGTTTAAGGCAGCAGACAGGGTAGGACCGATAAGTGCAGGAAGAAAAAGGGGGGGCTGTATGGGTACAGATACAGACCCCAGTGCAAGGGGTGGGCCGGTGGCAGTGCGGGAGGGTGGCAGGATGAGCAGGTACCTGGGCCCAAAAGACAGAGGGTGGCCAGGTGCACGGTGCCAAGAGAGAACAGATCAGCAGGGGAGAGGGGGAGCGAAGGCAGAAGAAAAGAGGAAGGTCTTGAGCTGCTTCCGGAACGGGAGATGGTTCTCCTCAAGTTTTAGAGTGGCAGGGAGGCTGTTCCAGAGGGAGGCCCCAGCCAAAGACAGAGATCTACCCCCAGCTCGTTTCTTAGAAAAACGACTGACCCTGAGTGAGTTGGAGGTAGAGGAGCGAAGAGCTCGAGGGGGGAGGTATTTGCGGAGGGATAGCTGAAGGTATTTTGGACCCAGGCCCCAGAAGGCCTTGTGGATAATGCAGAGGGTTTTGAATTTAATCCTTGCATCCACTGGGAGCCAGTGGAGATATTTCAGAGCTGGAGAGATACGATCCCAGGGCTTTAGGCCAAGGACAAGTCTCGCAGTCCTGTTCTGGATTAGTTGCACAGGGCGGAGAGTAGAGGCAGGTAGATTTAGAAAGCGGCTGTTACAATAGTCCAAGCTAGAGAGAACCAGAGCTTGAGAGTATACCATGAGCTTCTGGGGGAAGGAGAGGAAAGTCAGAGTACCTCTGAGGAGGTGCAGTCGGAAATGTGACTTTTTAGAGACCTCAGAGATGTGGGCGGAGAAGGAAAGGGTGGAGTCAAAGATGACCCAGAGGTTCTTAGCCTCGCAGGTGGGGGTAGGAGGAGGGCCAAGGGAGGCCGGCCAGAGAGTGAGGGGAAAGGATGGTGAAGGTGTGCCGATGAGGAGCATCTCCGTCTTGCTGGCATTCAGACAAAGATCATTGGCGGCACACCAATCTTGAATGGCAGTTAGGCAATCAGAGATGAGGGAGATGAGGTGGCAGAGGGCAGCCTGAAAATGAGTTGAGTGTCGTCAACGTAGCACTGGAAATGTGAGCAGAAAATGGCAATGCAGTGGGCAAGAGTTGTCAGGTATTGGTTGAAAAGCCAGGGCGAGAGGTTAGACCCCTGGGGAACACCACAGGTAGAGAGGAAGATAGATGAAAGGAAGGACCCAAGTTGGACCCGGGAGGGTCGATCTGATAGGAAAGAGGTCAGCCAGGCCAGAGCCTGATCAGTGATACCCAGCTTTTCACGGAGACGGTTGAGCAGGGTGGTATGGTTGACCATGTCAAAGGCAGAAGAGAGATCGAGAAGGATGAGGACAGAGGGAATGTTAGAGTCAAGGTTGGTGAGCAGATCTTCACGGATGTTTAGGAGAGCAGTTTCCATGCTTCTGGCAGCTCCGAAGCCAGACTGGTGGTCATGGAGACAGCCAACAGAATTGGAATGAAGGTTACGCTGAGAGATGGCCAACTGTTCCAGGAGTTTGCCAAGAAAGGGAGTAATGGAAATTGGGTGACAGTTAGCTGGACAAGAAGGATCAGCTGTGGGTTTCTTGAGAAGAGGATGCACAAAGGAGTGCTTCAGAGGGGAGGGGAAGGATCCAGAGGCAAAGGAGTGGTTGCAAAAATCAGCAAGGGCCGCAGCGAGGGTGTCAATGTGGTCCTTGATGGTTTTAGAGGAACAGGGATGAACCTGTTTTGAGGAGGCTTTCATAGATCGGACTTGTCTAGCAACCTTGTCAGGGGTGAAAAGAGGAAAGGACGAGAAGGATGGTGGGAGGGTGGCTAAAGGAGGGTCAGCAAGCACAGATGGAGAGGGAAGAGGAGGAGTGTGGGTGGAGAGGGTGGACAGGATGTCCTGGGTTTTTTAAATGAAGTGAGCGGCAAGGGCATTGCAAAATATTGAATTCCCATTCAATATTGCACAGCTGTCATTTTTGAGGTGCACGTGGCAGGTAATGTTTAGTGGTGCTGGCTGCCTCTTCTTGATTTGTTTAGAACGTCTGAATAGGCATTCCTCATTCTTCTGCCAGAGTATACCATTCAGCTGCGTACATGGCCAAACACATCTGACGCATTATCACATGTTTATCAGTGCCCTCCTTTCGACCAGGTGAACTCATGTACAGTGCGCATGCAAGCTTCCAGACATATACACTGTTCACTAGAGTACAATTTACAAGCATCCATCAGGGCTGGAAGAGGAGAACATTCCAGAATTCAAACCTGAATTCGAATTGACAACTAAATCGAGGGTGTTTTCTTAGACGCTGCTTGCCGCCGGGCCTTTTGCGCTTTGCACCATTTACCAGTTACTGCACATTTTTGCTTACCACTCACAGCAGACAATACAGGCGGTAAACCTGTTTTTAAGACGAGCACGCAGAAAACGAATGTAACGTATGAGGCATTTTGATTTTCAAGGTTTTTGTACGCAAAAGTGCAATTATTTCTTTCGGTTTAGTTACTTTACTGTATTTTTGTTCCATACTGTGGAGATTAGTAATCTCCATAGTATGGAACATAAATACAGATTGCGTGCACGCTTCTTATGTTTTGAAGAGAACTTGGAAACACGCTCAAACTGCAAATAAATTGGGCTTTGCGAGGCACAGACATGCGATTCAACAGAGCTAGACTGCCTGTCTAGGGCTATGCGGAGGGGCATCTACTGTGCCAGCGCATGTACTTCTTGCTTCAGCTAAGGGCACTTTCTTTCTTAGCCAAGACAACCTCCTGTCAGAGACCAGGGCCCCTGCATGACTCTGCCCTGGGGCTCTTGCAGCCCCATCACAAGTGAACACCCTATATCAGCACCTAGGCACAGGTTTCCTCAGGGGGACTTCCTGGCTCAAACACCTCAGAAAAAGCAATCCCCTACTTCATCCCAGGGGCATCCATGACCTTGGCAGAGGGGCACTACTTTCTGTAGGTCGAGGAGCAGCTCATGTGCCAGCAGAAGTACTCCTTGCTTCAGCCAGCTCACTCCCTGCCTCAGCCAAAAACACCTCCTGCCACATACCAGGGGTCCCTGCATGCCTCTGCCCTGGGGGATTCCAGCCCCATCGCAAGTGCAGCACACCCTACATCAGTACATAACATAGGGACATCTTGCCTCGGTGCCTGGGCACCTCTTGGCACATGGCACCTAATGCCTCTGAACAAGGCATATATTGCCTTACCTTCTCCTGGATGATAGCCTACATGCGTCCAGGAAAAAAGCAGGCCCAGGAACAGCAGCTGAGGCCCCCAGCCCAGGCAGACTCTCTGCACATGGGAAGGACCGAGGGCAGACCCTGGGCTCCTGGGTCCAGGCCCAGGTCCCTTGGCTGAAGACTCGACCACCACTCAAGCCTCGATCAGGAGAGATAAGGGGCCCAGCTGGGAAGCCATTCCTGGCCCACCACGCAGCTCACAGCTGCAACTTGTGGCGGGCACTGGCTGCGGTCGCGGAGAGCAGTCTGCAAAGTATGTGTACAAAACACTGGGAGGGAGCAGGCCGGGCTGAGGCAGCCCCGCCCTGCCGCTCCCTCCCAGTGTTTTGTAACATTGACTGCTGTTGGCGCGGCGCCATAGTGTCGTGGCTCACGGCAGTTGGCCGCCGGGCCGCCGCATGTATCAAAGAAAGGTAACACTTCGGTGTTACTTTTCTCTGCATCTGTGGTGGGCCGATGGCGGCGGGTCTGCAATTGCAAAGGATCTGTAAGTAAGTTACTTACAGATCCTTTGCAACTTGTGTCCGTCCGGTGAGACAGAGGCCCTGGGTGCCGGTTCCTGAAGTGTGAAGCCCATGCCTGGGCCGGAGACTGGCCCAGGCGTGGGCTTCAGGAACCGGCCCCAGTCTCCTTGCCATGATTTTGGATCGACCACAGGCCGATTGGCCGACGGGTCAATCCGGCCCTGGAGAGATAGTCCTCTGAGTTTGTGTGCCCCACGCCAGCCCCACCTATGTGCCTCACTAGGTACAGTGATGCAGTGCAGCCATGGGCGTAATATTAGGGGATACGGGGGTGTTTGTCCCCCCCAACTTTCATGGCACACTATTTTGTCCCCATTCATTTGAATGGGGCACCTTTTCTTCAGAGGTCATGCCCCCCAACATTTTCAGCAAAGTTTCTCCACTGAGTGTAGCGCTGTTCTGCAGTTGCAGCGTGTTTCTGCCTTCTGCCGCACTCTGCACCATGGAACAGTATCCCTTTCTGCTCTTCTTAGTACTCGTGGGTTATAGAATTTGACATCACTTGCAGTTGTGTAAATGCGTCCCAGTTTCTGCTGTGATATTTCCTCTAGAACAGCTGTAATCTTAAACATTTGCAAAGTCACGTGTAGACATATTTCTTTATAAAAATACTAGTAAAGTACAAAGTATCTCAGTATCTCAGTGTATAGGAGAAATAAAATGCTCCAACAGTATTATTAAGTGATTTGCCTAAACAAAAAAAACACAAAATTACCTACTTGCACAGTTAAAGGTATAGAAGAGAAAATTCGAGAAATTAAAAAATCATCTGGATAAGGCAACAAATTAGCACTAAAAAGCAATGGACTACATCTAAAAGCATCTATATGCATGTTTCAATCCAAATGGCTAACGGGGATCTTCGTCAGGACACCCAGTCCCTCATGAATATGTGGATATGAACTTGAATAGTTCAATGATTATTAATCGCACCTAGTTATTCGTGTTCGCATTCATTATTAGTTAATGCATGTGCTGTTTAGGTGTGTTCAGAAGAATGTCTGGTACCAGTCTGCTTATGCAGCATCATTTAGAAGTGGTGCTTAACAGGTTATTGGGGATCTTCTCGGAACTCTGTGCTTTTAGACTGAATTTGTAGTTTTCCACGCAAGGTCCAATTGGTCTGTCGCCGCGCCGCCATCCAACCAATTGAACAGGCATAGAAGAAAGCAGTTGTTAACTAACCATTAGTCTGCCTTCTGTATCTATCACCGCACACACCCTCTATTTTCCCAGATGTGCAACCATCTTAGTTCGGGAACAGCCATCGATACACTGTCATGGACTAAGACACTAAAGCCCCTTTAGCAAACACCAACTGCAGACTCAACTTCTTCATAGAGGTCACAACCCAGCCCCAGCTGGCTTCCACTGAGTCCCCTCACACTTTTTTTTTAGGAATGATGTGTGGATTGTCTGACTTCCCTGAATGCCTTGCTGCAAGAGAGAAGGGATTCACTCAGTGGAGAGAACCTTGTGGAGCCTCAGTGACTAAGCCCAATGCAGGTTTCCAACATAGAGATACTGAATAGTTTGGGTAGATGAGTGGTAGATTTTTCAAGAGATACTGTGCCACAGCTGGTTCCCACAGGAGTGGAAATGAACAAAAGCATCCAAGCATTGAATCTTGCATGGACTAGTGGTTGAAAGTCTTGCAGAAGAGGCAAGGCAGGCATAGGAGTCACTGAGTAGAGCATAGGTGGCACAGAATTTATTTATTTTTATTTATATAGCACACAGAACCCTGCGGTATCTAGGTGCTTAAACTTAGGAGATTGGTTGCAGTGCTTCAGGTTACAGAAAAGAAGCGCAGGAGGTGATTACATCATTGTGAAACTTGTAGAGGTAATACATCATACGCAAAGAGCACAGGAGAGGTACATGGTGAGCACATGAGATTTAACCACAAATTCCCCCCCCACGACTCCTGTAATCATCCTGACAAATCTAAGTGCCAGGCTGAGACTAGGGCTGCCAGGTGTTTAGTAGGAGGATAGCTGGACCTGATGAGAAGCAGTTGTTTCTGGTCACCAATGGAAGCGTGTCTACAAATGTGTCCGGGTACATTTATGGGGTGAAATAGTATGTGGATACGTAAGCAGATTTCTTGTGTGGTGTTATAAATCAAAGGGTGGATCCAATTGTTTGCGCCAATTGTCTTTTATTTACTTGAACAAAGTGATGTACACTTTGTATTTATTAACACATTTATCTTGATTGATCTTATTCCCTTGACACGTGTTTCCCCGCACATCCATATTGTATGGTGTTAAAGACTGCACCTAGAGCACTTCAACGCGTTTCAAGGAAAGAGGAGAACATATAAGGGGGAAAGCAATAGGAGAGACAGCAAGAAGGGTAAGAGGTTGAAAGATAAATCAGGGTATAGCAGTAAAAAGAGGCAGGATGGGAAGAGTGAGTCAGAACTCTACAGAATGCAGTCAGGAAATAATCATTTATGCTGGGCCCACCACCAAAGTAGTAGTCTCTAGTGCCTGGTCTTGTGAGGAAATCGGTCCATGGCTGAGGTGTGCATACCTGGATATGTGCAGAAAGAGGCGCAGTTGAAAAGCGGAAAAGGGATAGCAGCCTCAGAAACAGGTGGATGAGACAGAGCAGTGAGATTGGGTGGGAGGTGCTAGCTTATGATTCAATGTGTGACTACTCATAAGTGCACGGTTGAGTGAGAAACACTGAGGAAGGAGTATGCTGAGGGGGGTGCACTAATATGTACCCAAAAACATAGTGTACATCTATGAGTAAGTGGCCCCTTGAAAGTGGAAGTAATGATTTGATTCCTTGCAGCCATGGAGTGGAAGTCTATTAGAGTGTGCATGAATTGTACACACTAATAGTTAGATCATGTGGAAATCGTGGCCGCTTCTTTAAGTAATATGTGTGGTGTGCTTGAGTGTGGTTGCCTGATGATCTCAAGTTGTGCTCATGCCCTTCTGTGGAGTGTGAAGGCCAACTGATGTAATGCCTTCTTTCACTTCCCTTTTCCCAAACCCAGGTGTACGGTCATGGGTCTGCCAGGACTAATGCCACCCATAACGTGTAAGCCAGGAGCTGATTTAGCAGGTAAGCTGAGCCCTTGGGCCAGAGAGGTGGGAGAATTGGGACACAATAGGTGCAAACTCGTTGCAGAGTGACCAACATGCTTGGCAAACATTCAGACAATGACCGGTCACCTTCATGTAAGTAGGCGGTCGTGGCCTGCCCATGCGTGCCACGCCTTGGGTTTGAATCACCGGGGATTGTATTGGTGGGGTATGATCTACCCAGAGAAGAAGTGAAAGGAGACAACCAAGGAAAGATGCGCCATCACACTATGGTGGTTGGGATCCCACTGGCAGCAAGAGAAAGTAGCACTAGTAATTATAGGTCTAGTCAGGTGGATCTGGTGTATGTAGCTGAGTGATGTCCACCTCGAAATGGCTGGGGTAGGTTAATGTAGACCCCCACCAAAGGTGGAACTCCATAGTGTAGACACATTATAAATGCAAGGAAAGGAGCCTTCTAGGTTACTGATCATAATGAACATTTATTTGGGGAATGATCCCAAAGGCAACATGTTATAAGCAAAAACCTTTATAAATTAGCTTTACATTGAATATATCTTTACCAACAGGTAACACTTATGATATGATATTTTTGGATATGATGTGACATTTATAACGCGCCTGTACACAAGAGTTTCTATGCCCGACAAATCAAGGAGGGGGAAACAAAGAAAGGACAAAATAACAATCTTACTACGCCTTGTGTCATTCGGGTTGCGGAAGTGTGGGAAAGAGGGAAAGGGAGAAGTGTCAGGGGGCAGGGGAAGGGGGAACTGCAGTTAACTCACAAGTGCAGCCAGCAGGTGGCTCATAACTGCAGAGAGAAGGGACTGTAGGGTTTCAGATACAGACCCTTAAGTGTTGGGGAGCCCGGAGGCAGTGCAAAGGCAACTGGACATGCAGGAGCCTGGGCCCGCGTGCAGAGGGTGACCAGGTGACTAGTGCGCGGAGCAGTCAGGTGCATCAGTAGAGAAGAGGAAAAAAAAAGCAGAAGCAAAAAGGAAGGTCTTAAGTTGCTTCTGGAACCAGAGGTTGTTCTGCTCAAGTTTGAGAGAGGCAGGGAGGCTGTTCCAGAGGGAGGCCCCAACTGAGGAGATATATCTGCTCCAAACTCTCTGCTTGTAGAAGCGTCTGACCCTTAGAGAGTTGGAGGTGGATGAGCGGAGAGCTCGAGAAGGAAGATGTTTTGGAAGACACATTGGAGGTAGAGCGGTTCCAGTCCCCAGAAAGGCTTGTGGACGATGCAGTGGGTCTTGAACTTGATCCTTGCAGTCACAAGGAGCTAGTGAAGAAATTTCAGAACTGGAGAGAAACGATCCCTGGCCTTGAGGCAAAGGACAAGTCTTGCAGTCCTGTTCAGGATAAGTTGTAAAGGTTGAAGAGTAGAGGCAGGAATATTTAGAAAGAGGCTGTTGCAATAGTCCAGTCTAGAGAGGATCAGAGCTCTGGAGACAGTGAGCTTCTGGGGGAAAGTGAGAAAAGGCAGAATACCTGTGAGGAGGTGCAGCTGATAGTTTGACTTCTTAGAGATGTCAGATATGTGAGGAGAGAACGAGAGGGTTGAGTCGAAGATGACACCAAGGTTCATAGCCTCACAGGAAGGAGCAGGAAGAGGGCTCAGAGTGGGCGGCCAGAGAGAGAGAGAGGAAAGGAGGGAGCCGGTGTCCCAATGCGGAAGACCTCAGTCTTATTGGCATTAAGTGAGAGATCATTGGCGGCACACAATTCCTGAATTGCCGCCAGACAGTCTGGTATGAGAGAAGAAGCAGATGTGGCGAAGGGGAGCCTGAAAGAGAGCTGAGTGTCATCCACATAACATAGAAAACTGGAGCAGAAAGTGGCGATGCGGTGGGCAAGAGGTGTCAGGTAGTGGTTGAAGAGCCAGGGAGAGAGGTTAGACCCCTGGGGAACACCACAAGCAGAGAGAGAGAGACGGAAGAGAGGAAAGACCCCAGTTGGACCTAAGAGGGTCGGTCAGTGAGAAGGGAGGTAAACCAGGCCAGGGCCTGATCAGTAATACCAAGGTTGTTGTGGAGGCGTTTGAGCAGGATGGCATGGTTGACTGTGTCAAAAGCAGAGGGTAGGTCGAGGAGAATGAGGACAGAAGGGAGATTAGAGTCAGGATTGGAGAGTATGTCTTCACAGGTGTTCAGGGGAGCAGTTTCCGTGCTTCTGGGAGCTCTGAAGACAGACTGGTGATCATGGAGGCAACCAACAGATTCAGTATGTAGATTAAGCTGGGAAATCACCAGATTTTCCAAACGTTTTCCCAGGAAAGGAGTGATGGAGATCGGACAATAGCCAGAGAGAAAGTATCGTCTGAGGGCTTCTTTAGAAGGGTGTGCACAAGGGATTGCTTAAGCGGGGAGGGGAAAGTTCCAGTGGCAAAGGAGAGATTGCAGTAATTAGCCAAGACACGAGCAAGGATGTCGATGTGGTCCTTCATGGTTCTGGATGAGCAGGGGAGAATCTGCTTTGACAAGACTTTCATAGATCAGACTTGTCTAGAAACATCATCAGGGGTTTAACAGGGGAAAGGGGTGGTAGAGGAAGAAAGGGCAGAAAGGATGTCCTGAGTTTTAGTGGTGAAATGAGAGGCTAAGGCTGTGGAGAGGGCCTGGGAGGGAACAGGAGTGATAGAGACTGCAGCAGGATTGGCCAGCTCCTTGCAGATTTTGAAAAGTTTGGCCGAGTTGTTAGATGCCGCAGAGATGCAGGCTTGGATGTAGGCTCTCTTCTTAGAGAGGACAGAGAGTCTGTACTGCCTTTGGAGCAGGCAGCAGGCCAGTGTTTTCAGGGGGTATAACCAATGCCCTTTCCCTTCCTCTCTGCCACCGTACATTTGCGTTTAAGGGCGGCGAGGACGGTATCGTATCAAGAGTTGCACTTGGATTTAGGCTTCAAGCGGACCCTCATGACAGGGGCAACGACAGCTGAACAAGAGTTGAGAGCAGGTTGCCACATTTGAAGGACTTCCGGGTAGGGGTACAGGCCAGAGGTACACCCTGCGGAAGTGTTAGTGGTGCCAGAGGATGGGCAGAGGAGGAAGGACGATAAGGCAGGGTAGTCAGATAGGGAGTAGAGAGTGCCAGAGGGGTGGCGGAGGAGGGAGGTAACAGGGTGGCCAGAGAAGCAGCAGGGGGTGCCGATGACAGGGCAGGGGAGTCAAAGAGGAGTTAGAAGGGATAGCAGGAGACGAAAGGAAGTTGATATGGCACGGGAAGCGTCAGTCAAAAAGGAGGAGATTGGCCTGAGAGCCCTGGACCAAGACGGTGCCATTTAAGTAGACATTAATGATGGTTTTAGAGGAGTGGAAGGGGGCCAGGAGGGCCTCCCACCAGGTGCCACCATTAATGGACGAAGGGGAAAAAGGAGTGAGACCAGAGACCATATGAGGGGTTCATTGGCCTGGAGAGGGAATTACAAACTTTAGCATTATATGGACAACTTTAGCATTATAGTCAATGTTTTATTCAAAACATTACACTTGGAATTATTATAACTTAACTTTACATAGAATATGTCTTTACCGATTGGTTACACATATGAACAACAATAAGTGGCAATCATTTCCTAAGGGGCTGGAGGAAAGAGTCTGTTTTTAAAACATGGAATTCATTGAAGCTTCTGGTTGAGGCAAGGTCCGGAGTTGGAGGGCTAGCAACAAGAAGGTTGCACCTCCCATATGCCTTTTCTTAAAGGAGGGGATAACAAGTAATAGTTGTGACGAGGATCTTTGATATCTTGAGGGGGAGGTGTTCATGAAGTGTTTATTGTATAGCTCTAGGGTCAGTTGCTTGGAGATCCTTCAGTGTGATGTAAATAGTCATAAAGGCAATTTTGTGACCATCTGGGAGCCAGTGCAAGGGTGTGAAGACCAGGCAGGATGTGGTCCCAAATCCAAGCCTGGCGGGTATGTAGGACAACTTCCTTTTCAACATTAAAAATCTAGGGATAAAGTCTGCTATTACTCCTAGATAAAGGCTATTGGTAGTCAAATCTAGAAAGGATGATTACTGCAACAGAAGCAGTGAGACAGGGGTCTAAGATAGAGTGGTTCTATGCATGCAGGTCTCTCCCACACCCCTCATAATATCTAAATGTAGGCCATTCTGTTTCCCGGCTCTCCTTCCTAGATACAAGGGTAAGGGATCTCAGAGATAAAGTGAGTCGGGCAGGGTGCTGGGGGGGTGGACTGGAGTCACTGCCACATGCACACTACATCCTTTACCTGGGGAGATGGGGATTCTCGGTGGGCAGGGACACTGGGGCCATTGTCTCTGGGGTACTGAGCGATAGGTGGTGATACCCTCCTGTGTCATTTGTTTGTGCACAATTAAAGTGTGCCAAATCTCAAGAGTCTGTGGGTTTGGAGTCATGAGTTTCCGAATATGGAGCTCGTACTTCAAAGGTGGCAATGCCTACTAATGGGTAACATTCGATGGCAGCCTAGAATCCCGCTCTGACCAATCACAATATGGGGGATGCAGCCATTACTTGCCTGGACAGGTCCATTTTCCCTGCATCCTGTGTCTGTGCCCTCTTCTGCTGCCATTTTCCCTCCCCTTACCTTCAGCTCATACAAACTGTTGCCTACTCTGCTTGCTTAACCTCGTGCTGTCGGCATCTCGGCCGCCATGTTTCCTGCCTCCTTTGGGTCACTGCTGCAATGCCTCTCTTTGGCCTTTCTTCCCTCCCCCTTGGTCCAGCAATGTCGCTCGCTGAGTTCCCTCATCTCGCCCACGCTGCTGCACTGCGCCTTCTCTGCCCTGCGGCCATGTACATCACTGCGCACCAATTTCATTCCCACTTTTCCAATTTGCTGTTGTTTCCCTAAACTTTCCCCAAAACGAATCCAGTATCACCAGCCTCTACCAAGTGATAATGGTAGCCTCGGCGGACCTGTCCCGCCTCACTTGGTAATGGTGTTGTTTCACTCAGGGTTGTGGGCCATTTCCAGCCGGTGTGGTCCACCGAGGTGGCCATACTCATCACTAAACGATCTTGGGCATGTAGTTTAATAACACTCTTTTGAATAAAATAACCAAAATTGGTTACTGGTTAGAAAGTGTCTGTGATGTTTCAAAATACCTTCAAACCACTCATTTGCTCCTTTTAACATTCCATGCCGTTTTCTTCGGGGTATGGGAGGCAATGTCAGATTTTAGTGTATCCTGCTCAGTGGGTTAACACCCCCTAGCACACGCTTACCTCCATGTAATGGTTGAACATGCGCACAACTTGGTCTGTGAAATTGAAGACATTGCGCCAGTCAAAGTTGCTGACGCCGACTGGACGCACTTCCGGGTCTCCATTGTAAAGGAAGTTTATCACGTCCTCCGCAGTTAAGCTGGTGTCCGACAGCTGCCTGTTCAGGAAGTCCTTGACCATGGGGTTCTTTATGGTGTCCTGAAAAAAAGGCGGAACACGGTGATTACTTCCCCTTTTCACAGGCACCTGTTAAAAATCCCATATTGCATCCCGTGATGCTGCTTGCAAAGATACCCCTGGCAGATTATATACACACGTTTGCGGAACTCTATTGACGCTGGGAAGATGGCTTCCTCGTTCCGCGTTGCTATAGATAGCCCTGGGCTGTGACAGATGTCTAGCAGTCACAATAGCGACTTGGCTAGACAGGCTGACATATTTACATCCATGAAAGCACATCTTTTGATTGCAACCACCTTGGGGTGAACTTGAAATGTTCATTGGTAAAGTGAAAACTGCATGTCAGCACTTAAGATTCGTAAAAACCTTTTTTAGCCTGCCTGCAACAGTGCAATCGGGGGTGCAGGCATATGCAAATCAGCCAGGTACTCCAAGCAATGGGAGAAGTTCAACTGCACTGCAATTCAAGATCTCCTCTACATGATATGATATGGCATTTATAACGCGCCTATACACAAGTGTTTCAAGGTGTGACATGGAAACACAAGCAACCCCAACCCCAGACATGTTTCGGCCTTGTTGGGCCTCATCGGTGAGGTGCAGGTTGGTTCCCTATGGCGCAGCGACCAAGGGACCCCTGTCTGGGGATGCTGATGGTCTCATGCAGAAGGGATATGACAAGCAGTTCGGGCTCGACTGCCCCTTTTGGGGTGGGACCAAGCCTGATTTGCATATGGTCTTTCCCCCTTTGTAATGGCTTGGCAGGCGAAGAGCGATGGTCTGGAGGGTTGCCCAGAGCAATGCCAGAGGTTAAGATTAATTCTAAACATTTCAGCCATCACCTCTTTTGCTTTGCTCTAGGGCAACAGGACAATCCTTGAAGTGCCAGCCCATTATTTTAGGCTGGGCCCATTTATTTGACAGAATGGACCACTTGTTTGGTCAGCTCGGGCCAGTTTTATGTTACTACACTAGTTCTAACCACGTTTACATAGTAAATATGTTTTCAAATGCATTATTTGCAAAATATTTTACCAAGAACACTCTTGGATAGTACTCAGTGTATTGTGGATATTAATGGATTGTGGCACCCTTTTTTTTATTGTTGCCCGGACCGATTTTATTAAGTGGGATGACAAAATGAGGGCATCCCCTAAAACATCACAAAACAATATTTGGGGCACAGCTTAAGAAGCATCTGGTGTGGCCTAAGAAATATAACTAACTAAGGAACATTTATAAGAGTGACCTAACAGAAATGAGGGGTCCATGCACGAGTGGCCTATGCCACTAAAGCATGGGCGTAGGGGACAAATCCCCGCCACAATTTTAAGTGGGGGGGATGTAATGTCATGTATCCCCCCCAGAATATGTGTTTGGTGTGTCGTGCAGGGGTCTGTTTTTGAAGTGGGGGGAGGGGCTGCTTACTATGAAAGCTGCCCTCTCTCCCCTGGCCCCCAAAGCATGGGGGCAATACCCTGGGGGCAGATGGGTGATTATCTGCCCCCAAGGAAGGGGGGCAAACAAAAAGATTTTTTTTTTTAAATGTAGTTTTGGGTGGGGTGGGTGTGGGCGAGACCACTAGCCACCAGGGATTTTTTCAAGGGGGTGGCCCTCTCCCCTCCCACCCTAAGTGGATGGGGGCACCTTATGTAGCCCTCCCTGGGGGTAGATTTCTGCCCCTAGGAAGGGGTAAATGAGATGCCCCCATCCATCTGGGGTGAGGGAAGAGGCCACAGCAAATATTGGCAGAGCCACCCCGCCCCCCCAAGCCTGGGGTAGTACATTTTGCCACCCCCCTGGGGGCAGATGGTCACACACATGTGCCGTCGGCCCCATAGGGAAGGTCAAAACAAAAATATATATATTATAACTTGTTTTGGGTGGGGGTGGGGGGCCCACTAGACCACCAGGATTTATTGTGTTTGAAAGGGGGGTGGCCCTCCCCCACCCTAAGTGAATGAGGGGGCACCTTACGTAGCCCTCCCTGGTGGCAGATTTCTGCCTCTAGGAAGGGGTACATGAGATGCCCCCAACCATTTGGGGTGAAGGGAGAGGCCACAGCAAATATTGGCAGAGCCACCCCGCCCCCCCCCAAGCCTGGGGTAGTACATTTTGCCACCCCCCTGGGGGCAGATGGTTACACACATGTGCCGTCTGCCCCATAGGGAAGGTCAAAACAAATATATATATATTATAACTTGTTTTGGGTGGGGGTGGGGGGCCCACCAGGATTTATTGTGTTTGAAAGGGGGGGTGGCTCTCTCCCCCCACCCTAAGTGGATGGGTGCAGCTTATGTAGCCTTCCCTGGGGGCAGATTTCTGCCCCTAGGAAGGGGTACATGAGATGCCCCATCCCTTTGGGGTGGGGGAGGCCACTGCAAATATTGGCAGAGCCACCCCCAAACCTGGGGCAGTACGTTTTGCCCCCCAGGGGGCAGATGGCCACGCACATGTGCCCATCTGTCCCTAGGAAAGGGGCAAAACAAAAATAAAACAAATTATAACTTGTTTTGGGTGGGTGTGGGGGGCCACTGAACCACCATGGATGTTTTTAGTGGAAAGGGGGGTGGCCCTCTCCTCTCCCCCCCAAATGGATGGGGGGCATCTCATGTAGCCCTCCCTGGGGGCAGATTGCTAGCACAATCTGCCCCTAGGAAAGAGGCAAAACAAAAATAAAAAAACGATAACTTGTTTTGGGTGGGTGTGGGGGTCACTAAACCACCCTGGATGTTTTTAGTGAAAAGGGGGGTGCCCACAGGTGTCTTCTTTTCAGAAATGCATGGGGTTCTCTGTTTTCCTTGGTGGCTTTGACACCCTAGACCCAAATCTGTATGTTGTCTACATGAGCAAAATCTGCTTTGCCGAAAGGCTTGGGGTTATCAGTGGGTTAGCCTTTTCCCTTTGCGCCGAGTTAGGTGCATCCACACATGTGAGGTACCGTTTTCGTTGGGACACCTGTGGGAACGCGGGAAGGTAGGACATCTGTTGTTGGCGGCGTGTTTTGGTGGGTGGGCAGAGGGAAATGTCTCTGAAATTTGGTGGAAAAAAACACAATTTTCAGCCATTTCACTCTGGCCACCCGCTGAAACATGCCGCCAACAACACATGTCCTACCATCCTGCGTTCCCACAGGTGTCCCAACGAAAATGGTACCTCACATGTTTGTGCGCACCTACCAGGGTGCAAAGGGAAAAGGCTAACCCAGTGGTAACCCCAAGACTTTCGGCAGAGCAGATTTTGCTCATGAGGACAACATACAGATTTAGGCCTAGGGTGTCGAAGCCACCAAGGAAAACAGGGAACCCCATGCATTTCCAGAAAGAGGACACTTGTGGGAATCCACAGAGGTCTGACTTGCATGAATCGCCCCAGAATGTATTACCCACAATCCCCGGCAAAGTCTGAAATTTGGTGAAAAAACTACAATTTTCAGAAATTTCCCTCTTGCCACCCACCGAAACACACCGCCAACACCACATATCCTACCTTCCCGCATTCCCACAGGTTTCCTAACATAAATGGTACCTCACATGTGTGGGTGCACCCACCTGGGCACAAAGGGAAAAGGCCAAACCACTGGTAACCCCCAAAGCGTTTGGGGAGACAACCTACAGATTTGGGCCTAGGGTGTCGAAGCCACGAAGGAAAACAGGGTGCCCCATGCATTTCCGAAAAGAAGATACCCGTGGGAATCCACAGAGGTCTGACTTGTGCAAATCGCCCCAGAATGTATTACCCACAATCCCAGACAAATTGAAAATTGAGTTTTTTCCACTAAATTTCAGACTTTGTCAGGGATTGTGGGTCATAAATTATGGGGCGATTCGCGCAAGTCAGACCTCTGTGGATTCCCACGGGTGTCTTCTTTTTCGGAAATGCATGGGGTTCCTGTTTTCCTTTGTGGCTTTGACACCCTAGGCCCAAATCTGTAGGTTGTCCACATGAGCAACATTCCTGAAAATGTGCTGTGCGAAAAGACTTGGGGTTACCAGAGTTTTAAGCTTTTCCCTTTGCACCCAGGTAGGTGCACCCACACATGTGAGGTACCGTTTTTATCTGGAAACCTGTGGGAATGTGGGAAGGTAGGCCATGTGTTGTTGGCTGCATGTTTCGGTGGGTGACCAGAGTGAAATGTGCGGAAATTGTGGGGTTTTTTTCTGTCATTTTCCCGATTTCCCCCAAACTATGGAATCTTTCTCTAAATAGTTGCTGCCTGACCTGAGCAAATCACCCATTCCTAAACTTGGAATATTGTCTACTTTTCAGAAAATGTATGCCTTTCTGGCTTCCCATTCAGCTTTCCTACCCTTTTCTTCCATTCCATCCACGCATGTCCTATTGGACAATAAACGCCAAAATCGCCTACCTCTCACAAAATGGCTGATTAGCATATCAAAATATGTTATTTTGGTTTCCACACAATCTGTTCTTGAAAGCCTGGAAATCGGTGAATCCAGCACAGCAAACCATTTGTTCCTAGCTCTTACAAGGAAAACATCACAGGCTTCTTTGTACAACATTTTATTGGCAATTTCTGAAAAAAAAAACAAATGTTCTCCTTTTTGGTTATTTTCTCTCACCCCCCTACAGCAAACTAGGATTCCTGGGTGGCGTTACGACTGCCTACATGTGGGAAAAAAGGGGCCAACTTTGGCTGAGATATCTCATGTAACAAAGAAGTTACAAGGGATTGAATGGCGACATACCGAAATCACCAAAAAATGCCTTGCCACTGGGGGGGAAATACCCATGGCAGTTAAGGGCTTAAGACGGTAAAGCCCCAGAGGAGATATCATTTGTAAGGTAGCTCAGTTAGTTAATTCTCCAAATGCAGATTGTGCACAGGAATATGTAACACCTGTGTTCAGCACCTGGCTTAGTCTTCCGGTGTGATAATAGTCAGAGTGAATGCATTCAGCTTCCGATGCAACACAGCATTTTCCAGGTTAATTGGTTCAGAAAAAGGGGTGGAAAACACTATTACTGTCGCTTTTTCTAATTGGCCAGATTTTCGTGCATTTTCTGGCTGGAGTTCTGGAGCCGAGTGGATACACCAAGACCCCCTGTATTTCCCGCTCCACCAGACAAATGCAGCCTTACTGCCAGCATGGATTCTCATGCTGGAAATAAGGAAAGGGATTCCTCTGGGATCTGCTTGGAAATGAAACCTGGTAAAAGCGGGCAGAGTCCAGAGGAAGCCATTGTCAATTCTGCCAGTAATCGCTAAATGCGCGAGGTATTTACACTCTTCCAAAGTGGAAAAGCAATGTGATCTCACCTGCTTTTTATGCTAAAATCTTCAATTTTCTGGTGGAAAAGTAAAAACGTGCGCCAATGGAAGTAGTCCACTCAATGCAGTTTACTTTGCGCCTTGATGCTTGGGTGTTTTGCGTGATGCTACACATGTAATAAATAAATACAATTAACATGACCCCAGATAAATGCCAATTCATGATCAGAATGAGTGAGCATGGCATGTCTCTGGTAAGAGGGTGTCCTGTGCTTCTTGAGTGCGTTGGCAAATGCCCCTAATTGTCATCTCGCGTTAAGCAGGTGCTTAAACCCATCAGTGTGGATTGCGCAATAATAAGGTGACAGAGGTATTTCAAATGGCCAATTTTGCTCTTTGGGTGACACTGTCAAAGTGGGAGAATGTTGCCCAGCATGTGCCACATTCTCTGTGGAGTGAATTGTGCCCACCCCGAGGAAGAAGTGTGAAAAACCCACAAGAGCACTGTGCCCTGCTCTTTCTGTGTGTGTGTCTTCCCCACAAGGCGACAGATGCCGACTCAGACATGTGTAAGTCTCAGCTGGCAAGCCTGTACCTTAGTTGATGTGGCAAAGGATTCCCGACCTCTGAGGCTGATAACATTAGTAGCATTGAGTTACATGCCACCTGACAAGTATGTGTGATAAAGTTGCAAAGCAGAGCTATTAGTGGGCTAAAGCAGAAGGCAATGTCTGCCCACCCTCAAAGGGTATGTACAACCAAAAGTAATAGCCCCTCCCCCATCATGGCTGTAGGGGCCAGGATCCAAACCAGGGCAGGAACGCCCTCCAATCATCTATGCCCACGAGTAGGGTACCATTTGTGCCCCATGAACCCTGTTGAGCAACCCTGTGCTTTCCAGGTGATACTAACATTATTTAAAGCCAGAAGACTAAAAGGTAATGGCTTAATTTCAGCTGGAAATTAGCTCCTGGCGTGATCAAAATGTCTTGACCAAGTGTGACATCATCCCCTTCATTTATAAGCAATATGTGTGTTCTCGCGTTTCTTCGTCCACTGAATTACTGTTAGAAACAAAGGCAAGAGTTGTGTCTCTTGTGTAGGCATTAGGAAGGCAGTTGCCAGCCTCTGACATAATATGCCATGTTCTTCCAATATTGGCTAGTTTTTGCCCTCTTATGGCCAGGTAGAACCATCATGGCAGTGACTGGCAAATGCCTTTCGTCTGCAGACAGAAAAGCGGAAATAAGAGGCCAATTCAAGGCACGGAACAAATCGAAGTTGAGACAGACTGCAGCTGCCATTGCTGTGTTAGGGAGAATATGTTGAGTGTTCAAGCAAGGAGGTATGTATTAAGCAAGCAAGCAGTGAGACAAGGGAGAGCAAAGAAAGGCCAGAGGGGCTCTTTGAATAATGTAACAAGGCAGAGGACCCATGCTCTGCCATCCTAGTAACATATGAGAGAATCAAATAGATCAGGCTTTGCAGCAAATGTTAAACGAGAAAGGAGCAGAGTCCAGCTCTGCATTCAGAAAAACAAAGGCAAAGAAAGGCTAGGCTCTGAAGCCAGCATGAGATGGAATAAGAGGGACCAGACTCATCGTGAGAGGCTGGCCCGGCCCTCGCAGGGGCAGTAGAGGGGCAGCCCACATAGCGGGCTGCCCTCTGGCCACCCCCCTGGTCCACATACACCCCACCTACTAGGCATCCCCCGGGTCCGACACATCCGGCCGCAGACCTGGGGAGTGCTTATAAGGGGGTGGGCTTGCAATCGTTCATCCTCCTTGTTTGCTGTACCCCTCGCCCCCGGAGGACAGTCAAAGCAGTAACATCACACACCTGGTCCCTCTACTACCATAACAGGGTTTACTTAGAGGTACAAACAAGATTTCCTCTTTCTTTGAAATCCCCATCTTTCCATACCAAGAGACACATAAATCTCCTTGCCCCACACAAAGAAGTAGCAACTTGCAGTTGGTAGGAAAGGCTTCAACTCCTTTATTTGGCAGGAGTCCACTTACAGGTGATCTGCCTCTTAACAAGCTGGCGTCCTAGCTGTGGCCCACTGGAAGTAATCGTTACTTCCTCTATCTTACCATGAGCTCATAGTCAGATGAAAAATCCAGAAATGCAACATACAAAGACATGTCCTTTGCTGCTGCATCCGTTCATTTTCTTCTGTTTTCTTTTCTTCTTTTCTCTTGTTTTATGCAGTGATATTTGTGATTTAATACGTACTGCTATTTTAATTCTAATTTTGTGAAAAGTCGAGTTCTTTGACTAAAACACAATAAATAAATAAAGCAAAGTCCCCAAGATGTCCCCTGTCCCCCCCAGATTTTATGTGTTTTATGTGTCTCCTACGCCCCTGACTAAAGGAGTGGCCTAACTGACACGAGGGGCCTATGCACGAATAGCATATGTCACGAAAAAAAGGGTGTAACAGAGACCAGTGCCTATGAATGAGTGGTCTATGTGTCTTTAAATGAGTGGCCTAACAGAGATGAAGGTCCTATGTATGAGTGGCCTATGCCACTAAAGGAGTGGCCTAATAGAGACAAGAGACCTATGCATGAGTGATCCATTCAACTAAGGGGGCGGCCTAACAGAGACGAGGGCCCTATGCACAAGTGGGCTATGCAACTAAAGGAGTGGCCTAACAGAGATGAGGTGCCTATGCACGGGTGGCCTATGCCACTAAGGGAGCGGCCTAACAGAGACGAGGGTCCTATGCACGAGTGGGCTATGCGACTGAAGGAGTGGCCTAACAGAAACGAGGGCCCTATGCACGAGTGGTCCATGCCACTAAAGGAGTGGCCTAACAGAGATGAGGGGCCTATGCATGAGTGGTCCATGCCACTAAGGGAGCGGCCTAACAGAGACGAGGGACCTATGCATGAGTTGCCTATGCCACTAAAGGAGTGGGCTAACAGAGATGAGGGGCCTATGCACGGGTGGCCTATGCCACTAAAGGAGTGGCATAACAGAGATGAGGGGCCTATGCATGGGTGGCCTATGCCACTAAGGGAGCAGCCTAACAGAGACGATGGCCCTATGCACGAGTGGGCTATGTGACTAAAGGAGTGGCCTAACAGAGATGAGGGTCCTATACAAGAGTGGTCCATGCCACTAAAGGAGTGGCCTAACAGAGATGAGGGACCTATGCAAGAGTGGACTATGCCATTAAAGGAGTGGCCTAACAGAGATGAGGGGCCTATGCACGGGTGGCCTATGCCACTAAAGTAGTGGCGTAACAGAGATGAGGGGCCTATGCACGGGTGGCCTATGCCACTGAGGGAGCAGCCTAACAGAGACGAGGGCTCTATGCACGAGTGAGCTATGTGACTAAAGGTGCGGCCTAACAGAGACGAGGGCCCTATACACGAGTGGTCCATGCCACTAAAGGATTGGCCTAACAGAGATGAGGGACCTATGCACGAGTTGCCTATGCCACTAAAGGAGTGGCCTAACAGAGATGAGGGGACTATGCATGAGTGGCCTATGCCACTAAAGGAGTGGCCTAGCAGAGATGAGGGGCATATGCACGGGAGGTCTATGCCACTAAAGTAGTGGCGTAACAGAGATGAAGGATTTACACATGAATGGCCTATGTACCCAAAGGAGTGGCCTAACAGAGACGAATGGGCCTAGCCACGAGTGGCCTATGCCACTAAAGGAGAGAGCTAACAGACACATTTTCAATCTATTACAAAAATACACCTAGCACAAAAGAGAAACAAATCTATTTTAAAAAGTGTGTTAAATGTTAAAGGTATTTGTAACGTGCACCGTCACCAACGGAGTTGGTCCCCAGACGCTCTGGCGGATCTGCAAATGTGAAGGTGGGGTGGGTTAGTAGGTGAAGCGGGAGTAGGATAGTGAGAGGAGTGGTGTTCTGTTGGCAGCTTCAACTCTGTATACACCGGGTGCTGAGCTTTGGTGCGAGTATCGGATCGATGTCAGTCCTCGTGTGCTGTTGGTGTTGCTTATGTGTTGTTGCAGTGTTGTGAAGTGCGTGCGGGCTGTTGTGCAAGAGATGGTTGTTTGAGATTTTTGAGTGGGATAAGTCTGCAGAAATGCTGAGTTTTTTTGTTAGTCGGTTGTATGAAGGTTAACAGAAGTTCAGAAATATGTCCGAGTGTGGCACTCGCCAATCCTCCCAATTTCCTCAGGATGGGCAGAAGGGCTATGCCTGGCAGGGTTTGGTTTGTGTGGGCCGCTCCCTGTGCTGTTCTAACATGCTTTGCAAGTGTTCTGATTGCTCCTCAACGTTCTATTCTAGCCAGTTCTGTAGGTGTTCTGATACTGATGGATAGGTTGATGTGGGTTGGGTGTCTGTCTATTCTCCTCCTTGGTGCTGGGCTGGTGTAGCGGACTCCTCTCAAACTTTCTATCTAAATGCGCCAGCCGGTTTGGATATGGTACGAGTGGGTGAGTCATTTGGGGCTTTCGTCTGGGTCTGAGTATGTGATCAGTCTCTGGAGGTCTCCTTTTGAGGCTATTTCCCATGATATCTTATTGTCTGTCGTGTGGTCGGTTCTTTGGGTTCAGTGTTTGTCCATTTGAGAGTGGCCCAGGGTGGTGTTATTTTCGTTGTTGTTTTAATGGGGTGCGCATTTTAGTGCGTCGCTGTTGTGGTTATGCTGTGAAGAGCCATGATTTGAGGAGTTTCCTCAATGCTAGGTGGTTTGTTGTGTTCCGTATATTCTTAGGTAGGTCATTCCAGGTTTTCGGTGCCTGGTGAGAGAAAGAGGATCCTCCGAGTTTTCTTCTGTTATAGGGTTTTGGTTCCAGACGGATGTTGGTGCTTGATCTCAGTGTTCTTGTCGGTTGATGTAGGCATAGTTTATCGCTTAGGAATTCTGTGCCTTGTTTGTGTATTGCTCTGTGCGTGATGCACATGGACTTGAACTTTATTTGTGCGTTAAATATATTATCATTTATCAGTAGTAAAGAAAATCTACTTAAGTTAAAAATATTCAAAGAAAAATATGGAATCAAGTCAAAATAGGTCAATGTCCGTTCCAATCTGTGTAAGATAGTGCCTGCACCCACTGGGTCACAATTTTCCATCTGAGCAATGTAGCTCAAGGGGTTAAAGTGTTTACGAGTGGGCAACATAACATACAGAAGAACCGTACATGAGGGCATGCACAAAGCAGGTGCAGTGCCATTTCTGAGTGTTTTTGCAAAGGGCAAGTTTTAATGGTTGTCATACATACAGAGTGGTGAAGGGGGAAGAGCTGGGGGCAGCAACATCTGACACGTATCGCAAACATCAAATACAATATTTACAGATATGTAAAACATTGCTATCTAGGTTGTGGATCATTCCGGTGTGGGAAGGATTGAGGCTGACACTGATGATGTAAAGTAATACGCATTGATACTCCCCCAGCTGCCACTCTAGCACGTGGCGTAATACGAAAGTCTTAATGAAGTGTATCTTCAGTCACTTGATTTATAACCAGTATGTGTGTCTTTGCTTCTGTTCCTTGCATTGAATTCCTGTTAAAAATAAGCATTGGTCAAAGTAACAGTTATGGTTCTTGTGTACGTATTATATAAGCATTTGCCTGCCACTGACATATGTTGAGGTAGTAACACCATGTGCTGTGTGTTGCCATATTAAGGTAATCTAGGTGTGTTGTAGTAGTTCCTGGGAAATTCCTATACCCTGCTCACACAAAAACCGAAAATGTTGGGTTTGTGAATGATTGTTCCCAAATGCACAGGTGACTGAAGAATTGTTTAGGAGGAATACGAACAGATGTTTTTACGGCGTCATGACTGAGCGATGAGCATCTGCATCTTATTATCAGTTTACGCATAGGCTGCATGTAAAGCATCGCACCAAGGCTGCTATCGTTATGATGCAGCACGGTTCAGCAAATCATTGTGTCTTGTTGTGTAGATTGCTTCCATGTAGGCTGCTCTGGGGTTACTTGAAAGTACTCTGAGTAATGAAAAGGAGGAAAAGGGGATAAGAAAGGGTAATAGGAACCAGGGGTGGCCTGGGAAACAAAAGAGGCCCTGGAAATGATTTTTCAAAGTGGCCCCATATTACACATTTTCAGCAAGCTTAACCCTTTACCTATGTAAAAATGTAGAAATAACATAGGTTGCCACAAATAAGAGGCCAGGGGTGCAGAGGCCTACTGGGAAATCTCCAGAGTTCCAATAGGCCAGTCCAGCCCTGATAGGAACAGGGACACAGGGCTGCGACAGACTGGGGGAAAAATGTATGCAGGCCGGATATTAATTTTAGTACTCTGAGTGGGGGCAGGACAGGCTAGCACTGCTTCTAAAAAGCATGCCAGCAATATTTGCTCACATTCATCTTGGAAAAACTATGGAGCGCAAGGCCAGAGAGAAAGCTATGATGTTTTTTGTTTGGGGTTATTACAAATTATGAGGCATGAGCAGACGCCCCTCTGCATAGCTGCACCAATATTTCAAGCAAAATCCCCAAGACAGAACGGCACTGTACATCTGCTCCCTTTTTAGTTTTGGCTATTAGGTTGCGCTGAAAGCACTACGTTTAAGCCGAAACTATTGTCATTAAAATAAGAACATTAACATAAGAGCTTGAAATAGGGGATTTGTATGAGGGTCTCTAATGCTTTTCAATGCAGATGACATATGATGATGGATTTGTGTTATTTGGCTTTGTGTGCCACCCATCTCTAAGTCAAATCTATATGATTTTCCTCCCAACCCCACCCATCTTCCCTCAACCCCCCCTTTTTTGCACTCTTTTACCTGCATTTGTATTTTGTGCTGAATATGTCAGCCATTTTTACTTCCAAAACGATGGCAGCCATGTGTTAATGTTACTAAAAAGTTATTTCACTTGATTGGTGCTTTAAAACATATTTACCGCAGCTTTTAAGTTATGTTACATATTTAAATGTATTTTTGTACTCAAAATAAATACGCTACTGTTATAGTTATGTTTTGTTCTGAAATGGCTCTCAAAATGTCCATCTACTTGCTTGCAGGTGTGGGTGTGAAGTGTTTTCTGCTGTACGTAGTACCTGATTGGGTATGCAATTAGTGATGTGATTGGATCTCCAGACTGTGTTTGTTAATCTCTCTCAAATAAAAAAGTGTGTAAGGACACAAACAATGTCTTTGGCTCAACAGTGGTTTGACTTTTAAGGAAACCAGAAGTCTGGTGGCTGCGAGTGCAGGAGGACTGAAGCCGCTCAACTCTTTTGTTGGTATGTTGCTTTATTAAGGTAAAAGGGTTCCCTTAAACATTGGATGTGATTATGTTATGTGTTGGTGCAATTGTGATGATTGTGTGTATGTGACTCTGTGTGGGGAGAGGGCTGTTTAAAAGTCAGATGTTTAACATGTGATAAAAACATGCCACATGTTCTGCATTATTGTGCGTCCAGCATTACTGTCCTGTTAGCTGTTAAGTTTCACCAATAAATGGCACAGAAAATGGGCCATTTACCAGGACGAAAGTGACGGAATTTCCTTATGCAAAGAGAATGCGATGTGCAAAGTAAATAATCAGTGCACAATAAGTGCACAATCAGACTGCAAGGCTAATTCAGAAGACATGTTTACTTTGCCCAAAGATATAAAACGTTTCAAGTAATGTGAAAAAAACATGGATGTGTTATTCTCCATGCATATAGAATTTTTGTACTGATTTCCAGGTAAATGCTAAGCAATCATGCAAGATGCGCGTGGAACGACTGGAGGTCAAAATTAGCTACCAGCCAGTGTTGTCAGGTCTGCAATGCTACAACATGTATTGCAGATTAATGGGCGGGTGGTCTGTCAGCAAATGATGCAATAGAACCTGGCAGGAATTTCTACGTAATGGAGCCAGCATTGACGTAAGTGCTGTTACACAGGAATTCTTGCCTTGTAGCTATTTGCTCCTCTTTAAACATGTGAGGCAGTTGCAGCTTGCTTGAGACCACAAGACCCTGTTCTGAGGTATTACAATTGCTTGGGCATATAGATCAGATGTATAAGACATGCAACATTCTCATATTGAACATCTTCAAAGAACAAGACATAGCTCATTCGTTGTCTTTTATTTCTGCATAATTGGTGAAAGCACATCTTCAACCCTTTTTCCACACACACAGAGTTGTCCTCATGGAGATGATGTTGGGGCACTTTTACAATTTTCATCACCCTGTCACGATTTCCCCAGATGTACTTGCATGCCAGGGGAGTGATTGGAAGGGTAGAGAGGGGACAAGAAACAGCTCATTCTCACAGCAGTCCTTAGGTGCATGCTGTCAGACTTAAAGGAGAGAGTTAACTGCTTGTAACATTGTAGCTTCACTAGAGTAGTCTCATTAGGTGTAAAGAAGTTAGATGCCCCCACACAAATAAGTGTGCCCCTCTAACACGTCTCTGAAGTTAGCGCCTCTTCAAACATTTGAAGGGTTAGCCCCTACCCCCTGAAATTTTAGATTTCTTTGTGCCCCTGGCTTTGTGCTCAAATCATTTGTTCCCTGCAAACATTTAACAAAAGGCAACCCCCAGTCAAGAGGTGGGTTACTGCTAGGGACTGGATGGGTTATTTCACAGAACAAGTATTGAACCCTGCAAAGAATATGTCCGGTCTCTTTAGGAAGCAGAGAATATATATATAGCCTGAGGGGGCATGCCCCTGCCTCGCTTTGAAGCTAAGCTCGGTCAGTCCTGGCTACTGCATGGATGGGAGCCCCAGATGCCTATTTTAGTATGGACTACAGATAGCTACGAATATCAGGAAAACAGTTGGAATAAATGAAATGCTTTTTTGCTCTCCCAGGCCCCCACCAGGTGCCCCCTTCATATGTGTCAGCTCCCCTCACCCCCCTGAAGGTCTCCTCGCCTCTGCTGGCCTCTCCCATTCCCCCCACAACACTCAGTGTTTCTGTGATGCAGTTTACTTTGAGATGTCAGCTATTCACAGAAATACCCTAGGTTATAGCTGAGGGTATGGGAAAAAATCTTTGAGCCTTGTGTTGCAAACCCTTGTCCCTAGCCCCCCTGCAACTCTCAAATTTCACTTGGTGTCCTCTTGCTTCCCACCAACTCTAGCCACATGGCATTTGCATGTTGTTTGAGCTGCAAAACATTTGTTTCTGTGTTTCATTTTCTGATACCCTGGACTATAACCTGGGGTATAACTGTGGCTATCTCTCGCATTGAGAAAAGAAAAAGATGGTGGCTATTTCATTTATAAACACCTGGATTCTTTTCAATTTACCTGGGATAAAGCTGTTTATTTTGGAGGAGGGGGCATACCCTTCTCCGTCAAATATTTTAAAAAAAAGTCAATGCCCTATACATATTACAGGGCCTGCGGTTGCGCCCTGTAGTTAGGGTTAAGTTGCTCAACTCATAGAGCATTGTTTGGGCGGCTTATAACTTGGCCATCCCCTGAACGAATCCAAAAGAAATTTTGAAAACAAGGTTATGGCCCCCTCAGAATGATTCTCTGGTGTTTGGTGTGGTTTTGTCCGCGGGGGTGGGGGGGGCAAAGCTATAGGGCGGGTACAAAAATGTGTGGAAATCCTCATAGACGCAATGAAAAACATTGTTTGCTCACGCCTACAGTCCAAACCGTCGTATAGATTTTCAATAACTTTGTGGCAGCAGCAATGCTTTGTCCTGAAAGCATGCTTTTGTAAATTGGATGGAAAAGAGTGGGAGCAGTCGCTGAATGCTCTGCGGACAGCACGGTAGTCCGCGGATGACGCCATGAATGAGCAGCTTGGAAAACACATTTCAGGTTATTTCATTGCTGAAAGAGAATATAGAAATGGTAGGGGAGTGGTATAAAGATGGTATGGAGTTGTTTTATAGGTGAAAAAGGCTTTGCAGATGCCATTGAGTTTGCGGTCACCTGTTTGTGTCCACTGACATTACATGGATGGGGGGTTGAGGGCGAGATTTGTTATTTGATGATGTATTGTACATAATTTTATTGTGCCGTTTGTGGCCAGTGGCCACATTCTTGGGCCATGCCCCCAAGAATCTGGCCACTGGCAACACACACTATAGTAATGTGTATAGTAATTATAGGTAATGCAGTGGGCGTATACAGTATTTGTAATATGGTGGAATAATATAATTAAAGTGTATATGGTATTTATGATTGTAGCCAGTGGTCGCATTGTACGAAAAGAAGTAGTGGAACTATGTTTCTTGCACTCTGCATCCACTACTCAGAAACCCCATCACCACATCCCATCCCACACACAATACAAACCCCCAAAGAGATGTACCTGCTGTTTAAGGGTATGTTTAGTGCAGTGTATTAATAGTGTAAATTTGAACTTCTTCTTACAGTTTAATTTTAAAACAAAACTGTTCCCCCAACCACTCCTTTTCACTTTGACCACTAATTGTAGCACAGTTGAGGACATTGCTTTCTGATGTGTCCTTCACCTTTTAGACAGGCAGGAGTTGTATTCTCATTTAATGGTTATGTGATACCATTAGCATTATGGAGCAGGTCCTGGATGGCTGATTTGTTTTCCTCACTGACTGTCTTTACCAGCTGCAGCTGGGCTATTTGTACTGTAGCACCTCACTGTTTACCTGTAGAGTACCCTAGGATTTTATCCTATAATTGTGGTTCTTCCATATGTATTTCGTTCCTCAGGCTCACCTGATGTATTTCTAGTGGTATGTTAATGACACATAGGTTTCATTAAAGTTCTATGAACTAATTTGTGCCCTGTTATTTTACCTCTAATTGTCTAACTGCGATTGGGTGCTGCTAACAATCTGCGTGTCAATGCTAGTTAGATGGAGATATCTTTTACTCTGATACCTGTGCTCTGTTTTTCTCCGACGCTCTGGCCACTATCTTTGGGCCGTCTACTTTCACCATTCTATGAGGCCAAAAACCTTCACCCAAAAGCTGAATGTCTGTAGAGCCCTGGTTTTATGTAAGTTGGACTACTGCAAGAGCCTGTTCATTAACCTCCCTCTTAGTCGTGTATGTCTCCTTTGGCTAATAAATAATAGGGCTGCAAGACTTGTCTTTGGCTTCAAGCTCAGGGATCGTATCACTGGATATATAAAATGTGTACATTAGCTCCTGATACTTGAAAGTACTGCAATATGTGCAACTTTGTTTCCCTACATACTGCCCTGATAGAGCCCTCTGCTGCTGTAACTCTAATACTCTGCTTGTCAAATGCTTTTAGAAATAGAGAGTGGGAGGAATGTGTCTGTCTTCAGCTGTTGCTTGTGTTTGGAGCAGCCTTGCTATTCCTGTTACACTTGAGCTGGACTTCCTTAAGTTCCCGAAAATGTATGAACACTCTATTTTTCTGTTCCTGTTTTACTTAATCTCTTCTCTACTAACGTATGCCACTGCCACTGAGAGTGGTGTCCTGGTCCATCATAAACTTTACAGGTTCCAGGCTGTATATATAGTCGCCATTGGTAAGCCCCCTCCCCCTTCATCATTGACCTTGCGGGTCTACCGTTTTGTGGATGTGTACCATACTCTTGCGACTGCTGTGCTTCAGTAGGTAGCTAGTGGCGTTCTAATTTGGTATGTCTTGGCACTTTCCTTCTGGGCTTCAATGAGCACTTCCTAATGTCTTCTACTCTTTCCATTCATGCACTTGTTTTACTGCACAATGCATATGTGCATTTAAAGCAGCAGTGTGTACATTGTTTTGGATAAGCAAGTGAAATGCATATGCAGAGGATTGGTAGAACATTTTTAGCAGTAGTTGGTGTGTTGAAGTTTAATATGTTGATAGGGTATATGAACAGTTTTGTTTAGTGATTGGTAGATATATGTGTGAATGGTTTAAAGCAGGCAATGAGGGACTGTTACAAACATAAAAGTAAAAAGAGTAGAATGGCTGTCTTGTGTGATGGTGTACATGTGCAATCCGGGTTTTTTAATAAGGCATGGGCTAGACAAGGGAATGCAGAGACTGTGGATAGTCATGAAGGGCAATGGATTATGGTATTTATTGCATACTAGAAAGATGAATTTCTGACAAAAAATTGTTTCTGTGCTTTTTTCTTTTTCTCTAGCATACAATTGTCTATTATTTCCATTAGCATAGTAGAACATGCTAATGGGAATGTTGGAGTATCTTATTGAGTGTAACTACTTTACTGAACATTGTAAAGTAGATGGAGTATATAAGCCTATTTATTTTACTGTGAAAAGTGGTTCCTAAAGGAACCTTTTTTAAAATGTTTTTTAAAATATATTTATTTATGTATTTATTTTTGCAAGAGAGGCCAGGAAGTACTGTGGGGAGAGAAATGAGGGAAGGGGCACCAACCATAGATATGGAGGGACAGGTGGACAGGGGAAGATGTGGCGCATGTGTTATATCTAAGGTAGGGGGCAGTGTTTCTCATGCTCCTTGATTAGAGCTTCTAAAGCACTTCAAAATTGCCCCCCTGCAGAATGGTCCATTGCAGTATATACAGAGTACTGTTGAAAGATATGAATCAACAGCCTCTCTTATCGCTTGCAAGGTAGCTGGTGGGATTTTTTGTACCACAGGAGTAGGCTTTGTGGTTGCTGTATTGGTTGCGGAAGATGGGGTAGAGGAAGGCAGCCTACTACTTCCTAAGAAAGGAACAGTCTTTCTGAGAGCATCCCGGTGGTTAGATTTCATGTGGCGGCACATGGAGGTGGCCCCATCGGAGTACTGCCCAGTTTGTCCAGTGCATTTCACTTTGGTAGCTTTAGCCTTTGGTACATTCCCAACAGTGGTAAAGGACTGCCACACCCATGATTCTCTCTGGGTGCTAGAGTAAGGCACTTCCTCTATCTCATCTTCCTGGTTCTCTTAATTGTTTTTTGAAGTATTGCACTTTTTCGCTGTGTAGGTCCCCCAGCTGGTGGTGGTGGTGGTGGTTCCTGGGAAAGACGGATGGTAATAGCTGATGTCATTTTTTAAGACAAATATCAGTTTTGCTAATATTCTTCCAAGCATGTGCTGTGTGCTAGATTGTTAATGGATAATGAGTACAAATAGGTGTAGGAGCTGTGCAAGGGTAAATATTCAGATTAAAATGTCTTAGATCAGATAGAAATGCATTTTTGCGGTGTTCGTGAAGCACAGAACCATTTGGGAAGTCCAGATGCTTTTGCGAACACAACATCATGCCGCGCGCACGCTGTCACATGACACTGCCCGATAACTCTGCAGTGACATCAGACGTTCACAAACATCGGTGAACACAAAAGCAGTGGAAAAACTTGTAAAAAGTGTATAGAAGAGTTACAAATGTTGCTAGAAGGTGGGGAATTTCAGAGTTTTAAGGTGAACCTTTCAAAATTGGACAACAATGCTACTATATTGGGGGTACGTATGATATTAGGAAACAGTTGCATATTGGGCTGCATTGGGCATGAAATTCAATGAAAAAACGTTGTTAAAGGGCCATTATGGTTACAACTAAAACTGAAGCCCCCGCTGAAATTCGACAGTTATGGAATGCTAAGCAACCATAACTAGTGCCATCATTGTGCACTACTAGACTAACACCCAGGACATCAAAGATGACATCCCAAATGTCATCGATGTCATACCACATAACCACATGCCACACAACCAAAGTAAAACCACACAACCAAAAGGAATGTCCCCTTATTTACCTCACTTTATCCTTCAGCCTTACCCTACCACCCAGTGTGACCCATTGGGTGCAATGGACAGCCCTGTGCCTACTTTACCTAAGGCCAGGCTTTCTGCCATTTCTCGGGCCCTGCACTGTGATAGGAACTAGCCTTTTAACCTGCCATAGGAATTTATGAACCACAAGGAGGGCTCCCTGGCCTCTTTGTCCCCTGAAGTTGCCACTGTCTTTTATCACCCCCGGTCCCCCTCAGATGCTTGAAGTATCCAGTGCCCATGGCCTGCAGACATGGTCACTGGTTATTCTGCCCTAAATGGTTCGATGTGTAAATAGCCCCGCAAAAATATTGCCATGCAAAAATATCGCCATATTTCTGCGGTGATATTAAGGCATGGCACCTGCGGGGGACATCACAGCAACGCCCGTATTATTTCAAAAGGAGCGGGGGACACCCCCGCAACCCCGCTCCCAAAAACGCCCTAATATTATCCCCACTAAAAATATCGCCTATTGCCATTCCCGACGACCATATATACGGCGATATTTTTGGTGGGGATAATATTACCTGATACCCCCTAAATGTAGCCTCAAATGGCTGGTGGCCTCAGTGGCTCTTATGGCCACCAAGTATGCTGCAGGGAAACATGTGCTCCTTGTACCCTCCTGGCAGACCATAAAATACCTCAGTCAAATGCTGTTTCAAACAATTATTGGCGCCATACTGCACCATGCTGCCCCCACCCTCGCCCTTCCGAGTGGCAGGGTGAACCCCAGAGGGCTCCGATCAGGGGTGTATCCAGCATTGCAAGAGTGTTGGTCGAGCCATGAAAAAAGTCCTGCTACTTTTGCCCAAAATGTAGTGCACGCAATTCCATATGGTTTCATTTGCGCCCACACACCACCCATCCTTACCCCAATCTACTTTTTTGGTGACATAAGTGGTAGATTGAATTTTAACACATAACAGAAAAAACTGCAGAATCATTACAGATGCAGGGAACTCGCCTATTAGATCTCTGTCCAGGCGCTCTAGGGCAAAATATACGCAAACCTCCTAATTTGTATATGGATTGCACCAACAGAAATGACTTCACAGAAAAGGACATTACAAGGAGCATCATCAGTGTTTGATATTTGGAGGCACCACGGAAGTAACTTTAGAATAAGTTTTCATAAGTAAGCCAAGTGGCAAATAACTTTGTGGTGCAAAATACCTAAATTGCATTTTTGTTATATATGGAGCAACTCTATAGTCAGTCTTTTAAAAAAAATAACAGCATGATATATTAATATAAGCTCAGAAGTGAATCCCTTACAGAGCTGCAGATAAGATAGTGTGATTAAATCATCTGCCCAGGAACACACACTTTGGGTTAATCGTGAACCCTGAATGTGGACAATTCAAGCAACTGTGCACATCTTCAGGGTAAGGTGTCCTGCTGCCAGGACAATGCGCGTGCATTGTCCTCCCAGTGGGACACCTTTCCCGTCGGGCACCGTCATGGAGGTGCCGAACGGGAGAGCTGTCCCACTAACAGAAGTCCTGGTCAGGCTCTCAAATTAGCCTGTTGCCCACCCTGCTCGGTGCGCCAGTGGCTCCGCTGTGTCCCTTTTAATTATTATTCAGCATAGGATTTGGCAAGACAGAGCAACAAGTCTGTCAACCACGAGGGCAGCCTATTCAAACCCATTCTATCTGACAAGGTCTGGAACCAAGGCTCAGGTTCCCCAGAAGATTGTCCGTGGGCCTGAATCCAAAGTAGCAAATGGGGTACCCAGTTACGCATATTTGTGTCTGTGTACTCTACTGGGATGAAGGTAGCTATAGTGTATTTATTTGTGGCTACTTTTGGGCACTTTTCAAAGAAAGCACTAAACAGAATTTCACAAAACCACAAAAGGTTTTTGAGTCACACAAGATGTGAGGTCCTCGCAATGGTGTGCCCTAAATCCATTAAGTGGTTCAGGCTGTAGCTGCAAGCAAAACCTTTTCCATGGAAAATGAATGTATAAATGTAATTTTGCGGACCACCACTATAACTTTCGGAGTCTGGTATATGTTCTATTGGAAAGTATTGTGGGGATTTTTCAAATAGCCCCAAAGTTATGTCACCCAAAATGTGTTCTTCCTATGGGGAATCCAACATACCCACAACTGCAGGTCACTTTCGCCATTACAATCTATAGGCATAGTAATCCTGATGCGGTTAGCAGTAGAACAGGAATAAATGGGACATTTTTATATAATGTCATTACCACTAAATGGTGTTACTGAACTGTTCTCTGTGGCACAGTTATTTTCATGGTCATTACATTTCGTGGTGCAGAACGTATGATGGATGTTATTTTGCGTGGCAAACGCATTATAATGTACAATATTTGTGCAGTAGAAAAAACCAAGAGGTGATGGCTGGAAGGTTTAGAATTAATCTTAACGTCTGCCATTGCTCTGGGCAACCCTGCAGACCATGCCCAGAGCAATGCCAGAGGTTAAGATTCCTTTTAAACCTTCCAGCCACCACCTTTTTGTTTTTTGCTTTGTCACCCTGAGTGGGACGGGTATGCCCAGGCGTAGGTTCTGTGCCTGCTGGACCTAGAGACACAAGCTACTCCTCATTGATGAGGCCCAACAAGGCTGAAACATGTTTGGGGATGCTTGGGGTCTCGTACAGAAGGGATGTGACCTAGCAGTTCAGGCTGGACTTCCCCTTTTGGGGTGGGACCAAGCCTGATTTGCATATGGTGTTCCCCCTTCTCTAATGGCTTGGCAGGCGAAGAACGATGGTCTGAAGGGTTGCCGAGAGCAATGCCAGAGGTTAATATTCATTCTAAACCTTCCAGCCATCACCTCTTTTTTTTTGCTTTGTCTCCCCGAGTGGGACGGGTATGTCCAGACGTGGGTCCTGTGCCTGCTAGGCCTAGGGACCCAAGCTACTCCTCACTGATGAAGCCCAACAAGGCTGAAACATGTTTGCGGATGCGTGTGGTCTCGTGCAGAAGGGATGTGACCTAGCAGTTTGGGCTGGACTGCCCTTTTTGTGGTGGGACCAAGTCTGATTTGCATATGGTCTTTCCACTTCTGTAATGGCTTGGCAGGCGAAGAACGATGGTCTGGAGGGTTGCCCAGAGCAATGCCAGAGGTTAACATTCATTCTAAACCTTCCAGCTATCACCCCTTTGTTTTTGCAATATTTGTGTTAAGGCATAATTTTAAGATGCCAGTAAGTTTGAATGTTGTTCCAAAATGATCAGCTATACTTTTTTGCATACAAAAATAACAAAGGATGAAAGGGTTCTGAAGGAGGTATTGAAGGATTCTCTCCTTCCGATTGTCAGCACCCGGGAGATGCGTCTTAGTCATTCATATGGCTCAGACTGCAGGTCTTACCCATCATTAAAACTCCATACTCTTTGCCATTTGAGCAGCTCAATGAACCTCCTGGTGCAATGTTCCCCTTAGATCTTCTGCCTCACTGCCTACCAATCTGCCCCACGTTGCCTATCATGCTGCCTCGCGGTTTATGTGTGCCCTTCATACAATCCCTCTTCTCCAAACCGTGATTGTAACCCGAGAAGGACTCTATCTTATTTGATGGAGTTCCTGGTTCCATGGTGGCCATTTTGAATGGGGTGCTCGCTGACAATGCTGTGCTCCTTCAGCTCTGAAAAAGCGGCCTTTTCAGCATTTGCTTCTTTAGTTTTGTATCACTTTTTTGGAGCACCCTGGCCTCATATTTGGGGGCTCATAGTTTCCTAGATTGAATCAGTGGGCCATGGCCGCATGTTAATGGTCCTTCTATTTTAATATGGGCTTCTTTGTCATTTACAGTGCACTGACGTGCGATATAAAGCTTAAATAATGCTTCTGTGTAATATGGCAGATCTTGACGTAGTGGTACAGTTGAACAATTTCCCTTCAGAATCACTTCTAAAATATTTATCTCAGAAATATATTTGTTACGGTGTGATTTTAAATGCGCCACTTGCTGTCATTGTTGTTAAACAAATTAGAGTAAAAATCATTCCAACCTTTCACCTGCCCCCAAACTGTAAAAGGATATTGTCCATGCAACCCTTTCTTACTGATTTTCTTTTAAACGTTTAGATAAATCTTACTTCAAATGTATAAGATTTTATAAAAATGCAGTACATATTTCGGTGTCATAAACGTTCTTATACATTTATTATTTTGCCCAAAACACCACTTCTTTCTCACAAGTTCTTGTAAGCTACTTATAAGCATCTTCTAAAGCAGGGGCATCGGTGCCCCTTCAATGCCCACATACTTCAGGGACCCTTTGCACCCCTAATGGACTGGCCCAAACAGAGAAAGTCGACTTGTGCCGTGGCAGCGGCGTGCTGTGTTTTCCAGCTACGCTCTCCCACGCAATGCTTTGCCAGTGGTTCCTTCATGGCTTGCATTCTCATCAATTCCTAAGATTTCCAAAAGCAACACTGTGGTGGGCGTCACCAGATAGCCCGGTGGAAATAGAATGTTCCAGCCCTTTATTTTTTAGAGAGATCTTCAAGCGAGATGTATGCGTCCCGTGGTGTTTTTGGAAAGTCTGCCAACTATGCTATCAGAGACTTCGTGGGGGGGCTGGGGTTACTTCACAACCAGAAACCTTTATGCCATTTCCATTATAGCAGGGCTCGGAGGAATGTCAGCCAGGAATCGAAGTGTTTATCTCCTCACCTTCATAAGAAGAGCTGACACAGCCTCTGAATGTCAGTGCACATATTTCCCTTGCATTGTGTTTGGCACTGTAAAAGCAGTCCTGGAAGTCATCATGCTGTGGACATTCGAGCTGATATCAAAGAGTGGGTGGGTTTTAAAGGGTACGACGTTCCTCTACTAACATCCATCGTTCCCTTTTATAACCTGGAGCATCTTGCCTGGATACCAGGAAAGGTCACAATGTTTTGCTTCCCCCCTTGTGGGGATTCAAAGCTGGGATCTGCTAGGAACACTCTAGGGCAGTGGTCTTCAAACCTTTTGGGCCTGGAACCCCCCTGAGCAAAATGTGGGCAGTCCGGGCCCCCCCAAAAATGCCAAATGGACAGTAAGCCCAAATGGCTATGAACTATTGCGCGCCGTCATTGTACCCTACTCCCATTATAGTCCCTGGGCTCCCCCACCTGCTCCCATCACAGTCTCTGGGCTCCTTCATCCCACTCCTACCCAGTCCCTGGGCTCTCCCCATCCCACCACAGACCCTGGGCTCTCCACACCCTACTCCCACCACTATCACATAGCTACCGCCCATCCTGCTCCCACCACAGACCCTGGGCTCTCCACACCCTACTCCCACCACTATCACATAGCTACCGCCCATCCTGCTCCCACCATAGTCCCTGGGCTCCCCCACCTTGCAGCCAGCACCGTCCCAGGGTCAGTCGCAGCTGGTGAATTATTTAAGTGGTGAGGCATAAATATTTTCCCCAGATATGGGTGGTTTGGGGGGATTTGCCCTTGGGAACTTTTTTTAAATAATGGGTTAAAATGATGCATTTTAGAGCATACTGAAAAAGAAATTGGGTAAAAAGCCAAACAGTTTGCAATAGGTGCTGGGGGGGGATGATATTTTTTACTGGACATCTATGATAGATATCCAGTAAAAAAGATAAAATCCCTGTCCTCTGGGCCCCACAGTGCCTAACACAATCAACATGATTGTGTGTGTATGCAAGGCGCTGGGGGGCCCAGGGGGAAAGCATGGTATTTTTGACTGGACTTCTATGATAGATGTCCAGTAAACAAAAATACCATCCCTGTCCCCTGGACTCCACAGCACCTCAGGAGAGCTGGTATTGGCAGGGGGCTAGGGGGATTGTGCAACAAAAGCATTTTTAAAATGGCTTTGTTGTACAACCCTCCTTTACCCTCCCCACTCCCCAAAATCAGCTCAACGGACCAAAACATTCACACACTCACACACATTCACACAGCAATCACTACCATTCACACGAGCACCCATCACCATACACTCACTCATAACACAAGCATACACACATCCATGCACATATTTAAATAACAAATAAATGAACATAAACATACCTTCTGCTCTGGTCCTGAAGTTTCCTCACCAGCACTCCAGCTCCTGCATCATGAACAGGAATTGGGAAGCAAGAGCTTCCTGGTTCATGAACATGTGTGCAGGGGCCTGCGTGTGGGTGCTGAAATGCCCCGCTCCAGACTGCTCTGTCAGTATGTGCGAGGAGGTGCAGGAGCTCCCCCTCGCACAAATATACATATAGTACCCCAGCCAGCATTTCCAATGAGCTATGCAAAGCTTACGAAGCAAAACGCCCCCAGCCATGCATGGCTCAGTGAGCATGTGCGGCTGGGGAACTGAATGGTCAAAGGGAAACACTGCTGTCAAAGGAAAACAATGTTTCCCTTTGACAGTTCAGACAGCCCAGGAGCACTCCATCAGCTGGAAAAAGCAGCTTAGGGAGTGCTCAATGTTTCACTGGGCCAGCTCCTAGACTCCTCCATAATGGGTGAAGGGGCCACTAGGTTGACGCCCCCTCGCCCAATTTTGGATGAGCTGCCAGGCTCAGACTGGCCTATAGGGTAATATGGCAATGCCCAAACAGAAATGCAAAATTCTAGTGTGGGCCAGTGTTTTTGGGTTAAAATTGGACACGTTTTTTTGGCCAATGTGGGCCAGTTTGATGAGTTACTGCACTGCGCAGCTAGTAGTTTTGACCATTGTTGCTGAATAAATATTCATTAAATATCACAATTTGCTTACATTTTTAACAAAAAGCACCCCCTTGGGTACTATTCAAACAGTCGGTCACTAAAGGAATGAATTGCCATCTACAACTGGGGGCCACTTTTTCATTGGTGCCTGTAACAGTTGTATGCTCCAGTCTGACCCTGTGAGCCGCCCCAGCCCATTTCCACCATTTTATATATATATGTTTTTTTTTATTTTTATTTCAGGCTGGGTTCTCACTGCCCCACCAGAATGCAGCCACAGACCTCTGCTCTGGGGTCACATCAGTGATCAATGTTTGCATTCTGCACTAATGTGCGATTAACATGAAATTGCTGCAGGCACGGCTGTCTGTGTAGGTAATGTGTGGGGTGCGGCTATAGTCCTGGAACGTCCCATAACAGGTGCAAATGGTGGGTGAATGTAAAACGTAAGATGCATAAAGCTGCATGTTGTGTTGGTCAGTGACTGAAAGGGTGGATATGAGGTCGCTGGTGAGCGGGACGGACGGGAGGACAGGGCAGAGGGGAACATATTTCAGCTCTACATAGTGCCACTACATTTTTTTACACTTTGATCACTGTCGGATATGCTTCCAAAGACAATTCTCTGCACCTGGAGGGGGCCACCCTAGTCTACATTGACTATTAGTCACGGGAGAGCCGTGCCCACCAATGTTCCAAGAATAGTCCAGGACACCCCCAGTACAATTCGGATGGCCCACGAGTATTCACGGTTCACTTTGGGATTTGCAATCTCACAGCAAACTCATAGGGCCTATTTCATGGAATGTTTTCCTATGGGATTGCACCATTATAAAACACTTCCATGAGTCAGGCCCATAGTGGGATTCGGGAGGACACCATGCATGGCCCGAATTAGCAAAAATGTGTTCTACACTCGTATGCGGCAGGCGCACGCGCAAATGTGGGAATCACCTTTATTCTACGGGTGGGTTCATTCACAAAAGTGAATCTGCGCAATCGAGCGGATTCGGCGCGTGCAGATTAACTGCAGTGAAGCAGCACACGCGCAAAATGCTGCCATGGGTCGTTGCGCGGATCAGAAAATCATAAAAGAGAAGAACTCTGATCTGCGTCATCCCTGTCGGAATCCAGGTGCGGAGGAAAGCATCCCTTCTCACAGTCACATAGTATTACTGCACTGCACACAATATAACTACAAATGAAATATCTATATAAGCACAATGCTCTCTCGCTTAGCAGTGCCTGTGTGCAGAGGTGTGCCAGCATGCAGAGGTCTGTGGGCATATACACAGACATGTATGAGCATGTGGGTGTGCATGCAGTTTTGTGTGTTTAGGCGCACGCATTCTCACGTGAAAACACATGCTTTGGTATGGGAGTGTGTCTAGAGATGTTTGTGTGTCCAGCAGTGTGTGTGCCTTTGCAGGTGTGTGAGTGCACAAGTGAGTATGCACACAGTGAGTGCTTCCTGCCAACAACGTAAAAACAAAGAAAATGCATGTATGTGTGGTGGGCACTCCCTGGAACTATCAGGAACACAGCCAGTCAGACATAGAGAATGAAGAAAGCCTATTTCTGACCACACAGGTCCAGGGAGAAGTGGAAAGGAATTCCAAGATGGCGGCCTCAGGTTTTATAATTTCCTTATTTCAGCGCATCTGATCTGTGGCACAGGTTTTCAATGCTGGGAAACAACGAGGAGTCGGTGACTAGTAAACTGATGATGCCAGTCAGAAGAAGCTATAGCGCTCCCTATTAATGGGCTGAAGACGAGAGAAACGAGAAAGGGAAGTGGCACCAGAGGAAAGGGGGCACTGTTGAGATCTGGCAGCAGAGAAACTGAATCAGGAGCTGCAACTGACCCAGGAAGTGCCCTGAGGATCTCTGCGTTTGCTAGCCTTGGGCCAAGGTGGAGGACTACATAGATCATGCAGGGAAAAGGTCTGAGGACATCGCCTGAGGAATAAATAAAGCTGAGTCGTACAAGACAAGACAGATGTGTGCAGACTGGACCAGCGTGCTACAAAAACAAAGGCAATCCCAGATACTGGTGGGAAAAAAAGAGGATATGACATGGAACAAGAAGACAAATGAGGAGCAAGCAGAAGGGAGGAAAGACATTGGAGGTAAGAATGCACAAGTGGGACCAGATAATTCAACTTGGGAAACAGAGTGACAATACCAACACTTCTAAAACGTACTGTCAATTAAAGAGCCTGAAACGGTGCATTATATGCAATGTAGAGAAAGTCTTAAGACATTATGAGATATAGGCAGCTCGGACCTGGAAGCCAAAGTACCAAAGTGTCTGAAAGACACTGTGAAGGAAAGAGAACTATTCATTGCATTCCAAGAAATGTAATAAAAATGTGAAAAGACTTTGTGAAACAGGGAGAAGCCTGACGCGACATCCAGAGAAGAGTAGGGAAATTGCCAATGCATCCCAAAGATACTGCGAGATAAAAAGAGCCCTGGAGGTGCACTCTAAGAAATATAAGAGTGGCAAAAGACATTAGGCTCCATTACAAATACAGCGGTGTGGAGAAAATAAAGCACCACCGTATTACAACTTTAATGGTCCGAGGAAGAGGAAGGACCTCCAGCAAAATGATGGAGGTCATTCCACTACCTTACTGCCAAAACTCAGCAAAATCAGCAGAATTACCACCAGTGGTAATCCTGCGGAAATCCCCATGGGTCCATATATGGGGACTAACACCGCCATACCACCACTGGTAATCCAGTGGTTATTCTGCTGGACCAAGTGGTGGTAACAGTAATTCCGTTTGGCAGTATTCAGCAGATTTACCAATAGAATAATTTGTAATGAGGCCCATTGTGAGATAGAGAGGACCCTGATGTTGCATTCTGGGAAACTCAGCGAAAGTAGCAAATGTTCTAGAAAACAGTGTAAGATAAAGAGAAACCCTGAAGGGGAATTCTGGGAAATGTAGTGAGTAAGATAGATTGAACCATGATGCTGCATTCTGGGAAACATAGTGAAAGTAGCGAAGCATCCAGGAGACACTGTAAGATAAAGAGAGTCCTTCAGGGATGTTTCATGCCTGCTAAGCCGAGGGCTACAGGCTTTGCTGAGGCAGCACAGGTGGTCCAGTCACGAGTGGCAGCCAATTATAATTATAATTCCACTGGCCTTTTCACTGTAATCACATTGCTCCACATGACCTGCTTTGTTATATCACGCATGCCTACACATGTGGATGGCTGTTGTTGTCATATGGAAGCCCCTACTATAGCCAGCCTGCGTGTATGGGTGGGGAAAGCAGAGGTTGAGAAGACATGAAGGTTTGATGGTTTTGTGTGTTAGTGGGTGTGTGTGTGTGTGCCTGTCAGTGTGGCCGGAGTCTTCTTTCCTCTGTGCCCCTTTTGCGCCTTCATGGTGCTCATGCCTGTCTGGTCTTATGTGTATTCTTCTACGTGCTGGCCTTTGTTTTGTATTGTTTTAAGAGTTGTTCTAGGAGTGTTTGTGTCTGTGTGTCCTAGCGCAGTATATGGGTGTATGGCTGCACCTGTCTGTGTGTGCTAGTTTGTCCATCAAACTAATAACGGATGATACTGTGGGATTCGGAGAATTGGGTGGGTTTGTACATAAGACCAGCATTATGCAAAATTGGCAAATCTTTGTATTTGTGGGACGTTGCGAAATGTGGGCAGTTATGTACATTAGTCTGGCAATGTGAAACGTACTACAATTTGTGCATTACTGTGTCATTATAGAAACTGGACAAAGGTGTGCATTACAGCAACACTATGCAAAGTACGTTCATCCATGTACAACCCCAGTATTGTGGGTACGTGGAAAGATATGTGTACTACTATGGCATTTTCAAAACTTGACAAATGTGTATTGGGGTAGCAATGTGAAACATGGGCAAATATGTACGTTATGAAACCGAGAGAAGCATAGATATTACTGCCAGTGACGGCTCGTCTATAACAGTGGTCTTCAAACTTTTTTGGCCGGGGCCCCCCTGGGCAAAATTTGGGCAGGTCGGGACCCCCAGAAATGCCAAATGGACAGTATGTATTGCGCGCCGTCACCTGCTCCCATCACAGTCGCTGGGCTCCCTCATCCCACGCCTACCCAGTCCCTGGTCTCTCCCCACGCCATCACACATCCTGGGCTCTCCCCACTTTGCTCCCACCACTATCCCATGGTTCCCGCCCATTGTGCTCCCACCATAGTCCCTGGGATCCCGTTCCCAACACAGTCTGAGGGCCAGTGGTGGCTGGTGATTTTTTTAAGTGGAGGGGCATAACTATTTCCCCCAAAAATGCATAGCGACCGAGCATAGTGAGGGAGCCCATACCAATAAAGGGGAGTTCGGGGGGGTTTCCCCCTGTGAATTTTTGTTAAATAATGGGTTAAAATGTTGCATTGTAGAGCATACATTTAACAAAAAAATGGGTAAATAGCCAAACAGTTTGCAATCGGTGCTGGGGGGCCCAGGGGGCAGGCATGACATTTTTTACTGCACATCTATGATAGATGTCCAGTAAAAAGATACCATCCCTGTCCCCTGGGCCGCACTGGGCCTAACACAATCCACATGATTATGTTTGTATGCAAGGCGCTGCACATTCATACAGCAATCACTATATCACCATACACTCACTCATAACATAAGCATACACACATCCATACACATGTTTAAATAAAAACAATGAACATAAACATACCTTCTGCATTGGCCTGCGTGTGGGTGCTGAAACGCCCTGCTCCAGGCTGCTCCGTCCGTATGTGCGAGGAGGCGCAGGAGCTCCCGCTCAGACATACAGACATGCAGTGCCCCGGCCAGCATTTCCAATGAGCTATGCAATGCTGGTGAAGCAAAACGCCCCAGCACTTGCATGGCTCGGTGAGCATGTGCGGCTGGGGAACTAAACTGAACTGTCAAAGGGAAACAGCATCCCTCCTCCCTTTCCATGGCCGTGTGTCACAGATCAGGAGCGAATGCGCCAGGAACAGAAGTGTACCTGGCGTGTCTGCTCCTGAAATGGAACAGGAAGGCGAAGGTAAGTGGAGCAGGAGGGAAATATGTGGAAAAGGGAGGCAGGGTACGCAGGGGGGAACTTACCTTGTTACCCCGTGGGGGAGATGGTGGCCTCTAGCCCTGAGGAGGCTCAGAGTGGTGGGATAACTGCATGGTAATGCCCCCGCTCTGAGCCTCCCAATTGGCTGGGATGACAAAGCCTCCTCCCCGCTGTGTACTAATTAACAGTACAGCAGATTACAGAGTGATGGGGTGGTGTGGAAGATGGCCAGAGTGGGAAGAGACTGGGAGGCAGACTGGAAAAACAAGGGGTTAACTGGCAAGTGATGGGTAACTGCAGCAAAGGGCTGACATTCCTAGCAATGCATTGAAGAACCTGGAAATGCCTGATTACTGGGGCATTTTGGAAAATGGCAATGTCTGCTGAGGGCATTTTGGAGACTGAGCTGGTGGGTACAGTAGTTTGGGGCTTATTGTGTCTTATGGTTGCAGGCATTCATCGCTGAAAAAGCTCTCACTGTTGTTGAGGGTATTGGTCTCAGGTACTTTCAGTCCTGCACGTTCCTCACGCACTGAATTCACTCTGATATTGGAAGCAACTCAATATGCACTGTGTGCATTCTGCACATTCTACACGAAAATGCACTGTAGGTGGCCAGCCCAACTATCCTATCCCAAGGGTGCAGCTAAAAGACCTGAATTAATCAGACATCGGAATAACAACCGATTAATTTCTCAACAGTCGTAGTCCTGTTCCATAGCTGCCAAGTGGCCCCATGCCATCGATGCCTCCTTGAGCCAGTCCTGGTTTTTCCCATTGCTTGATGGTACTTGTAGGCCCAAACTTAGAAAAACGAAACTACAAGTTCCAGAATGCAATTGGTGGGGTAGGGGGGAAGGAATGGCTTAAGTTGCAACTTATGAGATGGTCCCCTTAGCAGCTAATCATGACCGGTGGTCCAACAGCTTACCCGTATCACATTCATTTGAACGCTGTTTTGGAAGAAGTGCCGTAGCTGTGGTCCTATTTCCTCCCAGGTTTTCCCCAATTGCCGGAGTCTCTCCAGTTCCTCAAACGTGCTGTTTGCCTGCGAACATGAACATAGAAGAACAGCAAGTGTCATACGACTTAGACAAGTGAAGAGAGCATGAAACCAAAGCCAACACCCTGGGCCCCAAGTCAAAATAAAGCCACGTAGCATATTTTTGATATTTACAAGGTTGCAAAAAGAAACCACTATTTCAGGCTGGTTACACCATCCTAAACGTCAGAAGATCGTCCCTTCCGCACTGTTGTCAGTGCTGCTGAGCAGTCCCTCCCTCCCCACCACCACCCTATTGATGGTAAAAGGTATGGTAGACTGCCAGCAACTCTGGTCCCCTGGCACTCTAGGAATGCCCAGCACATTACACTTCTGTGGTACTCGAAGGGGAGGCAGCACTCGGTGCACGGCGCTGCAGTACAAATGCACTGGTGGGTCTCCTTCATGAACCGATTCTGCCCTCACTTTACACAATCTGAACCTGTCAGCCCCACTTGGGATCTTCTGCGTCAGGATCCAGCTGCCATAGCAGGCTCTGGGAGGCCGAGCGTTCTCTATTGCGGCACCTGAAGGATGGAGCTCACACCCAATCAAGTCTCCCACTCGTTCATTGCCTCTGCAATAAATACGTCATTTCTTTATGCGGATTTAGATGCCTATACACCCTGATATTAACCTGATCCTGTGTAAAGTAAACAGAATCTCCCTTAAGAGGAGGCTAGTTTTTACTCCAAAAATAAAATATGCCGATGACAGCCCAATCAATACTCAGGTGGTTTCACTTCAACTTTTATTGATCCAGTTTATTTCAGCATACTTAAGCTACCCTGTGGCATTGTTTACCATCTTCTACATGTAGTTTCAGTTAGCACCTGAAATGAGAACCGCGTCATAATATTTTGTGTTGGGATTCCACTACCCAACCTATAGAGAGAAAGTGCAAACGCAGGGCTTGCTCAAGAAGGGCATCCGCCGGACTAGGGAAAGATTTAGAAGTGGCCCTGCCAGTCTAATAGAGAATTCTGGGTGCGACCAGTTGCGTGTGCAACATTTCCTCACACGCAATCTGCATCTATTTATTACATCATGTTCTTCCTGCAAGGAAGCCATCCGTTCTTTTGCATCATTTTTGCCTTCAAAGATGAACTCTCTTCCGAGCCCCGTTTTCTCCCTTGATGGAGGAATCCTTTTTTCATGCGCCATCTTCCCCCTTGGTGTAGGAGCACATGTTATCAGGTATCCCTTTTTTGTTTAGTAGAGGGATTTTTCGTTCCGGTATCAATTACTTCCTCAGTGGAATTCTTCTTATTTCTGACACCATGTTCTCCTTTCGCAGATGCATTCTTAATCCAGCCATCACATTCTCCCTTATCAGAGGCATTCTTCGTCCAGCCACCCCTTTCTCCCTTATCAGAGGCATTCTTCATCCAGGCATCACCTTCTCCCTTATCAGAGGCATTCTGCATCCAGCCATCACATTTTCCCTTATCAGAGGCATTCTTCGTCCAGCCCTCCCTTTCTCCCTTATCAGAGGCATTCTTCATCCAGCCATCACCTTCTCCCTTATCAGAGGCATTCTTCATCCAGCCATCACCTTCTCCCTTATCCGAGGCATTCTGCATCCAGCCATCACCTTCTCCCTTATCAGAGGCATTCTTCATCCAGCCATCACCTTCTCCCTTATCAGAGGCATTCTTCATCCAGCCATCACCTTCTCTCTTATCAGAGGAATTCTTCATCCAGCCATCACCTTCTCCCTTATCAGAGGCATTCTTCATCCAGCCATCACCTTCTCCCTTATCCGAGGCATTCTGCATCCAGCCATCACCTTCTCCCTTATCAGAGGCATTCTTCATCCAGCCATCACCTTCTCCCTTATCAGAGGCATTCTTCATCCAGCCATCACCTTCTCTCTTATCAGAGGCATTCTGCATCCAGCCATCACCTTCTCCCTTATCAGAGGCATTCTGCATCCAGCCATCACCTTCTCCCTTATCAGAGGCATTCTTCATCCAGCCATCACCTTCTCCCTTATCAGAGGCATTCTTCATCCAGCCATCACCTTCTCCCTTATCAGATGCATTCTGCATCCAGCCATCACCTTCTCCCTTATCAGAGACATTCTTGATCCAGTCATCACCTTCTCCCTTATCAGAGGCATTCTGCATCCAGCCATCACCTTCTCCCTTATCAGAGGCATTCTTCGTTCAGGAACGAATTCTTGTGGCTTCCCCATAAGCTTTCTCTCCTTTCCGCACCCCCAGCGATCCAGGTGCCCACTCACTGCATGTTCACAGCTACTGCAGATGTATCATTCATGAATTTGCTTTTGAATTGATTGAGCTGGAATGTACAATATTGTAATTGTTCTTGAATTGTACTAACAGTATCATAGTTCCTCCTCTATCACAAAGAAACATCGACACCATAAGTCAGGTCTTAAAATCACACAAAATCCAGGTTTGGATACCTTTTACTGGACGAGCTGAAAATGTTATGCAGAGATGGCACAATGAATTAGTTTCAAAGTCCCATAGACTTCTTCATCATATGGGGGCTCACAGAGTGAAATGCGTCCAGAGGATGTATCTGCCCTCATAGAGGACAGTAAGGGTGCAGCTACCATAGTGGCCTGCACCTATAGCCCCAGGCTGGGTCCGCTCCTGCAGCGGTGGAGGAAGGGGGGGGAGCAAAGCCAGCAGCGAGTGAATGATGGAAAGAGGGCTTCCAGCTGAAAAGCTCTAACTGTCCCTGCTGCCACGATGAAAGTCTATTTCTTGGCCGTGTAGTGATCCTAACTGAGAAGGAAAGATTCTCCCGCTGGCAGTCACGTTGATGGCCGGCAAGCTGCAGCGACTGGGGCAAATGAGACTGACGGTTTCACCCATAAGGTCAGTGGGACGCACAACTGCAGAGTGGCTATGGCTGTGTTCCATACGAGTGAACAAATGGTTCCCAGAAGCAGGTCCTAAGCCAGAAGGACTATTGCCTGCAAGTGATGAAACAGTTATCTGGAAGTAATTAAGTCCAGAAGTGAGTTGGTCCGTGGCTGTGAATTCCCACTTTGAGTGATTCTCGGCATAGCCTTACTCCAACCAGCAATGTGTTGCTCTTAGTTGCTGCCACCCCTAAGCTTGATCGGCACACATTTACTGAATGCTGCAACTTATTGGCACATGCAGACTGACAAAAGAAATTCAGTCCTCTTCTATCAGATAATGACCGTATCAGTGGATTTTAGACACCACCCTATTTTGATTTCATTATTGCTCATTCCTCCATTAACAGATGCACGCCCTACATAAAGAACTAGAGGTTGCAGCCTGGACGGGACATCGCCTTCCTATTTGTGGGTGAACCTGATACACCTTTTCACAGCATATGATGATTCAAGGTATTTCCACATATTCTCACGTAGTTTGTCTTTTTCTATCACGCTCACCTGGTCTCCACGGGGGCGTGCTTGTGTGCGTAGGGTGTTGTCTGTCCTGATGCTGCTCTGCTTGGCTGGTGATGCTAGCTTGAGTCTCCCCTTAGTCCTTGCTTCAGGAGATGTTAGCCTCTGTTTTTTAAATGGGCGAGCTCTCCGTCCTGCACACTCTGGCAGGGGTGCGGTTCACAGTCTTTCCTGGATCGAGTTACGTCACTGATCCGAAAGAAGTTGCTGAAGTAGAAGGCCCGGGAGTAAACAGGTAAGTCTCTATTCCAATAACTGCTTGGAATGACTGCCTTTAAGTCTTTCTGTTAAAGATAACTAATGTCCGTTATTGTCTTACAGGTGCGGCATTAAGCGACCTTCGGATGATGGATGACCCTCCTGACAATGATGCTCAGGATTCCTGCCGGTAAGTATAGCGCTGTGCTGGGCGCACAAATGTTCACCTCTGTAGCTTTCCTTTGCTACGTGCGACTAACCTGTTTGTCCTTTTCTGTTCAGCAGGTACGGCGCGAGTCCAGGAAGAAGAATAGAAGATCCGTGTGGCGGTGTTGAGCTGTGGCGCACTGCTGAGTGAAGAACTGTCCGATGAAGTTCCTGGAGCGGGCCGATCAGGTGAGTAGCTAACCGAGAGGGTGCTTTTCGTTCTGTTCTGCAGATGCGGCGGTCCGTGGGAAAGCAGGAGATGAGATCTGGATGTACTGCAGGTAAGGCCTTCGATGCTTAAATAACTCCTGTTATTCTCTGTTCGCAGGTGCCGATGGATGGAAGACTCTGGACGGGCGTGGCAGAAGGAAACAAGAACGGATCTGACACAGTGAGCGTTACGCTGCAGGAGTGCAGAATAACGCGAAGTGTGTTCTGATTGTTGGGTGCGGTTTAAATAGCCTTGCAAGTAGTTCCAAGAAAATAGTCTTCTTCTCTGTATCCCTTCTCTCAGGTGAAGTAGCTCCAGGCCACACCATGAACTGAATGGCTCAGCCTCTCAGAGCCAAGTTAATGGACCATGTAACTAACACCTCCATGAGCCTGGCGTCAGCGGCTCCAGGACTGAGTCCAGGTGAGCCTGGCTGGGGCCTGATAAGCCCCAAAGGGGGCCAAAGTCCAGGATGGCCCCACCAGTATCAGGGTTTTGGGTGCCTGCACCATGACAGCACTCCCCCCCAAGGCTCCCCTAATAGCTGATCCACTCATTGGTCCTGGTTTGTTTGGGTGATTACGGTGGAACCTTTTCAATAACCGTGGAGCATGTACATTCTCACTAGGTTCCCATGATCTTTCATGCGGTCCGTACCCTTTCCAGTCTATCATGTAAAAAAGTTTTGATTTGGTGATTTTTGAGTCCAGAATCTCTTTAACCTCGAACTCGGGTTCTCCGTTCACTGTGACCGGTTTCGGTGGTTTCACAACTCGTGTTCCAGGTTGCACCGGTTTCAAAAGTGAGACGTGGAACACTGGATGAATTTTCATGTGCAGGGGTAAGTCCAATTTCATAGCCACTGGATTGATTATGGCCTTGATGATATACGGACCCAAATATCTGGGATTGAAGGTACGAGGCCCTTTAACGGGTATGTGCTTTGACGCCAACCAGACTTCATCCCCAACCTGATAACTTGGAGCTTCACTTCTATGTGCGTCGGCTGATTTCTTGTACCTTTCCTTAGCCCGCCTTAGATGATCTGTTGCTTGTTTGAAGGCTTGTAAGATGGTAGAGTGCAAACTTTTCACAGCTGGCATTTCCAGAAGTTGTGGCGGGTCAAGGTTGGAAGTTTGTGGGTGTAACCTGTAGATTGTATAGAAGGGACTTTGACCTGTGCTGGAATGGAGTGCGTTGTTATAGGCATACTCGGTGATCCATAAAACATCCTTCCAGCTGCCTTCAGTTTGATGTAACATGCACCTGATATATTACTCCAAGGTCTGGTTTGCTCTCTCTGTTTGACCATCTGTTTGGGGATGGTGACTGGTGGAAAGTCTTACGTCGATTTGAGCTAACTCGCAACACTTCTTCCAGCAGCATGAGATAAACTGGCTGCCATGGTCTGAGATCAGAATGGAAGGGAATCCATGAATTCGGACAATCTGTTAAAGAAATTCTTTAGCCAGAATTGAAGCTGAGGGTAGTCCTTTTAACGGGATGAAGCGGGCCATTTTTGAAAACAAATCCACCACTACTAAAATTGTGTTGAATCCATTACTCGGAGGAAGGTTTGTTATAAAATCAAGAGATAGTGTATGCCAAGGCGTTGGTGGAATGTCCAATGGCTGAAGCAGGCCTGGTGAATTTTCTTTTGGGCCTTGTTTTGAGCGCAAACTCCACAGGATAGCACAAACTGCTTGATGTCCTTACGCCATGTTGGCCACCAAAATTGTCGTTTGACCTTGGCGTCAGTTTTTGTAATTCCAGGATGACCTTCTACTAATGAATCATGGTAATGTGAGATGACGTTTTCCTGAAGTTCTCTGCTGGGTAGATAGAGACGTCCTCGAAAATCCTTTAGGGTGTTACAATCCATGAGAGGAGAGATGCTCTCGAACGTCTTCTAATGTTAGAGACGTAGTAATCCCAAGAATCTTCTCACCAGGAATGATAGGCACTGGGTCGGGGGTTGGTGTTTTCCTCATCGACTCCTGTACGGGACAGTGTGTCTGCCTTGCCATTTCGACAGCCAGGTCGGTAGGTAATTACAAAGTCAAACTCTGCAAAAAATAATGCCCATCAGAGTTGACGAGATGATTGGGCTTTTGCCATCTTCAAGTACTGTAAATTGCGATGATCGGTAATTACTGTGATGGTGTGTCTAGCTCCGAGGAAGTAATGTCGCCAGGCTTTGAAGGCCGCCTTGATGGCTAACAGTTCCTTGTCTGTAATCGCATAGTTCAGTTCGGGAGACGTAAATGTCCGTGACCAAAAGGCTACCGTGTGCAGTTGACCAGTTTCGGGATCCCTTTGTGAAAGGACTGCGCCCATTGCCAAACTGGAAGCATCCGTTTCGACCACGTACGGTAGATCTGGATGAGGGTGTTTCAAGATCGGGGCTGAGATGAATCTTTGTTTTAGTTCCTGGAAGGCTTTCTCAGCTTCTTCGGACCATTGAAAACGCTTGTATTTGCGCAACAGAGTGGTGATGGGGTGCACTAGTTGCGAGAATCCTGGAATGAAGCGCCGATAGAAGTTTGCAAATCCGAGCATACTCTGAACTCCTTTAATCGAGGTTGGCGACGGCCAGTTGAGAATGGCATCCACCTTTCGGGAATCCATGCACACACCATGAGGGGTTAGAACAAATCCGAGGAACTCAACCTCAGTAACATGGAAAAAACATTTCTCCAACTTTGCAAATAGCTTGTGTTGTCGAAGTTTGTCCAAAACTGCTCGGGCATGTTTCACATGTTCTTGCTCTGAACGGGAGTATACCAGAATGTCGTCGATGTATACTACGACATGCACATCAATCATTTCCCGCAAAACATGGTTCATGAAATATTGGAACGCTGCTGGGGCGCTGCAAAGGCCAAAAGGCATCACCTGGTATTCAAATAGCCCGTATTTGGTATGGAAAGCGGTCTTCCATTCGTCCCCTTTCCTGATCTGCACCAGGTGGTAAGCTCCGCGGAGGTCTAACTTGGTGTAAATCTGGGCATCTTTAAATTGATCCAATAAGTCAGGAATCAGAGGCAACGGGTAACAGTTTTTAACAGTGACCTGATTCAATGCGCGGTAGTCGATGCAAGTCCTAAGGTCACCTTCCTTTTTTAGGCACGAAGAATAACGGTGAAGCTGCCGGGGACTTGGATGGGCGGATGAAACCGTTAGCCAGATACTGGTCTAAATATTTTCTCAAATGCAGGTTCTCGGGTTCTGTGAGAGCATAGATTCGACCACACGGAATCGGTGCTCCTGGTACTAGGTCGATCTGGCAGTCATACGACCTGTGAGGGGGCAGTTTGTTGGCTTGATCCTTTTGGAATACATCCTGATAGTCTTGATATACCAGAGGTAGCGAGTTGGTTGGTTTCATGATCGTTGTCGCCCCAGTGACCAAAGGTCCTTTAGTTGGATAACAAGTCTGAACACAGTCGACTGAGAAGGTCAGCCTCTTGGCACGCCAGTCTATGCAAGTATTGTGTGATTCCAGCCATGGCATACCCAGAATTATCTGAAATTTTGGGGCCTTGATTATATCAAACACTATGGTTTCCCGATGACCGTCTTGGCACAAAAGAGTCATCTCAGCCCTAGAGTGTGTTACCGGACCCGAGGCTATTTCAGTTCCGTCGACTGTGGTGACTAAGTCTGTTGCCTTTTCGCAAAGGGAAAGATTCATCCTTGAAGCCAATTCTTGATCCATATAATTTCCAATGGCTCCACTGTCGATGTATGCTCTGACTACATGCATTCGAGATGGTTGCTGGTGGTTTATAAGGACCATAGGCAAAACTAGGTGCAAGGTCTGGGAGTCCTTCTTTTCGCTCGGCAAGCAGACCTCTACGCCTGCCGGGTGGAGAAGTTTTCCCGGCTCAGACTGTTTCAACCTTACCAGCGACTCCTACTGCCTTTTTGGGTGGCTTCACTGGGCATTCTCTGAGAAAATGGCCGGCTGAACCACAATATAAACACAACTGTTGTTGTCTTGTCCTATCCCTTTCGGCCTTGGTTAACGGCCCCCGTGCTCCCCCGATTTGCATGGGTTCTGACACATCGGTGGTCCTGGAGGCATTTTCCTTGGGGCGCACGAATACTCTAGAATCAATTCTAGCACGATCTGCCTTATGGTTCTGCAGTCTGTGATATAGCTGGACTACCAAGTCTATGTACTCAGCACAGTCCCTGGGTGGGTTCACCACTTGAGCTAAAACGTCCTTTAACTCCCCTCTAAGACCACGGTAGAAAAGCGTTGTTCTCTTGTCATCCGGCCAATCAGTTTCCACAACCAGTCTGTTGAAGGTTGCGATGTATGTTAACAAATCCTGGTTGCCCTGACGCAAAGACAAGAGCTCATTATCTAATGCCTGACCTTGACAACACCGGGCAAACAGCTTCTCCATGTCCAATTGGAATCTTTGGAAGTCACACAAAATTGGATCATCCCGACTGACCAGCGGTACAGACCAGTCAGCAGCACTGCCGCTAAGATATGAAAGTACAAAAGCCACTTTGGACTGGTCGTTTGGAAAGGCTCTTGGCCTGCATAGAAAATGTAGATGGCACTGGTTCATAAACACTGCATACCTTTTCGGATCCCCAGCGAATCGTTCTGGGGGTGCCAATGGTACAGCTCCTGGGAGGACCACCTGAACCGGATTGCTTGATGCGGGGGGTACCGCTGAACTCACCCCGGGTAGCGGCGTCTGCCCCGCCTGTGACTGGAGCAGCTGTCTGGCGACATCGTTGGTGTGCTCCTTGGCTACAATCAGTTCTCTTCGTAAGGCATTGGTTTCCTGTCTAGCCGAATGGACGTCGGCCCTGAGTTCCCCCAAAAGCTGAGCTAGCTGATCAGTTTCCAAGGTTTCCATGACGCTCAGGTAGAGAAGTTTGTGTAGGCTTCACGTTCTGTCACGCTCACCTGGTCTCTACGGGGGCGTGCTCGTGTGCGTAGGGTGTTTTCTGTCCTGATGCTGCTCTGCTTGGCTGGTGATGCTAGCTTGCGTCTCCCCTTAGTCCTTGCTTCAGGAGATGTTAGCCTCTGTTTTTAAATGGGCGAGCTCTCCATCCTGCACACTCTGGCAGGGGCGCAGTTCACAGTCTTTCTTGGATCGAGTTACGTCACTGATCCGAAGGAAGTTGCTGAAGTAGAAGGCCCGGGAGTAAGCAGTTAAGTCTCTATTCCAATAACTGCTTGGAATGACTGCCTTTAAGTCTTTCTGTTCAAGATAACTAATGTCCGTTATTGTCTTACAGGTGCGGCGTTAAGCGACCTTCGGATGATGGATGACCCTCCTGACAATGATGCTCAGGATTCCTGCCGGTAAGTATAGCGCTGTGCTGGGCGCGCAAATGTTTGCCTCTGTAGCTTTCCTTTGCTATGTGGGACTAACCTGTTTGTCCTTTTCTGTTCAGCAGGTACGGCGCGAGTCCAGGAAGAAGAATAGAAGATCCGTGTGGCGGTGTCGAGCTGCGGAGCTGCTGAGTGAAGAACTGTCCAATGAAGTTCCTGGAGCGGGCCGATCAGGTGAGTAGCTACCCGAGAGGGTGCTTTTTGTTCTGGTCTGCAGATGCGGAGGTTTGTGGGAAAGCAGGAGATGAGATCTGGATATACTGCAGGTAAGGCCTTCGATGCTTAAATAACTCCTGTTATTCTCTGTTCGCAGGTGGCGATGGATGGAAGACTCTGGACGGGCGTGGCAGAAGGAAGCAAGAACTGATCTGACACGGTGAGCATTACGCTGCAGGAGTGCAGAATAACGCGAAGCATGTACAGATTGTTGGGTGCGGTTTAAATAGCCTTGCAAGTAGTTCCAAGAAAATAGTCTTCTTCTCCATATCCCTTCTCTCAGGTAAAGTAGTTCCAGGCCACACCCTGAACTGAATGGCTAGGCCTCTCAGAGTCAAGTTAATGGACCATGTAACTAACACCTCCATGAGCCTGGCGCCAGGACTGAGTCCGGGTGAGCCTGGCTGGGGCCTGATAAGCCCCCAAGGGGGCCAAAGTCTGGGATGGCCCCACCAGTTTCAGGGTTTTGGGTGCCTGCACCATGACATTTTCTGAATCTCTTCTGAGTGGCTCTTGAGTCATTCGTTCTTACAATATTTATTCTTTATCATAAGCATGTTCTAAGAACTGACACTCAGCGACAGCTAGATCCAGATGTGAAGATTTAAGTTCCTATTCATTAATGGAAAGCTGACCACCTATATTTGTTGGAACATGGATGTTCTCCTAGGGACCATCTGATTGGGTTTAATAATATCAATATATCTAAGGTCATGAACTAGATTGTTTCTATTACCTATTCTACTGTTCATTGAATTCTAATACTTTTGGACCTAGACTCAAGTGCTTCATGTCTTAACTTTACACCTGCCACTGATGAAATAATGGGCTAACTGCATCAACTTACCCGACTCTTTCTTTCCTTTTTTTCTTTTAACTAACAGTCTAATTAGGCCCTTTCTGAAGAAGAGGGAATCCTCGAGACGCGTCGGCCGACTTATATTGGACACTATTGCTTGTACATTGCGTTTCTCCTCACATTTATTATGCTTGTAACATTAAATCATTGTTCTCAAAAACATTGTGTTTCAGAACCCATTGTGGTATCAAATGGTGAATATTTCTTTACTTGTTTGACTTTTGAAGATCTATATGTTTAACCGCCCTTGAGGCATATGTAGAAAGTGTGCAGGGAATGGGAGGATCCCTGGGTTCTCTTCTCTTTCTACATGCAGACTGGCGCCCCGAGGAAAAAGCTTTGCTCTGGTCTGCCTGAATTTGATTACAGACAGAGGCGTTGCTAGGGAGGGCTGAGGGAGCTTTATCCCCGGATCTTTTGGTTACAGCCCCGGATAGAACCTCAGGTGCTACAACCAAATGTCTAGCTAGCCCTGAGTCGCGAAAGTCCCGACATTAGCATAGCCCCAGATCTTTTCAAGACCTAGCAACACCCCTGATTACAGATTTGCACTAGCTGATGCTTAAGAGCACTCATTTCATAAGCATGTAGGAGTGTCTACTGTGCTTTGCCGGCTTTACATATCTTAGCTGAATTACCAGCACACAACCGTGGCTATATTGGGCATGCCAGTTTGTAATAAATTACGCATGATCTGTGAGTTTTGTTAACCACATCTATTTTCTTTTAGGAATGAAGGATAGGCCGCCTTTAGATTCTGTTGTAAACACCCTCAAGGTTTTCCCCTGACGGAAATCCCACAGTATATGAGGGAATTTAAACATGTAGGGATGTTTTGTTTGTATCTAAAACAGAATACTTACACGTGGAACATCAAATGTGTCTACCCTTAAGTGGTTTTGCAAATCTTCTGTTTTATTCATTATGTTGTATTGTGCATTATTTATTTTTTTAGATTTCATTACTGTGTTTTCACTGGGGGATACATACCTTTGTTTATATAGGGCTTTTTTGGGGTTCTTCATATCTACTTTATTTCTACATTTTTTTAAAAAAGCATGTTGTACTGCAAGGTGTTTTCTCTTAGAATTGCTCTACCTTTGATGCAAAATGTACTGCACTATAGAAGGTGGCCTGGGCGGTGAGGGTATTGTTTGTTTGTACAGTGCCCACTTTGAGCCAGGCATTTGCTGGGATCGTCTGGAAATTGACTCTCTAATAAAGCAGCATGTTTTATTCCATAGAGGTTTGGCTTCAGTTACTTAACTGGTTTTCCCCCCAGATGTGGCCTTGGCAGGGGCTAAGCTCGCTAAGCAAAAGGTAAGAAATCTTGGATTTGGGGTGTTCTTCCACTAGACCGAAGGGTTGCCTCGTGCCTCACCGGCACTCCTGTGGAAAGTTGATCATTTTAGTGAATTGGAGTTTGGTTGTTCCTGTACCAGCTGGCACTTGTTTTAACGTTTCTTTGAGTCCTGGATTAGATGTACCTTTGCTTTATTGCCGGAAGAAGAAACCATGGTCCAATGGAAGATGCCCCAACCTACATCATCCACAGCTCACCCAAGAGGGCCTTTTTCTGAAGGCTGTTGCATGGACGAAGCTGGCATCAGGCTGGGGTGCCATGTTGTCTGCCTGTCCATTTGGTGCTAGGGCCTTTGCCGCCTGGGAGACCAAACATGATAAACATATTGGCCTGTTGGCCACCTGCACACCCATATCCGTGCAGCATAAATTGCTTCTTTCTCAGCGTAGAGAGCATCTTGTATCTGCATAGACTGAGTAGCGGAGCTTTTAGACCCAGCTTCCGGATATGAGTGCGACGAGAGTGCATGTCAGCCCATGAGTCACGCAAGCCGGATGGGATGCCTGCTGCACTGCACACTCTGCTGCAGGGCTTGCCAGCAAGCAGGGAGGAGAATGGAGTTAGAACCGCATCGAACTGTAGGTATTCTGAGACTTTCAGGGTTCCTGAATCAGCGCGGCCACCCCGGCTATAGCCCAAGAGGGCAGCATCTGGGTGGGTTATGTGAGGTAGGCGGAAGCAGAGGGAGGGTTTGCTCACTATGAGGCATGGGAGGTATGTGGCCCCTAATTTCTGTTCGTAAAATTAAGATTTATTAACAAAAAAACTGGACAGCTGCACTTTCTGGGTAATACAAATATATTATCCGTAGCAGGTATAGTATACACCGGAAAGAAAGGGCCTGATTCACAGAAGCCTTTTTCAATGGCGCAATCCCATAGAAAAATGCTCTGTGAATCAGGCCCAACGTCCTTTTCTTGCTACTGAATCATGGTGATAAAACGGATCAGTGAGTCAATGCTCTACCAACAGGGTGATTGTTCAATTATGCATTACTACCTCGGTTTAGATCAGAGCTCTTCCCACAAGCTGCGGTGTGCCGTTCGGATCCAACCTGGCCCCCCTCTCATTTAACCTCGCCTCTGATGCATCTTATTAGACAATACGGGCTGGTCTTTGATAGCTACGCTGACGATAGGCAGCCCATGTTAAGAATTCTAGAACCCAAAGCCAGTCCATTACAGCTGAACCATGGCTTCCTTGCCATTAACTCCTGGATGAGTCAGAGTTTTCTTCAATTTAACATGATCAAATCTGAGATCCTGGTGGTCAGTTCGTACCCACACTTTTGGCAATCATCCTTCTGGGTCACAGAGTAAGGACAACGCCTGCTGCCTGCATCCCAAGTAAGGAGCTTAGGGGTCACCTTTGATGAGGACCTTTCTTTGAAGCTGCTCATAACCTCAATAGTCAAAACAGTTGTTTGGTGCTTGCGGCTCCCCAAATTAATGTTCCTTTTCCTACATCAGACTTAGAGGACCTTGGCTGCAGTGACATTCGTGCTCTGACGAATTGACTGTGCAAATAGTTTCCATGTAGGCCTCGCAGCCATTCTAACCTTTAGGCTGCAAGGCTTGCAAAACGCCGCACCTCGGGCACACCCATGTTCCACTCTCTTCTCTGGCTCGCAGTACATCCATCGGTTGAATGTAAGATTCTTTGTATTGTCCCCCAACCTTTTTACAGCTGTGGACCCAGTTTCATCCTGAATACAATTCAGCACTGCTGCCCTTCTAGGGTACTCGGGTCATCATGAGTGCTACTGTTGGGGACCCCTCTCTGCAGAAAGACTTGAACAGGCAGCGGTTCCATTAATTTGCTGGCACCTTGCTTGTGGAATGCAACTCCCCTGACCTTGTGTGAGAGTTCCAGCCTTCAGGAGCTCAAGAAAATACTTAAGACACACTCTTCAATACCATATTTTGGAAAGAAATAATCACTTTTGGTCTCAGTGTGTGGCCGTTTCCACCCTTTCGCCATGTCAGTGCCATGCGGCACTCGTGGTGACTATGCACTCCACAAGTCGTCCCACCTAACATGCAGTCTGGGACTGGAGCCCTTGTCCTTGTTGCATCGGAAATATGAATGGGCCCTGGCAGATGAAGGCCAGGTAGGAGAGCACTTGAATTAGCCCAAGTTCAAAACTAACTGAGTTGCACAGATTTAAAGGAAAGCAGGAGGGTTGCGGAGGAAGGGGCGTGTGTGCCACTCTTAATCAGAACATGTGTGTTACCAGTTAGGGCAGAGAGTGTTACTATACAAGGTATTCCTTTATGTATGCATTGATTTAATGCATCATACATGTGATAAATATAATTGGCAAATGTAGTTGAGAACACGATCAGCTATGAAAGAAAGTGCATTGTGAAAACATACATATTGCACGTCTCCAGAGTTCACAGAGTTCCCAATGTATGCGATAATCGCATATCCAAGATGATCTACCAAAAAAGGAGTCTACCTGTTTCAAACCATATGCATACTTGTGTGAGGGGCTTCATCAGGTCAATCGGCAGCATTAGATACACTTTTTGGATAGATGATGACCACTGTAACACGTTTGATGTGTGTCTGTCAACTGCATTCAGTGTTAAAAGAGATGCCTTTTGTTGGTTTAGCTTGAGTAGCCTGTGCTGTGCACGGGGAAAAGTGTCCTTATTTCTTTTCGCGGGTGCTTTCCATTGGCGATTCCAATGGTATTCTTTTGCAGCATGTATCCGTAGGGTGTAGAAAACGTCCACTGCCTATAGTTCAGGGACGGTGTGACTGTGTAGCTTCTGTCCCTTTTTGTCAGTCATTTTTGGAAGCTGCTTGCAGGGATTCCATGGAGAAGTCAGCAGCCTTTGGAATCCATGTCCCATCGAATGGACCACATATGAAGGAAGCAGCTGGTAGAAATAACTGATGCAGATACATTTTACACGTAACATGAGTCCCTGAACTAGAGACAGTGCACTTTGGCTACATTCTATAGATCCATACTGCAACAAATTCGCCAGCCATCATTCATGTCCGTGGGGCAAAGACACTAAACAAAAAAAAGCCCTGATTCATGATTGAGAGCATTGGTATTTAAACTGCGTCTAACTATGACTCCCATGATCCCACACCATTGACTATGCTGTCCAGGGTAGATGGGAGATGTAGTCCAAAATATTCCAAAATATATGGAAAGCCAAAGGTTGCAGACCCTTGATTTAAATGCCCAGTACCACCCCAACCCACCGTCCCCATTTCCCTGGAGATTTTAATTGTCAACCTCTATTTCGAGGTTGGAGTCATTCATAAACACTTCATATGTAACCTTCCCCTGCCAGGACCAATTCAATAATAGTCAGTTTATCAAACTCAGGCAAGAGAGAGGGAGCGGGGAGGACGGTGAGAGAGACAGAGAGAGACAGAGAGAGAGAGAGAGAGAGGAAGAGAGAGAGAGAGAGAGAGAGAGAGAGAGAGAGAGAGCCTGCTGTCAGAATCCAAGGCTGCAGGTTACACACACCTCTACTGAACTCTACAGCCGACACACAAGCTCGTTAGCTACCTCATCAGATTACCCTTAACTCTGCCAGGCTTCAAAGTATGTTGGCCGGCTAGTAAAAGCCTAAGTTGTATACATAGTAAAGCCTTACGTTTTTCAGGATCTGGCGGACGGCGGGGGAGTCCGGCGAGTAGAGGACTTTTCCCATCAGAAGGGGCTTCATGGCACTCCAGGCTATTTTGGTTGCAGGGTTGGATTCCAGGCCCTGGATCAGTGCATTACAAAAGGGTGCTGCGTGAGGAGAAAGGATGGGACAAAGGTGTGTGAGGACCATTACGCTTTATTGTTCGACCACTAAGCACAGCCTGGGAATGTACACATTACTCTAGGCCCCAGGACAAGTCGAGCAGTTCAGCGTCGACGCAAAACCAACCTGGTGCTGAAAAGAAGCAGGGACGTGCTGGGCGCTGACACATTGGCTTAACATTGCAAACAAATGGCACTCTCTCTTATTTGTGGCCGGCTGGAAATAAGGGCCGAGAAGTAGCCACTTTCCCCATGAGTGACCTGAACATGCGCACCCTGAAAGGGAAGACATGCAGGCATGATCATGTTTCAATGCTGAGGAATCTCGACCTGGCCATTGTGGGCCACTTTTTGTTGACACAAAGTACTTCCTTTGTTCCTCACATTTTAGCTGTCACAAGTTGGCTTGCCTCTGAAAGGTCCTTTAATTTCTACTGGCAGTATGGGCAACCAACGTGTGTATAGCACACCACATCGAAAAAGCCTGTACGCTGTGCCTGCTATGGAAAGTCTGTCTGGGGTCCCTTCGGGCGCTGCGGATGCTCGATGCAGAAAGGTGTCCGCATGCGATGGGGCAGTGGGGTACAGAGAATAATGACGATACATGCTACCGCTGGTAGGTTAAGGCGCTTGCTGTAGACCTGTCCATGGTGTTGGCTCCACTTGTACAAGTTCCTGATTTTGTTTATAAATGACAGGCACATAGGGAAGGATATCGGCAGCAATTTCTTATTGAATATTAAAGTGCATACATTACCTTGTTCTCCTAATAAATGAGGAAGGGAGAGATTTCCTAATGGATTAACAATCTAAAAACAATGAATCAATACAAATTACATAGACCAACATTTTGGAATGTATAGCAGTCATTATGCATTTTAAATAAGTATGCCGAATACTGTCGAATTCTGTCTACTAGGTTGTGACACCTTTTCCCCCCTTTTAAGACCTCAATGAATGAAATGTCTTCCTCCCTCGTTGATTAGGAGAACAAGGTGATTTATGCACTTTGATATTCATCTTTCGTCTTTCTCTTTCCTCACGCTTTGCACTTTCTTTGCATAATGCACTTTAAATTGATTGTATATTTGGGAAATGATATATGTTGATTACGATTTTTGTATTCACTTATGCAGAAGCCAGCTTAACGCGGTTAAATGAAATGAAGCCATAGACAGAATAAATAAATCAATTTCTGGCAGTATTACACCTTCATTCTGATTACACTTTTGTTTATCCCATATGGGGTTGACATTAAAAGACTTAAGGCTCGATTCACAAAGTGTTTTTCAATGGGCAGTGTCCATTGAAAAGGGCTTTGCAAACCAGGCTTTCTATTTTAAACTTCCTGAGGAAGCTCATTCTAGAGTGCCGGGTGCACTCACAAATTCCAGGGTGGACTCCGCCAATGACCTGTGTACTGTAATCTCAGACAATCAGGGGTGCACTCACAATTTCCAGGGTGGACTTCACAAATGCCGTGGGTACTGTAATATCAGTCAATCAGGGGTGCACTCAATAATTCCAGGGTGGACTCCGCCAATGTCCTGTGTACTGTAATCTCAGAAAATCAGGGGTGCACTCACAAATTCCAGGGTGGACTTCACAAATGCCCTGTGTACTGTAATCTCAGCCAATCAGGGGTGCACTCACAAATTCCAGGGTGGATTCCGCCAATGTCCTGTGTACTGTAATCTCAGAAAATCAGGGGTGCACTCACAAATTCCAGGGTGGACTTCACAAATGCCCTGGGTACTGTAATCTCAGTCAATCAGGGGTGCACTCACAAATTCCAGGGTGGACTCCGCCAATGTCCTGTGTACTGTAATCTCAGTCAATCAGGGGTGCACTCACACATTCCAGGTTGGACTCCGCCAATGTCCTGTGTACTGTAATCTCAGTCAATCAGGGGTGCACTCACAAATTCCAGGGTGGACTCCGCCAATGCCCTGTGTACTGTAATCTCAGTCAATCAGGGGTGCACTCACAAATTCCAGGGTGGACTCCGCCAATGTCCTGTGTACTGTAATCTCAGTCAATCAGGGGTGCACTCACAAATTCCGGGGTGGACTTCACAAATGCCCTGTGTACTGTAATCTCAGCCAATCAGGGGTGCACTCACAAATTCCAGGGTGGACTCCGCCAATGTCATGTGTACTGTAATCTCAGAAAATCAGGGGTGCACTCACAAATTCCAGGGTGGACTTCACAAATGCCCTGGGTACTGTAATCTCAGTCAATCAGGGGTGCACTCACAAATTCCAGGGTGGACTCCGCCAATGCCCTGTGTACTGTAATCTCAGTCAATCAGGGGTGCACTCACAAATTCCAGGGTGGACTCCGCCAATGTCCTGTGTACTGTAATCTCAGTCAATCAGGGGTGCACTCACAAATTCCGGGGTGGACTTCACAAATGCCCTGTGTACTGTAATCTCAGTCAATCAGGGGTGCACTCACATAGTCCAGGGTGGACTCCTCCGATGCCCTGTGCAGTGCAATCTCAGCCAATCAGGGGCAGACTCACAAATTCCAGGGTAGAGACTGCCAATGCCCTGCACACTGGAATCCCAGTTAATCTGGTGCAATGGCATCAGACCATTGAAAATGTAAGGAAGGATCCCTATTGCTTGTGGACTGTCAAGAGAGGTGTTGATCGATCCATCTAAAAGGTCACTTCACTGTTTCCTTGTACTCCAGCATATCACCTTAAAAATACTCTCACATTTAAATGTCTTCATCGTTTAGTTCCAGCCTATCTCCCCAGGAACATTCAATGTGCACCCTGCCCCACGAACATTGACCAGCGAATAAACTAATTCTGATAAATCTACCCTCTAAGTCCAAGACCAGAGGGGATCAGCGATCTGCAGTTTAGGATCCATGCCTCTGGAACGACTTGGCTGCAGAAGTCCTAGAATTAACGTCATCATGGCCTTCCATAGGGCATTACAAACTCATGCTTTCTCCTATTGTTAGCTCGATCTTTCTCTTTTCACTTCTGGATCAATGGTGTCGGCGAGTCATTGTGCCAAGATGCCCCTGACTACGCAGTACTCATACCTGTACACACCCCACTCACTTTAGACAGAGTGACCACAACGAGGGCCAATGCCCATAGGCACTTTCATTAAAATATTTCACACTGGTATATTGTTAACGAACCATGCTTATGAATTCCCACAGTGCTGGTTATATTTCATAGCCGCTGCGTGCAATAGTTTTCGAGCAGTGGTCACTGAATATACTCTTCATTATATTTGTATGGATTCTTGTCTTCTCTCTATTCCTATTTTATCACTTTCCTTTTCTCCCTCTCGTTGGTTCATTTTTTTTGCCTCTTTCCTTCTGGATTTTTTCCATTTTCGTTATACGGCCCAAATCACCCTTCCTGAGCTTGTTACCATCAGATCTGAACAATGGTGAGATTTTCATATGCAGTTTCTTCGTTCACGTAAGTGCAACAAAATAATATTTTTCTTTTACACATTTATTGCAAAATGAAGCACCCACGTTCACAGGTAGAACACATAGAATATTAGTTGTAGACAACTATTTGGATTTAGAACTTAATTTGTTGCACAAAATATGGGTGGGTGAAGGTATTCAGCCAGGGGCCAGATTACACAAACTTTGCACCAGTGAAAGTACAAAGTTACGCGGCACCCTAGTGCCAAAAACATTGGGCCATATTAGAAAACCTTTTCACCATGACAAGTCCAATTTTGCATGGCATTAGCACTAGGGCAAAGTTTGCCCTTGGGCAGAAGAATATTCATTCAGTGCATTTTTGCACCAGCAGTATTATCACCTGGGGCAAACTGCCCTGGTGCAAAAATGCATTGAATGTGTATGTTTTGTGCACTAAGGCTATGGGCCTCATTACGAGAAGTGCGCTAAAAACGGTGTCATTACCGGCATGGAGGAACTAGCGGGTCTGTGCTCGTTTGACACCGCTAACAGCGGCTGATTACGAGTGCGCGAGCACACCCAAACCCCCATGCCAGTAATGGCCATAACGCCATGCCGCTAAACGCCCTCCAACCCCCCGATAGCGCCATCACGGGACCGGCCGATACCGCCTCCGCCTAGGAGGCACCACCTAATACCGACCCGGTAATAACATCATGCTAATACCGGGCTCGTAATACCGGATGTAACGACATCGCATCGGAACGGGAAATGCACCGGTCGCCATCTTTAAAAACACAATCCATTGCAATCCTCCCAAACCACCAGTGTTGCACAGGAGATACCAGGGCCTTTCAAATCAACATGTCTAAGGCAACCAGAAAATCCAACCCCCGCCTGCGCAAGAAGCGTTTCTCTGATTAGGAACTTAACACGGACACCCTTGCCACCCATGCTGAGGAGATAAACACCGACAACCTCAAAAGGGAGGCACAGCAGAGGAAGAAGGAGATATGGGAGGAGGTAGCCTGCAAAGTATCTGCAGTCGCACCACACCACGGACAGTCAAAGACTGCAAGAAAAAGTGGGATGACCTCCGCATTAGGGTACGCAACATCCTGGCCAGCAATCGGAGGGAGGCCATGGCCACAGGCGGGGGTGCCCACTTCCCAACAAATTCTAATGCGCTGGGAGGAGACATGTAGTACTTTCATCCAGATGGAGTCTATCGAGGGCTTCGGGGAGATGGAGACGGGTGCCACAACATCTGGAGATGGAGGTGAGTGACCCTGCAGACCCCAGTAGGGCAAACCATGATGTAGCACAAGTGATCTGGAATAGAGCCTAGGCAAGGAAATGCATGTCCCAACACACACACATCAACATGTCCATGTACAGATGGAGGCCCAAACCCTGCCACACTGGAATGCATGCTGAGTGCCAATCCCATTACCAACAGACAGCCAACTCACAAGGACCATTCCCATGTCATACATCACACAAACCCCAATACAACAGCATGCCACCTGCCATGCAGCATTCCTGAATTGAGACTTCATGGCAAATTCCAAAATGCCTCCCTTCAACCTACCCTGTGTGACACACCTGTAAAATATGAATGCATGATAAATGAAAATCTGCACAGCACCATATAATGCATCTTGCATGTAACACCATTACTGATGCCCTGCATCTCTTCTACCCCCCCAGGCACTGATGGAGAAGATGGCAGTGAAGATCCAGCCACAAGGGCATCCATGTCCCGGACCAAAACAACTGCCACTGGCAAAACCACCTACGGGGCAGCCTCGCAGCCCACACTACAAGCCAGGGGGACTGCACAGGCCATGCCGACACATGAGGGCCGCAAAGCTACAGATGAGACCGGAACCACAGAGCTGGCAACACCAGCGGAAGGGGAGGCCAGTGGCACCCATTCTGCAGCAACAAGTTCCGTAGGCGAGGCAGCAGCCACAGCCCCACTGAGCGACCTCGACATTGGAGGGGAGGAGTATGTGGATGAGGAGGGCCTAATCCATGTGGCAAGTCCACACACCCCAAGCCCCCTGTCCACCCCCCAACCCCACACTCAGGCCACACCCTCCAGCACCATTGCGGATCCTGCATTCCACAGTTCCGACCTCAGCACCACCCCCGAGGCCTGCCCTGCAATTGGACGCCCGGCTGCAGCACCCACAACCTCTGCTGCTTCCACTGACTTTGGGGCACGCCTATAAAGGGTGGAGGCAAGGCAGGACTCCATGCTGGAACTTGTTCGGCAATATGTCACTGAGGGAGAGGACACAAGGCGAGAGATTGCGCAGGCCATTGCAGGGAACACTGCTGCCATAAATACCTCTGCGTTCCTGATGCGCAACAGTCTGGGGGCCGTCCCGCAGGTCCTGACCGCAATACTGCAACATATGCAGCAGCAACAACCGGCGCCACCCGTGCCAATCACTACGACATCCACCACATCCACCACACCCGCATTCTCTGCACCCTCCAGCCCTGGGCGACAGACAAGGCGTAGTGCGAGGCAGTCGGAAATGCTTCCCCCGGACACTAAGAAAGCATGAAAATAGTGTGGGACAATAATGGGAGTAGGGGAGGTGGTGTCAGTGGTGTGTAGGGGAATAAGGGGGTGTTCATTGGGGGTATGGGCTGTTCATGGGGGGTATGGGGAGTTCATTGGGGTATGAGGAGTTTTGGTGTGTTGAGGGGGGAGAGGGGAGAGGGGAGGGCATGTGAGTGGTGGAGGGGTGAGGCACTTTTCTATAGTTTACATTAATACACCTGTTGTGTAAAAAATAATTAATGCCTGGACATTGTTCATTTCGTGTGTATTCATTTTATTCATGACAGTGCACAGTGCCCAACTCCCCACATTCCCTGTGTGCATGTCCACATGGACCCAGTGTTCAGTGTATTACTGACACATATCCATCAACGTCCCTGTGGGTCCGAGGTATTTGTCAATCAGTGATTGGCGTACAGCACGGCCATCTTGTGCATCACATACTGGCAGGGGTGCTGCTTCTCCTCCATCTTCATCCTCATAATCCTCACCCGGTGCATGCATGTCAATGTCAGGTGGCAGTGGTACATTTCTCTGGACGCACATGTTGTGCAGCATGACACAGTCCATGGTGATCTTTGCCACCTTCTCTGGCCTATAAAGGAGTGCTCCACCAGACCTGCTTAGGCAGCGGAATCGTGCCTTTAACAGGCCAAAGGTCTGCTCAATCACAACACGGGTACTGGTATGAACCCGATTGTACTCCTCTTAATGGCTGTTGCGTGGGTTCCACACGGGGGTAAGTAGCCACGGCTTCAAGGGATATCCTCCATCACCTGCATGGGAGTACAGAGAGGTCTGTGTGAGTCATTCTGAGCTGCCACCTTCAGGATTCACAGCCATGGCCGCAGCTATTTGCTGTTGACATGCACGTGTCCCTGTATGTATGCACAAAGATTATTTGGATGCCTTGTATACTGCAATATGGTCTGCTAGTCTGGATGGCGTTGTACAGATGATGCAGGGTGTTAACTTGCATGCTGATGCGGATGTACTGTGGATGCGCAGCAATGTCTTGCCTCCCATGATTGCAGTTTATGTTACACTGTGCCTAATCACACTAGCCACATTGGCACAGTTGTAATCATGTTCAGTCATGCATCGCTTGACAGACCTATGGTGGCCTGGTTGTGCGTCTTACATGTTGTCATTGATGTACGGCATTGGTCCAATGTGTGGCAGTGATGTGTCATGTTCGGGTTGGGGGGTTCAGGTCAGAAGTGTTTAGCTCTGAGTGCATTGTCCACTCACTGCCCATTCCCACCCAGGTGGAGTATGCATCCACCCACATCACCACCCCGATGCACTGTCATGGGCCAGTCAGGCAACTCACCAAGCAGCCAGGTATGTCGTCCAGCATGTCGCTCCATGTGACGGGGTAGCGTGGAGTTACGCAGCACCATAGAATCATGTGTCGATCCAGGATATCGGGCACAACAATGTGTGATGATCTTGCTGGAGTCACATACCATCTGCACATTGATGGAGTGGTATTGCTTGCGATTGCGGTATAACGCCTCTATGGCATGAGGGACTACCAATTCAACATGGGTGAAGTCGAGGGCACCGACGCAATTGGGCATGCCTGCCAGTGCATGGAAGCCTATTTTGGTGTCGGCAATCTCCTATGCAGTCCGTGGTAGGGATATGTGGGTGCTAGCGTGCCTCAGGAGGGCACCCAGCACTTGGGTCAGCATGCGTGAAAAGAGTGGTTGTGACAGGGCTTTAAGTGGGGTAAGAAATCGAGGGGAGGCCCTCATTTGGGGGCGTGGCTTGTGGGAGGGGCGTGGCCTAAAAAGTACGCAAATCGTAGGGTATACACACAAATATATATAAATGTTATATATTTGTGTGCGTGCCTTACTATGGTTTGTGTACTATGCAAGCCATCTTTTCTAAACATAGAAATATGTAACATGTCCAGGTTCGCCGAGGGTTAAAGACGCCTCGGCAACCTGGGGAAACAAAGGGACGGTAACTGCCTCTGGTGACCTCTCGCGCGAGGGGTCACCAGACGCAGTTACTATGACTGACGGAAGTGGCAGCCAGTCACAGCGTCGCTGTGGCTGGCTGCCACTTCTGTCAGCTTGCCTGACTTCATTGCAGGCGCATTTCCCGTCGCGGCCCTCGGCCGCAACGGGATAATGCATCCTGCGATTCCCGCCAATGTTGCGGTAGGACGGGGGCCCCGGCAGGCCCCGGCCCACTTTAAGCACTGGGTTGTGATATACCATGCAGCTGTCCCACTGTGTGCTGGTAGGTGCCTGTGGCCAGGAAGTGGAGCACAGACACCACCTTTAGTAGGGGGGGGATGGCAGTGCATATTTCAATGAGGCTGACAATGTCGTCATGTATCATGTCCACAATGGTGGTGATGGTGGCGCGGTCCAACCGGTACAGGGTGTGGATCTGCTCAGCGGTTAGATTGAATGGACTGGGTCTGATGCGAGGGATTGGTGGCTGCCTACGAGGTACTACTGGCTGCACTGGTGGTAATTGCTGGGCCTGTCTCACCCTCCTTCTGCTCCTGCTCTCCTCTGTGCTGCCTGTTGTTGCTGCAGTAGTTGTTGTTGTAGTTGCTGTTGTTGCTGTAGTTGTAGTAGTACAGGCATGTCCTCCAGCCCCATGATTGCAACAGCTAGTGGTATCATTTTGGTGTGGGAGGGGGTGTGGTGTGTGGGTGTACTCCTTTTATGCTGGGACATGCTCCATTGACTCCACCTGTGGTGATTGTGTGCACTTGTGGCAGTTGCCTTCACTGCAGGTTGCTATTTACGGGTGGTCCATGATGCCTGTATTAACGTCATCGTGCAGGCCCTATTTACCGCCTTCGGGATGCCGGTAAGTGCATGCCCGCGTTACTTGTGATGTCCTCTTATTACCGGCATCCCGGTATTTCCTCTGGGAAGGGGCGCGTGTACGCGCACAAGCCGGTATGAAGGGGCACGGTACAGGCGGTGGCGGTATTGGCGGGTTGTCGGGTCATAATGGCCTGGACCCGTTAACGATGCCGGTAATACCATTCCGTCTTCCTATTTTCATTACCTCCATTCTCGTAATGAGGCCCTATGTTTTTCCTAGTGTGTATTCCATGAAATATTTCACTTGTCACAGTGCAAATGTTTTCTAATATGGCCTCAAGGGTTTTTTTTTTTGAAGCTGGCTAGATTGTGGGGTACAGAGCCTAGGGACGCGGCTTCCCAACTTGACCACTTTGTGAGATCCTAAACAAGTAACTTCATCTCCCTGTACATTATCTGCCAGCATTCAGAGCACCTTAACAGAGGTTATTCCCTGGTACTAGGCACTCTATAAACCATGTGAACAAAAGAACTGTGCAGGCTCACTAATTAACAAGATAACTCCGTGATAATCCTACAGTGTTTAAGAAATTCATTTGAGAAGATAGGTTTTCTAAAACTACTTTTGTGTGGAGAGTGTGGGCCATTTAGACATCTTCTTACTCGGAAGTGTAGGTTATGCTACGAAGAGATATTGTGGTAAAATGTTCATATGTGGCTAGAGCCTGCAGTTGCCATCTTGCATAGGGACACTAATGATGATGGCACGTGGGTTTCCAAGGGAGGTTTGTGGTTAAGCTTCACAGAACGTGCAGGCATGCACACTTCCGCGCTATGTTCACATCGTGTGTCTTCTGCACTGAAAACACTGCATTGGTTCCCAGAGAATGAATTGTTAAAATAAAATAGTGCTCTACATTTGTATCAGCATAACAAATATTTAAAGGAATAAAATAGTTTCTTTGGTATCTTTAACCTTTATCCAGGGACGTCATTTCACCAAAATGCCAGGGGTAGCGGAAGTTACATCACATGACCCTTGACCTCTGATGACATCACAGGAGTGATGTTATTTGACCCCAACCTAAAGTGATATCGCGGGAAGCGCTGGAATACAATCTTTCACCCTTTGACAAAACAGGAAGTGACATCACATAGCATTGTTCCTAAGTAAACAACGAAAAATATGGTTACGATATCACTATAATGTGATGTACATTTCATACAAGAATGGATCACCATATGTATTGTTAAGATCAGTGTGCATAGACCCATATTACCAAATTACTGTGAATGCAAGCAGACGTCCATGGCCAAATGATAATGATGTGCTATTATATAGCACTTACGCTTAAGCGCTTTATATAGAAAAATATACACCCAACATCACCCAACCTGTGTTGGTACTCATTTATGGACCTCAGAAGGATAAAAGGCTGAGTTGAGGTGTTTAAGAACAGACTAAATCAGTGACTCACCCCCTGAAGTGTGCCTGAAATAATGACTCTAGCATTTACTGATAGAATTGCAGAAAGACACATTATTTAGTATTCCTATTCTTTCTTATTTAGTGTCAGTGCTGAAAGCGTTAGACTTGTGGCGCCCGGTTCATTTTTTTTAAGAGGCCTGAACAAGAAAGCCAAACACTCCAGAAGTAAAGAGCCACATGGTGCTGGCCACAGCCCTGGAGCTCGAATTACAAAAAAAAAAAAGAATCATTTTTTATTTCTTTTTCTTTTTTTTAGGGCTAGCAAGGGAGACCACAGGGGAAGCAAGGGAGACCTCAGCGGTTGCAGTTGCGACCTTTGGCGACCCCTAAATGACGTCCCTGCCTTTATCTCTTTCTGTGGATATCACTATTATATTTTCCTTGAGAAGTCTCTTTTACTCTTTGTGAGCTGTTTGGGTCTTTCACTTACGCTTTCTGTGCAAGTCTTTACTTCTATGGCAAGACCGTAGGCAAGCATTATTCTTCTCTTTCCTTATTAGAAGCTTAAGCGGCCAGATTTAAGAAAAACATAAATAGTAAAATTACTGCTTAACTGACGCTTGTTTGCTGAAAATGTCCAACCTAATACGAACCAACAAAGCCCAAACATAAAACAACTACATTTTCCAATTGACTTTGTACTGCCTCTGCTATGTCACCACCCACATTGAACTCAACCCTCCAATCAAGTCCATGTAAACTTATTTAGAGCCTCTTACCTCCTTTGTTCTCCCTCTTTCTTTGCTGCTCGAGCAAAGCAGTGCCTAAGCGGGGAGTTTTTATGCTGTGGAACTAGCATTTGGCCCCAGCACCCTCACAGCGAGGCGACCAGACCGGGAGCAGAAGCACTCTGCGCCGCATGGCCTCTGAGCGTCGACGCACTCACGCGATGAAAGAGCGAAAGGCGGGCCTCACCTGAGAGTGAAGGGACTCTGCGCTTGCAGGCACAGAGCACCGACGCACCCCCACAGTCCACGGAAACCAGCAGAAAGGACCTGCTCGGACCTGCGTGCAGCTCGGATCTCCCAGGAGCGTGGGGGGCATTGCAAGCCGGGCACGCCGGTGGTTAGCTTGCCTCCACTACTCCATCTCCTGTCATACACTTCCCCTTCCTCTTTCAGAAGTCAACAGAAGCTGAGCTGAGTGGTTCGAGAATGGACGGAAAAGGGGCCTCAGGCTTGACAACAGCTTGGCCTTATTAGAGATGGACCACAATTATCGTGGACAGGGATCGCCACTGTGGGACCGCGAATAGTCAAAAGATGAAAAGGCCTGCCCCAAGCAGGACCTTGCCTTGGCAGCCAGCTTTATCGTAGAGACCACAATTAAAAAGGCTGTCTCGGATATGCTTGTCCCTATAAAGTTGAGGTTAGACAACATGGAAGTTTACATAAGGAGCACCTAAGATGAAGGGAAAGCACACAGGGGGTAGCACAATGGCCCAGAAGAGGAAAGAGTACTGTCAGACACCCGCAGACCAGAGGCTACCAGATGCAAAACCGTTGGCCCTGTCAGATGCCTTTGGTAGGCTCAAGAAAGCTTTTCTGGAAAAGAAGGGCATCTCTTACGGCGCTAGACCCTCTTGTCCAGAGGTAGATAAATTGCTTTCAGATGGAGATGGCCCGTCATCGGCAAGCAAGGAAGCCTGAGAGGAGTCTGCAGGATCCCAGCAAGTGAGCCCTATGGTATTGAATCAGTTTCGGCCTAACACAGAACCTGGCACAAGCACGTCTCAACGTGTGGCGGAGGAAGGGAAGCATGCACCCAAAGTCCTCAGAATGGTCCCCCTCCCCTAGATTAGTGCAGTACTTTAAAAAGAGTCTCCAAAAAGCATTGGACAAAGAGGTCAGGAGCAGACTCAAAGCGGAATGCCCAAGTCCATAGATTGATGGAAAAGTGATGGCCAAGCCCGAGCTGGACGCCAGGATGATCACCTTCCTGAAAAAATCATCCAAAGACCAGAGAAAGTATAAGATTGACAGGGCTGGGAAGGAATGCCTGGATACGTTACTGGACGTCGCCAGTCCACTGGCAAAAATTCTGGACCTGCCAGAGGAGGCCATAGATACAGGCAACACTATTGACCTGCTCATGCTAGCGGGATGATTCTTGGGCAATGACAATTGCACCATCTCTGCTTATTAAGATAGACCCTAAGTAGCGGTAACTATCCTCCTGAGAATCAGGCCCGCAGCCCAAAGCCTGCTTTTCAGCGACTCCTTCGCCAAGGAACTGTCAAAAGTTGTCAACACATTTACGGCCCTGGATAAGGCCCAGTCGTCAATTAAGATGGTTTTCTCATTCAAGATTTTTGGGAGGTCCAGAAAAGGCAGGGACTGTTCCTATGGCTACTGCACGCTGGATAGAAGGTCCCAGCAGATCCACTCATTGAGTCATTACTGATGAGACCAAAGAGCAGACATTTTCTTCCCCACCTGAGGCAGACGTCTCGCAAGGCAGCCACCACAGCCTGCAGGTGGGAGCGAGTTGCGCAGAGCCGGCACCACCCATTTTGATAGGGGGCAGGATGGTGCATTTTGTGCAGGCTTCGGACACCTTATCAAGTGATGTGTGAGTCAGAGAAACGATCACAGGTTTCCACCTAGAATTGTTTGCCGAACCAGCACAGGCACAGCTTCCCAGATTGATAGCTATGCCGACGGCGGACTGCACAGCTCTAGACATAGAAGTGGGCAAATTAGAATGAAATGGGCCGATCCAGCTGTGCAAAGGTCAACAGCCGGGTTTCGTCAGCTGCTTCTTGCTAGTGAGAAGAAAAGGGAAAGGAAGACCGGTCATCCACTTGAAGAACCTGAAGGGGTATATTTTATACACGCACTTCAAAATGGAGGGCATTCACATGCTCAGGGACATCCTCCTACTTAAGGTCTGGTGGATCCATCTAGACTTGAAGGACACATACCTCACAGACCCGATTTTTTTCACCACACGGGTGTTTCCTTCAGTTTTTGGTGGTAGGCTGTCCGTACCCTGGGCTTTCACCAAGTTAATGAGGCCAGTCATAGCATCCCCTAGGTCAGGGGGTCAGGCTGATAGTATACCTGGACAACATTATCATCATGTCACAGAGGAACGCTTTGCTGAGGGAACAAGCATAGTCAGCAGTAGACCTTCCTCCAGAGCTTCGGATTCCTCATAAACTTGGAAAAAGCAAAACTAACCCCCTTGCGATGCCTCGACTTCATTTGGTTTCTAGTGGACATGGAAGAGAGCCTTATAAGACTCCCTCACAGAGAGAGATTCGGATTCTCTTAAGAAAAGACACAATATCACTGCAAGAGTTGGCAAGAGTGATAGGTTTACTATCCTCTTCCATTCAAGCTATATTTCCTGATCCATTACATTACCAGGAGCTTCTGAGGCTCAAGGGCACTCATTAACGGCGCAGTCTATTGTATACGCAGTGCGCAGTTCTATCTCCCAGGGTGAGGAAAGAACTGGTATGGTGGCTGACCCATATGGAGACCTGGAATGGCCGGGCGATATTTGGGTCTGCGCCAGATCTCATCATAGAGTCGGATGCTAGCGGGAAAGACTGGGTAGTGAGATGCAGGCCTATCTCCACAGGGGGAAGTGGTCTTCTCGCAAACTGGAGCTTCACATAAACTGTTTAGAGCTTCTAGCAGGGTCTTTCATGATTTGTTCCTTCGCCAAGGTCAGAGCAAGCTGCTGCATCCTCCTAAAGATGGACAACATATCAGCAGTGAGATACATCAACCATCTAGAAGGGACCAGGTCCAAGCCTCTGGCAGAGTTAGCCAAGGATTTTTGGCACTTCTGTCTGCAACGCCAAGTCCTGGTGAAAGCGGAGTATATGTCTGGACTGGCAAACACAGTGGCGGATTGGAATCCCAGGTTTTGGTGGACTACAGCAACTGGAAACTGCACAGGCAGACTTTTCACCATCTGCTGCACAAATGGGACCCTCTAGAGATGCACCTTTTTTGGCCTCCCTGCTGAATATGCAACTACCAGAATCCTTCAGTTGGAAGCCGGACCCAGCAGGGAAGGGGGTGGATGCTTTTCCACAGCCCTGATCGACAGATTTGAGCTACGCATTCCCTCCATTCATTCTTCTTGCGAGGACTCTGGTGAGGTCTGTCAGAAGCAAGCAGAGCTCGTCATGATAGCCCCCGTATAGACCTTTCAAGCCTGATTTCCACCTCTTGTGGAACCTTCCTCAGATTTTTTGATCCTAGTACCCCCCATGATACATCCATACTCCTGTCCGGTCCGAGCGGGGAACAGCATCTTCTCATTCTGAATGGTGGGACGTTGTCCCTGGCGGCTTGAAGGATTTCAGGTCAAGGTGGAGAGTCCCAGGCATTTTGGACAAAGCCATTACCATCATCAAAGACAGCGGGCCCCTTCCACTTTGAAATGCTACGCTATTTCCTGGGCAGCCTGGATGCACTGGTGCATGGGGGCGGGATACCCATCCGCTTTAAGCCTCTCTAGCAGAAGTGCTTAATTTCCTGAATGAACTTTCCGACCAAGGTTCTTTTTTTTAATGTATTTTTATTATTTTCCATAAGATACAATACAAACCAAAACTCTGCCCCTCGCCCCCCTGCCAGAGGTAAGTCCATCCTTCTTTGTCATAGTGTGTCCCTTAGTTGTTCATAGAATGTCCAAAATTCTTATCTTATGAGGGCACCATTGTAATATACAGTCAGTCTGTAGTTACGTCAATACCGTACCCCAGTCCTGTTTAAAAGCACCTTGAGCTCCCTGGATCGTATATATGTTACCCATTCCAGTGAGACAAAAGACCATACTTTACAAAGTCAGTCCTGGTTTGTGGGGCTCTGTTGTTGTTTTCACAGTTGAGCTATCACCAACCATGCCGCTATTAGAATGTTCATGAAGCCCTTTCTTCTGGTTCCTTGATTAAGTTCTGAATGATGGATCTTACAGGCCACACATCCACACTCTTTTGTCCACCTGTTCAATCCCCTGAAACATCCCTTGCATCTGTGATTTCGCTTCCTCTCAGAAAGGCTGCAAGAGCAGCCCATCCCACCAAATATGAGCCCAGTCTCCTGCAGCCTCACAGCCTCTCCAGCAGTGATGCGATACTGATGGATACTGATGGATACATTGCATGCAGTCTTTCCAGTGTGTAGTGCCACTGAAATATCACTTTGTACCACATCTCGCTCAATTGCACAAAGCGTGTTAGTCTCGGGACTGTTTACCACAGGTGAGCCCAGTGTTCTTCCGAAATGTTGTCCCCTAATGTTTTTCCCATCTCTTCATGTATTTTCATTGGACTTGGGGTGTGTCGTCATTAAGAAACCTGTATAGTGTAGAAACCAGTCTCTTCGATCCCCTATGGGTTGTGATATGTACTTTGAACGGGGTCAGCTGTTGCATGGCAGCTGCTTTAATGCATGGGTCTGTTAGCCAGTGCTTCAACTGATTGTACTTAAATCTATCCCCTTCCTTCACCCCAATATCTCATATGCATTCTTCAAACGTCTGTAGGGTCTGTCCATGAAACATGTCCCAGATCTTCAAGCATCCCACCCCCTTCCACACTGTATATGCTCCTTTTCCCATTCCCGGTGGAAAATCCGGATTCCCAAATATTGGGAAGAATGGAGAGGGGGTTACTGAAAGGGCCCCCGTTCCACTGCTGAGTCCCACACTCCACCCCCCACCCCCGCTATTCCAATGACCCAGACATTGGGGTGTCTATGCCATTTACTTAGCCACAAGAGCATAGTGAGGGGTGATCCCACCACTGCCCTGTCCTGCCTGGCCCATATTTTCTGTTGCGCATCAGTAAACCATTCCCTCAGAACCCGTAACTGTGCTGTTTCATAGTACCTATAGAAGTGAGGAAGTGCCAAGCCCCCTTATTTCTTGGCGCCGTCAAAGTAGACATTGCTACCCTGGGGGATTTATTTTCCCAAATATATGAAAATAAGAGTTTCATGAGGGTGCTAAAGAATGTCCTTAGAACCTGGGTAGGAAGCACCTGAAAATAATACAGAAGGCTAGGTAATATTATCATCTCTATTGTCGTCATCCTCCCTAACGAGGAGATCCCAAGAGGGTTCCATTTCATTAGATCTGCCTTAATATTGATGAGTAATGGAAGGTAGTTCACACCATACACTTGTCCTAGAGTTCTTGTGAGTGTAGTTGTGAGGTACAAGATTCCTTTTTCTGCAATCTTCAAATGTGTTTGGGAACTCAGCTTATTTAAATTGTCTGGTTGGGTTCACAAGTTCAGAATCTCTGATTTCTGCCTGTTGACTTTTAGTCCCAATACTGCCCCAAACCCTTCTAGTTCTTCCATCAAGGCCGGCACAGTTACCCGGGTTGGATAAGGCTATCAGCATGTCCTCTGCAAATGCTATTTCCTTGTGTTCCTCTCCCGCCATTTCGATCCCCTTTATTTGAACTGTGTTGCGGATCCTAGCTAGAAGTGGTTCTAAATAAATAGCGTACAATAAGGGGGACAAAGGGCATCCTTGCTTGGTGCCCCACCCAATTGTTATTTTGTTGGACAGGGTCCCATTTACTGCTAGTCGAATCATAGGAGACCTGTAGATGGCACGAACCATCTGTAGAAACTCTATACAAAACCCCATATGCTCCATAGTGCAAAATAAAAAGGACCATTCAACTCTATTGAATGCTTTTTCAGCATTGATGGAAACCAGCAACACCGGTTTCTGCACCTTGGTCATTTGCTCTATCAGATGGCATATTCTCCAAGTATTATCGTGTGTCTGTCTCATGGGTATAAACCCTGATTGGTCTCGATGTATTAATTATGGCAGGGACAGTCTACGTGCCAGAATTTTTGTATAAAGTTTAGCATCGAGATTAAACACTGCTATGTGTCTGTATGAACCTGGAGATGAAACATCACCATTTTGCCTTCGTTCATAGATGGCGTGATGGAACCCGTTGATTTAAATGTGTAGTTTAGTGAGCCGAGGGGCTAAGATGTCTTGGTACTGTTTATAGAAGCATGCTGGGTACCAGTATGGGCCCGGGCCTTGTTCCTTGGCAGCGATCGGACCACCATTTTTACCTCTTCCTCCTGTATGTCCTTCCATAGATATTCTCTTTCCGCTCTGAAATTTGTGGTAGCAGGACCATTGCCAAGAACTCTTCCTGCTTATCGCTCGAGGGGTTATCCGTACTATACAAAGACTGATAGTACTCCTGAAATATTTCCCCAATGGCCTCATTTGTTGTCTGTACATCCCCCATTTTATTTTGGAGTTTCATGATCACTTGAGAACGTACTTTGACCTTCAATTGTCTGGCCAGCAGCCTATCCGCTTTGTTGGCCTTCACATAGTATCATTGTGTAGTGTATATTAAGGCTTTCTCGGCCTGTTTCGTATGTAGTGCTTCCAACTGGCCCTGAGTATGTTTGTTTCAAAGCCCTCTGCAGCTTTTTATCTGGCCGTCAGACAGTTTTCTTGTATGTCTCTTAGTTTTCCCTCTAATTCCACCTCCCATATCCGCCTTTGTTCATTCCTCGCTGCTTTAATATCTATTAACTGGCCCCTTAGGACCACCTTAAATGCATTCCAAACTGTTTCTGGTGTTGTGTCTGGGGTCTCATTCTCTGCAAAATACAGCTCTATCCTGTCTCTAATTGACGCAACCAGAATCTGATCCTGTAGTACTTCTGATGGGAACTTACACTTCCAGGTACCCCCCCGGGCATTCCCAAGTGATAAAGACATCGACAACGGGGCATGGTCCGATAAGGAGATGGACCCCAGTTCAACGTTGTTCACTTTCTCAACCAAGCGAGTAGAGACCCAGACGTAGTGAATCCTAGAGAGGGAGGAGTGCACATGTGAATAGTACGTATATCCCTGTGCCTGCCCCTTTAGTGCTTGCCAGACATCATGGAAGGACAGCGTGGTCATTTTCATTTTTAGAGCCTTTACTTGTTGTGTCGCCCGGGAGCTCCTATCTAGCTAGGGGACCCAGGCCATTTTGAAATCTCCTGCCAGGATTTTGTCCCCTCTGGCGAAGCCTTCCAATCTCGACATCACCCCCCTCATAAACCCATCCTGGCCTGAGTTGGGAGCATATAAAGTGGCTAGTGTTTAATTGTAGGAGTCTATGATAACATCCAAAAAGAGAGACTTCCCTTCCGGGTCACAATGGGACTCCATGACCTGCATCCCCAGTCTTTCATGTAGTGAACTGAGTACCCCCACTGTTTTATCACATGCATTTGCTTGGTAAAGTTACGAAAACCCCCTGATCCTCTGGTTCCCTTTGTCCCGTTTCCTTATGTGGGTTTCGTGATACATAACGATATCTGGATTTTCTACCCTCAAGAGCCCTTCTAATTTCTTTCTCTTAAGTGGGGTATTCAAACCCTGTACAATAAACATCAATACCTTAAGGGTTTTCATCGTAACCATGAACCCGGGATGCTCCCAATAACAACTGACTCTCCACCTCTGCAATAGTCCCCTCTGGCGACCTCCCCCTCCCACTTCCCTTCGCCAGCATTCCCCAAATTTCCCAACCTCCTAATACTTTAAATGTTCCCCGACTGCTCCCTCCCCCTCCCACCCAATCCCAACACCCCCTTTCCCTGAGTAGGGCTCAGGTACCTAAGACCGCTTGGGCGTATTGCCCTCCGCGCCTAGCCCTCACATATTCCCAGAGACGTGTCATGGGGAGTGAAAAATCCCACTCTTGAATCCCAAGTCCACCACTCCCAAAACATATCCCCTCGGGCTGCAGTCTAGATACAGACATGCATTATTCTTACCCCTGTGCGGTGGGAAAACCCTCTTCAGGGTGCCAGTGCTCGTCTGCTTTTCATCCTTCCTAGTGTACTTCAAAAGGAGGTATTCCATTGTGCCGGGCTCACAGCCCGTCTTCATGTCTCACCATCACCCGTGCCTTTTTTCGCTACTTTTTTCCATTCACATGGCATCCTGCTTCCTCTTACTCTACTCTTTTCTGAAGTGTGGATTGAGCGAGATACTGGTGTAATACTACTTTCACTCCATTGATTCTAGTCAGGCCCGAAGACCTTGCCGCCCTCAAGATTTGCTCTTTCTGGTGTACGACGTTATTGCTGCCAAAACATCCCTGGGTCGTGAGCCTGGTTCAGCCCTTATTGTGCCCACTTTGTGAATGCGGTGGATCTGGACCAGTTCTTCTGAGATACTTGACAGTATATCTGCAAACATTTGTTGCACTGTGCTTTTCAGATCCTTGTCCAATATCGTCTCCAAAAGATTTTGAGTCCTGATATTGGATCTCCGTGAGTGGTTCACCAAATCCTCGCACTAGAGCTCTAAGTTATGTGAAAGGGGTGAGAGGTGTTCCACAGATTTATTGTTCTTTTGTGTATCGTCCTCCATATTCTGGATTGCCCTTTCCATAGTATCTGTTCTGTCTTTTAGTTTGGCAGCATCTCATTTTAGTTCCTGCACCGGCTGTTTCATCTACTCTTTCAGCACCTCGAACTGAGATTAGAAGGACGATATAAACTGGTCCTGGAACTCCGTGAACCAGCTCTGTAGGTCCTCTTACCGCATCACCATTGTCCCCTCTTCACAGGTTCCCTGCTTACTCCCCTGCCTGGTGCCTCTGGTGATGTTCCTAATACTGCTCTCCTGACGGACCTGGGGGTTTTCGGACCTGCCGTTGCCGCTTCCCCCCTATTTTTAGACATGAGGGCAAAATGGAATGTTGTTTGTTTGCTCTTTCACTGGCTATGTGTTCCCCCTGGCTGTTCCAACATGCCCGTGGTGCCTGGGTTCTCCTAGTCTCTCCCCTCGGCCCGTGATCAAAGCTACACTTGTATTGGCCCACCTCTGTCCTCTTTTTTAATGTGGGCGGCGTGTGAATTCTAGCCAAATTTTATGAGATGCAGAATGTTGGGAGCTTTCTTCATGTACCGTTCAGCAACCGTTTTTCCGGTCTCCTGGCCCACAGGTCTGGGGTGGGGCGCTGTTGCCTGTTTACCCTGGATGACTGTTGTGCCTCAGTTATCTTGCCTAAACCTATTCCATGCTGGTGGGTCCGATCCCTCTGCCAGCGTGCACTCTTCCCGGGCCACCCTCACTGTGGGCATTATGTGGGAGTGGAGCTCTTCTGTGCCACACAGGCACATCCTGGTTCGTTCCCCGGGAGTACCTGTTCCTAATCTCTGGTTCTCAGCTTCCGGTAGTCCTCGGGGACTGCCCCAGCTTCGTCCGTGCTGCTCCTAGATGCTGTAGCGTAACGGATCTGGCCACTGTCTCGCGGCGGGTCGTATCTTTCAGTGGCCACTGTAGCTCCGATCCTGGTGCTGTTCCGGGGCCGGAGGTGGTGTGCCCAGTCAACAATGCTCACTATGGTGCTGGCCTCTCCTCAGCCATCGCTAGGGCCGGCATATCTGAAGCGCCAAAGCCTCAGACTGTTTTGTTCCCGGCTGGTGTCCCCAATGCGGGTCTGTTGCGTTGGTGATGACTCGTTCGGCACACTGGAGGTTCACTACCAGTATATTGGCTGTTATTCAGCACATCGCTTCATTGTTTGGCTGTGATTGCAGCCCTGCAGGGACGGCGATGTTCACACACATCTGCCTCTGCTGGCCGCCATCTTGGAATCCCCCAACCAGGGTTTTGCTTACAGGACAGTGAATGCATATCATTCAGCAATATCAGACGGCCATGAACTTGTTGATGGCCTGCTGGTTGGCGAGCACCCACTAGTATGTTGCATGCTGAAGGCAGTGCTCCTGTCTATGCCAACCCCCCTTCCGGTATGATGAACTGTGGGATGTGAACAAGGTACAGAACGCATTCCTGTCTTGGCCATAGAACTCAGAATTGTCACACACAGCCCTTTACTATGTCTAGTGGTGTGTAGGAGAATGTCAGATGTCCGTGCCCTGGACTTGGCCGGGAGAGTGTACTCACCTGGAACGACAGGTGCACAAAGTGCAATTCTAAGATTATTTCTTATCTGGCATTCAGAGACCATCCAAAATTGTGTGAAATGCATGAAGGCCTACAAGGCAATGACGAAACAACTGTGAATGGAAAGAAGGGGCCATTTGTTGATAGTGTGAGAAAGCTGAAGGTGTCTCACTTACTAGTGCCCGGGGATCCAGGTGGCTAGGACATGGCCATCGTTATTTGATCCAGTTCCTGGGGGTGGACCAGTTCGGGAGGATCAACTGGATGGGGGGTCTTTGGGGATTGGAGGTGGGACACCGAAAGGTAAGACGAGGTATCCCCTTTCATATGACACCTTTTCCCCATCCTGTCCTGTAGGATACTTGGAAACTCTACCCCCCCCCCCTTTTCCGACACAAACACTTTCTCACACCACAAGTGACAACGGACTAATATCAGAGCCGTCTACCTGACATGTCCCAACACAAGGGTCAGGCAGAGTCAGGCAATTGCTGACAACTACACACACGCGACAGCCCTTTCCCTTCCCCACTAGGCTAAAAGGTGGAGCACAAGAGCATACTCTGAGCAAGGCTTAATGCACGAGGAAAAATAGGAGAAATGGAGGAGAAAGACGGCGAGACCTGAAAGGATGTCAAGGAGGGAGTTGCCCTTGCCCTTTTCATCCCAGACCCGCGAAATCTCTGAAAAAAGAAGTATAAGACCGGGAATCATGCTGGCGAATGGTGTGGGACCCTCCCGCTCTGGTAGCCACGGTGGGGAGACACGGTTGCCATCGTGGTACCATCCTTGACTCCAGCGGCAAAAGAAATGCCCAAGAGTTCAACACAGCCGGTGAGTCGGAAGAACATGATAGTGCGCCGGACTGAGTTAGACTGAAGGGTGCAGTAGCAGCATTAAGAAGATAAAGAGACAGAAGTCCTTTGTGTGCGAACTTGGTACCAAAGATAGAGTGGTCCGGCGCCACGTGGGCGGCTGTCCAAGGTCTCTAACTGGTACCCCTCTTCTCAAAAAAGAGACGGGATTGTGCCAAAAGGGGAGGTAAAATACCAAGACCAAGAGGCCATAGGGAAGGACGACGTGAGGTGTCAATTTGGTCATACAGCGGTCACACAAAACCCCTTTTACAATTGAAGGTCCTTGACACGTTGCAAAAGAGTTTTATGAACTGTGAAATTGTGAACCCGACTGAAAGTGTTTGCCCCCGGTGGTGAGGACCACTGTACGAACTGGTTTTTGTGAATAAATACACCCTTGCCATAAGGTAAAAAAGTGACCCAGCAAGACGTGATCACCCTTTGGTCTTTTTTTAAAGTTGGCAAGTACTGTGGAAGGGCTGAGCCCAGATGAGGGGGACCTAACAAGAAGGTGGTTGTTTAAAAAGACATTGGGCATCATTACTACCCTGGCGGTCCAGGAACTACGGTACCGGTAAGCATGCCAGTACCGCCGTTCCCGGACTGCCATACTACGTGTTGTGGTCGCGGGTGCCTGTTAGCCTGCCAGGTTTTTCCTGTCAGGCTGACGGGCACCCGCGAGCAGAGCACGTCAGATGCACCGGCACAACTCTGAATGTGCGGTTGCATCCAACGACCCCATCCCCATTCAGCCCTATGGGGCAAAATGGGGTTGAGGAGGCCCTTGATTCCGGCACCCGAAAATGGGCAAGTACTGGGTCCGCCTAACTCGGCATGACCCGGTTCTTGCCCATTCACGGTTGCCGGAGAAAATGCAACTCTGGCGGCAGCCGTGCCCTTTTTACCAGCACGGCTGCCGCCAGAGTTGTAATGAGGCCCATTGAGACTCTTGAGTATTAAAAATAAGGAAACAGTGATTAGAAGATGATAGTGAACCCGACTGAGGGATGTCCAGAGAAAAGTTTTCAAGAAGCGAAATGATTAACATTGTGCCGACAAGTATGAACCCGACTGAGGGATGTCCACAGTGAATGGCTGGTCTGAGCCTGATTGAGGGAGGATAATCACTGAGAAAAGGATCGCAGCCCAGCGGAGCGGGATCCAAGGGTGAAGAATAATCACCCTACCTGAAGGTTATCAGAAGGAATCTTTGTTTTGTTGTTTTGGCATATCAGGCCTCTGAAGCAAGAGACTTTGCATAAGAAGTGACTTGGGTACAGAAGGCCCTGATATAGAGAAAAGGAACTGTGAGCCTGAGACAAAGCCAGAGAAGCCCAGGAGTGTGCTGTGTTCAAGAGTCCCGCCTTGTCCTGTGCTAGAAATGTGGGGAAGGCAGACCATAACATCCTGACTTATCATTTTTTGAACACTTCTTTCTTTTTTTGTGAACTTTATCCCACACTATTTTATTGCATAGCAGTAATGATTGGCAATAGGTTGTCTTGGTATAGGCACTTTTATTTTGCTAGACTCCACTATGAATGTATTCTTATTATTTGATGGTTGTAGCTTGATCCCATCTTAGATTTAGGTTTAGATTAGGCATTTATCTTACCCACTATACAGTTTAATAAACACCCTCGAACTGTGATCACTTGTGTCTGTCTTGCTTTAATACCATGCATTTCTTACAATAGCGATCCATAAACCACATAAGGCAGTGGCCACACTGATACTCGCCCATGGGTTGTGATGGACGCTAGCACAGGCAGGAAAGATGCGTCCCATTTAGGAGCTCACTCGGTAAGAGGGGCCATGGTTACCACGACTTTCCATGTTGGTGTCTGGCTGGAGGATATTATGAAGATGGCGGATTGGAGAGGCGAGCCAAACTTTAGAGATTTGTATCTTAGATCTATTGAAAGCCGGCATCCTTGGTGGTGAGTAAGCTTTAAACAAGCATAGTGCCTGCCTCCAGTCTTGATATAGAATTAAGATTTTCCATAATAACTTTTAGAATAGTCTTGATTCTATTAAAGACACGGAAGCGAGCATTATTCTCACCCTATGTGATAATTTGCTATACGCTTTAAGTGAAAGTAACATTGACAGTGGAGCTATCATGAGTTATGGAGCCCTTTGTCTGGATATGTATTAATGCTGGGGCTCGAGAATCACTGATATATAGTATGTCATTATGGTTATGGAATACGTCATTGTTATTGCTTGTTCAAGGGTGAATGATTCCCTCCCTAACGCCAGTCTCTCATCCACAGGTGCCGAGATGAAATCCAGCTGAAGAGGTGATAGGGGACTGGCATCGAGAGCTGGAATTGAAGTTTTGTGGGTTTTCCTGTTGGTTCTCATAACAAGAAGAGTCTGCCCTTGCAGCGACAAAAGAGGGAGAAGGAAGGAATTAATAGGCTCTTAATGGGCTCACTTGTACTTGATTGGAGGGTCGAGGTCATGTGGTTGGTGACCTAGCAGAGGCAGTACAAAGACTCTTGAGAAATGTAGCTGTTTTATGTTTGGGCTTTGTTGGTTCATCTTAAATTGGAAGAGTTCAGGAAGCAAGCGTCAGTTAAGCAGTTATTTTTTCGCTTAAATCTGGCTGCTTGAGCTTCTAATAAAGAAAGAGAAGAATAATGCGTGTGTCTTTAATAGAATCAAGACTTTTCTGAACATTATTATAGAAAATCTTTATTGTGAAACTATGGCTCTTTGCCTCTCCGTCGGATTTCCTTGCACTCTTTCTCTCTGTTGTTTTCGCTCATGGTATGTTTATTTTCCCCCCTCATTGTCTCAATTTTGCACGTGTTTGCTCTGCCTCTCTCATAGTGTACTCTCTCTGGCTCTGTCACTCATTCACACTCTGTCTCTCTATATTACCCGTTCTCTTTCTGTGAGCATCTTTGGCTACTGATGTTCACTGAGCGTCTCTAGATTGTTTTCTCTTGTCACCATTGTGGCTCTTCTAGCAGCTGCTGCCTCTTTCTCTATGCATCGTGTGCTTTCTGTCTTGGTTTATTCTTCACACTGTCTCTCTCTTTGTTGATATGTTTGATCTTTTTTCTGTATCTCGCCCTCTCTCTGTTAGTCACTTTATATTCCTGGTCAATCTTTGATTCTGCCTCTCACCCTTTTCACTCCTCACTCACAGATTCACCAACTTTCCAAAACATGATATCACGTATTGCTTCCCTCGCTTTGTGTCTCATACTCTAAACATCTCCCCTTTCATATTTACTCACCTTCGCCCTCCAAAAACATGTCATATATTCGAGGACTATGAGCAAGACACATTGATCTTTGAAAAAGCAAGGACACCGCATTACACATAGCGAGCAGCATTATCTGGCTGACAATTAGACTGTTTCCTTAGTTTGCTTGTGCCCAGTTCATCAGTCTGATTCAGAGACGGCAGAGACCAGCCGCAGGTGCATAAATGAAACTCTCCAGGTGTACCTGCACTAAGCCACCTCCTCAGCTAATAAGTAAGCCATGACTGCACTCTTTGGACACGACTTTATTTCTGTTGTTTGAACCTCCTTCTGTTGTTTCTGTTGGTACATACCATCTGAAGCAGAGAGAGATGCTTTGAAGAAGGATTATCCCGGTAGGGAAAACAAGCATTGTATGTAACTGAGAAAAAAAACATTTTTAAGCATGTAGGGTATCTTTGTTACTCTCACCGGGGATTCTAACCTGCTCAGCTACTTTCTAGCTTAGATTTATAAAATCTGTTTCTGACAATTCAGAAAAGAAACTGGAAATCCCTCAACATCATTGCTTTCAAGGACAAACTGGAATCTACAAAAGCACCAAAACATGCTCATGTACACCCTACCAACAGAAGAAAAAAACAGAGACACTCCAAAAAATGGATCCAAATGCTAGATGCTGTTGCACCTAAGACACCTTTCAGGCCCTCACAAAAGAAAATGACTGCCAGATGGACCACACCCCATCTCAAAGCCCTGAAGAAAATAAATAGAAAACAGGACAGGCGCGGAGGACAGAGTACAACCAACACGACAAAATCGCATTCCAGAAACAGATACATTTCTCTGAAGCTGAAATAATGAAAGCAAACAAATGACACTACACCAAACATATGTCAAAAGCAAACAACACCCAGAAAGAGATGTTACGCATAATCAACGAGAAAAGAAACCTGACAGCTTGCGACAACACACCCATCCCCTGGTAGGAACTATGCAATGACCTTGCAAACCACTTAAAAAAACAAAGTCATAAATATCTAACAAGTCATCATAACTTTGCCCAAGGACACAAACAATAACTTTGCCAGTGACTGACCCTAGAATCAACCTCAAGACTAAGCCTTTTCACACTAACCTCGACTGAAGACTTCACTACACTAGTGAAGGAAAGCAAGAAAGCTGGATCACCAGTAGAAACCTGCATATCAGACATCTAGAAGCTCATCCTCAGTACAGAGACACCTGCAGAATATTTCTGCAAGTTGATGAACTCGCTGGCAACAGGAACTGTACTGAGGAGCTTTAATGAAGCTCACATTAAACCGTTTCTTAAAGATCCCTTGGGAAACAGTGTTACCAACTTCTTGCCTATTTCAAACATCCCTTATCCGCCAAAACAGCTAGAAGCCTATGTATATGGACAAATCCTTGCACATATGGCAAGTAATGACATACTAGACCAGTAACACGTCAGCTTAAGACTTATGACAGGGACAGAATCAGCACTACTCTCCATCTGGGATGACCTAAAAATTAAATCAGACTCCAGCATAACCTCAGGTCTCATACTACTAGACATTTTAGCGGCATTTGACACAGTTGACCTCAAAACCCTCATCAAAAAAATCTAAGAAATAGGGATTAGCAAACTGCACTACAATGGAAAAATTCCTTCCTGACAGAAAGAACAGAAAGCATCTGGCTACCTCCAGTCAGCTCAGCACTGCATGCAACAACCACTAGGGTTCCACAAGGCTCATCCCTCTCACGGCTACTCTTCAACTTTTACCTGACCCCACTCATGAAACTTCATAAGATATTGGCTCACTAGCTACAACTATTCAGATGAAACACAAATCGTCTACAAAATAAATACCACCAGAGAGATAGACCAATACCTTACCAACTGTTGTACACAAATAAATGGGTGAGTGAGCAGCAGCATCCTCAACCTCAACCGATACCAAATTGAAATCATGATCACGCCCAAAACACCCTCGAGTCACACCACATACCATGGCCCATCGAAATGGGAAACAGACCAGAAAATTCAACAATGGTTATAAAAAAGGGAATCCAAGGGACAACAAATTAACACTAGAACCACAAGTCAGTGCAGTAGTCAAGAAATGTTTCTTCCATTTATGCAGAATTAAATAGGTACAACCATTTTCCACCTTCCTACATAGAACACTTGCCATCCTCCCCCTTATGTCAAGAATAGACTACGCCAACAGCATTTACCTTGGAATGCCATAATACCTTACCAAAAAACTGCAAAGGATACAGAATGCAGCAGCAAGACTACTTCTCAGTGTGGCTTCTCAGAGTGGCTTAGACATCACAACAGCACTATGATCCCTACAATGGCTAGTGTGAGAAACCAAAGAGTGTCTCACCGACTAGTGCCTTGGGATCTGTCATCCAGGTGGCCGGGGCACGGCCATCGCTATTGGATCCAGACCCCGGGGTGGACCAGTATGGGAGGATCACCTGGATGAAGGGTCCCTGGGGAGCGGGAGCGGTGCACCCGGAGGAGGGACAGAGTATCCCTATAACCATTTCCCTGTAGAACACCCTCATTCCATGTACTATCTCGGAACTTTATCCTCCCCCCCTTTCCTACACACCTGTGCTGCACGTACAAAGCGCTTCAGGGAAAGACAGACTCACACATAACCAGTCCGTTTGACATGTCCCAACATCAGGGTCAAGCAGAGTCAGGCACTTAACCTTAATGACTTGCACCTGAATCCTATTACCTTTCCCCACTGGGATAAAAGGTGGAGCATGAGAGCACCTAGAGTGCAAGATGAGAATGGCAACCGAAGTGTGCAAGAGCAGCAGAACGGAAGGGCAGGACATCCCGGGAAGGCAATGCAAATATGGAAGCAGAGCAGATGGGACCAGGAGGCGAACGAAAGGCTGTGGTCCTACCAGCTGCAAAGGTGAAAGTCGCTACAGAATTCCAAAGGCGCAACTCCCTGTCACTGAAGAAGGTCATGGCGGTACCTCCTTCATGTGGAGCATGAGGACTTGAAAGCAGGCTAGAAGTGCTGGAGCCAAAAAGCCTTGACTGACTGGAAGGTCATGATAAACCTATCATCCGCTGCCGGGGGACGAAAAGGGAGACCGTCTTGTGATGAATGATATGAAAAGAACATTAAGATTTTAAGTGCTCGTTGGGTAGTCGAGAAACCACGAGTGAAAGCACAATAGCAAGAATGAAGAATGCCGAGATTGGGCATGTAAAAGAAGCCGCGAAAGAAAATAATGAAGAAAAGAGGTAAATAGTGAAAGTGGTCATATGAGTAGAATGTCATGGGTGCAAGCCCCCTCGTACAGTCAAAAGTCTTTGACAAAGAAGTGAAAGGAACTGCAGATACCAGAAGGCCCCAGAAGAGGGGGCTGCTATAAAACTTTGAACTGTATCCAGCATTGTGGGTTGCACGTAGTATGGCAGCCGTAAGAAAGAGAAGCTTGATTGTAAATAATAAACACACTTGCTACAATAAAACAGAGTTGCCCGTCAAGACGCGATCCCCTATTGGAAGTCTCTGCATCGAACAAGCAAGTACGTAAAAGTGAAAGTGTGAATGATTCCAAAGAAACAAGTGTGATGTTGGTGGCTTGAGGGTACGCGCCCTATCGAGGGAAGCCAGAACTGCCTACAGAGGAAGGTCTGAGCCTGCAGGACAGGGACCTGAGTGAACTGCTAAAGGTGAACCAAATATTTTTTTGTAGAACTGGTATAGGTACTGAACTGTGATTTGAAGGCTACAGTGAACCCCACGGAGGGATGCCAAGTGAATGTAAGGGAAGGTGAATCTTCCATTTTGATAAAGTAACTAAACAGTGATGTTAAGACAAAGGTGAACCCAACGAAGGGGTATCATGAAAATGCCGCAGAAGAGGGGAAGCCCGCATGGTGAGAGCTTGGGGAAAGTCTTGTGCTGCCAGGCAAAAGACATTGATTCGAGGGATCCTACCTTTTCGGAAGAGATGGCTTCCTGATGTCTATAGACTCAAGGGGTGCTCACAGTCATCCCACTGTTCCGCCTTGTCCCGTGATGGAACGTGTGGTAGGGGTGTATTAGTTCAGCAGTCCTGAACTACTGAAACCCGTTTGGACATTTTAGTTTGCATTACACTCTTTTTGTTTTATATATCGTTGTCCTGCACCCTTTTGTCATATAGAGTAGGGATTTGGCAATAGGTTTATTAGTATAGGCCATTTTGTTTTGACACAACACCACTAGGAAAGCGTTAGCTTTACTTTGTTGGTTGTAGCTTGTGCCCATCTTAGAATTAGGGTTAGGTGAGGCGTTTTTCTCACCCATATACTGTTCAATAAACGCCATTGGATTGTAGTCCTTGTGTCTGTCGTGCTTCTGATAACCATGCCTTGGTAACACTAGTAGTAAAAAATGATTTACTTCAAAACACTGTGCATAACCCACAGAGCAATCCATGGCCAAGGAGCAGAATTCCTGCAAGAAGTAATCTCTTTCTATAGACCGAAATGAAACTTGAGATCCAGCAATGAGCTACAACTCAAACACAAACAATATTCAAAAATAAAATACGGTGCATCTGCCTTCTCATACATCTCTACAAAACTCTAAAACTAACTCCCCAAGGCATTGGGCACAGTAGAAGAACATCTAACCTTCAGGAATTCACTAACAACATGGCTCGTCAATTTACTGCTCTGAAGGCCAATACACGGGCTAAGGGAAACACGTAACCTTTACAAAGGAGTCACATCAAGAATTATGGGGAAGCCAAGTTGACCGCCTAGATGACGTCAAGGAAATTGGACAGGGATAGAGAAAGAAAACTGTATATCACACAAAACATCTCAGTCCAAAACAAACAATCCACGCAACCACGGCTTAAGGGTCCACCCTCCTACCAGTGGCCCTCCTGAAAAGGTTCCATATTCCTGCAAACTCACCAGACAATTACCAAATACTATTACACATACACGACTTCCACAACAATCACTCTAAAATCAGACATCAAAATGCACATCTCCTCCAAGGAGGTGTCTACAATCACAACACACACAAATTGTAACACTACCCCACAGCAACATAACACAACCTATACAGACACAGACACAACACCCATGAACCCACACCACCTAGAAGCAAAGCCAACACACACTGACTGTTTTTCACGTACTGAAACAACCAACAGAACAGCAAAATCACTCTTGTGCTATCAGGCTCCTGCCACTAGCAAGCCTTGCCCGCTTTTCTTTCAGATCTGCCAATGTGCCTAGAAGCCATTAAAATGGCAGCAGTGCGTGGTATAAATCTCATTATCATGACATAACCTAACAATTCTTCTCTAAAGATGTTTCTTTGACGAATTCAGGGTTTCCTACTACAACAAACTGCCTCTCATTGGCAACAGGTTTCCCTTCTACATGCTGGTTTTTAATATATATCGTGCAACTTGGTCCACTTCTCCCTGTATCTGCGTTCTGTCCCGACTTTTCAAGCCCTATGGGGCCGTTCACCCACCTCCCCTTGGCTATTGCAGCTCGAGGCCCACTACGATGCTATTGTGACGCTCTGTGACACCCCACAAGGGCATATTGTCCTCGCCAGTGGGTTTTTTTTATTTCTTGTTGACTCACCCACTACTCACTTCCATCCCATGCCTACCCATCTTTCCCTTTCAAACATGACTTGCTTCATGAGTTCCCTGCTGGGATGGGTGCACACCACAAACTTCTGCAAAACTGGGTTTTGTCAAGACAGGACCTTTTTTCTCGTCAAAATAACGTTTCATAAATGTATTGGGAAAGTCACATAAGATGGAATAGCCAACCTCCACAGTTCTCAAGTCCCCCTAAGACAGCATTTCTTCCCTATATTAATGCCCTTTCTGAGTCATGAGTATGTGAGAACTCTGCATGGTCTCGGGAGGATAGCTCAGGGGCAACATGCTCGTCTTGGACGCAAGACAATGCGGAGAAACACATGTTTGATCCCTGGGTCTGCGCCTAGACTTTGGGCTACCACAGCATCAGATACGGCCCCCGGTCTCTCACTGATAAACTCTCTGTACACATCTAACTCCATGTGACATTTGGGCTTTAGCAGGCCAGCCCATTTGAATAGCTGCGTCTTTATTGTTCTTCCAATATGCAGGGGAGAAAGGCATGCCCCCATTAACGCTGCTCATGACCACCTGAAACCCCTGGGCTCCTGCTAATGTTCTGAGAGTATACCTTGCACTATATTTCCAGATCAGGTAATCTCTTGCCCTGTGCACTACATGGCATAAGGTAATTCGGTGTTTAGCATATGGTAGAATACGAATACACATGGACTTTTATCTCCCCCTTTTTCAGTACCTGACGTCATTGCACCATACACAGAAACAACTAATTGCAGCAGAGGACCGGACTTTGAACCTCCTCCTCACACATTTAAGGTTACTATAAAATATTTTTTGACTCTTTTTCTCATAGGACATCAAATGACCGCATGAGGGTGTTGCCCTAGGTCAGAGCAACATCCCATTTGCGTTCACCCCTGGCAGACCAGTCTGATGTGACTCTCTGGTCACTAAGATCAGTTGCACCAAGTCCTTATATTTTCCAATTCTCTTTGTTTTTAAGCATCTATGCACATATGTAATTTGGCCATGTTACAATAACACCTCAGCTAAAAGTAATCGCGTCATTTGATATTTCCACCTCAGGGGTTCATCAGTTTAATGGTCCAGAAGAAGGCATGTCAAACCACTCTCTGCCGAAACGTCTCAGGGAAGGGACAGCAACGCCACTATGCACCTTGTCGTTGACTTGTGCTAATAATTAGAGACGTCGACCTATTACAACCTCTTCCCCCACCTCGGAAGTATAAATCTAGGAACACAAATCCATGCAAACCAGTACAAATGATGACCACAGTTTAGAATTTGGGCACATGGACCATACCACAGCCTTCGGGTCATTAACATTTGTATTAATGTAAGGTAAAGTATTGTTATCTATGTGATTCTGCATATACTAAAAATGGGTTGCATAAGTGTTGCTTTGTACTTGACTATTGGTTCTACATACTCCACAAGCCCATACCATATCCTTGCTTTCACTGTCTCTCGGTTACTGAAGTACACGATGGTTGATAGGAGTGAAAGATTCTTTCACTACCTTCTGGAATAGGTTTGATTTTTGTTTTCACGTCACTGTGTATGGAAGGATGCTGAACTGAAAAGTATGTCTCTCAAGTTTGAAAAAATGAAATAATTAAATAAAGTTAGTGGAAGTTTAACTCTCCCCACCCCATATCCAATTTTACAAAAGTCAAAATTATTATTCTTATGTTGATTCTGAATTGGGAACTTCACAGACATATATCGTGGCCTATCATCAGAAAATCATGGCACAATGTATGCATAAAAAATGTAACGATTAGGACACCTTTTGTTACAATATATCTGCTAAATGCTAGGTCCTAATTTAGAGGGGGTTGTCCCTTCAGTTACAACGGGGGCAACGTGCTCGCCTTTGATCCCTGGGGCCACTCTTAGAAACCTCGAGGTATTAAGCGCATTATAAATAACCAAAAAATACATTTTAAAAATGGTTTGCTATTACCTGCTGTGTAAAGTACATATTATTTTGCAAAGGAGAAGCGTGTGCTCGTTATCATCATTAGCTTCGATATGAGTGCACGGCTTTTGAGAGTACTTACTAGTCGTAGTGTCATAAATGTATGTGGATTCCTTCTTGGAGGAGTTAACGCCCAGGAAGGCCTTGTAGTTGTTGTCTTCGTACCAGTTGAAGGAGAACACTCGGGATCCCCCGCCCTCGGGATACCCGCAGAAGAGGCTTGACAGGGAGTTCATCAGCTGACTGAACGAGCTGGGGCCGCCATCTTGCACGAGTGGTTGCAGCACATAGCGTAGGTCATCAAAGCTCTCTTTCTGGGCTAACTGGAGAAAACAAACAGTAGCTGTCTGGGTTGGGGCGCGACAGTGATGAACCGAAAAACAAGCACTTCAAAAAGAAACAAACTTAAGTAGCAATAGACCTTGGCAAACATAATTCCTTGCCACTGCTAGCGAATGAAGAAGCGGGCCAGGAATGTCTTTTGAAAACACCAAGCTTAGCACATTTTATTTCAGTATATGTTGAGTGCGACCCATGGCCGTTTCCTACAAGTGTTGCAGGGTTGAGAATTCTATTTTGCACAGTCAGCAATCGGAGCCATACAATTGACTTGTCAGACAGCAGGTCCTTTCGCTGATCTTTATGGTGGTGTTAGAGGTTGGCATTTGATGTTAAGATGGAGGATCTGTGCTCTTGTAAATGGGAGCAATTTGCTTTTCATTATGGTTGGTTTCTTGGCCATGTCGGAACCCATGTAAACTTCCTGGATAACCTCTAACGGGAGGGAACCATGAGTCAGGAATTGCTTGTATATTATTCCAGGTCGGTGTGAACGTACTTGTGTAACAGTAAATAAGTGCCCCCCAGTAAGACATGCGGAGGGGTCTTTGCTACACTGGAGACATACACATATACTGGGTCACCCTGAGGATATGTGGGGCTCCCATGCACTGCGGAGGCTCTAGGGGTGCCCAGTATACCTCCTGCATGGACTTCACCTACCCAAATGCTGTAAATGTTATCGCAAACATTCCTTACTTTTATTGCTTTCCCGCTCTGCGTCAATGGTATTTTATGAGGCCGCTGGTACAGGATTTACTAGAATATAACCACTTGAGTGGGCATAATAGTTACATTTCGCTTGAAAGGTTCTTTCAGGAGCCCCAAAGCTGCTTTTGCCGTTTCTAATAATATATGTCAGCCCAAACTTTCAGGCAGTTGGGTTTCTGCTGCTGAAAATGGCACTAAGATTTGAAATTGACATTATAAAATTGGCAAAGACCATCGTGAGCTACAATGTTGCTTTCCTTGGGGGAATGAACGCGTGATAGCCACTTTAATTGAGCAGGGGATTGCAGAATACAGGCCCCCGATCATGAGCCATGAAAAGTGTGAGGCTAGTGTGGGAGCAAGAGACTACAAACCTGAGTTCATCTTAGGCTCTTCAAAAATTATAACTATAAGGCCTATTTAGATAGCGTCCACCACAAACTGATTGCCTTGGGAAAGTGAATGACACCTGCTGTTATTACCCAATTCACAAGCACTCATTTTCCGATTAGACTCAGGAGGAGGAGAGCTGAGTCAAGGATGGGTGCTAGTAGGAGCTCAGCCCCCTCTGTCTGGACTATGCAATCCAACAACAAGATGAGTGCCAATGCGGCTCCCCAGCAGATGTCACTATCTGCCATGTTTAGAAACACGTCATTGGATAGAGCCATTTGGAGTTAGCTTGGGTGTTTTGAAACACTTGATGGGAAGGGGAAATATAATATCGATAATGATAATACGTTGTTTGATTTTTGCTGCATGTTATATCAACCTCTTGTCATCCGAATGATTTAATAATATTAATACTCAAAAAATCGGTATCCAGTCATTGCATCGAGCACAAAGCATTGAATGCCAAAAGCATCGAAAAAAATGCATCGAAAAAAATGCATCGAAAAAATGCATTGAATGCATTTTTTTCAAAGGTAAAGGTTTTATTTTAATTATAATGGGTTTTAAGGGGTAAAAAAACAGGCGCTGGGGGGACCCCCCCATTAGAAAAAATGAAAAAATAAATGAAAAAAATGCATTTGATGCTTTTTTCATTGCTTTTTTTAAGACGCTAAGGCATTCAATACTTTGGCATTCGGTGCAATCACTATAAACCCCAAAAATCATATTTCCCTCAAAAGAACTAAGGTAATGGTGAATGCATTGTTGACCTATTTCGATTTTATTTCAATTTTATATTTGAACATTTTTATTTTAGCTGATTATTTGACTGACCATTAATTAAATACACTTAAAACACCTGTACAATTATATTTTACGCCCTTTCATTTCTGGCAGAAATACTCAACAAGTCTGTTAGGTCCCGACTTTTACAAAATAGACAACATATCTTTAAAAGGTTTTTTAGCTGCTTGCCAGTCTGTGGCCGTGCCGTACACTGCTTAGTCGCCGCCCTCAAATGTTGTCTTGCAATTTCTTCTGCCATTAAAAGCACTGGGCTGATTGGACTCCACTGTGAATAAAATCTGTGCTCCGCTGGTGTCTGGGCCATTTATTCCAGAGCAGCTGCATTGTCCAGATGCCTGAAACAGACATCAAGGGCGCACTCTGGAGTTTTGCACTAACATGTGGAGGTGTGGCGTAATGGTTAAGATGTTAAAAACGAGCCCAACTCCAGAGGCCTATGGGACGCCCTGTTGCTGCTAAGCAAGTGATATGTGACCCAAGGCCAACATTGGGTTCACTAGATGTTCTGCTTGATCCCCTGCGAGGAGCCATGTCTGAGTCGCCTTCATCCTCTTTGCCACTTGTCGCTTTAGGTCGGCCGAAGGAAAACCTTCAGGAGACAGGTCTCTCTGTCCATGGAGGATGTAATATGGTACTGCCCTGTCTTTCTCCTCTCTTCTACAAGCATGCTAGGAGAACCGTACGCAGGATGTTCTGGTTCACTAGCGGAGTCCTACAGTACAAGTCACAGTATAACGGCCTCCCCCTTACCCGATCCTGCTGTTTTCATTTCTAAGCACATTCCCAATGTCATTTGGATGCTAATGGTCCAAATGAGACTCTTCACCTATATTCGTAGTTTTTCTTTCTCTTCAAAATCCTTTCCAATGAGTGTGATGATTCTTACATATGCTAATGGTGTTTAACACGTATTGCTTGTGGTAAAGGGAACCATTCTGTGAGAAAGATAAAGCCCACGTCAACATATTTATTCAGAGGAAATGTTGGACAAGGTGTCAAGAGAACATGAAAACTGGAAAGGAAAGTAATCTGAGGCCAGTATTGGGCAATGCTCTGCTTGTTTGATAATGTTTAGATCCTTCCAGCAGGTGCAGTTGTTGGCCACACCATTAAGAGACAGGAGACCTGTGAAGATGGCTACGAGGGCCGATGTCCCTAAAATGGACCTGAGAGGTATGTCTGCTACTTTGTGCAGTCCTGTTGACCAGGATGAAGAACAGCCACAATAAGTTGCGGGGTGCATTTGAGACAAACTGCAGGACCATCAGGATAATTATGTGGCAAGACAACGGTAATGGCTGGGGTTCCAGAATGCCACTAACCTAGAGAGGGCACTTGGCAGGGGAAAGAAGGGAGATTTCCTCATTAGATTACCTGGTTTTGAGGTTCTCAACCATGGGATCAGGGCAGACTAAGGCCATGAAGAACACTTGCCTCTTGAACCAACAGGTTGGGGGTATCCAGAGGTTCATCCATACGATTGGAGCCAGAGCCACAAACGCTCCTCTATATGTATTCCAGGCCAAGGTTGCCCCAAGAACATTATGTGGGAGTGAGCTCAGGGGTGGACTAATGCAGTGGCTGAAATAAAAGTTTGCCTTCCCCACAGCAGCTCCCAATTTACTTTTAAGGGAGGAGCCGGGCATCAGGGGTGTTGGACCTCATGCAAAGGTGAAGCTGCTGCTGCTTTCACTTAGGATCTGGGCCAATGAGGAGCCCCTGGCTGAGGTCACATGGATTGCTGGGGCGAATTCCCTCCCTGCTTGAAATATATCTGGGAATCATGGTCTAGGCTAGTCTGGAGGAACCTCCGGGGATTCTGCAGTCATACATCATGAGAACCATAGGATACTTTGGAGTCCCACTGGGTGCTGATGGCCGATGACTTCCTGCCCTTGACACCCTCCGCCCAAAATCCAAGTGGGTCTCTCGACTAGTCACTAAAGACTGCAAGGCCCGAAATAAAAATCCTGAAGTCAAGGTTAAGGACCCAGCAACTGAATTCAATCACAGATCAGTAGCCCTGGAGCGGTATGATGGAGCGCGTGTGCGCATGGAGTTGAGTTGTCATCCCAGGGAATAAAGATCCACTTTCTGTCTTTGAGCTCCACTATCAGCTGCTAAGGAGTAGCTGGGTAATGCCAGGGGATAAGGAGTGTGCATGCAGCAATGACTCTATAACAGTTACATTTGCCATTGCACATTTTATTTGGTGGTCATTAAAAATGAGAGCCAAGAACGTGATTGCTTTACAGGTTGACTTATGCACCCGGTGGAATGCAAGGGAGCGTAGGGCTACACCTCTGCCCTTTTATTGGAATTACTACAGAGGGTTTGTATCTATTATAGATGCTCTGTAAACGTGAATTTATTATATTTCTGGAAGGTTTCATCTTGAAACTAAGTAATCCTTTTAAAGCAGTTTAATGGACCGCATTTTTTGAAAGTTCACATGTTTTATTGGCGTGTTGCAATAAAGATTTGGCTTGAACCCCGGCAAGAACCGATATTTGCTCTGCTCTGTCATCTGCGCGAGCCTGCAAACAAATTGGTCTCCAGCAGTTCATTAAGGCATGTCTCCATATTTTTCCAAACCACCACAGGTGATTGCCACAGGTAACTTAGCTCGTGTGCTCTGGCCCTTTGGGGTGCCCTGAAAAGAGCCTTTGAGCCAAACTGCAGCAATCTTCGGTATTATTCAAGGCTGCAGATAACACAGCGCCTCCTCTCCCATTCAGTCCCTCAAGGGAAAAGGGAATAAGATGAACACTAGGGCTGGTTGGGCGGTACACCAGCACAAGAGTGGCTCTGCCCGTGGACATCTTCTCCCTCTATGCCACATCTTTGCAAGACAGACTGGCATTTCAGGATCGCCACGCCAACGCGGCTTGCCCAGTGGAGTAACTTTGCTGAAAATGTTGGGGGTGGGGAGACCTTGACATCTAAATGAAAGGGGCCCCTTCTAAATCAGTGGGACAAAATGGTGCACCACAAAAGTTGGGGGGCACAAACACCTTTGTCCCCCCTCCTAAAATTACACCCATTGTCTTGCTGTATAATGTATGGAATCTTGACTGCAATTCTGATTTTAACAAGAGAACGCTGTGTGACTGTGTACCTCTATCATAATAATATACATAAAAAGTGCTTAGACAATATGGCAGAAGCAGCAACATAATATGCCTACAAACTCCTAGAGCAATGATAGAGAACGTGCTTTTACACTAGAAATGCCATTTATGTGTATGTATTGGTATTTAATGCTGCTTTAAGAACGGTGTGAAAATGTGTACAAAGCATACTTGTGTTTGTCTTGCGCAGAGTGACCTTTTGCCCCACACAGGTAGTGAAGTGCCCTGCAGGCTTCTTGGCGCATAAATCCCAAATGGCCCACTATCGTTGAGATCAGTGAGCAGAGTTCTTACCTCTTGCAGGGACTCCGACATATTGGAGAAGACTTGACCCCAAAACTGCAGATCTATTCCTGGGGACCTGCTATCAAGGACGGTGGGGAGCTGAAAGACAAAACCAAGAAGGACACACAGTGATCCTTTCATGTTCCCATTCAAGCCTTCCTGAGTGCAAGACCTCAACCAGCAGCCCTGATGCTGCTGTTGGTCTTCATGGCAGTGATTGACGAACAAATTCTAAAACCAATATTTCATGCATTACACTATCCCTGTGTGGAAAATGTCTAATATCAATCATGCGGTGTGATTTGAAGACCTCAAATGATATGATTGAAGATGATCGTGGTCCACAGGAGTGAAAGGGACAGCCATGTGCGTGAGTGTGTAGCTATTCCGGGCCCATCTCTTACCACTCATCACCAATAAGACACCGGTGGGTAATGCTGTAAGCACGCGTCTCCCGACAGGCATTGCGATTCGCTTCACTGCTCGCCTGTTGACAGCTCCAGCCCTTCCGCATCGCGCCAGTGACCCGTGACGCAAGCGCGGCCAGGCGGAAGGGCTTATGCCTCCGAGGGCCTGCGGGGCAGCAGTCTCTCTGCGAAACACGCCGGTCGGCTGGTGTGCACCACAGGTCTACGCAGAGGGACGCTCTGTGCCGAGCGGCCTTGTACTCTCCACCACCTTTTCCACAATACTCACCCTGCTCAACTAACAGCACACATTCATTTTAAACGGTGGTAGTTAAATTCATTTTAAGGAATTCATCTGGTTTGCAAGCTGAGGAAACTGGATTATGTCATAACGCATGGGAAGGAAACAGTTATCTGCAGAATAAACCGAAACGATAGGGGCAATGGCCCCGTTTCACAACAAAAAAAAGAGCAAATATGTAATCATTTTGGTAATGCACACATATGTCACAGAGGAGGCCACTTTGTAGCGCTGGTTTCACAGGTACATTTTCATTTTGTAATAGTGGGACACGTCTACAGGTAGCTTGCTGTGTGCAGGTTCGTGAGAGAGCGGGCAGAGGTTGTCTCTTACATAAGTTTGCAAGAGTCAACCGGTCTGTTCCGGGAGACTGAGCCAGGGCCTTCAAAAGAGGATACCACCCTGTTGTAGCGCACCTTGGATAAATAACGGAGGCCACACCAGCTCTTATTTGTGGCACAACGAGGCCGCAGTTTTATTCTTAAACGGCAGCACCTCTCTGTTTAATATTCTTATTCCTGGGCACCCCCTTTCTCTCTTTATTTACAGTCAGCTCTCGTTTTCCTTATCCATTCATTTTCCAGCATACTTCGTTAGGTCTCACTCCCCGAACCTCCCAGAGCCTCCCGCTCTGCGCAAAACTAATTGGCAGTCGCCGCTGATGGGCTGCAGGGAGTGCTGTTATGCTTTCCTTTTTCCACCAACCCAAGCTGGAAGCTGACGACCACGGGGAGTGCCCCTCCTCTTTTTACCATGCTGTCCCCTGCTGTGCGAGTCTAACACGGGGCCATTTTCTCTTGGTCCCCTTTACCCTCCATCAGGAGGTTAGTTTCGGCACTGCTCAATCGCCTGAGTTACCGCCACAGCAAAAAGTTTTTTTGCCCCTTTGCAGACCCCACTAATGCAACAACTGACTTACTGTTCACTGCCTCACACTCTCAAGGCGTCCTCCAAATTCAGCAAAAAGGGGTACCAACCCATGTCCGACAGGTGAACCCTGTCCTTCTCGTAATACCCAGGCACTCCCAGGTTTATCAGCCCGTGCCTGATTGTTGAGAAACCATCCCTCTTGCAAATTGTTGCCATTGCCATGTTCAGCTTTTTTCTAGACTTCTCAACAGCTGAGTTTGACTTGGCCTCTCTCCATGTGAACCGAGTAATAATTTCTGACCACATAACCTCGCAAACCTCCAAGGCCTTGCTCAATGCCTACATTGTGTGGCACATTTCGTGTGGCAGATGACCTCTGCCCCATTGGGCCAGGACATTCACCCCTAGTGGATTATTACTATGTTGGGGGCTGCGGGGGGTGGGGGGAAGGCTCTTCTTCGGTCAATTGTGCCATTGTTCTCTCCAGTTCATCCCATCTCATTCCTTACTTTCCAAAGGATGTCCGTCTTACCCAAGGCCCCCTTTCTTCCACTTCTCCTGACATTCACCCATTCTGCTGCTCTCCCTACAAACAAGCGGCCAATTACCCATGCTACCTTTCTGTCAGATGTGGTGTCCTCTAGGATGGGGGAGAAACATATATACTACCATAATTGGAGAGCTCTACATCTTGTTGGTCCTAATGCACTTTTTATAGGTACCCGATTTCCATCACCCAATCTCCTTAATCCCCTGGACGCTTGTCCTTGCCCCTACTGCGTGGTGGCTGCTCCTAATCTAAAAGAGTGGGTGACATACCCGTTTGGGTCCCTGCCCACTCTACTCAACACCATGCCCAACACCGCCCGGAACTGAAACACTGTTAGAGGCAGCCTGTCAGTGTGGACCAACATATTCCTTGCGCCTCTGAGTCTAACGGCCAGGAGTTTGCTTAGCAGGCACACCGGGCAGCAGCTGCCTTCTCTTATGCAGCGCAGCCAGACCCACTGCCCTTTTCCCGCCTGATCTGTTTTTGACCTCCACAGTAAAATGCCCACCTCCTGCCCCTGCAGCTCCATGCCAGCCCCCCTGAGGCTGCCCTGGCCATCACCTGCCTTGTTTGCCGCAGCCAGCTTGCTAACCCTAAAGGCCCAAAAAAGTTTAAGCAAAATGCTGCTATAAAGAGTTTGGTCTCATAACCCCCTTTGCATTCGACTGAGATCTCACTCATTATATCTGCCAGAATCTGGAAGGTGATGGTGTGTCTGTGATCTGGCTCCCTGCCTTCTATCCTCCCCCAGCCCTTCATGGCTGCCCTTACAACCTTGCTTGTTATGGGGTCTGATTCTCCTCTGGTCCTTCTGTAGAAAGCCACTGCTGCTAGGGTGGTTGCTGACCATGCCCTGCTTCTCTTTGCCCTGCAGGCCTCTGCTATGAACTTTACAACATCATGCTCTCCAATTACTCCACTGGGCTTTGCTATTGCCAGAAAGTTCTTCCAATACCCGTTGTACCGCCGCAACATACCTGCGGCCACTAAATCTGCAAATGAGAAAATGCATCAGTTATGCTGTTTTGCATGCTCGGAATATGCCTCGCCCATACCTCTGTATTCAATCTCAGCAATGTAAGTGTCAAGAACCTCAGCAGAGCAAGCACTAACGGGCAGTTTGCTGCACCGTTATTGACCACCTGTACCTCTGCTTGGCTATCACATCATAGTGTGATCTTTTTATTGACCAGCTTCTCCTGCCATATGTGGAAGCTGACTGCAATGGGAAACAGCTCCAGGAATGTTTTGTTCCCCGTCAGCCTCTCCTCATTCCACGTCCTTGGCCACGTGCTCATGCACCAGCTCCCTGCCAGAAACGCTCTGACTCCCGCAACTCCTGAAGCAACTGTGCACAGCTCTATCTCCTTGCTAGACTCCCATGGCTCCCTCTATACCGACACCCCATTGTAGGATTCCAGGAAGCTCTCCCCTACTTGGAGGTCTCTCTTCACTCCCATCCCCAGATGCACGTGGTGATGTGCCTGCACCAACCCCGCCGTTGTTTGGGCATTCCTTCTTGCAAAAACCCTGCCAGACGGGATCCCACTGCCTGCAAAGTTGAGCTGCCTCATCATCTTCTGCAAATCCGATAAGGCTGTTTTCTCGTTCTTCCCCAACTCTTGCACTGCTTCCCTAAACTGATCTACTGTCTCTGCTGGGAGCCTGCAGAGCACCTCAATGGTGTCAATCTCTCTACCCATAAATGTGAGGATTGTGCTTATTCAAATGCTCTGCAAGTTGTTCAAAAGCACTTAGCGGCACCTCACAACCTTCTTCACCTTTCCTCCCTACAAACAGAAAATCATCCAGGTAGTGTGACACTTTAGCACTTGCACATCTTTTCCTCACTGCTCACTCTATAAAGGTGCTGAACAACTCAAATTAGTGACACAAGATAGCGCAGTCCATAGGCGTGCATTTGTCGAAATAGAGCTTGTCTTGAAACTGGAGCCTCAGCCACCTGAAGCTCTGAGGGTGGACTGGCAATAGTCGGAATGCAGACTCAATGTCTGCCTTTGCCAGAACAGATCCTCTGCCCGCTTCCTTCACCAGGTCGAGTGCCTCGTTGAAGGAAGTGTACCCCACGAACATTGGTCCGGATCTAGCCCACTGTTTACGGATGCTCCCTTAGGGTAAGAGAGATGGTGAATCAATCTGAGTTGCCTCTCTTCCTTCTTAGGGAGCACCCCTAGGGGGGAAACCACAAATTCCTCAAACAGGGGCACTGTGAATAGCGCCCCTATCCTACCTAGCGTTATCTTCTTTTTTATTTTTAAATCCACTATCTCCTGTTTAATGGCTGCTGGCTTCAAGATTTTTGGGACCACCCCGCTAAGAACATTGTGGCTTGGTATGTTGAAATCCTCTGAGGAACCCCTTAAGAGTGTCCCGGCTGCTACTCTGTCATGATAAGAACCCAGCAGCGGCTGCAGTGTCTCGTGCTTGCTGGGGTTTGGGGCTGTTTCCCTCAATCTAAGTTCCATCTCCCTTCTGCTTTGATTGCTCCCTCTGCTTGGGGATGTGTTGCTCCTTACTTCCATGCCGGGCAGCCTTGTGGTCTCTGCCGCATTTCCTGCACGCGTGCCTGAACTTGCAGTTGGCTCCCCAAGTGCGGTTCCCTTTATCAAATTTCCAACATGTGGTGTCCTTCCCCGATCTGCTGCCCCTAGACCAGGCACCAACCCCGTTCTGAAAGTGTCACCTTCCTCTCTCGCTACTCTGGCAATTCCTGCCCTTTGAATTCGGGTATTGCCTCCTAACTGGATGCTTCTCCCCCATTGGCATGCTCTTGTGCCCATTTATGGATATCATCTTGTGAATGTACCCTTACACATCCTCGTCATCCCAGTTCATGCTGGGAAACATTTTCACCTTTAACCTGAAGCCCTCATCGTATTTGAGCCAAGCAACCCCCTCCAATATTCCTCATGGGCCTCGTGGATGCACTACTCGTACGTTATTAGCACAGCAGCGTCACTAGATACTGCTCAACCATTATATTGTCAATGGTTGATAGTCTATGACAGCTACTGACAAATAAAGTGATCATCGTGACCATCGAGATGATCGAGTGTATACTTTCCAGTCTAAATTCAATGAAAGTCAGAGGTCAACATCAAGAGAAAGTACACCTAAAACTTCACTGGGTAGCTCTGATATTGACTCAGATCGGAAGGCCTTACAAACAACAGTTGCACAGTCCTCCAGCATGACATTGAGCACGACAGGACAAAGGATGTTTTTTTAGAGGTGATCCGAAGATACAGGAGAGGGAATCAAAGAATTATCACCAAACACATAAGATTCCAAGATCCAACAGAACAAAGTATCTTAACAAAGCGAAAACCAAGAGGGGAGGAATAGGAAGAAACAGATGAAGACAAGATCCGACAAAAAGACTGACAAGCTCAGGGAGGAAGAGACAAGTGGCAAAGAGAACAGTACAAACTTAGTGACACATTTATCAAGTTGCAATTAACCTCATCTGAAATTTCGGTTTTGAACAGAGGACTATCATTTGCTCCTACGACAGGGTCCAACTTGATTACATTTCAAATTGATCTATTTAAATGTATACGTAAACTGAAGCTTAAAAGGTTTTTCGCCAACCAAGTACAGATGTTAAAACCCCAGGAAGTGTTGACACCATTGAGCTTATTGACCATTCAAGATATTGAGACCACCCACTTACTCATGTCTCTTGAACAGGGGATAAATATTGAGCATGCAATAATCAGAATGGGAGCCAAAGTCATGCCACAAACAACTGGTAATTGAAACCTTCCACAGGGCAATCATTATTGATATGCATCAATTTTTAGACAAGAAGCCAAATAAGAAGAGTACAAGATCTAATTTGACTGCTGAATAAAGAATGACTTTGGATAACACTTGCCAATGACACCACTATTGTAATCAGAGAAGCCAATAAGGGTGGCAATGTTGTAATTCTTAATCATGAAGATCATATTAACATGGTCCAACAACTCATAGGCACACCTGGATGTTATAGACAACTAGCGTCCAACCCTACTGCACAAGTAATTCAGGAGCTACAAACAATTGCGGAAACATGGTGGTTCCTGACTGATGATGAAAAATATTTCCTCAAAACCACAGAAACAGCCATGCCCACCACATACTTCCTACCAAAGATTCATAAAACATTTGCAATACTCCTGGATGTTCACCCGATTGTCAATGGTATTGGTTGGGCAACTGAGGGTTGGTTGAAATACATTGGGCCTCATTACAAGTTTGCCGGTCCGGGAACTAAGGTACTAGTAAGCTTGCCAGGTATCGTAGTTCCCGGACCGGTAAACTACGAGTTGTGCTCGCAGGTGCCTTTCTGCCCACTAGGTCAGACCTGGCGGTCGAGCGGCACCCACGAGCACAGCATGTTGGATGCACCGGCATGATTCTGCCCCCTTGGGGCTCAAATGGGAATGGGGAGTAATAGATTCCGGCGCCTGGCAATGAGGACATACAGGGTCCTCCAAGGTTGTAATGGCCCTGTACGTCCCCATTGCCAGAGGCCGCAAAAAAATGCAAGTTCAGCGGCAATCTGCCGGTTTTACCGGCAAGGCTACGGCCGAACTTGTAATGAGGCCCATTGATAATGCTATAAAACAACAAGTGCTTGAATTACCATCACATATCAGGGACAGCACCCAAGTTCTCCTCAATGACTTAGAGTGGCAACGAGGGTATCTTTTAGCCACACTTGAAGTGAAGGCGCTTTATATATCTATAGAGCATGTACATGTAATTACCGCCATAGACTAGACGTATAAGGGATTTTTAGCTTCTCATGCAACACACATTGAACTGATCAAGGATTTTTTTTAGCTTTACCTTGAAACACAATGGGCCTCATTACAACTCTGCTGGTCCAGAAACGACGATGCCAGTAAGCTTACCAGCACCGTGGTTTCTGGACTGGCATATTACAACTCTGCGGGTGAGTGCCGTGTTTTCTGTGGTCCCCATTTCCATAGATGCCCATAGGACTCTATGGGAATGGGGACTTATAATTTGCCGGTGCCTGACTTCCCGGACTGCTAGGGTTGTAATCCCCTGGTGTTACCGGGAAGTCAGGCACCAGTAAATCATTACGGGTCCGGTGGCAATCTGCCGGTAGCACTGGCACAGTTAACGCCAGACCCGTAATGAGGCCCAATGTCTTCCTCACTGGGTACTTTGCCCCAAAGGCTGCTCGTCTTATTGGCAACATTACAGGTGTCGCTATTGTCACTATCTCTGGTTTCCAACGTATAGGCAGGTTAGGGGCAGGGTTTCTCGTGGAGGCTTTTGGCTCCTCCTCTACACTGTTACTGAAATGCAAATAATATTCGATGTAGCTAGCCATTTATATTCATGGTTTCCTTGAGGATGCATCTGATGTTAAACAGAATGGACTCATTCTTATAATGGGCAGCTATTGCTATAACAGGCAATGAGTTATTGGGTTACTCATATCCCCATACTTTTCCGTTTATCCTTTAACTAAAGCCTCCTCAATCTTATCTTATATTGCTCAGATATCATGTTATATATATATCCATGCTGGCTCTGGACTTCCTGTGTATTAAACATTGGATATTATACTTAGTTCATTGTGTTCTAAAGTACATTCATTATGCTTACCTTTATTTCATTGTGAAATTCTATAGCTGGATAAATCCTGTAGGCATGCGTCCCACATGTTATGAACCGCAGGTGCCATTTTGTTAAGCCAGTAATAATATGGGCGGGTGATGTCACACATTCGATGCGTGTGACGTCACTTCCTAATTACAATTAGAGTAAACAAACTTGTGGGAGTGCTCCCGCGATATGGCCTTCATTATTAGTAGCATATTATGTTATTTTTAAGCACAAAAACGCTACTATTGGCCCTATATTGTAGCTACTACAAGTGAATATTATACAAAATGGATGAATATCATATCATTAATTTATGTAAAATTCTACTTAATTATTCTTAGCAAATTATAATATTCTTGAACACAGTGAACTACTGTTAGCACTATATCACAGCTTCCGCTATTAAATTATATATGCAATCAGATTCTCATCTTAGCATGCATATATGTCATAATTATAATATATAGACACTTGAATGAGAATAAGGGTGGTCCCATTCAGCCTGCTTTACATATTTAGATATAATTATCAAGTCCTATTGGATCTACAGATCAATAGAATATTCTCAAGGGAAATTCAGCCTATTATTCCTTGTAACACATATTTTCCCCATAGACATCTTCAACTTTGTGTATGGGCTATTCTACTTACAGATTAGACAAGTACAATTTATCATAAATTCCACGCTCGAGCCTCTTTAAACCTTCCATCAGAGTTGAAGATAGCGATGCCTATAAATGTATTGCCCGTTGCGAATCTCTTAGGGGTCTTATTTCATACATCAGTGAATAGTGTTAATTCACCTTCCCCTGGCTAACCATTGCAGCACAATCACCTGAAAGGGAGTGTAAATATTAGCAATTATGCATAGATATAAAAGCACACATTTCTTTTCCAATATTACATACAAGCTGATGTCACCGTTCGGTATGCCGTTTACTCTTAACAGCAAGACTCATTTGACAAATAAAGAAACATAGAGTTGTTATACTCTTTGATCATCATTGAATTGTATACACATATCCTCGATACCAGATCAATCATCAAAATGTCAATAGCTAATATACAGAACAACATTAATCTCATGGTTCGTATTCAGACCGGTGTAAGTAGTGCATAGTATGCAAATACATCTGGCTTCCAGATGTCTCAGCAATAATCTTTAATTCCCTCCTCGTTTGCCACATTTCACTCTTTGTAAGCCAGTGAATCTGATATCACCTTTACTGTCCATCTGCCAATGATTTGCTTGAGGCAGTTTTGGTTCAAGGTTGTTGAAGCTCGACAAATGTTCTCTGATCCAGACTCTTATTTGTCATATTGTACTCCCAATGTAATTTTCCTTACATACACATACTATTGTGTAAACAACATATTTCGTTTTACAGTTAAGGAAATCTTTGGTCTGCATGGTCACTCACAAATTTAAAACAATCAGTGTGCGCATATCGAAAAATACTTCAAGTACCACATTTGTGGAAACCTGCAAGTGTTCTTAACAAGTCACTATCACTAAGTCCTGGTCCTTGGATAGTTTAAAAAAAGATGGACTCAGTCTTGTTTTAATAATAGGTGCTCTTGTGTAAACAAATTGTAATTTCTTGTCAATATATTCTCTCAAATTGTTATCCCTCTGCAGGAGATGCCAATGTGTTTGTACTATTCTGTATAGGACTTGTGTACCTCAAGTATTTTGTAATGATGTTAATCATAGGCCTGCCTTCTCCTCTTATATGATCTACACGTTTGACCAAGATGACCAAGCAAGATTTTTGGTTTTGTCATATGCATGCTGTATACATTTTGATGAATACCCCCTTGTTTTAAATCTCTGCTCTAATAAGTTACATTCCAGTTAAAAAATCTGTTCTTTGCTACAGTTCCTCATGGATGTGTAAAATCCCCCTATGGGGATATTGTCAATGGTTGACAAGCTATCGTCCTCATTATAACTGTGCCGGTCCGGTAACAACGGTGCAGTTAAGACTACCAGCACTATTGTTACCGGACCGGCAAAGTACAACTATGCGGGTGGGTGCCATCCTGCCCACCAGGGTCATATCTCCCTGGCGGGACGACACCCGCTCGCAGAGTTCTCATGGGAGCACCAGCACCATTTATGCCAGTGCTGGTGCTCCCATGCACCCATTCCATGGGGACTAACAAAATTGCTGGTGCCTGACCTGACCTGACTTCCCGGCAACCAGACCTGGAATAGCCCGGTGACACCGGGAAGTCAGGCGCCTGTAATTCATTATGGATCTGACGACTACCTGATGGTTTTATGGGCACGGCTACCACTGGACCCGTAATGAGGCCCATTCTTTATGTATCCACAAAGAGCTGACAGCCTCTTAGGAAAGATCCCTGAAGAACGGGAGAAGATGAATAAGGGAACAGACTGGTGATGTCACATGATGTAACGAGACACACTGAGAAGAGATAATAGTGGAGAACGTCAAGAGAAAATATAGAATCCAGTGATGAAGTAAAGAATCAAGTAACCTGTTACATGTAAAATGAAGATTACACATGTGAAGAGCACGAAAGAAAAGGCAAAACCGTTTTATAATTGTACAGAGCCATTGACGCAAGTAGACTAAGTGATCATAAAAGCCAGCTATACGTAGTATATGAGCTGGAAGCCTGAAAGTGTGTCACAGTTAACAAAGAGTAGCTGACAAGCAAGAAAGAATGAAGGAGTCTTGTCTGGCCCAGTGTCAAGAAAGCCAGTGCAGCCGAGAACTGGTTGTCTATTCATAGGATAAAATGAATACAAGAGACGAGCCAAGCTCCTGCCAAGATGCAGCTGAGAGACAATGAGTGCCAAGTTCTATTCATTTTAATACCATTTAATATTGAAAAGAAGCTCAAAATGTGGTTGTCAGTCATGTGACCTGGATGGAAATAGACTTCGGCATACTCTGCAGAGACCAGAAGATAAAAGCATGCACGCACTCCCTAATATTTCCAGGAGTTATGAAGCCTACAAGGTTATGTTCAAAGGCTAATTGGTGACAGAAAGTAAGAGTGATGACAGATGTTGGGCTAATTGGGTGGGGAGGTATGGTCAAGGCCAACCTACCAGCACCTGGAGTACCAGCTTGTGCGCTGCTAGTGAGTGGAATGTTCCAGAAGGGTACAAGTGTGCCAGCCAATTATTGAGGGCCACATAGCGAAGAGCCCTATAGTTTGAAACCTAACAGATTGTTGTGTATTTTATGACAATGAAGATGACTTGCACTAGAGGAGGGCTTAGTTGCCCACCTAACAGTAGAGACCCAATCATAACCTTAACCCCCATAGAAAGTGTATGTAGATGTTTCCAGTTACCCAACCACAGCCCCACATATACATTTTTACAGTTTGCCACGGAGTTTGATTTCAATGATAATTAATTTTTAGTATAAAAGAATGTTTTTCATGTGAATCATTGAGATTTTGCTATGAAACGTCTGTCGATGTCTGTTATACTCCCGGATTTAGATAATTGTTAATAAAACAGCATACACCTTGCTAACTTCTTGAGTCGACCTTATTATTGATGTTTGAGTAATTTCTGCATCCCCATCCTTCCCATAAGAGCACCACCTCACAAGTGGTAGCGGGTCATATGCATAAATGAAAGGTCCGTCGATTTAGTAGACTCGAGATTCTCGGATAATCCGATACCCTTTGCCCACCAGCTGGAAGGACGCAAAGTTTCCTGTGGAGAACGGCTAAAATAGTCAAGCTTGCAAGTAAAGAAGATACAGGTGGGACGGATCGCTCTTTGACGAAATTCCTCCTGGTTTCCACAGGCGCCGAGAGGACTGAAGGCGACAGTGGCCAGATTGCAGGAGGGGAGACGATACCGAGGGCCTACAACTGAAAAACTAATGGTGAGTAGACTAAGAAACTGGCAAAAGTGTGGGGAAAGGGATTGAAAAAATATAAAGTAACGAGAGGATGGGATTTAGTGTGTGAGACGGAGATCGTCAAAAATATATGATAGTGTTAAGGTGAGGCGTATAGCATATGAATGCCCAGTGGTCCGCGTACAAGGAACGTAGAAGAAGTCATTTCAAAATCCAAGTGGATAAAATAGGCTACACGGAGATAGGTCTGCGAAAGGAATTGACTCATGCACTAGAGCAGGTCTTAGTTGCCCACCTGACAGTAGAGACCCAATCATAACCTTAACCCCTATAGAAAGTATATGTAGATGTTCCCTGTTACCCATCCACAGCCCCACATAGGTTTTTACAGTTTGCCACGTAGTATGACGCGAATGATGATGAATTTTTAGTATAAAAGAATGTTTTTATGTGAATTTTTTAGATTTTTCTATGAGACGTCTGTCGATGTCCGTTGTACTTCCTGTTTTAGATAATTGTTAATAAAACAGCGTACACCATTCCAACATCTTGAGTCAACCTTATTATTGATGTTCTAATAATTTCTGCACCCCCATCCTTCCCATAAGAGCGCCACCTTGTCTTAAAGAGCCCCATCAGGTTCAACAGTGTTAATATCCTATCATCACGGAAATTGGCCCAAACATTATGGAGGCACACGATTAATACTATTTAGGGTAATTGCTTTGTTAGTTCATTGACATCCATCAATAACATTAAATTGAATCATTTGGTGACTTTTGTGATTAAATTATCCAAATTAGTTAGTCAATTAAAAATCTGTATTTTTCATAATAATGCATTTACTTGTGGATAGGTACAAAACCATGAACCCACACAAATATTGATTTGATATTAGGGTAAGTGTCAACCTATGATGAAAAAATAATATTGTGTGGATGGGCACACCACACACTGAATATACAGGTGTATTCGGCAATAAATTATGTATGTGCATGGCACTCAATAAGGGCTCACCTTGTAATAAGACTGTCATCCTTTATAGGCCAATCCAAGTGGCCATATTAAAGAATTATATCACAAACACATTTTATATAAATAATATTTTATTAGATCCTTGTACTAAGAATCACGGTTGTCTCACAAAGTCTGCTAATAGGATTGACACAATAAGAACATGTTCACAATAAGGTGTATGAAATTATATGTAAGGGACGTTTAGGGGTGTTGGAAGGCTAAATATCTATTGATTACATATCATTTCATTTTTCTAAAAGTATCTTTTGTTTTCTCTTTTGTCTTTTGTTTGTCTCTCCTATATAATCCTCTTTCTTTTTTTCTTTTTTTACTGACATGGTAATTAGAAATAAAAGCTAGAAGCATATGATGTACTTGTAAAAATGACGTGCAAGAAGTTAAAAGAACAGGCATCAATTAATTTTTATTGTGACCAGATTAGGGATCCATCTAAGCCTTGAGAAGGACTTCTGGTTGAAACACGTGTCGGCTGCTAGATGATATATCTATTGTAAAACTCTACTATATGAGGTGTTTGAGCAAAGAAGAGTTTGGCTGTCAGACCACAGGGTATATATAATGTTTTGTCAAACTATTAGGGGAATTTGTAAAATCCTATTTGATGCATTGCATGGTTGATGCATTGCATGCTTGAACTGCATGTCAGGTTCTTCTGATTGATTGATGAACAATATAAAGTATACACAACCATATTTGAGAGGTTGAGTTTTTTTCACTAATTAAGACCAAACTGGTCAGCGCAGTGTCATGGTGATTCTTCAAAAACTAGTGCTTTGACTAGGGCTTAGGGTAAGGCTCTGGACAACTGTGACTGCAGCTTTCCACATATAATATAGCACTAATAGTGTGTCCAAGCTCACTAGATACTAATGTATCCTACTAATTCGATGTAGAGTGTCACGTGCTTGTTTTAACGTTTGCATCCCAGGGTTGTAGTGTGTTGGTTGAATTAGCTAGTCATTGACAGCTGAAATCGTGATTAAGCACGTTTAGATTTTTGACAGGGCTGCCTGGAATTGTTTAAGTTGCACCATTGATTATCATGATGAATGATGTCGATGTTAGAATGGTCTACCATAGTGGAAGAAAAGGCGGAAATTGAAATTATGAATTAAGTGCAGAGCGCCTGCACTGTAATTACTTGCATTAGTGTTCTCTTAGGGTCTAGAGCCATGTGTGGAGTTGTTATGGGCACACTGTACTAATCCTTGAAGATTACAGATGTATACAAGTCACGAAATGTTCTTTAAGAAGTACTATCTGTTGCTTAAAATGATGATACACAGTGTCACCCCTCCATCCTTATTTAGCACCTCCTCCACCATCCCGTTTCTATGGGCCTCATTACGGGTCTGGCGGTAACCGTGCCGGTAAAACCGGCAGGTTTCCGCCAGACCCGTAATGAATTACCAGCGCCTGACTTCCCAGTAACAGAGGGGTATTCTGACCCCGGCAGCCGGGAAGTCAGTCGCCGGTAATTTTATACGTCCCCATTCCCATGGAGTCCTCTCAGACTCCATGGGAATGGGGTCCACGGAAGCACCGGCACCATTAACAACGGTGCCGGTGCTTCTGTGAGCAGAACGGCACCTTTCTTTTCTCTACTCGTCCCTGCTTTATGTTTCTGCCCTCCCCTGCAACATCTGGTCTTCCAATCACATTCCTATGCTCTGTTAACAATGTTATATTTTGTAAGCGTTTCTGTGCCAAAAACTCATTGCTTTCCTGGGATTTATATAAATAAAAATAAAATAACTATCATGTTGATTGAGTTTGTTAAGTTAGTCAAAATGGAAGTTGAATGGTGGTCAAGTTATGTGAGGCTGCATGTTGAGGAAGTAATAGGGTACATTGCGAGTCCCTGAATACTGTTGTGCAGTTTCCTTTTGGGTGAGGCTAATCCCCCATCATTTTTGCGTGTAAGTGGGAGCAAATCCCATCATTTTTAAGAGAGAGTGGCCGCTGATCTAATTATTTTTTACAACGAGTGGGCGCAAACCCCATAATATGTGAGAGCAAGTGGGCTCTCATCTCATCAGCCGAAATGGCTGAAAGGCCCTGATGCCGCCCTTTCCCACGTTACACTGTGGCGGGGGGCTGCTGTGCCTGTTAGAATGGTGTAGTATGGGCAGAAAGGTTAGGTACATGCGATTGTGCCACAGCTGAAGCCACCTGCCATTTACTCCTTGCTGCATTACTCAAAGCATAATGTAAAGCGCATTACACCTGTACCGGGCCTCACAGTCAGATAGCTTTACAAGGCAGTCACGTAGATGACTGCCACTTACCAAGACATCATATATGCTGACATTGGTTCACTAAGTCAACTGTTACAATTGCTTCAGGAGGCAGCGCAGCATGTTCAACTGGTCGACAATAGTGGGTGAGCACCTGAAGCGTGTGTCACTGAAAGAGTGGTAGTTACCTGCGGTAATAACGGCAGACTTGGCCCCTTTCGTTATTATATTTCCGAACGCGTGGAGACCGCGTGACAAGAATGCCATTAGAGGGCAGGGGGCACAGAGAAACCATGAGGATGTGAGAGCATTCAAATGTTGTGGCGCTGTTAAAGTGGAGCCAGGTTGCTGGGTAAGTGGGACGTGGGGTCGGAAGAAGGCAGACGGTCGGTTAAGAAAATGGCTGGCATCTCCTGGGGGGGGGGGGGGGTGGGGTGGGGGGCTTTCAAGTGCTCGTGGCCGGGATCTCTCCTGTCTGCCAGACTAGGTCTGGTTTACATGGCAATCTGGCAATGCCGGATAGGTCTGGCCCGACAGGCTAGTGTGGGTCAGTAATTTGGGCCAGAATGGGCTCTTTTCGATGCACAGTCATGTTGACCAATGCTACTCATGAAATGTGCCTTACAATACAAAGGTTGGCACAAAGTTCACCAACAATGCCCCTATACGTAGAAATGAGTTTGTTGCAGAAAGAAACCTGTCATTTGCGATTGACGCCCACTTTTGTATTGGTGCCAGGCCTATTGTTTGCACCAGTCTGGCCCTACCTTTGGCACCAGGAGAGGCCCTTTCAGCCACGTGTACCGATTTAGATTTAACAAGGATGCCTGCCAAGAGGGAGGCAGAATCATGAGTGTCGGATGAGCGCCTAGCCCCGCCTGATAGAACCTAAGACCACCTCACTGGTTAGGGGGGCTGATCCTGGACTTCCCCCATGTGAGTGCATGTATCCAGTGCAAATGTGAGTCCCGGCCGGGCATGCACACAATACTTACATAAGCGTGGAGGGCACTGTGCCTACACAGCCAGCCCTCGCTCCTGTAAGCAAGTCCCCCCCTCCCCGTGAATCACTGCACTTTCCTGCAGGCGACTGCAGACACAGTATGTGGGGCGCACTTTGACCCTTACATTCTGCCCCTGCATCCCTTTCTGAATTGCCTCGTGCGTATCCTTCCTTGGAAAGAGGGATGCTGTGGGATCACAAGGCCGGGTGACACCTTGGTGGAGGAGAGGGGGTCCTGGCAGTACATGGACCTGAGACAAAGGCATCCGTAGGGGAAGTTTGCAGGGTCTTTTGCAGAAATGAGTGAAGTAAAGAAGCAATGTCATCTGATAGTTTATGCTGTCCAAGGTATTGTTTAACCCAGCATGCACCGTGTTATATGTAAAGGTCAAATCATATCTGTACTTTTGTCTCAACTGCTAATGTTGGGCAGTTGGGTTCGTCAACACATTGACAAACGCTTTTCCAGTGGGAGAAACAAGTAGGGATCCCGGCTCGGACCAATGCCTGGCAAAGACTTTCCCTGCCTCACCGGGCAAAAGTCCCTTTAGGCCGCTGAGCACAGCACCTGAGCATGTTACATAGAGTGGTGTTGGAGGCATCACTCAGCCTGCCCACCAGCAAACTAAGGAAGGTGAAATCGGGGAAAGCGGCCCTAACATTTCAAGCAACCCTTCCTCCGAACCAAAAGTTCTTCCCTCCCACAATCCTTAGCAGCTCGCTCGTGGGAATGGCTGGAGTTTCAAGGCTGCCCCTTTTCCTCATCTACCAACTCGCAGATACTTCTTTTTGCTCCTCATGGGATACAAAGTATCTATTTAAAACAGAGAGATACAGAGAAAGAGAGAAAGAGAGAGAGAGAGAGAGAGAGAGAGAAAGAGAGAGAGAGGGGGAGGGAGGATGGTAGGGAGAGAGAGAGAGAGAGGGATTGAGAGCTGCCATGCGGAACTAAAGAAATGCGACCAATCTACAAACGGACAGAGATAGAAGTGCGTGGTTGCAGGTGTTTTGCCATGTAAGGCTTGCTCCGCCCTTCCCCCACCTAACTGCCTCAATGCTAAAATCTCCTGGCACCTTCCACTGCACACACAAATGCCAGCCCACCCAGAGACGTCCACCATAGGCTTAGCCAGTAGCACATAAACAATAATCTGAACCACAGCTAAACTCTCCTCATTAGGCCTATCACACTCTCCCGCACCAGCAGCTAACTGGGCCCAATGCGTTGCGGTCCATCATATCTTGTGCTCTTCCCCATGCATTATGTACTCCCACATTTCTCCGCCAAACCCATAGAAAGCAGATTGGCACACAGGGCAGGGTCCGGCTACTTCCGCCCTACAGCCATCAACGTCACAGGTGTGGGTGTGCCTTTCCCATTGTCCCACTAATGGCCCTCCGGCACCCCATCTTTATTTCTTATAGAGTCACACACAGTGAGGCCACCGATAGTGGCAGATTGGCGATATTCAAGACCATTTACGTTACATTACCTATAGTAGGGTGACCAGATGTCCCGGTTTTGCCAGGACTGTCCCGGAATTGGGTGCTCAGTCCAACTTTCTGAAGATGATTTTTCCATTGGAGAACTCAGTTGTCCTGGTTTTTGGTAGTAGGTCTTCATAGCGCAGGTGGCAGTGCACAATCTTGCAAAGAAGAAGTGCTGCATTTCACAATTTAAGAGAGTGGTAGTTTGTGATAAATCAATTATATACTGTCGAAAGTTAGTCCTACTTTTATGTTTGTTTCCCTGTCCCCTTTTTTATTTTTTAAATCTGGTCACTCTACGTATGGGTTCACAAACTCCATGGTAAATACTCATCAAAATATTCAGCCCGGAATTAGGGTAAACATTTTTGCATGCATTAGTCCTGCACGGTATGCCACATACACGGTGAAAGATGGCAGACACTGCCAAAAGGTGCTAAAATTTGCTGATAACGGGTGAGAAATTTCGACATTTAACAATTGTATCCAATCGCATAGGAGATTGCCAATAAGGACCATGATATCACCAGCATGTGTCCAATCACTGCTATGCTTTTGGGCAGTTCCCAACGGTGACGAATGCCAGGAACAAAATCAGGCAACCTAATCGGATACCTGCCTCTGCAGCAACATTTACACATCCTTCCTAGGAGCACACATCGCGTCACTCGGCAAAGCCCTATATCTGCCTTTGATTTGAACTGCTTGACAGCACGTGTTTTTGTCTTTGAAAATTGACTAAACAAACAAAAATTTAAGAATTCACCACGCCAGATGTTCATTTTTAAATTATTCAAGACCGGTGCGTTGGAAGTAACACATTTTCCTGGTCTGGCCACAGGCCCTCCATCTAAGAGACTTTAATATCCGCTTCATTCTTCCTATGTGGGGTGGGGCGGGAGCAGCATGGTAGTACGTTATTATTTTTAAAAGGGCTGTCTTCTTTGCATAGATTTCAGAATGAGGCGTCTAGAATAAAGATTTCCGAGGGCTGAAGCGTCTGATTCGTGACCGAGCCTGTCCCGCGCTGCGTGTCCAGGTCCGAAGCTATGTTCCTTTCAGGCATACAGGAAAAACATATTTTCCTCATCTCGTTCTTTGCACAGCCTCGCGCTGTTGAAATGTGTCCAAGGCAAACACCAGAGAGCTATCAAAATTCCCCCGAAGCGGTTGCAGCGGTTGGAGCCAAGAATCACCCTGAGAGCCAGCGATGCACCAGAGACTGCTGACCCAGCAGAGCGGCAAACATCTTAGGGGGAAATAATATTGTGTATTTACACATGTCACTCTTTACATGGCACTAGAAAGTGGGGATTAACCTATTTCTAAGCGCTCCAGGTTTCTGGTAGATAGGGAGGTGAGCCTGGGTGATGGCAGTGGGGTCCCGGAAGAGAGGCAGACGGCAATACTGTTGTGTTGATGGAGGCAGTTTGGAGTACTGCGCTCCGTTATGCTTCGATCGTTGTGGTGAGACAACTTGGGAATGTTATCCAAATGGGAGACCCAAGATCTAAGGTAAAAGTGATTTGGGCAAGGATACTTGCTAATGGGGGAGAGGGAGACCGGATTGCATAGGGCAGCTTGCCTTAGGCTGTTACCTGATTAATGTTCAAGTGGTATTAGCTAGTCCTGTAGCGGCCATCTGAAGGCCGTTTGGGTGTGCAGTGTAAAGTGGTGGATTTTAGAGGGAGGTGGGTCAGTCGGGGAGAGGCACAGAGTAGAACAGACGGTGTGTGAGTTGTGGGGGGAGAAGCAAATGCATGGGGAAGTGGGAGTGAAAGACGTTTCTTTCTTTATTTGAAGTAGTATTCATTCGGTTTAGTTTTAGTTGTGTTGCGGTCTGGTGTTTCACTTGCTAAGCTTTACCGTTGGGCTGTATGTGGGATGCTGGCATTTTTAGTGGTTTAATGGGATGCCTTCCATGGAGCAAGGTTGCAAACAGTTGGTGTATTTATTTATTTATTTGCATTTGTAAAGCGCCCAATCCTGAGGGCATCAGGGCTCTGTTTCAAACCAGTTACATTCATCATGACAACAAAAGACAATACATCAGGGATAGGGGAACACATCAGGATTAAGGCACAATGGGGCCTTGTGGCTTAGCAAGATAGAGTCGGGGGAGGCCTAGAGGTAAAGCAGGACAGATTATAGTTCCGAAATAGTGTGGATGTGTGACAGTCCTTTACAGAAGGGTCCGTATGCAGTTTCTTCTCTCCGTTCAGGCGGGAGACATTCCACTTGGTAGCAGCTACTGTGGGGAAGCTGGCCTCTCCTGCTCTCATCCTTTTCACCTTTGGTGTGCCAGGGCGGCTCTCACTGGTCTGGACGAATTGGATCATTCCATTTTTTCAGGGTTGGGTATTGAGAGGCTGTATTTGAGAGACACTTGTGAGTAATGGTGTAGAGGAGGAGCCAAGTACCCCCACTCCACCAGCCTGCCTACATTACCTGAAAAATATGAACCAAAGTATGTGACGTATACTGCACCAATAAGAAAGCAAGAAGAAGAGCAACGACTCTGTGCAGTACCCATAAGAATACCTATACCTAAGAGAATATGGGAAGTGAAGTCCCCATTGAGGAATCCATACCTACATCCAAGACAATATGATGGTCATTTGAACGCGATTCCTGATGAAACAAAGAAACTGAATGACCAGGATGAATGCTGACATCATACAAAGCTAAATTGACTCCATGTAGAAGATAACCAGACGAGAGAGGCAGACGATTTATGAAGAACAAAGAAGTACCAAGGATAAGTGACATCTTGGGATCAAGATGAGGAGACTTATGTCAAGAGCATGATGATGATACTTAGTTAGTTGCAATGAAACGCAAGCAGCAAAGCAATCATGAAGCTAGCCAAATGCTTTTAAATAGGTTAGACTGCGGCAAGCGCCAACATATACATATATACCTCATAGATACATAGGGATTAAATAAAGAATGAATGTTCCACTTACGTATAAAGAAGTCTTGAGCAACGACGAAGGCCTCAATTCAGTGTCGCAGTTACACAAGAAATTGAATTAAACAGAATATATTTCTGCTAAGGAGTTGGCTGAGCCAAGATAGCCAAGGTCTTATCAGAACTAGAATTGGCTGACATTAGATACAATTAACGTGAAAGAACAGAAGCTCCTGTTCAAGAAGGTTAAGGGAAAACAAAAGACACCAGAGGACTATTGGAGAATAAAATCAAATACACAAAGGCTCAAATCGTGGTGTACAGTCCCGTGATAGAAGAAAGTTGGATGCATGAGAAGATCACACCTACGCATGGAAGCTAGACAGTACCCATACTCCTTAAAAATTCTCAGAGAACAGTACAGACTCAAGGCCAACTTCAAAGCGCTAATTGACACTGACCCATTGATGTGATGATGGATTAGAGTTTTAATTGGTGGGAAGGTGTTATCAAGACAAACGTACCCACACCGGGTTGTTCGACCTGAGTGCTGCTCACGTAGGTGGAAAGTTACTGACTGGGGTTAGTAGCCAACCAATTGTAGAGGACCACGTAGTTGGGGGTCCTCTAGTTTGTATAGCCAATGGGACGTTGTACATTTAGGGATGTTTATAGTGGCCATTTTGAAGGGAAGGCTTAGTTGCCGCACCTGAAGTTAAATATACAAATATTTTTCTCCGTTACTCTATACAGATATAACACCTATGCTTAGTTATTCACTTAGAACCAATCCTGCTTACCGATAGGTTTTTAGTAGTTTGCCACGTAGGATGATGTTGGTAATCGCAGGTCAGCACGTCAGCTATGACCAATTTTGAGAACCCAGATTTTTATGAAACATAGAGAAAGTTGAGTATCGAGCGATTGCTGATGTTCGTTGTACTCCCTGTTTTAATTACTTACATTAAAACAGACAAACTTTTGCCAAGCTATTTGTGTCATCTGAATTATTGATGTTTGATTAAAATCTGCATCCCCATCCATCTCCAGGGTATTGCTACTCATCTTAAAAGGCTGGAAGCCTCCAGTTCAATGTAAAGAGCTTTGGAGATAATCCTTTCTTGGACAGGGAGTCAATGGGCTTTTTTTCTTACTGTGGAGATGTGGTCTCTTTTGGAGATGTTCAAGGCTGCTCGTAGGGCATTGTTTTGAATAACCTGTAGTTTGGTCAGGTTCTGGTTGGAGGTTATGTTTGCAAGGGTAATTGTGCTGGTCTCGTATTGAGGTTATTCGAAAACCAGGTTTTTAGCTGTTTTCTGAAGGTTAAATAATATTCTTCTGGGAAGTGGTGTTTTGGTCGAGAGTTCCAGAGTTTGGTTGCCAGTAGGAAGTAGGAGGATCCTCTAAGTCAATTCGGGGTTGAAGTTTGGAACCATACTAAAGAGTTGTGGCTGGATTGCAAAGTTCCTGAAAGTATGTGATTTGAAATTTTCCTCCCGATGTATACCCGGCCCGTGCTGTGGTAGATGCAGTGAGTGATGCATAGCGTTTTGAAGTAAATCCTTTTTTTTATAGGAAGCCAGTACCGATTCTGGAGTGCTGGGGTAATGTGTTCTAAACTTTTCAACCTTTGAGAGTGATTTGGCTGCCACGTTGTGGGCTCTTGGTAGTTTGATGAGTAGATACCCTGTGAGTCCAAGCTAACGGCTGTTGGTGAAGTCAAGTTTTAAAAGTACCAGTGAGATAGCTCCCATAGTACTGTGCATGAGCGCCACGTAAAGCATGATGCGCTGTAAGCTGTAGAGTTGGAATAACAAACTTGTGAGGTCACTGTCCATTGTCATTGCACAGTTCCCCATGGTAGTAGAGAGCACTGCAGAAGGGCCCAATAGGTATGGGCAAGGGGTCAATCTGGGTTCATGTGGTGTTGCAAAGTCGATCATGAGTTCCTTTTTGATTAGCTTAATGCTATGTCTGTTATATCACCCACGAATACACATATGCAAGGCATGTCTGGCGTGTCCACCGTATGGTGATTTGTGAACTTGTAGATGATATGCATGCTGTTGGCATATTGAGGCTTGTGAGGGTTGTGTTGCTGATGAGATCCAGAGAGTCACGTATATTTTGAAGCGAATAGGTGCAAGGCTGTAGCCATGGGGTACTCTACATGTCAGTTTCCGAGGACGTGATCTGAAAGTATCCATGAGAGTTGTCTCCATTTTCTCGGTATGGAAGGAGGCAAACCAGAGTATGGCGGTTCATGTTACCACATTACCACAATGTCCTCTAGTCTCTTCAGTAGCATCTCATGGCTGTTGGTGTCGAATGAGGGTGAAATGTATGCATTGTTCTTTATCGTGTTGAATTTCAAGCAAATGTGCCTTCTTTTCCGCTTGTTAGTCTGAAGCCATGTTGTGAATCATAGAAGGACGTTGTTGCTTTTGACGTATTCCAGTAGCTTGTTGTATGTACTTTTTCAGGATTTGGCAGATGAAAGGTGTATTGGAAACTGGGAAGTAATTAGCAAGATCAATCGATTTGGCCATGTTTTTTTTTTAATGTGGGATTTGACAATGGTTGTTTTAGGGACGAGTAGAACAATGGTCCCCTGGTTGGTGGAGATGTTGAGAAGGTATTTGATTCCACGTGACGACGCCACTGACCACACCCAAAGAGATGGATCCCCAATGCACCATTTCAGCGATAATACAAGATCGTTGAAAATGCTGTGCGTGTAAACATCTACTAGGCGACATTCTCATTTTCTATTTAGGGTAACTAAGGACTCTCATTTTTTCGGATTTCTTTGTACAAACTGTACAAGATTCCTGTGGGTTGTTCTTAAAGGCTGCGGGACAAGCTCTCGGCAAAAAGCCTGTCCTGAGAAGGTGATACTAAGTGGACAAAATGTGTCATGTCATCATACGGGGCGCAGCGTGCGCAGATCATTGGACGGGACGCATCCAGGTGTGCTGTCAATAGCTCCCAACGTCCGATAGCAGCCAGTGCCACATCTTCCACTTTACCCCACGCACACATGACAATCACAGTCGGGGAGCGGACGGTTTGAGCAAGGTGGACCACGGCATTGCGATGGGATAAACACGCCGGCCCAGCGGCCAGCTGCAATAACAGGCCTGTTCCAGAAAGAGGCTCGCTTTACTGGCGGCAGCTGAGCAAGCGCCGCGCTCTGCCGGCATCGCGTTACCCGGCGCAGGCTTTGCTGACTCTGCCTGGATTCCATCCACTCCTGGCCAAGATAAACTTTTCCAAGGGGATGGCGGATGAGCGTGGGACGGCCTTTGAAGAAAGATATGAAAGAAAGGGGGGAATGCGTCAGTATACTGCAAAGGCCTCGGTGACGTATCTGCCACTTGAAGTTCTGTCAGTTTGACATGTAAAGAAGCTTTAGAAACAGGCCTCTGCGAGCACGCAGCGAGGCATTTCTGCCACTTCCCTTCACCAGAATGGCATGGCTGCCCATCTGCCAGCTGTGCGGCAAAGCATGCCTGTCATAGCAGCCAGCAGAGGGCACGCAGATTCTCGCGCGACTTCCTGGGGTGTGGCACTGACCTGACCAAGCTCAGACTGCTGATAGTCTCGGATCCCTTCCCTACGAAGCATGCATACCGTTAGCTTTCTGTTTTCTTTTAATAAACTAAAAAGACTTCCATGACGCTCAAATAGCATTGTTGGTGGGAGCCCCCATTCTGCAGTGCCATAGCACTGACCAGAGCCGGCTTTAGGGGAGGGCGAGCCGGACAGCCATTGGCCCCCGCCACGCCAGGTCGGGGGAGTCTTTCGAGGGCTCCCCTGAGCTGGAGTAGTGGGAGAAGGCGCAGCAGGCGGGCTGTTGTGATTAAATGCGCCCGCAGTGGCGGACCCATTTAATGACAATAGGGTGTTGTCAGCACCCTATTGTCATTGGGTGCGCCCCTCCGCCGCAGGTGCTTTTAATAACAAAAGGCGCCATTAGCCCCCCATCATGCCAGCTCGGGGGAGTCTTTCATAGGCAGAAGGCGTGGCAGGTGCCTCATTGTTAGGCAATGCGGCTGCGGCAGCATAGCGCATTTAAGAACAATAGCATTACCTCCTTGCTGGAGCGAGGAGGTTTAAAAAAAAAGAATGTGGTTCACCCTGGCCCCGCCCCCTCGACCCTCCCCCTGTTGAACAGGGGTGCGCGGGGGAAGGGAAGGGTGCCAATTTGCCCAGGGTGCTGCTGCCCCTAACGCCGGCCCTGGCACTGACACATCACTGAGTGGAGGGGTCGCTCACCACTGGACACCAATTGCACTGACACAGCACTTCCGGTCTGGTTCAAATCTCTGCTGCTGAACTCTCACAGCACAGAGAAGGCACTGCCAAAGGAAGCTCGCCATCCCTGGTCTCTTATAGTAACTAGAATACTCCATGATCTTTCTAGAATGTGCATCATCATTTCACTGGAATGTCTTATGCGTCGGTATAATCACCAGTGTTGGCACATGGGCATCATGCCTGGCACACAAACATCAGCCGTCTCATATATTGATTTATTTGAGCATATGCTGCAGCTCTGGTACATGGGAAGCTCCGTTAACATACATAGGAACCAGCGCTGGTACATAACATAGCAGCAGGCCTGTAACAATGAGCCCATGGTCAATAAGCATCACCATTATTCTATTTCACAAGCTTCCCTCCACAACCGCCTCTCGACATTATGGGGTGGCTAGCAGTGGGAGAGGAGAATCTTCTAGACCTAAAGAGAATCTGCCTGTTGCCCTGCCTGCTAAAACACAATGCATTCCAGCTCTTTCTTTGCTCTTAACGCCTCCCCTGTCTACCAGAATAGCTAAATCTCAACACAAGACATCTTCATGCACCAGCCATTAAAGCCAACACACCTCTAACCATACTGCAGCCGACAGCAAGATCAATCATTTGAAAGCCCTACATATACAATTTAAAAGCCCTATGTAAACAGTTTATTTAAAAGCCCTACGTAAACCTCCAGCTTTTGACTAACCCTCAATTTTCTCCACCTTACTCACTACACACATGCAGACCAGCCGCTTGCACATGACTTTTTTTTTTTAAAAGCCCCTCTCCCTGTACTTTAGACATCACAAACTTACCCCTCTAACTACAGCTATACTACAACTATACTACATTTATAAGGCTGCCCCTCCCTCTGGACACAAAGCCTTCACACCTAGAGCGCTTACAATCATGCAGAGCTCAGGGTACTTCCGATCTGCAACCTCAACACAAAAGCACTACCATCTTGCCTTTTTCTCTCCTCCAAATTAATCAAACCCACCCACTCTCTTCCAGGACCATCAAAGCGCCTGGAGATCAAGCAAATGCCAGAGGTGTGCGGTACAAATCCTAATAACATTATATACATACATTATAAGTTTGCTACCTTACAATTTCAATTTTTGATTGAACCCCATCTAATCCTACACGACAGACAATCAGGTTTTCGGCCTTCTTTTAGCACTGATACTGCTCTGGTGGATTTGCAGACATATTTGCTGCGAATTATTGATGAGGGAAGCCCAGGTCTGTTGATGTTACTTGACTTATCAGCCGCGTTCGACTTGGTGGACCACAATCTCCTCCAGAGCACTCTCTGTGATTTGGACCAATGCACAGATGAAGCCATCGGATGGTTCTGTTCCTTCCTTACGGATAGAGAATCAAGGGTAGCGTGAGGCCAGGCTTGTTCCCACCTAGCTCCCTCAACATGTGGAGTACCACAGGGGGCATGTCTTTCGGCCCTCCTGTTTAACCTATATATCAGATCTCTCTGTACGCTCCTGGGTGTGGTGTTTACTAACTATGCCTATGACCCCCAGGTGGTCATTAAGCTAACAGGAGACTACAGTAAAGATCATGACAATCTGTCAAGAGTGTATAATCACATATAATCTTGGATGATCACAAATTGACTCAGGCTGAATGAAACAAGACAGAGCTCCTGCTGGTGGGCTCTCAGCAGGCTCTCACCAAATTGAACTCCTGCTATAATGCTTTTGACCTAGGCAAAAACTCCATCGTGGTTCAGAAACAGGTCAAAACCCTAGGTGTACAGATTGAATCCTCCCTTAGTGCTGAGGCCCACGTTAGCCAGCTGTCTCGAACCTGTAACTACCACCTGCGTTTACTTGGGACTCTCCGCCCTTTTATCTCTGTAAAGATAGCTGTGCCACTGTTGCTCGAGCTACGGTACTGTCCAGATTGGACCATTGCAATTCCTGGTTGATCGGAGCCTCTTCAAGCAATCTGAGAAAATGTCAAACACTGCAGAATGGCACAGTTTACATCACAAAAAAGATCTCAAGAAGATGCATCATTACGGAACATAGAAGTGCACTGGCTTCCAGTGCATGAGTGCATCATCTTCAAGTGTCTCACCATTGCTCACCGATGCATCTTTGGAACTGCCCCGAAGTATTTAAAAGCCTGGGTGTCTTTGTACATTCCATGCAGAGCTCTGCGCTCCTCATCGCAGTCTCTGCTTGACTGTCCAAATTTCACTGGTTAGAGTGGCAAGATCCAGGAACTCCCTGTCTCCTGCCCTTCGTCTTGAAGGAAACTTGGGTCTGTTCAGGAAATCCTTGAAAACCTTCCTGTTCAAGTAGCTCCCACCCACGCCCTAGGCTTTGAATAGTTGCTTTGCTTGTCCTGTCTTTAATGGTTGTTCCCTGTGTGTGTAATTGTGCACCCTGATGCCCGCGGGCTACCGGCGAGGTATACATGAATAAATAAAATTAAATTAAAAAATAACATGTAACCATCTTTAGGAGCCAATGACATTATTAGACTTTCTTAGAACAATGAACACATACTTCTATTTTCTTCTGTTACATAGACATAACCTTTTGCAAATACTGTTTTTACATTGATTTAGTTATTTATACATTTGTATAGGGAATGAAGGAATCCCCAAAGCACCTAAGAGGCTGTACAAATGATATTAGAAATTACATTTAGAAGCACTACAAAAACATGATTCTGGCGTGGAAAGCATGGACACACGAAAGAAGACCATGCCTATGTGTGTCAGTGTGGCAAAATTACTAGTGATGTGCAGCAGTACACGGAAGAGTAGTGAATAACACCCCTACTCATCCCCACACTACTACTAAACCAGCAGCAATCCCAATCACAAAGGTGAAAAAGGCAGAACCTGACAAGTATACCTCCTTCGCCTCTTTAAGGTAGCATGTATACTCTTTAGGTGGGTTGTGAGCCTGCACACAAGCAGACCAAGCAATCATACAAAAATAAAAGTATGTCCACCGAAAGTTCAATGCAAGTATGATACATTAGTAAGTAAACAAAAAATTCAAAAGCACTGTAACCCACCCCTTTAAAAGGAAAACACAGAGAATGCTGACTTTGGAACTAAAGGGACACCCAGGGTTGGAAGAGAGGGGTGTACAGACAATTTCAGCAGCAATGTAAAATTCACTGAAGATGACTTAAAAAGTGTGTGGTCTTAAAATTTACCACGGCTCTGCAAGGCAGGCCAAGGGGACAGAAACACACACTTCAAATATCTTTTGTACTTGTTCTTAGAGCTTTCCTTTTTTCCTCTTCCTTCCCTCTCCCCCTCCCATGCTAACTCTCCCTTTTCTGCTGAGACTAGGGCCTGCTCCCTTCAGAGTTTTACAGGGGCCAGACCACCTCCTACCAGTCCCTCCAGCATCCCTTGCCAGGACTTGTCCTCAGGCTCACTTTCCCGGACTAGCTCATCCTGGTCCCCTGTCCATCGCACTCATCCTCCCTTCCTCCCTCTTCCCCCTGGCACTTACCGCCTTGGCCCACCCAGCACTTCTACCTTATTTGCTACCCCCTGCACTTGCCACCTTGTTCATGAACTTCAACGGTAGGATTGTCATAGGGTCAGTATAACCGTTTTTGTTTTTCTACTTTGTGATTCCATTGCCCCTCTTCCCCAATCTTGTCTTGTGGCGCCTGGAAACACGTGTGTATAGGCGCCATACAAATGTCCAAAAAATAAAATACTTCTTGTACTGCTTGAACAATTCCACCTTCTAACCATAGTACAGGTCCGCGCCCACAGTGGATCTGTCCACCATGCATAATCAGATACTTCCTGGCAATTGGTGTCTCAGGAGGCATCCCCTCTGCTCTCAGATGAAACAGAGCCTCGCCTTCATATCACCATACTTCGCTGGGTGTACCTATGCCCTGACAAGGGGTTAAAGTCACAGCCACACATCCTTCGAATCTTCAACAATTCATTCTGACCAATCATGGTATCTCACGGATCAGCCGCATCATATCAGTATTTATGGCTGTGGTGCTGACCTGTTCGGGACAAGCTGCAAGCTCAGTGCTCAGAGAAAATCACACAATATGTATTGGCTCTCGCAACATGAATAGGGACCTACTGCTCTGTGCAAACAAGAAGATGGCACCAGCAGCAACACAGCAAGGCCTCACCTGATTGGAACATAGTGATCCCTTGGGGGCAGCCCAAATGAAGAAAAGACTGCAAAGAGCACTCGTGGCCATGCATGGAGCAAGCAGTGAAAACACAACCAGACACTGTCATCTATGCTTCTAAACTGATAAAAGGATCATATCAAGGCCAACACCACTTCAAAATGCGGACCAGGTATAAGAGGTCTGGAAGAAGGAGGGAGTAGATTTTATTAACCACATTGGATACATGGACCACTCACAAAGAGTTGCTGTAGTCACACCAAATCAATTGTTATGTTCAGGATAGCTCAAAGCATGAAATCCTTGCAGGTCTTCCAGTGAGAACCCGCAAAATATCACCCTCGGCTCAAATCCCATACTGCATATCCTACATGGGAGCGATTCAAGTGGGTTCCACCCAATCCAAGGCTCCCCAATGGACCTCACACTGCATCACATTTACTCCATCTCTATTGTATGTTAAGGAGCGCCGCCATTGTGACAGTAAACACTCAGACATTGGTCATACCAGTAGGCAGCAGGACAGGTTACAAGAAATGCATCCTTCCCAGAGACTCTCAAAGTATACTAGCCCTGGGGGCCCCGTGCAACCTCCTCTCTAGGTGCAGCACCACAAACTAGCCTTAAAATGCCTAACTGTCTGCCCAGGGAATCTGCATTTGCCATGTCCCCACATTGACTCTATCCCGGGAGCCCTTCATCACCACCCCAGAGGATCCTGTTTACCCCATGATGTCCCAGAACATCCTGTGCCCAGCACTACTCTAACCCAAATGGCTTGATCACCAGTTCAGGGGAATCTCCCTGGAGAAAGTCCCCCCAGCTGGGATTCCCTCAAGGGCGGGCCCCCTCAGTTGTCTACACCTGGATGACTGACAACGTTACCTGGGCCCACTGTTATTTTCCCATTTCCGGCTTCTCCGAGGTAATACCCATTGATATCTCGCCTCACCAGGCAGATCTCAAATGGCAGAACTCTAAATCTCTTTGGATGAATCGTGGAATCAGGTCACTCTCCCCATAGGGGAGCCCTTCCCTGTCAGGCCAGGGAGGTGAGGCTGCTACCCGATATTCCCCCTAGGGGTGGTAAAAGGTGGTAGGACTTGTCAGGAAGGGATGCCCCTCATGGGGATGGTGACTCCGGTTCCATGGTGGAACTCCCTAACCCACTTACCTTTGAGTCCCCAAAATCCCTAAATTCTGTAAGAGGAGCCCTTCATAGTACCACTGTATGTTATTGTGACTTTCCTCCTTTTCTTTCTATAAAACCTATTCATCGTATTATGCAATACTGTGAAGAAGAAGATTACAAGAGTTATACAAACTACACTTTCATGTGACTACCAAAGTACTGAGAAGAGGTGGCCCAGAGGAGGCCTGAGGACAGCATCATCAATACAGACAAGGGACTTTGTATTTGTATTTGATTTTATATATAGCGCCGTATGGAAAAGCGCTGAACATAAGAACAGAAAACAGTACACATATTTAAATCAATATTTAAAACGCAGAGTATTTCGGCAATTGCAAAAAATCCTCATTAAACAGACAAGAGAAGGTGGTATCGTCAAGAGACCTAAAAAGATGAATAGACAGTAATGGAATGAAGAGTGAGAGGGAGTGTATTCCAGTTTAAGGGTGCTAGAAGCGAGAAAGACGAAAACGATATTGAGCACAGGTGGAACGGTGAATTACAAGAAGATATTGCGAAGCAGACCGAAGGGAGTGAGAGGGAAGATAAAAAGAGACAAGCGAAGAAAGATAGGGAGGAGCAAGACCATAGAGAGCTTTAAAAACGAAACATAAAAAATGTTTTACTTTAAACACTGATGAAAAGAGAGCCATCCAAGTTGAGCCAAAGAAGAGGAAATAGAATCACAAGGAGCCTATAAACAAAGAACACAAATAGAAGCATGAAATACAGATTTCAATCAAAAGAGTGCATAGGAGCAGTAGAAAAGGCGTGAAAAGATTAAGGCAGACAGCAGCAACTTTGTGGCTTTAAAAGTCATAAACAGACCGGCTTTCTGAAAGTTGTACGGATGAAATCGACAGGAACGAGCAGATAGTGACATGTGATGACTGAAAGAAAGATCGGAGTCAAAGAAAATACGTAGTTTATGGGCTACTGATGAAATGGGTAGTTGAGCCAGAGGAAATGAAATACAACAAGGTAAAAGAGAAGAAGAAATAGTAGTAGAAGGAAAGAAAATAACCCAGTTTTTGCAGCGCTGAGAACAAAGAAATGATCTGACATCCATGATTGGATAGCCAGCAAACAAGCACTAAGTTTATGATGAATGTCATCAGTGAAATGTGGAAATGAAAGAAAAAGCTGTGTGTCATCAGCATAGAAGTGATGCAAGAACCCAAAAGAAGAACTAACCCCAGCTAACAAGGAGGTATAGAGAGAGAAAATGAAAGGATCAAGGACTGAGCCTTGAGGTACACCACAAGTAAGTGAATATGTTTCAGAGGAAACCCCCGACCAAGAAACTGAAAAGGTTCTCTAGGATAGATATGATTCAACGCAGGGTAAAGTGGAACCAGAAAAGTCAAAAGGAGAAAGAGCAGTAAGAGTGTGTGATCAACAGTATCGAATGCGGCAGAGAGAACCAGAAGTACAAGAAGAGAAGACTGTTTACGTGACATCCAGAATGTAAAGAGTTCAGGACAGAAAGAAGAGCAGTCTCAGTAGAGTATCCTGGACGAAAACCAGATTGGAAACGAGGGAGAATAGAATTATGAGAGATAAAAGTAGAAACTTGAGCATAGACTACGTGCTCGAGAATTTTTGAAATATATGGCAGGAGTGAAATGGGGCGGAAATTCGAAGCAGAAGATACATCAGCTTAGGGTTTTTTCAAGATAGGAATAATAGTAGCATGCTTAAATGAAGAAGGAAAAACAGAAGAAAATAAAGAGGAATTAAATAAGATTGTAAGATTTGACATTGCGCTGGGCAGGACCCAGCTACCAACAATAGAAACAAACACATGACTGCCCAAAAGGGACCCGAGAAACCGGAGAGAAACAAGCATGAAGATGCACCTGCCTGGGAAGTTCAAACCCGGCAACCAAGACACCAGATGGAGAAGAAAGACATCAGTCTAGAGGAGGTGGATAGAGGTTGGAGGAAGCCTAGGGAGATAGAAAGAGGCCCGACCAATGCAGAAGTGATAATCTGTTTAACGGTGGTGTGAACTCAGCGAGGTGGACCGTTAGGTCCCTTAACAGTACCGATACCGATGAATTGGAGGCCCTGCAGAACCGAAGCGGTTAGCGATAAGCGTGGAAAGAGTGGCGACGAATGATGAACGCAGAAGAACCAGCGACATGGTCCCAGGAAGAAAGAGGTAATGGGAACAAAGGTAAACCTGGAAGGGCTTGGGGGAGAGTAACAAATGCAACAGGAGTGAACTGTTTGATCCGAACATGGGTTACAATATGGCCAATTTAGAGGATCCAAATGAACTCACCCCGTCGAGAGAAAATCCTATTTTATTGAATATCGCTGAACCGGAAGAACTGAGGCTTATTGAGTGTGGTTTACATATTTTGTTCATCCTCATGAACGCCCAAATGGCAGTGAAGAAGCATGATCCTTGTGGTCAGACCCCGGTATTAATGAGACGAAACACTGATGTGTCCACATGTATATTCTTTTCAGTGTACATCTAGGGTAGGATCAAACTAGATGTTTAAAGGCATGGTCTAGTAAAATTTTTTATTGTCCCTACGGGTCGGCCATGTTTTTTTAAGCCTAAGTGGCTCGATTTTAGAAAACTTTCCTATGGACCTTACCCGAGTTTTCGTCCATTAAACGCACGCGATAACAAGCACCAGGGAGCTGCCATTTTGTGATAATCCTATAATTTCCCCCATCGCCCTGGCTGACCTGCTTTTGCAGCACTAAATCATATCCACCACCGCTGAGCCTGTCATCAGCAGACTCGTACCGCCCATTTCCCAACGCCAAAGCACGTCTTGGGTCAACATTCGCTGCGCTTCAGCTAATGACATGTCGCCATGGAAATGGCAGGAAGCCTCTTTCCTCAATAAGTATAAACAGACCGTTTCACAACACACAGCAGCAGATTTTCGATTCCATTCCTCTCTCTGTGTTACTTAGAGTATTCTGTGACTCGTTTCTGTGCCCTGGTCAGCTACCTTTGCCGCTTGTAGCCCGTGTGAACACCTGTACCATCTCGGTAAATTATTTTACTTTGTTTACCACACAATGGCTACAATAATGCCCTGCATGTACGAGCCCAAGTATACCGAGGAGGAACTACTGGAAAGGGAAGCACGCGAAAACGATGGGGATTCGGACGGCAGTTGGCAGGATGAATCAACAGATGAAGAGCCTGGGCCTAGTCGCATGGACGGCGTCTCCACCTGGTGCACATGCAATTGGTGCGAGCTAATGCCGACCGAGGAGGAGAACTGCTGCTGCCGAGAAAACTGGGGATGCCTGGCCTACATTTCGGAAGGCAAGCCACGACCGCAATGCATCACCGAGCTGCCAGACTTCAGGGCAGCCTGCCTCACACGGGCCGTGTTGAGGATAATGATGGTGCTTATGCACGAACTTCGCGCAACTGTTCGTCCTCGTAATCCGAGTAACAAGTAAGTATACTCTGCTTGTCATGCCACTCCTATTTCATGTTCTTCTACTATATCCAAAATTACATCTACATATCATTGTAACGCATGTAAGTCATTCAATAGTGTGCATTGTCTAGATAGCATTTGTCCGTGTAGAATGCCATTAGTTACAAGAATTGTCATTGACAACAAACGTTTATTAAACTTATCTTGGTCATTTAAATACAGTTTGTTTCATTCCTTTTCACAGGTGGTACAGGCTGGTGGCCTATTGTTCCTTTACATGGTGGCTCCACGGGAGGCTTGGACACCGCGTTCGAAGAGTGATACCCGCCTGTGCCGTTTGTGCCATTAGAGAAACGTTCCCGAGTGACAGCGGTCAGTACAGGGGATTTTCTCTCGCTTTGCTGCAACCTGACCTGTATAATCTTAAGTTTTGTATTTTTGTGTCATGAAAATAAGATACAAAATAAAACACCACATATATTTTAACAACGGTTGTTTCGATTTTTTAAATGAATCAAGTGTGTCTCCATTCAAGGATGGACGTCAGACATCTGTGCTCCGAATGGGTGAAGGTCTGGTCTCTGTGAAGCAGGGTGGTCACTATCTATCTAAGCTAACATAACATATTCTCGATAATGCATGCACTAAATACCACTTGTTCAAAGTCTTTCAGTAGGTTATGTCTCTATAAAAGTCACACATATATCTATACTAACAATTACCATTGGATTATACAGGCCTAAGGGTTTTGACCACTATAATACACCGGTTGAAGTGTGGGTGTGTGCTCACAAGAATCTCCGGTATGTGGCATTTGTTATTGATAAGCAACGATATACTATCAAAGGCGGTTCGCGCCAGTGGATGAGCGCTGGCATGGGGGGCTGTCAGGGGCGCGAAAGGCCAAGGTGCCAAACTGCATGTACACTTCAAAAGGTATCCCACGCCAAGGGGCCATCGGTCACATGGCCTCCTCAGACCCGTGTCTCCAGCCAGGCCTCCCCTTGAAGCAGGCCGCCCCCCTGCAATCCACATAAGTGTGTCTCCATTCAGCAGTCTTCCTGTGCCTTATCTGCACGCCCCAGGCCCATCCATCCCACCCCCCTCTATCAAAGGCGGTTCGCACCCGGGGATGAGCACTGGCATGGGGGGCTGTCAGGGGTGCGAAAGGCCAAGGTGCTAAACTGCATGTGCACTTCAAAAGGTATCCCACGCCAAGGGGCCATCCGTCACATGGCCTCCTCAGACCCCGTGTCTCCAGCCAGGCCTCCCCTTGAAGCAGGCCGCCCCCCTGCAATCCACATAAGCGTGTCTCCATTCAGCAGTCTTCCTGTGCCTTATCTGCACGCCCCAGGCCCATCCATCCCACCCCCCTCTATCAAAGGCGGTTCGCACCCAGGGATGAGCGCTGGCATGGGGGGCTGTGACGGGCGCAAACGGCTACGGTGCCAAATAGCATGTACACTTCAAAAGGTATCCCACGCCCAGGGGCCATCGCTCACATGGCCTCCTCAGACCCCGTGTCTCCAGCCAGGCCTCCCCTTCAAGCAGGCCGCCCCCCTAAAACCACGACATACATACTGTTAGGAAAGATTTCGTAATTGTAGGTAATTTTCCTTCCATGTGGCAACCCCTAAACTTTTTGCTGTTGTTTCTCACCTTGTTCTTTACTTTGCCAGAGAAGTGCAGCCTTCTGCCGCACTCCTCTGGGCTTTCGCTCCTTTCTTATGGGGAAACTGACATGCCCTTAAGACAGTCAGTACCGGGGAACGCTGTTTCCCGTAGTTTCTTTTATCGTGTTGCGGCTTTAGTGCAACATGACACAAGAGGGCACTGTAAGCTAAGTTACAGCTCTCTTGGGTCTCTAGCCTTCTACAGGCCCTAGATACTCTTTTAGGATGGTATTTGATCGGTGCAAGTCATTCAGTGACTCGAATGGTGGCAGCGATCGTTTTGTTTATTTTGAGCTCCTTTTGGCGTTCTGAGCACGTTTTTCGCACTGAACCCAAAATGGTGGCCTGGCTCCCAAAATGGCCAGACCACGAGGCTCCTTTGTCTTGTCCACTGACCGTCTTGCTCCCTTCACCTTCCCCAGGTCGAGCGACCCGGGGCCTTCCTTATTTGGGCATGTACTTTCCCGCGAAACGTGGTTGCTTTCGCGGGCTTCTACATGTCGTTTGTGTGTCTCCAGGGTGTGGGCTGGGATGTCTGGTCCCAATACACATCCTGGGTGCCAGAGAGTCTAGGGTGGTGTGAATGCCTGGGACCACCGTGGTCCGTGATTGGTCCACGTATGGTGTGTGTGTTGATGAGCGGATCTCCCATTGGCTCCCCTCCGTTTTGGCGCGAAGGGAACCGTGGATAAGAGGGAGCTGGAAACACCACTACCATGTCGATCTCCTGAGTTCTCACGAACGAAGGAATACAGGAGCCAAGTATCCTGCAACCAAGAGGCTGGACCGAGGAATCGCTGGTGACCCGCTGAAGGAATCCTCCTTTGCACTGCTGTCGTCCTGTGAAACCCTTTCCTCCTTTGATCGAACCAGAAGGCCTGTACTGGTGCTTCGACCTTTGGAATAGCAGGAACAGCTATTCCCGGCGACTTCATCATCTCCTGCCAAGTAAGCCTTCGGAAGTGTCTCTGGGCCATCCAGTTGACTGACCAGTTTACAAGGGAGTCCTGCTCTGTAACCGCCGCCAGGTTGTGTTGTATTCCGAGTCCTTGTCACTCTCCCACACTTCGTACACTTGGCGTTCCCAAGTCTGAAGGGAGGAGTGTACATTTGGCTCGAATACACACGGCCGCTCCGTTGTCCTGCTGCGGCAACAAACTGTGCTGGTTTCGTCGATTGGGACGTCTTTTTGCTCTACACGACTACGAGGCGTTCCCTGCTCTTCTGAACCTGCCAGCTGCTGAAACTAACGTGGAGAAGCCTGGGTCTGCTTGCTTCGGGGACCGGTGAGTAGTTTAGCTAGGATCTGGTCGCCCTCCTGCAGTAGCCCATTGCTTTTCCCTGCTGTGTAAAAACAGCACCCTTTTGGCCGTACTCGCGCTCTGCTTCTGCCCGCTGTGGAGGCTGCGCTTGAGTTGCGGAACCTGTTCTCCTTCTGCTGTGCACTAACCCGAACTGCCTGACTTCCTCCGAAGAGCTTCTCCTTTTGCCCTTGGGCACCGGCGTGGCAGGTACTTTGAGCACAAGGCTCCACTCTTCGCAGGGCTCGGACTTCCATCTAGTTAGGTGCCTCTGAAGGCGAACTGAGTCTAAAGCGTTATCGCACTGCCTGTTTTCCTTCCCTTTCAGGTGGACTACACATTTCGTGCTTATAACGCTAGCGACTGTTGTATTTGTATATATATTGTGTTGATATGGTATGTGTTGGTTTAATATTGTGATATTGTGATTTTCTCGCTACGGTCATTGTTTTAAAGGCCTTAAAATAAATGTGTATCTATTTTTGATATAACAACTGTTTGGAGTAGTTTGTAAGCGCTCTTGCTTTGTGTGCTCATTGCGGGCTTTCAGTCACCCTCACCCCTCTTGAGACCTAGTCTTGACCGCCGCGATCGCTACCTTGATTGGTCTGGCTCGTCCAGAGGTTACCCTGTTCCAAGTAATTAGGTTGGCCTTCTGAACTTCTGCGCCACCAGGACAGAGTTCAGAAATCCGTCTTAACAAATTGGTGTACAGCGGTGGGATACGACTGAAGGTATCCAGTGTTGCGCACGAACTAAGGCATTTCAGGTTATTCCAACCAGTACACGTAGTGAATTGTTGTAGTATAACTTTAAAAAGGCCATAGTCCTATCAAACAGTATGGAAACAAATACCTTGTTAACTTTAAATGCTTCCAAATCAGAAACATTGAAGAAGATGTGTGCGGAGAGAGGTGTTTCCTCTCAAGGCACTAAATTGGAAATGATCCAAAGAATCGTGGCGTGGCAAGAAGCGCAGCTTGACGCTATAACTTCTGAGGACAGTGCAGAAGGTGGTGGGGCTGCTCTCACTGGTAGAACCGACGGTTCTGCCGCTGCACTGATCCATCGCGACCACGAGGACAGGGAGGATGTAATGTCTAATGTTTCCTCTGCCAGTGTTGATGGGGAGGCTATGCTTGAATTCAAGAAGCAAGAGCTGCGGTTTAGGCAGCAGGAGCTTGAATTCAGCATAGCCAAACTAAAAATCGAACAGGCAGAAAAACAAAAAGACAGGGATCACCAGTTGGAACTGGCCAAGCTTCAGGTTGCAAATGGGTCCAAGGGTCCTGGACATGGGTCTGGGGCTTCCTCTCATCCACGGTTTCCGAAAGATCTGCTCAGTGTGTATGAAGAAAGGAATGACATTATGGACTGGCTGAATGCGTTTGAGTATGCATGCGAGGTTCAAGAAGTTGACAATGCTGATAAGATTGCGTGGTTGCTCAGTAGACTGCCCCATTCTGGCTGTAGTGCCATTATGGAAATGTCAAAGGCTGAGCGAGCTGATTTCGCAATGTTAAAGCAAACTCTCATTTTAAAGTTTGGGAAGACTCCGGCCCAATATTTAAAGCGTTTTCGAGAGTATAAGAAAAAGGAAGGTGGTACTTGGGTATCTTATGTCGCTGAATCTTTGAAAAACTTAACTGGCTGGGTCGAAGGTTATAAGGATTCTACCTTCGAAGGCATGATCAATCTGGTCATGCTGGAACACGTTTTTGCTTCTTCTTCCCCGGAGCTTAAGCAGCATTTGGCCGATTCGAAGGAGATAGATCCTAAGAAGCTGGCCATTGCAGCAGACTTATGGGTGTCACATCGAGTGTCCCATAAGGACAAAACTCATCCTGGTAAGCAGGAGGAAGGGAACAAGTCCAAAGATATGGAGGGTGGGGAATCTGCTAAATCTTCTTCCCATAAGGGCCACAAAAAGAAAAACAAGGGTAAGACACAAGAGAACTCACAGGGTAGTGGAGGTCAGCCTCCGAAACAGAACTCTGGTTACAATAAGCCTCCCTACGTAAACAGACCCACTGGGGCTTGTTTTTCTTGTGGAGCAACTGACCATGTGAAGGGGGATCCCCGGTGTAAGGTTAGACCTTTGGGGGTCCACTCCGCTAATCTGGCCTTCTCCTCCTACGAGGAAGAAGAGATTACAGGAGCATCCTTCTCCTCAGACTCATTTCCCAGCGGAATAGAGACTGAGGTAGTTTTAGTGTCCCTGGGTTCCTGGGAGCCTAAAGTCGCAGAGGCTTATGCTAGGATTCCGGATAATACCAAGCAGTACTTTAAAGAGAGTGTGCTGATCAATGGAGTGGATACTCCAGCTCTTAGGGATAGTGGGTGCAGTCGCACTGTAGTGGATTCTACCTTGGTAGACTCAGAGGAAGTTGCCAGAGCTACTCTGATGCCCACTAAGTTGGCTGACGGCCCCCTCCGTATGTTTCCCGTGATCCCTGTAAATCTTACTTTAAATGGTACAGCAGTCAGGATTCCAGTGAGCATTCAGAGAAACGTCCCGGGAAAGGTCTTGTTAGGTAATGATCTCAGAGCTTTAGGGCTCGTAGGAGACACTGCCGAAAGACCCTACACACGGTCTCAAGCACGGGCAGCATTGGGCAAGTCGAATACGCCGCCCCAGCCAAAGGGGAAACCCAAGGCGAAAGGAGTCTACAAGTCAAAACGAGGGAAAGAGAATATTCCCCCGAGCTCGCCTACCACTGCGGTGGAGGAAGTTGGTCAATCGCCCGGGCCTGACGAGGAGGTGGCGATGCCTGAAGTATTCGACCCCAACGATCATCCTGAACTAAAAGACTTGTTAGTTGAAGGAGGTCCTGATAGGGACGAATTCAGTAAAGGCCAACGTGAGTGCCCATCTCTGGAAGGCCTAAGGAGACAGGCCTGCTCCCAGCTTGAGGGTGAACCTCCTGGGAAGCATAGGATTTATTGGGAAGGTGGACTCCTGTATAGTGAGCCCACAGAGTCTACAGAAGGAGACCATAGGAGGTTGGTGGTTCCCCTTGCTGTTAGGCCCTTCCTCCTGCAGTTGGCGCATGAAGTTCCCCTTGCTGGTCACCTTGGTATGAAGAGGACCAAGCAAAGGTTATCCATGCACTTCTACTGGCCCAAGATGGGGGTGCAAGTAGAAAGTCACTGCAGGAGTTGTGCCTCCTGCCAGTTGTCTGGTAAGGTTGGCGCGACAATCCAAGCTCCGTTGGTACCGCTCCCAGTTGTGGGGGTACCATTTGAAAGGGTAGGGATCGACATCGTTGGTCCCCTTGACCCGCAAACATCCTCGGGCAATAGGTTAATCCTGGTGCTGGTCGACCATGCAACCAGGTATCCTGAGGCCATCCCATTGAAAACTGCAACTGCCAAGTCAGTTGCAAAAGCTTTACTCGGCATATTTACTAGGATTGGCTTCCCTAAAGAAGTTGTGTCAGATCGTGGCAGCAACTTTATGTCGAAGTATATGCAGGCTATGTGGAAAGAATGTGGGGTCACCTACAAGTTCTCTTCTGCATACCACCCCCAGACCAATGGTCTGGTGGAACCTTTCAACAGAACGTTAAAGAGCATGATTGGGGCTCTGGAGGAGCCCCAGAGAAGAAAATGGGATCTTCTTTTACCATGCCTACTGTTTGCCTACTGAGAGGTACCACAGGAGGGTGTTGGCTTCAGCCCCTTCGAACTTCTGTTCGGTCATCCCGTACGGGGACCCTTAGCCATCGTCAAAGAGGGATGGGAGATGCCCACTCCCCCTGTTACTACCAATGTAGTTGATTATGTGCTAGGGCTCAGAAAACGGATGGTACTTCTGATGGGCTTGGCTAGTGATAAATTGAAGGCAGGGCAAGCGCTGGTGAAACATTGGTACGACCAGAAAGCTTCCCTCATCAACTTTACACCTGGTCAGCAAGTCCTGATCATGAATCCAATAAGGCCTCGAGCTTTACAGGACAAATGGTCAGGCCCTTACACAGTGGTGGAGCCCCTGGGTGAGGTGAACTATTTAGTGGACCTTGGAAGGCCTGGACAGGCTCCAAAAGTGTTTCACGTGAATAGGCTGAAGGCTTTCGTCCCAAGAGTCGAAATCGCAGCCCTGCTACTGGCTTCAGACGTTGAGGAAGAGGAGTCTGAACCTCTCCCCGATCTGTTCCAGAGCGGTCCATCAGATAGCTCCTTTGAGGGTGTCCGAGTGGCCCCTCACCTGACTTCTGATCAGCAGGCTGAGGTGAAAAGTTTGCTTAGGCAGTTTTCCCCCCTGTTTTCACAGTCGCCTGGTTTGACACCTTGGTGCAAACATAACATTGACACAGGAGACAGTGTACCTACCAAAAGTAGGGGATACAGTTTGTCAGATAAAGTACGGTCTTATATTAAGACCGAGGTCAACAAGATGTTAGACCTTGGGGTGATTGAACCCTCTAGTAGTCCTTGGTCCAGTCCTGTGGTGTTGGTTCCAAAAGCAGGCACTTCTGAATTGAGGTTCTGCGTGGATTACAGGGCTCTGAATGCTGTCACCAAGACAGATGCACACCCCTTGCCTCGAACAGATGAGCTGGTGGATACTTTGGGTGCCTCCAAGTACCTCAGCACGTTTGACCTCACTGCTGGCTATTGGCAAATAGCTTTAGCAGAACATGCCAAGGAGAAGACAGCATTTTCTACTCCAGACGGCCTTTACCAATTCCGGGTAATGCCGTTCGGGTTGAAGAATGCACCTGCCACTTTCCAGAGGCTTGTGAATCATGTGTTGAATGGGTTGGACGAATTCTGTCTTGCATATCTGGACGATATAGCAGTTTTCAGTGCCACCTGGGAAGACCATGTGAAACACCTCGGGATTGTGCTCCAGGCTCTTCGGAAAGCCCACTTGACCATAAAGGCTAGTAAATGCCAGATTGGACAAGGCTCAGTGGTTTACCTTGGACATGAAGTAGGTGGAGGGAGGATACAGCCTCTACCCAGTAAAGTACAAGCAGTACAAGACTGGCCTACCCCCACTACGCAAACCCAAGTGAGAGCCTTTTTAGGACTCTCTGGGTATTACCGCAATTTTGTGGCAGACTATGGTACCATAGCTGCTCCTCTGACTGCCCTCACAACTCCGAAGAAACCCAAGAAGGTAACTTGGACTGACGAGTGTGAGAAGGCCTTCAATGGCTTAAAAGACTCCTTGTGCCAGGCCCCTGTCCTTAGGGCCCCTGATTATCAAAGACCTTTTATCGTGCAGACGGACGCCTCTGACACTGGGATAGGAGCTGTACTATCACAAGTAGATGAGAAGGGTAAGGAACACCCTATCGGTTTTATTAGTCGCCAGCTTAAGGACAGAGAGCTCAGATGGTCCACGGTGGAGAAAGAATGTTTCTCTGTTGTGTGGGCCCTAAGGAAGCTGAGGCCCTACCTCTATGGGACCCACTTCACTGTGCAGACTGACCATAAGCCGTTAAAGTGGCTAATGAACATGAAGGGGGAGAATCCAAAGTTGCTTAGGTGGTCCATAAGTCTACAAGGCTTCGACTTCACTATTGAGCATAGGCCAGGTGTCCAACATAGCAATGCTGATGGGTTGTCCAGAATGTTTAACCGACCTGAACAAGAGACTCATCCAGGGGTGGATTAGTTCCCCCTGTCCATAGTCTGGGAGGGGCGAGTGTTAGGAAAGATTTCGTAATTGTAGGTAATTTTCCTTCCATGTGGCAACCCCTAAACTTTTTGCTGTTGTTTCTCACCTTGTTCTTGACTTTGCCAGAGAAGTGCAGCCTTCTGCCGCACTCCTCTGGGCTTTCGCTCCTTTCTTACGGGGAAACTGACATGCCCTTAAGACAGTCAGTACCGGGGAACGCTGTTTCCCGTAGTTTCTTTTATCGTGTTGCGGCTTTAGTGCAACATGACACAAGAGGGCACTGTAAGCTAAGTTACAGCTCTCTTGGGTCTCTAGCCTTCTACAGGCCCTAGATACTCTTTTAGGATGGTATTTGATCGGTGCAAGTCATTCAGTGACTCGAATGGTGGCAGCGATCGTTTTGTTTATTTTGAGCTCCTTTTGGCGTTCTGAGCACGTTTTTCGCACTGAACCCAAAATGGTGGCCTGGCTCCCAAAATGGCCAGACCACGAGGCTCCTTTGTCTTGTCCACTGACCGTCTTGCTCCCTTCACCTTCCCCAGGTCGAGCGACCCGGGGCCTTCCTTATTTGGGCATGTACTTTCCCGCGAAACGTGGTTGCTTTTGCGGGCTTCTACATGTCGTTTGTGTGCCTCCAGGGTGTGGGCTGGGATGTCTGGTCCCAATACACATCCTGGGTGCCAGAGAGTCTAGGGTGGTGTGAATGCCTGGGACCACCGTGGTCCGTGATTGGTCCACGTATGGTGTGTGTGTTGATGAGCGGATCTCCCATTGGCTCCCCTCCGTTTTGGCGCGAAGGGAACCGTGGATAAGAGGGAGCTAGAAACACCACTACCATGTCGATCTCCTGAGTTCTCACGAACGAAGGAATACAGGATCCAAGTATCCTGCAACCAAGAGGCTGGACCGAGGAATCGCTGGTGACCCGCTGAAGGAATCCTCCTTTGCACTGCTGTCGTCCTGTGAAACCCTTTCCTCCTTTGATCGAACCAGAAGGCCTGTACTGGTGCTTCGACCTTTGGAATAGCAGGAACAGCCATTCCCGGCGACTTCATCATCTCCTGCCAAGTAAGCCTTCGGAAGTGTCTCTGGGCCATCCAGTTGACTGACCAGTTTACAAGGGAGTCCTGCTCTGTAACCGCCGCCAGGTTGTGTTGTATTCCGAGTCCTTGTCACTCTCCCACGCTTCGTACACTTGGCGTTCCCAAGTCTGAAGGGAGGAGTGTACATTTGGCTCGAATACACACGGCCGCTCCGTTGTCCTGCTGCGGCAACAAACTGTGCTGGTTTCGTCGATTGGGACGTCTTTTTGCTCTACACGACTACGAGGCGTTCCCTGCTCTTCTGAACCTGCCAGCTGCTGAAACTAACATGGAGAAGCCTGGGTCTGCTTGCTTCGGGGACCGGTGAGTAGTTTAGCTAGGATCTGGTCGCCCTCCTGCAGTAGCCCATTGCTTTTCCCTGCTGTGTAAAAACAGCACCCTTTTGGCCGTACTCGCGCTCTGCTTCTGCCCGCTGTGGAGGCTGCGCTTGAGTTGCGGAACCTGTTCTCCTTCTGCTGTGCACTAACCCGAACTGCCTGACTTCCTCCGAAGAGCTTCTCCTTTTGCCCTTGGGCACCGGCGTGGCAGGTACTTTGAGCACAAGGCTCCACTCTTCGCAGGGCTCGGACTTCCATCTATTTAGGTGCCTCTGAAGGCGAACTGAGTTTAAAGCGTTATCGCACTGCCTGTTTTCCTTCCCTTTCAGGTGGACTACACATTTCGTGCTTATAACGCTAGCGACTGTTGTATTTGTATATATATTGTGTTGATATGGTATGTGTTGGTTTAATATTGTGATATTGTGATTTTCTCGCTACGGTCATTGTTTTAAAGGCCTTAAAATAAATGTGTATCTATTTTTGATATAACAACTGTTTGGAGTAGTTTGTAAGCGCTCTTGCTTTGTGTGCTCATTGCGGGCTTTCAGTCACCCTCACCCCTCTTGAGACCTAGTCTTGACCGCCGCGATCGCTACCTTGATTGGTCTGGCTCGTCCAGAGGTTACCCTGTTCCAAGTAATTAGGTTGGCCTTCTGAACTTCTGCGCCACCAGGACAGAGTTCAGAAATCCGTCTTAACACATACGTCATTCATTCACAAACACACCCCTGTTTCTAATACTTTATAAACCACTTGATATGTCTCATGAGAACATCTTTGTGCTTTGCAAGTCAACTCCTGAACGTGTTACCTGGCAACCACTGAGATCTACGCTAATCTGCTCGTCGTCGTGCTATCCGTGAACTTCTGTGACCGCTTAAAGCAAACCCATGAGTGTGCTACCTGTGGCCACCCACCTATTCTCCTGCAACATACTGCTCTGCTTGCTGAATCCAACTGTTTGTTGGTCAAGATACAGCCATGTATCCTAGTCATATTTCGCAGATTTTTAAATTTCTATCTATATGCGAGTAGAGTACACAATAGTGCTATGTTCATTGGTCTCATTGCTATTGACTTGAGTTTCCATTGCTATGCTATCAATAGATCTATTTATTTTCATGTGTGTCTATTGTCATCGAATTGCATCCTTCGGGGGTCCAGTCTATAATGTAAGCATGATTCCTTCTCGTGCAAGACAGAACATCCAAGGGACGAGTCACATGTTCAGATTTTAGTCACATCATTTATACATTTCTGCAACTTATGCAAACACTAAGCCGCACATAATGAACTGGTATAGTTCCTGCGACCAAAACAAACCTTGCATTGATCATTGTATGATTCATTTACTTTTGTATCAAATCTTTATTCTTGAAGATTGTATAATAATGTCGATATTTACTTTTCAGATTTATCAACAATGCCTGCTGTTCGATTAGCGGTTGCCCTTCGAAGACCCATGCGAAATCTGAAGGCACTACAATGCATGTATTCCCGCATGTATTCCCGAAAACTGTTGATCGAATAAGAGAATGGGTCAGACATTGCGGATATCCACTGGATGAGCTGGAAAGTAGAGTCCAACAAGTCTTACAGGACAAGAGGGGTGATCTGCAGCCGGCACTTTTCCTTGGACATGTACACAACATCTTGGGTAACAAAGAAGAATAAACGGCGAAGGACACGGAAATTGCTCGAAAACGCTATTCCCACTCTATTTGTCCACATTCCGCCACCGGTGAGTCAAGTGTCCGGATTTAGCTTTAGGCCTTGCGGTAGTGTGTAGGTAGCCGAACGGATTAATTGATATTGTAGGTGTTCTATCCCTTGTAATAATTTCGATATTGATATGAGTGTATAGTTTTTTGAATAATGATATTTATCAATATATTCTTTTTCGATTTCATAACCCACAAAAGCAATGGATATATATGGGAACAGGGAACTGTGCTGCATTGAGCATTTTTCAAGTATTCTGTCGCCTTACATGGCTATTTTTAATATTGGCATTTCATTATCAATCATTAATTTACCTTTACAACTTCTTGACTATCCCTTGAATCTGAAGCAAGAACATTCTACATCCTTGACGTGGGCACAGTTATCAACCACTTCTAGCGCGTATCAGGTAATCTTACTAGGCTAATCCGCTACAGACTTGTTTTATGCATGTCAAGTAATAGTTTTATTTTATTGTGTAATTATTTTACCGAATGTTTGGTTAGTGCTTTCCAATTGATATACACCTTAGTTATCGTCAACTGGTGTTTGTTTTCAGTTATAATTAGTGTTATCCATACCAATGCAAGTACTGTCTTTCAGGTAGATGCTGAAGCGTCCGCCACATCTACAACATTTCTAGATGTTCTTCACCAGCAGGAGGTATGGATACTGACAGCTCCATCGAGCGTCATCATCAAAGATGGAATTCTTGTCGTTTGATTGTTCTACACAATGTTTTATTCGTGGTTAGCCGTTGATATGTACCTGTGCTGTCGACCCCAGGTGTGTGTTATGTTTTCACTATTGTAATCCTCACTAATGCAAGTACTATGTTTCAGGCAGTTGATGGAGCGTCAACCCCTGCACTTGATGCAGAGCCTGACATTCAAGTAATTCCGAGGAAGTGGAAGCGGGACCATGCATATACGAATCAGCGCAACAGCTTTCGGAAGTGCGCACTACATTTGCAACATCCATAAATATTCTTCAGCAGCACGAGGTATGGATACTGACAGCTCCATCATGCTTGATCATATAACGTGATTCCATTTGATATACTTTCTTCCCTATTAACGCAAGTGCTGTGTTTCAGGGAGACGACGAAGCTTCCACTACAATCACAACATCCAATTTAGATGATGCAGATGTAAATAAATCGGAGAAATAAGTCGATGAAATGTGATCATATTTAGATTTTCCTTGATTCCTTTGGACAATGCATCATTTGTGGTTATCTCTTTATATGTACCTGTGCGTTCGACCCCAAGTGTGTGTTATGTTTCCAATATTGAAAACCATACTAATCCAAGTACTGTGTTTCAGGGAGACGACGGAGCTTCCACCACAATCACAACATCTCATTTAGATGATGCAGACGTAAAGGAATCGGAGAAATAAGTCGATGAAATGCGATCATATTTAGATTTTCCTTGATTCTTTTGGACAATGCATCATTTGTGGTTATCTCTTTATATGTACCTGTGCCGTCGACCCCAAGTGTGAGTTATGTTTCCAATATTGAAAAGCATACTAATGCAAGTACTGTGTTTCAGGGAGATGCGGATGCCTCCTCTCCAATACAACCATTCATGGCAGTCCATGCAGAGCCAGAGGTATGGATACTGACAGCTCCATCGAAATAGGTCATCACTGGTCGAATACTTGTCGTTCGATTGTTGCACACAATGTTTAAATCGTGTTTGGCTATTGAGATGTACCCGTGTTTTCATCCTCAAGTGTGTTTTATGCTAACAATATTTTGATACATAGTAATGAAAGTACTATGTTTCAGGGAGACGATGGAGCCTCATTCCGTGCTGTCTGCGGATACAGAAAATATAGTCGTTGCAGCGCAAGAGGAAGGGAGGACATGCAGAAACGAATCGGAGCTACAGCGTGCAGATGTTGAAGGTCGAGTCAAAAAAGTTGCAAAGAAAAAAAAACAAAAAAAGGTTAGTTACAAACAGTTCATAACTTTAAAAAAATGTTTGTGCTGGGGACTATTTTATGTTTTTTTCCAGTCAATTGGACTACACTTTATCTTGTGTTTAAACTGAACATCCCTTTTCCAATCTCTCCTCCAGTTACCCGTGGGTGTCAGAACTATACATACACAGACAATGATAGCGAATGAGAGATGTTGCTTGCCAGACCATGTACACTATGGAGGAACTATTAATTGAGGCGAGGCGTGTTCAGGCTTGAGATGCTCATGTCCAATGGCCAGAACATGAATTAACTGTGTTTGGAGACTACAGCAAAGTTGCATTGGACTCTAGGTACAGTGCGACCGCACCACCACAAGAAGATGTTATTGAATGTATTGAAGATAGCTCTGAAGTAGTTGCAGATCAATTCACACAATCTACACCCGCCAAAAATTTGCCACCAAAAAACCTGTCGACATTGTTGTGTTCTCCCATCAATGTTGAAGTAATAGATGTCGAAATGACAGAGAATGAACCAGCCGCAGCATCCATAGACGCATCAGAACTTGATATCAGCGATACTACTTTCCAATGTGTTGAAATCTCCACAACGTCACAGGCCGAAACAACGTTGATGCAGGATGACAGTCTAATGAAAGAGAGCAAATACATTGAATTCGACAGTTGTTTGATAGAAATTATAAGTATGCTGAAATGTGTGCATTCCATTTGAGGGAAAGTATGTGGGAAGCCATTGATTAATGTGACTCATCAGATAAAAGGCAGTAACGTCAAAATAAATGCCGCCTGTAGATTAAATCATAGGTTCTCATGGTCTGCACAACCGATGCTGGGGAAACTGCCAGCAGGCAATCTACTGTGTGCAGCTGCATCACTTTTTAGTGGCTCCAGTTTTAGAAAGTTAGAGGCTTTCTTTCAGTTTGTGGGACTCCATTTCATTTCTAAAGCGCTGTACTACATATACCAACGTGATTATCTGTTTCCGGCCATTAGTGATGCTTGGAAAATTGAACAATTGTCTCTAGCAAGTACATTCGAAGGCAAACGATTCAGGCTAGCCGGCGATGGACAGTGCGACAGCCCTGGATTTTCTGCCAAGTACTGCACCTACCACTTTCAGGACATGGATAGTAAGAAAATTGTGAGTTTGGTGGTCGTGCAGGTAACACAATGTACATCGTCAGCGGCCATGGAGAAACTAGGATTTATAAAATCAGTGGAATATCTACAATCAAGGGGAATGCACATCGACCTCATAGCCACGGAGAGACACGTTAAGACAATGAGAGAGCAGTTCCCACATATTAAACATCAATTTGACGTATGGCATCTTGCTAAATCAATCAATAAGAAAATCTCGACTGCAGGCAGGGAAAAAAAAAGGTTTTGAAAGTATTTTGCAGTGGTCCCATTCTATCACCAACCATCTTTGGTGGAGCTCAAAAACTTGTGAAGGGTCAGTGGAAATACTACTTGAGAAATGGCGGTCAATGATGCACCACTGTACCAACGTTCACCGCTGGACAGAAAATCAACATTTCCACCAATGTGAACATGGCCCTTTGTCCCCAGAGGAGGCACGGAAGAAGAAGTGGTTGATTCCATCTTCACCGACACACAAAGCCATTGAGAAGATTGTTTTCGACAAAACTCTATCAAGAGATTTGAGAGGACTGACAGAATTCGGTCACACAGGAGATTTGGAGGTGTTCCACAATATGTGCCTAAAGTACAGGCCGAAGCGCTTGCATTTTAGCTTTCGGGGCATGAAACATTGCACTCTACTAGCGGTCTTGGCCCATAACAGCAATGTCGGACGTGAACAATCTAGGACTAGGGGTAAAGTAAGGATGCCTCGCTACACTAAGGTGTTTTCAAAACGAAATAAGCAATGGGTGATCAAACCAGTCTATGATGAAATGCAGTTCGACTTTGTGAAAGGCCTTATTGTTGCTGTGTTAGAGAAGCACAGATATGGAATTTTGGACGTTTCTGTGCAGAGCAGTGATCCATTGCCACCGAACATTGCGACTGTGCCATGCCCACCCGAAGCACAGCTGGTTGTGAAGTACAAATCCCGGTTTAAATAATTGCAATACGATTGTCTTTTTGTAAATAAATGTCATTGTACAGTGTACCTGTAACCCTAACCCCTACCTTCACCATTATGGGTGGCGAAGAAGCTGGGTGTCATCTTTGAATTCTCTCTATTCACCTCATATATGTCTATATATATATATTTCTCATGTCTCATCTCATGTAAATGTAAATGCTGCGCACTGTTAACGGAGGGGAGGCTTGCGTATTGCAAATAATAAAACAAACAAACAATAAATCTCACTTTTAACTCAACTCCTGTGGTACTTTATACTTTCCCTGACCTTCCGCCAAAAATTAAATGTCTGAATTTGGGCTGCAAAGCTCGCAGACAACGGGGACAAAATTGGGGCACTTAGAACGCGCCAGCCAAGCGGGCCGTGGCATTTGGAAGAAAAGCCAGTTCGCATTTGCACATTGAGGCGCACTACATAGACAGATTCTAAACTTCAAGTTCTCACAGATGCCTATACTACGTGATGTTGCAAATAAAGAATGCGAAGGACAGCGGCTTTGATTTTCAGCTCGTGCCCAGATGAGGCCCGCAAGTCGCATTGGAAGTATAAGGGTCTATTGTTTTTTGACCTTGAGACAGGGACCATGCCGAAAGAACTACATTTGAAGGGGGTGCGCAAAAACGTAAGAGACGATAAGGCAGAAAATTCAGAAACTAAACCGAGTTTCATTTTAGTTCAGTATACGAAAAATCGTTGTCAAGAGCACGGTCCGTTTTACAGACTGCATTACGAAGAGACACAATGGAAATTTCAAATATAATGTGAGTAAATCTTTACGCGCTTTTATACCGGAATGAAGATTTAATGAATGGATGCATGAATAAATGAATGAATGAAGAGCTAGGAAAAGCAAGGACAACGTGTTCGTAGTGGGCACATGGACATGCAGGGCACTGGTCTCACCGATCTCGGTCCTTGGCCCAGCCACTTTTCCCTGCACTGCCTACCTGCACTACGGGACTGTCTCTGTATCCTTCAGCCCCTTCTCCCGGCATTTACCTTGCACTTGCCACCAGCTGGCCCTATTATTTAATTTGTATTCAACTAAACAAGTACAGCACTTTTACCCCTCCTCCCCCCTTCCCCATGCGCGATCAGAAAGACACCTGGCCTAGTAGGATCGTTGTCTGTCTGCCCTTGTTCCCCACCTGCCTCGTCGCGCCTAGAAACACTTGAGTATAGGCGCGTTACAAATGCCATATCATATATCATATCATTCCTCACGCATGTAGACTAACTGTCGTTTATCATTGTGTGTTGGCCTCGATTCATTTCGTTACTTTTCGTATTGATTTTAGAGCCGAACATACTCCATTGAACTATCCTTGCAAGCAAATAGTTTCTGATCGGTAATATTAATGAAGATCGGCTGGCGAGACTAATTATAATTTTTTTGTTTTCATAACAGGTATTTGCTCCCCTTCTGCTACTGCCATCGGTTTGAGACACCAGCAGATGGCTTTTACAGTAGACACCAGCAGCTTCGTGTGAACAACTGGAGCACACTGACAATTTTATGGGACGATCGCCAAGGGCCCACATGCCCTTACGCTGTACTAGTGGCTAGAAGCAACATATCAACCTTTACGATGGACTAGTGCCTAGTTGATGGAACAGCCTTGCGATTCACCGTGCTTCCAAAGTGCTTCTTTTAACGAAAAGCAACACCCTGTGTACCATGGCGGATACAGATAAAAGAAAATAAATGGCTTTCGGAGTTCATATGGCAATTGCTGAATATTCTCTAAACATTTAATGTAAAATGGATATACTTTACCAAATGTACCGTGTTGCTGTTTGATTTTAAAGTACAGTTTCATATTCCGAATTGTGGCGCGCTGTGTTGTGAGATGGTCTGTGTTGGTTTCTGGGTTCTGTGTGGAGTCGCGTAGAAGACGACTGGGCGCGTTTGCCTACGCAGCACAGTAACGTTACGGAGAGACGCGGGGAATATGAATGTTTGGATAATGTCAGGCTCAGGGGCGGGGTAATTGATTTAGTGCCGCAAAAGCAGGTCAGCCAGGGTGATGCGGCAAGTGATAGGATTATCAGAAAATGGCGGCACCCTGGTGCTTGTTTTCGTGTGCGTTTAATGGACGAAAACTCGGGTAAGGTCCATAGGAAAGTTTTCTAAAATTGAGCCACTTATGCTTAAAAAAACATGGCCGACCCGTAGGGACAATACACATTTTTACTAGACCATGCCTTTAAGGTGTTCACACCAGCGCGACATAGTGTGAGAATGGGCTCCTGTGTTTCTGCATTCATTGAACTGTCAATTCATTGAGTGTTATTGAGGAATTAAATGTGCTACAGTCCAAGTTTGTTCAGCAGTTTAGCTGTACACCTGTACAATGGTTAAAGGGGAAGTTCGCTCAAAAATTGAATTGTCTCAAAAGATGGGTCATATTCAAAAATATATATAAAACATATTTTAAAAGGAAGTTCCTATGTACAATTTTGAGCAAATGAGGCTCCAAGTCAAACATTTCAAGCACTAGGAGGCATCCATTTTGTGAAATGAATGAGCCTCAAGTGCTTGTGTTAAGCTCTGCACTTGTGGCAATAATGAGGCAAAAGCCACCTACTGGTAGCTTTTGCTTATTGCTCCTGGAGAGCAGAGCATGCAGTCAGGATCCTCCCTGCTGTCTGCTGCTGGTAAGTGCTTATTTGTGTTTTTTTAAAGTCCAGGCAAATATAAATAAAAAATCATTGTATTTATGATTGCCTTGGTCTTCTTTTTAAGTCTCCCAAGCTCCCCCGAGCTGTGGGACACAGGGAGACTTAAAAAGAAATCCACGGCAAACTTTGATGTATTTATGATTGCCTTGGTTTTCTTTTTAAGTCTCCCAAGCGCCCCTGGCTCGGGGGAGTCCGGGAGACTTGAAACAAAAGCCACTGCAATCATAAATACAACGCAGTTGTATTTATAATTGTAGGAACTTTCTCTTTGAGTCTCCCGTGCTCCCCCAGCTTGGGGGAGCACGGGAGACTTGAAACGATAGCCACTGCAATCGTAAATACAACAGCATTGTATTTATAATTGCTGCGGTTTCCCCGAGCTGGGGAAGCCCGAGAGACTGAAAGTGAAAGTACTGGCAATTATAAATACAACTTTGTTGTATTTATGACCGCCATGGCTTTCGTTGGAAGTCTCCCGAGCTCTCCCGAGCCAAGGGAGCCTCAAAGTGAAAGTACCAGCAAATATAAATACAACATTGTTGTATTTATGATTGCCATGGTTTTCTTTTTATGTCTCCCAAGCTCCCCTGAGCCGAGGGAGCCTGGGAGACTTAAAAAGAAAACCGCAGCAATTATAAATACAACTTTGTTGTATTTATGATTGCAGTGGTTTCGTTTCATGTCTCCCTGGGCTCCCCCGATATGGAGGAGGCCAGTGACTCAAAGCGAAAATAGCAGCAATTATACATACAACATTGTTGTATTCATGATTGCTGTGGTTTTCTTTTTAAGTCTCCCAAGCTCCCTCGAGCTGGGGGAGCCCGGAGACTTGAAAAGAAAACCAAAGTAATGATAAATTCAACGCTATTCTATTTATGATTGCAGTGGCTTGTGTTTCAAGTCTTCTGGGCTCCCAGAGCAGGGGGGAGCCCAGGCGACTCAAAGCCAAAATACACGCAAATATAAATACAGCGTTGTTGTATTTATGACTACCGTGGTTTTCTTTTTAAGTCTCCCGAGCGGCCCCGAGCTGGGGGAGCCTGGGAGACTTGAAAAGAAAACCACAGTAATTAGAAATTCTACGTTGTTGTATTCATGATTGCATTGGCTTTTATTTCAAGTCTCCTGGGCTTCCCCGAGCCGGGGGAGCCCGGGGGGCTCAAAGCGATAGTACCAGCAATTATAAATACAACGTTGTTGTATTTATGACTGCCGTGGCTTTTCTGTTTCAGGCCTCCCGAGCTCCCCCGAGCCGGGGGAGCCCAGGAGACTCAAAGTAAAAGTACTGGCAGTTACAAATACAACCTTGTTGTATTTATGATTGCCGTGGTTTGCTTTTAAAGTCTCCCGAGCACCCACAATTGCCCTGGTTTTCTTTTTAAGTCTCCCAAGCTCCCCAAAGCCGTGGGAGACTTAAAAAGAAAACCACAGCAATCATAAATACAACTCTGTTGTATTTATGATTGCTGTGGTTTTCTTTTCAAGTCTTCCGGGCTCCCCCTTATCGGGGGAGCTTGGGAGACTCAAAGCAAAAGTACCAGCAATTATAAATACAACGTTGTTGTATTTATGATTGCCGTGGTTTTCTTTTTAAGTCTCCCAAGCTCCCCGATTGCTGTTGTTTTCTTTTAAGTCTCCCGAGCTCCCGTGAGCCGGGGGAGCCTGGAAGACTTGAAAAGAAAACCACAGTAATTATAAATTCAACGTTGTTCTATTATGATTGCAGTGGCATTTACTTCAGGTCTTCTGGGCTCCCAGACCAGGGGGGAGCCCGTGAGACTCAAAGCGAAGTACAAGCAAATCTAAATACAACGTTGTTGTAATTATGATTGATGTGGTTTTCTTTTTAAGTCTCCCTAGCTCCCCGATTGCTGTTGTTTTCTTTTAAGTCTCCCGAGCTCCCCTGAACCGGGGGAGCACGGGAGACTTAAAAAGAAAACCACAGCAATTATAAATACAACCGCATTGTATTTATGATTGCAGTGGCTTTCGTTTCATGTCTCCAGGGCTTCCCCGATACGGGGGAGCCCGGGAGACTCAAAGCGAAAGTACCGGCAACTATGAATACAGCATTGTTGTATTTATGATTGCCGTGGTTTTCTTTTTAAGTCTCCCGAGCTCCCCCGAGCTGGGGGAGCCTGGGAGACTTGAAAAGAAAACCACAGTAATTATAAATTCAACGTTGTTGTAGTTATGATTGCAGTGACTTTTGTTTCAAGTCTCCCGGGTTCCAGGAGCAGGGGGAGCCCGGGAGACTCAATGCGAAAATACCAGAAAATATAAATGTTGTATTTATGATTGCTGTGGTTTTCTTTTTAAATCTCCTGAGCTCCCCCGGGGAGCCTAGGAGACTTACAATGAAAACTGCAGCAATTATAAATACAACTGTGTTGTATTCATGATTGCATTGGCTTATATTTCAAGTCTCCTGGGCTCCCCCGAGCCGGGGGAGCTCTGGAGACTCAAAGCGAAAGTACCAGCCATTATGAATACAATGTTGTTGTATTTATGAATGCCGTGGTTTTCTTTTTAAGTCTCCCAAGCTCTCCAAGCCATGGGAGCTCGGGAGACTTAAAAAGAAAACCACAGCAATTATAAATACAACTCTGTTATATTTATGATTGCAGTGGTTTTCGTTCCAAGTATTCCGGGCTCCCCCGATAAGGGGGAACCCGGGAGACTCAAAGCGAAAGTACCAGCAATTATAAATAAAACATTGTTGTATTTATGATTGCCGTGGTTTTCTTTTTAAGTCTCCCAAGCTCCCCCGAGCTGGGGGAGCCTGGAAGACTTGAAAAGAAAATCACAGTAATTATAAATTCAATGTTGTTGTATTTATGATTGCAGTGGCTTTTGTTTCAAGTTCCCGGGCTTCCTGAGCCGGGGGAGCCCCAGAGACTTAAAGCGAAAGTACCAGCAAATATATTTGATTGCTGTGGTTTTCTTTGTAAGTCTCCCGAGCTTCACCGGGGAGCCCGGGAGACTTAAAAAGAATACCGCAGCAATCATAAATACAACTGTGTTTTATTTATGATTGCAGTGGCTTTCATTTCAAGTCTCTCGGGCTCCCCCAAGCGAAGGGAGCTTGGGAGACTTCATCAATCATAAATACAACAATGTTGTATTTATAATTGCCGGTACTTTCGCTTTGAGTCTCCCGGGCTCTCTTGGTTCAGGGGAGCCCAGTAGACTTGAAACGAAAGCTGCTGCAATCATAAATACAACAGTGTTATATTTATAATTGGCGTAGTTTTCCCCAAGCCAGGGGAGCCCGGGTGACTTAAAGCGAAAGTACCAGCAAATATAAATACAACTTTGTATTTATGATTGCTGTGGTTTTCTTTTTAAGTCTCCCGAGCTCTCCTGGGGAGCCCGGTTGACTTAAAAAGAAAACCGCAGTGATTATAAATACAACCGTGTTGTATTCATGATTGCAGTGGCTTTCGTTTCAGGTCTCCTGGGCTCCCTCGAGCCAGGGGAGCCCAGGAGACTCAAAGCAAAAGTACTGGAAATTATAAATACAACATTGTTGTATTTATGACTGCCATGGCTTTTTTGTTTCAAGTCGGGGGAGCTCAGGGGCCTCAGCGGGAAAGTACCAGCAGTTATAAATACAACGTTGTTGTATTTATGACCACCGTGGCTTTCGTTTCAAGTCTCCCGAGCTCCCCCGAGCCAGGGGAGCTTGGGAGACTCAAAGCAAAAGTATTAGCAGTTATAAATACAACATTGTTGTATTTATGATTGCCGTGATTTTCTTTTTAAGTCTCCCGAGCTCCCCCGATTGCCCTGGTTTTCTTTTTAAGTCTCCCAAGCTCCTCTGAGCCGTGGGAGCTCGGGAGACTTAAAAAGAAAACCTCGGCGTGTATTTTTGATTGGCTTTTTTTCAAGTATACCAGGACTCCCCTGACTAGGGGGAGCCCGGGAGACTGAAAGTGAAAGCACTGGCAATTATAAATACACCGTTTTTATAATATGCTCGGGGAAGCTTGGGAGACTTAAAAAGAAAACCACAGCAATCATAAATACAACAATGTTGTATTTATAATTGGCGGTACTTTTGCTTTGAGTCTCCCGGGCTCCCACGGCTCAGAGGAGCCCGGGAGACTTGAAACGAAAGCTACTGCAATCATAAATACAACAGTATTGTATTTATAATTGCTGTGGTTTTCCCTGAGCCGCGGGAGCCCGGGAGACTTAAAGCGAAAGTACCAGCAAATAAAAATACAACATTGTAATTATGATTGTTGTGGTTTTCCTTTTAAGTCTCCCGAGCTCTCGGGGAGCCTGGGAGACTTAAAAAGAAAACTGCAGCGATTATAAATACAACTATGTTGTATTTATGATTGCAGTGGTTTTCTTTTCAAGTCTCCCGGGCTCCCCCGGGCTGGGGGAGCCCGGCGGTCTCAAAGGGAAAGTACCAGCAATTATAAATACAACGTTGTTGTATTCATGGCCACCGTGGCTTTCGTTTCAAGTCTCCCAAGCTCCCCAAAGTCGGGGGTGACCGGGAGACTCAAAGCAAAAGTACTAGCAGCTATAAACACAACGTTGTTGTATTTATGATTGCTGTGGTTTTCTTTTTCAGTCTCCCAAGCTCCCCCGATTGCCCTGGTTTTCTTTTTAAGTCTCCCAAGCTCCTCCAAGCAGTGAGAGCTCAGGAGAATTAAAAAGAAAGCCATGGCAATTATAAATACAACTCCGTTGTATTTATGATTGCTGTGGTTTTCATTGTAAATCTCACAAGCTCTTACGAGCCGGGGGAGCCCAGGAGACTGCAATAGAAAACCACAGAAATTATTAATACAATGCTGTTGTATTTATGATTGCCTTGGTTTTCTTCTTAAGTCTCCTGAGCTCCCCCGAGACGTGGGAGACCAGGAGTCTTAAAAATAAAGCCACAGCGATTATATATACGACAAGGTTGTATTTATAATTGCATGCCTTTTGTTTTTAGGAAGTCCAGGCAATTATGAATATTTTGCTGGCATCAGGTCCTTTCCAGGCTGGACTACTACAACAGTCTGTTTCTCAATCACCCTCTCTTCTCTCTACGTCCCCGCCAGCTTATCCAGAATAAAGCTGCAAGACTTTATCCTTGGCCTCAAGCCCAGGGACTGTATCTCTCCAGCCTCAAAATCTCTACACCGGTTCCCATTGGCTGCAAGGATCATATACAAGACCCTCTGCATCATCCACAAGGCCTTCTGGGGCCTGGGACTACACTATCTCCAACTTTCCCTCACTAAATACACCCCTGCTCGAGCCCTATGCTCCTCTAATTCCCACTCTCTGACTGTCAAATGATTCTCTAAGCAGAGACGGGGGCACAGCTCTCTTGGCGGCTGGTGCCTCCCTTTGGAACAGCCTCTGTGCCCCTTTAAGATTTGAGCTGGACCTCCTTAAATCCAGGAAACTGCTCAAAACTCTGCTCTTCTCAACCTCTTTCTCTCTTTCCCTTCCTTGCTAATCACCCCACTGCAGCTGTGACCAGTGGCCTAATCTTCAAGAACCTCACAGGCTCTCAGGCCCTTCCTCCCTGTCATTACCAGCATGCCCCCCACGCCCACTGTGTTGCCCTGTGTGGCCCTGCCTGGTTCCTCCACATACCACCCTTGAGAGCTGCCTGCACTAGCACCTATCCTGAGGTGCTCCTCCTGGCTGCCCTTAGCACTTCCCTCTTGGGGTCCCTCCAGGACTTGTCCGCTTCTCTGATCCCCTTTCCATCCCTCTCCCCTGCAATTCTCATCAATGTCCTTGCACGGCCGAATGCCACGAGGCCTAGTAGGACCACAAATGTAAATATATCACTGTTGGTTTCTTGCCACTGTTATTATCTCCCTTGTTCCCTTCCATTTTATCCTTGTGGCACTTTGAAACACAATTCTGTTGTATAAAGCGCCTTACAAATGATCATAAATAAATTGGCTGTAGTACATTTTTTCCTGGATCCCGACATGGATTGCCAATGGACTGAAAGTACTCATAGCTGCCCCAGTACTAGTACTATTCACAGCCCATTAGAAGAGCTATAGCACAGTGCAAGAAGACTACCAAGATACCAAGAAGACGATAGGGGTGAAAATACTATTAGATGTGGAAACGAAAACAGACAAACACAAAACTCTTGAAGTGCTGCAGTCACAAATGAAGCAGTGCTCCCTTTTTCCTCCAGGCACAACATTATTTTATTCCTGCAACTACGTGGGACATTGGGTGTGGTGCAAACCAGAGTGTGCTGCTATACGACCTGGAGTATGGACAATCATGTGAAGTACTACGGCAACATGAGGGGTGGCGAAGGTTTTGACTCAAAAGCTATACGTCAGTAAGGAGGACCTTCATGGAAGTCTGGTCGATGTCTTGACCAGAGGTGGCATTGAAGAGAGAGAGATGAATCTGGCCCTCGTTGCAACAGTCCCTCGCTCATCTCGATATCACAGAAATGAAAGGTGTACATCGTTCTTGGCCCCCTCCTCCCCATCACCATTTTACCACAGATGCGAGAAACGCTATTCACTCAGACAGCCATATAGACCCTACTCTGATAACATTGTAGAGGAGATAAACTTTCAGACAATGGATCAAGTGGACTAACTGTGACCATGTAGGGATCCTATGACATCACGACTAGGATCATAATGTAGATGCTAGACATGAAGCACACATGCATCCCTCAACAAAGCTACACAGACACTAAGTCAAACTTTTCTTAACACGAAGAACATGCTATGACTCACTTAGATAGAGGACATACACTCTTTTGCTATGCTGAAATGCAAGTCGCACAAGAATATATGTAACCTCTTGCCTGACGCTGAACGCAACTAAGATGAGTAGGCATAAAAATGAAAATGGAAGATGCAGCCACATTGAAGTGAATGGAAAGCGCTGGGAAGGCTTCAGAACACAGGAAGGGGCCTGACTCGATCATTTAGCAGGAAAGCACAGACCAGGCTTTGTGCAGCCAGTGTACATATTTTTGCAACGGCTACAGACAAGGACAGAAGTAAGGAACAGTCTTCTTATATTAGTAGAGAAACAATTGTTGCTGGAAGGACAGAGAGGTACTACATCAGCAAAGAATCCTCACAAAATATTGAGCAGGAAGATCAAGCCAGTGTTCTCTATACACGTGATCTGAGACTGAAAGACAAAGCCTGTTCATCCGAGAGAGACAGAGACTGTTGTTCCCATCCAGCTTAGGATAGACGATTCAAAATAATACTAGGTTGAAAGCTAAATGTCCTGTCTCAAGGCCTAGAGGATCGGAGATGGTAACTTTATTGGTAAGGACAGCACCTTTGAGGCTGTTCTCACCTTGAATTGTTGTTTGTGGGCTGTTAAACCTCCAAAGTACCAAGGCTGAGTAAATCCTTACTGACCAATCCCTGATTGCATTTTACGCCAGTTCACATTTGGTTGCACTGTCCAATTATAATGCACTAACTTGACATGCTTATATTTGCAACATTTAGGAGGTGGTAGCAGGTGGAGCCACCAGATAATGTGTAGCCAATCCAAACACTAACACTAAATAGATACCATATGTAGCTTACCTCACTAACCAACCCCAGTCAAGCATGAAAGCACTGAGAGTGCATCAGAAATTTTGAGATGTACAGTAGATACCTGTTTTGTGAGATCTCTTCATAAAGCAGTGATTTTGTCATATTTTGGGACTTTCTGTTTCTTGTGTGTGGGGATTTCCCCTGAACCAGACCTCTTGCTTGTAGAATGGGGATTGACCCACCACTCCACTTCATGGCAGATGAGTAACAGCCCTGATTTGCGTGTACATGGGAAATATGAGGAAGAAATTAATTTCAGATTCTACCTGTGTGGAACAAAAAATGTAACACTATCACTCTCCCTAATACCTCCCCCAAGCCACCATTTTTCCAAAGGAAAGCATCAAGAATATAGATTTTGTCTGCCAGCATCTAACATCCAACTCTGTGATCCACATCAGATAACCCTGCATCTGAGTTTAGCAAGAGATCATAATGTGGATGAGATTTGTGACCATATTCAGTGCAGTGCATTCCCTCTGGTCCTGTGCTTGCCTCATAAAACCGGCACGCAGATTTTTACTTTGACCACCTTCAATCAGTTCTGGTTTAATGAACAAAGAATGGGCCTGTGCTGACGTCAGAGCACATTGAACATAGTGGAGCCATAGAATTCATAGAGACACAGATATTTCACAATGTCTGTTATTAATACTGCATGGGGGTTAGTCCACTGGAACAGCCAAAAGAGGACAGTCCATAATGAGTTAGAACAAGATAGTTAGACCATGCTAAAAAATAACTTGTCCTCTTTCGTTGTTTCCTTCATAAAGATGTGTGGTTTACATGAAAATAAAACAAAGTTGTTTTTCACCATTTTGTATTTCTCTGTTCCTTATCTCCATGTCACAAGACCCTTTCCTTTCCAATACCTCTCCTACCAGCTGACTCCCTGCTTCATTAAAAGCCTGGCTAATGAAATGGAAGGACAATCATAGTAGAGGCCAGCAAGCTTTGATTGTACTGATGTTGCTTATGCAACTAATGTACTTGCCATACTTATCGCACTTGCTGGGGAGCATGGCCACTCTTGGGGAAGGTCCTTACTCCAGTGGGGTTTGGACGAGGCTTTCCTGGTGTCAGCAAGGTGATATATACTGAAGCATGGGCATCTCCTGTACCCCTTCCTTTTCCGAAGTGAATGAGACAAGGTTGCCAGCACTACCCTATGCTCTTTGCCATAACTGTAGGCGCTTTTGCACAATTTTTCAGGGAGAATGAACTGATCCGGGATTGAGCATGCTGGTAAAAGGCAGAAGATAGCACTATCCGCAGGTGACATTATGTTGACCCTAACCAGGGCTGAGTATGCATGCAATGTCGCCTTCCAGCCCAGGAGGAACATAGGAGGGCCTCTGGCCTTAGTGGAAACTTAGGCTAAGAATGATATTGCGGCTCATAAGGAGGCTTAGTACTTGGAAAGGACATATATTTGGGCCTCTATATGGACCAGGCGAGTAAGGGATCTACCAGCATCCAAAACAAAGAGCTGTCATATAAAATGACATACATATGATATATGGGATTGAGCAAGTTCAAATACTTTTCAAGCAGGGAGTCTGGGATCAAGGCTGGGAGAGGGACCAGGGACATGTCACCAGATCTGGTGGCAATAGTCCAAATTAACCTGGTATTGGGGTGAAGGTATTCAGGAGCTCAAGGGATGACCTGAGGTAATCTGAAGTATACTTGCTGGAAAGCCCTCATGGGCGTTCATCCTATGCCCTGGAAGGGTAGTGAGTATGCTTCCAGTGGCAAGATGGGCAACAGCGGAATTGTGAGGGCCCATGCATATGCCTGATCTTAATAACTGCTACCAGAAAGTGTTAAATATTATTTTGAGTGAAAAATTGATGTTTGCCTTCAGGGGAGACATTGAACAATTCTCTAGTGCTTAGCTTAGAGGTTTTCTTGGGTTATGTACGTATACATGGTAAGGACTATACATGCCAAGTCAAAATAAGTGGACACCACTGTGTAATGTTGACTCTGTATTCAATAAATAAAATAAAGAATTGTTGTTTGCTGGTTCTTTATTCTAGTAACAAAAATGTTCAGGAGCTGACTGCGACGAGTCTGGAGACACCCTGGCTCAAAAATACTAACGAAGCAGAAGACTGGGTAAAAAACCTAGCCACACAGTCGCTCTCTGAGATTCCCAACCCGGGATAATGAGTTTAAAAAAACTGGCCCTGATGAAGGAGATTAATCTCCGAAATGCATTTGCATATTTAGTCTGTTTCTTAAGAATGTGTTGGCCACTTCCTCACTAAGAATTTATTAGTGATTAAAACTCCCTTTTTTCGAATTTGTGTATAGAAAATAATTTATTTCAAAACAAGGCACAGACTCATTTTTGAAGATTTGTACTTATTTGGATACGCCATCGATACAGCTCACGACCATTACATTTTTTGAAACTCATTATCCCGGGTTGGGAATCACAGAGAGCGACTGTGTGGCAAGGACTATACATGCAGAAACATCTTATGGCATTGGTGTTTAAGGGCTTTGAGTTTCGTGTGGATAGATGGAACATTGGGACATTTCGAGACCTGCACTTTAAAGGAGTGAAACTATACTTACAGACTCCCTCCCAGCAGTTTATGCATGTACCTCTGAAGACGCCCAAAATTTGCAGGTGGGTTCATGGAGGGGTACGCGCAGCGAAGCCAACATTATTGACAGCAGGGCACTTTAAAAGACCAGCGACCTTACCTTACCATAAGAGAACACCATGCTGCAACAGTGATTTGGGGAGAAAAATATATATTTGATTCAATTTCTTAGCGAATGTCAATAAAAGCCACCTTGAAACTGAAAAAACCCATCAAGGGGTTAAGCCATTACAAAGAGACCATCCACCATGCTCAGTTATGTCAAATGCATCGCGATCCACATCAGCACTTGCAAACATGCTCTCTTTCAGGGTCAATTTAATCTCCCATTTTCCCTTGAGCATGCATGCATGAGTCACAGCCTGCACTTAAAAAATACTTGCGGGTTTGCAAACAATCGCTTCCTTCAGCGCCCTAGCTGTGCTCCATCACGTAAGGCCTACTCGACAAACCAGTTCCAGGACCCAGCTGATCGGATGCCTTTGATTGGGTGTTATTTTACACACCTGGCTCCCATGCCAATGACTGACTTCCACAGACACTCGAAAAATAGCGCTAGGATCAAATACCCAAATCTGCAGGCAGTGGGACTGCATAAAAACCACCTAAATCGGTAGGGTTGGCAAGTATGTAAATTACCTTCCCTAAGTAACAGAGGTGGAATGCTCTGACACTTGTTGTACAGCTCGATGGTTCTTTCATTAAAACAGAACAAAGAACCCATTGCCGCCACCTTGAGCTTAGCCATCTGCTCTGCGCAGTTGCTAAGCGCTCACCTGGGGGTTCTCTGGGGTGGGGGTGTCACAGATGACAGCATACCACGGATATCCACATGCCTTGGGGTTTTTCTAAAGTGAAAGCTGCTGAATCAGAAATTGCAGAGAGTAGTAGCTTGACAAGTCTTAAAAGAAATCTAAATGTCAACTCCAAATGTTGTGGGGTAAAGCAAAGGGAGGGGGCTAGTTGTCAAAAATGTGAATGTTTAAACGCTGGGACAAACTCATAAACAATTAGGCATCTCAGAGAGGCACAAATTGGATCAAAATGAGGAACCCCAGAAATAAAAAATGTATCAGCAGTGGCTCTTGGTACTTGTCAAGCCAAACCTCACATTTTACCCAAACAGTGCCTTTACATTGTCACATATTGTAAAATGACACTATTTCTATTTAAAACAACATTTCCATGAAGGAATCTTCTCAAACTCTTGTACATGCAAAACCTGACTACTGTAGTGGTCTCCATTTTGGCATGTGTAAAAAAAAAATAATAATGGTACAGATATAGCTGGTTCAAAACAAAGCTGCAAGATTTGAACAGCACACCTCTGCAATTTCGGTGGCCTCATTGTCCTCTCTCGCTTGCTCTCTCGGCCCCCCTTTGGCCATCTCTCCCTCTCCTGCTCCTTTCTCCTCTTTTTCTCTGACAATGCCTGACGAGGTTTCCAGACAAGTCCGATCGTTGAAAGTGTCGTCCAAACAGGTGCTCCAATGGTCCTCCAGAACCATCAAGGGCCATATTGACACCCTCGCTCCAGCCTTGGTCAATTTCTGAAATCAACCTTTCAACACTGGAACTTTCCCCTTTCCCCTTAAGCACACCTTTGTTCAACCCTCCTCAAGAAGCTGTCTGACGATCCTACCTGCCCGGCAAACTATCGCTCAAACTCCATCACCCTTTCCTGGGCAAACTCTTGGAAAGCTGGCCATCTCCCAGCTTACTCTCCACACTGAATCTGTTGGTTGGGGTGTCTCCATGACGATTAGTATGGCTTCAGAGCTGCCAGAAGCACAGAAACTGCTCTCCTGAACACTCGTGAAGATCTGCTCTCTAACCTTTATTCCAGCCTTCCTTCTGTCCTCATCCTCCTTGATCTTTCCTCTGCTTTCGACATGGTCAACCATGCCATCCTGATCAATAAACTCTGTGAGAACCTGGGCATCACGGATCAGTCTCTGGAGTGGCTGACCTCCTTCTTCTTGAATCGCTCCTCACAGGCCTAACTTGGTCCCTTTCTCTCTGCCAAATCTCTCGCTATCTGTGGCGTTCCCCAAGGCTTTATCCTCTCACCCTGGTTTTTCAACCTCTAATTGCCCCTTTTGGCCCACCTGATCTCTACCTTCTCCTTTAACTTTCAGTGTTCTGCGCATGACACTCTGCTTTCTTTCAGGCTCTCCTCAGCCTCCTCTCTTCTCTCGCTCATTCTTGACTGCCTATCTGCGATTCAGGATTGGTGCGCCTCCAACGATCTCTGCCTTAATGCCAGTAAAACGGATATCCTTTTCATTGGGACCTCTACCCCTCCTTTCCCTCTCTCACTCTGGCAGCCTGCCTTGGGCCCTCTTCATTTGCCTTCCGGTGAGGCAGAATATCTTGGTGTCATCTTCGACTCCACTCTCTCCTTCCCTCCTCACATCTCGGACGTCGCCAAAAAGTCCCACTACCAGCTGCACCTCCTCAAATTGACTCTTCCCTTTCTCATTTCCCCCCAGAAGGTCACTGTCTCCTGAGTCCTGGTCCTCTCTAGGCTTCACTACTGCAACATCCTCTTTCTCAATCTGCCTTCCTCTACTCTCCGCCCTCTGCAACTAATCCAGAACAGGACTGCAAGGCTTGTCCTTGGCCTCAAGCACAGGGATGTATCTCTCCAGCCCTGAAATATCTCCACTGGCTCCCAGTGGTGCAAGGATCAAGTTCAAGACCCTTTGATATGATATGATATGATATGGCATTTATAACGCGCCTATACACAAGTGTTTCTTTGCATTGTCCACAAGGCTTTCTGGAGTCAAGGCCCGCACTGCATCCATCGCTCTTTTCCAAAATACCTTCCTTCTCGAACTGTTCACTCAGCGACCTCCAACTCTCTAAGGGTTAGACGCTTCTCCAGGAAGAGAGTGGGGTGTAGATCTCCTCTGCAGGTGCCTTCCTCTGGAATGGCCTCCCTACCCCTCGCAAAATTGAGCCGGACCAGCTGAAGTTCCGGAAGCAGCTTAAAACGTTCCTCTTCTCCTCTGCTTTCTCTCTCTCCCTCCCCTGCTGACCTACCTGACGTACCTGTCTGCTTTGCCGACTGGCTGCTTGGCTACCCTCATGGTCTCACTGGGTACCAAGCTTTTTCTTGATCAGTCACACTTGCACTGCCTCCGGGCCTTCCATGCACCTAGGGGCTGTAACTATAACCCTACAGTCCCTTGTTCTCCCTTCACTACCCAGAGCCATGCTGCCCTGGTTGCACTTAACCAGAGCATTGCTGCCCTGTTTTCACCCTCCCCTCTCCCTCGCACCTCCCCCCCTCCCTTTCCCCTTGCACTTCTCGTTCTCGCACTTGAACGATCTGAATGGCAAAAGGCCTCGTAAGATCGTTTATCTTGTCTTCCCATTGTCTTCCATCCCTTGTCTTGTTGCGCATAGAAACACTTGTGTACAGGCACGTTATAAATGACTTATATCCTATCATAGCCCTCAAGACCACATTACACAAACCCTGTACACCTCTCACTGATTCCTTATCACAGGCAGAATGAACCTGAGTGTGCTTTGCCTGACTCACAAGGCATTCTGGAAAAAAGGTCCTAAATGCATGTCTTGCCTCAAACAGTACACAACTGACAGAAATGTACAATTGTCTGTATTCATGCAACTGCAGTAAGCTTGTACGACGAAATAAACGGGTAACACACCCTTAAACTTCCAAGGCCCTTAGGAATGGAACAAATGGCCACGTGTATTCATAGACTTGTAAGAAAGATCCCACTTGCTTCCAGAAAGAGACTAAAACAGTTGTTCTAGCAGCATGAAATCTTTCCCAAAATATATCCAGTTATTGATATCTCTCTGCAGAACTTTGGTTCTTGTTAGTTATTGTTTCTCCCCCACCTCGTCTTGATTTCCTGGACGTACTGACCCCCTCCCCAATTTCCTCCCTCCCCTTTTCCAACCCTGATCCATTTTCCATGCCTTAAAGTGAATCTGTATTTGCATGATTAGCATGTTACAAAGTAGTAATAAAATAAAACAAGCATTGGCAGAGCCAATCATTTTGGCGTTTACTGCTGTTCTTCGCATTTTGTATTTATAGGCACTAGGTGCAAGCAGAAGAGTGTGAAGCTTCAAGGAAGGATACGAGAAGGGATGCAGGTGTGCCAGAGAATGAGGAGAAAGAGGAAACATGAGCGAGAAAGGGTGAGAGTGTGAGGGTTAGAGAAAAAGCCAGTGTGTAAGAGGAAGGAGGAGAGAAAATGTAAGGGATGTGAGCAAAGGTGAGATTTGGAGAAGATGGAATGAGGGTGCAAGAGTGGATATCTTCAAGGGTGCCAGGGTTAGAAGGAGAGTAAGGGGCGCAAGGAGGAAGGGTGCAAAGTGAAGGAAAGTAACAGCGCAAGGTGAGAGAGTGTGGCAGTGCAAGGTAAGCAACTGTGTGACAGCGCACAGAGAGAGAGGGTGACAGCGCACAGAGAGAGAGTGGCACAGCAGAGAGTGACACTGCAAAAAGAAAGAGAGAGATTGACAGTGCAGAGAGTTCTGATGCAGTTCATCCACTATATACATCACTGGTGCACTGAATGGCTGGTGAGACTATATACCTGCCTGTCATATCAAATGCTATGGAACTGAGGGGGGGGGGCAATGACAAATGAATGCAATTCTAGGTGACGGCATTCGTGGCCACTAATAGAGTAGACTGAGGGTCCATCATTTAGTGCCTTAAATCATTACATCTGCATCATTGTTAGGCCGTCTTTTTTCATATGGTGTGAATGTAATCACTTGTAAGGACTCTAATGTATGAAGTTAAGTCAGCGGGAGATAAAATTTGCTCAGGATCACACACTTTGACTTAATAGTGAAGCTGGGATTTTAATCCACTCTGCATTTTAAGCACTTGACCACACACCTTCCAAGCATTACTTGGTACAAATATTTAAGTTTTGGATTTCAAGACCCACAATAATAATACGGTGGTGAGCTGATGCAGTAAAAAAAATACATAATAATAATAATAATAATACTGTATGATAGAGTTTACTTGCAAAATACACTAATTGCAGCCACCCGACTAGATGTAAATTCTTGAAGAAACATGACAAGCTAAAACAATAAAATTGTATCTTTATTTTTCTCCTCCTGAAAGGAAAACTATGAGTGCCAGACTGCAAAATAATGAAAGTCTGAAGCATCATCTATTTAAGCCCGCTGTATGTTCACCACTTTCATACACACACTAAATGAAGATGTATAATAAACTTGGTTATGGAGATTCTTTCTCAGAAACCTCCAGGTCGTTATTATGTTTGATGTTAAGAATATGGCATGGACATAAAGCAAACCTTTTTTGTGCATGTCAAGCTGGTAGATATAATGGCTATAAAAAAATCTTTCATAAAAGCAGGCTTTATTCTGTTACTCACTTCAACCGATTTTGAAGGGGGCACAGATTTGCAAGAACACTGCTGCTGTGCCTGGCCTCTCAGTTGGAGATGTCCTATCACGAATAAGAAAGGCCCAGCTGCTCATAACAAAGGCAATGCATTTGCAAGGTTGTTGAGCCTGTGTGATTACTGCGCCCAAGAAATGCTGAACATGAAAATGCCAAAGTTTTTACCCGCACATTTCCCTGTAATTAAATGCGGGGGAAACCCCCCGCAGCCACCTCCCACAATCCCCTTTTATTTTTTATTATCCTAAATACATGATACAATGATTATATTAGGATCATGCAGTTCTCTGCTTCTTATCCTCACTTAGCAGAAACGAATGCATTGATCCAACCAATGAGCAATGCACATGGCACTAAATGGAAGACCATTCTGTGTGAGTGGGGTTTTAATTAACTAAATGGAAGAACTCTCAGTGATAATCCAGGTAAGTATACTTGATTTAGCAGGAATAAATCGGCTACCCTAGATTATCTATGGTGGAACTCTGATGCTCTAAGTCACATTTGTGATTTTGAGGTACAGAACATTGGGTTCAGTAACCATTCCTTGATAAGGACCAATTTAAACTTACCATTAAATAGATCGAGTATGTGTGGCCCTAGGAACATCTCTACTAACAGTGGTAGAACTAGAATAAAATGGTATGTCACTAAATCTAGAAAAATGACTGGCGAATTGTCCCTTTGCTTGAGGTCTTAAAGATGGAACCCGCTATCATGAGTGACAACGAAATAAATAGAAAGATTGATTAAAGCGATTGTCTCTGAAGTGGCAATATCGTATGGAGTTCCAATTATTGTCTCAGGCAAATGTTCTGAACGGGAATATGATGGGGAGTTGCCGGTGGTCAAACGGGCATATAGAAAAGATCTACGTAGCATGAAAAAACAGACCCTCCCTTTATAAGAATATAAGGTAACGAAAAAGAAACTGACTAACAATTGGTGCAAACATAGAAGACACACAAACATTAAATTCGAAGGGCAAACTATGATTCGTCCTTTACAACAAAATGACATCTCATCAGTATGGAGGATGCTAAATAAGGTTAGAACTAATATGCACATATTGCCTTTGGATCCATTGGGGGAGAACACATAGGGGGTCTCGTATATATTGCAAACTAGGTATGAAACCTGTGTGATACCTAAAAAATGTGTCGACAATACGAGGTGGTCATTAAAATTCTCCATTGAGAGTATATCCAAAATAATTGTGCATCTAAAGAACTCCCGAGCTCCTGGTCCGAATGGCTTTGCCTCTATAGTTCTTAAACAGGACCCCCAAATATGGGCTGAATTGATCTTCATCTTGTGCAGGAGAGTATGCAAAGAACAACGTATTCCTAGTTCATGGAACACTGCTATACTTATACCTGTTTTAAGTCTGGAGATAGAGAAATGCCTCAAAATTACGGTCAATTGTCTATACTGGATTCTACCAGCAAAGTGTTTGCAGCGATTGTGCTAGAACATCTGCTGAGCTGGATTAAGGCAGATTCTCTGTTGCATCCTCTTCAATCTGGGTTTAGAGCAGGGACCAGTACCTTGCACAATATTCGGCTTTTGGATGCGATTACAAGCCAAGCCAAACAGTATGGTCATCCCTCTGAATATATAACATTTGTCGACTTTAAAGCCGCTTTTGACAGCGTTAATCAGATGGAATTGTGGGAAATTTGAGCAAAAATAAACTGCCCTAACTGGCTACTTGATATATTGATTAAATTGCATAGTAACAACAGTATTCAAATCCGTCTAGACAATAATGGGTTACTATCTCAACCAGTTATGGTTAATAAAGGGGTAAAGCAGGGTTGCCTGTTAGCGGCCCATTTATATAATCTCTATTTAGCCGATCTGATTCGCCGTCTGTCAACTAAGGCTAACTGTCCTGCTAAATTTGAAGATAATTTGATCTCTGCGCTCCTGTACGCTGATGATCTTGTCATCATTAATCACACGTACAGGGGCATGGAATCCATGCTTGAAGAGTTGGGCTGTTTTGCCAAAGAACACTGTTTGACGATTAACTTAAAAAAGACCCCAATAATGTTGTTTGCCCATTGGAAAATGTATAAACTGCAGATGAAATTATCCTGGGGAACAATTGAATACACTGATGACTACAAGTACCTTGGGGTCAGGTTTAGTAGCAGGATTGGATATAACTTGCTGACCGTCGAAAAAATCTGACGTGCAAAGCAAATTACAATGCGTGTGAAAGGATTTGCTAATAATTATGCAGGGTACTCTTTGATGGGAATCTTAATACTCTACAGGCAATGGTTTACTCTGGTTATAATATATGGATTGGAAGCACTATCTATGGTAAACTTTCTTTGGTTGGAGAAAATAGAAGCATTTTTTGCCGTAATGTGCTGGCCTTGCCTCCATCCTGTCCAGTCCAATATATTAGAGTCGAGCTGGGTCTCCAAACTTTGAGATCGATTGTACTGCAACAGCGAGGATTATTGGACCTTAAACCCACTTGTCATCCTGAAAGTGATCTCCTTTGTAAGATTGGTATGAAAGTAATCTAACTTGATCAAAGAAATCAGGTGAATAGTTATAATAAATCTTGTTACATGCTTTTCAAGGAACTTGATTGGTCAATCGAGCGTAGTTGTTGTGGTATTTGTATTTGTATTTGTATTTGGTTTATTTATATTGCGCGCCTGGCCCGGGGGCATCTAGGCGCATTGCTTATAAGGTTACAGAAAACATCACTGATAACATAACAATACAGATCTTGGAAATACATAGCGGTCCATATAAGTATTACATACATTAAAGGAGGTTAAGGGCTTAAGAGGGCAGCATTGTGATTAGGAATATGGGACACATTTACCTGTAGAATATACAGAAGATATCAACATGTAAGGTATTTACAGAGAATACGTTGCAAGATTAGGACAGAACCATTAACATTGAATCCTAAGTTTACAGAATATTTACAGAGATTGTAAGAAATTTACATTAAGCGATGGAGGAGGCTGAGTCCTGCTCAGTGGGCCATAGTTTGGTTTTGTTCTTAAAAGCAAGGTAAGGGAGTACAGTTCTGAGTGTGTTCGGAAGTGTGTTCCATAGTTTGGAGGCAAGGACTGGGAAGGTGGATCCCGCAGATTTCTGTAGTTTATATCTGGGTATGGCAAGTAAATGGGCTTGTGCAGATCTGAGAGGTTGGGTGGCCGTGTGTGCAGTGAGGCGGTTGTCCAAGTAATCATGTGCCTGGTTGGATAGACACTTATGGGTAAGTGCAAGAGTTTTGTGTGAGATTTTGATTGCAACCACTCTGTCTTGTGTCGGAGATATGAGATTTCCTAGGCATATTGATGGCTGCTCTAATGGCATCATTCTGGGTTACTTGTAGTTTATTAATGTTTTTAAGAATAGTCCCCAAGTAAAGGGCATTACAATAATTGACTTTAGCCATGATGAGCTTTCTTGCAAGGATAATGCAATTCGAAGCAGTGAGGAACGGTCTGCAAGCTGTCAGGTATTTGCATGTGTATGCTGATGCTGAGACCACCACATTGACTTGTCTCGTCAGAGAGAGGGTCGAGTCCAGATGGAAGCCAAGGGTTTTAGTATCACTAGAAACCTTGATGGAATTCCCGTCAATGCTAAATGCTATAACGGCCGGTCCAGTTTGTTAAGTTTAAGGTGGTATCCTAAGATAAGTAACTCAGTCTTATCATCGGTTAAACATAGTTCATGATGTGCCATCCCGGCCTGGATGACTGAATAAACGTTGTTAAGAGCTTTAGAGTCCGTTTCGTAGTCTCCAGAGATGGGGGTGAGTATCTGAGTGACATCCGCATAGTTAGTGTAGGTGACACCCAGATAGTCGAGAATATCAAAACATCTTGTTTTGTAATCACATTATACAGTGTGGGTGAAACACAAGACCCTTGCGGGACCCCAACATGTGACTGATGATGGCTCAGCAGAGGCAGAAGGGGAGAATACCCGCATGGTTCTGTTTGCCAGGAAGGAATTGATCCATGAGGTAGCTTCGTCTGAGAAATGGGCAGCAGTTTTTAGGTGATGGCAGAGAATGTAATGGTTAACCAAGTCAAAGGCTACTGAGAGGTCAAGTAGGAGTAATAAGGCTAGCTTGCCCTTGTCTTTAAGGTCCTCAATTTGCATTTTTAGGTAAATGAGAGCAGTCTCTGTTCCATGTCTTGGACTGAAGCCTGACTGCCGGAGACTGAGGAGTCTGTTAGATTCGAGGTAGTCCTGGATTTGTAAATAAACCGCTCGGTCTAAGATTTTCAGGAGAAAAGGCACCGTGGTAATGGGCCTGTAGTTCGAAGGGTTACTCGGATCAAGGGTAGGTTTTTTGATGAAAGGGATGACCCACACATCTTTTAGATTATCTGGGACAGTACCTAATTTGAAAGAAGCGTTAATTAAGGTGGTAATGAACGGGGCTAGTTCATGGCCAGCTTCTTTGATGACCGGTGCGGGGCAAGAATCATCTTGGCAGTTGAACGGTTTGAGCTTTTTAATGATATTTTCTACTTCCCAAATAGACAAAGGAGAGAAACTGAATGGTTTGGGCAGGTGGGCAGGTGCTAAGTGGTTGAGATTGGGTGTAGTAGAAGGTGGGTCTGCAAGCAAGATACATTTTTTATTATTAATTCTGGTCTTCAGTGTAGTTATTTTATAGAGAAGCGCATTTTGGATATTGGTGCACCATAGGGTGTCTGTAGTGCACTTGTTAATGGGGGTTATGGGAGATTCAAGTTCTTTGAGAATCTTTAAGAGCTCTTTAGTATTGGATTCTGCCTGCAGGATGCGTTTATTGTAAAAGTCCTTTTTTGCTGTGAGTATCACTTCCTTATAGTTGGCTTCCTTATACTTGGCTGAGCGTACTTTATTGGTGTCTGTTTGATGACTTTTCTGCTTTCTTTTTGATTTGCATAATTCTCTCAGCTGTGGTGTGAACCACGAGTTAAGATGGGCACATGGTTTCAGTTTATGCAGTTTTAAAGGGGCTATAGTGTTTAATGCTTTTTGGATCGTTTGGTTGTAGATATCAATTAAAGCTGTCAGATCAGAGCAAGATACTGCGGCATTGTTGAGAAGGGGAAGGATTAGCGGGAGTAGTCTCTCCTTCATAATATCCTTCTTTTTGTGGGTCTTCATGGAAGGGCAATACTAGGTTTAGGATCTGGAGGTGTTGCTTTAACTGTGAAGGTTATCTTATGGCGATCGGACCATATGCAAGGAATGCAAGACATCAGGTTGATGCCGCAGTTAAGATCAATAAGCCAATCAAGGGTTCTCCCTTTGATGTGTGTGGGCTCATAGATTTGGTGATTAAATCCTAAATCACCCAGAGAGGTGGCGAGGTCAAGAGCTTTAAGGTCATTTAGGTCTTGGAAACCAAGATTGAGGTCCCCAAGGAGTATAATTTTAGAATTAGGCATAGTGTTCACCGTAAGGAGGGTAGATATATCTTCAGAAAAGGAGGATATGGGTCCTGGTGGTCGATAAATAAGATGCACTGTGTTGGTTTGATTAGGAGATAGAGGTAGTTTAACCGATAATAGTTCGTCAGAAGGAATCTGGTCATTAGGGATGTGTCTAAGTTCTATGGAGTTTTTAAAGATGAAGGCAATGCCACCACCTTTACCATCAATATTCACGTCTTATACCGACCTCCTGGACTTCCCTCTGATTTCCAAGGACACCTCACACATCTACTTAGCGACAACAGTAAAAGCACCACAAAGACATTACTTCTCGGCGACCTCACTCTAGGGTTCAATGACCCCAAAGATAAAAATGCTACCACTCTTGCCAAAGCTCTAAAGGACCTAGGTTTCATTCAAAAAGTCACCAGTCTAACCCACTCAAAAGGTCGGACTCTTGACTGGGTCACTGACCACAACTGCTCCATCACCATCACTTTAGCACCACATTACCTTGGACTGATCACAATTGTACCCAATTCACTATACCCACTATCGCCACCACCAAAACTCTCTCACATGCCCCACAGGCACTAGTCAGAAGCTGAAAAAAACTCAACAGGGACAACCAAACACCATACTTGGAGATCCCTGAAGTATCACCCCCCTTCTCCAACGACCCAACCTCCTAGCATTTACAAGGATACCCTAATTAAAACTATCAATGCCATTGCCCCACTTGAATGTAAAAAGGAAAAGAAATCCCCACATACCAACTCCTGGTTCACGTAAGAACTATAAGCCCTACGCTCCAGCAAACGCAAAGCCCTCAAAATATGGCGGACTAACCTCTGTGATAATACTAAAGGGAGCTTCAAAAAAATCTCCCTCGAATACAAAAATGCCATCATCATGGCTAAATCAAACTCCTATAATACCCGTATTCCCAATGCTAACTCCCAATCTAAGGAAATCTTCACCATCTTCAATGAACTCATTTCCACACCCACTAGCCCGGATGAGATCACCAAAGACGAGCCTGGTGTACTTGCATACAATCCAGCCTGCTCAACAAAATTGAACTCCTACAAAAGAAAATCCATGACCATTATAAAGCCCTGCTCCACCAACATATCCCACAGCAAACCATCCCCATAAAATCTAGCCCTCCAAACATTCTCATTTAGAGATATCTTGGTAAGTGAAGTCATCAACATCCTTAATCACCTCAAACCATTCATGTGTAATGGAGACATATGCCCACCTTAGCTCATTAAGGAATGTGTTAACTCCCTCGCCGCTCTTCTAACAGCCTTCATCAATGCAGCCTTCAAATCAGGTATCGTCCCTACCAGCCTCAAAGAAGCATGGACTCGTCCCCTCTTCAAAAACCCCACCTTAGATCCTGCACCAGCCTAACAATTACCGACCCATAACTACTGTCCCTTTTCTGCTCAAAATCCTGGACAAAGCAGCCCACTCCCAGATCCAACACTATCTTGAAACCTACTCTATCCTAGGAACAAGACAATCAGGCTTCCGCAAAGGGCATGGCACAGAAACTGCCTTGTTGACCTCAAAAACCAGATCACTCAGATCATGGACAAGGGCAAGCCAGCACTCCTCCTATTACTCGACCTCTTGGCCGCCTTCAATCTTGTAGATCACAACACCATCACCGCACACCTCACCCAATCAGCAAATTTTTCCAAAGAAGCAGTATCATGGATCACCTCTTTCCTGGAAGGAAGAGCTATGAAAGTATTCTCCGACATAACCAACGCAGGCGCTAACACCATTCATTGCGGAGTCCCCAAGGATCTTGCACAGTCCCAACACTGTACAATCTCTTTACAAAGCCCCTCTTTGACGAACTTTACGCACTAGGCATTGCGTATACTAATTATGCCGACGACACTCAAGACCTCCTACCACTTACCGACTCTTACAAACTAGATGCCAATGCACTACATCAAATCTACTCCACAATCCAAGCCTGGATGGCAGCCAATGGCCTCTGCCTCAAAGGAGAAAAGACTGAGATTAACATCTTAGGCAAGAAAGCCACGCTAGACAAACTAGACACCTCATTCTCCAACTTCAACATTGACAGCACTATCATACCCGTCTCTACATCAGTCAAGACCTTAGGGGGCCCCACTGACGCCGCACTCTCCATGACAAAACAGGTCATTGCCTCAGCTTCGGCACTTACTATCAAACTCATCAACCCTATAAAACCCTACCTCTCCAAACAGAACTGTCTCTCAATAGCCAGAGCCACCATAGGGGCTAAACTCGACTATTGTAATGCCCTCCTTGCGGGTACCTCAGCCAAATACATAAACAGACTTCAAATCACCCAAAAGAATGTGATAAGTGCCTCCCTGAGCATTCCAAAAAGAGACCATATCTCCCATGCTAGAAAAGCAGCACATTGGCTCCCGGTAAAAGACTGCATCACTGTCAAAATCCTTACTCTCACACACAAATGCCTCTCTCTCACAGCCCCCTCTTACCTGTCAGACACAATCACGAGAGCTACCTCCACACGCCCCACATGCACTCTTTACACCAACCTCCTGGTCACCCCCACCCCAACAGGGCTAAAGCAGGTGGGTTAGGCTTCCCATACATAGCTGCCAAACTCTCGAATAAGCTTCCCACCACCCTCAGAGCAGAAAGCTCCCTACTGGCATTCCGCAAGAACCTAAAAACATCTCTCTTTAACTGAACACCCCCTGCCCCTCTACCGCTTGTCCTTTACTGTATATCTTGTTCCACTGAAATGATCTATTCTTCTATCTACAAGTGTGTCCTCCTCTGCAACAAGTATCACCCTGCTCACTCCTCCTCACCATTCCTGCACCACCTTCCTCTTTGTATTTTCTCAAAAGTAAACATGTATTTTTATGTTGAGCTGTAACTAAGTCATTTTTCTGTAACAAGCGCCACGAAAATGAATAAATAAATAAATAAATATCACATCTAATAATGGCATAGTTGTCGGGTATTGCTAAAGCCAGTGATGGTCCGGATACCACGTGTAGCCATGTCTCGTAATGGCTAAGAAGTCGAGATCCTCTGTTACAATGAAGTTGGCGATGTGAAGCGCGTGAGCTGGAAGCGATCTGGCGTTGACAAGGGCCCCTTTAATCATAGTATCTTTTGCCATGGGTGAGCCGTTAGGGTGGGTGGTTGGCATGCTTTTTAGAGTAGAGGTGGAGTTATCTATTCCGTTAGGTAAAGTTGTAATCAAAGGGGTTTTACTTTCAGGTAGATGGGAGAGTTGGCTTTTTTTGCTAAATCTGGAGCCTAATCTCAAGTTCCTAAGGTTGAGTGCACATGGTTGGTTGGGCGTGGGTTTGCACGCAAAGTGTTCGAGCCATAGGGCTGGAGAGTTCAGATATGGATTGGAAGACATAATGTACTTCAGCTGGAAGCTGTGCAGGGTAGGAGTATATGATGGTAGTTTTGAATGTATTAAACATGCCTGTAAGACCAAAACGAAACAAAAAGATTGGGAAAGCAACTTTCTACGAATAAGTGAACTTCACAACTATGGATATTTGGAGGGTACGGTACATACTTACCTATGCCCTCAAGTATATCTAATTTGTTGTCCTGATAAGCATGTTCGTAGATGTAGGCTGCTTATGCGCACAAATCAACTTCCAGTGAAAGCGACGCATGGTACGTAATGGAAATTACTTTTAAATGATCGATACTGCCGTATGTGCATGTTGGAGAACAATCTCGAGACTGTGAGACTTTTGTTGACTGGCTGCCCTAAAATGCAATCCCAGTACTTGTTGAATTATGAGAGCTATGTCTATGATGAGTCATTTTTGGAGATGGTGCTTGAATACTTAGTCGGAATCAATGCATATTGCCCTATTTAGAGTCTGGACCCTTGTACCATCATTAATGGAAACAGGTAATTGAATGATTAATTTCGAATATGGTGATACAGTATTTGATGAGCAAGAAAGCTATGAAGAGTTATCGTGGTAACTCAGGCAAAGCTCTATTGAAGACTGATGAATTGATGAATTGTTGAATTGTATTGTGTATAGTGATCCACCTGAAATATAGACCCCCTGGGCCTCTAGGTACCTTTGAAGATGACCTAATGAGCCTTCTAGCCGACAACACTAAAGATCACTCTCAAACACTACTGTTGGGAGACTTCAATTTAGGCTTTAATGATACTGACAATAAACATGCTGGATCTATTGCAACCTTACTAAATGACCACGGTCTTACACAAAAAGTCCTCTCACCTACGCATATCAAAGGAAGGACCCTTGACTGGATATCCAAACTAAACTGCAACATCAATATTACCTATATTGCCCCACAATCTTGGACAGATCATCATTTAATAAACTTCTCTGCCGCATTAGACCTCCTTAGCCCTAAACCTAATAACATAGCACCACCTCTCCCCACCAGAGTAAGAAGGATATTACTGCTGAAAAACGTATCCCTCTTCTCCTCCCTGCCATATCTGGAATGGGAAATAACAACCCTGACGCATTGATAAATACCTTCAACAATGCTATGACGAAGGCACTGACACAATTGCTCCTGTCAAACTGCACAAAGCCAGGCAAGTAGCGCACCTAAATGCCTGGTTCACCCCCCAACTTAAATCCTTAAGATCACAAAAAAGGAAACTTCATTCTATCTGGCACCACTCCCCCTCTGAGAAATAACAAAAATAACCTAACTGAATTTGCAAAAATTTATAAAAAAGAAATAACCAAAGCCAAAATGAATACCTTCAATGATAGGTTTGAGAAAGCCAAATCTAACACCAAAGAACTGTTCTCCATCCTCTGCGAACTAGAATCCCCAATCCAACCAGTAGATAATGCCCCAAAGGATAAAGCATGGTGTACTAACATACAAAATGCTCTATCGAATAAAATATTGTCCTTACAATGCAAAATCGCTAAAGAAAAGGCCTCACTACCACTCACTGACCAAATAACTAGTCAACCCTCAGTGACTAGGACAACCACACCTTTTAGTTTTAAGACTCTCTCCATAATTGAAATAGAAAAAAATAATACTCTCCCTCAAACCTTCGAATTGTAAAGGCGACATGTGCCCAGCACAGATAATAAAGGATGCAGCTAGAGACTTAGCCCCCTTTATCTCTAAGTCGATAAACGGTTAATTTAAAACTAATACAGTACCAGCCAACCTTGAAGAATCTTGGGTTCTACCATTACTAAAAAAACAAACTCTGGACCCCACCATCCCTACTAATTACAGACCCATTACTACTGTGCCATTTATCCTTAAAATTTTAGATAGAGCTGCCTACATACAAATCCAGTACTACCTGGAAGCCAACCACCTACTTGGCTCACGACAATCGGGCTTCCGCCCTCTCCATGGCACTGAAACAGCGTTGCTAGACTTGAAGACACAAATTGAAGAATTAAAGGACAATGGAAAAATAGCTTTGCTTCTCCTACTGGACTTGTCGGCAGCATTCGACCTGGTGGACCATGCAGTGTTATGCAATTACCTCCAATCTGCCGCCAACTTCACTAATGATGCAACAGCTTGGGTCCAATTCTTCTTAGCTAACCGGACCATGAGAGTCTTCTCTACTTCAGCCTGTGCCGACCCTATCAAAATAACCTGTGGGGTCCCAGAAGGCTCCTGCGTATCCCCTACTATGTATCATATCTTCACCAAGCCTCTGTTTGATAAGTTGGATAGACTGGGTGTAACCTACACTAACTATGCAGATGACACCCAGATCCTCACACACCTTTCGGGCAACTTCGAGGCGGACTCAGCCCTGGTGAACAAAATATACACCCTCATTCAGGCATGGATGGCATCCCATGGCCTCTGCCTGAATGACGAAAAAACAGAGTTACTAATCCTAGGCTCTGAAGCTAATATCCAAAAACTCAGCCCAAACTACACATCCTTCAACATTGATAACAACCATATCAAGGTGATGTCTGTAGTTAAAACTTTAGGATTCTATTTGGACTCCTCTCTCACTCTCAAAAAGCAAGTCAACTCCCTTGCTTCATCCACAACGTACACTTGCAAACTCATCAGAGCCTCCAGACCATACCTCTCGAGAGCAAGTTGTACCACACTAGCCAATGCTCTTATTATGTCAAGATTAGATTACTGTAATGCCCTGTACTCAGGAGCCAACAAATATATTACAGATAAAATTCAAAGACTGCAGAATAACGCTCTGAGGGCAGCATTGAACATCCCTTACAGAGAGCATATTACCAAATTCAGAAAAGAGGTCAACTGGCTGAAAATAACGGATAGAATTCTCCCTAAAACAGCATCCCTCACCTCCAAATGCCTAAATAACTTAGCACCTCCATACCTAATGGATAAAATTACTAGGGGAACAGCTACCCGCCCTACGAGATCTGCCAACTCACTTATGCTGGAGATTCCTAGGTTCAAACGCTCGACAGCAGGAGGAACTAGTTTCCCAGTTAAAGCTGCACAATGCTGGAACAAATTACCAGCTGACCTCCGACAAATACAACCGTACCCTAAATTCAGACATAAAATACTCAATTGGTTACATACCAATGACACCTAACTGACGAATTACATTTCTACCTTTTTGGCCCCTCCTCGACCCTTTGCTTCCACCAAACTACACTGCAGCTTGGTTAACTGGGCACGCTGTGCGTACATAGGTGTGCATATATTGATACTCTTGTTAATGCCTCCTTGACCCACTAATACCATTGCTTTGCATTTAATGTATCTTGTACCTTGTATCTTGTTCCTATCGCAATCACTGATCTATGTATTGCTACCTTTGCACTGTAACTAAGTTTTAGGATTTCTTGTTTCTGTTGCACCCGTCTACCTTAGGGGTTGGTGCGCATTACCAAACAAATAAACAAACAAACATTAGATTGGCTCTTAATGAAAATGTAAAATGTGAAATGTTAATCTTAATGAAATGAAATGTTATTGTTACTGGCAGTTATTTTTTCTATGAAATAAGTTTTAATAGTTCTGTGAACTAAAAGACAACTAAATAAATAAAAGTATCCTAAACTACCCCAGATATAATTGCACGGAAATGTGCACCCTTGCAATTTCATGTTCGGCATTTTTTGCCACTGAATTATGGGCTGATGCCCCCGGTGGGGAGTGGGTACCAGTGTTCATGTGTGAGTGTGTGAGTGGGTGAGTGTGTGTCTCTCTGTAGCTTGGGAATGGGCGGTGCTCACTTGCCTGAGCCTCAATTTAGAAAGAAAATGCGCATAGTATTCGGATAAGTAAATATGCGCATTTGAACACACTAATTGCTTTACACTTCCGCCTCTGAATACATACGAACAAACAATTTATTTTCAAATTCACTGCTGTGCCCAGTATCCCAAAATAGCCCCACAAAAACAACCCACAAACTCCTTTAATTTCCTGCACACATGGATTCTGAGTAGCATAATTATGTGAGAAATAGCCCAATCTAGCAACTCTGGGTGGGTGTAATTTGGCACACGGACAGACGAGGGGTGAGCGGGCAAAGGAAGGAACTGTACAGCAGTACAGAATGAAAGCGTCTGCTTTCCCACAAGACTCCTGTTTGGTAGAATTATTGCAAAACACCCACTCATTGGCTTAAATGGCCCAGGACACAAAAAAATATTATTTTCAGATGCAGAGCATTTCCAGTTACCATGTCAACCAGTTATCCTGCTACTGAACACCCACGCCTCTTTCTTGTGTTAGCAATGCTTTGACACATAGGTGGCGCCAAAACCAAAAAGAGTGCACCTGTTTTGACCGCGGTCCATTTCTAGGAAGGAACAGAGATCAGAGTGTATAACTCTCCTGCTGTATACTCAATCTAAAAGGCTGGCTGAGATCTGAAAGTTGTTTATCTTCTCGCTACCTAGACTACTCCGCTTGGACATTTATGCAGAAAAAGGCGTCCAGAGACACCTTCCTTGGAGCCACTCAGAATGGGAGCAGGGAGGGCAGAGATGCATGGGCACAGCGCCACTCATCATCACCCTCCTCAAAGGAACAGGAGAACCTCACAGCCGCCCAGAGGAAGGACTAAAAGAGGATCCTCACGCTTCTTGCAACAGGGAACTGCACGTGCTGAGATGCCATCTCTGGGATGCTCCGACCAGCAAGACCGCAGACTCCTTATGTCAGCTTCTCAGGACAGTGGAATCAAGATTACTGTCACTTGCAGTGCAGGTGTGTACAAGGGCTGAGCCGGGGACCTTATTTTCTAGCACCAGCCCTTTTATTCTTAGAGCAGTTGTCGTGAACAGATCTGCTGTGTGTTTCTTAAGGGCAACTTAATTTAATTCTTAAAAGTGGACAGGGCCAACAGTAGCTGAGAATGGCACAAGTGTGCTAGGAAATAGATGGGCTCCGGCACTGGTTAAGCACTGGCTGTGTGAGAAGCCTACATGCAAACCTACCCCCAGGCTAGAACTGGCCTATTGGGCAATAGGTCCAGGACCGAAACAAAAATGCAAAATGCCGGTGTGGGACCGTTTTTTTGGGCACAGAGGGCCACTTTTTTGGTCAATGTGGGCCACTTTAATGAGTTACTTCACTATGCGGCTAATAGTTTTGACCAGTGTTGCTGAATAAAAGTTATTTAAACTGCACAATTTGCATCACATTTTATCAAAAAACTCCCCGTTGGGTATGATTCAAACGGTCTTTGAATAGCCATTCACAACTGTGGGCCACTTTTTCACTGGTGCCAGAGACAATGTTACGTCCCAGTCCGACCCTGCCTGCCGCCATACCTAGCCCTATGCACACTGGGTGCTGGTTCTCACCCAGATGCCAATCGTCCAAGGGAGACCCTGGGGGCCATTTGTTTATTTTCTACGAAAAAGGATCTCTGAAGTCATCATCTGTTAAGCATAATATCCACTCTACTGCAACCCATTCTATTGTTTCATGCTCTGTGTCTTGCTGTTCAAAATATTGCGGGCATCACTGCAAAATGCGCACAATTCGGCTTCTGCGCAGATCGGAAAAAATGGCAGTTATTCGCGTTTAATTTCCGTTTATCTGCATTTTACCGGATATGAATATCTGTTAAAGATATTTTTAAGCAAGTAGGTTTGCACCTTGACATGGTCGACTCAAGGCAATGGGAACTAAGAAATGTGGGGGAAAAAACACCCCACAATTGTTCCCTAAATGAACAAGTCAGAGCAGCTGTTGAGTAGACCGAACCAATGTCGCGTCTCATAATTGCAGCTTTCGGTGCTCGAGTTGCTCTGCTATTTTGGGTGCTTCCGTTCAAAGGCATCTTTGTGCAGGCCTGGGATGACCCAAAAGAGCAGATGAAATGCGAACAGCTGCAGACAGATAATTGTTATTTGGGAAGCAGTGAGGCTTTGGGAGGCCTGCCTTAATGGCGGCTGCTGGAGACACTGCCCACCCTTGATCAGACAGGAACAGGCCGCCGTTTGAAGTGTGTCCCTGCAGAGAATGCCCGGCATCAGGCAAGCTGTATTAAGCAGCAGGTATGTGCGGTGTGCAAAATCAAGAGAGGAACACAATTTTAATGTGTATTTGTTTGCTAGACATGGAATGTGAGGAAACACTCGATTTTCTTCTTCCGAGAATTGTCTGGTAACCTATAAACTCGCCCACAAAATGTGGCATCGCGATAAGAGCGGGAACAACTTAAGTGGCAATAAAACGTACTCTCAAAGTTAACAATTAGTGGACTGGTTTAATGGGCCACACTAAAGAAGGGATGGCTGCCTGCCAGAAGAGCGTGGCGTGGAGCAGTGCTGTGTACATCAGCAGACGCATTCACCTGCCACTAGGGTGACCCGCCTGGTATGCAAATTCAGAGGCCAGTGGCCACGCAGAGCTTTCTAGATCATTCGAACCAGTCTGATCTGAAACGTGCATGTGGGCACGGCTACTCTTCATCTATGCAGGGCCAGTGCACGCAATTTACATTTTGTGGATTAGTGTTGAATGCACTGCATTTTTGTGGGGGCAATGCATGCACATTATTTCTGTGTGGGCCATGCATAAACTTCAAAAGGAGTGTGGAGGGCCCTTTTCTGAGAAGGAACATGGGTCAAATACCCTGTTCTATGGAATGTTTCCACTCAGGAGGGTCTACAACCAGGTTTTAGCTCACTGACCCGTCACAGAGCAGAAATACTGATTTGCATGTCAGTCTGGTCCCAGCCACAAGGCCAGTCCAGCCACAAAACGCTAGACAATTCACCTCTGAATAAGAGTACCATCAGCACCCCCAGACACTTGTTTCGACTTAGTGGCACCTCATCAATGAGGTGAAGCTGAGCCTCTCTAAGGCACAGTGAGCAAGGGGTCCACGCCCCGATTATCCTGGGTTACTTAGGATAAAAACCCAAGCTTTACAAAATTGAAAAGGAGTGTGGGAAGAAATTCCATAGAACAGGGTATTTGACCCATGTTTGTTCTCATTGGACGGGCTCCCACACCCTTGTTTAATTTGTAAAACTTGGGGTTCCACCCTAAGTAACCAAGGGTGATCCAGACGTAGACCCCTTGATCACTGTGCCTTAGAGAGGCTCAGCTTTACCTCACTGAGGGGGCACAACAAGGGTGAAACACGTGTCTGGGGTTGCTGATGGTACTCTAGTTCAGAGGAGAACTGCCAAGCATTCCAGTGCTGGACTGCCCCAGGGCAGGACAAAGACTGATATGCAAATTGATATTTCTTCTCTGTGAAGGGTGAGATGAGCTAATGTGTGGTTGTAGACCCTCCTGAGCGGAAGAAATTCCGTAGAACAAGGTATTTGAAGCACGTTCGTTCTCAGCAGAGGGTCCCCACACTCCTTTTCAATGCACAAACTTAATTCGTATTGGTGCAGTGAGTTCTTTTGAAAATCTTCCCAATTGCCTTCGGTATATTTGTATGATGCCTTCGGACTTACAGACCCTCTTCCTGGACGTTGGTGGCGCTGTGCAAGTTCCTTTGGCATTCGACACACAATACATCAGGTTGCAAGTGGTACTCCAGGTGCAGGGCAGGTCCCCACTTGGTGCAGAGAGCTGTCTGCAGCTGCGGCTGAAGTAGGATCCTCAAGCCCATCACTACCCCATCAATGGTGCCCAGAGTACCACACTGAGACCCGTTTCACAGCTCGTACCCTGGACTTGGCTCAGACCAGCTGTGCCCAGACATGTGCTTTACATAAACCTGCCCTGGTGTGCCAAAGGTGGAATGATGCAGCAATTCCAACTCCCTATGCCGGGAGATCTGCAATGAGCCGCCCGTGTCTTTCAAGCGGTGGCAGTGATCATTGCAGGATAGGGCAGTGCCAGAGAGCCAGAGCAGGGCCAGCCAGAAAAAGGTGAGGGGCAGGACATTGCTAAGGGTAGGTGCTGGGCAGTGACGCTGGAGGTGTTAAAAGTCGGTAACAGGAAAGGGGATGGGCATGGCGATAAATGGCAGCATAAGGCAGCTATCCTCTTGCTATGCTCGGTCCTATGGAATTCAATCCCGGTCGCAATCCAGACCGCTCCCTCTTCTCCTCCTGTTCCAAAAACAGCTGAAATCCTGGCTGTTTCAGTCACACACATTGGCATTGCCTGGACTCCGAGGACAATCGAGACTCTCTGCAACATCAACCGTGTGAATTGTTTTGTGTGCGTTACCCTAATCATACTCTACAGGGTGCGATGTTGTTACATCAGCAGGCTTTTTTTGCTGAGTTTTTTTGCCGGAAACGTTTGTGGAAAAAAAACCTTAAAATTTATAGTGGGTGGAGGGTAAGGGGATAAAAAGGGTGTGGGGTGGGGAATAGGGACTAGATAATAGGGAAGGTGGGATTAGGGGGAACCCCCCAAATATAAAAACAAATTGATGAGTTTTTTCAGCCAGAATATATTCAGCAAAAAATCTCTGCGAAAGAAACCTGGTGCTCAATGAACGTAGAAACACTGTACAGCGCTTCACTGATACTAACCTTGGTTTACCCTATATAAATATAATGATAATAATAAAAACAACCTTGGAACACGGAAATAATCTATAACTCATTTTGTGTTTTTATATCTTTGTGTTCAAATGTAATACAGGGGCCATTTCACGTAAAGTCTACATTCCTGTAAATCAATCTTGCTCCATACTCTTTGCTGGCATCATACAGAATGGTAAAGACAGGTTTACCTGAATTACTTACAGGTTTTGGAATGCTCTCAATAGCAATAATTAAGCAATATGACCCGAGCGGCAGGGGCATTACCGACTCAGGTAATGCTCCCGCCGCGAGGGTCATATTGCTATTAGTACCCCGGACCGCATTATATGCGTGACCGGGGCACTAAAAGCATTTTTTTCTGTCCCGAAAAGCCGCTGCATTTCGGGACAGAAAAAACGACCAAGAAAATGGCCGCCGGGAAAGGGAAAATGGGAGTCCGCTTTCTCTTTACATGGCGGCCTTCGGGAGCAGACGCGCCAGCGCGTCTGCTCCTGAAAAAAAAAGAAGCAGAAGGTAAATGGGGTTGGGAGGGCGGGAGGGAGGGGAAGGGGGGAGAGAAAAAAAAAAGAAAAACGTACCTTCGTCCCTGCCAGGGGACGATGGAAGCCTCCAGCTGTGTGGAGGCGCGGAGTCTCCACACTGCTGGAGGCTGCCATCGTCCCCCACCAGGGACGCAGGAGCAAGAAGGTAAGTGGGGTGGTGTTAGGATTGATGCTTGGGTTCAATGACTCACTCCATTCATTGAACCCAAGCATCAATCCTAACAGGTGGGGGAGGGGGGGAGGGAGGGAAAAAAAAAAAAAAGCTTACCCGAGTCCCCAGCTGGGGGCGGAGGCAGCCTCTCAGCTGGGGACGCTCGGAGCGGGGATGGCCCCGCTTCGAGTCTCCTCATTGGCTGAGGGGCTGTCACGCCCCCCCCGCCTAGGACAAGGCAGCTGGAGTCCCAGCCGAGAATCGAAGGATTCTCGGCCGGGTAAGGACCCGGCGAGAGCCAATCAGAATGCGTGTTGCATTCTGCTTGACTCTCGCCGGGTACTAATGGGGAAAATAAACTTTAGACAATGTTTCCTATTGGAAATAATAAGAAATTAGGCAAACCTATTTGTCTCAAGCACCTCCCCATCCTTTGAGATTTTAAATGTGGAGCAACATTTATGTGCTCCTTTCCTTGTTACTGAAAATAAATGGAAAACAGTGTTTTTGCTGCTTCTTTTTAATGTATGCCAAAAATTCCGAATTTCGTTTTATCTCCATTTCTGGACAGAAAGGAGTAAAATGGACAAAACCAGTTTGCTCCATGTTCATCCTCACAAAACATCTTTATGGACATACGTACTGGAGCAAACCCTGCCTTCCCCATTCTATATTAAGTAGCAGCAAACATTCTGTGAATTTAATTTGCTTTGTTTTTATACAGTGGATATGTGATACAGGCTTCAGAGATGTTACTTGCACTCTACCAAACATTTTTTTTCAAATATTGTTGTCCATTCCTTGATTCCTTGCACAAAAATGCTGATGGTGCTCTTTTTTTCTCGAACTTGAACAGTGTCCTTCATCCCTCCTTTGAAGTTAATGCAAGCAGGTGTAGTGTCGGGTAAGAGTTTGGTGTTGGTTTGGTGCTGGAGTTGGGTCAACACCTAGGTGAGTAGCTGTTTTCTGAAGGTTCAGTGGTCTTCTTCTGTGCAGAGGTGTTTAGTCCGAGTTTGGCTGCTAGGGGTTGTAAGGATGATCCCTGGTGCCATTTCCAGTTGAAGCTTGGACCCACTACCTGTATGTCATTGCTGGATCGGAGTGTTCTTGGTGAAGTTGAGTGTGGGAATTTCCTGTTGATGCATTCAGTGTCCTTGCCATGGTAGAAGCAGTGAGTGATGCCTAGAGGTTTGAAGTGGATCCTCCTTTTGATTGGTTGCTAGTGGTGTATGTGCAGTGCTGTGGCGATTTGCTTGAATCTTTTTCATCTTAGTGCTTCTGGCTGTACATGTTGGATTCTTTGTAATTTGCTTTGTAGATACTCTAGGAGTCATAGGTAAAGGCTTTTGTGTGTAGTTAATTCACGAGGGTACCAGTCTGCTATCTGCCATGGTCCTCAATATGAAGGGCAGGTAGGGGTTGATGCATCAGATGGTATGACGCTGGAACAATATGCTTATTGCGATGGCTGTGTCTTCTTGTTCCAGTGTTAGGTCACTGTCTATTGGGATTCCAATGTTCCTCACAGTTGTGCACTGGGCAGGTCCCCCTTATGTATGACCAGGGGACTGGTGTGGGGTTAGGAGGTGTTGCTCTGCAGATCATGGGTACTGTTTCGATGGGATTGAGTTTAAGCCTGTTTGAGGTCATCCAGGAGTCCACGCGTATGAAGCATGTGCTGTGGTCTGGTTTATCCATTGTTGGGCCATTTATGAGGTTGTAAACGATGTGGCTGTCATCTCCATAGTTGAAGCATGGGAGGCCTCAGTTGTTTTATTTGCGATCTAGATATGGGGGTCATGCATATGTTAAAAAGAAGAGTCGAGAGGCTAGACCTTTGGGGTACACTGCAAGTCAGGTTGAGAGGGCATAATCTGAAAGGGGCAGGAGTATTGTTTCCATTATCTCTGAAGGAAAGAGGCCGTCCAGCATTGGGCTTCTCCCTTTAGTCCTATGTCCTCTACTCGTTTCAGTGGACTCTTGTGCCTGATGTAAAGTTGGATAAGTGTGCTGGGTGAGTTGTTATCCATGTTGTACTTTACTATGTCCCATATTAAGCAAACTGTGAATTCTGTTCCTCTCATTGGCCAGTATATATATATGTAAATAAAAATGTAAATGTTCATTTGTTCAAAATCTTAAACCTCCGAAAGTTCTTCACCGATTGCTTTGAAATTTCGACACAATGTTGTATTCGAATAAGCGCGTGTTTTCATATACCTACTATATATAGATGTCACACCTGTGACAGGTAAAAACTTTCTTTTTATGAAAAACAGCACCATCTGTTGGACGTAAAAGCAACACACGCTATACTGAACATTACACTGCAAAACAGCCCCATCTGTTGGACGTAAAAGCAACACATACTATTTAACGATTCCATCTCAATGTTTTCGATTTAGAATGGCCCAAATGTGTGCAGTGGAAGCAGCAGAGCGATGTGCAGCCAGACTTTAGGATGCATAGTTGCGAGCACAGCGATCGCGTTCTGCAGCTTCAGATCTGCTTTGTTCTCAACAGAATGAACGCGACATGCTGAGAGTGGCTGACAGACATCAACGAGAAACAGCAGATCAGCGTCAAACACAACTCCGTGCTCAGTAATCACGCAATTACAATCGCCTTGCATTCCGTTACAACCCAGCTGATGATGATAGTTTGAGCCAGCATGTTCTCATCGGCACCATGACTGAAGTGTGTCCCTATTGCAAGGCTCTGAAATTTTATGGAGAAATGAAAGGAATGTGTTACGCCGCCGGGAAAATTAAACTGCCTCAACTTGGAGAACCGCCAGAGCCATTAAAAACTACCCACAAGCATTGTCAAATTAAACATATTAGAAACGTGCGCTTTCTCTTTTCTTTCTTTTCCATTTAACCAGACTGAGCCACAGCAGCGCGTGGCCGGGTACAGCTTGTATAATATATATATACATATATAGTCCGGATTGGAGGAAAATTTTGAAAGATTTGAAGGAGAAATCAGGCTTAGGAAACAGTTAAAATTTAAAAGAGATGGATTGGACTATGAGCAGGGACGCATTTATACATTTGCCAAAAGATGTGATGGTCCAATTAAGGCAAGGCTTGATAAGACCACATCAGAGAAAATCAAGCCACAGCACCCCCTGAAGATCCTAGCAGTTCATCAGACCATGATGCAACTACTCAAAAAAGCTTAATTTTTTAGATGAGTTCCAATTACTGCACATGGGCAGCAGAATGGACAAACGAGGGCGAGGAAAACCTGCAGGACAAGGAAAAGGAACAGCAGGAAAGGCAGGAAAAACTAATCAAGGCGAGGCTGTCGATCAAAGTCGAGACAGTCAAAACATCAGAACAACTCGATTTGCGATAAATCAGAGGGGGAGAGTGAGAGGAAAGAAGACCCACAATTAAAGATCTTCAATATATCATCATGGACAATAACTCCCACTGAAGAATCAGTCCTAACTTTAGGACTGTCTTTGTGCCCGACATATGTCTTTGACTTTACATCTACTAGGATAGACGAGTTCAAATTTATGAGAAAACTGAAGCTCAACAAATTCTATGCTACTAAAGTCGATGTAGGCACAGTAAGAAGCACTGAAGTGGCTCATGCTGTCTCTCCCTTATCAGAGACAGATCTCATCAACCTGACCTGTCCAACAACACTGCAAAATGATCCTCTTGATGTGTCAGAAAATATTGAAGTATTGGACGATTACACACTTCGAGATCACAATGGGATTCACACAGATATTAGACTCGCAAGTCAATTTAACCTAAATCAATTTTCTGTCCAGACTTTATCTGCGGTCCTCTTGAGGTTTTTGAAGAACTGGTTATAAAAGATTTGAAGAAACTCTCAGAGAGGATGATAACAAAATCCAGAAATGTAACTTATGCTCAAAACAGATCTTTGAACTGTCTGAAAACAGATTCAAGCATATTTATTCATCCCTCCGACAAAGGAGGAGGATGTTTTATTGAAGACAAAACTCTATGCAGTAATGAAGCTTCCTGACAATTGGAAGATGGGAACTGTTATGAGAGAGTCCAAGAGTCAGCTATAAGTAAAAACAAGGAAATATCTTTCACCTTGCTCCAGCAGGGGCTCCAAAGAGAACTGATCAGTGAGGACAAATACTTCTTTTTTGAAGAACAAACATCCTATCACACCTCTGATATATTTTAACCCTAAAATTCACAAGAGTCTTTCTCAGTCTCAGGGAAGACCCATTGTTTCATCCATCAATAGTTTTCTAGAGAATACCTCAAAGCTTTTGGATTTCTTCTTTCAACCATTGTTCACAGGCCTTAGTTCGCAGATACGTGACACTTCAGATCTGTCGAGCAAGCTCTGTAATGTCAATTGGGAGAAAAAATGCACATTGGTATCTTTAGATGTGGTATCACTATATACCTCCATCAAACACCAGTATGGCCTAGATGCATGGCAATTTATTCTTGAAACCAGATCAATCAGCTATCGTCAACATAATGAAATGTTATTGCAAATGCTCCATTTGTGTCTAGAACACAATTACTTCTTATATGAAGATCAGGTTTATGGACAAATCAAGGGAACAGCCATGGGCTCATGCATGGCACCAACATATGCACATTTATTTATGGGCTGCTGGGAGGTTAAATTGGCATGGAGAGAAGAACTGGAACAATGTACTCAATATGTAGTGATGTGGTATCACTACATAGATGGCCTTTTCATAATATGGAATGGGTCAAATGAATGCATTGACATTCTTAATGACAGTCTTCTGAATCTTCAACTTACTGTCACCAAAAGTAAAGAAAAATTGGTATTCCTTGATGTCAAATTTGAAGTAGTGGACAACATACTGAAATGGACTCTTTATAGAAAAGAGAAATGGTCCAAATTCCACTCTGTATGCCAAGAGTCACCATCCAGCAGCTCTAAAGAGATCCATACCATTTGGAGAATTTCTAAGGACCCAACACATTTGTGGCAACAATGCAGATTACCAGATTGAAGCTAAAAAGATTGGCCAAAGATTTGTGGTGAGGAGATACACACAATGCACTATAGAGCAATCTTTCAACAAGGCGGAAGAATGCTCGAGAAGTGACCTATTTAAGCCCAAGTCCAAACCTAGAGAGGATAAAATCATATTTATCACAGGCTGTAATCATCAAGCCAAGAAAGTGAGAGCTATTATGCTCAAGCATTGGAATATACTTACTAGGGCTGACTAAATTAGTTAAACCTGTGAAGAAACATGATTCAGATGTTGATTGGGCCACTACCATCTCGACTCTGTGGCAGAAACTTGTCCACTAGCCAATCTGTCTGCCCGACAGATTTGAGTGGAAATTGTGATTTATGTGTCGAGTCTTGGAATTCAAGAGGTAATTCTCATTTATTAACTAATTATGATTGCCTGTTAGAATTGAGAGAGGCCAGCATTGTATGTTTATAGGAGACCTGGATGACCTCTACCCCCCACCTGGATGGATAGCAGATCTATTACCAGTTGGCCAGACAGAGTCTGGGGGGCAGACCTGCAGGGGTCTCCTGACGGCAGTGGACCACTGCTTAGGCCTCAGGGGTTCTTCTGATATTTTGGGTTTACCTTTTGCAGGTTTGGGGTGGATCTCTCAACCAGTAATGGCGCCTTGAAGTTATTAATTATAAACATCTATTGGCATAGTGGTATGTCTCCAGTTGATGCTTTTGCCATGTAACATCTGATTGGTCCTCTGAAAATGAGAATGGTCAGGTCCTGGTTGCGGGCACCCTAAATTGTGAGTTTAAATTTAAATCTCCCGCGTGGGAAATCTGTAAGATGAATATGGAGTCATTGGGCCCCTCTAGGAAAAAACGATTGGGCTTTGCCTGGTATGTGGGGTGGCAAATGTGGGTCTTCATCCTCTGGTTGGTCATACTAAAGTGCAAACTGGAGATACCGCCTGGCATACTTGACGGCGTGGAGATAGTTCCTCCATGCTTGATTATATTTTTCTCGACAATTTCCTCAGTAAAAAATGTACACTGTTTAAAATCACCATGAACAACTGGAGTGATCATGCTGTGCTAACTGCTCTTTTTAAGTTGAATCTCTCTAACAGGAAATATCTGACGCATTTACAGGTTGTACCCAGACCGACTGGACACTCTGTTCGATGGTCTGCCAAGAATACTGAGATCTTAAATCAAAATCTAACGGCCCAGCTTAACCAATCCACTATGGATTGGAAGCTGGATACCTTTAATACATCTGGGATTATGTGGCTTGTCAAGGCAGCGGTAAGTGACAACGGCCTAGTAGAGTGGACTCTTCTCCTCGGCATTCTCATTGCTATAACCATGATTTAGTGTTGGCTAAAACCACTATGCGAAAAGAGCTCTGGAGATTTAGGTCTCTAAATCTCGATGGGGAAATGCAGTCTAGGGCATCAGAAAGATTAAACAATCCTATAAAAACATGTGCAAAACTTTGAAACATCATCTTTTGCAACAAGATGCAGAATTTAGGTCTAATGTGGGGGCCTTCTGGTCTATTGTGAATAGTCAAGACTGCAATTTGGCTATATCTCAATTAAACCCGATCTCAGAACATGCATGGTTGGATTTTTATGGCAATAGATTTGCCCCTAAATTATCATTGATGGGAGAGGAGCCCGAAGACATTGTACTAACCGGCCCTATTGTTAAATGGGACCCCCCCTTTTGAGATCGATACAGTTCTGGGGCTAATTTCGAAATGTAAAAGATCTCGTGCAGCTGGACCCAATGGGTTAACTAACAACACCTCTAAGTGAGATCCAAACTTAAGGGCCAATTTATTGTACTACAAATTCAAGGATATTCTTAAGTCGGGGGTCTGCCCACAATCCTGGTCACTAGCGCATGCTATACCAATCTTCAAGTGTGGCAGTAGGTCAGATCCTAAGAACTATCGGCCTATTGCCTTGATTGATGCAGACTGTAAAATCTTTTCTGCCTTAATCCTTTCACATCTTGAAGACTGGGAAAAAAGATGCCATCCACTAAGTGCCTTTCAGACAGGCTTTCGTAAAGCCAATCCACTAACATTGTGGGATATGTTGACCCACTAAACAGTATTTCCCCACATCACCAAGCTGCATGTGTGCAGAAACAGCAAAATGGCTGCTCTGGCTCCTGTGAGCGCTATGGCCTCAAAACTGCGTTTTTGCAGCAACAAAAAGATGGCTGCACCTTCTTGCCAAGCGCACAGGGGCAGGATGGAACAATTGGACACACTAAGGGAGGGCGCCAGTGTGTTCTTACCTGTACAAAATAAATGCGAGTGAGAAGGCGGCACTGCTTTGCTGAAAGCCCAAGATCTCCATTATAAAGGACACTTTTCACTTTAAAAAAATGCTGCTGACGCTTTTTCCATCGGTTCTTCCTTAAATCACTGTGATTAATAAGGCCCTGACATGCCCAGTAGCTCATTGTGCCTCAGCAAAACCAGGCATGATTTCAGAATGACAGGCCCTGTCAAACCAACTCTGAGAGAAATCAATAAGGAACTTCACTTTTACTTGCACATGAAAACGCATTAATTTCTTTACAAATGTATCAAAGCTCAGTAGTTCAAAAGAGACTCCAGCCATCTGAACCATGTCAGGTTCAATGCATCTGTGCTTCAAATAAACTACTGCCTAGAAGAAAATAACTATGGCTGCGAGGCAATATTGGGAAATCAGATGGCAAAATCGAATTTGAAAGGAAATGTGTTATATTGTAAGTGGATGCTATGGAACCATGGCTGTGGAATGGTTACATCATATTCCATTGCAGAGTGTAGCTTGTTTACCTGTAATGGGGATTCCAAGTTCCAGACGTGAACAGTTGAGCCGGATGTTTGAGTCCTGCTGGGCTCAGGGTTTGTGCTGACAATAAAGCATCTTTAAATCCATACAAGTACTCTTCAGTTACCACAATGGTGACAAGGATTACTGTCGGCACATCCCTGTGTGAACCCACGTGTAACTGCCCGCTTGTGAGCCCAGTGGGACGGCATCTGCGGCCAGAAGAATTCCTTTGTAGTAGAGGCCTTTAATGTTGCTTGCCGCGCTCCCCTAAGGCAACGAGGGTTGAGCGCTGGCAACGTGTACCTCCCAGAAGAAGAGCGGTGAGTAAGGGCCATCACGTTGCCCCACCACCACGTGGCCCTTTTGCGGTAGGGGTCGAGAGCCGGCAATGAACGCCTTCCTCTTTTGCAAGGGTGGAGCGGAGGAAGGAAGTGGAGGAAGAAAGAAGCAAACTGCTGGACATTCGCCCCGCTCCCCGAAGCAGTGGGGGTCGGGCGCTGGCGAGCATCTGAGTTGGGCTGCAGTATCCAGCTGAGATGCCGGGAAGGGAACTGCAGCAGAAGAGGTAAGGAACACCTCTTTTCCCCCCGCCGCTGATCTGAAGAGGCGATCGGAGCCAGGAACTCCTTTCCGCTCCCGCGGCCAACCAAAAGAAGCTACCGGGGAGGAGCCTTGCAAACACAGGGCACAGAGAGCTCTGACAATGCCCCAGTCGACATGCAGGCACAGGGGGATCTGTGAATAAACAGAAGAAGAGACTCAACCGCCCAAGGGGCGGAGTGTTTCTGTAACAAGGGCCTCAGCATAGAGTACCATATTTAAGCTAGAGACAAATGCAGTAACAGAACACTATACAAAAGAAAGCAAGAAAGCAGAAAAGCAAAACTCACCACAACAACAAGGCAGCACGTTACAAATACTGTACAAACAGGGATAGAGCATGCAACAGAACACACCTGCAATCAACAACACCTTATATATTTTGCCCAGATGTGTAGGGGTGCCATCCAGATGTGGACAATACATCCATTGTGGGCTATGTGAGTGACACTGTACCAGACCAGTGGAATGAGAGGATCCACGAGGGAGTGCTATTGAGTGTGGGCACTGGCAACAGAAAGAAGGTCCCTTGGGCCACGTTATCTGTCCTGTCCACCACTGCACTACAGCGCGGGACGTTACGGTGTCGTCTACTATGCCCTTATAAGCTTGAACATCCATTTGCCTACCGCGAGCAAACTCAGATCACTTGACCGTTCATCTTCAAAACAAGGAGGCATGTGGAGAGAACACACGCGCCTGACCCCCAGGACCCTTCGGTTTACAATGCGTCCGGACGCACCTTCACTGAAGGCACCACTACAGATGACTCTACCCTCTTCCTAGGGGAACTGGACCTGACCACCCTCACAAGGTAACATTTAAACCCTCCCTGCCACCCACATCTTTGCCAGCCACTCCCGCTTACCCACTTTACCCCAACTAGCATTCAGTACGGCTGACCTGCGCTCCCAAGTACTCTCATCCACTACAGCAGAACTACTCACCCTTATCATTTACCCGCCGTTTGTTCACCCCCTCTAACTCACACGCATGTGGTACGCGATCCTACCCCACCTAATGCATGGTATGTCCATCGAACATGCACTGCCCCAACCACCTGTATTCCATGTCCCCGCCATCCTGAAGTAGGCGGCAACCTGCACCTGGTCCGTGCACTGCCTTAGCTACAAGTAACCTACCTATTGTTGATTTGCACTGCCCTAGCTAAAATTGAACCTGCCTATTGTTGATTTTGCATTGCCCTAGTGGAAATTGAACCTGCCTATTGTTGATTTTGCATTGCCCTAGCTAAAATCGAACCTGCCTATTGTTGGTTTTGCATTGCCCTAGCTAAAATCAAACCTGCCTATTGTTGATTTTGCACTGCCCTAGCTAAAATCGAACCTGCCTATTGTTGATTTTGCACTGTCCTAGCTAGAATCAAACCTGCCTATTGTTGATTTTGCTCTGCCCTAGCTAAAATCGAACCTGCCCATTGTTGATTTTGCACTGCCCTAGCAGAAATTGAACTTGCCTATAGATACAAAGCATATCCCCTCGGTGCTCTTCTATCATGCTCCTTAGGGCGCTCCTCCTTATACTGTTCCATTCTCTGTCCTCTGAAATAACAATCTTCACTCAGCCACGCACACATCAGATACGACCGACTCACCCTCAGCCATCAGACACTATGGGCCTCATTACACGATAGGCGGTGGACCAAGGTGCTATTAGCACCTTGGTCCATGCCGGTAAAATACCGGTACCGCCTTGGAGGAAAGGGGAATTACTGCCCTATTTCAAGGTTGGCGGGGCGGTAATTCCCCCTTCCCCCATTGCCCTTCCCCATTCCCATTTTTGCCCCATAGGGCTCTATGGAAATGGGGAAGGCGCTCATTGCGGTGCCGCAAATTGCGGTACCGTAATTAGCACCCTGGTCCCTTTTCGGGTTGGTTTTTAAACCCTTACAGCATCACGTGTAATGAGGCCCTATGTCTCACCCCAGTCTTGTCCCACAGACATTGCGCATGGCGACCTCCACAATGGACCCAATGACACCCACCTTAGGCCTCCAACACCTCAATACCGACATCAATCCCTACCTCAATGACCCAGCCCTCTGGTTGGAACACCTCGTTAGCAAACCTACTCCGAACCAACCGTGCCCCTCATCTCTTAGAAATAAAAGATTAGGCACCAGATTCTGCATACGCCCTACCCGCTGTAACCTCCCTAAGCAAACACAACACACACTCCCGTGCCCACCCACTGCACTCAACAACAGCAAACCCCCCTCTGCAGAGGCAAAACTGCCTGTCATCAAAGGTGCCCTTATCAACGCTAGATCCCTCCCAGCCCACGCCTTAGACATAGCAGAACATATAACATCGCCAGATCTTGACTTCATTGCCATAGCTGAAACCTGGCTACATGCCGCATCCGGTCCTTCATTGTCCTTTCCCATACCACCCGGCTTTAGCATAATGAGATGTGACCGCACCTCTGCTTCCCACTCTAGAGGTGGTGGCCTTGCCATCATCCATAAAAACACTTTGGACTTAAGAGTAATGACCAACACCAAACTCGAGTCGGCTGAACTATTATCAGTCAAACTCACATTAACACCCAACCAAACAGCCACCCTCCACCTAATTTACCGGCCCCCAGGCCCTGCACCCTCCTTTGTTGGTGACATATCCACCCTCCTCCTTGACAACGCTTAAACTAACTCACAAATCATCATCCTTGGTGACCTCAACCTGGGACTCGGCGACCCTAAAGATCCTATTGCACTTGATTTGGAAAACTCCCTTTCCAACTCTGGCTTCACCTTGCACATTCAAGAGCCCACGCATTCTAAAGGCAGGACCCTTGACTGGCTAGATAGCTCTAATTGTAATATCAATATCCTGGCCATTATCCCCTGCCTCTGGTCAGACCACCACATTATCACCTTTAATATTGAAGCTGCCCCCCCGTATCCCGGCGGTGATAGCGCCTGCTCTCCCGACCAGAAACAAAAAGGACATAACCAAAGAGAAACTCCTCCTTCTACTACTCCCTACACTTAAAGGGGCCACTGACTCCTATAACGACCCGACTGCCTTAGCTGACATCTATAACTGCAGCATGCTGGCAGCTATAGATTCTATGGCCCCCATCAAATTGAGGAAGACCAAACCACGAGCACACCTGAACTCTTGGTTCACCCCACAGCTAAGAGTACTCCGCAAAACCAAACGCGGTGCTGAAAACCGTTGGAAAAGCCACCCTTCTGACGCGCATAAAGACGGCTTCTTCCTGGCCTCGCTCGCCTACAAAGCAGCCATTATAGATGCAAAAAATAATACCTTAATAATTGCATTCTACATGCTGACTCCAACTCTAAGGAACTATTTAAGATCTTAAAAGAGCTCGAAACCCCCGTTACCCCCCCCTGACACCTGCATTAAAGATAGCAAATGGTGTGCTAACATTCAGGCAGCGTTACTGAATAAAATCACCATGCTTCAATCTAAAATCACAGCCAAACAAGATAGCCTGAAACTGGACAATCGCCCTCCTACCTCAGCAGGGGCCCTCTCCCCTGACGTGCCCAACTGCAAACGATTTGCCTTCTCACCGCTCACCATTGCGGAGGTAGAAAACATTATCCTGAGGATCAAACCGTCCATCTGACAGGGCGATCCCTGCCCTGCCCCAATTATTAAGGAATCTGCCCACGATCTGGCCCCATTTATCACATCCTTCATCAACGCCTCCTTTAAAAGAGGAACCGTCCCCGACAACCTTAAGGATGCTTGGGTGATCCCCTTGCTCAAAAAACCTTCCCTCGACCCTAGCATACCTACTAACTACCGACCCATTACCACTGTCCCGTTCCTGTTAAAAATTCTAGACCGTGCAGCATACCTGCAAATCCAAGAGCACCTGGAAGCCAATAATCTTCTAGGTCTTAGACAATCTGGTTTCCACCTTAGACACAGAACAGAGACAGCTCTACTAGACTTAAAAACCCAAATTGAAGTGCTAAAGGACAACGGCAAACTTGCCTTGCTACTTCTACTTGACCTCTCTGCGGCCTTCGATTTGGTCAATCACCAAATCCTATGCAAGCATCTCCACTCGGCCGCCCATTTCTCACCATCAGCTATGGTCTGGATCAAATCATTCTTGAGTAATAGATCTATACGGGTCTTCTCTCAATCTGCAGCTGCAGATCCTTTCCCGATTCACTGCAGCGTCCCCCAGGGCTCTTGTGTGTCGCCAAGGCTCTATAACGTTTTTACAAAACCACTCTTTGATGTACTTGACTATCTGGGTGCCTCCTATACGAATTATGCTGATGACACCCAGATACTCATTCCCATCACTGGAGACTACTTGGCTGACACTAAGGCCCTGAATGAGGTCTACCTGGTCATCCAAGCTTGGATGGCACAACACCAGTTATGCCTTAACGATGACAAGACTGAGCTCCTCATCTTGGGCACTACGCAACGCCTTAGTAAACTTGAGCCATCCTACCAATCGTTTATCATCGATGGCAACACCATCCAAGTTTCGAAAGACACCAAAACCCTGGGCGTCTATCTTGACGCCACCTTATCCCTATCCCGACAAACAAATGCAGTCAGATCCTCTTCAGCATACACCTGCAAACTCATTGCAGCTTGCAGGCCATTTCTGACCACCCCTAACACGGTCACTTTGGCCAGAACTCTCACCATGGCCAAAATTGACTATGGGAGCACCCTATACCTTGGAACTAGCCAAGAGAATCTGAACAAACTGCAAATTACCCAGAATAACGGCATCAGAGCAGCCCTAAACATCCCACAAAACCACCACATCTCGGAATCTAGATCCAACCTACACTGGCTACCAGTCAAACAGAGAATTTCACTGAAAGTCTTAGGCCTCACCCACAAATGCCTAGCCAACCAAGCCCCACCATACCTCTGCAGCCGGCTATCCCGACATGCGCCTACCCGCCCGCAAAGAACGGCTCAGACCCACTGTCTAACCATTCCTAGGTCCAAACTACAAAAGGTGGGTGGATCTAGCTTCCCCGTCCTAGCTTCCAAGCTTTGGAATGCCCTCCCCCTCACCATCAGATCTGAAGAATGCTTTAGTGCCTTCAAATCTAAAACCAAAGCCTGGCTCTTCAACCAGCCTTGACTTCCGGACCTGCCCCGGGAAACGCCTGCCCTAATCTACTTTCCGTAAATATGTATATTGCTGTATGCCTGGAATACTGTGCACTGTTTAATGTTTTGAATATATGTAACTGTATGCTTATGTAACCATGTCTAAAGTTGCGCCCTGATGCCTCTGGGCCTGAAGGTGCGCGTTACAAATAAAACAAGTACAAAATACAAAAATGTGCAATTGCAAATGATGGTTGACACCGGATCGCCCTATACACCGGATCGCCCTATACTATGATTTCTCCTGAGTTATATGCAGCAAGCTATCACAAAGATGTGAACAATTTATTGGCATCTGACATAGATCCATGCACATATGGGCATGTTCCCATTAAGGTGTTGGGGTATGAATGGGCCACGATTAAATTTGAGGGGTGCTCCAACTGGGGAAAGCTGTATGTGGCCCACAAGGGCGACTCAGTGGTGGGGTGGGACAAGCAAGCTGCTCTTGAGATAGAAATTCATCCTGGTAAAGCAATTCCAATTTTGAATGTGAGTGCGAGTGATGGTGTGACCAGAGAAGCCGTAGTAACTATGGAATACCTGAGAGAGACCTTTCCTGGTGTGTTTGCCTCAGGTCTTGGAAAGTTGAAGGGATTTTTCCATGAAATTGTACTCAAGAGGGGTGCAGTCCCAAGTGTCCACAGAGTAAGGAAGGTACCGATATTGGCTTGTGAGGAGTTCTAGAATTAATTAGCAAAACTTCAGGAGGCTGGAATAATAGAAGAAGTGGAAAGTTCAGAATGGTTGGCTCCCGTGGTTCTGGCTCACAAGGCAGATGGTGGAATAAGAATGTGTGTAGACCTGCGGGACGTTAATACCAGTATATGGGTGGACAGACACCCTTTATCCAACATAAATGAACTATAAGCGCTTGTAGGCAGGCCTAATTGTTTTTCTATATTTGACCTATCCTCAGCCTACCACCAAATTGATCTTCATGTGGAATCACGCCCCTTGACTTCATTTGTGACCCCATTTGGTGCCTTTTGTTTTTGTAGAATGCCATTTGGTTTGACGTCCGCATCGACAGTTTTCCAGAGATTGATGCAGAAACTATTTGGTGGGATGTCTGGTGTCGAATACTTTCAGGACGACATCCTTGTATGGTGAAAGGATCGCAGCAAGCATGACAACAGAGTATTGAGGGTGATGGAAGTGTTAAAGGCAAGTGGCTTAACGGTGAAATGGGCTAAATGTCATGCGGGGTAACCAGTGTGAGTTACTTGGGACACACCTTGGATGAGAGTGACATTCATCCTAAGGATAGTCTAGTAAAAGTGTTAAAGGAAGCACCTGCCCCCATTAACAAGGAACATCTTACATCCTTTATGGTTTTAACGGAGTACTATTCTCGTTTTATCGCTTCCTATGCTGAAAAGACGGTTAACATGAGGGCATTGCTAAAGAAGGGTGTTCATTTCGATTGGTCTGATAGTTGTCAAGCTGAGTTTGAAGGGCTGAAGGAAGAGTTGGATCAGGCCCCATATTTGAGTTCATTTTCACCTATAAAGAAGACGGTGTTGACTGTTGATGCTAGCGAAGTGGGCATTGGAGCGGAACTGGAACTGTGGGATGAAGGAGGTTATTGCCCTATTGTGTTTGCTTCAATTCAAGGGTGTTGAGGGACGCAGAGCAGAGGTATGCGGTAATTGAAAGGGAGGCGCTAGCTGCTTTTGGGCTTGTACACATTTTAGGACCTTTTTATTGGGGATTCCATGCATTTTACGGACTGACCATAAGCCCCTCGTAAATGTCTTAACCAATAAGGGTTTGTCAAATGCTTCTTCTAGAATTTCCAGATGGATGGCTGATATGCAAGAATTCAACTTTAAGGTGGAGTATATTCCAGGAATAAAGAATGCAGTGGCTGACTGTCTATCGCACCCCCCTAGTTCTGCAGGTGAAATTGGTGGCGATCAAGTAAATGTGGAGGAGTGTACTATGGTTGCCAGCATTGTTCCTGCGATTGATGAGGAGGAGTGGCACAGGGAAATTGCTGCTGATTTGATTTTGACTAAAATTAGAGCTGCGCTTAAGAGTGGCATAATGGACAAAGAATTGAACAATAGTTTTGGTCATGTGCGGGAGGAATTATCAGAGGGACTGTGGGGAATATCGAGAGGACACAGGTTGGTGCCTCCAGTGTCTCTCAGGTGCAAGCTTGTAGAATTAGCTCATGAGGGGCATTTAGGTAGATCTCTGACGAGGAGAAGGTTAAGGGAATCCTATTGGTTGCCTAAAATGGACAGTGATGTGGAGGTGGAGGTGAAAGAGTGTGTAGCATGTGCCATCAGTGACAAAGGTAAGGTGCCCAAACCCCAACCTGTGCACCCTGTGGAGGTTCCTAGTGATGTGTGGACGAAAGTTGCAGTCGACATCATGGGTCCCATGGACATTTTAGGTGCGGATTTTAGATTCATTGTAGTTCTCATGGACTATACCTCGAGGTGGGTAGAGGCTACGGTTTTGGAGACTGTCATTTCAGAGAAGGTAGTGCATTTTCTAAAAAAGGTGTTTGACAGAGAGGGTGTCCCGGCAAGTATTGTCACTGATAATGGGGTGCAATTTGTGTCAGGACATATGCAGGAATTCATGAAGAGCATGGGGATACGGCACCATAAAACCGCTTTGTACGACCCTGCCGCTAATGGACTAGTTGAAAGAATGAATAGGTTTGTCAAGGGTGCTATTCAATTAGCTGTGGCAAATGGTCTTTGTTGGAGGAGTGTTCTGTCAGAAGCTCTCAAAGTTTACAGATGGACGCCATCTGCGTTGATGGGATGTTCACTGTTTGAGTTGATGTGTAGTAGGAAGGCTGGCACCAATTTAAGGGTGTCCGCGTTGGGTGGTGGTGCACATTCGGATGTAAACATGCAGGAGGTGATGGAGTGAGTCCGTTTGAAGCAAGAGAGGGTGAGAAAACATTATGGTTCCAGAAAATGTTTACCAGTGTCGGTAGGAGACTGTGTGCAGATAAAGAATCGCTGGTACATAGCCAAAGGTGCCAGTGTCTTCTTGCAACCTCATGCAGTTATAAAGGTGGCACAAGGGTATGGGAAATTGGATGATGGATCCAGATGGAGCAAGTGGTGGTTGAGAAGGGGCGTACCAGTCAGGGTGAGGAAAGAATTTCCGATATGTTGGTGTGTGGAAGAGAGAGAGATAATGACGCGGTAGATGAAAGTTACAGAGTCCCCTCAATGGCCAGAACCTTTCCTCTTGACAGACAGTCCATGGAGGCACCAGTTACCGCAGGAGTAAGGGAGGGGCCATCTGTGCCAGTGTGTGAGAGAGAATGGGGGTCGAGAAGAGATGGCAGCTACCCTGTGCGGGAGAGGAGGACACCGTACAAGTTTAAGGATTATGTTTTGGATGCCGCTGTGAGTTAATCACAATTGGGTTTTTGAATGAGTGAGGGGGATGCGTAGTGCATGAGTGCGTGAGTGTATGAAGTGGGGGGTTGGTGTGCTTTGTTGAACTTTAGGGGAAGAGAAGTGTTATATTGTAAGTAGATGCTATGGAAACATGGCTGTGGAATGGTTACATCATATTCCATTGAGAGTGTAGCTTGTTTACCTGTAATGGGGGTTCCAGGTTCCAGACGTGAACAGTTGAGCTGGATGTTTGAGTTCTGCTGGGATCTGACACTAGAGCATTCTTCAATCCATACGAGTGTTCTTCATTTACCACAAAATGCTATCAGTTTTCAACACATGTGTAAAAATGGGCTTTTGCACAACTAAAGGAGAAAAATGCCTGTTTAAAAAGTAAACTGTTGAAGGAAAGCATGCCATTACCTAGCAATGTGAAGGGGTTTGTGGCTGGTGAAAATACATACATGGGCTATTTTGTTCCACAGGTTTGTTTTAATTCAGGACCAAATATCAGATAATAAAGGTTTTAAACCGCCTTTGCTGGATTAGCAGGCTGTCAAAAACAGGTTATTCCGGTTGGCACAGTTAAAGCTTCCCCATAGGAAGGGAGCCACACCATAAACTTCCAAGACACGAAAGTGATAATTGCTAGCTTGTAAAACTTTGAATGGACCAAGACAAAGAAAGTTCACACACTCGTCAGACATTCGTCTGTGCTCCAGGCTGGGACAATAGAAGTCCTGGCTGGAACACTAACCTGTGCAGTGGAGGGGGCCATAAACCTTCAATCAAACTGAGAACCCCCACAGGGCTGAAGTGACAGTTGGTGGCAGCTGAAGAAAGAAAACAATGGTCCAGTGACAGACAAAGGACTGCCATTTTCTTCCAAAGACTATTTTATGAATAAACTTTAACGACTTTTTTATCTCTGCAGCAAGAATTTGTAAAAATGTGAAAATGTTATAGTTTAAATATGATTTTATGGGCTTTCATTGGAGACATGATAATTCACTGACACTTTTGGGACAGAAATGGCAAAGTATTACGGATTATAAGAAAAGCATCCATATTGCAAATGTGAGTTTTTGTACATACATCCCTCATGATAATCCACACATGTGTATAAAGTTATGGAATTGTAGGCCGAATCTTTCATACTCAATTTGACCAAAAATTATTAAATGGGTGAAACAAGGTCTCACAGGTTGCAGGATTGAACTGCTATGCTCTACATAAAATATGTAACCTGTCATTTATTAAGGTGCTGCAAATGTACAAATGTGCAAATTCTGTTATGTCTGATTTTTGGCTAAAAGGTCTGTGGGAAGTCTTTTTACATCATAAAATGCAACCTCCTAAACTGAGTCAAATCACAGGGGAGGCAGTCAACATTGATTGTCCAATCCAGTTGTTTAGAGGCGTGCTTAGTTAAGCCGGCCCAACAATATAGTCTATGATGTCACCATGCTCTATATAAAGAGTCCCTGACCAGACTCTAGACACACACTCTTCCTGATGTTCCTGTGCTGCATTCCTGTTCCATCCATCCAGATTCCAGATCCCAACTACAAGGCCAAAGCATTGCCGACCCTACTTCAGGGTCCACTGCAAAACCCAAGCATTGCTGATCCTGCTCCAGCAAGGCCTCAAATCTGAAATCCCACTAAAATTCCCAAATAACCAAAGGAGAAAGCTGTGGTATTCTTTTGGGAAGCATCCTGAACCACCCGGGCTTGCTGCCCATTAATCCCTGCCATCCTCCCATCCTGCCATCCTGCCATCCTGTCATCCTGCCACCCAGCTGACCTTTAGTATCCAGTGACCAGAATTGGCATTCCAGTCCAGTGCCATCCGGTGACCAGAACTGCCCAGCTGTTTTCCAGGCGCGCTGCTGTGTAGTGACCAGAACCATTGACGGTCCAAAATCCCAAACTAAAAGTGGACTGTAAGCATAAATCACCACCCCATAGTCTATCTTGTCTTGCCTTGGTCCTTATCCCACTCTCTAAGTCATCCTATCCTTCTCCTGATAACTGGTTAAAACTGTCAGAATTATCCATGTAACCTTGCACTTGATTTCTAGTGCTAGCGCCATCTCTCTTTTCCATTCTATCTTGTGTAATCCTAAGCCCTTAGTCCTGATCGGACTGGTTTCCACCACAGTTGGGCACTGGGGTGACAGGGTTGAAATCGCGAATTAACCCTGGATCTTACTGTGTCCCTCTTTGGTGGGCTAGCCTGAATACTCTAGTTTAAAGTAAAACTGTTCTTGTCAGAACTGATTTCCTTTCCTATTTCACGGCTTCAATTTACTCAAAGTGCACCTTTTTAGATCTTGCATAACTCCTCCAGAGACTTACTTTCACTTCCATATTGTCCCTGAGATCAGTGTATTTCACCCGTTTTTATTAAAAACCGTTTGGGTAATTTCAGGCAGGAATTGAAATAAATAGCAACATTTCCAATGTGTCATTTTGCTGTAATATGTTTTAAACTTTCCACTCATTTTCGAACTATATGCTTTTGGTAATCCATTCTTTGTGATTGTTAGTGTCTTTGCATTGTTGCTTTAGTGAGGAATGATATTTGCTTGAAGGTTTTTACCACACATTCATTATTTATTTGTCCATTTCCGAGTGTCATTTCATAACATTGCAAGGGGTTTAAAATCAGATTTTCTCTCTCATTTGGGAAGGGAAGGTCAGATTTGGATTCAGTTTCCTGACTACCTGTTGCTCTGTTTATCCACTCAGAATTGATTACTTGTGGGTTGAGGGAACATTGCAGGGGGAAATTCTAACTCGGGTGCTATCTTTCCTAAACCAAAAAGTGCTCCTATTCCGCTGTGCTATGTCTATGTTCCACTAGCTGGTTAAATCCGTGCATTTCACACATTCTCATTGTAATTATCACACCATTGGTGATTGCTTCCCCATATTAAAAAGTGTATGATTTCTTTTGAATTTTAAAATAAATAAATATTGTATTTTACCAACCAGCCTGGTTCATGGTCCATTGTGACCCGGGGTATTTGAAAAGGGGGTGTGATATGAGTGGTGTACTATCTCAATATTGAATCTATATAATAAAAAGAGATAAGCATTTCAGTTGTGCGCTGGAAAATAGGCCAAGACCAAGGTGTGTGTCGCCTGATTGAAATCCTTAACAACATCAATGGCACCGTAGTGAAATGTATTCAGGGTGCAGCTTGGAGTAGGGACAAGGGCCATATTTTTATGGCCTCAGTCGACCTCTCAGCAGCTTTTGATTGCGTTGATCACCAAAAGCTGTGGCGTAAGCTGGCATTATGGGGCCTCCCAAGGGGCTTATTGAGTTAGCTGGAAGGGATCTATAAGAATTCCAGTATAAGAGTCTGCCTTAATCAGAAGGGAGATATGTCAACTATCATCCAGATGCATAGTGGGGTGAGAAAAGGGGTGCGTTTTGGCCCCTTGGGTCTTTAATCAGTACGTGTCTGACGCAGCTGAACACCTCCATAAAGAGGGACTGCTAGCTCCAAGAGTGGGCCGCAGTAAAGTCGTCTGGTTGGCCTATGCGGACGACTTTCTGTTGTTTGATTCTACTAAGGTGGGGCTCCAGCGCCACCTGGACACTTTTTCCAATTATGCCAAGATCAGTTCCAGCAAGACTAAAATTATTGCATTTGCAAAAGGTGCGTATAAGAACTCGAAACACAATTGGAATTTGGAGGGGGCCAAGGTGGGTGTTTCTAGTAGCCTTACCTACTTAGGTTACTATGTTGGCACGTATAGGGGTCATAGAGGCCAGCTTGATGTCCTTTCCAATAAAGCAAAACTATTGGAAAATCAGATCCTAAAAATCGATCGTAAATATGGGAGATTTTCCATAAAACCAGCTCTCCTTTTCTTTGAAGGGAAACTAGCTGCCAAATTGACGTATGGCTTGGAACTGTGTACTGAGCAAATTATCTAAAGTGAATGTAATTGAGGGTGGAATTTGGAGACAGAACCTCGCCCTCCCGATTGCAGTACCCCTGACTGCAATTCGATATGAATTGGGATATACCTCTTTAGTGGCTCGTGTGCATTGGAGCATGCTTGCACTTTTTCTAAAAATTAAAGAGCCATCAGTAAACACCTTATATGAGTTAGTAGGAAGCAACATCGATTTCTCGGGTTTCTTGACAAAATTTTGCATTACTTGTGAAAAGATTCTCGAAACTATTGATTCTTATTTGGGGAAACTAATTACTAACCCGATGAAAACTAAAAAGAAGCTGCTGCACTACGATTGGTCTTTTAGTGTAGAAACCTTTCACTCATATAAATCGATGAGCCACTTATCACACAAACATAAGAAAAGAGGTTTCCTCTCCAGGATTCTCACTATGTTCCCGAATAGAACATATCGGGCTCTCTTGTTAAGATTACATTGGAATATTCTTTGCACATTTGACATCATGTTGAGAAGAAATCAAATCAAGGTGGAAGAAAGCCAATGTAGATTTTGTCATCTAGTACCTGAAACGGCCAAACATCTCATCTTTCACTGTACTCAAATAAATATCTTAAGAGACTCTTGCTTATGCCTATTGAAGGACTTGTATTCTGGCCAACCTACTGATCTTGTTTGGTAACATTGTCTATGTGTACAAAACACGCGGGAAGGATAGGCTCTTTCTGGATTTATTCAGAATCTTCAATTAGATCGCCACAGATAATTTTGGGGGATTTGCCTGTTGTAATTTGTACTTATTCTACTGTTTTTTTGCTTTTGTCTCCATCTATGTTTAAGTGTTAAGAATGTAAATTTGTTGGTAATATTTTAGCATTTTACTTATTCTGTGAAGAGTTTCTTGATGTCTTTTTGCTCTGCTTATTATCCTATTTATTGTTAATTTCTGTAAAGATTTATTCTCTTGGTAAAGGCTTTGTAAAGGTTTAATAAAACCATATACAATAAAATATATATATATATATATTTTTTTTTTCAACACATGTAAGTTTTCTGAAGGGTGGAATCTTCAGAAATCTAATAGGGTGCTGCACCGGGGTAATTTATGCCCAACTTTGGAGTGCCTCACTGTAGGCTACTCCCCCCCTTTCCCCACTGTGGGATTGGGTGTGAGTCTGTTCCTTGCTAACCTGATGACTACAGCTACCAGAAGTCCTTGCAGCAGAATCCTCACTAAGTGGTAACACCTGCACTTGCTGTGAGCTGCAAGTTAAGACAGCCTCCCTGATGACGTGTATTGGCACAGAAACCGGTCGGAGGAGAACACCTGTGGCTGGGAAGGTTTACTGTGCAGGGAACTGGAGTGCGCCCCTCTCCTCTTTTTTTCAACACATGTAAGTTTTCTGAAGGGTGGAATCTTCAGAAATCTAATAGGGTGCTGCACCGGGGTAATTTATGCCCAACTTTGGAGTGCCTCACTGTAGGCTACTCCCCCCCTTTCCCCACTGTGGGATTGGGTGTGAGTCTGTTCCTTGCTAACCTGATGACTACAGCTACCAGAAGTCCTTGCAGCAGAATCCTCACTAAGTGGTAACACCTGCACTTGCTGTGAGCTGCAAGTTAAGACAGCCTCCCTGATGACGTGTATTGGCACAGAAACCGGTCGGAGGAGAACACCTGTGGCTGGGAAGGTTTACTGTGCAGGGAACTGGAGTGCGCCCCTCTCCTCTTTTTTTCAACATATATATATATATATATATATATATATATATATATATATATATATATATATATATATATATATATTACTAGTGATAGGGATCTGGGTAGAATTCTGGGTCCCACCCCTGAGGTCACTTTCTATAAAGCTGCATCTCTCAAAAACATTTTATCACCTAGCATGGTGGACACCATCAATAACAACAGTTTAGCCCTGATAAAGAGTCTTCCTGTTGGTTTCAAGAAGTGTTCCTAATGCAAAATGTGTCCATATGTTATCAAAGATCAAAATGTATTATTGGGTAGCAAAGTATGGGCATACAAACACAACATCAACTGCCTAACCAAATCTTTGTTTTTGTTTATGATATCCTATGCAATTGTGGCTTACACTATATTGGCTCGACCATTGGTGCACTCAAGTTGTGCATACTTCAACACTATAGATCTCAGTTACCCTTTGACGCAACATTTTGTGGACAATCATAATGGAAATGTGGAAGCTATGTCCTTTCGGGGGCTAGCCCACATTCCACAACACAAAAGAATGGGTTTTAACCGGGAGCTTAAGTTACGTCAGCTAGAGGCCAAACTCATTTGTAAATATAACACCTTAAAACCATCTGGCCTCAATGCTGATTCTGAATTATGTATATTTATAAACTAGACAGAAAGATTCAAATGGATACGTGTGGATCTCTGATTGAGGTATATACATTTTTATGCAGGAGCTTCTCCTTTCAATGTGTGTATACATGATTGGTGATGCTGTGATGGATAATTGCATTTGCACTTCAATTTAATCTGTTAGAGATGCACCAAGCCATATGTATTTATTTTGCATCTGGACAGATACATTTAAATAGATATGTATGGATCTCCAGTGGAGGTACAGGCATTCTCATATAGGTGGCAATATTCTCCTTGTGCTTAGAAATGACGAGTGAGGACTTCATGGACAATTGCACTTGCACTTTACTCATGTTGGACATGATCTGAAATAGCCATTTCTTGCTTATTCACATTTGCACTTTAGAAATGGGACGTATTAAGTACCCATTGAGATTCCAGCTACAATTTACTCAATTTTGAGATGCGAAAGGTGAAATTTGCATTGCGATAATTTGCATAGGGTTTACAGGCATTATGTCATGAATAACTGCATTGGCACTATACTCATGTTAGAGGCACACTGACATAGCCACTCAGTTGCACATCAACACTTGCACTTTAGAAAAGGGACCTGTCCAGAACTCAATGTGAATTCATCTGCACTTTATTCAATTTAGAGAGAGATACTATTGGGGCACTTTGGCTTGTGAATTAATGTGCGCAATGTCATGAACAGAGGAACCCCTGAGGTACAGCACCATACTTACTCTAAACAGGACACCCCTTATATTGCACTGGTTGGCTAGTCATGCTGATAAAGGTGTTGTGGAATTGCCTATTAGGTAACTGCTGCTAAGATTGCTTGGTTTTAAAAGCACTTGTTATGTTGGGTGTGTCGCTCCTATTCTGATATTTATAAGACAGGTGCGACTTTACATTTTATTTAAGTACACTGGTACGGTATGTTTCCTTTATTCAATAATTATTATGTAATATGTTTGCCGGGCCGACCCACGAATGTGGCACATGATGTCATTTTGTATAATGACTTTATGAATACGTGCGACTTTGCAATATACTTTTTATGAATTCTGGGCTATGTTGTCCGCTTTCAGTCAATCTGTGGTTATTTATGTCTGGTTACTTATCCAACATGGCTACTATTGTGAGCTCACGTTTGTAGTAGAAGTGACATGACATTTTGTCAGCTGACCAGTCACAGGAGGTGCAGAGCCTGGAAAACATAGATGTTTTTTAAAATAACGGGAAGCAAACAGTACATTATTTAATCTTGCCTGAGGAAGCTCTAGAACGAGCGGAACGCGTGGCGTTTTTTACCCACAGGGGTAAGTGCTTTCTGTCTTGGTCTGCCGTTAATGGGTTTATCCCAACAGCATGCCTTTTTAAACACTGTGATGTTGTTCGTTAACTAAAAACTGCATTTTACAATCCATTTGGTTTTGAGTGCCTGAGCATTTTTTGTTTCTCACTTGGCAAATATAGGCTTATGCACTTTTGCCATGGGAGATTAATTTCTAGAGGATTTTAGTGATGACACGTGTATTGGAGATTGCACAGTAGTTAGAACAGTCATTTGAGTTGGCTGATGGTTTCTTAAGAAGAGGTTGAATGAAAGCAGTTTTGAAGGTGACAAGGATTGACCTGTGCTGGATGGAGGCATTAAGCATTGTTAAGAAGGTGGGCAGTATTCTGGGTTGCTATGTTACCAACTTTGACATCAGACGTTTGGGGGGCATGGGTCTTTTCAGAGAGACTGTTGGGTGGCTGGAGTTGACCAAGCAGAGGAAGTCCTGGCAAGTGAAATATCGTACTCGACAATGTTAGGCCAGTAGGGCTATCAGAAGTTTTCTTCTTATCCATATTTTCTTGCACTTACTGTATTTTTTTCTTATGTGATTTAGCTTGGGAGTAAACCATTTTGTGACTTGTTTCTTTTGTGATATTATAAATTGGATTTTTGGTTCTATGCTATCTGAGTTGATATTTATATGTTAAGATGTTATGTTATGTTATATGGCATTTGTATAGTGCCTACTGCCATAGGTAAGGAGTGGCTATGTCCCTAATAACAGCCGATAGATAACAGATAACAGGTTTTCAATTTGCCTACCTTTTGATTTGGAATCATGACTCTTTGTATATAAGCCTCGGAAGAAGAGCTGGATAGCTCGAAACACGTGTCAGGCTGAAATCACTTTCACAATAAATGCAAATTGGCATTTTATTTTTGCCAAAGAGTGGTGCAGTGTTACTGGAACTATTACTTCGTTTTCTTATTTAACTGTGGTGTATATAAGCAGTATACCAAAGCTCTCGCAACCTATGTCTCTCATCTGAAATTATATTTGTGAAGAACAACAAAACAAATTAAATTGTGAGACCCACTCCCTGGACCCTAAGGGTGGAAAATGCAAGTATGGCTGTGCAGAATAATAGCATAAATCAATTGGGAGACTCACACCCTGTACCCTAAGGGAGGAAAATGCATGTATGGTAGTGCAGAACAACAGAAATCAATTGTGAAACCCACAATCTGAACCCCAAGGGATGAAAATGCAAGTGTGGCGGTGTAGAACAACAAAATTCAATTGTGAGACCCACACCCTAGTCCCAGGGGGAGGAAAATGCAAGTGTGGCTGTGCAGAACAACAACAACAAAATTAAATTGGGAAACCCACACCCTGGACCCTAAGGGACAAGAAGCCAAGTATGCCAGTGCAGAACTTTGCAATTGCTGGTGCTTCATTGATGAATGTGATGGCTAGGTGGTCCTTAAGTTTAAGAGGACTGAGGAGGAAACAGTGGGGAGGTTCTCTTTGCCAAAGACCATATCCAGGGTCTGTCCGGCTTCATGGATGGGTCCTTTGACCAATTATTTGAGGTGTAGTACACTGAGGTTTGAGGAGAGTCATGTGTAGCCTCATTATCCTCTTTCTGGAGCCAGGTGTTGAAGTCACCCAGTATGGTGAGGAGTTGGCAGTGTACAGATAAGTGATTGCATCATCAGATTGCCTGTGACTGTAGGAAGGAGGGCTGCATATGAGAAGGAGGTTTATTGTGTGTGTGTGTGTGTGTGTGTTTATAGTGAAATACTATTTTATAACTCATTTGGGTGTTCTAATACTCTTATTGTGTTCAAACAGAGAGAATAATGTTTGAGATCATGTTTCTCACTTCAAAGTGTGTTAATGGTCTATCCTAAAGTGTCTTGGCCTATGTGCCAGAACATCCACCATGCTCCTAGAGGAAAGATAGGATGAGAATTCCACACTCAATCGATGCTGAGATGGACAACAGAAATTTGCCATCACTGCCCCCTAAATTGTGGACCAAGCGCCCCAAGATAGTTATCTGAAGCTTAATTTAATACATAACTCTCTACTAGAACGATGTCAGGTTGGTGTAGCCCATCCAGTTCTGTTTTTTCTTTTCAATTCTGGCACTTGTAGTCCTGCATTTCCAGTGGGAAGGCAAAAATGCAACTACCAGAAGGCAAAGGATAACAAGCATTGGCAATGCCAACAGTTTGGGCTTTTGTGTAGGCATGGGAAAGAAACTCGTCAAGCACTATCGTAGTGGTATTAACTGGCCATTGATGGTAGCAGGTGCAAAATGGTGCGAGTACCTGGCATCTAATAGTAGTGCCTGGCACATTCCTATTACTTATGCACAAGCCAAAACTGTTGGCGTTGCCCATACTTATCTTTAACTGGACTTCAGTGAAGGACACGCATAGGGCTTGTAAATCAAGTGCCTGAAGGCAGACCCTGTTAAGATTTTTTTGTTACACCAGTAGTGCATTTACAACTCCATTTAAGTAATTAACTCTCAGAATACTTTGAAGAAATAAACTGGCAGGTGCTTTCATTGCAAGGTTTGATGGTAAAGCTTGTTTAAGGCAAGCTGAGAGACTTCTCATGAGGGGGCAGGACCTGGGTTTGCATGGTCACCATGGGCCGTCAATGGGTGGGCAAATAACCGAACAACACCTACAAGCTGTATGCCATTCCTTTATGCCATTTCTCCCTTTCTGTACTCCAATACAATAGTTTCAGCTAATTGGTGGCGCTAAACTAAAAATAGAACTGGATGGGCTCAAAACCAGTGCAAGGATTCATGCCTCCCTTACAATGTGGGCAGATTTTATGTTTTTTGCTAAAATGGCACCTGCCGGTGCCCCTGTGCTGGTGATTCCCTGAGAAGCTGCCTAGATGTGTTTATTGCAGCACCCGCCCTGGGTGGGCTATATCCATATTAAATGGGTGCAGTTTTGAGCTCTCTTAAAATATTTGTAAAAATCTATGAACTGCTCACGGTACTTGCACGATTTCTTGATCCCAGCTGAACATGTTTGCTTCAAATCTAGAGGTGATCAGGTTTCCTATGGAATATCTAAAATCTAAATACACCGCAAAGGCCTTGCTCTAACAATTTGGATAATTTAGCAGGTTTTTCATCATATCTGGACACTGTTTTGCCATTTCTTTCGCGCATATTACTGATGTTTGTGTTTTTCTTTAAGGGAAGCCGGTGAAAGTGTCAAGTTATGTGAGGTGATGATCAATAATATAAACATGGATACATTGAGGACAAAAGAGACTCTGCCTCATTACGAGTATGATGGTGTGGGTAACAATAGTGGCGGTGACGGAATTACCAGCACTTTTCCCGCTCCGCCATACTAAGAGTTTGGCTCTGGAGTGGTGGATTTAGCATCATGCTGGAGGTAAATCCTCCCACTTTCCGCTGAATAATCGGCAAAATCGGCAGAATTACCACTGCAGTAATTCCGCTGGTGTTAATTCCTCAGAAATCCCAAATGGAGTCCTAAGGACTCCAAATCACTGGGGGCTAACACCGCCAACACCACCTGTAATCTGGCGGCATATCCACCAGACCATGTGACGGATTTACCAAGAGGCGGTAACGCTAATTCAGTTGGGTGGTATTCTGGCAAATTTAGTGCGGGATTATAGCCCAACTCGTAATGAGGCCACTGTCTGGCTATCGCATAAATATACAATTTCCTCTTGGGACTGAACAGAACCGAAGGAGCATTTCTTTAGATGGCAGAGCAGTTTTTGAGCTACTGGTTGCAATGTGACACTGTAAGGGAGACAGACTCTGGAGGTCAAACAGCACGTGTCTGAAATAACAGCTCTGTTTGATGAAGTATGTATTTGTGGCAGGGCATGGCAGCAGCAGAGGCTCCCACACTCCCAGTGGTTTCCTGCCTGGAGTTTCCATCGATAGAATATAGGTCAACTGAGCCATTGCATTCTATACTGCTATTTTTATCTGGGAAGTGTGCCCTGTGCGTCCATGTGGACGTGTGTGTGCGCGTAATCTGAAATCGTGCAGACACATTCATGACAACTTTCCTTACTCATGTATTGCCACAATCTTGAAATGTACTATTACGACAATTATGTGAAAATCAAAACTCTAGCACATCTTGCACCCGCCACGGCCCCACGTGATCATTTATACTCACCAGCCGAAAGAGCTTGAAGAAGTCAACGTTTGCGTAGAAGACGTCTTCTATAAGCTGCAGCCTCTGCTGGGAGAGCACGCACAGGGCGTTCTGCACGGACTGCATGCCTCTTCGACTGGTGAAGATGATGAAACGGTCCAAGAGGGTCTGGCTGCATGCGATATCCTTCAAAGTCAAGTCGGGCACTCCGAAGGCAAACTGTCATCAAGAGCAACATTGCAATCAGCTTGACAGTGGCACTGCTGTGTCATTTCAAGGTAACAGCTTTAAGATATAAGCAATAGAAAGTGATCTGATAGCTTCTTCACCCACCTATCAACAAGGCCATCGCGAGCACTTTTCGTGGCCCAGGGCACAGACGAATTTGCCCCCCCTCAACCTTCTCCCGAACCAAAGAAATTTAAGTATCTAGAATATCAGGTCGTTCTAATCCCCCTGCCCCCAATTCACACACAACCCATAGCTGGATAATCAACCCTGCAGCAATAAACAAAACATGGATACTCCCTTCCAGTCCCCTTACCCTCTTCACACCGGCTGGAATCAGAATGATAAACAAGTGGCGTTTCAAGGGCAACATAAGCGGTCCACGACAAGGGCATAGGACACATTTAAAAAATAATAGCATTGGCCCTTCCAGTTGGTGCATAGCCTGGTATATCACGTGGGTCATGAATCCCAAAATAAAATTAAACCTGCATGTATCGAATAATTAGTTCACAATTGGCTTGTTTATTGGTTTCATTCCTCATTCAGAGTGCCCAGTACTTCGCCTTTCTCTAAGCTGGGCTCAATAGCATGCAATATCATGCAATTAGTGTCATTGTTTAGTTCATAGTCCATCACACATTGTGTGTATTAACCGAAACACAATTTGGAATAACATGATAAAACAAATCAAATTAACGCAATATGTAATCAAACAATGGACAGAGGAACAGAGAGGGTTGGCATTGGAGGGATTGCTATGGGATTAATGAATTGAAAAAAAATAAATAGGAGAAAAAGGCAAAAACGAAATTGTCAAGTTTCATTTCCAAGGAACTGTTAAGTCAGTTTGTTAAGGCATTATTCATCTTTTTATCTTATTTTTAAACCAAGTTACAGTCCATCAAAGTTTTATATCAATAGTGCGTTCCCTTCACTTATAATCTTGTGTTTGTTTTTTCCACACATATATGGCGTCCCCGCCGAACCATGAATAATCACTACACTAGAAGCTTGGTAATAGTTAGGCCCACCATATAATGTACCAGTTATAAAAGTGAACCAATGCTTTGTCCACCTTATCAGTTGTATCCATCCATATATCCGTGTCAAAGCATGCAGTTCCCGCAAGAAGAAGAATTATTGTGCCTCACCATAGCGTTAATAGCCACAGTGATTATAATGTCTAAGTTCTCACCTGGAATTCAGGTTCTTTTTTCCTAAAACGATTGCATATATTGTTCCTTAGTACATTGTCCTAGGTACAACATTGAAAAGCCTATGACCAAAAATCCCAAATGTGCAGTCGAAATATTACAGGCCCTGACCCACAATGAATTAAACGTACCTGTTTGCTCTCCTTCCCAATGTCTTGAGCCCCCGTGTTACCGAAGGGCTCAGCCGCGGTCCGCGTGAGCAAGAACGTGGGCGCCATGTTTCCTGGTTTGTTTATAGTATTACATCATGACGCATGGCGTAGTGATCGTGTGACGTCACACTTTGCTCCAATATTTACAAACGTTTGCGCTTTCTTTTTATGTACATAAACACAACCTTATAAGTAAAGTAACCCTTAGCTATCAACTTCTTTCTAGGTGCTAAGTACCCTCTGTGGTTAATCCTGTTGAGATATATTAAGTATGTAACTGGGCTCTTTAATGTGCTCGTTTTTACATAACGCCTCTTAGTTCGAATGGAGTACCCATATTCATACCCAAACATGAACCATTAAAGCACCTTACTAGCAGATATAATTTATAATGTATTGCCAGTCTTTGACAGGGAATATTTATTTGAGACTATTCTTCACATTTTTCTGCAATACTATGTGAGCACGACCCAAATGTGCAATTACCTTCGATTCTCATGCATTCCTTACTGTGATCAGTAGCCACATTTGCCTTGGTTAATGGTGTATACATCATTGTCTCTACTGCTTACTACAAGTGAGTAGCGTTCCCTTGCTGAATGCATATGTACCTTTCCTGATTGTGCATTATGTTTGCCAAAAAGGTAGTGTCTATGTACGTCTGTTTCCAACACTGGGGGCAGCAGGTAGAGCCAAAAATATTCCTAATTGAGTTGAGATCTTATTCCGAGTTGTTATTCAGACATTGTTAACGGACTGGGAAAAACTAGTCCTTGTATAATAGGAACGTATTGTGATCACAAGAAGGCCCCCATCTCATGATCACTGTTAAGGCCAATTTCAGTGGTCCGCATTTTGCAAATGCGTTTTTCTTCCATCTGTCTCAAAGAACACTCCTGGTCACCTCCTCTTTTACCCAAGGTGATTTTCTGTAGGCCTATGAACTTGAGTCCCTTCTTGTCCTCCATTTGGTGCCAGGTCTGCCAGTGACTTGTGAGTGGATATCTGGGGTCTTGACTTCCAATGCTTGCCATATGTTCTTGTATCCTAGTTCTCAGTTTCCTTATAGTGCTACCTATATAGTTCTTGGCACAGATACATACAATAGCATAACTAAAAATGCTGTCCCACAGTTAATCATCTCCTTGATCTTTATTTTGATCCCGCGTCCACTGGAAAATTCCCCAGTATTCGGGTGAGCATACCTGAACATTGTGCAGGATCCACACTTGGAAAATCCCACTCTTGCTGATTGCAGCCAGCTGATCCCAGTATTTTCTTGTTTAACAGGTAAATAGGATGGGCTCAGTCTATTCCTCAATGTCAGTGCTCTGGTAAAGACTGTTTTCGGGATTTGTGCCAAATGGTGGGTAAGATCCCTATCCAGATCTAGCAGGTGCCAGTGCCTGTGCAGTATTTGAAAGATCTAATGATTATCTTTGCAATATCTAGTAATTAATTTGGTAACATGTGTTTTGTTCAACTCTTTCCTTTGGCAACAGGGTATCACATCTATCCATGGCTTGTGCTCTGTACTGTGCTCTGTTGATGCAGTCTTGCTGATATCCTCTCTGTTGAAATCTCTCTTTAATTAAGCGGGGTTCATCCTCAAACTTTTTCTGATCCTGGCAGTTGCCTCGTTCTCTGATAAACTCCCCCATGGGGATATTATTAATGACCATTTTCTGGTGACAACTGGTAGCATGTAATGTCAAATTAACCTCCATTGACTTCCTATATGTACAGGTTTTAAGCTTCGTGCCATCCACATAGATATGTACATTTAGAAAGTCAATTTGACTACTACCACTGTGTTGTGTGAATTAAATTCTGAATTTGCTGGCATTGAGTCTTACCACAAACCGGTCCAAATCAGTCTGGCTGACTTGCCATATCATGAAGACATCAATATAATGCTTCCACAGCATGATGTTTGTTTCATAACCTGGGTCCTTGTAGAATACTAAGTCCTCAAATTGTCCCATGAATAAATGGTCCAGTGCAGGGGCATATTTGGCACCCATGGCAACTCCTTTCGTCTGCTTATAATATTCCTCATAAAACAAGAAGTAAAGTACAACATCTACTTCATCATCAGAACATGCTTGTAGAAGGATTCTGACTCATTTCTGAATGCGTAGTCAATAGCCTTGATTGCCAAATCATGCTGTGTCGAGATATATAATGCTTTTACATCTAATGTGAGGAATAAATGATCAGATGTCCATTTGTGCCTGTTGAATGTTAGTAATACATGTGTGGTATCTTTAAGGTGAGATGGTAGTTTAGATACATATGGGCAAATGATAGCATCCAAATATCCCGAAATCCTCTCTGTGTCCCAGCCTATACCACTCATTACAGGTCTGGCCTCGGGTAGTGCCACAAATGGCTTTTGCCTATTTGGTAGAAAGTACATAGTTGGCATAGTTGGTGCAGAAACCATGAGAAAAGCTTTCTCTGTGTCTATTAAAAGACTCTGTCTATATAATCGGTCAATGTGTCCTTTCAGTTGGGTCTGGATATCTTTGCTTGGGTTGGATGTCAGCATTCTGTAGCATCATGGCATCTGTAGATGCATATTGCCCATTTTGACATAGTCGTCCTGATTCATAATAACTATGTTGCCCCCCTTGTCTGCCTCCTTAATGACAATGTCCCAATCCAAGGCATGTAAGTTGTCTAATTTTTCCTTTTTCTTACTTTCTTGTCAATAAGCTTGTTTATGTCTTGTACCACAGCCTTGTGAAAAGTATCAATTACGTTATCATTGAGCATTGGTGGAATTAATTTAGATCTCGGTTTCATCTACTGCATTACAATGTTCTTAGATGTTACATTCAGGTTGTGTCTTGCATCCAAGATGGATCCATTGTTCTCTTCCCCAAATGCAAGTAACAGATGTGTGTTCTCCACATTGCTAGTTGTCAGGCTGCTCAGGGGTACATATTCCTCTATTTCAGGTATTTGCTGAGTTCTGTTAGCATAATAGTTTCTTAATTTATGTTTGCGAGTACATTTCAATAAATCTATCTTTAAATCAATCAGGTTTCCAGAGATGGATGGTGCAAATGATAACCCCAGGGATATCATTTTGGGATCACCAGGGGTCGCATTTGCGACCTCTGGGATCTCCCTTGCTACCCCTGTGGTCTCCCTTGATACCCCTAGAAAAAAAAGATTTGTTTTTAAAACATTTATTTGTTTAACCTTTTTTTATCTACGCTCCTGGGCTGTGGCCAGTGTCATGTGGCTCTTTATTTTTGGAGGGGCTAACTTTCTTGTTCAGGCATCCTAAAGAAAACGGGGTTCCACAAGTGTATCACTTTGATCAGTGATGTTAAATAAGAAAGAATAAGAATAACACATAATTTGTCTTTCTGGAATTCTATCCAATAATTGCCAGACTCATAAAGGTTTATTTAAGGCACACTTCAGGAGGTGAGTCGCTGAATTAACCTGTCCGCAAACACCTCAGCTCAGCCTTTCACCCTTCTGAGGTCAATAAATGAGAACCAACACAGGTTGGGTGATATTGTATGTATAAGCACTTAAGCGTAAGTGCTATATAGTAACATATCATTGTGGTTTGGCCATGGACGTCTGCTTGCATTGACAGTAATTTGGTAATATGGTCCTATACACACTGATATTAATGATACATATGGTGATCCATTCTTCTACGAAATGTATATAACATTATAGTGATATCGCAACCATATTTCTAGTAGTGTACTTAGGAATAATATATGATGTCCCGTCCTGTTTTGTCATGGGGTGAAAGGTCGTGTTCCATCGCTTCTCGTGATGTCACTTCGAGGTGTGAGGTCAAATGACATCACTTCCTGGGATGTCATCAGAGGTCAAAGGTCATGTGATGTCACTTCCGCTACCCCTGGCATTTTGGTGAAATGACGCCCCTCGATAACCCACTATTCAAAACTGCTTCCTCTGATGTTTTGAGGATTTTATTTGAGAGATGAATCACCAAATTATTTATCTCTGTCCTCTCAGCTGTCCCCTTGTGCTGGCTCTTGTTACCATTCTTTCTGGATCTTTTAGTGGATTTAGGATTCCTCCTGATCCCCCCTTCCTCTCCCCTGTATTTTGGTATTTGTAACAAGGGGTATTTGAAATCTTGCTTGTTTGAAGGTAGCCCCATGATTTCTCTTTTTGTATCTCTTTATTTGGTTTAAAAGAAAACTTTTTTGCCTGGGGAGCACCTGTTTGATTCTGACTCATATTTGTATCCGTTGCATTACTTGGCTCACACTCCGCTTCTGAGTCTACATCAGAACTGCAAGGTGATGAGGCTGGCGTGCTTTCCCTTGATTGAGTCCTAAATTGTTCATTTTATTTCTCCTGAAATGTGTACACCTGATCTTGTCGATGTTTGAAAGATAGAAATGCAAGTGGGAAAGTGAAAAGGGCCTCTGAATGTGCGCCCCTAAGATACACACTGTTAGGCAGAATTGCATGCAGTACCCTCTCGGACCACCACACACAATTAGGATTACAGGTGTAAGCAAGACCAACCTTTGGTAAAAGCCTGTACCACACAGTTTGTTGGAAGCGAGCTGAGCAGCCAGGCTTATCTGAAGAGTGAATGTGAGCAGTACAAGTAGTTACACAGAGGACTTTCAATCACAGTGGTTCAAGTAGACACTTATACTCAAGGTTTCTTGGTAAAAACACTTAGTAATTTAGTACACAATCATTTAGAAAACATTTCACTAGAAGGAAGCAACTTAATATTACATACAAACACACTACAATACAAAACTTTAAGCTTTTGAAACAGTATGAGCTCCCCTGAAATAGGAGCCAAATGGCAGTTCAGTTACTTAGCAGTGAGCAAAAAGGACAAAAGTAAGTAGAATAGATTACATATACTTTCTAGGCAGTGCAAATAGTTTCAGTTCACCAGAAGAGTTCAATTCAAGTCAATAGGCCAGGCCAAAGTCAATGGGCTAGTGTTCTGGATAGGAGAGAGCAGTTCGGGTATCAAACGGTAAAGTCTTTGCAAAAGTTCTCAGAAGTAGTTTAGGCGAAAAATAATCATTTGTGGGGTCACAAGCTGTTTAGGCCTGCGAGTTGGGAAAGTTTCACAAACTTTCACTGCGAGAGTGGCGTTCTATCAATCGGGTTGGCACAGTACCTTTGTATGAAGAAACAAATGTTGCTGAAGTCGTGGTTCCTGGCAGTTCCTGCAGATCTCGCTGTTCCTGAGCCTCAGTCGTGGGGACAAGAGGGAGGATGTCGGGGGACTCCTGCACTGCACGGGATCATTGAAGAAAGCAAACAAAAGTGAGTCACTTCAGTTCCAGTAGCTGTAGATACAAGAACACAAACTGGTGTCCCTCTCCCTGGTTATTCCTAACCAGCCTTGAGAATGGTATCCAAGTGTCTTATGAGTTGATTGGTCCCACCAACTCAAAGGAAGAAGCCGTCCTTGAAGGAGCTACTCTATCGAATGGAGTTTGGCAATTCGGACCTGCATCAGGGCTTCACCGGGCAAATCAATGGTCCAGGAGTTGCAGCAGCCATCCTCTTCCAGCTCGTCTTCCATTCTTTCGTTCCAGTGGTCTACTCTGCTTTCCAGTCCAAGAGACTCGCCTTTTCAACAGTTCTCTCCCTTTCATTCCAGTCTAGCTGTCACTCACCCAGCAGAGTGGCTGTCCTTGCCATCATGCCAGAGTGCATTTGGATCTCCTAGGAGACTAAGCACAGGGAGTTTCGGGCACCTCCCTCACTTCCTGCCCACCCCAGACACTCAGACGCCAAGGGCGGACTTCAGTCCTGAAGCCGCCAAAGCCACACGAACAAAGGGACCAAACCTGGTTTGGCACGCAAAGTCAAACGCTAGAAGGACCTTTCCAAAAAGAAATGGCGAAAAAAAAAGACCTGGACCCGTGTAAACAAAGGGGTTTAAGGTGCCATCTTGAAAAACATAGCTCCTGTGATAATTAGCTACCGGTGTTCGCGGTCGGGAAAAATCATGGTAGTTTGTTGTAAAACCACTGCCACCAGACATTTCAATAGTAAAGGGTAACGTTTGACTGCTAAATGAGTGTTTAGACACAGGGGATACTATATAACCCCTCCAGCACTCCATTGTAAAATGGTGTTTGCTGGGTCTAGGAATTTGGAAAAACTAGTAAAGTCAATTTCACTTTACAGTCTCTGGGAAACAGTAGTTGATCCCAGAGAAGGTATGTAAACCTTTGGGAAGTCTAAAAGACATCCCTGTGTCACTGCACTGAGGGTGCTGTGTAACACACATGAAAAGATGATGCCTATGGAGCTATCTAAAACTCCATAATCAAAGAACACAAGTGTGAAACACACATCAAAATACATGAAAGAGTGGGAAAAAAAGGCTCACACTCTTTCCAGGTAAAAAAATCAAGTCCTCAAAATCCAACAAAGTTGCTGGGGGCCAGTAAGGTGAAAGGAATTAGCACATTTATGAGAATTCTCCCTAACACGCACATTCAGAGGCCCTTTGTGCATTTAGGTGCACCTTTTCTTGGCGCAAGTGATGAGATGCACTAGTGCATTTCATCATGTAGGCAAAACATGTTTGAGAATATGTCCCACTGTGTGCACTCCAGTGACACAGAAAGCTTTACAGCTTCAATTGAATAGAATAATATGTCCTTGTGAACCATATCCGGGCAGCAGGTTTAGAGCTTCAGCCGTGCGCCATATAATATCATAAAATGGACACTGACTCTCCACCACCCAATGTGGGGACTGAGCCCCTTTCGACTGCCATAAGGAGAGCGTCTCTGCATATAACTTGCATGGGCGCGTGGTTATCTCACACATGGCTTCCATACATGTCCTGCACTTAGAGGCTGTAGTCTGGCAGAAGCGTGGTAGAAATCATGTTTAACTGAAAAGGTGCTGGAAAGCGCAAAACACGCCTCAGCAAGAACTGAATCAGGCTAGTGGTAAACACTGTTTCTTCATAGTATAAAGTCTGTCAAAAAATGATTGGGAAATAACTCTTTTCCAAACAACTATCACCCCCTTTACAAAGAAATGTTAATTCACCTGATGGTGTTACAACCAGGGGTTTGAATGATTATATTTAGTGCTTTGGGACTCTGCACACACATAATTTATCCAGATTTAGCCAGAGGTGAAAACGTTAACAAAAAGAAGTAAAACTATGCTCAAGAGTGCCTGGCCACTTCCGCCCCTCCCCTCTATATCCCCCCGCTCTGCTCCCATCATTTGGCTCCGCAACAAACTGAGAAATAAGGAGAAATGGCAGGGCTCAGAAGTGAGCTCCGCTGCTTCTCATTACTGTGATGGCAGCTCAGACACACTGAATGACAGGGGAGAAGGCCTCTCCTGTCATTTTCACGATGCAGAGACCAGCAACATGAACATGCTGACTGACAGGAGAGACCTCCTCTCCTGTCAGCGATTGTGTCTAGGTGCTGGAGAGGAGGGAGGGCCATCCGGTCCTGATGTGGCTGAGCAGGCATGTATGAAGAAGGGTGCATGGAGGTAAGGTGTTTTGTTTTCAAATTAAGTGTGTACATATATATATATATATATATATATATATATATATATATATATATATATATATATATATATATATATATATGTATATATATATATATATATATACATATATATATGTGTAAATATATATATATTCAGTGAAAAAACTTTGTTAAAGGGACGTTATGGTTCCAAGTAAAACCGAAAAACCCTTGAAATTCGCCAGTTATGGTAAGCTAAGCAACCATAACTCGCGCCACCACCGTGCACTGCTAAGCCTAACACCCAGGACATTAAAGATAACATCACAAATGTCATTGTTTGTAAATAAACGAAAATTGAGGTGTCCTGAAGAACACTATACCTGTTCGTACTGTTCGCTAGCAAGTTCAAACTGTTCTAAGAACACACGTGGTGTCCTGAAATGTTCGTAAAGAAACTAAAATGAAAGTGTTCTAAAGAACACTATATCTGTCTGTAGTGTTCGCTATCAAGTTTAAACTGTTCTAAGAACCCAATTGGTGTCCTGAAATGTTCGTACGTAAATGAAAATGGAGGTGTCCTGAAGAACACTATACCTGTTCGTAGTGTTCGCTAGCAAGTTCAAACTGTTCTAAGAACACACGCGGTGTCCTGAATTGTTCGTAATTAAATGAAAATGGAGGTGTCTTAAACAACACTATACCTGTCCGTACTGTTCGCTAGCAAGTTGAAACTGTTCTAAGAACACAATTGGTGTCCTGAAATGTTCGTACATAAACGAAATTGGACGTGTCCTGAAGAACACTATATCTGTCCTTACTGTTCGCTAGCAAGTTTAAACTGTTCTAAGAACACACGCAGTGTCCTGAAATGTTCGTTTCATGTGTGACGCATTTTTAATTACTTCAGTACCCGAAGAGTGTCCGTAGAACATCAACGCGCATGCGCTAACCAATCTCCATGCATTTGGAGTCCTGCGGACATGCGCTTCGTTCGCGGACTTGTTCACGAACGGATCATATGACCGCGCCCACGCTGATCGCGTGTTCTGAATGCGGACACTGTTCGTGTCCCTGAACAATTTAAAAGTACATTTTCAATAAATCCATAATATTTTTCAATAAAATCTCACCATGGCACAAGTCCCACATAGTAATCCTGAGTTTCTACATGCCTTTTGAAACTTTTTGAACTTTTATTTGTGTTCCATCTGTCCGTGGACAGCGCGCATGTCCGCGGACCACGCACAAGCACCCCTATAAAAGACCATGCCCTAGAGCTTATTCTCATTGTGTTTCTGGCTATTCTTCAGAACACAGCGATTTTTGCTGCCACCTGCAGATTACACCATCATCGAGATTGCATCCATGGCTGAACTACTGCCTCCTGGTGCTGCACCTGCTTCAGCACCACCCCCACCCCCTCCACCACCACCACCTCCCCAAGAGCTTGAAGAGGGGAACAGGAGTGAGGATGCAGAGGAGGAAGAAGAGGATGATGAGAATGAGGTAGAGGAAATCCCTACTACCCGCACTAGGCGTGAGTCTTGGGTGTGGCGGTTATTTACCATTCATGGGAATGGTCCTAGGGCTCGTGCGAACCGTGTTACCTGCAATGAGTGCAAAATGATACTCAGTCGTGGGAAGCACGGTAAGTACAGCTTTGGGACCACTACTATGAAATGACAACTGAGGTCATTTCACTCTGGGGCTTTTCGCAGGGTTGTACCTTGCGAAGAACGTAGCAGGTTGATTTCCTCTACTTCATCCTCTGTTTCCGATCCTGTCACCACAAGGACCACCTCTGTGGGACAGCGTCTTCCTCAAGCTGCCTCACAGGCCATACAGAATGCTGATGACCCTTACCTTTCGAGGGTCACAGTTGTATGTATGTACTGTGACACAGTACTCTGCAGGGGGGAGCAACTTCGTAGTGCTTTTGAGACTATCGTCTCAGAGCACGAGAAGATCTGCTCACTACCCAAATAAAACCCACTCTACATCTTCCTCTATCAGCTCGCCCTTTCTTATCCCTGTGGTTGGTGTCCCCCCCTTTACCTTCCTTTCCCCTCCTCTCCTAGTGTGTCATGTATAAAAAACCAAAAAGAATACAAAATAACAAAAATCCCCCAAAAAATAAGGCTCTTTTCAGAGCCGCCTTTCACAGTTAAAAAATAGAAGTGAAAATAAATGAAGCAGGGCCCTTTGTATTTTTTAGAAGTCTGCGGACAGTTCGCGAACATTTAAAAAATTTAGTTGCTACCCTATCACAAACATTGCAATTTTCTCTCAGAGGAAGTGGTGGCTCTGAAAAGAGCCTTTGGGAGGTGTTTGTAAGTCAAAAATTATAAATGCTTAACACCTACTTCAAAATGGATGTTGCAATTCCAAAAAAGGTCGCAATGCATTTTGTACATTTCTCAGAAAAATCTGATTGCCTCCATAAGTAAGATGGACTCTATCTCTGCGAAAAATGTTTGTACTACGAAACAGAATATTTTCATTGTGAAAAGAAGACATGCCAAAATCTTTTAGAAAGGCACAAACAGCTTTATTAACATTGCGCCTTGCTTTTTCCATTTGTGGACCAAATGAAGAAGAACAAAGCCACATTTGTCTCTGCGCAATCCGTGAAAATATCACTTGAGAATTAGGAAACATGTCCATAACCTTCCCAAGTCCTTCTTTCATTGCAAATTGCAAAAAAATTCCAGTCACATGTCCTACACTGTTCCCTTCACAATGAATTACAATTATGTCTGGATGTTGCTCTGTCTCCAAGATCTATAGCTACTCCACAGCTTTCTGCATGCTCCTTCAACCAATATCTCCATGAATCTCCCAAAATCCATACAATCTTTTTCCTAAAACACACAGACATAGCTATCTGTTGTTCTCTCAGCAAAAACAGTATATGAGAAACTCTCTTCTGGCACAACACACCCACTAAACTTTCCTGACCAATCCCTTTCAGTACTCATTCTCATTTGCATGACTTCTGAACCCAAAAATCCCCGGATGTAACTCCCGATGTCCGCGAACTACCGCCATGTCCGCGGACATATCGTAACATGAACAGCCCTTCTACCATTTCCACTTCACTCTCTCTGCCATTCCCACATTGGATGTAGCTAAGATGTCACATGACCATGCACCAATCACATTCAAGAGCTCTACATCTAACTGCATCATCATAGATCAGCACTGCAAATGTACTGTGAATCTCTCTGAGTACAAGTGTCATATCATTGGCAAGCACCATCTACCAGAAATACTGTACAAGTCTCCAAGATTTCTACTTGCAGCTCCATGCATATCCATATGCATGAACACAAACTTCAGGTATGCATATTTTCTGTACAGTAGATGAACACATTTTCAAACAGACTTTTAGCTTGTGTAATCTGTAAAATGAATTTACTGTATTTTTTCAATTTCCTAAAATCAACTATCACTTATAAACCTTTATACTATTTACTTTCTTTACACACACACTCAAATCATATTAAACTAACATTTTTTAAATGAAATATATAGACTAGTTATATTCAAACAAAATTACATGCAAGCACAATCTATGTTTAGATCTTTAAAAAAATGCTTATACAATTTCATATTTTTTTGTTTTTATTTATTTATTTACTTAATTACTTTAATTTAGACATGACATTGAGGCGCTATTACCTAGAACAGCTTAGTTACAGAAATAGTGGTATTCACTGGTATATTATAAACTTCACAAGACATAGTAAGCATATTTTTTTTGCTACCGTTAGTCATTCAATACAATTTGTTAATTAAGAACATATCATATGTATTGAACTGATGCAATGTATCTTATGTAAATAAATTAGTTTCATGGTTTTGAAGAAGGCGCTGAGGATTTCAATTAAAAAAATCAATATCTAAATTAAAAACAGCGCTATATACAAACAAAATTACTAATTTGAATCTTTTACAATTGCAGTGAAGACCAGTCTCCTGAAAAGAAGCAGCCAAATTCGAAGAACAAAGAAGAACTAAGAAGTTACCTGTTAATTTAAGAAAAAAAGTAAGTAGAATATCACCATAATATTTGTATTATTACTCAAACATACTGTAAAGTTAATACAAGCTATTTCTGTGCCTAAAAATAGAGATTGTGTACCATTTTGTCCAAAAATCTTCATGTCTTAAACAGTGATTTACAGCCAGAATGGCCCACAAATTCCTATTTTTGGACACACAAATTACCCAACTGAACCACTACAATTTTCATATTATAGAACAAACAACTGTTTTAATTGTATACATTAGATTTACCATTTGTACTTTTCCACACCACTAGCTTACTTTTTTTTTGTCATCTGAACCCCAGTTTAGTAACACATAAATTCAAGAATACCTATCCCTACTAGTTGTAGTTACCAATGCACAATCAAACACCATTACATACATCTTTATCATCTTACTCAAACACTCATGCACACAGCACACATACATTGCAGAACACCCCAACCCATACCTTCTTTATTTTTTCAACGGACCCTAAAGAATGCCTACCAAAAGTCAAGTCCGTAGAAAGCAACACAGAAGTAGAGCAAATGAAAATAAAAGTGTCCAACATAAGCATCCATCTCTAGCAGAATTTGTAAAAAAAGTTGAAACAAAACAGCTAATACAGTCATTTAGTGAAACACAAGATGTTTCAAGTACAAAAACTTTGCCTCCTCTATCAAAATGTAAAACAAACCAAAAAACAATTAACAGAAAATCAGCTATCACTACAGATAAAACTACTTCTTAAAATTTTAATATAGTGCAAAGTAAGCATACCAAGAAATGTATTTTAGCCAAAATGTACCATCACAAAGTCCTTCAAAATCTTATAAAAACAGCAGAGAAATCAGGTTCAATGCTTAAAACCTATCGTAGGAAATTAATCTTAGAAGCGTTGATGGACAGTACAATTCTTCTCAAAAGAAAGTTATTTATTTTACTGTTAAACAAAATGAAACCACTAACAAAACTAATAACTAAATTACAAAAAAGACTTCTCAATAAGCGAAATGGCAACAGAAAGAACTTCTTAAGTATCTGCGGAGGTGAATGGAATCACACTACGAGCACAGAACCATATTTTAATGAAGAAGCATACAAACAAAAGCAAACAAATACAATTGCCATACATAGCAGTGGTCGAGGTTATGAAAAAGTGAATAATACTATAATGGAACAAGAAGTACTCCTTACAAAAATATGCCCTGAAAACTTAGAATTACCCCTCCATTCAACTGAATCAGAACGTCTAGTGCACAAATGGCCATGCACGTCAATGTGTAACATTCCCAAACAATGTTTCAAATCTTTACGCACATTCCTCAATAAATATGTAAAAAGCAAAGACAAAATCAAAATTAAATTACTGCAAAATATGGATACCTGTCCAGTGCGCAAGTACACAGGACTACAAGGACATTCATTGGCCTGCATTACAGGACCTACTTGTAAAACCACTTTCCATGATATCAAAAGGATATCAACACATCATTCAACTATAAGAAATCTAGTCTATAAACTGTACTATGCTAAAAGTCCTGCTTTAGCACTAGCAAATTTAAATAACATCCTTCTACATGGTACAGCAAAAGATCTACTTGAAGAAATTGACTATATCCAGAAAAAATATTTTGGAAGTGAAAGCCATTTACAGAATGAAATAGCTTTAAACCAATTAAGCAACAATTCTACACATGGCAACGTTTTGCTAAACACATACAAAAAAGAAATACTAAAATTTGAAAGTACATCAGCTGAAGTACCAAACCATGTGTGTGTATGTTGCCGTAGAACTTTTTATAAAAGTAACACAAAAACTGTAGACCTATCATACAAAATAGAAGACAATGAAGATTCTAAATGGTTTGAATTAGCTCTCTACCTTGTAGCAGAAAACAAATACGAAATAACTGACCCCTTAATACTTTGCAGTTACTGCACTACAAAACCTGACAACAACCAAACTCCTTCACGTGCTATCATAAATAATTTGGAATTATACCCAGTACCAAAACCCCTACAACAACTTAATTTATATCAGAGCATCATAATTCAAACAGTACACCCATTTCAAGCAATAATACGCCTTCAACCAAAAACAGCAAAATTACCTCCCTCTGAATTGGTAAAAGGCATTTGTGGAAAAGTAGTTTATTTACCATTAGATCTAAAAGAAAAATGTGCATACTCTAGGAGGGCAACGTCCAATGCAGCAATCTTTAATTATCTTAGTAAATGGAGTACCTACAAAAGACAAAAAAATATGGCAACAGCTGGTAGATTTACATAAAGTTAGACAAGCCTTCCAATATCTTAAAGAGAATAATGAATATTACAAAGAAATTAATATTGAAGAAAACTTGAAAGATACAACTGAAATAATTCAAGAAACACACGAAGTTGGTCAATTTGAGCTACTAGATCCTGCTACAATATCAAATACTTTAGACCATTATACAATTCATCCTTTGCACTCTAATGACACCATAGAAGATGTACTGGAAACGTAGCAAATGCGTCAAACAAAAGGATCGCCAATCAGCATATGGGAAAAAGTATAGAAGCATGTGCTTTTCCTCTACTCTTTCCTACTGGCAAAGGAGGAAGGTATGATGATAGACCTATTCAAATATCAGCTTCAGAATACCGCTCATTGCGGATGTATTCTGAAGATCCCAGATTTAGACAAAATGTGGAATACATATTCCACCTACTCTTTGAAAGTGAACTAGCAACTTTATTTTACGGAGTTGCACACATATTAAAATCAGGATCACACTTTCAAAATATGACAGCTACACAATTATTAGAAAAAGTGCAACAAAAGGATGAGGTTTTACAATCAAATATTACAAATCTATTAGCAAATATTCGTGGTACTAAAGAGTACTGGTTTCGACGTCATGGAGATGTACGTTGTATGATCAGAAACGTTGGCCCACCCACTTGGTTTGTTACATTAAGTTGTGCAGAATATGCATGGGAATATTTACATGATTTCCTACGCATATCAAATAAAAACAAAACAAACAAAGATATACTAATACCTGGAGAACTTTGTTCTTTGGATCCTGTTAATGTTTCAAGATATTTTCACCATCGCTTCATTGCTATGCTACATTTTATTTGTAATAAAACTGTTCCTCCCCTTGGAGAAGTGCAACACTTCTTTTGGGGAAAAGAATACCAAGCCAGAGGAGCACCACATATCCACATGCTTTTATGGATTAAAGATGCTCCTAAATTTGGTCAAGACAGTGAGGCCACTGTTTTACAGTTTATTGAAAAATATGTCACTTGTGAAATTCCATCAGAAGCCACAAATAGTGATCTTCATGCACAAAGTTTACAATTTCAAAGACACAAATGTGGAAAATATTGTCGTCGCAAATACAAAAACAAAGGGAAATACTACACCAAATGCCGATTTGGTTTCCCTAGACCAGTTTTACAGGTCAAGTGAACAACCTCATGTCTTCAGTTAGACATAGTGTTAAAGGTAAGTCACCTAAAAATACATATTACATAAAAAGAAAAGAAGAAGAAAAATATATCAATGATTATAATGCAATCATTGCCCACTGATGGAATGCAAACATAGATGTGCAGTACATTGCAGACAATTCTACTGCAGTTGCACGATATGTCACAGCATACTTAACTAAATCAGAAAAGACAGAGCTCCAAGACCTCTGGAATGACCTGTCATCAGATAAAACAGTGTTTCAGAAATTATATAGCTTGGGCATAAAAATGCTCACCCATAGAGAATGTGGATCATATGAAGCAGCTGATCGTTTAACTGGTACTGCATTGTATGGTAAATCTGAAAATATAGTATGGCTAAGTCTTGGTCCAGCTAAATCTAGAAAAAGAGTTCTAAAATCATATGAAGATAAAGAAACAATAGCCAAACGTGATCCCAACAGCCAAGACATTTTAAAAAACAATTTATTGGACACACACTACCCAAACAGAAGTAATACTTTGGAAAACATGTGTCTATACCACATAGCCCAAAACTACACATACAAAAATAATATGAAACCTGATGAAAAAAAAGGTAACTATAGAGTGACAAACTGTGAAGGCAGCTTAGTTAAACTCACTAAACCAAATGTAATTAATCATATCAAATTGTCATTAAAGACTCCTCAACATAAAGAAGTATATTACATGACACTACTACAACAAACCATGCAGAAAAGAAGAACAAATACTAGATAACTATGACTCATATGTGGATGCTTTCAAAGCAAATGAAAGCACTATAACTGATGTAAACTTTACACAGTACAAAACAATGTTGCACAATGAACAGCAACACGAAGAAGAACTCCAAGCCCAACTAGATAAGGACACTCCTAACAGTAGTCAACCTTCTGTAACAGTAAGCCAAGAACCACTGGGAGAACCACTAATAATAATTGAAGCAGAATTAGCTATGATAGAAGTAGAAAACACCATGTGTCATTATGAAGATAAAGAAGACTTAACTATACTACAATCAAAACTAAACAATGAGCAACGTAGCATTTTTCAAGAAGTAACAAAACAATTGCACATGGTGTAAAACATGAAAATAAAGAATGTTGCTGCCATAATTATAAACCTATACTACTGTACGTCAGTGGTGAAGCTGGTTCTGACAAAACATTCCTAATCAAAATCATTAGTAAGTTCCTTCAACAATTGACAAACAACAAACTGTCAGCTGTTGTCACTGCCCCCACAGGTTTAGCTGCCTACAACATAGGTGGTGTTACATTACACCGATTACTACTATTACCAGTAGAACACCAGAACAAATTAGACTATTACAAACTTTCTGCAGAAGCTGCAATGGAACTACACAGAGTATTGAAACAAATGAAAATGCTACTAATAGATGAAGTGAGCATGGTCTCCAACCTGATGTTAGCTTTGATTCACCTCAGATTACAAGAAGTACTCAAAACAGACTATGAAGAGCTCTTTGCAGGAAAACACATTATTGTTTTTGGAGATCTGCTTCAATTGACACCAGTAAAAGGTGAGCCTATTTTTAAAACATTAGGACACAAACTCTGCCGTAAAACTGTTGGCAGCATTGGAAATGTCAACCTTTGGCAACATTTCCATTACAGAGAATTAACAGAAAACATGCGGCCATCTGCAGATCTCACTTATGCCAACATTTTAAAAAATATCAGAGTTGGTATACTTTCTAAAGAAGCAGAAGCAATATTGAAAACCCAGCACATTAATGCACTTTATGGCAATAATGCATGTGCTACAGGTGTTATGGAACAATTAGCCCACAAAAATGTCAATTGTATGGCCTTAATGCCAACTATTGCAAGCTGTTTCAAATTCAATGAAATCATGCTAAGTAAAGAAATGCAACCAAAACAACTCCAAGCTGACTGGATTCATACATGGTCAAATATCACTTGGTAAGAAAACCTTCAAAACAACAGGTATAATCTACCACGCAGAAGCCACAACCAATTCAGGGCACTACACTGCATATATAAAAAAGAAATGTGGATGGTTTGAATGTAATGATAGTACCATTACTCTAAAGCAGAGATTACCAGCAAATCTTACAAACGCTTATTTGATGTTCTTAAAACCAAAATTTGATAACTAAACTGTATTTAAACCCTAAGTAAACGTGTGTTAAAAAAATGTGAACTGTTAGAATACTCCAAAAGCTATCTAACTGCTCAAAGATTCTACAACAACTAATCAGATGAATGAATACCACTAAATTAGACAAAAAAATACACAGTTAGAATACGCCAATTGGTATCTACTGTCCCAAACTTTAACAATATCCAAATAGATAAATCAATACCACTAAAATATATCAAAAAAATAGACAGTTCGAATACACCAATTGGTATCTAACTGCTCCAAAATGTTATAATATCCAAACAAATAAATAATATGTTACTGCTCCAAAAAAATGCAACAAGCCAAAGTATAAAGCATTAGCCAGAAACAACAAGTGATCACTGAAAACAAACAAACAAATAAACTGTAGCATAACAGAAAAAAGTTTTTTTTTAATCCAACATGGATTTTTTGTTCTCCCACAGACCCAATGATTTTAGCAACAAATACAGAAACTGAGCAAATTGCACAGTACTCTGATTTGTAATCTACTAAATATGAGGGTCCAAAAAAAAAAGTATGTTGATTATATAATGTAATAAGTCATTACAAAATACTAATACTAACATGCTATTTTCGTTTATCACAGAAATTAACAAGAAATACATGTACTTCGGTTACTAGACCAAACAGTAAGTATACAATAATAAGGAGAACCATTGCAACATATCACATCCATAGTAGCTAATACCTTTGTTCCTTATACATTTGTTTTTCACCTAAAGTTATAAGCAAATATGAATGTGATATGCTGCGGTGGTTGTGGCCAGGGCATAGAGTCCTGGGTGCATGGCCAAATTGCCATGCACCCAAGACTCTATGCCCTGGCCACAACCACCGCAGCATATCACATTCATACTGTCAAACATTTCAACTATGGTCTATGGAAACTTTTAATGTCCGCGGAAATTATGAGTGTTCTTAGAACACTTTCAACTTGCCAGCAAACAATACGGACAGCGTTTTCAGGACACCCCCTACGAACATTTCAGAACAACGCGATAGTTCTTAGAAAACTTTCAACTTGACAATGAACAATACGGACAGTGTCCTCAGAACACCCCCATTTCGTTTATTTGCGAACATTTCAGGACACTGCGAGTGTTCTAAGAACACATTCAACTTGCCATCGAACAATACGAACAGCATCTTCACGACACCCCCTACGAACATTTCAGAGCAACGCAAGAGTTCTTAGAACACATTCATCTTGACAGAGAACAATACGGACAGCGTCCTCAGGACACCCCCATTTTCTTTATTTGCGAACATTTCAGGACACAGCGAGTGTTCTTAGAACACATTCAATTTGCCAGCGAACAATACGGACTACGCCTTCAGGACACCCCCTGCAAACATTCCAGGACACCCCGAGTGTTCTTAGAAACGTCTTCAGAACACCCCCATTTTGTTTATTTGCAAACATTTCAGGACACCGCGAGTGTTCTTAGAACACATTCAACTTGACAAAGAACAATACAGACAGCGTCCTCAGGACACCCCCATTTTGTTTATTTGCGAACATTTCAGGACACCGCGAGTGTTCTTAGAAGCGTCTTCAGAACACCACCATCTTGTTTATTTGCGAACATTTCAGGACACCGCGAGTGTTCTTACAACACATTCAACTTGACAGAGAACAATACAGACAGCGTCCTCAGGACACCCCCATTTTGTTTATTTGCGAACATTTCAGGACACCGCGAGTGTTCTTAGAACACATTCAACTTGCCAGCCACAACCCCCCATTCATATTTGCGAACATTTCAGGACACAGCGAGTGTTCGACAACGTCTTCAGAACACCCCCATTTTGTGTATTTGCAAACATTTCAGGACACCGCGAGTGTTCTTAGAACACATTCAACTTGACAGAGAACAATACGGACAGCGTCCTCAGGACACCCCCTACGAACATTCCCCGGACACCCCGAGTGTTCTTAGAAACGTCTTCAGTACACCCCCATTTTGTTTATTTGCAAACATTTCAGGACACCGCGAGTGTTCTTAGAACACATTCAACTTGACAAAGAACAATACAGACAGCGTCCTCAGGACACCCCCATTTTGTTTATTTGCGAACATTTCAGGACACCGCGAGTGTTCTTAGAAGCGTCTTCAGAACACAACCACCTTGTTTATTTGCGAACATTTCAGGACACCGCGAGTGTTCTTACAACACATTCAACTTGACAGAGAACAATACAGACAGCGTCCTCAGGACACCCCCATTTTGTTTATTTGCAAACATTTCAGGACACCGCGAGTGTTCTTAGAACACATTCAACTTGCCAGCCACAACTCCCCATTCATATTTGCGAACGTTTCAGGACACAGCGAGTGTTCTTAGAACACATTCAACTTGACAGAGAACAATACGGACAGCGTCCTCAGGACACCCCCTACGAACATTCCCCTCGGACACCTCGAGTGTTCTTAGAAACGTCTTCAGAACACCCCCATTTTGTTTATTTGCGAACATTTCAGGACACCGCGAGTGTTCTTAGAACACATTCAACTTGCCAGCCACAACCCTCCATTCATATTTGCAAACATTTCAGGACACAGCGAGTGTTCGACAACGTCTTCAGAAAACCCCCATTTTGTGTATTTGCGAACATTTCAGGACACCGCGAGTGTTCTTAGAACACATTCAACTTGACAGAGAACAATACGGACAGCGTCCTCAGGACACCCCCTATGAACATTCCTCGGACACCGCAAGTGTTCTTAAAAACGTCTTCAGAACACCCCCATTTTGTTTATTTGCGAACATTTCAGGACACCGCGAGTGTTCTTAGAACACATTCAACGTGACAGAAACAATACGGACAGCGTCCTCAGAACACCCCCATTTTGTTTATTTGCGAACATTTCAGGACACCGCGAGTGTTCTTAGAAGCGTCCTCAGAACACCCCCATTTTGTTTATTTGCGAACATTTCAGGACACCGCGAGTGTTCTTAGAAGCGTCTTCAGAACACCACCAACTTGTTTATTTGCGAACATTTCAGGACACCGCAAGTGTTCTTAGAACACATTCAACTTGACAGAGAACAATACGGACAGCGTCCTCAGGACACCCCCATTTTGTTTATTTGCGAACATTTCAGGACACCGCGAGTGTTCTTAGAACACATTCAACTTGCCAGCCACAACCCCCCATTCATATTTGCGAACATTTCAGGACACAGCGAGTGTTCGACAACATCTTCAGAACACCCCCATTTTGTGTATTTGCGAACATTTCAGGACACCGTGAGTGTTCTTAGAAAACATTCAACTTGACAGAGAACAATACGGGCAGCGTCCTCAGGACACCCCCATTTTGTTTATTTGCGAACATTTCAGGACACTGCGAGTGTTCTTAGAACACATTCAACTTGCCAGCCACAACCCCCATTCATATTTGCGAACATTTCAGGACACAGCGAGTGTTCGACAACGGCTTCAGAACACCCCCATTTTGTTTATTTGCGAACATTTCAGGACACTGCGAGTGTTCTTAGAACACATTCAACGTGACAGAGAACAATACGGACAGCATCCTCAGAACACCCCCATTTTGTTTATTTGCGAACATTTCAGGACACTGCGAGTGTTCTTAGAAGCGTCTTCAGAACACGACCATCTTGTTTATTTGCGAACATTTCAGGACACTGCGAGTGTTCTTAGAACACATTCAACTTGACAGAGAACAATACGGACAGCGTCCTCAGGACACCCCCATTTTGTTTATTTGCGAACATTTCAGGACACCGCGAGTGTTCTTAGAACACATTCAACTTGCCAGCCACAACCCCCCATTCATATTTGCGAACATTTCAGGACACAGCGAGTGTTCGACAACGTCTTCAGAACACCCCCATTTTGTGTATTTGCAAACATTTCAGGACACCGCGAGTGTTCTTAGAACACATTCAACTTGACAGAGAACAATACGGACAGCGTCCTCAGGACACCCCCTACGAACATTCCCCGGACACCGCGAGTGTTCTTACAAACGTCTTCAGAACACCCCCATTTTGTTTATTTGTGAACATTTCAGGACACCCCGAGTGTACTTAGAACACATTCAACGTGACAGAGAACAATACGGACAGCGTCCTCAGAACACCCCCATTTTGTTTATTTGCAAACATTTCAGGACACCGCGAGTGTTCTTAGAAGCGTCTTCAGAACACCACAAACTTGTTTATTTGCGAACATTTCAGGACACCGCGAGTGTTCTTGGAACACATTCAAATTGACAGAGAACAATACGGACAGCGTCCTCAGGACACCCCCATTTTGTTTATTTGCGAACATTTCAGGACACCGCGAGTGTTCTTAGAAGCGTCTTCAGAACACCACCATCTTGTTTATTTGCGAACATTTCAGGACACCGCGAGTGTTCTTACAACACATTCAACTTGACAGAGAACAATACAGACAGCGTCCTCAGGACACCCCCATTTTGTTTATTTGCGAACATTTCAGGACACCGCGAGTGTTCTTAGAACACATTCAACTTGCCAGCCACAACCCCCCATTCATATTTGCGAACATTTCAGGACATAGCGAGTGTTCGACAACGTCTTCAGAACACCCCCATTTTGTGTATTTGCAAACATTTCAGGACACCGCGAGTGTTCTTAGAACACATTCAACTTGACAGAGAACAATACGGACAGCGTCCTCAGGACACCCCCTACGAACATTCCCCGGACACCCCGAGTGTTCTTAGAAACGTCTTCAGTACACCCCCATTTTGTTTATTTGCAAACATTTCAGGACACCGCGAGTGTTCTTAGAACACATTCAACTTGACAAAGAACAATACAGACAGCGTCCTCAGGACACCCCCATTTTGTTTATTTGCGAACATTTCAGGACACCGCGAGTGTTCTTAGAAGCGTCTTCAGAACACAACCACCTTGTTTATTTGCGAACATTTCAGGACACCGCGAGTGTTCTTACAACACATTCAACTTGACAGAGAACAATACAGACAGCGTCCTCAGGACACCCCCATTTTGTTTATTTGCAAACATTTCAGGACACCGCGAGTGTTCTTAGAACACATTCAACTTGCCAGCCACAACTCCCCATTCATATTTGCGAACGTTTCAGGACACAGCGAGTGTTCTTAGAACACATTCAACTTGACAGAGAACAATACGGACAGCGTCCTCAGGACACCCCCTACGAACATTCCCCTCGGACACCTCGAGTGTTCTTAGAAACGTCTTCAGAACACCCCCATTTTGTTTATTTGCGAACATTTCAGGACACCGCGAGTGTTCTTAGAACACATTCAACTTGCCAGCCACAACCCTCCATTCATATTTGCAAACATTTCAGGACACAGCGAGTGTTCGACAACGTCTTCAGAAAACCCCCATTTTGTGTATTTGCGAACATTTCAGGACACCGCGAGTGTTCTTAGAACACATTCAACTTGACAGAGAACAATACGGACAGCGTCCTCAGGACACCCCCTATGAACATTCCTCGGACACCGCAAGTGTTCTTAGAAACGTCTTCAGAACACCCCCATTTTGTTTATTTGCGAACATTTCAGGACACCGCGAGTGTTCTTAGAACACATTCAACGTGACAGAAACAATACGGACAGCGTCCTCAGAACACCCCCATTTTGTTTATTTGCGAACATTTCAGGACACCGCGAGTGTTCTTAGAAGCGTCCTCAGAACACCCCCATTTTGTTTATTTGCGAACATTTCAGGACACCGCGAGTGTTCTTAGAAGCGTCTTCAGAACACCACCAACTTGTTTATTTGCGAACATTTCAGGACACCGCAAGTGTTCTTAGAACACATTCAACTTGACAGAGAACAATACGGACAGCGTCCTCAGGACACCCCCATTTTGTTTATTTGCGAACATTTCAGGACACCGCGAGTGTTCTTAGAACACATTCAACTTGCCAGCCACAACCCCCCATTCATATTTGCGAACATTTCAGGACACAGCGAGTGTTCGACAACATCTTCAGAACACCCCCATTTTGTGTATTTGCGAACATTTCAGGACACCGTGAGTGTTCTTAGAAAACATTCAACTTGACAGAGAACAATACGGGCAGCGTCCTCAGGACACCCCCATTTTGTTTATTTGCGAACATTTCAGGACACTGCGAGTGTTCTTAGAACACATTCAACTTGCCAGCCACAACCCCCATTCATATTTGCGAACATTTCAGGACACAGCGAGTGTTCGACAACGGCTTCAGAACACCCCCATTTTGTTTATTTGCGAACATTTCAGGACACTGCGAGTGTTCTTAGAACACATTCAACGTGACAGAGAACAATACGGACAGCATCCTCAGAACACCCCCATTTTGTTTATTTGCGAACATTTCAGGACACTGCGAGTGTTCTTAGAAGCGTCTTCAGAACACGACCATCTTGTTTATTTGCGAACATTTCAGGACACTGCGAGTGTTCTTAGAACACATTCAACTTGACAGAGAACAATACGGACAGCGTCCTCAGGACACCCCCATTTTGTTTATTTGCGAACATTTCAGGACACCGCGAGTGTTCTTAGAACACATTCAACTTGCCAGCCACAACCCCCCATTCATATTTGCGAACATTTCAGGACACAGCGAGTGTTCGACAACGTCTTCAGAACACCCCCATTTTGTGTATTTGCAAACATTTCAGGACACCGCGAGTGTTCTTAGAACACATTCAACTTGACAGAGAACAATACGGACAGCGTCCTCAGGACACCCCCTACGAACATTCCCCGGACACCGCGAGTGTTCTTACAAACGTCTTCAGAACACCCCCATTTTGTTTATTTGTGAACATTTCAGGACACCCCGAGTGTACTTAGAACACATTCAACGTGACAGAGAACAATACGGACAGCGTCCTCAGAACACCCCCATTTTGTTTATTTGCAAACATTTCAGGACACCGCGAGTGTTCTTAGAAGCGTCTTCAGAACACCACAAACTTGTTTATTTGCGAACATTTCAGGACACCGCGAGTGTTCTTGGAACACATTCAAATTGACAGAGAACAATACGGACAGCGTCCTCAGGACACCCCCATTTTGTTTATTTGCGAACATTTCAGGACACCGCGAGTGTTCTTAGAACACATTCAACTTGCCAGCCACAACCCCCCATTCATATTTGTGAACATTTCAGGACACAGCGAGTGTTTGAAAACGTCTACAGAACAGCCCCATTTTGTGTATTTGCGAACATTTCAGGACACCGCGAGTGTTCTTAGAACACATTCAACTTGACAGAGAACAATACGGACAGCATCCTCAGGACACCCCCTACGAACATTGCCCGGACACAGCAAAAGTTCTTAGAAACGTCTTCAGAACACCCCCATTTTGTTTATTTGCGAACATTTCAGGACACCGCGAGTGTTCTTAGAAGCGTCTTCAGAACACCACCTTCTTGTTTATTTGCGAACATTTCAGGACACCGCAAGTGTTCTTAGAACACATTCAACTTGACAGAGAACAATACAGACAGCGTCCTCAGGACACCCCCATTTTGTTTATTTGCGAACATTTCTGGACACCGCAAGTGTTCTTAGAACACATTCAACTTGCCAGTCAAAACCCCCCATTCATATTTGCGAACATTTCAGGACACAGCGAGTGTTCGACAACGTCTTCAGAACACCCCCATTTTGTGTATTTGCGAACATTTCATTACACCGCGAGTGTTCTTAGAACACATTCAACTTGACAGAGAACAATACGGACAGCGTCCTCAGGACACTCCCTACGAACATTCCCCGGACACCTCGAGTGTTCTTAGAAACGTCTTCAGAACACCCCCATTTTGTTTATTTGTGAACATTTCAGGACACCGCGAGTGTTCTTAGAACACATTCAACTTGCCAGCAACAACCCCCTATTCATATTTGCAAACATTTCAGGACACAGCGAGTGTTCGACAACGTCTTCAGAACACCCCCATTTTGTGTATTTGCAAACATTTCAGGACACCGCGAGTGTTCTTAGAACACATTCAACTTGCCAGCCACAACCCCCTATTCATATTTGCAAACATTTCAGGACACAGCGAGTGTTCGACAACATCTTCAGAACACCCCCATTTTGTTTATTTGCAAACATTTCAGGACACCGCAAGTGTTCTTAGAACACATTCAACGTGACAGAGAACAATACGGACAGCGTCCTCAGAAAACCCCCATTTTGTTTATTTGCGAACATTTCAGGACACCGCAAGTGTTCTTAGAAGCGTCTTCAGAACACCACCAACTTGTTTATTTGTGAACATTTCAGGACACCGCGAGTGTTCGACAACGTCTTCAGAACACCCCCATTTTGTGTATTTGCGAACATTTCAGGACACCGCGAGTGTTCTTAGAAAACATTCAACTTGACAGAGAACAATACGGGCAGCGTCCTCAGGAGACCCCCATTTTGTTTATTTGTGAACATTTCAGGACATCGCGAGTGTTCTTAGAATACATTCAACTTGCCAGTCACAATCCCCCATTCATATTTGCGAACATTTCAGGAAACAGCAAGTGTTCGACAACGGCTTCAGAACCCCCCCATTTTGTTTATTTGCGAACATTTCAGGACACTGCGAGTGTTCTTAGAACACATTCAACATGACAGAGAACAATACGGACAGCGTCCTCAGAACACCCCCATTTTGTTTATTTGCGAACATTTCAGGACACCGCGAGTGTTCTTAGAAGCGTCTTCAGAACACGACCATCTTGTTTATTTGCGAACATTTCAGGACACCGCGAGTGTTCTTAGAACACATTCAACTTCACAGAGAACAATACAGACAGCGTCCTCAGGACACCCCCATTTTGTTTATTTGCGAACATTTCAGGACACCGCCAGTGTTCTTAGAACACATTCAACTTGCCAGCCACAACCCCCCATTCATATTTGCGAACATTTCAGGACACAGCGAGTGTTCGACAACGTCTTCAGAACACCCCCATTTTGTGTATTTGCAAACATTTCAGGACACCGCGAGTGTTCTTAGAACACATTCAACTTGACAGAGAACAATACGGACAGCGTCCTCAGGACACCCCCTACGAACATTCCCCGGACACCGCGAGTGTTCTTAGAAACGTCTTCAGAACACCCCCATTTTGTTTATTTGCGAACATTTCAGGACACCGCGAGTGTTCTTAGAACACATTCAACGTGACAGAGAACAATACGGACAGCGTCCTCAGAACACCCCCATTTTGTTTATTTGCAAACATTTCAGAACACCGCGAGTGTTCTTAGAAGCGTCTTCAGAACACCACAAACTTGTTTATTTGCGAACATTTCAGGACACCGCGAGTGTTCTTAGAACACATTCAACTTGACAGAGAACAATACGGACAGCATCCTCAGGACACCCCCTACGAACATTGCCCGGACACCGCAAGTGTTCTTAGAAACGTCTTCAGTACACCCTCATTTTGTTTATTTGCAAACATTTCAGGACACCGCGAGTGTTCTTAGAACACATTCAACGTGACAGAGAACAATACAGATAGCGTCCTCAGAACACCCCCATTTTGTTTATTAGCGAACATTTCAGGACACCGCGAGTGTTCTTAGAAGCGTCTTCAGAACACCACCATCTTGTTTATTTGCGAACATTTCAGGACACCGCGAGTGTTCTTAGAACACATTCAACTTGACAGAGAACAATACGGACAGCGTCCTCAGGACACCCCCATTTTGTTTATGTGCGAACATTTTAGGACACCGCGAGTGTTCTTAGAACACTTTCAACTTGCCAGCCAAAACCCCCCATTCATATTTGCGAACATTTCAGGACACAGCGAGTGTTCGACAACATCTTCAGAACACCCCCTTTTTGTGTATTTGAGAACATTTCAGGACACCGTGAGTGTTCTTAGAACACATTCAACTTGACAGAGAACAATACGGACAGCGTCCTCAGGACACCCCCTACGAACATTGCCCGGACACCGCAAGTGTTCTTAGAAACGTCTTCAGAACACCCCCATTTTGTGTATTTGAGAACATTTCAGGACACCGCGAGTGTTCTTAGAACACATTCAACTTGACAGAGAACAATACGGACAGCGTCCTCAGGACACCCCCTACGAACATTGCCCGGACACAGCAAGTGTTCTTAGAAACGTCTTCAGAACACCCTCATTTTGTTTATTTGCGAATATTTCAGGACACCGCGAGTGTTCTTAGAACACATTCAACGTGACAGAGAACAATACGGACAGCGTCCTCAGAACACCCCCATTTTGTTTATTTGCGAACATTTCAGGACACCGCGAGTGTTCTTAGAAGCGTCTTCAGAACACCACCATCTTGTTTATTTGCGAACATTTCAGGACACCGCGAGTGTTCTTAGAACACATTCAACTTGACAGAGAACAATACGGACAGCGTCCTCAGGACACCCCCATTTTGTTTATTTGCAAACATTTCAGGACATTGCGAGTGTTCTTAGAACACATTCAACTTGCCAGCCACAACCCCCCATTCATATTTGCGAACATTTCAGGACACAGCGAGTGTTCGACAACGTCTTCAGAACACCCCCATTTTGTGTATTTGCGAACATTGCAGGACACCGCGAGTGTTCTTAGAACACATTCAACTTGACAGAGAACAATACGGACAGCATCCTCAGGACACCCCCTACGAACATTGCCCGGACACCTCGAGTGTTCTTAGAAACGTCTTCAGAACACCCCCATTTTGTTTATTTGTGAACATTTCAGGACACCGCGAGTGTTCTTAGAACACATTCAACTTGCCAGCAACAACCCCCTATTCATATTTGCAAACATTTCAGGACACAGCGAGTGTTCGACAACGTCTTCAGAACACCCCCATTTTGTGTATTTGCAAACATTTCAGGACACCGCGAGTGTTCTTAGAACACATTCAACTTGCCAGCCACAACCCCCTATTCATATTTGCAAACATTTCAGGACACAGCGAGTGTTCGACAACATCTTCAGAACACCCCCATTTTGTTTATTTGCAAACATTTCAGGACACCGCAAGTGTTCTTAGAACACATTCAACGTGACAGAGAACAATACGGACAGCGTCCTCAGAAAACCCCCATTTTGTTTATTTGCGAACATTTCAGGACACCGCAAGTGTTCTTAGAAGCGTCTTCAGAACACCACCAACTTGTTTATTTGTGAACATTTCAGGACACCGCGAGTGTTCGACAACGTCTTCAGAACACCCCCATTTTGTGTATTTGCGAACATTTAAGGACACCGCGAGTGTTCTTAGAACACATTCAACTTGACAGAGAACAATACGGGCAGCGTCCTCAGGAGACCCCCATTTTGTTTATTTGTGAACATTTCAGGACATCGCGAGTGTTCTTAGAACACATTCAACTTGCCAGTCACAATCCCCCATTCATATTTGCGAACATTTCAGGAAACAGCAAGTGTTCGACAACGGCTTCAGAACCCCCCCATTTTGTTTATTTGCGAACATTTCAGGACATTGCGAGTGTTCTTAGAACACATTCAACATGACAGAGAACAATACGGACAGCGTCCTCAGAACACCCCCATTTTGTTTATTTGCGAACATTTCAGGACACCGCAAGTGTTCTTAGAAGCGTCTTCAGAACACGACCATCTTGTTTATTTGCGAACATTTCAGGACACCGCGAGTGTTCTTAGAACACATTCAACTTCACAGAGAACAATACAGACAGCGTCCTCAGGACACCCCCATTTTGTTTATTTGCGAACATTTCAGGACACCGCCAGTGTTCTTAGAACACATTCAACTTGCCAGCCACAACCCCCCATTCATATTTGCGAACATTTCAGGACACAGCGAGTGTTCGACAACGTCTTCAGAACACCCCCATTTTGTGTATTTGCAAACATTTCAGGACACCGCGAGTGTTCTTAGAACACATTCAACTTGACAGAGAACAATACGGACAGCGTCCTCAGGACACCCCCTACGAACATTCCCCGGACACCGCGAGTGTTCTTAGAAACGTCTTCAGAACACCCCCATTTTGTTTATTTGCGAACATTTCAGGACACCGCGAGTGTTCTTAGAACACATTCAACGTGACAGAGAACAATACGGACAGCGTCCTCAGAACACCCCCATTTTGTTTATTTGCAAACATTTCAGAACACCGCGAGTGTTCTTAGAAGCGTCTTCAGAACACCACAAACTTGTTTATTTGCGAACATTTCAGGACACCGCGAGTGTTCTTAGAACACATTCAACTTGACAGAGAACAATACGGACAGCATCCTCAGGACACCCCCTACGAACATTGCCCGGACACCGCAAGTGTTCTTAGAAACGTCTTCAGTACACCCTCATTTTGTTTATTTGCAAACATTTCAGGACACCGCGAGTGTTCTTAGAACACATTCAACGTGACAGAGAACAATACAGATAGCGTCCTCAGAACACCCCCATTTTGTTTATTAGCGAACATTTCAGGACACCGCGAGTGTTCTTAGAAGCGTCTTCAGAACACCACCATCTTGTTTATTTGCGAACATTTCAGGACACCGCGAGTGTTCTTAGAACACATTCAACTTGACAGAGAACAATACGGACAGCGTCCTCAGGACACCCCCATTTTGTTTATGTGCGAACATTTCAGGACACCGCGAGTGTTCTTAGAACACTTTCAACTTGCCAGCCAAAACCCCCCATTCATATTTGCGAACATTTCAGGACACAGCGAGTGTTCGACAACATCTTCAGAACACCCCCTTTTTGTGTATTTGAGAACATTTCAGGACACCGCGAGTGTTCTTAGAACACATTCAACTTGACAGAGAACAATACGGACAGCGTCCTCAGGACACCCCCTACGAACATTGCCCGGACACCGCAAGTGTTCTTAGAAACGTCTTCAGAACACCCCCATTTTGTGTATTTGCGAACATTTCAGGACACCGCGAGTGTTCTTAGAACACATTCAACTTGACAGAGAACAATACGGACAGCGTCCTCAGGACACCCCCTACGAACATTGCCCGGACACAGCAAGTGTTCTTAGAAACGTCTTCAGAACACCCTCATTTTGTTTATTTGCGAACATTTCAGGACACCGCGAGTGTTCTTAGAACACATTCAACGTGACAGAGAACAATACGGACAGCGTCCTCAGAACACCCCCATTTTGTTTATTTGCGAACATTTCAGGACACCGCAAGTGTTCTTAGAAGCGTCTTCAGAACACCACCATCTTGTTTATTTGCGAACATTTCAGGACACCGCGAGTGTTCTTAGAACACATTCAACTTGACAGAGAACAATACGGACAGCGTCCTCAGGACACCCCCATTTTGTTTATTTGCAAACATTTCAGGACATTGCGAGTGTTCTTAGAACACATTCAACTTGCCTGCCAAAACCCCCCATTCATATTTGCGAACATTTCAGGACACAGCGAGTGTTCGACAACGTCTTCAGAACACCCCCATTTTGTGTATTTGCGAACATTGCAGGACACCGCGAGTGTTCTTAGAACACATTCAACTTGACAGAGAACAATACGGACAGCGTCCTCAGGACACCCCCATTTTGTTTATTTGCGAACATTTCAGGACACCGCGAGTGTTCTTAGAACACATTCAACTTGCCAGCCACAACCCCCCATTCATATTTGTGAACATTTCAGGACACAGCGAGTGTTCGACAACGTCTTCAGAACACCCCCATTTTGTGTATTTGCGAACATTTCAGGACACCGCGAGTGTTCTTAGAACACATTCAACTTGACAGAGAACAATACGGACAGCGTCCTCAGGACACCCCCTACGAACATTGCCCGGACACAGCAAGTGTTCTTAGAAACGTCTTCAGAACACCCCCCTTTTGTTTATTTGCGAACATTTCAGGACACCGCGAGTGTACTTAGAACACATTCAACGTGACAGAGAACAATACGGACAGCGTCCTCAGAACACCCTATTTTGTTTATTTGCGAACATTTCAGGACACCGCGAGTGTTCTTAGAACACATTCAACGTGACAGAAAACAGTACGGACAGAGTCCTCAGAACACCCCCATTTTGTTTATTTGCGAACATTTCAGGACACCGCGAGTGTTCTTAGCAGCGTCTTCAGAACACCACCATCTTGTTTATTTGCGAACATTTCAGGACACCGCGAGTGTTCTTAGAACACATTCAACTTGACAGAGAACAATACGGACAGCGTCCTCAGGACACCCCCTACGAACATTCCCCGGACACCTCGAGTGTTCTTAGAAACGTCTTCAGAACACCCCCATTTTGTTTATTTGCAAACATTTCAGGACACCGCGAGTGTTCTTAGAACACATTCAACTTGCCAGCCACAACCCCCCATTCATATTTGCAAACATTTCAGGACACAGCGAGTGTTCGACAACGTCTTCAGAACACCCCCATTTTGTGTATTTGCGAACATTTCAGGACACCGCGAGTGTTCTTAGAACACATTCAACTTGACAGAGAACAATACGGACAGCGTCCTCAGGACACCCCCTACGAACATTCCCCGGACACCGCAAGTGTTCTTAGAAACGTCTTCAGAACACCCCCATTTTGTTTATTTGCAAACATTTCAGGACACCGCAAGTGTTCTTAGAACACATTCAACGTGACAGAGAACAATACGGACAGCGTCCTCAGAAAACCCCCATTTTGTTTATGTGCGAACATTTCAGGACACCGCGAGTGTTCTTAGAAGCGTTTTCAGAACACCACCAACTTGTTTATTTGTGAACATTTCAGGACACCGCGAGTGTTCGACAACATCTTCAGAACACCCCCATTGTGTGTATTTGCGAACATTTCAGGACACCGCAAGTGTTCTTAGAACACATTCAACTTGACAGAGAACAATACGGGCAGCGTCCTCAGGACACCCCCATTTTGTTTATTTGCGAACATTTCAGGACATCGCGAGTGTTCTTAGAACACATTCAACTTGCCAGTCACAACCCCCCATTCATATTTGCGAACATTTCAGGACACAGCAAGTGTTCGACAATGGCTTCAGAACACCCCCATTTGGTTTATTTGCGAACATTTCAGGACACTGCGAGTGTTCTTAGAACACATTCAACGTGACAGAGAACAATACGGACAGCGTCCTCAGAACACCCCCATTTTGTTTATTTGCGAACATTTCAGGACACCGCGAGTGTTCTTAGAAGCGTCTTCAGAACACGACCATCTTGTTTATTTGCGAACATTTCGGGACACCGCGAGTGTTCTTAGAACACATTCAACGTGACAGAGAACAATACGGACAGCGTCCTCAGAACGACCCCATTTTGTTTATTTGCAAACATTTCAGGACACCGCGAGTGTTCTTAGAAGCATCTTCAGAACACCACAAATTTGTTTATTTGCGAACATTTCAGGACACCGCGAGTGTTCTTAGAACACATTCAACTTGACAGAGAACAATACGGACAGCGTCCTCAGGACACCCCCATTCTGTTTATTTGCGAACATTTCAGGACACCGCGAGTGTTCTTAGAACACATTCAACTTGCCAGCCACAACCCCCCATTCATATTTGCGAACATTTCAGGACACAGCGAGTGTTCGACAACGTCTTCAGAACACCCCCATTTTGTGTATTTGCAAACATTTCAGGACACCGCAAGTGTTCTTAGAACACATTCAACTTAACAGAGAACAATACGGACAGCGTCCTCAGAACACCCCCTACGAACATTGCCCGGACACCGCAAGTGTTCTTAGAAACGTCTTCAGAACACCCCCATTTTGTTTATTTGCAAACATTTCAGGACACCGCAAGTGTTCTTAGAACACATTCAACGTGACAGAGAACAATACGGACAGCGTCCTCAGAAAACCCCCATTTTGTTTATGTGCGAACATTTCAGGACACCGCGAGTGTTCTTAGAAGCGTTTTCAGAACACCACCAACTTGTTTATTTGTGAACATTTCAGGACACCGCGAGTGTTCGACAACATCTTCAGAACACCCCCATTGTGTGTATTTGCGAACATTTCAGGACACCGCAAGTGTTCTTAGAACACATTCAACTTGACAGAGAACAATACGGGCAGCGTCCTCAGGACACCCCCATTTTGTTTATTTGCGAACATTTCAGGACATCGCGAGTGTTCTTAGAACACATTCAACTTGCCAGCCACAACCCCCCATTCATATTTGCGAACATTTCAGGACACAGCGAGTGTTCGACAACGTCTTCAGAACACCCCCATTTTGTGTATTTGCAAACATTTCAGGACACCGCAAGTGTTCTTAGAACACATTCAACTTAACAGAGAACAATACGGACAGCGTCCTCAGAACACCCCCTACGAACATTGCCCGGACACCGCAAGTGTTCTTAGAAACGTCTTCAGAACACCCCCATTTTGTGTATTTGCAAACATTTCAGGACACCGCAAGTGTTCTTAGAACACATTCAACTTAACAGAGAACAATACGGACAGCGTCCTCAGAACACCCCCTACGAACATTCCCCGGACACCTCGAGTGTTCTTAGAAACGTCTTCAGAACACCCCCATTTTGTTTATTTGCAAACATTTCAGGACACCGCGAGTGTTCTTAGAACACATTCAACTTGACAGAGAACAATACGGACAGCGTCCTCAGGACACCCCCATTCTGTTTATTTGCGAACATTTCAGGACACCGCGAGTGTTCTTAGAACACATTCAACTTGCCAGCCACAACCCCCCATTCATATTTGCGAACATTTCAGGACACAGCGAGTGTTCGACAACGTCTTCAGAACACCCCCATTTTGTGTATTTGCAAACATTTCAGGACACCGCAAGTGTTCTTAGAACACATTCAACTTAACAGAGAACAATACGGACAGCGTCCTCAGAACATCCCCTACGAACATTGCCCGGACACCGCAAGTGTTCTTAGAAACGTCTTCAGAACACCCCCATTTTGTGTATTTGCAAACATTTCAGGACACCGCAAGTGTTCTTAGAACACATTCAACTTAACAGAGAACAATACGGACAGCGTCCTCAGAACACCCCCTACGAACATTCCCCGGACACCTCGAGTGTTCTTAGAAACGTCTTCAGAACACCCCCATTTTGTTTATTTGCAAACATTTCAGGACACCGCGAGTGTTCTTAGAACACATTCAACTTGCCAGCCACAACCCCCCATTCATATTTGCAAACATTTCAGGACACAGCGAGTGTTCGACAACGTCTTCAGAACACCCCCATTTTGTGTATTTGCGAACATTTCAGGACACCGCGAGTGTTCTTAGAACACATTCAACTTGACAGAGAACAATACGGACAGCGTCCTCAGGACACCCCCTACGAACATTCCCCGGACACCGCAAGTGTTCTTAGAAACGTCTTCAGAACACCCCCATTTTGTTTATTTGCAAACATTTCAGGACACCGCAAGTGTTCTTAGAACACATTCAACGTGACAGAGAACAATACGGACAGCGTCCTCAGAAAACCCCCATTTTGTTTATGTGCGAACATTTCAGGACACCGCGAGTGTTCTTAGAAGCGTTTTCAGAACACCACCAACTTGTTTATTTGTGAACATTTCAGGACACCGCGAGTGTTCGACAACATCTTCAGAACACCCCCATTGTGTGTATTTGCAAACATTTCAGGACACCGCAAGTGTTCTTAGAACACATTCAACTTGACAGAGAACAATACGGGCAGCGTCCTCAGGACACCCCCATTTTGTTTATTTGCGAACATTTCAGGACATCGCGAGTGTTCTTAGAACACATTCAACTTGCCAGTCACAACCCCCCATTCATATTTGCGAACATTTCAGGACACAGCAAGTGTTCGACAATGGCTTCAGAACACCCCCATTTGGTTTATTTGCGAACATTTCAGGACACTGCGAGTGTTCTTAGAACACATTCAACGTGACAGAGAACAATACGGACAGCGTCCTCAGAACACCCCCATTTTGTTTATTTGCGAACATTTCAGGACACCGCGAGTGTTCTTAGAAGCGTCTTCAGAACACGACCATCTTGTTTATTTGCGAACATTTCGGGACACCGCGAGTGTTCTTAGAACACATTCAACGTGACAGAGAACAATACGGACAGCGTCCTCAGAACGACCCCATTTTGTTTATTTGCAAACATTTCAGGACACCGCGAGTGTTCTTAGAAGCATCTTCAGAACACCACAAATTTGTTTATTTGCGAACATTTCAGGACACCGCGAGTGTTCTTAGAACACATTCAACTTGACAGAGAACAATACGGACAGCGTCCTCAGGACACCCCCATTCTGTTTATTTGCGAACATTTCAGGACACCGCGAGTGTTCTTAGAACACATTCAACTTGCCAGCCACAACCCCCCATTCATATTTGCGAACATTTCAGGACACAGCGAGTGTTCGACAACGTCTTCAGAACACCCCCATTTTGTGTATTTGCAAACATTTCAGGACACCGCAAGTGTTCTTAGAACACATTCAACTTAACAGAGAACAATACGGACAGCGTCCTCAGAACACCCCCTACGAACATTGCCCGGACACCGCAAGTGTTCTTAGAAACGTCTTCAGTACACCCCCATTTTGTTTATTTGCGAACATTTCAGGACACCGCAAGTGTTCTTAGAACACATTCAGCTTGCCAGCCACAACCCCCCTTCATATTTGCAAACATTTCAGGACACCGCAAGTGTTCTTAGAAACGTCTTCAGAACACCCCCATTTTGTTTATTTGCAAACATTTCAGGACACCGCAAGTGTTCTTAGAACACATTCAACGTGACAGAGAACAATACGGACAGCGTCCTCAGAAAACCCCCATTTTGTTTATTTGCGAACATTTCAGGACACCGCGAGTGTTCGACAACGTCTTCAGAACACCCCCATTTTGTATATTTGCGAACATTTCAGGACACCGCGAGTGTTCTTAGAACACATTCAACTTGACAGAGAACAATACTGGCAGCGTCCTGAGGACACCCCCATTTTGTTTATTTGCGAACATTTCAGGACATCGCGAGTGTTCTTAGAACACATTCAACTTGCCAGTCACAACCCCCCATTCATATTTGAGAACATTTCACGACACAGCAAGTGTTCGACAACGGCTTCAGAACACCCCCATTTTATTTATTTGCGAACATTTCAGGACACTGCGAGTGTTCTTAGAACACATTCAACGTGACAGAGAACAATACGGACAGCGTCCTCAGAACACCCCCATTTTGTTTATTTGCGAACATTTCAGGACACTGCGAGTGTTCTTAGAAGCGTCTTCAGAACACGACCATCTTGTTTATTTGCAAACATTTCAGGACACCGCGAGTGTTCTTAGAACACATTCAACTTGACAGAGAACAATACGGACAGCGTCCTCAGGACACCCCCATTTTGTTTATTTGGGAACATTTCAGGACACCGCGAGTGTTCTTAGAACACATTCAACTTGCCAGCCACAACCCCCCATTCATATTTGCGAACATTTCAGGACACAGCGAGTGTTCGACAACGTCTTCAGAACACCCCCATTTTGTGTATTTACAAACATTTCAGGACACCGCAAGTGTTCTTAGAACACATTCAACTTGACAGAGAACAATACGGACAGCGTCCTCAGGACACCCCCTACGAACATTGCCCGGACACCGCAAGTGTTCTTAGAAACATCTTCAGTACACCCCCATTTTGTTTATTTGCAACATTTCAGGACACCGCGAGTGTTCTTAGAACACATTCAACGTGACAGAGAACAATATGGACAGCGTCCTCAGAACACCCCCATTTTGTTTATTTGCGAACATTTCAGGACACCGCGAGTGTTCTTAGAACCGTCTTCAGAACACCACCATCTTGTTTATTTGCGAACATTTCAGGACATCGCAAGTGTTCTTAGAACACATTCAACTTGACGGAGAACAATACGGACAGCGTCCTCAGGACACCCCCATTTTGTTTATTTGCGAACATTTCAGGACACCGCAAGTGTTCTTAGAACACTTTCAACGTGACAGAGAACAATACGGACAGCGTCCTCAGAACACCCCCATTTTGTTTATTTGCGAACATTTCAGGACACCGCGAGTGTTCTTAGAAGCGTCTTCAGAACACCACAAACTTGTTTATTTGCGAACATTTCAGGACACCGCGAGTGTTCTTAGAACACATTCAACTTGACAGAGAACAATACGGACAGCGTCCTCAGGACACCCCCATTTTGTTTATTTGCGAACATTTCAGGACACCGCGAGTGTTCTTAGAAAACATTCAACTTGCCAGTCACAACCCCCCATTCATATTTGCGAACATTTCAGGACACAGCGAGTGTTCGACAACGTCTTCAGAACACCCCCATTTTGTGTATTTGCAAACATTTCAGGACACCGCGAGTGTTCTTAGAACACATTCAACGTGACAGAGAACAATACAGACAGCGTCCTCAGAACACCCCCATTTTGTTTATTTGCAAACATTTCAGGACACCGCGAGTGTTCTTAGAAGCGTCTTCAGAACACCACAAACTTGTTTATTTGCGAACATTTCAGGACACCGCGAGTGTTCTTAGAACACATTCAACTTGACAGAGAACAATACGGACAGCGTCCTCAGGACACCCCCATTCTGTTTATTTGCGAACATTTCAGGACACCACGAGTGTTCTTAAAACACATTCAACTTGCCAGCCGCAACCCCCCATTCATATTTGCGAACATTTCAGGACACAGCGAGTGTTCGACAACGTCTTCAGAACACCCCCATTTTGTGTATTTGCAAACATTTCAGGACACCGCAAGTGTTCTTAGAACACATTCAACTTGACAGAGAACAATACGGACAGCGTCCTCAGGACACCCCCTACGAACATTGCCCGGACACCGCAAGTGTTCTTAGAAACATCTTCAGTACACCCCCATTTTGTTTATTTGCGAACATTTCAGGACACCGCGAGTGTTCTTAGAACACATTCAACGTGACAGAGAACAATATGGACAGCGTCCTCAGAACACCCCCATTTTGTTTATTTGCGAACATTTCAAACACAGCGAGTGTTCTTAGAAGCGTCTTCAGAACACCACCATCTTGTTTATTTGCGAACATTTCAGGACATTGCGAGTGTTCTTAGAACACATTCAACTTGACGGAGAACAATACGGACAGCGTCCTCAGGACACCCCCATTTTGTTTATTTGCGAACATTTCAGGACACCGCAAGTGTTCTTAGAACACTTTCAACGTGACAGAGAACAATACGGACAGCGTCCTCAGAACACCCCCATTTTGTTTATTTGCGAACATTTCAGGACACCGCGAGTGTTCTTAGAAGCGTCTTCAGAACACCACCATCTTGTTTATTTGCGAACATTTGAGGACACCGCGAGTGTTCTTAGAACACATTCAACTTGACAGAGAACAATACGGACAGCGTCCTCAGGACACCCCCATTGTGTTTATTTGCGAACATTTCAGGACACCGCGAGTGTTCTTAGAACACATTCAACTTGCCAGCCAAAACCCCCCATTCATATTTGCGAATATTTCAGGACACAGCGAGTGTTCGACAACGTCTTCAGAACACCCCCATTTTGTGTATTTGCAAACATTTCAGGACACCGCCAGTGTTCTTAGAACACATTCAACTTGACAGAGAACAATACGGACAGCGTCCTCAGGACACCCCCATTTTGTTTATTTGCGAACATTTCAGGACACCGCGAGTGTTCTTAGAACACATTCAACTTGCCAGCCACAACCCCCCATTCATATTTGTGAACATTTCAGGACACAGCGAGTGTTCGACAACGTCTTCAGAACACCCCCATTTTGTGTATTTGCGAACATTTCAGGACACCGCAAGTGTTCTTAGAACACATTCAACTTGACAGAGAACAATACGGACAGCGTCCTCAGAACACCCCCATTTTGTTTATTTGCGAACATTTCAGGACACCGCGAGTGTTCTTAGAAGCGTCTTCAGAACACCACCATCTTGTTTATTTGCGAACATTTCAGGACATCGCGAGTGTTCTTAGAACACATTCAACTTGACGGAGAACAATACGGACAGCGTCCTCAGGACACCCCCATTTTGTTTATTTGCGAACATTTCAGGACACCGCAAGTGTTCTTAGAACACTTTCAACGTGACAGAGAACAATACGGACAGCGTCCTCAGAACACCCCCATTTTGTTTATTTGCGAACATTTCAGGACACCGCGAGTGTTCTTAGAAGCGTCTTCAGAACACCACCATCTTGTTTATTTGCGAACATTTCAGGACACCGCGAGTGTTCTTAGAACACATTCAACTTGACAGAGAACAATACGGACAGCGTCCTCAGGACACCCCCATTGTGTTTATTTGCGAACATTTCAGGACACCGCGAGTGTTCTTAGAACACATTCAACTTGCCAGCCAAAACCCCCCATTCATATTTGCGAATATTTCAGGACACAGCGAGTGTTCGACAACGTCTTCAGAACACCCCCATTTTGTGTATTTGCAAACATTTCAGGACACCGCCAGTGTTCTTAGAACACATTCAACTTGACAGAGAACAATACGGACAGCGTCCTCAGGACACCCCCATTTTGTTTATTTGCGAACATTTCAGGACACCGCGAGTGTTCTTAGAACACATTCAACTTGCCAGCCACAACCCCCCATTCATATTTGTGAACATTTCAGGACACAGCGAGTGTTCGACAACGTCTTCAGAACACCCCCATTTTGTGTATTTGCGAACATTTCAGGACACCGCAAGTGTTCTTAGAACACATTCAACTTGACAGAGAACAATACGGACAGCGTCCTCAGGACACCCCCTACGAACGGACACAGCAAGTGTTCTTAGAAACGTCTTCAGAACACCCCCATTTTGTTTATTTGCGAACATTTCAGGACACCGCGAGTGTTCTTAGAACACATTCAACGTGACAGAGAACAATACGGACAGCGTCCTCAGAACACCCCCATTTTGTTTATTTGCGAACATTTCAGGACACCGCGAGTGTTCTTAGAACACATTCAACGTGACAGAGAACAATACGGACAGCGTCCTCAGAACACCCCCATTTTGTTTATTTGCGAACATTTCAGGACACCGCGAGTGTTCTTAGCATCGTCTTCAGAACACCACCATCTTGTTTATTTGCGAACATTTCAGGACACCGCAAGTGTTCTTAGAACACATTCAACTTGACAGAGAACAATACGGACAGCGTCCTCAGGACACCCCCATTTTGTTTATTTGCAAACATTTCAGGACACCGCAAGTGTTCTTAGAACACATTCAACTTGCCAGCCACAACCCCCCATTCATATTTGCGAACATTTCAGGACACAGCGAGTGTTCGACAACGTCTTCAGAACACCCCCATTTTGTGTATTTGTGAACATTTCAGGACACCGCGAGTGTTCTTGGAACACATTCAACTTGACAGAGAACAATACGGACAGCGTCCTCAGGACACCCCCTACGAACATTCCCCGGACACCTCGAGTGTTCTTAGAAACGTCTTCAGAACACCCCCATTTTGTTTATTTGCGAACATTTCAGGACACCGCGAGTGTTCTTAGAACACATTCAACTTGCCAGCCACAACCCCCCATTCATATTTGCAAACATTTCAGGACACAGCGAGTGTTCGACAACGTCTTCAGAACACCCCCATTTTGTGTGTTTGCGAACATTTCAGGACACCGCGAGTGTTCTTAGAACACATTCAACTTGACAGAGAACAATACGGACAGCGTCCTCAGGACACCCCCTACGAACATTCCCCCGGACACCGCAAGTGTTCTTAGAAACGTCTTCAGAACACCCCCATTTTGTTTATTTGCAAACATTTCAGGACACGGCAAGTGTTCTTAGAACACATTCAACGTGACAGAGAACAATACGGACAGCGTCCTCAGAAAACCCCCATTTTGTTTATTTGCGAACATTTCAGGACACCACAAGTGTTCTTAGAAGCGTCTTCAGAACACCACCAACTTGTTCATTTGTGAACATTTCAGGACACCGCGAGTGTTCGACAACGTCTTCAGAACACCCCCATTTTGTTTATTTGCGAACATTTCAGGACACTGCGAGTGTTCTTAGAACAAATTCAATGTGACAGAAAACAATACGGACAGCGTCCTCAGAACACCCCCATTTTGTTTATTTGCGAACATTTCAGGACACCGCGAGAGTTCTTAGAAGCGTCTTCAGAACACGACCATCTTGTTTATTTGCGAACATTTCAGGACACAGCGAGTGTTCTTAGAACACATTCAACTTGAGAGAGAACAATACGGACAGCGTCCTCAGGACACTCCCATTTTGTTTATTTGCAAACATTTCAGGACACCGCGAGTGTTCTTAGAACACATTCAACTTGCCAGCCACAACCCCCCATTCATATTTGCGAACATTTCAGGACACAGCGAGTGTTCGACAACGTCTTCAGAACACCCCCATTTTGTGTATTTGCAAACATTTCAGGACACCGCGAGTGTTCTTAGAACACATTCAACTTGACAGAGAACAATACGGACAGCGTCCTCAGGACACCCCCTACGAAAATTCCCCGGACACCGCGAGTGTTCTTAGAAACGTCTTCAGAACACCCCCATTTTGTTTATTTGCAAACATTTCAGGACACAGCGAGTGTTCTTAGAACACATTCAACGTGACAGAGAACAATACGGACAGCGTCCTCAGAAGACCCCCATTTTGTTTATTTGCAAACATTTCAGGACACCGCGAGTGTTCTTAGAAGCGTCTTCAGAACACCACAAACTTGTTTGTTTGCGAACATTTCAGGACACCGTGAGTGTTCTTAGAACACATTCATCTTGACAGAGAACAATACGGACAGCGTCCTCAGGACACCTCCATTTTGTTTATTTGCGAACATTTCAGGACACCGCGAGTGTTCTTAGAACACATTCAACTTGCCAGCCACAACCCCCCATTCATATTTGCGAACATTTCAGGACACAGCGAGTGTTCGACAACGTCTTCAGAACACCCCCATTTTGTGTATTTGCAAACATTTCAGGACACCGCAAGTGTTCTTAGAACACATTCAACTTGACAGAGAACAATACGGACAGCGTCCTTAGGACACCCCCTACGAACATTGCCCAGACACCGCAAGTGTTCTTAGAAACGTCTTCAGTACACCCCCATTTTGTTTATTTGCGAACATTTCAGGACACCGCGAGTGTTCTTAGAACACATTCAATGTGACAGAGAACAATACAACAGCGTCCTCAGAACACCCCCATTTTGTTTATTTGCGAACATTTCAGGCCACCGCGAGTGTTCTTAGAAGCGTCTTCAGAACACCACCATCTTGTTTATTTCCGAACATTTCAGGACACCGCGAGTGTTCTTAGAACACATTCAACTTGACAGAGAACAATACGGACAGCGTCCTCAGGACACCCCATTTTGTTTATTTGCGAACATTTCAGGACACCGCGAGTGTTCTTAGAACACATTCAACTTGCCAGCCAAAACCCCCAATTCATATTTGCGAACATTTCAGGACACAGCAAGTGTTCTTAGAAACGTCTTCAGAACACCCCCATTTTGTTTATTTGCAAACATTTCAGGACACCGCGAGTGTTCTTAGAACACATTTAACGTTACAGAGAACAATACGGACAGCGTCCTCAGAACACCCCCATTTTGTTTATTTGCGAATATTTCAGGACACTGCGAGTGTTCTTAGAAACGTCTTCAGAACACCCCCATTTTGTGTATTTGCAAACATTTCAGGACACCGCAAGTGTTCTTAGAACACATTCAACTTGACAGAGAACAATACGGACAGCGTCCTCAGAACACCCCCTACGAACATTCCCCGGACACCGCAAGTGTTCTTAGAAACGTCTTCAGAACACCCCCATTTTGTTTATTTGCAAACATTTCAGGACACCGCAAGTGTTCTTAGAACACATTCAACGTGACAGAGAACAATACGGACAGCGTCCTCAGAAAACCCCCATTTTGTTTATTTGCGAACATTTCAGGACACCGCGAGTGTTCGACAACGTCTTCAGAACACCCCCATTTTGTGTATTTGCGAACATTTCAGGACACCGCGAGTGTTCTTAGAACACATTCAACTTGACAGAGAACAATACGGGCAGCGTCCTGAGGACACCCCCATTTTGTTTATTTGCGAACATTTCAGGACATCGCGAGTGTTCTTAGAACACATTCAACTTGCCAGTCACAACCCCCCATTCATATTTGAGAACATTTCACGACACAGCAAGTGTTCGACAACGGCTTCAGAACACCCCCATTTTGTTTATTTGCGAACATTTCAGGACACTGCGAGTGTTCTTAGAACACATTCAACGTGACAGAGAACAATACGGACAGCGTCCTCAGAACACCCCCATTTTGTTTATTTGCGAACATTTCAGGACACCGCGAGTGTTCTTAGAAGCGTCTTCAGAACACGACCATCTTGTTTATTTGCAAACATTTCAGGACACCGCGAGTGTTCTTAGAACACATTCAACTTGACAGAGAACAATACGGACAGCGTCCTCAGGACACCCCCATTTTGTTTATTTGCGAACATTTCAGGACACCGCGAGTGTTCTTAGAACACATTCAACTTGCCAGCCACAACCCCCCATTCATATTTGCGAACATTTCAGGACACAGCGAGTGTTCGACAACGTCTTCAGAACACCCCCATTTTGTGTATTTGCAAACATTTCAGGACACCGCGAGTGTTCTTAGAACACATTCAACGTGACAGAGAACAATACAGACAGCGTCCTCAGAACACCCCCATTTTGTTTATTTGCAAACATTTCAGGACACCGCGAGTGTTCTTCGAAGCGTCTTCAGAACACCACAAACTTGTTTATTTGCGAACATTTCAGGACACCGCAAGTGTTCTTAGAACACATTCAACTTGACAGAGAACAATACGGACAGCGTCCTCAGGACACCCCCATTCTGTTTATTTGCGAACATTTCAGGACACCGCGAGTGTTCTTAAAACACATTCAACTTGCCAGCCACAACCCCCCATTCATATTTGCGAACATTTCAGGACACAGCGAGTGTTCGACAACGTCTTCAGAACACCCCCATTTTGTGTATTTGCGAACATTTCAGGACACTGCGAGTGTTCTTAGAACACATTCAACGTGACAGAGAACAATACGGACAGCGTCCTCAGAACACCCCCATTTTGTTTATTTGCGAACATTTCAGGACACCGCGAGTGTTCTTAGAAGCGTCTTCAGAACACGACCATCTTGTTTATTTGCAAACATTTCAGGACACCGCGAGTGTTCTTAGAACACATTCAACTTGACAGAGAACAATACGGACAGCGTCCTCAGGACACCCCCATTTTGTTTATTTGCGAACATTTCAGGACACCGCGAGTGTTCTTAGAACACATTCAACGTGACAGAGAACAATACGGACAGCGTCCTCAGAAAACCCCCATTTTGTTTATTTGCGAACATTTCAGGACACCGCGAGTGTTCGACAACGTCTTCAGAACACCCCCATTTTGTGTATTTGCGAACATTTCAGGACACCGCGAGTGTTCTTAGAACACATTCAACTTGACAGAGAACAATACGGGCAGCGTCCTGAGGACACCCCCATTTTGTTTATTTGCGAACATTTCAGGACATCGCGAGTGTTCTTAGAACACATTCAACTTGCCAGTCACAACCCCCCATTCATATTTGAGAACATTTCACGACACAGCAAGTGTTCGACAACGGCTTCAGAACACCCCCATTTTGTTTATTTGCGAACATTTCAGGACACTGCGAGTGTTCTTAGAACACATTCAACGTGACAGAGAACAATACGGACAGCGTCCTCAGAACACCCCCATTTTGTTTATTTGCGAACATTTCAGGACACCGCGAGTGTTCTTAGAAGCGTCTTCAGAACACGACCATCTTGTTTATTTGCAAACATTTCAGGACACCGCGAGTGTTCTTAGAACACATTCAACTTGACAGAGAACAATACGGACAGCGTCCTCAGGACACCCCCATTTTGTTTATTTGCGAACATTTCAGGACACCGCGAGTGTTCTTAGAACACATTCAACTTGCCAGCCACAACCCCCCATTCATATTTGCGAACATTTCAGGACACAGCGAGTGTTCGACAACGTCTTCAGAACACCCCCATTTTGTGTATTTGCAAACATTTCAGGACACCGCGAGTGTTCTTAGAACACATTCAACGTGACAGAGAACAATACAGACAGCGTCCTCAGAACACCCCCATTTTGTTTATTTGCAAACATTTCAGGACACCGCGAGTGTTCTTCGAAGCGTCTTCAGAACACCACAAACTTGTTTATTTGCGAACATTTCAGGACACCGCAAGTGTTCTTAGAACACATTCAACTTGACAGAGAACAATACGGACAGCGTCCTCAGGACACCCCCATTCTGTTTATTTGCGAACATTTCAGGACACCGCGAGTGTTCTTAAAACACATTCAACTTGCCAGCCACAACCCCCCATTCATATTTGCGAACATTTCAGGACACAGCGAGTGTTCGACAACGTCTTCAGAACACCCCCATTTTGTGTATTTGCAAACATTTCAGGACACCGCAAGTGTTCTTAGAACACATTCAACTTGACAGAGAACAATACGGACAGCGTCCTCAGGACACCCCCTACGAACATTGCCCGGACACCGCAAGTGTTCTTAGAAACATCTTCAGTACACCCCCATTTTGTTTATTTGCGAACATTTCAGGACACCGCGAGTGTTCTTAGAACACATTCAACGTGACAGAGAACAATATGGACAGCGTCCTCAGAACACCCCCATTTTGTTTATTTGCGAACATTTCAGGACACCGCGAGTGTTCTTAGAAGCGTCTTCAGAACACCACCATCTTGTTTATTTGCGAACATTTCAGGACATCGCGAGTGTTCTTAGAACACATTCAACTTGACGGAGAACAATACGGACAGCGTCCTCAGGACACCCCCATTTTGTTTATTTGCGAACATTTCAGGACACCGCAAGTGTTCTTAGAACACTTTCAACGTGACAGAGAACAATACGGACAGCGTCCTCAGAACACCCCCATTTTGTTTATTTGCGAACATTTCAGGACACCGCGAGTGTTCTTAGAAGCGTCTTCAGAACACCACCATCTTGTTTATTTGCGAACATTTCAGGACACCGCGAGTGTTCTTAGAACACATTCAACTTGACAGAGAACAATACGGACAGCGTCCTCAGGACACCCCCATTGTGTTTATTTGCGAACATTTCAGGACACCGCGAGTGTTCTTAGAACACATTCAACTTGCCAGCAACAACCCCCCATTCATATTTGTGAACATTTCAGGACACAGCGAGTGTTCGACAACGTCTTCAGAACACCCCCATTTTGTGTATTTGCGAACATTTCAGGACACCGCAAGTGTTCTTAGAACACATTCAACTTGACAGAGAACAATACGGACAGCGTCCTCAGGACACCCCCTACGAACGGACACAGCAAGTGTTCTTAGAAACGTCTTCAGAACACCCCCATTTTGTTTATTTGCGAACATTTCAGGACACCGCGAGTGTTCTTAGAACACATTCAACGTGACAGAGAACAATACGGACAGCGCCCTCAGAACACCCCCATTTTGTTTATTTGTGAACATTTCAGGACACCGCGAGTGTTCTTAGAACACATTCAACGTGACAGAGAACAATACGGACAGCGTCCTCAGAACACCCCCATTTTGTTTATTTGCGAACATTTCAGGACACCGCGAGTGTTCTTAGCATCATCTTCAGAACACCACCATCTTGTTTATTTGCGAACATTTCAGGACACCGCAAGTGTTCTTAGAACACATTCAACTTGACAGAGAACAATACGGACAGCGTCCTCAGGACACCCCCATTTTGTTTATTTGCAAACATTTCAGGACACCGCAAGTGTTCTTAGAACACATTCAACTTGCCAGCCACAACCCCCCATTCATATTTGCGAACATTTCAGGACACAGCGAGTGTTCGACAACGTCTTCAGAACACCCCCATTTTGTGTATTTGTGAACATTTCAGGACACCGCGAGTGTTCTTAGAACACATTCAACTTGACAGAGAACAATACGGACAGCGTCCTCAGGACACCCCCTACGAACATTCCCCGGACACCTCGAGTGTTCTTAGAAACGTCTTCAGAACACCCCCATTTTGTTTATTTGTGAACATTTCAGGACACCGCGAGTGTTCTTAGAACACATTCAACTTGCCAGCAACAACTCCCTATTCATATTTGCAAACATTTCAGGACACAGCGAGTGTTCGACAACGTCTTCAGAATACCCCCATTTTGTGTATTTGCAAACATTTCAGGACACCGCGAGTGTTCTTAGAACACATTCAACTTGCCAGCCACAACCCCCTATTCATATTTGCAAACATTTCAGGACACAGCGAGTGTTCGACAACATCTTCAGAACACCCCCATTTTGTTTATTTGCAAACATTTCAGGACACCGCAAGTGTTCTTAGAACACATTCAACGTGACAGAGAACAATACGGACAGCGTCCTCAGAAAACCCCCATTTTGTTTATTTGCGCACATTTCAGGACACCGCAAGTGTTCTTAGAAGCGTCTTCAGAACACCACCAACTTGTTTATTTGTGAACATTTCAGGACACCGCGAGTGTTCGACAACGTCTTCAGAACACCCCCATTTTGTGTATTTGCGAACATTTCAGGACACCGCGAGTGTTCTTAGAACACATTCAACTTGACAGAGAACAATACGGGCAGCGTCCTCAGGAGACCCCCATTTTGTTTATTTGTGAACATTTCAGGACATCGCGAGTTTTCTTAGAACACATTCAACTTGCCAGTCACAATCCCCCATTCATATTTGCGAACATTTCAGGAAACAGCAAGTGTTCGACAACGGCTTCAGAACCCCCCCATTTTGTTTATTTGCGAACATTTCAGGACACTGCGAGTGTTCTTAGAACACATTCAACATGACAGAGAACAATACGGACAGCGTCCTCAGAACACCCCCATTTTGTTTATTTGCGAACTTTTCAGGACACCGCGACTGTTCTTAGAAGCGTCTTCAGAACACGACCATCTTGTTTATTTGCGAACATTTCAGGACACCGCGAGTGTTCTTAGAACACATTCAACTTCACAGAGAACAATACAGACAGCGTCCTCAGGACACCCCCATTTTGTTTATTTGCGAACATTTCAGGACACCGCCAGTGTTCTTAGAACACATTCAACTTGCCAGCCACAACCCCCCATTCATATTTGCGAACATTTCAGGACACAGCGAGTGTTCGACAACGTCTTCAGAACACCCCCATTTTGTGTATTTGCAAACATTTCAGGACACCGCGAGTGTTCTTAGAACACATTCAACTTGACAGAGAACAATACGGACAGCGTCCTCAGGACACCCCCTACGAACATTCCCCGGACACCGCGAGTGTTCTTAGAAACGTCTTCAGAACACCCCCATTTTGTTTATTTGCGAACATTTCAGGACACTGCGAGTGTTCTTAGAACACATTCAACGTGACAGAGAACAATACGGACAGCGTCCTCAGAACACCCCCATTTTGTTTATTTGCAAACATTTCAGAACACCGCGAGTGTTCTTAGAAGCGTCTTCAGAACACCACAAACTTGTTTATTTGCGAACATTTCAGGACACCGCGAGTGTTCTTAGAACACATTAAACTTGACAGAGAACAATACGGACAGCATCCTCAGGACACCCCCTACGAACATTGCCAGGACACCGCAAGTGTTCTTAGAAACGTCTTCAGTACACCCTCATTTTGTTTATTTGCAAACATTTCAGGACACCGCGAGTGTTCTTAGAACACATTCAACGTGACAGAGAACAATACAGATAGCGTCCTCAGAACACCCCCATTTTGTTTATTAGCGAACATTTCAGGACACCGCGAGTGTTCTTAGAAGCGTCTTCAGAACACCACCATCTTGTTTATTTGCGAACATTTCAGGACACCGCGAGTGTTCTTAGAACACATTCAACTTGACAGAGAACAATACGGACAGCGTCCTCAGGACACCCCATTTTGTTTATGTGCGAACATTTCAGGACACCGCGAGTGTTCTTAGAACACTTTCAACTTGCCAGCCAAAACCCCCCATTCATATTTGCGAACATTTCAGGACACAGCGAGTGTTCGACAACATCTTCAGAACACCCCCTTTTTGTGTATTTGAGAACATTTCAGGACACCGCGAGTGTTCTTAGAACACATTCAACTTGACAGAGAACAATACGGACAGCGTCCTCAGGACACCCCCTACGAACATTGCCCGGACACCGCAAGTGTTCTTAGAAACGTCTTCAGAACACCCCCATTTTGTGTATTTGCGAACATTTCAGGACACCGCGAGTGTTCTTAGAACACATTCAACTTGACAGAGAACAATACGGACAGCGTCCTCAGGACACCCCCTACGAACATTGCCCGGACACAACAAGTGTTCTTAGAAACGTCTTCAGAACACCCTCATTTTGTTTATTTGCGAACATTTCAGGACACCGCGAGTGTTCTTAGAACACATTCAACGTGACAGAGAACAATACGGACAGCGTCCTCAGAACACCCCCATTTTGTTTATTTGCGAACATTTCAGGACACCGCGAGTGTTCTTAGAAGCGTCTTCAGAACACCACCATCTTGTTTATTTGCGAACATTTCAGGACACCGCGAGTGTTCTTAGAACACATTCAACTTGACAGAGAACAATACGGACAGCGTCCTCAGGACACCCCCATTTTGTTTATTTGCAAACATTTCAGGACATTGCGAGTGTTCTTAGAACACATTCAACTTGCCTGCCAAAACCCCCCATTCATATTTGCGAACATTTCAGGACACAGCGAGTGTTCGACAACGTCTTCAGAACACCCCCATTTTGTGTATTTGCGAACATTGCAGGACACCGCGAGTGTTCTTAGAACACATTCAACTTGACAGAGAACAATACGGACAGCGTCCTCAGGACACCCCCATTTTGTTTATTTGCGAACATTTCAGGACACCGCGAGTGTTCTTAGAACACATTCAACTTGCCAGCCACAACCCCCCATTCATATTTGTGAACATTTCAGGACACAGCGAGTGTTCGACAACGTCTTCAGAACACCCCCATTTTGTGTATTTGCGAACATTTCAGGACACCGCGAGTGTTCTTAGAACACATTCAACTTGACAGAGAACAATACGGACAGCGTCCTCAGGACACCCCCTACGAACATTGCCCGGACACAGCAAGTGTTCTTAGAAACGTCTTCAGAACACCCCCCTTTTGTTTATTTGCGAACATTTCAGGACACCGCGAGTGTACTTAGAACACATTCAACGTGACAGAGAACAATACGGACAGCGTCCTCAGAACACCCTATTTTGTTTATTTGCGAACATTTCAGGACACCGCGAGTGTTCTTAGAACACATTCAACGTGACAGAAAACAGTACGGACAGAGTCCTCAGAACACCCCCATTTTGTTTATTTGCGAACATTTCAGGACACCGCGAGTGTTCTTAGCAGCGTCTTCAGAACACCACCATCTTGTTTATTTGCGAACATTTCAGGACACCGCGAGTGTTCTTAGAACACATTCAACTTGCCAGCCACAACCCCCTATTCATATTTGCAAACATTTCAGGACACAGCGAGTGTTCGACAACATCTTCAGAACACCCCCATTTTGTTTATTTGCAAACATTTCAGGACACCGCAAGTGTTCTTAGAACACATTCAACGTGACAGAGAACAATACGGACAGCGTCCTCAGAAAACCCCCATTTTGTTTATTTGCGCACATTTCAGGACACCGCAAGTGTTCTTAGAAGCGTCTTCAGAACACCACCAACTTGTTTATTTGTGAACATTTCAGGACACCGCGAGTGTTCGACAACGTCTTCAGAACACCCCCATTTTGTGTATTTGCGAACATTTCAGGACACCGCGAGTGTTCTTAGAACACATTCAACTTGACAGAGAACAATACGGGCAGCGTCCTCAGGAGACCCCCATTTTGTTTATTTGTGAACATTTCAGGACATCGCGAGTGTTCTTAGAACACATTCAACTTGCCAGTCACAATCCCCCATTCATATTTGCGAACATTTCAGGAAACAGCAAGTGTTCGACAACGGCTTCAGAACCCCCCCATTTTGTTTATTTGCGAACATTTCAGGACACTGCGAGTGTTCTTAGAACACATTCAACATGACAGAGAACAATACGGACAGCGTCCTCAGAACACCCCCATTTTGTTTATTTGCGAACATTTCAGGACACCGCGACTGTTCTTAGAAGCGTCTTCAGAACACGACCATCTTGTTTATTTGCGAACATTTCAGGACACCGCGAGTGTTCTTAGAACACATTCAACTTCACAGAGAACAATACAGACAGCGTCCTCAGGACACCCCCATTTTGTTTATTTGCGAACATTTCAGGACACCGCCAGTGTTCTTAGAACACATTCAACTTGCCAGCCACAACCCCCCATTCATATTTGCGAACATTTCAGGACACAGCGAGTGTTCGACAACGTCTTCAGAACACCCCCATTTTGTGTATTTGCAAACATTTCAGGACACCGCGAGTGTTCTTAGAACACATTCAACTTGACAGAGAACAATACGGACAGCGTCCTCAGGACACCCCCTACGAACATTCCCCGGACACCGCGAGTGTTCTTAGAAACGTCTTCAGAACACCCCCATTTTGTTTATTTGCGAACATTTCAGGACACCGCGAGTGTTCTTAGAACACATTCAACGTGACAGAGAACAATACGGACAGCGTCCTCAGAACACCCCCATTTTGTTTATTTGCAAACATTTCAGAACACCGCGAGTGTTCTTAGAAGCGTCTTCAGAACACCACAAACTTGTTTATTTGCGAACATTTCAGGACACCGCGAGTGTTCTTAGAACACATTCAACTTGACAGAGAACAATACGGACAGCATCCTCAGGACACCCCCTACGAACATTGCCAGGACACCGCAAGTGTTCTTAGAAACGTCTTCAGTACACCCTCATTTTGTTTATTTGCAAACATTTCAGGACACCGCGAGTGTTCTTAGAACACATTCAACGTGACAGAGAACAATACAGATAGCGTCCTCAGAACACCCCCATTTTGTTTATTAGCGAACATTTCAGGACACCGCAAGTGTTCTTAGAAGCGTCTTCAGAACACCACCATCTTGTTTATTTGCGAACATTTCAGGACACCGCGAGTGTTCTTAGAACACATTCAACTTGACAGAGAACAATACGGACAGCGTCCTCAGGACACCCCCATTTTGTTTATGTGCGAACATTTCAGGACACCGCGAGTGTTCTTAGAACACTTTCAACTTGCCAGCCAAAACCCCCCATTCATATTTGCGAACATTTCAGGACACATCGAGTGTTCGACAACATCTTCAGAACACCCCCTTTTTGTGTATTTGAGAACATTTCAGGACACCGCGAGTGTTCTTAGAACACATTCAACTTGACAGAGAACAATACGGACAGCGTCCTCAGGACACCCCCTACGAACATTGCCCGGACACCGCAAGTGTTCTTAGAAACGTCTTCAGAACACCCCCATTTTGTGTATTTGCGAACATTTCAGGACACCGCGAGTGTTCTTAGAACACATTCAACTTGACAGAGAACAATACGGACAGCGTCCTCAGGACACCCCCTACGAACATTGCCCGGACACAGCAAGTGTTCTTAGAAACGTCTTCAGAACACCCTCATTTTGTTTATTTGCGAACATTTCAGGACACCGCGAGTGTTCTTAGAACACATTCAACGTGACAGAGAACAATACGGACAGCGTCCTCAGAACACCCCCATTTTGTTTATTTGCGAACATTTCAGGACACCGCGAGTGTTCTTAGAAGCGTCTTCAGAACACCACCATCTTGTTTATTTGCGAACATTTCAGGACACCGCGAGTGTTCTTAGAACACATTCAACTTGACAGAGAACAATACGGACAGCGTCCTCAGGACACCCCCATTTTGTTTATTTGCAAACATTTCAGGACATTGCGAGTGTTCTTAGAACACATTCAACTTGCCTGCCAAAACCCCCCATTCATATTTGCGAACATTTCAGGACACAGCGAGTGTTCGACAACGTCTTCAGAACACCCCCATTTTGTGTATTTGCGAACATTGCAGGACACCGCGAGTGTTCTTAGAACACATTCAACTTGACAGAGAACAATACGGACAGCGTCCTCAGGACACCCCCATTTTGTTTATTTGCGAACATTTCAGGACACCGCGAGTGTTCTTAGAACACATTCAACTTGCCAGCCACAACCCCCCATTCATATTTGTGAACATTTCAGGACACAGCGAGTGTTCGACAACGTCTTCAGAACACCCCCATTTTGTGTATTTGCGAACATTTCAGGACACCGCGAGTGTTCTTAGAACACATTCAACTTGACAGAGAACAATACGGACAGCGTCCTCAGGACACCCCCTACGAACATTGCCCGGACACAGCAAGTGTTCTTAGAAACGTCTTCAGAACACCCCCCTTTTGTTTATTTGCGAACATTTCAGGACACCGCGAGTGTACTTAGAACACATTCAACGTGACAGAGAACAATACGGACAGCGTCCTCAGAACACCCTATTTTGTTTATTTGCGAACATTTCAGGACACCGCGAGTGTTCTTAGAACACATTCAACGTGACAGAAAACAGTACGGACAGAGTCCTCAGAACACCCCCATTTTGTTTATTTGCGAACATTTCAGGACACCGCGAGTGTTCTTAGCAGCGTCTTCAGAACACCACCATCTTGTTTATTTGCGAACATTTCAGGACACCGCGAGTGTTCTTAGAACACATTCAACTTGACAGAGAACAATACGGACAGCGTCCTCAGGACACCCCCTACGAACATTCCCCGGACACCTCGAGTGTTCTTAGAAACGTCTTCAGAACACCCCCATTTTGTTTATTTGCAAACATTTCAGGACACCGCGAGTGTTCTTAGAACACATTGAACTTGCCAGCCACAACCCCCCATTCATATTTGCAAACATTTCAGGACACAGCGAGTGTTCGACAACGTCTTCAGAACACCCCCATTTTGTGTATTTGCGAACATTTCAGGACACCGCGAGTGTTCTTAGAACACATTCAACTTGACAGAGAACAATACGGACAGCGTCCTCAGGACACCCCCTACGAACATTCCCCGGACACCGCAAGTGTTCTTAGAAACGTCTTCAGAACACCCCCATTTTGTTTATTTGCAAACATTTCAGGACACCGCAAGTGTTCTTAGAACACATTCAACGTGACAGAGAACAATACGGACAGCGTCCTCAGAAAACCCCCATTTTGTTTATGTGCGAACATTTCAGGACACCGCGAGTGTTCTTAGAAGCGTTTTCAGAACACCACCAACTTGTTTATTTGTGAACATTTCAGGACACCGCGAGTGTTCGACAACATCTTCAGAACACCCCCATTGTGTGTATTTGCGAACATTTCAGGACACCGCAAGTGTTCTTAGAACACATTCAACTTGACAGAGAACAATACGGGCAGCGTCCTCAGGACACCCCCATTTTGTTTATTTGCGAACATTTCAGGACATCGCGAGTGTTCTTAGAACACATTCAACTTGCCAGTCACAACCCCCCATTCATATTTGCGAACATTTCAGGACACAGCAAGTGTTCGACAATGGCTTCAGAACACCCCCATTTTGTTTATTTGCGAACATTTCAGGACACTGCGAGTGTTCTTAGAACACATTCAACGTGACACAGAACAATACGGACAGCGTCCTCAGAACACCCCCATTTTGTTTATTTGCGAACATTTCAGGACACCGCGAGTGTTCTTAGAAGCGTCTTCAGAACACGACCATCTTGTTTATTTGCGAACATTTCGGGACACCGCGAGTGTTCTTAGAACACATTCAACTTGACAGAGAACAATACGGACAGCGTCCTCAAGACACCCCCTACGAACATTCCCCGGACACCGCGAGTGTTCTTAGAAACGTCTTCAGAACACCCCCATTTTGTTTATTCGCGAACATTTCAGGACACCGCGAGTGTTCTTAGAACACATTCAACGTGACAGAGAACAATACGGACAGCGTCCTCAGAACGACCCCATTTTGTTTATTTGCAAACATTTCAGGACACCGCGAGTGTTCTTAGAAGCATCTTCAGAACACCACAAATTTGTTTATTTGCGAACATTTCAGGACACCGCGAGTGTTCTTAGAACACATTCAACTTGACAGAGAACAATACGGACAGCGTCCTCAGGACACCCCCATTCTGTTTATTTGTGAACATTTCAGGACACCGCGAGTGTTCTTAGAACACATTCAACTTGCCAGCCACAACCCCCCATTCATATTTGCGAACATTTCAGGACACAGCGAGTGTTCGACAACGTCTTCAGAACACCCCCATTTTGTGTATTTGCAAACATTTCAGGACACCGCAAGTGTTCTTAGAACACATTCAACTTAACAGAGAACAATACGGACAGCGTCCTCAGAACACCCCCTACGAACATTGCCCGGACACCGCAAGTGTTCTTAGAAACGTCTTCAGTACACCCCCATTTTGTTTATTTGCGAACATTTCAGGACACCGCAAGTGTTCTTAGAACACATTCAGCTTGCCAGCCACAACCCCCCTTCATATTTGCAAACATTTCAGGACACCGCAAGTGTTCTTAGAAACGTCTTCAGAAAACCCCCATTTTGTTTATTTGCAAACATTTCAGGACACCGCGAGTGTTCTTAGAACACATTCAACTTTACAGAGAACAATACGGACAGCGTCCTCAGGACACCCCCTACGAACATTCCCCCGGACACCGCAAGTGTTCTTAGAAACGTCTTCAGAACACCCCCATTTTGTTTATTTGCAAACATTTCAGGACACGGCAAGTGTTCTTAGAACACATTCAACGTGACAGAGAACAATACGGACAGCGTCCTCAGAAAACCCCCATTTTGTTTATTTGCGAACATTTCAGGACACCACAAGTGTTCTTAGAAGCGTCTTCAGAACACCACCAACTTGTTCATTTGTGAACATTTCAGGACACCGCGAGTGTTCGACAACGTCTTCAGAACACCCCCATTTTGTTTATTTGCGAACATTTCAGGACACTGCGAGTGTTCTTAGAACAAATTCAATGTGACAGAAAACAATACGGACAGCGTCCTCAGAACACCCCCATTTTGTTTATTTGCGAACATTTCAGGACACCGCGAGAGTTCTTAGAAGCGTCTTCAGAACACGACCATCTTGTTTATTTGCGAACATTTCAGGACACAGCGAGTGTTCTTAGAACACATTCAACTTGAGAGAGAACAATACGGACAGCGTCCTCAGGACACTCCCATTTTGTTTATTTGCAAACATTTCAGGACACCGCGAGTGTTCTTAGAACACATTCAACTTGCCAGCCACAACCCCCCATTCATATTTGCGAACATTTCAGGACACAGCGAGTGTTCGACAACGTCTTCAGAACACCCCCATTTTGTGTATTTGCAAACATTTCAGGACACCGCGAGTGTTCTTAGAACACATTCAACTTGACAGAGAACAATACGGACAGCGTCCTCAGGACACCCCCTACGAAAATTCCCCGGACACCGCGAGTGTTCTTAGAAACGTCTTCAGAACACCCCCATTTTGTTTATTTGCGAACATTTCAGGACACAGCGAGTGTTCTTAGAACACATTCAACGTGACAGAGAACAATACGGACAGCGTCCTCAGAAGACCCCCATTTTGTTTATTTGCAAACATTTCAGGACACCGCGAGTGTTCTTAGAAGCGTCTTCAGAACACCACAAACTTGTTTGTTTGCGAACATTTCAGGACACCGTGAGTGTTCTTAGAACACATTCATCTTGACAGAGAACAATACGGACAGCGTCCTCAGGACACCTCCATTTTGTTTATTTGCGAACATTTCAGGACACCGCGAGTGTTCTTAGAACACATTCAACTTGCCAGCCACAACCCCCCATTCATATTTGCGAACATTTCAGGACACAGCGAGTGTTCGACAACGTCTTCAGAACACCCCCATTTTGTGTATTTGCAAACATTTCAGGAAACCGCAAGTGTTCTTAGAACACATTCAACTTGACAGAGAACAATACGGACAGCGTCCTTAGGACACCCCCTACGAACATTGCCCAGACACCGCAAGTGTTCTTAGAAACGTCTTCAGTACACCCCCATTTTGTTTATTTGCGAACATTTCAGGACACCGCGAGTGTTCTTAGAACACATTCAATGTGACAGAGAACAATACAACAGCGTCCTCAGAACACCCCCATTTTGTTTATTTGCGAACATTTCAGGCCACCGCGAGTGTTCTTAGAAGCGTCTTCAGAACACCACCATCTTGTTTATTTCCGAACATTTCAGGACACCGCGAGTGTTCTTAGAACACATTCAACTTGACAGAGAACAATACGGACAGCGTCCTCAGGACACCCCATTTTGTTTATTTGCGAACATTTCAGGACACCGCGAGTGTTCTTAGAACACATTCAACTTGCCAGCCAAAACCCCCAATTCATATTTGCGAACATTTCAGGACACAGCAAGTGTTCTTAGAAACGTCTTCAGAACACCCCCATTTTGTTTATTTGCAAACATTTCAGGACACCGCGAGTGTTCTTAGAACACATTTAACGTGACAGAGAACAATACGGACAGCGTCCTCAGAACACCCCCATTTTGTTTATTTGCGAATATTTCAGGACACTGCGAGTGTTCTTAGAAACGTCTTCAGAACACCCCCATTTTGTGTATTTGCAAACATTTCAGGACACCGCAAGTGTTCTTAGAACACATTCAACTTGACAGAGAACAATACGGACAGCGTCCTCAGAACACCCCCTACGAACATTGCCCTGACACCGCAAGTGTTCTTAGAAACGTCTTCAGTACACCAACATTTTGTTTATTTGCGAACATTTCAGGACACCGCGAGTGTTCTTAGAACACATTCAGCTTGCCAGCCACAACCCCCGTTCATATTTGCAAACATTTCAGGACACAGCGATTGTTCGACAACGTCTTCAGAACACCCCCATTTTGTGTATTTGCGAACATTTCAGGACACCGCGAGTGTTCTTAGAACACATTCAACTTGACAGAGAACAATACGGACAGCGTCCTCAGGACACCCCCTACGAACATTCCCCGGACACCGCAAGTGTTCTTAGAAACGTCTTCAGAACACCCCCATTTTGTTTATTTGCAAACATTTCAGGACACCGCAAGTGTTCTTAGAACACATTCAACGTGACAGAGAACAATACGGACAGCGTCCTCAGAAAACCCCCATTTTGTTTATTTGCGAACATTTCAGGACACCGCGAGTGTTCGACAACGTCTTCAGAACACCCCCATTTTGTGTATTTGCGAACATTTCAGGACACCGCGAGTGTTCTTAGAACACATTCAACTTGACAGAGAACAATACGGGCAGCGTCCTGAGGACACCCCCATTTTGTTTATTTGCGAACATTTCAGGACATCGCGAGTGTTCTTAGAACACATTCAACTTGCCAGTCACAACCCCCCATTCATATTTGAGAACATTTCACGACACAGCAAGTGTTCGACAACGGCTTCAGAACACCCCCATTTTGTTTATTTGCGAACATTTCAGGACACTGCGAGTGTTCTTAGAACACATTCAACGTGACAGAGAACAATACGGACAGCGTCCTCAGAACACCCCCATTTTGTTTATTTGCGAACATTTCAGGACACCGCGAGTGTTCTTAGAAGCGTCTTCAGAACACGACCATCTTGTTTATTTGCAAACATTTCAGGACACCGCGAGTGTTCTTAGAACACATTCAACTTGACAGAGAACAATACGGACAGCGTCCTCAGGACACCCCCATTTTGTTTATTTGCGAACATTTCAGGACACCGCGAGTGTTCTTAGAACACATTCAACTTGCCAGCCACAACCCCCCATTCATATTTGCGAACATTTCAGGACACAGCGAGTGTTCGACAACGTCTTCAGAACACCCCCATTTTGTGTATTTGCAAACATTTCAGGACACCGCGAGTGTTCTTAGAACACATTCAACGTGACAGAGAACAATACAGACAGCGTCCTCAGAACACCCCCATTTTGTTTATTTGCAAACATTTCAGGACACCGCGAGTGTTCTTCGAAGCGTCTTCAGAACACCACAAACTTGTTTATTTGCGAACATTTCAGGACACCGCAAGTGTTCTTAGAACACATTCAACTTGACAGAGAACAATACGGACAGCGTCCTCAGGACACCCCCATTCTGTTTATTTGCGAACATTTCAGGACACCGCGAGTGTTCTTAAAACACATTCAACTTGCCAGCCACAACCCCCCATTCATATTTGCGAACATTTCAGGACACAGCGAGTGTTCGACAACGTCTTCAGAACACCCCCATTTTGTGTATTTGCGAACATTTCAGGACACTGCGAGTGTTCTTAGAACACATTCAACGTGACAGAGAACAATACGGACAGCGTCCTCAGAACACCCCCATTTTGTTTATTTGCGAACATTTCAGGACACCGCGAGTGTTCTTAGAAGCGTCTTCAGAACACGACCATCTTGTTTATTTGCAAACATTTCAGGACACCGCGAGTGTTCTTAGAACACATTCAACTTGACAGAGAACAATACGGACAGCGTCCTCAGGACACCCCCATTTTGTTTATTTGCGAACATTTCAGGACACCGCGAGTGTTCTTAGAACACATTCAACGTGACAGAGAACAATACGGACAGCGTCCTCAGAAAACCCCCATTTTGTTTATTTGCGAACATTTCAGGACACCGCGAGTGTTCGACAACGTCTTCAGAACACCCCCATTTTGTGTATTTGCGAACATTTCAGGACACCGCGAGTGTTCTTAGAACACATTCAACTTGACAGAGAACAATACGGGCAGCGTCCTGAGGACACCCCCATTTTGTTTATTTGCGAACATTTCAGGACATCGCGAGTGTTCTTAGAACACATTCAACTTGCCAGTCACAACCCCCCATTCATATTTGAGAACATTTCACGACACAGCAAGTGTTCGACAACGGCTTCAGAACACCCCCATTTTGTTTATTTGCGAACATTTCAGGACACTGCGAGTGTTCTTAGAACACATTCAACGTGACAGAGAACAATACGGACAGCGTCCTCAGAACACCCCCATTTTGTTTATTTGCGAACATTTCAGGACACCGCGAGTGTTCTTAGAAGCGTCTTCAGAACACGACCATCTTGTTTATTTGCAAACATTTCAGGACACCGCGAGTGTTCTTAGAACACATTCAACTTGACAGAGAACAATACGGACAGCGTCCTCAGGACACCCCCATTTTGTTTATTTGCGAACATTTCAGGACACCGCGAGTGTTCTTAGAACACATTCAACTTGCCAGCCACAACCCCCCATTCATATTTGCGAACATTTCAGGACACAGCGAGTGTTCGACAACGTCTTCAGAACACCCCCATTTTGTGTATTTGCAAACATTTCAGGACACCGCGAGTGTTCTTAGAACACATTCAACGTGACAGAGAACAATACAGACAGCGTCCTCAGAACACCCCCATTTTGTTTATTTGCAAACATTTCAGGACACCGCGAGTGTTCTTCGAAGCGTCTTCAGAACACCACAAACTTGTTTATTTGCGAACATTTCAGGACACCGCAAGTGTTCTTAGAACACATTCAACTTGACAGAGAACAATACGGACAGCGTCCTCAGGACACCCCCATTCTGTTTATTTGCGAACATTTCAGGACACCGCGAGTGTTCTTAAAACACATTCAACTTGCCAGCCACAACCCCCCATTCATATTTGCGAACATTTCAGGACACAGCGAGTGTTCGACAACGTCTTCAGAACACCCCCATTTTGTGTATTTGCAAACATTTCAGGACACCGCAAGTGTTCTTAGAACACATTCAACTTGACAGAGAACAATACGGACAGCGTCCTCAGGACACCCCCTACGAACATTGCCCGGACACCGCAAGTGTTCTTAGAAACATCTTCAGTACACCCCCATTTTGTTTATTTGCGAACATTTCAGGACACCGCGAGTGTTCTTAGAACACATTCAACGTGACAGAGAACAATATGGACAGCGTCCTCAGAACACCCCCATTTTGTTTATTTGCGAACATTTCAGGACACCGCGAGTGTTCTTAGAAGCGTCTTCAGAACACCACCATCTTGTTTATTTGCGAACATTTCAGGACATCGCGAGTGTTCTTAGAACACATTCAACTTGACGGAGAACAATACGGACAGCGTCCTCAGGACACCCCCATTTTGTTTATTTGCGAACATTTCAGGACACCGCAAGTGTTCTTAGAACACTTTCAACGTGACAGAGAACAATACGGACAGCGTCCTCAGAACACCCCCATTTTGTTTATTTGCGAACATTTCAGGACACCGCGAGTGTTCTTAGAAGCGTCTTCAGAACACCACCATCTTGTTTATTTGCGAACATTTCAGGACACCGCGAGTGTTCTTAGAACACATTCAACTTGACAGAGAACAATACGGACAGCGTCCTCAGGACACCCCCATTGTGTTTATTTGCGAACATTTCAGGACACCGCGAGTGTTCTTAGAACACATTCAACTTGCCAGCAACAACCCCCCATTCATATTTGTGAACATTTCAGGACACAGCGAGTGTTCGACAACGTCTTCAGAACACCCCCATTTTGTGTATTTGCGAACATTTCAGGACACCGCAAGTGTTCTTAGAACACATTCAACTTGACAGAGAACAATACGGACAGCGTCCTCAGGACACCCCCTACGAACGGACACAGCAAGTGTTCTTAGAAACGTCTTCAGAACACCCCCATTTTGTTTATTTGCGAACATTTCAGGACACCGCGAGTGTTCTTAGAACACATTCAACGTGACAGAGAACAATACGGACAGCGCCCTCAGAACACCCCCATTTTGTTTATTTGTGAACATTTCAGGACACCGCGAGTGTTCTTAGAACACATTCAACGTGACAGAGAACAATACGGACAGCGTCCTCAGAACACCCCCATTTTGTTTATTTGCGAACATTTCAGGACACCGCGAGTGTTCTTAGCATCATCTTCAGAACACCACCATCTTGTTTATTTGCGAACATTTCAGGACACCGCAAGTGTTCTTAGAACACATTCAACTTGACAGAGAACAATACGGACAGCGTCCTCAGGACACCCCCATTTTGTTTATTTGCAAACATTTCAGGACACCGCAAGTGTTCTTAGAACACATTCAACTTGCCAGCCACAACCCCCCATTCATATTTGCGAACATTTCAGGACACAGCGAGTGTTCGACAACGTCTTCAGAACACCCCCATTTTGTGTATTTGTGAACATTTCAGGACACCGCGAGTGTTCTTAGAACACATTCAACTTGACAGAGAACAATACGGACAGCGTCCTCAGGACACCCCCTACGAACATTCCCCGGACACCTCGAGTGTTCTTAGAAACGTCTTCAGAACACCCCCATTTTGTTTATTTGTGAACATTTCAGGACACCGCGAGTGTTCTTAGAACACATTCAACTTGCCAGCAACAACTCCCTATTCATATTTGCAAACATTTCAGGACACAGCGAGTGTTCGACAACGTCTTCAGAATACCCCCATTTTGTGTATTTGCAAACATTTCAGGACACCGCGAGTGTTCTTAGAACACATTCAACTTGCCAGCCACAACCCCCTATTCATATTTGCAAACATTTCAGGACACAGCGAGTGTTCGACAACATCTTCAGAACACCCCCATTTTGTTTATTTGCAAACATTTCAGGACACCGCAAGTGTTCTTAGAACACATTCAACGTGACAGAGAACAATACGGACAGCGTCCTCAGAAAACCCCCATTTTGTTTATTTGCGCACATTTCAGGACACCGCAAGTGTTCTTAGAAGCGTCTTCAGAACACCACCAACTTGTTTATTTGTGAACATTTCAGGACACCGCGAGTGTTCGACAACGTCTTCAGAACACCCCCATTTTGTGTATTTGCGAACATTTCAGGACACCGCGAGTGTTCTTAGAACACATTCAACTTGACAGAGAACAATACGGGCAGCGTCCTCAGGAGACCCCCATTTTGTTTATTTGTGAACATTTCAGGACATCGCGAGTGTTCTTAGAACACATTCAACTTGCCAGTCACAATCCCCCATTCATATTTGCGAACATTTCAGGAAACAGCAAGTGTTCGACAACGGCTTCAGAACCCCCCCATTTTGTTTATTTGCGAACATTTCAGGACACTGCGAGTGTTCTTAGAACACATTCAACATGACAGAGAACAATACGGACAGCGTCCTCAGAACACCCCCATTTTGTTTATTTGCGAACTTTTCAGGACACCGCGACTGTTCTTAGAAGCGTCTTCAGAACACGACCATCTTGTTTATTTGCGAACATTTCAGGACACCGCGAGTGTTCTTAGAACACATTCAACTTCACAGAGAACAATACAGACAGCGTCCTCAGGACACCCCCATTTTGTTTATTTGCGAACATTTCAGGACACCGCCAGTGTTCTTAGAACACATTCAACTTGCCAGCCACAACCCCCCATTCATATTTGCGAACATTTCAGGACACAGCGAGTGTTCGACAACGTCTTCAGAACACCCCCATTTTGTGTATTTGCAAACATTTCAGGACACCGCGAGTGTTCTTAGAACACATTCAACTTGACAGAGAACAATACGGACAGCGTCCTCAGGACACCCCCTACGAACATTCCCCGGACACCGCGAGTGTTCTTAGAAACGTCTTCAGAACACCCCCATTTTGTTTATTTGCGAACATTTCAGGACACTGCGAGTGTTCTTAGAACACATTCAACGTGACAGAGAACAATACGGACAGCGTCCTCAGAACACCCCCATTTTGTTTATTTGCAAACATTTCAGAACACCGCGAGTGTTCTTAGAAGCGTCTTCAGAACACCACAAACTTGTTTATTTGCGAACATTTCAGGACACCGCGAGTGTTCTTAGAACACATTCAACTTGACAGAGAACAATACGGACAGCATCCTCAGGACACCCCCTACGAACATTGCCAGGACACCGCAAGTGTTCTTAGAAACGTCTTCAGTACACCCTCATTTTGTTTATTTGCAAACATTTCAGGACACCGCGAGTGTTCTTAGAACACATTCAACGTGACAGAGAACAATACAGATAGCGTCCTCAGAACACCCCCATTTTGTTTATTAGCGAACATTTCAGGACACCGCGAGTGTTCTTAGAAGCGTCTTCAGAACACCACCATCTTGTTTATTTGCGAACATTTCAGGACACCGCGAGTGTTCTTAGAACACATTCAACTTGACAGAGAACAATACGGACAGCGTCCTCAGGACACCCCATTTTGTTTATGTGCGAACATTTCAGGACACCGCGAGTGTTCTTAGAACACTTTCAACTTGCCAGCCAAAACCCCCCATTCATATTTGCGAACATTTCAGGACACAGCGAGTGTTCGACAACATCTTCAGAACACCCCCTTTTTGTGTATTTGAGAACATTTCAGGACACCGCGAGTGTTCTTAGAACACATTCAACTTGACAGAGAACAATACGGACAGCGTCCTCAGGACACCCCCTACGAACATTGCCCGGACACCGCAAGTGTTCTTAGAAACGTCTTCAGAACACCCCCATTTTGTGTATTTGCGAACATTTCAGGACACCGCGAGTGTTCTTAGAAGCGTCTTCAGAACACGACCATCTTGTTTATTTGCAAACATTTCAGGACACCGCGAGTGTTCTTAGAACACATTCAACTTGACAGAGAACAATACGGACAGCGTCCTCAGGACACCCCCATTTTGTTTATTTGCGAACATTTCAGGACACCGCGAGTGTTCTTAGAACACATTCAACGTGACAGAGAACAATACGGACAGCGTCCTCAGAAAACCCCCATTTTGTTTATTTGCGAACATTTCAGGACACCGCGAGTGTTCGACAACGTCTTCAGAACACCCCCATTTTGTGTATTTGCGAACATTTCAGGACACCGCGAGTGTTCTTAGAACACATTCAACTTGACAGAGAACAATACGGGCAGCGTCCTGAGGACACCCCCATTTTGTTTATTTGCGAACATTTCAGGACATCGCGAGTGTTCTTAGAACACATTCAACTTGCCAGTCACAACCCCCCATTCATATTTGAGAACATTTCACGACACAGCAAGTGTTCGACAACGGCTTCAGAACACCCCCATTTTGTTTATTTGCGAACATTTCAGGACACTGCGAGTGTTCTTAGAACACATTCAACGTGACAGAGAACAATACGGACAGCGTCCTCAGAACACCCCCATTTTGTTTATTTGCGAACATTTCAGGACACCGCGAGTGTTCTTAGAAGCGTCTTCAGAACACGACCATCTTGTTTATTTGCAAACATTTCAGGACACCGCGAGTGTTCTTAGAACACATTCAACTTGACAGAGAACAATACGGACAGCGTCCTCAGGACACCCCCATTTTGTTTATTTGCGAACATTTCAGGACACCGCGAGTGTTCTTAGAACACATTCAACTTGCCAGCCACAACCCCCCATTCATATTTGCGAACATTTCAGGACACAGCGAGTGTTCGACAACGTCTTCAGAACACCCCCATTTTGTGTATTTGCAAACATTTCAGGACACCGCGAGTGTTCTTAGAACACATTCAACGTGACAGAGAACAATACAGACAGCGTCCTCAGAACACCCCCATTTTGTTTATTTGCAAACATTTCAGGACACCGCGAGTGTTCTTCGAAGCGTCTTCAGAACACCACAAACTTGTTTATTTGCGAACATTTCAGGACACCGCAAGTGTTCTTAGAACACATTCAACTTGACAGAGAACAATACGGACAGCGTCCTCAGGACACCCCCATTCTGTTTATTTGCGAACATTTCAGGACACCGCGAGTGTTCTTAAAACACATTCAACTTGCCAGCCACAACCCCCCATTCATATTTGCGAACATTTCAGGACACAGCGAGTGTTCGACAACGTCTTCAGAACACCCCCATTTTGTGTATTTGCAAACATTTCAGGACACCGCAAGTGTTCTTAGAACACATTCAACTTGACAGAGAACAATACGGACAGCGTCCTCAGGACACCCCCTACGAACATTGCCCGGACACCGCAAGTGTTCTTAGAAACATCTTCAGTACACCCCCATTTTGTTTATTTGCGAACATTTCAGGACACCGCGAGTGTTCTTAGAACACATTCAACGTGACAGAGAACAATATGGACAGCGTCCTCAGAACACCCCCATTTTGTTTATTTGCGAACATTTCAGGACACCGCGAGTGTTCTTAGAAGCGTCTTCAGAACACCACCATCTTGTTTATTTGCGAACATTTCAGGACATCGCGAGTGTTCTTAGAACACATTCAACTTGACGGAGAACAATACGGACAGCGTCGTCAGGACACCCCCATTTTGTTTATTTGCGAACATTTCAGGACACCGCAAGTGTTCTTAGAACACTTTCAACGTGACAGAGAACAATACGGACAGCGTCCTCAGAACACCCCCATTTTGTTTATTTGCGAACATTTCAGGACACCGCGAGTGTTCTTAGAAGCGTCTTCAGAACACCACCATCTTGTTTATTTGCGAACATTTCAGGACACCGCGAGTGTTCTTAGAACACATTCAACTTGACAGAGAACAATACGGACAGCGTCCTCAGGACACCCCCATTGTGTTTATTTGCGAACATTTCAGGACACCGCGAGTGTTCTTAGAACACATTCAACTTGCCAGCAACAACCCCCCATTCATATTTGTGAACATTTCAGGACACAGCGAGTGTTCGACAACGTCTTCAGAACACCCCCATTTTGTGTATTTGCGAACATTTCAGGACACCGCAAGTGTTCTTAGAACACATTCAACTTGACAGAGAACAATACGGACAGCGTCCTCAGGACACCCCCTACGAACGGACACAGCAAGTGTTCTTAGAAACATCTTCAGAACACCCCCATTTTGTTTATTTGCGAACATTTCAGGACACCGCGAGTGTTCTTAGAACACATTCAACGTGACAGAGAACAATACGGACAGCGCCCTCAGAACACCCCCATTTTGTTTATTTGTGAACATTTCAGGACACCGCGAGTGTTCTTAGAACACATTCAACGTGACAGAGAACAATACGGACAGCGTCCTCAGAACACCCCCATTTTGTTTATTTGCGAACATTTCAGGACACCGCGAGTGTTCTTAGCATCATCTTCAGAACACCACCATCTTGTTTATTTGCGAACATTTCAGGACACCGCAAGTGTTCTTAGAACACATTCAACTTGACAGAGAACAATACGGACAGCGTCCTCAGGACACCCCCATTTTGTTTATTTGCAAACATTTCAGGACACCGCAAGTGTTCTTAGAACACATTCAACTTGCCAGCCACAACCCCCCATTCATATTTGCGAACATTTCAGGACACAGCGAGTGTTCGACAACGTCTTCAGAACACCCCCATTTTGTGTATTTGTGAACATTTCAGGACACCGCGAGTGTTCTTAGAACACATTCAACTTGACAGAGAACAATACGGACAGCGTCCTCAGGACACCCCCTACGAACATTCCCCGGACACCTCGAGTGTTCTTAGAAACGTCTTCAGAACACCCCCATTTTGTTTATTTGTGAACATTTCAGGACACCGCGAGTGTTCTTAGAACACATTCAACTTGCCAGCAACAACTCCCTATTCATATTTGCAAACATTTCAGGACACAGCGAGTGTTCGACAACGTCTTCAGAATACCCCCATTTTGTGTATTTGCAAACATTTCAGGACACCGCGAGTGTTCTTAGAACACATTCAACTTGCCAGCCACAACCCCCTATTCATATTTGCAAACATTTCAGGACACAGCGAGTGTTCGACAACATCTTCAGAACACCCCCATTTTGTTTATTTGCAAACATTTCAGGACACCGCAAGTGTTCTTAGAACACATTCAACGTGACAGAGAACAATACGGACAGCGTCCTCAGAAAACCCCCATTTTGTTTATTTGCGCACATTTCAGGACACCGCAAGTGTTCTTAGAAGCGTCTTCAGAACACCACCAACTTGTTTATTTGTGAACATTTCAGGACACCGCGAGTGTTCGACAACGTCTTCAGAACACCCCCATTTTGTGTATTTGCGAACATTTCAGGACACCGCGAGTGTTCTTAGAACACATTCAACTTGACAGAGAACAATACGGGCAGCGTCCTCAGGAGACCCCCATTTTGTTTATTTGTGAACATTTCAGGACATCGCGAGTGTTCTTAGAACACATTCAACTTGCCAGTCACAATCCCCCATTCATATTTGCGAACATTTCAGGAAACAGCAAGTGTTCGACAACGGCTTCAGAACCCCCCCATTTTGTTTATTTGCGAACATTTCAGGACACTGCGAGTGTTCTTAGAACACATTCAACATGACAGAGAACAATACGGACAGCGTCCTCAGAACACCCCCATTTTGTTTATTTGCGAACTTTTCAGGACACCGCGACTGTTCTTAGAAGCGTCTTCAGAACACGACCATCTTGTTTATTTGCGAACATTTCAGGACACCGCGAGTGTTCTTAGAACACATTCAACTTCACAGAGAACAATACAGACAGCGTCCTCAGGACACCCCCATTTTGTTTATTTGCGAACATTTCAGGACACCGCCAGTGTTCTTAGAACACATTCAACTTGCCAGCCACAACCCCCCATTCATATTTGCGAACATTTCAGGACACAGCGAGTGTTCGACAACGTCTTCAGAACACCCCCATTTTGTGTATTTGCAAACATTTCAGGACACCGCGAGTGTTCTTAGAACACATTCAACTTGACAGAGAACAATACGGACAGCGTCCTCAGGACACCCCCTACGAACATTCCCCGGACACCGCGAGTGTTCTTAGAAACGTCTTCAGAACACCCCCATTTTGTTTATTTGCGAACATTTCAGGACACTGCGAGTGTTCTTAGAACACATTCAACGTGACAGAGAACAATACGGACAGCGTCCTCAGAACACCCCCATTTTGTTTATTTGCAAACATTTCAGAACACCGCGAGTGTTCTTAGAAGCGTCTTCAGAACACCACAAACTTGTTTATTTGCGAACATTTCAGGACACCGCGAGTGTTCTTAGAACACATTCAACTTGACAGAGAACAATACGGACAGCATCCTCAGGACACCCCCTACGAACATTGCCAGGACACCGCAAGTGTTCTTAGAAACGTCTTCAGTACACCCTCATTTTGTTTATTTGCAAACATTTCAGGACACCGCGAGTGTTCTTAGAACACATTCAACGTGACAGAGAACAATACAGATAGCGTCCTCAGAACACCCCCATTTTGTTTATTAGCGAACATTTCAGGACACCGCGAGTGTTCTTAGAAGCGTCTTCAGAACACCACCATCTTGTTTATTTGCGAACATTTCAGGACACCGCGAGTGTTCTTAGAACACATTCAACTTGACAGAGAACAATACGGACAGCGTCCTCAGGACACCCCATTTTGTTTATGTGCGAACATTTCAGGACACCGCGAGTGTTCTTAGAACACTTTCAACTTGCCAGCCAAAACCCCCCATTCATATTTGCGAACATTTCAGGACACAGCGAGTGTTCGACAACATCTTCAGAACACCCCCTTTTTGTGTATTTGAGAACATTTCAGGACACCGCGAGTGTTCTTAGAACACATTCAACTTGACAGAGAACAATACGGACAGCGTCCTCAGGACACCCCCTACGAACATTGCCCGGACACCGCAAGTGTTCTTAGAAACGTCTTCAGAACACCCCCATTTTGTGTATTTGCGAACATTTCAGGACACCGCGAGTGTTCTTAGAACACATTCAACTTGACAGAGAACAATACGGACAGCGTCCTCAGGACACCCCCTACGAACATTGCCCGGACACAGCAAGTGTTCTTAGAAACGTCTTCAGAACACCCTCATTTTGTTTATTTGCGAACATTTCAGGACACCGCGAGTGTTCTTAGAACACATTCAACGTGACAGAGAACAATACGGACAGCGTCCTCAGAACACCCCCATTTTGTTTATTTGCGAACATTTCAGGACACCGCGAGTGTTCTTAGAAGCGTCTTCAGAACACCACCATCTTGTTTATTTGCGAACATTTCAGGACACCGCGAGTGTTCTTAGAACACATTCAACTTGACAGAGAACAATACGGACAGCGTCCTCAGGACACCCCCATTTTGTTTATTTGCAAACATTTCAGGACATTGCGAGTGTTCTTAGAACACATTCAACTTGCCTGCCAAAACCCCCCATTCATATTTGCGAACATTTCAGGACACAGCGAGTGTTCGACAACGTCTTCAGAACACCCCCATTTTGTGTATTTGCGAACATTGCAGGACACCGCGAGTGTTCTTAGAACACATTCAACTTGACAGAGAACAATACGGACAGCGTCCTCAGGACACCCCCATTTTGTTTATTTGCGAACATTTCAGGACACCGCGAGTGTTCTTAGAACACATTCAACTTGCCAGCCACAACCCCCCATTCATATTTGTGAACATTTCAGGACACAGCGAGTGTTCGACAACGTCTTCAGAACACCCCCATTTTGTGTATTTGCGAACATTTCAGGACACCGCGAGTGTTCTTAGAACACATTCAACTTGACAGAGAACAATACGGACAGCGTCCTCAGGACACCCCCTACGAACATTGCCCGGACACAGCAAGTGTTCTTAGAAACGTCTTCAGAACACCCCCCTTTTGTTTATTTGCGAACATTTCAGGACACCGCGAGTGTACTTAGAACACATTCAACGTGACAGAGAACAATACGGACAGCGTCCTCAGAACACCCTATTTTGTTTATTTGCGAACATTTCAGGACACCGCGAGTGTTCTTAGAACACATTCAACGTGACAGAAAACAGTACGGACAGAGTCCTCAGAACACCCCCATTTTGTTTATTTGCGAACATTTCAGGACACCGCGAGTGTTCTTAGCAGCGTCTTCAGAACACCACCATCTTGTTTATTTGCGAACATTTCAGGACACCGCGAGTGTTCTTAGAACACATTCAACTTGCCAGCCACAACCCCCTATTCATATTTGCAAACATTTCAGGACACAGCGAGTGTTCGACAACATCTTCAGAACACCCCCATTTTGTTTATTTGCAAACATTTCAGGACACCGCAAGTGTTCTTAGAACACATTCAACGTGACAGAGAACAATACGGACAGCGTCCTCAGAAAACCCCCATTTTGTTTATTTGCGCACATTTCAGGACACCGCAAGTGTTCTTAGAAGCGTCTTCAGAACACCACCAACTTGTTTATTTGTGAACATTTCAGGACACCGCGAGTGTTCGACAACGTCTTCAGAACACCCCCATTTTGTGTATTTGCGAACATTTCAGGACACCGCGAGTGTTCTTAGAACACATTCAACTTGACAGAGAACAATACGGGCAGCGTCCTCAGGAGACCCCCATTTTGTTTATTTGTGAACATTTCAGGACATCGCGAGTGTTCTTAGAACACATTCAACTTGCCAGTCACAATCCCCCATTCATATTTGCGAACATTTCAGGAAACAGCAAGTGTTCGACAACGGCTTCAGAACCCCCCCATTTTGTTTATTTGCGAACATTTCAGGACACTGCGAGTGTTCTTAGAACACATTCAACATGACAGAGAACAATACGGACAGCGTCCTCAGAACACCCCCATTTTGTTTATTTGCGAACATTTCAGGACACCGCGACTGTTCTTAGAAGCGTCTTCAGAACACGACCATCTTGTTTATTTGCGAACATTTCAGGACACCGCGAGTGTTCTTAGAACACATTCAACTTCACAGAGAACAATACAGACAGCGTCCTCAGGACACCCCCATTTTGTTTATTTGCGAACATTTCAGGACACCGCCAGTGTTCTTAGAACACATTCAACTTGCCAGCCACAACCCCCCATTCATATTTGCGAACATTTCAGGACACAGCGAGTGTTCGACAACGTCTTCAGAACACCCCCATTTTGTGTATTTGCAAACATTTCAGGACACCGCGAGTGTTCTTAGAACACATTCAACTTGACAGAGAACAATACGGACAGCGTCCTCAGGACACCCCCTACGAACATTCCCCGGACACCGCGAGTGTTCTTAGAAACGTCTTCAGAACACCCCCATTTTGTTTATTTGCGAACATTTCAGGACACCGCGAGTGTTCTTAGAACACATTCAACGTGACAGAGAACAATACGGACAGCGTCCTCAGAACACCCCCATTTTGTTTATTTGCAAACATTTCAGAACACCGCGAGTGTTCTTAGAAGCGTCTTCAGAACACCACAAACTTGTTTATTTGCGAACATTTCAGGACACCGCGAGTGTTCTTAGAACACATTCAACTTGACAGAGAACAATACGGACAGCATCCTCAGGACACCCCCTACGAACATTGCCAGGACACCGCAAGTGTTCTTAGAAACGTCTTCAGTACACCCTCATTTTGTTTATTTGCAAACATTTCAGGACACCGCGAGTGTTCTTAGAACACATTCAACGTGACAGAGAACAATACAGATAGCGTCCTCAGAACACCCCCATTTTGTTTATTAGCGAACATTTCAGGACACCGCGAGTGTTCTTAGAAGCGTCTTCAGAACACCACCATCTTGTTTATTTGCGAACATTTCAGGACACCGCGAGTGTTCTTAGAACACATTCAACTTGACAGAGAACAATACGGACAGCGTCCTCAGGACACCCCCATTTTGTTTATGTGCGAACATTTCAGGACACCGCGAGTGTTCTTAGAACACTTTCAACTTGCCAGCCAAAACCCCCCATTCATATTTGCGAACATTTCAGGACACATCGAGTGTTCGACAACATCTTCAGAACACCCCCTTTTTGTGTATTTGAGAACATTTCAGGACACCGCGAGTGTTCTTAGAACACATTCAACTTGACAGAGAACAATACGGACAGCGTCCTCAGGACACCCCCTACGAACATTGCCCGGACACCGCAAGTGTTCTTAGAAACGTCTTCAGAACACCCCCATTTTGTGTATTTGCGAACATTTCAGGACACCGCGAGTGTTCTTAGAACACATTCAACTTGACAGAGAACAATACGGACAGCGTCCTCAGGACACCCCCTACGAACATTGCCCGGACACAGCAAGTGTTCTTAGAAACGTCTTCAGAACACCCTCATTTTGTTTATTTGCGAACATTTCAGGACACCGCGAGTGTTCTTAGAACACATTCAACGTGACAGAGAACAATACGGACAGCGTCCTCAGAACACCCCCATTTTGTTTATTTGCGAACATTTCAGGACACCGCGAGTGTTCTTAGAAGCGTCTTCAGAACACCACCATCTTGTTTATTTGCGAACATTTCAGGACACCGCGAGTGTTCTTAGAACACATTCAACTTGACAGAGAACAATACGGACAGCGTCCTCAGGACACCCCCATTTTGTTTATTTGCAAACATTTCAGGACATTGCGAGTGTTCTTAGAACACATTCAACTTGCCTGCCAAAACCCCCCATTCATATTTGCGAACATTTCAGGACACAGCGAGTGTTCGACAACGTCTTCAGAACACCCCCATTTTGTGTATTTGCGAACATTGCAGGACACCGCGAGTGTTCTTAGAACACATTCAACTTGACAGAGAACAATACGGACAGCGTCCTCAGGACACCCCCATTTTGTTTATTTGCGAACATTTCAGGACACCGCGAGTGTTCTTAGAACACATTCAACTTGCCAGCCACAACCCCCCATTCATATTTGTGAACATTTCAGGACACAGCGAGTGTTCGACAACGTCTTCAGAACACCCCCATTTTGTGTATTTGCGAACATTTCAGGACACCGCGAGTGTTCTTAGAACACATTCAACTTGACAGAGAACAATACGGACAGCGTCCTCAGGACACCCCCTACGAACATTGCCCGGACACAGCAAGTGTTCTTAGAAACGTCTTCAGAACACCCCCCTTTTGTTTATTTGCGAACATTTCAGGACACCGCGAGTGTACTTAGAACACATTCAACGTGACAGAGAACAATACGGACAGCGTCCTCAGAACACCCTATTTTGTTTATTTGCGAACATTTCAGGACACCGCGAGTGTTCTTAGAACACATTCAACGTGACAGAAAACAGTACGGACAGAGTCCTCAGAACACCCCCATTTTGTTTATTTGCGAACATTTCAGGACACCGCGAGTGTTCTTAGCAGCGTCTTCAGAACACCACCATCTTGTTTATTTGCGAACATTTCAGGACACCGCGAGTGTTCTTAGAACACATTCAACTTGACAGAGAACAATACGGACAGCGTCCTCAGGACACCCCCTACGAACATTCCCCGGACACCTCGAGTGTTCTTAGAAACGTCTTCAGAACACCCCCATTTTGTTTATTTGCAAACATTTCAGGACACCGCGAGTGTTCTTAGAACACATTGAACTTGCCAGCCACAACCCCCCATTCATATTTGCAAACATTTCAGGACACAGCGAGTGTTCGACAACGTCTTCAGAACACCCCCATTTTGTGTATTTGCGAACATTTCAGGACACCGCGAGTGTTCTTAGAACACATTCAACTTGACAGAGAACAATACGGACAGCGTCCTCAGGACACCCCCTACGAACATTCCCCGGACACCGCAAGTGTTCTTAGAAACGTCTTCAGAACACCCCCATTTTGTTTATTTGCAAACATTTCAGGACACCGCAAGTGTTCTTAGAACACATTCAACGTGACAGAGAACAATACGGACAGCGTCCTCAGAAAACCCCCATTTTGTTTATGTGCGAACATTTCAGGACACCGCGAGTGTTCTTAGAAGCGTTTTCAGAACACCACCAACTTGTTTATTTGTGAACATTTCAGGACACCGCGAGTGTTCGACAACATCTTCAGAACACCCCCATTGTGTGTATTTGCGAACATTTCAGGACACCGCAAGTGTTCTTAGAACACATTCAACTTGACAGAGAACAATACGGGCAGCGTCCTCAGGACACCCCCATTTTGTTTATTTGCGAACATTTCAGGACATCGCGAGTGTTCTTAGAACACATTCAACTTGCCAGTCACAACCCCCCATTCATATTTGCGAACATTTCAGGACACAGCAAGTGTTCGACAATGGCTTCAGAACACCCCCATTTTGTTTATTTGCGAACATTTCAGGACACTGCGAGTGTTCTTAGAACACATTCAACGTGACACAGAACAATACGGACAGCGTCCTCAGAACACCCCCATTTTGTTTATTTGCGAACATTTCAGGACACCGCGAGTGTTCTTAGAAGCGTCTTCAGAACACGACCATCTTGTTTATTTGCGAACATTTCGGGACACCGCGAGTGTTCTTAGAACACATTCAACTTGACAGAGAACAATACGGACAGCGTCCTCAGGACACCCCCTACGAACATTCCCCGGACACCGCGAGTGTTCTTAGAAACGTCTTCAGAACACCCCCATTTTGTTTATTCGCGAACATTTCAGGACACCGCGAGTGTTCTTAGAACACATTCAACGTGACAGAGAACAATACGGACAGCGTCCTCAGAACGACCCCATTTTGTTTATTTGCAAACATTTCAGGACACCGCGAGTGTTCTTAGAAGCATCTTCAGAACACCACAAATTTGTTTATTTGCGAACATTTCAGGACACCGCGAGTGTTCTTAGAACACATTCAACTTGACAGAGAACAATACGGACAGCGTCCTCAGGACACCCCCATTCTGTTTATTTGTGAACATTTCAGGACACCGCGAGTGTTCTTAGAACACATTCAACTTGCCAGCCACAACCCCCCATTCATATTTGCGAACATTTCAGGACACAGCGAGTGTTCGACAACGTCTTCAGAACACCCCCATTTTGTGTATTTGCAAACATTTCAGGACACCGCAAGTGTTCTTAGAACACATTCAACTTAACAGAGAACAATACGGACAGCGTCCTCAGAACACCCCCTACGAACATTGCCCGGACACCGCAAGTGTTCTTAGAAACGTCTTCAGTACACCCCCATTTTGTTTATTTGCGAACATTTCAGGACACCGCAAGTGTTCTTAGAACACATTCAGCTTGCCAGCCACAACCCCCCTTCATATTTGCAAACATTTCAGGACACCGCAAGTGTTCTTAGAAACGTCTTCAGAAAACCCCCATTTTGTTTATTTGCAAACATTTCAGGACACCGCAAGTGTTCTTAGAACACATTCAACGTGACAGAGAACAATACGGACAGCGTCCTCAGAAAACCCCCATTTTGTTTATTTGCGAACATTTCAGGACACCGCGAGTGTTCGACAACGTCTTCAGAACACCCCCATTTTGTGTATTTGCAAACATTTCAGGACACCGCGAGTGTTCTTAGAACACATTCAACTTGACAGAGAACAATACTGGCAGCGTCCTGAGGACACCCCCATTTTGTTTATTTGCGAACATTTCAGGACATCGCGAGTGTTCTTAGAACACATTCAACTTGCCAGTCACAACCCCCCATTCATATTTGAGAACATTTCACGACACAGCAAGTGTTCGACAACGGCTTCAGAACACCCCCATTTTATTTATTTGCGAACATTTCAGGACACTGCGAGTGTTCTTAGAACACATTCAACGTGACAGAGAACAATACGGACAGCGTCCTCAGAACACCCCCATTTTGTTTATTTGCGAACATTTCAGGACACCGCGAGTGTTCTTAGAAGCGTCTTCAGAACACGACCATCTTGTTTATTTGCAAACATTTCAGGACACCGCGAGTGTTCTTAGAACACATTCAACTTGACAGAGAACAATACGGACAGCGTCCTCAGGACACCCCCATTTTGTTTATTTGCGAACATTTCAGGACACCGCGAGTGTTCTTAGAACACATTCAACTTGCCAGCCACAACCCCCCATTCATATTTGCGAACATTTCAGGACACAGCGAGTGTTCGACAACGTTTTCAGAACACCCCCATTTTGTGTATTTACAAACATTTCAGGACACCGCAAGTGTTCTTAGAACACATTCAACTTGACAGAGAACAATACGGACAGCGTCCTCAGGACACCCCCTACGAACATTGCCCGGACACCGCAAGTGTTCTTAGAAACATCTTCAGTACACCCCCATTTTGTTTATTTGCAACATTTCAGGACACCGCGAGTGTTCTTAGAACACATTCAACGTGACAGAGAACAATATGGACAGAGTCCTCAGAACACCCCCATTTTGTTTATTTGCGAACATTTCAGGACACCGCGAGTGTTCTTAGAAGCGTCTTCAGAACACCACCATCTTGTTTATTTGCGAACATTTCAGGACATCGCAAGTGTTCTTAGAACACATTCAACTTGACGGAGAACAATACGGACAGCGTCCTCAGGACACCCCCATTTTGTTTATTTGCGAACATTTCAGGACACCGCAAGTGTTCTTAGAACACTTTCAACGTGACAGAGAACAATACGGACAGCGTCCTCAGAACACCCCCATTTTGTTTATTTGCGAACATTTCAGGACACCGCGAGTGTTCTTAGAAGCGTCTTCAGAACACCACAAACTTGTTTATTTGCGAACATTTCAGGACACCGCGAGTGTTCTTAGAACACATTCAACTTGACAGAGAACAATACGGACAGCGTCCTCAGGACACCCCCATTTTGTTTATTTGCGAACATTTCAGGACACCGCGAGTGTTCTTAGAACACATTCAACTTGCCAGTCACAACCCCCCATTCATATTTGCGAACATTTCAGGACACAGCGAGTGTTCGACAACGTCTTCAGAACACCCCCATTTTGTGTATTTGCAAACATTTCAGGACACCGCGAGTGTTCTTAGAACACATTCAACGTGACAGAGAACAATACAGACAGCGTCCTCAGAACACCCCCATTTTGTTTATTTGCAAACATTTCAGGACACCGCGAGTGTTCTTAGAAGCGTCTTCAGAACACCACAAACTTGTTTATTTGCGAACATTTCAGGACACCGCGAGTGTTCTTAGAACACATTCAACTTGACAGAGAACAATACGGACAGCGTCCTCAGGACACCCCCATTCTGTTTATTTGCGAACATTTCAGGACACCACGAGTGTTCTTAAAACACATTCAACTTGCCAGCCGCAACCCCCCATTCATATTTGCGAACATTTCAGGACACAGCGAGTGTTCGACAACGTCTTCAGAACACCCCCATTTTGTGTATTTGCAAACATTTCAGGACACCGCAAGTGTTCTTAGAACACATTCAACTTGACAGAGAACAATACGGACAGCGTCCTCAGGACACCCCCTACGAACATTGCCCGGACACCGCAAGTGTTCTTAGAAACATCTTCAGTACACCCCCATTTTGTTTATTTGCGAACATTTCAGGACACCGCGAGTGTTCTTAGAACACATTCAACGTGACAGAGAACAATATGGACAGCGTCCTCAGAACACCCCCATTTTGTTTATTTGCGAACATTTCAGGACACCGCGAGTGTTCTTAGAAGCGTCTTCAGAACACCACCATCTTGTTTATTTGCGAACATTTCAGGACATCGCGAGTGTTCTTAGAACACATTCAACTTGACGGAGAAAAATACGGACAGCGTCCTCAGGACACCCCCATTTTGTTTATTTGCGAACATTTCAGGACACCGCAAGTGTTCTTAGAACACTTTCAACGTGACAGAGAACAATACGGACAGCGTCCTCAGAACACCCCCATTTTGTTTATTTGCGAACATTTCAGGACACCGCGAGTGTTCTTAGAAGCGTCTTCAGAACACCACCATCTTGTTTATTTGCGAACATTTGAGGACACCGCGAGTGTTCTTAGAACACATTCAACTTGACAGAGAACAATACGGACAGCGTCCTCAGGACACCCCCATTGTGTTTATTTGCGAACATTTCAGGACACCGCGAGTGTTCTTAGAACACATTCAACTTGCCAGCCAAAACCCCCATTCATATTTGCGAATATTTCAGGACACAGCCAGTGTTCGACAACGTCTTCAGAACACCCCCATTTTGTGTATTTGCAAACATTTCAGGACACCGCCAGTGTTCTTAGAACACATTCAACTTGACAGAGAACAATACGGACAGCGTCCTCAGGACACCCCCATTTTGTTTATTTGCGAACATTTCAGGACACCGCGAGTGTTCTTAGAACACATTCAACTTGCCAGCCACAACCCCCCATTCATATTTGTGAACATTTCAGGACACAGCGAGTGTTCGACAACGTCTTCAGAACACCCCCATTTTGTTTATTTGCGAACATTTCAGGACACCGCGAGTGTTCTTAGAAGCGTCTTCAGAACACCACCATCTTGTTTATTTGCGAACATTTCAGGACATCGCGAGTGTTTTTAGAACACATTCAACTTGACGGAGAACAATACGGACAGCGTCCTCAGGACACCCCCATTGTGTTTATTTGCGAACATTTCAGGACACCGCGAGTGTTCTTAGAACACATTCAACTTGCCAGCCAAAACAACCCATTCATATTTGCGAATATTTCAGGACACAGCGAGTGTTCGACAACGTCTTCAGAACACCCCCATTTTGTGTATTTGCAAACATTTCAGGACACCGCCAGTGTTCTTAGAACACATTCAACTTGACAGAGAACAATACGGACAGCGTCCTCAGGACACCCCCATTTTGTTTATTTGCGAACATTTCAGGACACCGCGAGTGTTCTTAGAACACATTCAACTTGCCAGCCACAACCCCCCATATATATTTGTGAACATTTCAGGACACAGCGAGTGTTCGACAACGTCTTCAGAACACCCCCATTTTGTTTATTTGCGAACATTTCAGGACACCGCGAGTGTTCTTAGAAGCGTCTTCAGAACACCACCATCTTGTTTATTTGCGAACATTTCAGGACATCGCGAGTGTTCTTAGAACACATTCAACTTGACGGAGAACAATACGGACAGCGTCCTCAGGACACCGCCATTTTGTTTATTTGCGAACATTTCAGGACACCGCAAGTGTTCTTAGAACACTTTCAACGTGACAGAGAACAATACGGACAGCGTCCTCAGAACACCCCCATTTTGTTTATTTGCGAACATTTCAGGACACCGCGAGTGTTCTTAGAAGCGTCTTCAGAACACCACCATCTTGTTTATTTGCGAACATTTCAGGACACCGCGAGTGTTCTTAGAACACATTCAACTTGACAGAGAACAATACGGACAGCGTCCTCAGGACACCCCCATTGTGTTTATTTGCGAACATTTCAGGACACCGCGAGTGTTCTTAGAACACATTCAACTTGACAGAGAACAATACGGACAGCGTCCTCAGGACACCCCCTACGAACATTCCCCGGACACCGCAAGTGTTCTTAGAAACGTCTTCAGAACACCCCCATTTTGTTTATTTGCAAACATTTCAGGACACCGCAAGTGTTCTTAGAACACATTCAACGTGACAGAGAACAATACGGACAGCGTCCTCAGAAAACCCCCATTTTGTTTATGTGCGAACATTTCAGGACACCGCGAGTGTTCTTAGAAGCGTTTTCAGAACACCACCAACTTGTTTATTTGTGAACATTTCAGGACACCGCGAGTGTTCGACAACATCTTCAGAACACCCCCATTGTGTGTATTTGCGAACATTTCAGGACACCGCGAGTGTTCTTAGAAGCGTCTTCAGAACACCACCATCTTGTTTATTTGCGAACATTTCAGGACATCGCGAGTGTTCTTAGAACACATTCAACTTGACGGAGAACAATACGGACAGCGTCCTCAGGACACCGCCATTTTGTTTATTTGCGAACATTTCAGGACACCGCAAGTGTTCTTAGAACACTTTCAACGTGACAGAGAACAATACGGACAGCGTCCTCAGAACACCCCCATTTTGTTTATTTGCGAACATTTCAGGACACCGCGAGTGTTCTTAGAAGCGTCTTCAGAACACCACCATCTTGTTTATTTGCGAACATTTCAGGACACCGCGAGTGTTCTTAGAACACATTCAACTTGACAGAGAACAATACGGACAGCGTCCTCAGGACACCCCCATTGTGTTTATTTGCGAACATTTCAGGACACCGCGAGTGTTCTTAGAACACATTCAACTTGACAGAGAACAATACGGACAGCGTCCTCAGGACACCCCCTACGAACATTCCCCGGACACCGCAAGTGTTCTTAGAAACGTCTTCAGAACACCCCCATTTTGTTTATTTGCAAACATTTCAGGACACCGCAAGTGTTCTTAGAACACATTCAACTTGACAGAGAACAATACGGGCAGCGTCCTCAGGACACCCCCATTTTGTTTATTTGCGAACATTTCAGGACATCGCGAGTGTTCTTAGAACACATTCAACTTGCCAGTCACAACCCCCCATTCATATTTGCGAACATTTCAGGACACAGCAAGTGTTCGACAATGGCTTCAGAACACCCCCATTTTGTTTATTTGCGAACATTTCAGGACACTGCGAGTGTTCTTAGAACACATTCAACGTGACACAGAACAATACGGACAGCGTCCTCAGAACACCCCCATTTTGTTTATTTGCGAACATTTCAGGACACCGCGAGTGTTCTTAGAAGCGTCTTCAGAACACGACCATCTTGTTTATTTGCGAACATTTCGGGACACCGCGAGTGTTCTTAGAACACATTCAACTTGACAGAGAACAATACGGACAGCGTCCTCAGGACACCCCCTACGAACATTCCCCGGACACCGCGAGTGTTCTTAGAAACGTCTTCAGAACACCCCCATTTTGTTTATTCGCGAACATTTCAGGACACCGCGAGTGTTCTTAGAACACATTCAACGTGACAGAGAACAATACGGACAGCGTCCTCAGAACGACCCCATTTTGTTTATTTGCAAACATTTCAGGACACCGCGAGTGTTCTTAGAAGCATCTTCAGAACACCACAAATTTGTTTATTTGCGAACATTTCAGGACACCGCGAGTGTTCTTAGAACACATTCAACTTGACAGAGAACAATACGGACAGCGTCCTCAGGACACCCCCATTCTGTTTATTTGTGAACATTTCAGGACACCGCGAGTGTTCTTAGAACACATTCAACTTGCCAGCCACAACCCCCCATTCATATTTGCGAACATTTCAGGACACAGCGAGTGTTCGACAACGTCTTCAGAACACCCCCATTTTGTGTATTTGCAAACATTTCAGGACACCGCAAGTGTTCTTAGAACACATTCAACTTAACAGAGAACAATACGGACAGCGTCCTCAGAACACCCCCTACGAACATTGCCCGGACACCGCAAGTGTTCTTAGAAACGTCTTCAGTACACCCCCATTTTGTTTATTTGCGAACATTTCAGGACACCGCAAGTGTTCTTAGAACACATTCAGCTTGCCAGCCACAACCCCCCTTCATATTTGCAAACATTTCAGGACACCGCAAGTGTTCTTAGAAACGTCTTCAGAAAACCCCCATTTTGTTTATTTGCAAACATTTCAGGACACCGCAAGTGTTCTTAGAACACATTCAACGTGACAGAGAACAATACGGACAGCGTCCTCAGAAAACCCCCATTTTGTTTATTTGCGAACATTTCAGGACACCGCGAGTGTTCGACAACGTCTTCAGAACACCCCCATTTTGTGTATTTGCGAACATTTCAGGACACCGCGAGTGTTCTTAGAACACATTCAACTTGACAGAGAACAATACTGGCAGCGTCCTGAGGACACCCCCATTTTGTTTATTTGCGAACATTTCAGGACATCGCGAGTGTTCTTAGAACACATTCAACTTGCCAGTCACAACCCCCCATTCATATTTGAGAACATTTCACGACACAGCAAGTGTTCGACAACGGCTTCAGAACACCCCCATTTTATTTATTTGCGAACATTTCAGGACACTGCGAGTGTTCTTAGAACACATTCAACGTGACAGAGAACAATACGGACAGCGTCCTCAGAACACCCCCATTTTGTTTATTTGCGAACATTTCAGGACACCGCGAGTGTTCTTAGAAGCGTCTTCAGAACACGACCATCTTGTTTATTTGCAAACATTTCAGGACACCGCGAGTGTTCTTAGAACACATTCAACTTGACAGAGAACAATACGGACAGCGTCCTCAGGACACCCCCATTTTGTTTATTTGCGAACATTTCAGGACACCGCGAGTGTTCTTAGAACACATTCAACTTGCCAGCCACAACCCCCCATTCATATTTGCGAACATTTCAGGACACAGCGAGTGTTCGACAACGTTTTCAGAACACCCCCATTTTGTGTATTTACAAACATTTCAGGACACCGCAAGTGTTCTTAGAACACATTCAACTTGACAGAGAACAATACGGACAGCGTCCTCAGGACACCCCCTACGAACATTGCCCGGACACCGCAAGTGTTCTTAGAAACATCTTCAGTACACCCCCATTTTGTTTATTTGCAACATTTCAGGACACCGCGAGTGTTCTTAGAACACATTCAACGTGACAGAGAACAATATGGACAGAGTCCTCAGAACACCCCCATTTTGTTTATTTGCGAACATTTCAGGACACCGCGAGTGTTCTTAGAAGCGTCTTCAGAACACCACCATCTTGTTTATTTGCGAACATTTCAGGACATCGCAAGTGTTCTTAGAACACATTCAACTTGACGGAGAACAATACGGACAGCGTCCTCAGGACACCCCCATTTTGTTTATTTGCGAACATTTCAGGACACCGCAAGTGTTCTTAGAACACTTTCAACGTGACAGAGAACAATACGGACAGCGTCCTCAGAACACCCCCATTTTGTTTATTTGCGAACATTTCAGGACACCGCGAGTGTTCTTAGAAGCGTCTTCAGAACACCACAAACTTGTTTATTTGCGAACATTTCAGGACACCGCGAGTGTTCTTAGAACACATTCAACTTGACAGAGAACAATACGGACAGCGTCCTCAGGACACCCCCATTTTGTTTATTTGCGAACATTTCAGGACACCGCGAGTGTTCTTAGAACACATTCAACTTGCCAGTCACAACCCCCCATTCATATTTGCGAACATTTCAGGACACAGCGAGTGTTCGACAACGTCTTCAGAACACCCCCATTTTGTGTATTTGCAAACATTTCAGGACACCGCGAGTGTTCTTAGAACACATTCAACGTGACAGAGAACAATACAGACAGCGTCCTCAGAACACCCCCATTTTGTTTATTTGCAAACATTTCAGGACACCGCGAGTGTTCTTAGAAGCGTCTTCAGAACACCACAAACTTGTTTATTTGCGAACATTTCAGGACACCGCGAGTGTTCTTAGAACACATTCAACTTGACAGAGAACAATACGGACAGCGTCCTCAGGACACCCCCATTCTGTTTATTTGCGAACATTTCAGGACACCACGAGTGTTCTTAAAACACATTCAACTTGCCAGCCGCAACCCCCCATTCATATTTGCGAACATTTCAGGACACAGCGAGTGTTCGACAACGTCTTCAGAACACCCCCATTTTGTGTATTTGCAAACATTTCAGGACACCGCAAGTGTTCTTAGAACACATTCAACTTGACAGAGAACAATACGGACAGCGTCCTCAGGACACCCCCTACGAACATTGCCCGGACACCGCAAGTGTTCTTAGAAACATCTTCAGTACACCCCCATTTTGTTTATTTGCGAACATTTCAGGACACCGCGAGTGTTCTTAGAACACATTCAACGTGACAGAGAACAATATGGACAGCGTCCTCAGAACACCCCCATTTTGTTTATTTGCGAACATTTCAGGACACCGCGAGTGTTCTTAGAAGCGTCTTCAGAACACCACCATCTTGTTTATTTGCGAACATTTCAGGACATCGCGAGTGTTCTTAGAACACATTCAACTTGACGGAGAAAAATACGGACAGCGTCCTCAGGACACCCCCATTTTGTTTATTTGCGAACATTTCAGGACACCGCAAGTGTTCTTAGAACACTTTCAACGTGACAGAGAACAATACGGACAGCGTCCTCAGAACACCCCCATTTTGTTTATTTGCGAACATTTCAGGACACCGCGAGTGTTCTTAGAAGCGTCTTCAGAACACCACCATCTTGTTTATTTGCGAACATTTGAGGACACCGCGAGTGTTCTTAGAACACATTCAACTTGACAGAGAACAATACGGACAGCGTCCTCAGGACACCCCCATTGTGTTTATTTGCGAACATTTCAGGACACCGCGAGTGTTCTTAGAACACATTCAACTTGCCAGCCAAAACCCCCATTCATATTTGCGAATATTTCAGGACACAGCCAGTGTTCGACAACGTCTTCAGAACACCCCCATTTTGTGTATTTGCAAACATTTCAGGACACCGCCAGTGTTCTTAGAACACATTCAACTTGACAGAGAACAATACGGACAGCGTCCTCAGGACACCCCCATTTTGTTTATTTGCGAACATTTCAGGACACCGCGAGTGTTCTTAGAACACATTCAACTTGCCAGCCACAACCCCCCATTCATATTTGTGAACATTTCAGGACACAGCGAGTGTTCGACAACGTCTTCAGAACACCCCCATTTTGTTTATTTGCGAACATTTCAGGACACCGCGAGTGTTCTTAGAAGCGTCTTCAGAACACCACCATCTTGTTTATTTGCGAACATTTCAGGACATCGCGAGTGTTTTTAGAACACATTCAACTTGACGGAGAACAATACGGACAGCGTCCTCAGGACACCCCCATTGTGTTTATTTGCGAACATTTCAGGACACCGCGAGTGTTCTTAGAACACATTCAACTTGACAGAGAACAATACGGGCAGCGTCCTCAGGAGACCCCCATTTTGTTTATTTGTGAACATTTCAGGACATCGCGAGTGTTCTTAGAACACATTCAACTTGCCAGTCACAATCCCCCATTCATATTTGCGAACATTTCAGGAAACAGCAAGTGTTCGACAACGGCTTCAGAACCCCCCCATTTTGTTTATTTGCGAACATTTCAGGACACTGCGAGTGTTCTTAGAACACATTCAACATGACAGAGAACAATACGGACAGCGTCCTCAGAACACCCCCATTTTGTTTATTTGCGAACATTTCAGGACACCGCGACTGTTCTTAGAAGCGTCTTCAGAACACGACCATCTTGTTTATTTGCGAACATTTCAGGACACCGCGAGTGTTCTTAGAACACATTCAACTTCACAGAGAACAATACAGACAGCGTCCTCAGGACACCCCCATTTTGTTTATTTGCGAACATTTCAGGACACCGCCAGTGTTCTTAGAACACATTCAACTTGCCAGCCACAACCCCCCATTCATATTTGCGAACATTTCAGGACACAGCGAGTGTTCGACAACGTCTTCAGAACACCCCCATTTTGTGTATTTGCAAACATTTCAGGACACCGCGAGTGTTCTTAGAACACATTCAACTTGACAGAGAACAATACGGACAGCGTCCTCAGGACACCCCCTACGAACATTCCCCGGACACCGCGAGTGTTCTTAGAAACGTCTTCAGAACACCCCCATTTTGTTTATTTGCGAACATTTCAGGACACCGCGAGTGTTCTTAGAACACATTCAACGTGACAGAGAACAATACGGACAGCGTCCTCAGAACACCCCCATTTTGTTTATTTGCAAACATTTCAGAACACCGCGAGTGTTCTTAGAAGCGTCTTCAGAACACCACAAACTTGTTTATTTGCGAACATTTCAGGACACCGCGAGTGTTCTTAGAACACATTCAACTTGACAGAGAACAATACGGACAGCATCCTCAGGACACCCCCTACGAACATTGCCAGGACACCGCAAGTGTTCTTAGAAACGTCTTCAGTACACCCTCATTTTGTTTATTTGCAAACATTTCAGGACACCGCGAGTGTTCTTAGAACACATTCAACGTGACAGAGAACAATACAGATAGCGTCCTCAGAACACCCCCATTTTGTTTATTAGCGAACATTTCAGGACACCGCGAGTGTTCTTAGAAGCGTCTTCAGAACACCACCATCTTGTTTATTTGCGAACATTTCAGGACACCGCGAGTGTTCTTAGAACACATTCAACTTGACAGAGAACAATACGGACAGCGTCCTCAGGACACCCCCATTTTGTTTATGTGCGAACATTTCAGGACACCGCGAGTGTTCTTAGAACACTTTCAACTTGCCAGCCAAAACCCCCCATTCATATTTGCGAACATTTCAGGACACATCGAGTGTTCGACAACATCTTCAGAACACCCCCTTTTTGTGTATTTGAGAACATTTCAGGACACCGCGAGTGTTCTTAGAACACATTCAACTTGACAGAGAACAATACGGACAGCGTCCTCAGGACACCCCCTACGAACATTGCCCGGACACCGCAAGTGTTCTTAGAAACGTCTTCAGAACACCCCCATTTTGTGTATTTGCGAACATTTCAGGACACCGCGAGTGTTCTTAGAACACATTCAACTTGACAGAGAACAATACGGACAGCGTCCTCAGGACACCCCCTACGAACATTGCCCGGACACAGCAAGTGTTCTTAGAAACGTCTTCAGAACACCCTCATTTTGTTTATTTGCGAACATTTCAGGACACCGCGAGTGTTCTTAGAACACATTCAACGTGACAGAGAACAATACGGACAGCGTCCTCAGAACACCCCCATTTTGTTTATTTGCGAACATTTCAGGACACCGCGAGTGTTCTTAGAAGCGTCTTCAGAACACCACCATCTTGTTTATTTGCGAACATTTCAGGACACCGCGAGTGTTCTTAGAACACATTCAACTTGACAGAGAACAATACGGACAGCGTCCTCAGGACACCCCCATTTTGTTTATTTGCAAACATTTCAGGACATTGCGAGTGTTCTTAGAACACATTCAACTTGCCTGCCAAAACCCCCCATTCATATTTGCGAACATTTCAGGACACAGCGAGTGTTCGACAACGTCTTCAGAACACCCCCATTTTGTGTATTTGCGAACATTGCAGGACACCGCGAGTGTTCTTAGAACACATTCAACTTGACAGAGAACAATACGGACAGCGTCCTCAGGACACCCCCATTTTGTTTATTTGCGAACATTTCAGGACACCGCGAGTGTTCTTAGAACACATTCAACTTGCCAGCCACAACCCCCCATTCATATTTGTGAACATTTCAGGACACAGCGAGTGTTCGACAACGTCTTCAGAACACCCCCATTTTGTGTATTTGCGAACATTTCAGGACACCGCGAGTGTTCTTAGAACACATTCAACTTGACAGAGAACAATACGGACAGCGTCCTCAGGACACCCCCTACGAACATTGCCCGGACACAGCAAGTGTTCTTAGAAACGTCTTCAGAACACCCCCCTTTTGTTTATTTGCGAACATTTCAGGACACCGCGAGTGTACTTAGAACACATTCAACGTGACAGAGAACAATACGGACAGCGTCCTCAGAACACCCTATTTTGTTTATTTGCGAACATTTCAGGACACCGCGAGTGTTCTTAGAACACATTCAACGTGACAGAAAACAGTACGGACAGAGTCCTCAGAACACCCCCATTTTGTTTATTTGCGAACATTTCAGGACACCGCGAGTGTTCTTAGCAGCGTCTTCAGAACACCACCATCTTGTTTATTTGCGAACATTTCAGGACACCGCGAGTGTTCTTAGAACACATTCAACTTGACAGAGAACAATACGGACAGCGTCCTCAGGACACCCCCTACGAACATTCCCCGGACACCTCGAGTGTTCTTAGAAACGTCTTCAGAACACCCCCATTTTGTTTATTTGCAAACATTTCAGGACACCGCGAGTGTTCTTAGAACACATTGAACTTGCCAGCCACAACCCCCCATTCATATTTGCAAACATTTCAGGACACAGCGAGTGTTCGACAACGTCTTCAGAACACCCCCATTTTGTGTATTTGCGAACATTTCAGGACACCGCGAGTGTTCTTAGAACACATTCAACTTGACAGAGAACAATACGGACAGCGTCCTCAGGACACCCCCTACGAACATTCCCCGGACACCGCAAGTGTTCTTAGAAACGTCTTCAGAACACCCCCATTTTGTTTATTTGCAAACATTTCAGGACACCGCAAGTGTTCTTAGAACACATTCAACGTGACAGAGAACAATACGGACAGCGTCCTCAGAAAACCCCCATTTTGTTTATGTGCGAACATTTCAGGACACCGCGAGTGTTCTTAGAAGCGTTTTCAGAACACCACCAACTTGTTTATTTGTGAACATTTCAGGACACCGCGAGTGTTCGACAACATCTTCAGAACACCCCCATTGTGTGTATTTGCGAACATTTCAGGACACCGCAAGTGTTCTTAGAACACATTCAACTTGACAGAGAACAATACGGGCAGCGTCCTCAGGACACCCCCATTTTGTTTATTTGCGAACATTTCAGGACATCGCGAGTGTTCTTAGAACACATTCAACTTGCCAGTCACAACCCCCCATTCATATTTGCGAACATTTCAGGACACAGCAAGTGTTCGACAATGGCTTCAGAACACCCCCATTTTGTTTATTTGCGAACATTTCAGGACACTGCGAGTGTTCTTAGAACACATTCAACGTGACACAGAACAATACGGACAGCGTCCTCAGAACACCCCCATTTTGTTTATTTGCGAACATTTCAGGACACCGCGAGTGTTCTTAGAAGCGTCTTCAGAACACGACCATCTTGTTTATTTGCGAACATTTCGGGACACCGCGAGTGTTCTTAGAACACATTCAACTTGACAGAGAACAATACGGACAGCGTCCTCAGGACACCCCCTACGAACATTCCCCGGACACCGCGAGTGTTCTTAGAAACGTCTTCAGAACACCCCCATTTTGTTTATTCGCGAACATTTCAGGACACCGCGAGTGTTCTTAGAACACATTCAACGTGACAGAGAACAATACGGACAGCGTCCTCAGAACGACCCCATTTTGTTTATTTGCAAACATTTCAGGACACCGCGAGTGTTCTTAGAAGCATCTTCAGAACACCACAAATTTGTTTATTTGCGAACATTTCAGGACACCGCGAGTGTTCTTAGAACACATTCAACTTGACAGAGAACAATACGGACAGCGTCCTCAGGACACCCCCATTCTGTTTATTTGTGAACATTTCAGGACACCGCGAGTGTTCTTAGAACACATTCAACTTGCCAGCCACAACCCCCCATTCATATTTGCGAACATTTCAGGACACAGCGAGTGTTCGACAACGTCTTCAGAACACCCCCATTTTGTGTATTTGCAAACATTTCAGGACACCGCAAGTGTTCTTAGAACACATTCAACTTAACAGAGAACAATACGGACAGCGTCCTCAGAACACCCCCTACGAACATTGCCCGGACACCGCAAGTGTTCTTAGAAACGTCTTCAGTACACCCCCATTTTGTTTATTTGCGAACATTTCAGGACACCGCAAGTGTTCTTAGAACACATTCAGCTTGCCAGCCACAACCCCCCTTCATATTTGCAAACATTTCAGGACACCGCAAGTGTTCTTAGAAACGTCTTCAGAAAACCCCCATTTTGTTTATTTGCAAACATTTCAGGACACCGCAAGTGTTCTTAGAACACATTCAACGTGACAGAGAACAATACGGACAGCGTCCTCAGAAAACCCCCATTTTGTTTATTTGCGAACATTTCAGGACACCGCGAGTGTTCGACAACGTCTTCAGAACACCCCCATTTTGTGTATTTGCAAACATTTCAGGACACCGCGAGTGTTCTTAGAACACATTCAACTTGACAGAGAACAATACTGGCAGCGTCCTGAGGACACCCCCATTTTGTTTATTTGCGAACATTTCAGGACATCGCGAGTGTTCTTAGAACACATTCAACTTGCCAGTCACAACCCCCCATTCATATTTGAGAACATTTCACGACACAGCAAGTGTTCGACAACGGCTTCAGAACACCCCCATTTTATTTATTTGCGAACATTTCAGGACACTGCGAGTGTTCTTAGAACACATTCAACGTGACAGAGAACAATACGGACAGCGTCCTCAGAACACCCCCATTTTGTTTATTTGCGAACATTTCAGGACACCGCGAGTGTTCTTAGAAGCGTCTTCAGAACACGACCATCTTGTTTATTTGCAAACATTTCAGGACACCGCGAGTGTTCTTAGAACACATTCAACTTGACAGAGAACAATACGGACAGCGTCCTCAGGACACCCCCATTTTGTTTATTTGCGAACATTTCAGGACACCGCGAGTGTTCTTAGAACACATTCAACTTGCCAGCCACAACCCCCCATTCATATTTGCGAACATTTCAGGACACAGCGAGTGTTCGACAACGTTTTCAGAACACCCCCATTTTGTGTATTTACAAACATTTCAGGACACCGCAAGTGTTCTTAGAACACATTCAACTTGACAGAGAACAATACGGACAGCGTCCTCAGGACACCCCCTACGAACATTGCCCGGACACCGCAAGTGTTCTTAGAAACATCTTCAGTACACCCCCATTTTGTTTATTTGCAACATTTCAGGACACCGCGAGTGTTCTTAGAACACATTCAACGTGACAGAGAACAATATGGACAGAGTCCTCAGAACACCCCCATTTTGTTTATTTGCGAACATTTCAGGACACCGCGAGTGTTCTTAGAAGCGTCTTCAGAACACCACCATCTTGTTTATTTGCGAACATTTCAGGACATCGCAAGTGTTCTTAGAACACATTCAACTTGACGGAGAACAATACGGACAGCGTCCTCAGGACACCCCCATTTTGTTTATTTGCGAACATTTCAGGACACCGCAAGTGTTCTTAGAACACTTTCAACGTGACAGAGAACAATACGGACAGCGTCCTCAGAACACCCCCATTTTGTTTATTTGCGAACATTTCAGGACACCGCGAGTGTTCTTAGAAGCGTCTTCAGAACACCACAAACTTGTTTATTTGCGAACATTTCAGGACACCGCGAGTGTTCTTAGAACACATTCAACTTGACAGAGAACAATACGGACAGCGTCCTCAGGACACCCCCATTTTGTTTATTTGCGAACATTTCAGGACACCGCGAGTGTTCTTAGAACACATTCAACTTGCCAGTCACAACCCCCCATTCATATTTGCGAACATTTCAGGACACAGCGAGTGTTCGACAACGTCTTCAGAACACCCCCATTTTGTGTATTTGCAAACATTTCAGGACACCGCGAGTGTTCTTAGAACACATTCAACGTGACAGAGAACAATACAGACAGCGTCCTCAGAACACCCCCATTTTGTTTATTTGCAAACATTTCAGGACACCGCGAGTGTTCTTAGAAGCGTCTTCAGAACACCACAAACTTGTTTATTTGCGAACATTTCAGGACACCGCGAGTGTTCTTAGAACACATTCAACTTGACAGAGAACAATACGGACAGCGTCCTCAGGACACCCCCATTCTGTTTATTTGCGAACATTTCAGGACACCACGAGTGTTCTTAAAACACATTCAACTTGCCAGCCGCAACCCCCCATTCATATTTGCGAACATTTCAGGACACAGCGAGTGTTCGACAACGTCTTCAGAACACCCCCATTTTGTGTATTTGCAAACATTTCAGGACACCGCAAGTGTTCTTAGAACACATTCAACTTGACAGAGAACAATACGGACAGCGTCCTCAGGACACCCCCTACGAACATTGCCCGGACACCGCAAGTGTTCTTAGAAACATCTTCAGTACACCCCCATTTTGTTTATTTGCGAACATTTCAGGACACCGCGAGTGTTCTTAGAACACATTCAACGTGACAGAGAACAATATGGACAGCGTCCTCAGAACACCCCCATTTTGTTTATTTGCGAACATTTCAGGACACCGCGAGTGTTCTTAGAAGCGTCTTCAGAACACCACCATCTTGTTTATTTGCGAACATTTCAGGACATCGCGAGTGTTCTTAGAACACATTCAACTTGACGGAGAAAAATACGGACAGCGTCCTCAGGACACCCCCATTTTGTTTATTTGCGAACATTTCAGGACACCGCAAGTGTTCTTAGAACACTTTCAACGTGACAGAGAACAATACGGACAGCGTCCTCAGAACACCCCCATTTTGTTTATTTGCGAACATTTCAGGACACCGCGAGTGTTCTTAGAAGCGTCTTCAGAACACCACCATCTTGTTTATTTGCGAACATTTGAGGACACCGCGAGTGTTCTTAGAACACATTCAACTTGACAGAGAACAATACGGACAGCGTCCTCAGGACACCCCCATTGTGTTTATTTGCGAACATTTCAGGACACCGCGAGTGTTCTTAGAACACATTCAACTTGCCAGCCAAAACCCCCATTCATATTTGCGAATATTTCAGGACACAGCCAGTGTTCGACAACGTCTTCAGAACACCCCCATTTTGTGTATTTGCAAACATTTCAGGACACCGCCAGTGTTCTTAGAACACATTCAACTTGACAGAGAACAATACGGACAGCGTCCTCAGGACACCCCCATTTTGTTTATTTGCGAACATTTCAGGACACCGCGAGTGTTCTTAGAACACATTCAACTTGCCAGCCACAACCCCCCATTCATATTTGTGAACATTTCAGGACACAGCGAGTGTTCGACAACGTCTTCAGAACACCCCCATTTTGTTTATTTGCGAACATTTCAGGACACCGCGAGTGTTCTTAGAAGCGTCTTCAGAACACCACCATCTTGTTTATTTGCGAACATTTCAGGACATCGCGAGTGTTTTTAGAACACATTCAACTTGACGGAGAACAATACGGACAGCGTCCTCAGGACACCCCCATTGTGTTTATTTGCGAACATTTCAGGACACCGCGAGTGTTCTTAGAACACATTCAACTTGCCAGCCAAAACAACCCATTCATATTTGCGAATATTTCAGGACACAGCGAGTGTTCGACAACGTCTTCAGAACACCCCCATTTTGTGTATTTGCAAACATTTCAGGACACCGCCAGTGTTCTTAGAACACATTCAACTTGACAGAGAACAATACGGACAGCGTCCTCAGGACACCCCCATTTTGTTTATTTGCGAACATTTCAGGACACCGCGAGTGTTCTTAGAACACATTCAACTTGCCAGCCACAACCCCCCATATATATTTGTGAACATTTCAGGACACAGCGAGTGTTCGACAACGTCTTCAGAACACCCCCATTTTGTTTATTTGCGAACATTTCAGGACACCGCGAGTGTTCTTAGAAGCGTCTTCAGAACACCACCATCTTGTTTATTTGCGAACATTTCAGGACATCGCGAGTGTTCTTAGAACACATTCAACTTGACGGAGAACAATACGGACAGCGTCCTCAGGACACCGCCATTTTGTTTATTTGCGAACATTTCAGGACACCGCAAGTGTTCTTAGAACACTTTCAACGTGACAGAGAACAATACGGACAGCGTCCTCAGAACACCCCCATTTTGTTTATTTGCGAACATTTCAGGACACCGCGAGTGTTCTTAGAAGCGTCTTCAGAACACCACCATCTTGTTTATTTGCGAACATTTCAGGACACCGCGAGTGTTCTTAGAACACATTCAACTTGACAGAGAACAATACGGACAGCGTCCTCAGGACACCCCCATTGTGTTTATTTGCGAACATTTCAGGACACCGCGAGTGTTCTTAGAACACATTCAACTTGACAGAGAACAATACGGACAGCGTCCTCAGGACACCCCCTACGAACATTCCCCGGACACCGCAAGTGTTCTTAGAAACGTCTTCAGAACACCCCCATTTTGTTTATTTGCAAACATTTCAGGACACCGCAAGTGTTCTTAGAACACATTCAACGTGACAGAGAACAATACGGACAGCGTCCTCAGAAAACCCCCATTTTGTTTATGTGCGAACATTTCAGGACACCGCGAGTGTTCTTAGAAGCGTTTTCAGAACACCACCAACTTGTTTATTTGTGAACATTTCAGGACACCGCGAGTGTTCGACAACATCTTCAGAACACCCCCATTGTGTGTATTTGCGAACATTTCAGGACACCGCGAGTGTTCTTAGAAGCGTCTTCAGAACACCACCATCTTGTTTATTTGCGAACATTTCAGGACATCGCGAGTGTTCTTAGAACACATTCAACTTGACGGAGAACAATACGGACAGCGTCCTCAGGACACCGCCATTTTGTTTATTTGCGAACATTTCAGGACACCGCAAGTGTTCTTAGAACACTTTCAACGTGACAGAGAACAATACGGACAGCGTCCTCAGAACACCCCCATTTTGTTTATTTGCGAACATTTCAGGACACCGCGAGTGTTCTTAGAAGCGTCTTCAGAACACCACCATCTTGTTTATTTGCGAACATTTCAGGACACCGCGAGTGTTCTTAGAACACATTCAACTTGACAGAGAACAATACGGACAGCGTCCTCAGGACACCCCCATTGTGTTTATTTGCGAACATTTCAGGACACCGCGAGTGTTCTTAGAACACATTCAACTTGACAGAGAACAATACGGACAGCGTCCTCAGGACACCCCCTACGAACATTCCCCGGACACCGCAAGTGTTCTTAGAAACGTCTTCAGAACACCCCCATTTTGTTTATTTGCAAACATTTCAGGACACCGCAAGTGTTCTTAGAACACATTCAACTTGACAGAGAACAATACGGGCAGCGTCCTCAGGACACCCCCATTTTGTTTATTTGCGAACATTTCAGGACATCGCGAGTGTTCTTAGAACACATTCAACTTGCCAGTCACAACCCCCCATTCATATTTGCGAACATTTCAGGACACAGCAAGTGTTCGACAATGGCTTCAGAACACCCCCATTTTGTTTATTTGCGAACATTTCAGGACACTGCGAGTGTTCTTAGAACACATTCAACGTGACACAGAACAATACGGACAGCGTCCTCAGAACACCCCCATTTTGTTTATTTGCGAACATTTCAGGACACCGCGAGTGTTCTTAGAAGCGTCTTCAGAACACGACCATCTTGTTTATTTGCGAACATTTCGGGACACCGCGAGTGTTCTTAGAACACATTCAACTTGACAGAGAACAATACGGACAGCGTCCTCAGGACACCCCCTACGAACATTCCCCGGACACCGCGAGTGTTCTTAGAAACGTCTTCAGAACACCCCCATTTTGTTTATTCGCGAACATTTCAGGACACCGCGAGTGTTCTTAGAACACATTCAACGTGACAGAGAACAATACGGACAGCGTCCTCAGAACGACCCCATTTTGTTTATTTGCAAACATTTCAGGACACCGCGAGTGTTCTTAGAAGCATCTTCAGAACACCACAAATTTGTTTATTTGCGAACATTTCAGGACACCGCGAGTGTTCTTAGAACACATTCAACTTGACAGAGAACAATACGGACAGCGTCCTCAGGACACCCCCATTCTGTTTATTTGTGAACATTTCAGGACACCGCGAGTGTTCTTAGAACACATTCAACTTGCCAGCCACAACCCCCCATTCATATTTGCGAACATTTCAGGACACAGCGAGTGTTCGACAACGTCTTCAGAACACCCCCATTTTGTGTATTTGCAAACATTTCAGGACACCGCAAGTGTTCTTAGAACACATTCAACTTAACAGAGAACAATACGGACAGCGTCCTCAGAACACCCCCTACGAACATTGCCCGGACACCGCAAGTGTTCTTAGAAACGTCTTCAGTACACCCCCATTTTGTTTATTTGCGAACATTTCAGGACACCGCAAGTGTTCTTAGAACACATTCAGCTTGCCAGCCACAACCCCCCTTCATATTTGCAAACATTTCAGGACACCGCAAGTGTTCTTAGAAACGTCTTCAGAAAACCCCCATTTTGTTTATTTGCAAACATTTCAGGACACCGCAAGTGTTCTTAGAACACATTCAACGTGACAGAGAACAATACGGACAGCGTCCTCAGAAAACCCCCATTTTGTTTATTTGCGAACATTTCAGGACACCGCGAGTGTTCGACAACGTCTTCAGAACACCCCCATTTTGTGTATTTGCGAACATTTCAGGACACCGCGAGTGTTCTTAGAACACATTCAACTTGACAGAGAACAATACTGGCAGCGTCCTGAGGACACCCCCATTTTGTTTATTTGCGAACATTTCAGGACATCGCGAGTGTTCTTAGAACACATTCAACTTGCCAGTCACAACCCCCCATTCATATTTGAGAACATTTCACGACACAGCAAGTGTTCGACAACGGCTTCAGAACACCCCCATTTTATTTATTTGCGAACATTTCAGGACACTGCGAGTGTTCTTAGAACACATTCAACGTGACAGAGAACAATACGGACAGCGTCCTCAGAACACCCCCATTTTGTTTATTTGCGAACATTTCAGGACACCGCGAGTGTTCTTAGAAGCGTCTTCAGAACACGACCATCTTGTTTATTTGCAAACATTTCAGGACACCGCGAGTGTTCTTAGAACACATTCAACTTGACAGAGAACAATACGGACAGCGTCCTCAGGACACCCCCATTTTGTTTATTTGCGAACATTTCAGGACACCGCGAGTGTTCTTAGAACACATTCAACTTGCCAGCCACAACCCCCCATTCATATTTGCGAACATTTCAGGACACAGCGAGTGTTCGACAACGTTTTCAGAACACCCCCATTTTGTGTATTTACAAACATTTCAGGACACCGCAAGTGTTCTTAGAACACATTCAACTTGACAGAGAACAATACGGACAGCGTCCTCAGGACACCCCCTACGAACATTGCCCGGACACCGCAAGTGTTCTTAGAAACATCTTCAGTACACCCCCATTTTGTTTATTTGCAACATTTCAGGACACCGCGAGTGTTCTTAGAACACATTCAACGTGACAGAGAACAATATGGACAGAGTCCTCAGAACACCCCCATTTTGTTTATTTGCGAACATTTCAGGACACCGCGAGTGTTCTTAGAAGCGTCTTCAGAACACCACCATCTTGTTTATTTGCGAACATTTCAGGACATCGCAAGTGTTCTTAGAACACATTCAACTTGACGGAGAACAATACGGACAGCGTCCTCAGGACACCCCCATTTTGTTTATTTGCGAACATTTCAGGACACCGCAAGTGTTCTTAGAACACTTTCAACGTGACAGAGAACAATACGGACAGCGTCCTCAGAACACCCCCATTTTGTTTATTTGCGAACATTTCAGGACACCGCGAGTGTTCTTAGAAGCGTCTTCAGAACACCACAAACTTGTTTATTTGCGAACATTTCAGGACACCGCGAGTGTTCTTAGAACACATTCAACTTGACAGAGAACAATACGGACAGCGTCCTCAGGACACCCCCATTTTGTTTATTTGCGAACATTTCAGGACACCGCGAGTGTTCTTAGAACACATTCAACTTGCCAGTCACAACCCCCCATTCATATTTGCGAACATTTCAGGACACAGCGAGTGTTCGACAACGTCTTCAGAACACCCCCATTTTGTGTATTTGCAAACATTTCAGGACACCGCGAGTGTTCTTAGAACACATTCAACGTGACAGAGAACAATACAGACAGCGTCCTCAGAACACCCCCATTTTGTTTATTTGCAAACATTTCAGGACACCGCGAGTGTTCTTAGAAGCGTCTTCAGAACACCACAAACTTGTTTATTTGCGAACATTTCAGGACACCGCGAGTGTTCTTAGAACACATTCAACTTGACAGAGAACAATACGGACAGCGTCCTCAGGACACCCCCATTCTGTTTATTTGCGAACATTTCAGGACACCACGAGTGTTCTTAAAACACATTCAACTTGCCAGCCGCAACCCCCCATTCATATTTGCGAACATTTCAGGACACAGCGAGTGTTCGACAACGTCTTCAGAACACCCCCATTTTGTGTATTTGCAAACATTTCAGGACACCGCAAGTGTTCTTAGAACACATTCAACTTGACAGAGAACAATACGGACAGCGTCCTCAGGACACCCCCTACGAACATTGCCCGGACACCGCAAGTGTTCTTAGAAACATCTTCAGTACACCCCCATTTTGTTTATTTGCGAACATTTCAGGACACCGCGAGTGTTCTTAGAACACATTCAACGTGACAGAGAACAATATGGACAGCGTCCTCAGAACACCCCCATTTTGTTTATTTGCGAACATTTCAGGACACCGCGAGTGTTCTTAGAAGCGTCTTCAGAACACCACCATCTTGTTTATTTGCGAACATTTCAGGACATCGCGAGTGTTCTTAGAACACATTCAACTTGACGGAGAAAAATACGGACAGCGTCCTCAGGACACCCCCATTTTGTTTATTTGCGAACATTTCAGGACACCGCAAGTGTTCTTAGAACACTTTCAACGTGACAGAGAACAATACGGACAGCGTCCTCAGAACACCCCCATTTTGTTTATTTGCGAACATTTCAGGACACCGCGAGTGTTCTTAGAAGCGTCTTCAGAACACCACCATCTTGTTTATTTGCGAACATTTGAGGACACCGCGAGTGTTCTTAGAACACATTCAACTTGACAGAGAACAATACGGACAGCGTCCTCAGGACACCCCCATTGTGTTTATTTGCGAACATTTCAGGACACCGCGAGTGTTCTTAGAACACATTCAACTTGCCAGCCAAAACCCCCATTCATATTTGCGAATATTTCAGGACACAGCCAGTGTTCGACAACGTCTTCAGAACACCCCCATTTTGTGTATTTGCAAACATTTCAGGACACCGCCAGTGTTCTTAGAACACATTCAACTTGACAGAGAACAATACGGACAGCGTCCTCAGGACACCCCCATTTTGTTTATTTGCGAACATTTCAGGACACCGCGAGTGTTCTTAGAACACATTCAACTTGCCAGCCACAACCCCCCATTCATATTTGTGAACATTTCAGGACACAGCGAGTGTTCGACAACGTCTTCAGAACACCCCCATTTTGTTTATTTGCGAACATTTCAGGACACCGCGAGTGTTCTTAGAAGCGTCTTCAGAACACCACCATCTTGTTTATTTGCGAACATTTCAGGACATCGCGAGTGTTTTTAGAACACATTCAACTTGACGGAGAACAATACGGACAGCGTCCTCAGGACACCCCCATTGTGTTTATTTGCGAACATTTCAGGACACCGCGAGTGTTCTTAGAACACATTCAACTTGCCAGCCAAAACAACCCATTCATATTTGCGAATATTTCAGGACACAGCGAGTGTTCGACAACGTCTTCAGAACACCCCCATTTTGTGTATTTGCAAACATTTCAGGACACCGCCAGTGTTCTTAGAACACATTCAACTTGACAGAGAACAATACGGACAGCGTCCTCAGGACACCCCCATTTTGTTTATTTGCGAACATTTCAGGACACCGCGAGTGTTCTTAGAACACATTCAACTTGCCAGCCACAACCCCCCATATATATTTGTGAACATTTCAGGACACAGCGAGTGTTCGACAACGTCTTCAGAACACCCCCATTTTGTTTATTTGCGAACATTTCAGGACACCGCGAGTGTTCTTAGAAGCGTCTTCAGAACACCACCATCTTGTTTATTTGCGAACATTTCAGGACATCGCGAGTGTTCTTAGAACACATTCAACTTGACGGAGAACAATACGGACAGCGTCCTCAGGACACCGCCATTTTGTTTATTTGCGAACATTTCAGGACACCGCAAGTGTTCTTAGAACACTTTCAACGTGACAGAGAACAATATGGACAGCGTCCTCAGAACACCCCCATTTTGTTTATTTGCGAACATTTCAGGACACCGCGAGTGTTCTTAGAAGCGTCTTCAGAACACCACCATCTTGTTTATTTGCGAACATTTCAGGACACCGCGAGTGTTCTTAGAACACATTCAACTTGACAGAGAACAATACGGACAGCGTCCTCAGGACACCCCCATTGTGTTTATTTGCGAACATTTCAGGACACCGCGAGTGTTCTTAGAACACATTCAACTTGCCAGCCAAAACCCCCCATTCATATTTGCGAATATTTCAGGACACAGCGAGTGTTCGACAACGTCTTCAGAACACCCCCATTTTGTGTATTTGCAAACATTTCAGGACACCGCCAGTGTTCTTAGAACACATTCAACTTGACAGAGAACAATACGGACAGCGTCCTCAGGACACCCCCATTTTGTTTATTTGCGAACATTTCAGGACACCGCGAGTGTTCTTAGAACACATTCAACTTGCCAGCCACAACCCCCCATTCATATTTGTGAACATTTCAGGACACAGCGAGTGTTCGACAACGTCTTCAGAACACCCCCATTTTGTGTATTTGCGAACATTTCAGGACACCGCAAGTGTTCTTAGAACACATTCAACTTGACAGAGAACAATATGGACAGCGTCCTCAGGACACCCCCTACGAACGGACACAGCAAGTGTTCTTAGAAACGTCTTCAGAACACCCCCATTTTGTTTATTTGCGAACATTTCAGGACACCGCGAGTGTTCTTAGAACACATTCAACGTGACAGAGAACAATACGGACAGCGTCCTCAGAACACCCCCATTTTGTTTATTTGCGAACATTTCAGGACACCGCAAGTGTTCTTAGAACACATTCAACGTGACAGAGAACAATACGGACAGCGTCCTCAGAACACCCCCATTTTGTTTATTTGCGAACATTTCAGGACACCGCGAGTGTTCTTAGCATCGTCTTCAGAACACCACCATCTTGTTTATTTGCGAACATTTCAGGACACCGCAAGTGTTCTTAGAACACATTCAACTTGACAGAGAACAATACGGACAGCGTCCTCAGGACACCCCCATTTTGTTTATTTGCAAACATTTCAGGACACCGCAAGTGTTCTTAGAACACATTCAACTTGCCAGCCACAACCCCCCATTCATATTTGCGAACATTTCAGGACACAGCGAGTGTTCGACAACGTCTTCAGAACACCCCCATTTTGTGTATTTGTGAACATTTCAGGACACCGCGAGTGTTCTTAGAACACATTCAACTTGACAGAGAACAATACGGACAGCGTCCTCAGGACACCCCCTACGAACATTCCCCGGACACCTCGAGTGTTCTTAGAAACGTCTTCAGAACACCCCCATTTTGTTTATTTGCGAACATTTCAGGACACCGCGAGTGTTCTTAGAACACATTCAACTTGCCAGCCACAACCCCCCATTCATATTTGCAAACATTTCAGGACACAGCGAGTGTTCGACAACGTCTTCAGAACACCCCAATTTTGTGTATTTGCGAACATTTCAGGACACCGCGAGTGTTCTTAGAACACATTCAACTTGACAGAGAACAATACGGACAGCGTCCTCAGGACACCCCCTACGAACATTCCCCCGGACACCGCAAGTGTTCTTAGAAACGTCTTCAGAACACCCCCATTTTGTTTATTTGCAAACATTTCAGGACACGGCAAGTGTTCTTAGAACACATTCAACGTGACAGAGAACAATACGGACAGCGTCCTCAGAAAACCCCCATTTTGTTTATTTGCGAACATTTCAGGACACCGCAAGTGTTCTTAGAAGCGTCTTCAGAACACCACCAACTTGTTTATTTGTGAACATTTCAGGACACCGCGAGTGTTCGACAACGTCTTCAGAACACCCCCATTTTGTTTATTTGCGAACATTTCAGGACACTGCGAGTGTTCTTAGAACAAATTCAATGTGACAGAAAACAATACGGACAGCGTCCTCAGAACACCCCCATTTTGTTTATTTGCGAACATTTCAGGACACCGCGAGAGTTCTTAGAAGCGTCTTCAGAACACGACCATCTTGTTTATTTGCGAACATTTCAGGACACAGCGAGTGTTCTTAGAACACATTCAACTTGAGAGAGAACAATACGGACAGCGTCCTCAGGACACTCCCATTTTGTTTATTTGCAAACATTTCAGGACACCGCGAGTGTTCTTAGAACACATTCAACTTGCCAGCCACAACCCCCCATTCATATTTGCGAACATTTCAGGACACAGCGAGTGTTCGACAACGTCTTCAGAACACCCCCATTTTGTGTATTTGCAAACATTTCAGGACACCGCGAGTGTTCTTAGAACACATTCAACTTGACAGAGAACAATACGGACAGCGTCCTCAGGACACCCCCTACGAAAATTCCCCGGACACCGCGAGTGTTCTTAGAAACGTCTTCAGAACACCCCCATTTTGTTTATTTGCGAACATTTCAGGACACAGCGAGTGTTCTTAGAACACATTCAACGTGACAGAGAACAATACGGACAGCGTCCTCAGAACACCCCCATTTTGTTTATTTGCAAACATTTCAGGACACCGCGAGTGTTCTTAGAAGCGTCTTCAGAACACCACAAACTTGTTTGTTTGCGAACATTTCAGGACACCGTGAGTGTTCTTAGAACACATTCATCTTGACAGAGAACAATACGGACAGCGTCCTCAGGACACCCCCATTTTGTTTATTTGCGAACATTTCAGGACACCGCGAGTGTTCTTAGAACACATTCAACTTGCCAGCCACAACCCCCCATTCATATTTGCGAACATTTCAGGACACAGCGAGTGTTCGACAACGTCTTCAGAACACCCCCATTTTGTGTATTTGCAAACATTTCAGGACACCGCAAGTGTTCTTAGAACACATTCAACTTGACAGAGAACAATACGGACAGCGTCCTTAGGACACCCCCTACGAACATTGCCCAGACACCGCAAGTGTTCTTAGAAACGTCTTCAGTACACCCCCATTTTGTTTATTTGCGAACATTTCAGGACACCGCGAGTGTTCTTAGAACACATTCAATGTGACAGAGAACAATACGACAGCGTCCTCAGAACACCCCCATTTTGTTTATTTGCGAACATTTCAGGCCATCGCGAGTGTTCTTAGAAGCGTCTTCAGAACACCACCATCTTGTTTATTTCCGAACATTTCAGGACACCGCGAGTGTTCTTAGAACACATTCAACTTGACAGAGAACAATACGGACAGCGTCCTCAGGACAACCCATTTTGTTTATTTGCGAACATTTCAGGACACCGCGAGTGTTCTTAGAACACATTCAACTTGCCAGCCAAAACCCCCAATTCATATTTGCGAACATTTCAGGACACAGCAAGTGTTCTTAGAAACGTCTTCAGAACACCCCCATTTTGTTTATTTGCAAACATTTCAGGACACCGCGAGTGTTCTTAGAACACATTCAACGTGACAGAGAACAATACGGACAGCGTCCTCAGAACACCCCCATTTTGTTTATTTGCGAATATTTCAGGACACTGCGAGTGTTCTTAGAAACGTCTTCAGAACACCCCCATTTTGTGTATTTGCAAACATTTCAGGACACCGCAAGTGTTCTTAGAACACATTCAACTTGACAGAGAACAATACGGACAGCGTCCTCAGAACACCCCCTACGAACATTGCCCTGACACCGCAAGTGTTCTTAGAAACGTCTTCAGTACACCCCCATTTTGTTTATTTGCGAACATTTCAGGACACCGCGAGTGTTCTTAGAACACATTCAGCTTGCCAGCCACAACCCCCCTTCATATTTGCAAACATTTCAGGACACAGCGATTGTTCGACAACGTCTTCAGAACACCCCCATTTTGTGTATTTGCGAACATTTCAGGACACCGCGAGTGTTCTTAGAACACATTCAACTTGACAGAGAACAATACGGACAGCGTCCTCAGGACACCCCCTACGAACATTCCCCGGACACCGCAAGTGTTCTTAGAAACGTCTTCAGAACACCCCCATTTTGTTTATTTGCAAACATTTCAGGACACCGCAAGTGTTCTTAGAACACATTCAACGTGACAGAGAACAATACGGACAGCGTCCTCAGAAAACCCCCATTTTGTTTATTTGCGAACATTTCAGGACACCGCGAGTGTTCGACAACGTCTTCAGAACACCCCCATTTTGTGTATTTGCGAACATTTCAGGACACCGCGAGTGTTCTTAGAACACATTCAACTTGACAGAGAACAATACGGGCAGCGTCCTGAGGACACCCCCATTTTGTTTATTTGCGAACATTTCAGGACATCGCGAGTGTTCTTAGAACACATTCAACTTGCCAGTCACAACCCCCCATTCATATTTGAGAACATTTCACGACACAGCAAGTGTTCGACAACGGCTTCAGAACACCCCCATTTTGTTTATTTGCGAACATTTCAGGACACTGCGAGTGTTCTTAGAACACATTCAACGTGACAGAGAACAATACGGACAGCGTCCTCAGAACACCCCCATTTTGTTTATTTGCGAACATTTCAGGACACCGCGAGTGTTCTTAGAAGCGTCTTCAGAACACGACCATCTTGTTTATTTGCAAACATTTCAGGACACCGCGAGTGTTCTTAGAACACATTCAACTTGACAGAGAACAATACGGACAGCGTCCTCAGGACACCCCCATTTTGTTTATTTGCGAACATTTCAGGACACCGCGAGTGTTCTTAGAACACATTCAACTTGCCAGCCACAACCCCCCATTCATATTTGCGAACATTTCAGGACACAGCGAGTGTTCGACAACGTCTTCAGAACACCCCCATTTTGTGTATTTGCAAACATTTCAGGACACCGCGAGTGTTCTTAGAACACATTCAACGTGACAGAGAACAATACAGACAGCGTCCTCAGAACACCCCCATTTTGTTTATTTGCAAACATTTCAGGACACCGCGAGTGTTCTTCGAAGCGTCTTCAGAACACCACAAACTTGTTTATTTGCGAACATTTCAGGACACCGCAAGTGTTCTTAGAACACATTCAACTTGACAGAGAACAATATGGACAGCGTCCTCAGGACACCCCCATTCTGTTTATTTGCGAACATTTCAGGACACCGCGAGTGTTCTTAAAACACATTCAACTTGCCAGCCACAACCCCCCATTCATATTTGCGAACATTTCAGGACACAGCGAGTGTTCGACAACGTCTTCAGAACACCCCCATTTTGTGTATTTGCAAACATTTCAGGACACCGCAAGTGTTCTTAGAACACATTCAACTTGACAGAGAACAATACGGACAGCGTCCTCAGGACACCCCCTACGAACATTGCCCGGACACCGCAAGTGTTCTTAGAAACATCTTCAGTACACCCCCATTTTGTTTATTTGCGAACATTTCAGGACACCGCGAGTGTTCTTAGAACACATTCAACGTGACAGAGAACAATATGGACAGCGTCCTCAGAACACCCCCATTTTGTTTATTTGCGAACATTTCAGGACACCGCAAGTGTTCTTAGAAGCGTCTTCAGAACACCACCATCTTGTTTATTTGCGAACATTTCAGGACATCGCGAGTGTTCTTAGAACACATTCAACTTGACGGAGAACAATACGGACAGCGTCCTCAGGACACCCCCATTTTGTTTATTTGCGAACATTTCAGGACACCGCAAGTGTTCTTAGAACACTTTCAACGTGACAGAGAACAATACGGACAGCGTCCTCAGAACACCCCCATTTTGTTTATTTGCGAACATTTCAGGACACCGCGAGTGTTCTTAGAAGCGTCTTCAGAACACCACCATCTTGTTTATTTGCGAACATTTCAGGACACCGCGAGTGTTCTTAGAACACATTCAACTTGACAGAGAACAATACGGACAGCGTCCTCAGGACACCCCCATTGTGTTTATTTGCGAACATTTCAGGACACCGCGAGTGTTCTTAGAACACATTCAACTTGCCAGCCAAAACCCCCCATTCATATTTGCGAATATTTCAGGACACAGCGAGTGTTCGACAACGTCTTCAGAACACCCCCATTTTGTGTATTTGCAAACATTTCAGGACACCGCCAGTGTTCTTAGAACACATTCAACTTGACAGAGAACAATACGGACAGCGTCCTCAGGACACCCCCATTTTGTTTATTTGCGAACATTTCAGGACACCGCGAGTGTTCTTAGAACACATTCAACTTGCCAGCAACAACCCCCCATTCATATTTGTGAACATTTCAGGACACAGCGAGTGTTCGACAATGTCTTCAGAACACCCCCATTTTGTGTATTTGCGAACATTTCAGGACACCGCAAGTGTTCTTAGAACACATTCAACTTGACAGAGAACAATACGGACAGCGTCCTCAGGACACCCCCTACGAACGGACACAGCAAGTGTTCTTAGAAACGTCTTCAGAACACCCCCATTTTGTTTATTTGCGAACATTTCAGGACACCGCGAGTGTTCTTAGAACACATTCAACGTGACAGAGAACAATACGGACAGCGTCCTCAGAACACCCCCATTTTGTTTATTTGTGAACATTTCAGGACACCGCGAGTGTTCTTAGAACACATTCAACGTGACAGAGAACAATACGGACAGCGTCCTCAGAACACCCCCATTTTGTTTATTTGCGAACATTTCAGGACACCGCGAGTGTTCTTAGCATCATCTTCAGAACACCACCATCTTGTTTATTTGCGAACATTTCAGGACACCGCAAGTGTTCTTAGAACACATTCAACTTGACAGAGAACAATACGGACAGCGTCCTCAGGACACCCCCATTTTGTTTATTTGCAAACATTTCAGGACACGGCAAGTGTTCTTAGAACACATTCAACTTGCCAGCCACAACCCCCCATTCATATTTGCGAACATTTCAGGACACAGCGAGTGTTCGACAACGTCTTCAGAACACCCCCATTTTGTGTATTTGTGAACATTTCAGGACACCGCGAGTGTTCTTAGAACACATTCAACTTGACAGAGAACAATACGGACAGCGTCCTCAGGACACCCCCTACGAACATTCCCTGGACACCTCGAGTGTTCTTAGAAATTTCTTCAGAACACCCCCATTTTGTTTATTTGCGAACATTTCAGGACACCGCGAGTGTTCTTAGAACACATTCAACTTGCCAGCCACAACCCCCCATTCATATTTGCAAACATTTCAGGACACAGCGAGTGTTCGACAACGTCTTCAGAACACCCCCATTTTGTGTATTTGCGAACATTTCAGGACACCGCGAGTGTTCTTAGAACACATTCAACTTGACAGAGAACAATACGGACAGCGTCCTCAGAAAACCCCCATTTTGTTTATTTGCGAACATTTCAGGACACCGCAAGTGTTCTTAGAAGCGTCTTCAGAACACCACCAACTTGTTTATTTGTGAACATTTCAGGACACCGTGAGTGTTCGACAACGTCTTCAGAACACCCCCATTTTGTTTATTTGCGAACATTTCAGGACACTGCGAGTGTTCTTAGAACACATTCAATGTGACAGAGAACAATACGGACAGCATCCTCAGAACACCCCCATTTTGTTTATTTGCGAACATTTCAGGACACCGCGAGAGTTCTTAGAAGCGTCTTCAGAACACGACCATCTTGTTTATTTGCGAACATTTCAGGACACCGCGAGTGTTCTTAGAACACATTCAACTTGAGAGAGAACAATACGGACAGCGTCCTCAGGACACTCCCATTTTGTTTATTTGCAAACATTTCAGGACACCGCGAGTGTTCTTAGAACACATTCAACTTGCCAGCCACAACCCCCCATTCATATTTGCGAACATTTCAGGACACAGCGAGTGTTCGACAACGTCTTCAGAACACCCCCATTTTGTGTATTTGCAAACATTTCAGGACACCGCGAGTGTTCTTAGAACACATTCAACTTGACAGAGAACAATACGGACAGCGTCCTCAGGACACCCCCTACGAAAATTCCCCGGACACCGCGAGTGTTCTTAGAAACGTCTTCAGAACACCCCCATTTTGTTTATTTGCGAACATTTCAGGACACAGCGAGTGTTCTTAGAACACATTCAACGTGACAGAGAACAATACGGACAGCATCCTCAGGACACCCCCATTGTGTTTATTTGCGAACATTTCAGGACACCGCGAGTGTTCTTAGAACACATTCAACTTGCCAGCCAAAACCCCCCATTCATATTTGCGAATATTTCAGGACACAGCGAGTGTTCGACAACGTCTTCAGAACACCCCCATTTTGTGTATTTGCAAACATTTCAGGACACCGCCAGTGTTCTTAGAACACATTCAACTTGACAGAGAACAATACGGACAGCGTCCTCAGGACACCCCCATTTTGTTTATTTGCGAAAATTTCAGGGCACCGCGAGTGTTCTTAGAACAACATTCAACTTGCCAGCCACAACCCCCCATTCATATTTGTGAACATTTCAGGACACAGCGAGTGTTCGACAACGTCTTCAGAACACCCCCATTTTGTGTATTCGCGAACATTTCAGGACACCGCAAGTGTTCTTAGAACACATTCAACTTGACAGAGAACAATACGGACAGCGTCCTCAGGACACCCCCTACGAACGGACACAGCAAGTGTTCTTAGAAACGCCTTCAGAACACCCCCATTTTGTTTATTTGCGAACATTTCAGGACACCGCGAGTGTTCTTAGAACACATTCAACGTGACAGAGAACAATACGGACAGCGTCCTCAGAACACCCCCATTTTGTTTATTTGCGAACATTTCAGGACACCGCGAGTGTTCTTAGAACACATTCAACGTGACAGAGAACAATACGGACAGCGTCCTCAGAACACCCCCATTTTGTTTATTTGCGAACATTTCAGGACACCGCGAGTGTTCTTAGCATCGTCTTCAGAACACCACCATCTTGTTTATTTGCGAACATTTCAGGACACCGCAAGTGTTCTTAGAACACATTCAACTTGACAGAGAACAATACGGACAGCGTCCTCAGGACACCCCCATTTTGTTTATTTGCAAACATTTCAGGACACCGCAAGTGTTCTTAGAACACATTCAACTTGCCAGCCACAACCCCCCATTCATATTTGCGAACATTTCAGGACACAGCGAGTGTTCGACAACGTCTTCAGAACACCCCCATTTTGTGTATTTGTGAACATTTCAGGACACCGCGAGTGTTCTTAGAACACATTCAACTTGACAGAGAACAATACGGACAGCGTCCTCAGGACACCCCCTACGAACATTCCCCGGACACCTCGAGTGTTCTTAGAAACGTCTTCAGAACACCCCCATTTTGTTTATTTGCGAACATTTCAGGACACCGCAAGTGTTCTTAGAACACATTCAACTTGCCAGCCACAACCCCCCATTCATATTTGCAAACATTTCAGGACACAGCGAGTGTTCGACACGTCTTCAGAACACCCCCATTTTGTGTATTTGCGAACATTTCAGGACACCGCGAGTGTTCTTAGAACACATTCAACTTGACAGAGAACAATACGGACAGCGTCCTCAGGACACCCCCTACGAACATTCCCCCGGACACCGCAAGTGTTCTTAGAAACGTCTTCAGAACACCCCCATTTTGTTTATTTGCAAACATTTCAGGACACGGCAAGTGTTCTTAGAACACATTCAACGTGACAGAGAACAATACGGACAGCGTCCTCAGAAAACCCCCATTTTGTTTATTTGCGAACATTTCAGGACACCGCAAGTGTTCTTAGAATCGTCTTCAGAACACCACCAACTTGTTTATTTGTGAACATTTCAGGACACCGCGAGTGTTTGACAACGTCTTCAGAACACCCCCATTTTGTTTATTTGCGAACATTTCAGGACACTGCGAGTGTTCTTAGAACACATTCAATGTGACAGAGAACAATACGGACAGCGTCCTCAGAACACCCCCATTTTGTTTATTTGCGAACATTTCAGGACACCGCGAGAGTTCTTAGAAGCGTCTTCAGAACACGACCATCTTGTTTATTTGCGAACATTTCAGGACACCGCGAGTGTTCTTAGAACACATTCAACTTGAGAGAGAACAATACGGACAGCGTCCTCAGGACACTCCCATTTTGTTTATTTGCAAACATTTCAGGACACCGCGAGTGTTCTTAGAACACATTCAACTTGCCAGCCACAACCCCCCATTCATATTTGCGAACATTTCAGGACACAGCGAGTGTTCGACAACGTCTTCAGAACACCCCCATTTTGTGTATTTGCAAACATTTCAGGACACCGCGAGTGTTCTTAGAACACATTCAACTTGACAGAGAACAATACGGACAGCGTCCTCAGGACACCCCCTACGAAAATTCCCCGGACACCGCGAGTGTTCTTAGAAACGTCTTCAGAACACCCCCATTTTGTTTATTTGCAAACATTTCAGGACACAGCGAGTGTTCTTAGAACACATTCAACGTGACAGAGAACAATACGGACAGCGTCCTCAGAACACCCCCATTTTGTTTATTTGCGAACATTTCAGGACACCGCGAGTGTTCTTAGAAGCGTCTTCAGAACACCACCATCTTGTTTATTTGCGAACATTTCAGGACACCGCGAGTGTTCTTAGAACACATTCAACTTGACAGAGAACAATACGGACAGCGTCCTCAGGACACCCCCATTGTGTTTATTTGAGAACATTTCAGGACACCGCGAGTGTTCTTAGAACACATTCAACTTGCCAGCCAAAACCCCCCATTCATATTTGCGAATATTTCAGGACACAGCGAGTGTTCGACAACGTCTTCAGAACACCCCCATTTTGTGTATTTGCAAACATTTCAGGACACCGCCAGTGTTCTTAAAACACATTCAACTTGACAGAGAACAATACGGACAGCGTCCTCAGGACACCCCCATTTTGTTTATTTGCGAAAATTTCAGGACACCGCGAGTGTTCTTAGAACACATTCAACTTGCCAGCCACAACCCCCCATTCATATTTGTGAACATTTCAGGACACAGCGAGTGTTCGACAACGTCTTCAGAACACCCCCATTTTGTGTATTTGCGAACATTTCAGGACACCGCAAGTGTTCTTAGAACACATTCAACTTGACAGAGAACAATACGGACAGCGTCCTCAGGACACCCCCTACGTACGGACACAGCAAGTGTTCTTAGAAACGTCTTCAGAACACCCCCATTTTGTTTATTTGCGGACATTTCAGGACACCGCGAGTGTTCTTAGATCACATTCAACGTGACAGAGAACAATACGGACAGCGTCCTCAGAACACCCCCATTTTGTTTATTTGCGAACATTTCAGGACACCGCGAGTGTTCTTAGAACACATTCAACGTGACAGAGAACAATACGGACAGCGTCCTCAGAACACCCCCATTTTGTTTATTTGCGAACATTTCAGGACACCGCGAGTGTTCTTAGCATCGTCTTCAGAACACCACCATCTTGTTTATTTGCGAACATTTCAGGACACCGCAAGTGTTCTTAGAACACATTCAACTTGACAGAGAACAATACGGACAGCGTCCTCAGGACACCCCCATTTTGTTTATTTGCAAACATTTCAGGACACCGCAAGTGTTCTTAGAACACATTCAACTTGCCAGCCACAACCCCCCATTCATATTTGCGAACATTTCAGGACACAGCGAGTGTTCGACAACGTCTTCAGAACACCCCCATTTTGTGTATTTGTGAACCTTTCAGGACACCGCGAGTGTTCTTAGAACACATTCAACTTGACAGAGAACAATATGGACAGCGTCCTCAGGACACCCCCTACGAACATTCCCCGGACACCTCGAGTGTTCTTAGAAACGTCTTCAGAACACCCCCATTTTGTTTATTTGCGAACATTTCAGGACACCGTGAGTGTTCTTAGAACACATTCAACTTGCCAGCCACAACCCCCCATTCATATTTGCAAACATTTCAGGACACAGCGAGTGTTCGACAACGTCTTCAGAACACCCCCATTTTGTGTATTTGCGAACATTTCAGGACACCGCGAGTGTTCTTAGAACACATTCAACTTGACAGAGAACAATACGGACAGCGTCCTCAGGACACCCCCTACGAACATTCCCCCGGACACCGCAAGTGTTCTTAGAAACGTCTTCAGAACACCCCCATTTTGTTTATTTGCAAACATTTCAGGACACGGCAAGTGTTCTTAGAACACATTCAACGTGACAGAGAACAATACGGACAGCGTCCTCAGAAAACCCCCATTTTGTTTATTTGCGAACATTTCAGGACACCGCAAGTGTTCTTAGAAGCGTCTTCAGAACACCACCAACTTGTTTATTTGTGAACATTTCAGGACACCGCGAGTATTCGACAACGTCTTCAGAACACCCCCATTTTGTTTATTTGCGAACATTTCAGGACACTGCGAGTGTTCTTAGAACACATTCAATGTGACAGAGAACAATACGGACAGCGTCCTCAGAACACCCCCATTTTGTTTATTTGCGAACATTTCAGGACACCGCGAGAGTTCTTAGAAGCGTCTTCAGAACACGACCATCTTGTTTATTTGCGAACATTTCAGGACACCGCGAGTGTTCTTAGAACACATTCAACTTGAGAGAGAACAATACGGACAGCGTCCTCAGGACACTCCCATTTTGTTTATTTGCAAACATTTCAGGACACCGCGAGTGTTCTTAGAACACATTCAACTTGCCAGCCACAACCCCCCATTCATATTTGCGAACATTTCAGGACACAGCGAGTGTTCGACAACGTCTTCAGAACACCCCCATTTTGTGTATTTGCAAACATTTCAGGACACCGCGAGTGTTCTTAGAACACATTCAACTTGACAGAGAACAATACGGACAGCGTCCTCAGGACACCCCCTACGAAAATTCCCCGGACACCGCGAGTGTTCTTAGAAACGTCTTCAGAACACCCCCATTTTGTTTATTTGCGAACATTTCAGGACACAGCGAGTGTTCTTAGAACACATTCAACGTGACAGAGAACAATACGGACAGCGTCCTCAGAACACCCCCATTTTGTTTATTTGCAAACATTTCAGTACACCGCGAGTGTTCTTAGAAGCATCTTCAGAACACCACAAACTTGTTTATTTGCGAACATTTCAGGACACCGCGAGTGTTTTTAGAACACATTCATCTTGACAGAGAACAATACGGACAGCGTCCTCAGGACACCCCCATTTTGTTTATTTGCGAACATTTCAGGACACCACAAGTGTTCTTAGAACACATTCAACTTGCCAGCCACAACCCCCCATTCATATTTGCGAACATTTCAGGACACAGCGAGTGTTCGACAACGTCTTCAGAACACCCCCATTTTGTTTATTTGCGAACATTTCAGGACACCGCGAGTGTTCTTAGAACACATTCAACGTGACAGAGAACAATACGGACAGCGTCCTCAGAACACCCCCATTTTGTTTATTTGCGAATATTTCAGGAAACTGCGAGTGTTCTTAGAAACGTCTTCAGAACACCCCCATATTGTTTATTTGCGAACATTTCAGGACACCGCGAGTGTTCTTAGAACACATTCAACTTGCCAGCCACAACCCCCCATTCATATTTGCGAACATTTCAGGACACAGCGAGTGTTCGACAACGTCTTCAGAACACCCCCATTTTGTGTATTTGCAAACATTTCAGGACACCGCAAGTGTTCTTAGAACACATTCAACTTGACTGAGAACAATACGGACAGCGTCCTCAGGACACCCCCATTTTGTTTATTTGCGAACATTTCAGGACACCGCGAGTGTTCTTAGAACACATTCAACTTGCCAGCCAAAACCCCCAATTCATATTTGCGAACATTTCAGGACACAGCAAGTGTTCTTAGAAACGTCTTCAGAACACCCCCATTTTGTTTATTTGCGAACATTTCAGGACACCGCGAGTGTTCTTAGAACACATTCAACGTGACAGAGAACAATACGGACAGCGTCCTCAGAACACCCCCATTTTGTTTATTTGCGAACATTTCAGGACACTGCGAGTGTTCTTAGAAGCGTCTTCAGAACACCACCATCTTGTTTATTTGCGAACATTTCAGGACACCGTGAGTGTTCTTAGAACACATTCAACTTGACAGAGAACAATACGGACAGCGTCCTCAGGACACCCCCATTTTGTTTATTTGCGAACATTTCAGGACACCGCGAGTGTTCTTAGAACACATTCAACTTGCCAACCACAACCCCCCATTCATATTTGTGAACATTTCAGGACACAGCGAGTGTTCGACAATGTCTTCAGAACACCCCCATTTTGTGTATTTGCGAACATTTCAGGACACCGCGAGTGTTCTTAGAACACATTCAACTTGACAGAGAACAATACGGACAGCGTCCTCATGACACCCCCTACGAACATTGCCCGGACACAGCAAGTGTTCTTAGAAACGTCTTCAGAACACCCCCATTTTGTTTATTTGCGAACATTTCAGGACACAGCGAGTGTTCTTAGAACACATTCAACGTGACAGAGAAAAATACGGACAGCATCCTCAGAACACCCCCATTCTGTTTATTTGCAAACATTTCAGGACACCGCGAGTGTTCTTAGAACACATTCAGCTTGACAGAGAACAATACGGACAGCGTCCTCATGACACCCCCATTTTGTTTATTTGCGAACATTTCAGGACACAGCGAGTGTTCTTAGAACACATTCAACTTGCCAGCCACAACCCCCCATTCATATTTGCGAACATTTCCGGACACAGCGAGTGTTCTACAACGTCTTCAGAACACCCCCATTTTGTGTATTTGTGAACATTTCAGGACACCGCAAGTGTTCTTAGAACACATTCAACTTGACAGAGAACTATACGGACAGCGTCCTCAGGACACCCCCTACAAACATTCCCCGGACACCTCAAGTGTTCTTAGAAACGTCTTCAGAACACCCCCATTTTGTTTATTTGCGAACATTTCAGGACACCGCGAGTGTTCTTAGAACACATTCAACTTGCCAGCCACAACCCCCCATTCATATTTGCAAACATTTCAGGACACAGCGAGTGTTCGACAACGTCTTCAGAACACCCCCATTTTGTGTATTTGCAAACATTTCAGGACACCGCGAGTGTTCTTAGAACACATTCAACTTGACAGAGAACAATACGGACAGCGTCCTCAGGACACCCCCTACGAACATTCCCCCGACACCGCAAGTGTTCTTAGAAACGTCTTCAGAACACCCCCATTTTGTTTATTTGCAAACATTTCAGGACACCGCAAGTGTTCTTAGAACACATTCAACGTGACAGAGAACAATACGGACAGCGTCCTCAGAAAACCCCCATTTTGTTTATTTGCGAACATTTCAGGACACCGCGAGTGTTCTTAGAAGCGTCTTCAGAACACCACCAACTTGTTTATTTGTGAACATTTCAGGACACCGCGAGTGTTCGACAACGTCTTCAGAACACCCCCATTTTGTGTATTTGCGAACATTTCAGGACACCGCGAGTGTTCTTAGAACACATTCAACTTGACAGAGAACGATACGGGCAGCGTCCTCAGGACACCCCCATTTTGTTTATTTGCGAACATTTCAGGACATCGCGAGTGTTCTTAGAACACATTCAACTTGCCAGTCACAACCCCCCATTCATATTTGCAAACATTTCAGGACACAGCAAGTGTTCGACAACGTCTTCAGCACACCCCCAATTTGTTTATTTGCGAACATTTCAGGACACCGCGAGTGTTCTTAGAACCGTCTTCAGAACACGACCATCTTGTTTATTTGCGAACATTTCAGGACACCGCGAGTGTTCTTAGAACACATTCAACTTGACAGAGAACAATACGGACAGCGTCCTCAGGACACCCCCATTTTGTTTATTTGCGAACATTTCAGGACACCGCGAGTGTTCTTAGAACACATTCAACTTGCCAGCCACAACCCCCCATTCATATTTGCGAACATTTCAGGACACAGCGAGTGTTCGACAACGTCTTCAGAACACCCCCATTTTGTTTATTTGCGAACATTTCAGGACACCGCGAGTGTTCTTAGAACCGTCTTCAGAACACGACCATCTTGTTTATTTGCGAACATTTCAGGACACCGCGAGTGTTCTTAGAACACATTCAACTTGACAGAGAACAATACGGACAGCGTCCTCAGGACACCCCCATTTTGTTTATTTGCGAACATTTCAGGACACCGCGAGTGTTCTTAGAACACATTCAACTTGCCAGCCACAACCCCCCATTCATATTTGCGAACATTTCAGGACACAGCGAGTGTTCGACAACGTCTTCAGAACACCCCCATTTTGTGTATTTGCAAACATTTCAGGACACCGTGAGTGTTCTTAGAACACATTCAACTTGACAGAGAACAATACGGACAGCGTCCTCAGGACACCCCCTACGAACATTCCCCGGACACCCCGAGTGTTCTTAGAAACCTCTTCAGTACACCCCCATTTTGTTTATTTGCGAACATTTCAGGACACTGCGAGTGTTCTTAGAACACATTCAACGTGACAGAGAACAATACGGACAGCGTCCTCAGAACACCCCCTACAAACGTTCCCCGGACACCTCAAGTGTTCTTAGAAACGTCTTCAGAACACCCCCATTTTGTTTATTTGCGAACATTTCAGGACACCGCGAGTGTTCTTAGAACACATTCAACTTGCCAGCCACAACCCCCCATTCATATTTGAAAACATTTCAGGACACAGCGAGTGTTCGACAATGTCTTCAGAACACCCCCATTTTGTGTATTTGCGAACATTTCAGGACACCGCGAGTGTTCTTAGAACACATTCAACTTGACAGAGAACAATACGGACAGCGTCCTCATGACACCCCCTACGAACATTGCCCGGACACAGCAAGTGTTCTTAGAAACGTCTTCAGAACACGACCATCTTGTTTATTTGCGAACATTTCAGGACACCGTGAGTGTTCTTAGAACACATTCAACGTGACAGAGAAAAATACGGACAGCATCCTCAGAACACCCCCATTCTGTTTATTTGCAAACATTTCAGGACACCGCGAGTGTTCTTAGAACACATTCAGCTTGACAGAGAACAATACGGACAGCGTCCTCATGACACCCCCATTTTGTTTATTTGCGAACATTTCAGGACACAGCGAGTGTTCTTAGAACACATTCAACTTGCCAGCCACAACCCCCCATTCATATTTGCGAACATTTCCGGACACAGCGAGTGTTCTACAACGTCTTCAGAACACCCCCATTTTGTGTATTTGTGAACATTTCAGGACACCGCAAGTGTTCTTAGAACACATTCAACTTGACAGAGAACTATACGGACAGCGTCCTCAGGACACCCCCTACAAACATTCCCCGGACACCTCAAGTGTTCTTAGAAACGTCTTCAGAACACCCCCATTTTGTTTATTTGCGAACATTTCAGGACACCGCGAGTGTTCTTAGAACACATTCAACTTGCCAGCCACAACCCCCCATTCATATTTGCAAACATTTCAGGACACAGCGAGTGTTCGACAACGTCTTCAGAACACCCCCATTTTGTGTATTTGCAAACATTTCAGGACACCGCAAGTGTTCTTAGAACACATTCAACTTGACAGAGAACAATACGGACAGCGTCCTCAGGACACCCCCTACGAACATTCCCCCGACACCGCAAGTGTTCTTAGAAACGTCTTCAGAACACCCCCATTTTGTTTATTTGCAAACATTTCAGGACACCGCAAGTGTTCTTAGAACACATTCAACGTGACAGAGAACAATACGGACAGCGTCCTCAGAAAACCCCCATTTTGTTTATTTGCGAACATTTCAGGACACCGCGAGTGTTCTTAGAAGCGTCTTCAGAACACCACCAACTTGTTTATTTGTGAACATTTCAGGACACCGCGAGTGTTCGACAACGTCTTCAGAACACCCCCATTTTGTGTATTTGCGAACATTTCAGGACACCGCGAGTGTTCTTAGAACACATTCAACTTGACAGAGAACGATACGGGCAGCGTCCTCAGGACACCCCCATTTTGTTTATTTGCGAACATTTCAGGACATCGCGAGTGTTCTTAGAACACATTCAACTTGCCAGTCACAACCCCCCATTCATATTTGCAAACATTTCAGGACACAGCAAGTGTTCGACAACGTCTTCAGCACACCCCCAATTTGTTTATTTGCGAACATTTCAGGACACCGCGAGTGTTCTTAGAACCGTCTTCAGAACACGACCATCTTGTTTATTTGCGAACATTTCAGGACACCGCGAGTGTTCTTAGAACACATTCAACTTGACAGAGAACAATACGGACAGCGTCCTCAGGACACCCCCATTTTGTTTATTTGCGAACATTTCAGGACACCGCGAGTGTTCTTAGAACACATTCAACTTGCCAGCCACAACCCCCCATTCATATTTGCGAACATTTCAGGACACAGCGAGTGTTCGACAACGTCTTCAGAACACCCCCATTTTGTTTATTTGCGAACATTTCAGGACACCGCGAGTGTTCTTAGAACCGTCTTCAGAACACGACCATCTTGTTTATTTGCGAACATTTCAGGACACCGCGAGTGTTCTTAGAACACATTCAACTTGACAGAGAACAATACGGACAGCGTCCTCAGGACACCCCCATTTTGTTTATTTGCGAACATTTCAGGACACCGCGAGTGTTCTTAGAACACATTCAACTTGCCAGCCACAACCCCCCATTCATATTTGCGAACATTTCAGGACACAGCGAGTGTTCGACAACGTCTTCAGAACACCCCCATTTTGTGTATTTGCAAACATTTCAGGACACCGTGAGTGTTCTTAGAACACATTCAACTTGACAGAGAACAATACGGACAGCGTCCTCAGGACACCCCCTACGAACATTCCCCGGACACCCCGAGTGTTCTTAGAAACGTCTTCAGTACACCCCCATTTTGTTTATTTGCGAACATTTCAGGACACTGCGAGTGTTCTTAGAACACATTCAACGTGACAGAGAACAATACGGACAGCGTCCTCAGAACACCCCCTACAAACGTTCCCCGGACACCTCAAGTGTTCTTAGAAACGTCTTCAGAACACCCCCATTTTGTTTATTTGCGAACATTTCAGGACACCGCGAGTGTTCTTAGAACACATTCAACTTGCCAGCCACAACCCCCCATTCATATTTGAAAACATTTCAGGACACAGCGAGTGTTCGACAACGTCTTCAGAACACCCCCATTTTGTGTATTTGCAAACATTTCAGGACACCGCGAGTGTTCTTAGAACACATTCAACTTGACAGAGAACAATACGGACAGCCTCCTCAGGACACCCCCTACAAACATTCCCCCGACACCGCAAGTGTTCTTAGAAACGTCTTCAGAACACGACCATCTTGTTTATTTGCGAACATTTCAGGACACCGTGAGTGTTCTTAGAACACATTCAACTTGACAGAGAACTATACGGACAGCGTCCTCAGGACACCCCCTACAAACGTTCCCCGGACACCTCAAGTGTTCTTAGAAACGTCTTCAGAACACCCCCATTTTGTTTATTTGCGAACATTTCAGGACACCGCGAGTGTTCTTAGAAGCGTCTTCAGAACACGACCATCTTGTTTATTTGCGAACATTTCAGGACACCGTGAGTGTTCTTAGAACACATTCAACTTGACAGAGAACTATACGGACAGCGTCCTCAGGACACCCCCTACAAACGTTCCCCGGACACCTTAAGTGTTCTTAGAAACGTCTTCAGAACACCCCCATTTTGTTTATTTGCGAACATTTCAGGACACCGCGCGTGTTCTTAGAACACATTCAACTTGCCAGCCACAACCCCCCATTCATATTTGAAAACATTTCAGGACACAGCGAGTGTTCGACAACGTCTTCAAAACACCCCCATTTTGTGTATTTGCAAACATTTCAGGACACCGCGAGTGTTCTTAGAACACATTCAACTTGACAGAGAACAATACGGACAGCGTCCTCAGGACACCCCCTACAAACATTCCCCCGACACCGCAAGTGTTCTTAGAAACGTATTCAGAACACCCCCATTTTGTTTATTTGCAAACATTTCAGGACACCGCAAGTGTTCTTAGAACACATTCAACGTGACAGAGAACAATACGGACAGCGTCCTCAGAAAACCCCCATTTTGTTTATTTGCGAACATTTCAGGACACCGCGAGTGTTCTTAGAAGCGTCTTCAGAACACCACCAACTTGTTTATTTGTGAACATTTCAGGACACCGCGAGTGTTCGACAACGTCTTCAGAACACCCCCATTTTGTGTATTTGCGAACATTTCAGGACACCGCGAGTGTTCTTAGAACACATTCAACTTGACAGAGAACAATACGGGCAGCGTCCTCAGGACACCCCCATTTTGTTTATTTGCGAACATTTCAGGACATCGCGAGTGTTCTTAGAACACATTCAACTTGCCAGTCACAACCCCCCATTCATATTTGCGAACATTTCAGGACACAGCAAGTGTTCGACAACGTCTTCAGCACACCCCGAATTTGTTTATTTGCGAACATTTCAGGACACTGCAAGTGTTCTTAGAACACATTCAACGTGACAGAGAACAATACGGACAGCGTCCTCAGAACACCCCCATTTTGTTTATTTGCGAACATTTCAGGACACCGCGAGTGTTCTTAAAAGCGTCTTCAGAACACGACCATCTTGTTTATTTGCGAACATTTCAGGACACCGCGAGTGTTCTTAGAACACATTCAACTTGACAGAGAACAATACGGACAGCGTCCTCAGGACACCCCCATTTTGTTTATTTGTGAACATTTCAGGACACCGCGAGTGTTCTTAGAACACATTCAACTTGCCAGTCACAACCCCCCATTCATATTTGCGAACATTTCAGGACACAGCGAGTGTTCGACAAAGTCTTCAGAACACCCCCATTTTGTGTATTTGCAAACATTTCAGGACACCGCAAGTGTTCTTAGAACACATTCAACTTGACAGAGAACAATACGGACAGCGTCCTCAGAACACCCCCTACGAACATTGCCCTGACACCGCAAGTGTTCTTAGAAACGTCTTCAGTACACCCCCATTTTGTTTATTTGCGAACATTTCAGGACACCGCGAGTGTTCTTAGAACACATTCGGCTTGCCAGCCACAACCCCCCTTCATATTTGCAAACATTTCAGGACACAGCGATTGTTCGACAACGTCTTCAGAACACCCCCATTTTGTGTATTTGCGAACATTTCAGGACACCGCGAGTGTTCTTAGAACACATTCAACTTGACAGAGAACAATACGGACAGCGTCCTCAGGACACCCCCTACGAACATTCCCCTGACACCGCAAGTGTTCTTAGAAACGTCTTCAGAACACCCCCATTTTGTTTATTTGCAAACATTTCAGGACACCGCAAGTGTTCTTAGAACACATTCAACGTGACAGAGAACAATACGGACAGCGTCCTCAGAAAACCCCCATTTTGTTTATTTGCGAACATTTCAGGACACCGCGAGTGTTCGACAACGTCTTCAGAACACCCCCATTTTGTGTATTTGCGAACATTTCAGGACACCGCGAGTGTTCTTAGAACACATTCAACTTGACAGAGAACAATACGGGCAGCGTCCTGAGGACACCCCCATTTTGTTTATTTGCGAACATTTCAGGACATCGCGAGTGTTCTTAGAACACATTCAACTTGCCAGTCACAACCCCCCATTCATATTTGAGAACATTTCACGACACAGCAAGTGTTCGACAACGGCTTCAGAACACCCCCATTTTGTTTATTTGCGAACATTTCAGGACACTGCGAGTGTTCTTAGAACACATTCAACGTGACAGAGAACAATACGGACAGCGTCCTCAGAACACCCCCATTTTGTTTATTTGCGAACATTTCAGGACACCGCGAGTGTTCTTAGAAGCGTCTTCAGAACACGACCATCTTGTTTATTTGCAAACATTTCAGGACACCGCGAGTGTTCTTAGAACACATTCAACTTGACAGAGAACAATACGGACAGCGTCCTCAGGACACCCCCATTTTGTTTATTTGCGAACATTTCAGGACACCGCGAGTGTTCTTAGAACACATTCAACTTGCCAGCCACAACCCCCCATTCATATTTGCGAACATTTCAGGACACAGCGAGTGTTCGACAACGTCTTCAGAACACCCCCATTTTGTGTATTTGCAAACATTTCAGGACACCGCGAGTGTTCTTAGAACACATTCAACGTGACAGAGAACAATACAGACAGCGTCCTCAGAACACCCCCATTTTGTTTATTTGCAAACATTTCAGGACACCGCGAGTGTTCTTCGAAGCGTCTTCAGAACACCACAAACTTGTTTATTTGCGAACATTTCAGGACACCGCAAGTGTTCTTAGAACACATTCAACTTGACAGAGAACAATATGGACAGCGTCCTCAGGACACCCCCATTCTGTTTATTTGCGAACATTTCAGGACACCGCGAGTGTTCTTAAAACACATTCAACTTGCCAGCCACAACCCCCCATTCATATTTGCGAACATTTCAGGACACAGCGAGTGTTCGACAACGTCTTCAGAACACCCCCATTTTGTGTATTTGCAAACATTTCAGGACACCGCAAGTGTTCTTAGAACACATTCAACTTGACAGAGAACAATACGGACAGCGTCCTCAGGACACCCCCTACGAACATTGCCCGGACACCGCAAGTGTTCTTAGAACACATTCAACTTGACAGAGAACAATATGGACAGCGTCCTCAGGACACCCCCATTCTGTTTATTTGCGAACATTTCAGGACACCGCGAGTGTTCTTAAAACACATTCAACTTGCCAGCCACAACCCCCCATTCATATTTGCGAACATTTCAGGACACAGCGAGTGTTCGACAACGTCTTCAGAACACCCCCATTTTGTTTATTTGCGAACATTTCAGGACACCGCGAGTGTTCTTAGAACACATTCAACGTGACAGAGAACAATATGGACAGCGTCCTCAGAACACCCCCATTTTGTTTATTTGCGAACATTTCAGGACACCGCGAGTGTTCTTAGAAGCGTCTTCAGAACACCACCATCTTGTTTATTTGCGAACATTTCAGGACATCGCGAGTGTTCTTAGAACACATTCAACTTGACGGAGAACAATACGGACGGCGTCCTCAGGACACCCCCATTTTGTTTATTTGCGAACATTTCAGGACACCGCAAGTGTTCTTAGAACACTTTCAACGTGACAGAGAACAATACGGACAGCGTCCTCAGAACACCCCCATTTTGTTTATTTGCGAACATTTCAGGACACCGCGAGTGTTCTTAGAAGCGTCTTCAGAACACCACCATCTTGTTTATTTGCGAACATTTCAGGACACCGCGAGTGTTCTTAGAACACATTCAACTTGACAGAGAACAATACGGACAGCGTCCTCAGGACACCCCCATTGTGTTTATTTGCGAACATTTCAGGACACCGCGAGTGTTCTTAGAACACATTCAACTTGCCAGCCAAAACCCCCCATTCATATTTGCGAATATTTCAGGACACAGCGAGTGTTCGACAACGTCTTCAGAACACCCCCATTTTGTGTATTTGCAAACATTTCAGGACACCGCCAGTGTTCTTAGAACACATTCAACTTGACAGAGAACAATACGGACAGCGTCCTCATGACAACCCCATTTTGTTTATTTGCGAACATTTCAGGACACCGCGAGTGTTCTTAGAACACATTCAACTTGCCAGCAACAACCCCCCATTCATATTTGTGAACATTTCAGGACACAGCGAGTGTTCGACAACGTCTTCAGAACACCCCCATTTTGTGTATTTGCGAACATTTCAGGACACCGCAAGTGTTCTTAGAACACATTCAACTTGACAGAGAACAATACGGACAGCGTCCTCAGGACACCCCCTACGAACGGACACAGCAAGTGTTCTTAGAAACGTCTTCAGAACACCCCCATTTTGTTTATTTGCGAACATTTCAGGACACCGCGAGTGTTCTTAGAACACATTCAACGTGACAGAGAACAATACGGACAGCGTCCTCAGAACACCCCCATTTTGTTTATTTGTGAACATTTCAGGACACCGCGAGTGTTCTTAGAACACATTCAACGTGACAGAGAACAATACGGACAGCGTCCTCAGAACACCCCCATTTTGTTTATTTGCGAACATTTCAGGACACCGCGAGTGTTCTTAGCATCATCTTCAGAACACCACCATCTTGTTTATTTGCGAACATTTCAGGACACCGCAAGTGTTCTTAGAACACATTCAACTTGACAGAGAACAATACGGACAGCGTCCTCAGGACACCCCCATTTTGTTTATTTGCCAACATTTCAGGACACCGCAAGTGTTCTTAGAACACATTCAACTTGCCAGCCACAACCCCCCATTCATATTTGCGAACATTTCAGGACACAGCGAGTGTTCGACAACGTCTTCAGAACACCCCCATTTTGTGTATTTGTGAACATTTCAGGACACCGCGAGTGTTCTTAGAACACATTCAACTTGACAGAGAACAATACGGACAGCGTCCTCAGGACACCCCCTACGAACATTCCCTGGACACCTCGAGTGTTCTTAGAAATTTCTTCAGAACACCCCCATTTTGTTTATTTGCGAACATTTCAGGACACCGCGAGTGTTCTTAGAACACATTCAACTTGCCAGCCACAACCCCCCATTCATATTTGCAAACATTTCAGGACACAGCGAGTGTTCGACAACGTCTTCAGAACACCCCCATTTTGTGTATTTGCGAACATTTCAGGACACCGCGAGTGTTCTTAGAACACATTCAACTTGACAGAGAACAATACGGACAGCGTCCTCAGAAAACCCCCATTTTGTTTATTTGCGAACATTTCAGGACACCGCAAGTGTTCTTAGAAGCGTCTTCAGAACACCACCAACTTGTTTATTTGTGAACATTTCAGGACACCGTGAGTGTTCGACAACGTCTTCAGAACACCCCCATTTTGTTTATTTGCGAACATTTCAGGACACTGCGAGTGTTCTTAGAACACATTCAATGTGACAGAGAACAATACGGACAGCGTCCTCAGAACACCCCCATTTTGTTTATTTGCGAACATTTCAGGACACCGCGAGAGTTCTTAGAAGCGTCTTCAGAACACGACCATCTTGTTTATTTGCGAACATTTCAGGACACCGCGAGTGTTCTTAGAACACATTCAACTTGAGAGAGAACAATACGGACAGCGTCCTCAGGACACTCCCATTTTGTTTATTTGCAAACATTTCAGGACACCGCGAGTGTTCTTAGAACACATTCAACTTGCCAGCCACAACCCCCCATTCATATTTGCGAACATTTCAGGACACAGCGAGTGTTCGACAACGTCTTCAGAACACCCCCATTTTGTGTATTTGAAAACATTTCAGGACACCGCGAGTGTTCTTAGAACACATTCAACTTGACAGAGAACAATACGGACAGCGTCCTCAGGACACCCCCATTTTGTTTATTTGTGAACATTTCAGGACACCGCAAGTGTTCTTAGAAGCGTCTTCAGAACACCACCATCTTGTTTATTTGCGAACATTTCAGGACACTGCGAGTGTTCTTAGAACACATTCAACTTGACAGAGAACAATACGGACAGCATCCTCAGGACACCCCCATTGTGTTTATTTGCGAACATTTCAGGACACCGCGAGTGTTCGACAACGTCTTCAGAACACCCCCATTTTGTTTATTTGCGAACATTTCAGGACACTGCGAGTGTTCTTAGAACACATTCAATGTGACAGAGAACAATACGGACAGCGTCCTCAGAACACCCCCATTTTGTTTATTTGCGAACATTTCAGGACACCGCGAGAGTTCTTAGAAGCGTCTTCAGAACACGACCATCTTGTTTATTTGCGAACATTTCAGGACACCGCGAGTGTTCTTAGAACACATTCAACTTGAGAGAGAACAATACGGACAGCGTCCTCAGGACACTCCCATTTTGTTTATTTGCAAACATTTCAGGACACCGCGAGTGTTCTTAGAACACATTCAACTTGCCAGCCACAACCCCCCATTCATATTTGCGAACATTTCAGGACACAGCGAGTGTTCGACAACGTCTTCAGAACACCCCCATTTTGTGTATTTGCAAACATTTCAGGACACCGCGAGTGTTCTTAGAACACATTCAACTTGACAGAGAACAATACGGACAGCGTCCTCAGGACACCCCCTACGAAAATTCCCCGGACACCGCGAGTGTTCTTAGAAACGTCTTCAGAACACCCCCATTTTGTTTATTTGCGAACATTTCAGGACACAGCGAGTGTTCTTAGAACACATTCAACGTGACAGAGAACAATACGGACAGCGTCCTCAGAACACCCCCATTTTGTTTATTTGTGAACATTTCAGGACACCGCAAGTGTTCTTAGAAGCGTCTTCAGAACACCACCATCTTGTTTATTTGCGAACATTTCAGGACACCGCGAGTGTTCTTAGAACACATTCAACTTGACAGAGAACAATACGGACAGCATCCTCAGGACACCCCCATTGTGTTTATTTGCGAACATTTCAGGACACCGCGAGTGTTCTTAGAACACATTCAACTTGCCAGCCAAAACCCCCCATTCATATTTGCGAATATTTCAGGACACAGCGAGTGTTCGACAACGTCTTCAGAACACCCCCATTTTGTGTATTTGCAAACATTTCAGGACACCGCCAGTGTTCTTAGAACACATTCAACTTGACAGAGAACAATACGGACAGCGTCCTCAGGACACCCCCATTTTGTTTATTTGCGAAAATTTCAGGGCACCGCGAGTGTTCTTAGAACAACATTCAACTTGCCAGCCACAACCCCCCATTCATATTTGTGAACATTTCAGGACACAGCGAGTGTTCGACAACGTCTTCAGAACACCCCCATTTTGTGTATTTGCGAACATTTCAGGACACTGCAAGTGTTCTTAGAACACATTCAACTTGACAGAGAACAATACGGACAGCGTCCTCAGGACACCCCCTACGAACGGACACAGCAAGTGTTCTTAGAAACGCCTTCAGAACACCCCCATTTTGTTTATTTGCGAACATTTCAGGACACCGCGAGTGTTCTTAGAACACATTCAACGTGACAGAGAACAATACGGACAGCGTCCTCAGAACACCCCCATTTTGTTTATTTGCGAACATTTCAGGACACCGCGAGTGTTCTTAGAACACATTCAACGTGACAGAGAACAATACGGACAGCGTCCTCAGAACACCCCCATTTTGTTTATTTGCGAACATTTCAGGACACCGCGAGTGTTCTTAGCATCGTCTTCAGAACACCACCATCTTGTTTATTTGCGAACATTTCAGGACACCGCAAGTGTTCTTAGAACACATTCAACTTGACAGAGAACAATACGGACAGCGTCCTCAGGACACCCCCATTTTGTTTATTTGCAAACATTTCAGGACACCGCAAGTGTTCTTAGAACACATTCAACTTGCCAGCCACAACCCCCCATTCATATTTGCGAACATTTCAGGACACAGCGAGTGTTCGACAACGTCTTCAGAACACCCCCATTTTGTGTATTTGTGAACATTTCAGGACACCGCGAGTGTTCTTAGAACACATTCAACTTGACAGAGAACAATACGGACAGCGTCCTCAGGACACCCCCTACGAACATTCCCCGGACACCTCGAGTGTTCTTAGAAACGTCTTCAGAACACCCCCATTTTGTTTATTTGCGAACATTTCAGGACACCGCAAGTGTTCTTAGAACACATTCAACTTGCCAGCCACAACCCCCCATTCATATTTGCAAACATTTCAGGACACAGCGAGTGTTCGACACGTCTTCAGAACACCCCCATTTTGTGTATTTGCGAACATTTCAGGACACCGCGAGTGTTCTTAGAACACATTCAACTTGACAGAGAACAATGCGGACAGCGTCCTCAGGACACCCCCTACGAACATTCCCCCGGACACCGCAAGTGTTCTTAGAAACGTCTTCAGAACACCCCCATTTTGTTTATTTGCAAACATTTCAGGACACGGCAAGTGTTCTTAGAACACATTCAACGTGACAGAGAACAATACGGACAGCGTCCTCAGAAAACCCACATTTTGTTTATTTGCGAACATTTCAGGACACCGCAAGTGTTCTTAGAATCGTCTTCAGAACACCACCAACTTGTTTATTTGTGAACATTTCAGGACACCGCGAGTGTTCGACAACGTCTTCAGAACACCCCCATTTTGTTTATTTGCGAACATTTCAGGACACTGCGAGTGTTCTTAGAACACATTCAATGTGACAGAGAACAATACGGACAGCGTCCTCAGAACACCCCCATTTTGTTTATTTGCGAACATTTCAGGACACCGCGAGAGTTCTTAGAAGCGTCTTCAGAACACGACCATCTTGTTTATTTGCGAACATTTCAGGACACCGCGAGTGTTCTTAGAACACATTCAACTTGAGAGAGAACAATACGGACAGCGTCCTCAGGACACTCCCATTTTGTTTATTTGCAAACATTTCAGGACACCGCGAGTGTTCTTAGAACACATTCAACTTGCCAGCCACAACCCCCCATTCATATTTGCGAACATTTCAGGACACAGCGAGTGTTCGACAACGTCTTCAGAACACCCCCATTTTGTGTATTTGCAAACATTTCAGGACACCGCCAGTGTTCTTAGAACACATTCAACTTGACAGAGAACAATACGGACAGCGTCCTCAGGACACCCCCATTTTGTTTATTTGCGAAAATTTCAGGGCACCGCGAGTGTTCTTAGAACAACATTCAACTTGCCAGCCACAACCCCCCATTCATATTTGTGAACATTTCAGGACACAGCGAGTGTTCGACAACGTCTTCAGAACACCCCCATTTTGTGTATTTGCGAACATTTCAGGACACTGCAAGTGTTCTTAGAACACATTCAACTTGACAGAGAACAATACGGACAGCGTCCTCAGGACACCCCCTACGAACGGACACAGCAAGTGTTCTTAGAAACGCCTTCAGAACACCCCCATTTTGTTTATTTGCGAACATTTCAGGACACCGCGAGTGTTCTTAGAACACATTCAACGTGACAGAGAACAATACGGACAGCGTCCTCAGAACACCCCCATTTTGTTTATTTGCGAACATTTCAGGACACCGCGAGTGTTCTTAGAACACATTCAACGTGACAGAGAACAATACGGACAGCGTCCTCAGAACACCCCCATTTTGTTTATTTGCGAACATTTCAGGACACCGCGAGTGTTCTTAGCATCGTCTTCAGAACACCACCATCTTGTTTATTTGCGAACATTTCAGGACACCGCAAGTGTTCTTAGAACACATTCAACTTGACAGAGAACAATACGGACAGCGTCCTCAGGACACCCCCATTTTGTTTATTTGCAAACATTTCAGGACACCGCAAGTGTTCTTAGAACACATTCAACTTGCCAGCCACAACCCCCCATTCATATTTGCGAACATTTCAGGACACAGCGAGTGTTCGACAACGTCTTCAGAACACCCCCATTTTGTGTATTTGTGAACATTTCAGGACACCACGAGTGTTCTTAGAACACATTCAACTTGACAGAGAACAATACGGACAGCGTCCTCAGGACACCCCCTACGAACATTCCCCGGACACCTCGAGTGTTCTTAGAAACGTCTTCAGAACACCCCCATTTTGTTTATTTGCGAACATTTCAGGACACCGCAAGTGTTCTTAGAACACATTCAACTTGCCAGCCACAACCCCCCATTCATATTTGCAAACATTTCAGGACACAGCGAGTGTTCGACACGTCTTCAGAACACCCCCATTTTGTGTATTTGCGAACATTTCAGGACACCGCGAGTGTTCTTAGAACACATTCAACTTGACAGAGAACAATGCGGACAGCGTCCTCAGGACACCCCCTACGAACATTCCCCCGGACACCGCAAGTGTTCTTAGAAACGTCTTCAGAACACCCCCATTTTGTTTATTTGCAAACATTTCAGGACACGGCAAGTGTTCTTAGAACACATTCAACGTGACAGAGAACAATACGGACAGCGTCCTCAGAAAACCCCCATTTTGTTTATTTGCGAACATTTCAGGACACCGCAAGTGTTCTTAGAATCGTCTTCAGAACACCACCAACTTGTTTATTTGTGAACATTTCAGGACACCGCGAGTGTTCGACAACGTCTTCAGAACACCCCCATTTTGTTTATTTGCGAACATTTCAGGACACTGCGAGTGTTCTTAGAACACATTCAATGTGACAGAGAACAATACGGACAGCGTCCTCAGAACACCCCCATTTTGTTTATTTGCGAACATTTCAGGACACCGCGAGAGTTCTTAGAAGCGTCTTCAGAACACGACCATCTTGTTTATTTGCGAACATTTCAGGACACCGCGAGTGTTCTTAGAACACATTCAACTTGAGAGAGAACAATACGGACAGCGTCCTCAGGACACTCCCATTTTGTTTATTTGCAAACATTTCAGGACACCGCGAGTGTTCTTAGAACACATTCAACTTGCCAGCCACAACCCCCCATTCATATTTGCGAACATTTCAGGACACAGCGAGTGTTCGACAACGTCTTCAGAACACCCCCATTTTGTGTATTTGCAAACATTTCAGGACACCGCGAGTGTTCTTAGAACACATTCAACTTGACAGAGAACAATACGGACAGCGTCCTCAGGACACCCCCTACGAAAATTCCCCGGACACCGCGAGTGTTCTTAGAAACGTCTTCAGAACACCCCCATTTTGTTTATTTGCAAACATTTCAGGACACAGCGAGTGTTCTTAGAACACATTCAACGTGACAGAGAACAATACGGACAGCGTCCTCAGAACACCCCCATTTTGTTTATTTGCGAACATTTCAGGACACCGCGAGTGTTCTTAGAAGCGTCTTCAGAACACCACCATCTTGTTTATTTGCGAACATTTCAGGACACCGCGAGTGTTCTTAGAACACATTCAACTTGACAGAGAACAATACGGACAGCGTCCTCAGGACACCCCCATTGTGTTTATTTGAGAACATTTCAGGACACCGCGAGTGTTCTTAGAACACATTCAACTTGCCAGCCAAAACCCCCCATTCATATTTGCGAATATTTCAGGACACAGCGAGTGTTCGACAACGTCTTCAGAACACCCCCATTTTGTGTATTTGCAAACATTTCAGGACACTGCCAGTGTTCTTAAAACACATTCAACTTGACAGAGAACAATACGGACAGCGTCCTCAGGACACCCCCATTTTGTTTATTTGCGAAAATTTCAGGACACCGCGAGTGTTCTTAGAACACATTCAACTTGCCAGCCACAACCCCCCATTCATATTTGTGAACATTTCAGGACACAGCGAGTGTTCGACAACGTCTTCAGAACACCCCCATTTTGTGTATTTGCGAACATTTCAGGACACCGCAAGTGTTCTTAGAACACATTCAACTTGACAGAGAACAATACGGACAGCGTCCTCAGGACACCCCCTACGTACGGACACAGCAAGTGTTCTTAGAAACGTCTTCAGAACACCCCCATTTTGTTTATTTGCGGACATTTCAGGACACCGCGAGTGTTCTTAGATCACATTCAACGTGACAGAGAACAATACGGACAGCGTCCTCAGAACACCCCCATTTTGTTTATTTGCGAACATTTCAGGACACCGCGAGTGTTCTTAGAACACATTCAACGTGACAGAGAACAATACGGACAGCGTCCTCAGAACACCCCCATTTTGTTTATTTGCGAACATTTCAGGACAACGCGAGTGTTCTTAGCATCGTTTTCAGAACACCACCATCTTGTTTATTTGCGAACATTTCAGGACACCGCAAGTGTTCTTAGAACACATTCAACTTGACAGAGAACAATACGGACAGCGTCCTCAGGACACCCCCATTTTGTTTATTTGCAAACATTTCAGGACACCGCAAGTGTTCTTAGAACACATTCAACTTGCCAGCCACAACCCCCATTCATATTTGCGAACATTTCAGGACACAGCGAGTGTTCGACAACGTCTTCAGAACACCCCCATTTTGTGTATTTGTGAACATTTCAGGACACCGCGAGTGTTCTTAGAACACATTCAACTTGACAGAGAACAATACGGACAGCGTCCTCAGGACACCCCCTACGAACATTCCCCGGACACCTCGAGTGTTCTTAGAAACGTCTTCAGAACACCCCCATTTTGTTTATTTGCGAACATTTCAGGACACCGTGAGTGTTCTTAGAACACATTCAACTTGCCAGCCACAACCCCCCATTCATATTTGCAAACATTTCAGGACACAGCGAGTGTTCGACAACGTCTTCAGAACACCCCCATTTTGTGTATTTGCGAACATTTCAGGACACCGCGAATGTTCTTAGAACACATTCAACTTGACAGAGAACAATACGGACAGCGTCCTCAGGACACCCCCTACGAACATTCCCCCGGACACCGCAAGTGTTCTTAGAAACGTCTTCAGAACACCCCCATTTTGTTTATTTGCAAACATTTCAGGACACGGCAAGTGTTCTTAGAACACATTCAACGTGACAGAGAACAATACGGACAGCGTCCTCAGAAAACCCCCATTTTGTTTATTTGCGAACATTTCAGGACACCGCAAGTGTTCTTAGAAGCGTCTTCAGAACACCACCAACTTGTTTATTTGTGAACATTTCAGGACACCGCGAGTATTCGACAACGTCTTCAGAACACCCCCATTTTGTTTATTTGCGAACATTTCAGGACACTGCGAGTGTTCTTAGAACACATTCAATGTGACAGAGAACAATACGGACAGCGTCCTCAGAACACCCCCATTTTGTTTATTTGCGAACATTTCAGGACACCGCGAGAGTTCTTAGAAGCGTCTTCAGAACACGACCATCTTGTTTATTTGCGAACATTTCAGGACACCGCGAGTGTTCTTAGAACACATTCAACTTGAGAGAGAACAATACGGACAGCGTCCTCAGGACACTCCCATTTTGTTTATTTGCAAACATTTCAGGACACCGCGAGTGTTCTTAGAACACATTCAACTTGCCAGCCACAACCCCCCATTCATATTTGCGAACATTTCAGGACACAGCGAGTGTTCGACAACGTCTTCAGAACACCCCCATTTTGTGTATTTGCAAACATTTCAGGACACCGCGAGTGTTCTTAGAACACATTCAACTTGACAGAGAACAATACGGACAGCGTCCTCAGGACACCCCCTACGAAAATTCCCCGGACACCGCGAGTGTTCTTAGAAACGTCTTCAGAACACCCCCATTTTGTTTATTTGCGAACATTTCAGGACACAGCGAGTGTTCTTAGAACACATTCAACGTGACAGAGAACAATACGGACAGCGTCCTCAGAACACCCCCATTTTGTTTATTTGCAAACATTTCAGTACACCGCGAGTGTTCTTAGAAGCGTCTTCAGAACACCACAAACTTGTTTATTTGCGAACATTTCAGGACACCGCGAGTGTTTTTAGAACACATTCATCTTGACAGAGAACAATACGGACAGCGTCCTCAGGACACCCCCATTTTGTTTATTTGCGAACATTTCAGGACACCACAAGTGTTCTTAGAACACATTCAACTTGCCAGCCACAACCCCCCATTCATATTTGCGAACATTTCAGGACACAGCGAGTGTTCGACAACGTCTTCAGAACACCCCCATTTTGTTTATTTGCGAACATTTCAGGACACCGCGAGTGTTCTTAGAACACATTCAACGTGACAGAGAACAATACGGACAGCGTCCTCAGAACACCTCCATTTTGTTTATTTGCGAATATTTCAGGAAACTGCGAGTGTTCTTAGAAACGTCTTCAGAACACCCCCATTTTGTTTATTTGCGAACATTTCAGGACACCGCGAGTGTTCTTAGAACACATTCAACGTGACAGAGAACAATACGGACAGCGTCCTCAGGACACCCCCATTTTGTTTATTTGCGAACATTTCAGGACACCGCGAGTGTTCTTAGAACACATTCAACTTGCCAGCCACAACCCCCAATTCATATTTGCGAACATTTCAGGACACAGCGAGTGTTCGACAACGTCTTCAGAACACCCCCATTTTGTGTATTTGCAAACATTTCAGGACACCGCAAGTGTTCTTAGAACACATTCAACTTGACTGAGAACAATACGGACAGCGTCCTCAGGACACCCCCATTTTGTTTATTTGCGAACATTTCAGGACACCGCGAGTGTTCTTAGAACACATTCAACTTGCCAGCCAAAACCCCCAATTCATATTTGCGAACATTTCAGGACACAGCAAGTGTTCTTAGAAACGTCTTCAGAACACCCCCATTTTGTTTATTTGCGAACATTTCAGGACACCGCGAGTGTTCTTAGAACACATTCAACGTGACAGAGAACAATACGGACAGCGTCCTCAGAACACCCCCATTTTGTTTATTTGCGAACATTTCAGGACACTGCGAGTGTTCTTAGAAGCGTCTTCAGAACACCACCATCTTGTTTATTTGCGAACATTTCAGGACACCGTGAGTGTTCTTAGAACACATTCAACTTGACAGAGAACAATACGGACAGCGTCCTCAGGACACCCCCATTTTGTTTATTTGCGAACATTTCAGGACACCGCGAGTGTTCTTAGAACACATTCAACTTGCCAACCACAACCCCCCATTCATATTTGTGAACATTTCAGGACACAGCGAGTGTTCAACAATGTCTTCAGAACACCCCCATTTTGTGTATTTGCGAACATTTCAGGACACCGCGAGTGTTCTTAGAACACATTCAACTTGACAGAGAACAATACGGACAGCGTCCTCATGACACCCCCTACGAACATTGCCCGGACACAGCAAGTGTTCTTAGAAACGTCTTCAGAACACCCCCATTTTGTTTATTTGCGAACATTTCAGGACACAGCGAGTGTTCTTAGAACACATTCAACGTGACAGAGAAAAATACGGACAGCATCCTCAGAACACCCCCATTCTGTTTATTTGCAAACATTTCAGGACACCGCGAGTGTTCTTAGAACACATTCAACTTGACAGAGAACAATACGGACAGCGTCCTCATGACACCCCCATTTTGTTTATTTGCGAACATTTCAGGACACAGCGAGTGTTCTTAGAACACATTCAACTTGCCAGCCACAACCCCCCATTCATATTTGCGAACATTTCCGGACACAGCGAGTGTTCTACAACGTCTTCAATACACCCCCATTTTGTGTATTTGTGAACATTTCAGGACACCGCAAGTGTTCTTAGAACACATTCAACTTGACAGAGAACTATACGGACAGCGTCCTCAGGACACCCCCTACAAACATTCCCCGGACACCTCAAGTGTTCTTAGAAACGTCTTCAGAACACCCCCATTTTGTTTATTTGCGAACATTTCAGGACACCGCGAGTGTTCTTAGAACACATTCAACTTGCCAGCCACAACCCCCCATTCATATTTGCAAACATTTCAGGACACAGCGAGTGTTCGACAACGTCTTCAGAACACCCCCATTTTGTGTATTTGCAAACATTTCAGGACACCGCGAGTGTTCTTAGAACACATTCAACTTGACAGAGAACAATACGGACAGCGTCCTCAGGACACCCCCTACGAACATTCCCCCGACACCGCAAGTGTTCTTAGAAACGTCTTCAGAACACCCCCATTTTGTTTATTTGCAAACATTTCAGGACACCGCAAGTGTTCTTAGAACACATTCAACGTGACAGAGAACAATACGGACAGCGTCCTCAGGACACCCCCTACGAACATTCCCCCGACACCGCAAGTGTTCTTAGAAACGTCTTCAGAACACCCCCATTTTGTTTATTTGCGAACATTTCAGGACACCGCGAGTGTTCTTAGAAGCGTCTTCAGAACACCACCAACTTGTTTATTTGTGAACATTTCAGGACACCGCAAGTGTTCGACAACGTCTTCAGAACACCCCCATTTTGTGTATTTGCGAACATTTCAGGACACCGCGAGTGTTCTTAGAACACATTCAACTTGACAGAGAACGATACGGGCAGCGTCCTCAGGACACCCCCATTTTGTTTATTTGCGAACATTTCAGGACATCGCGAGTGTTCTTAGAACACATTCAACTTGCCAGTCACAACCCCCCATTCATATTTGCAAACATTTCAGGACACAGCAAGTGTTCGACAACGTCTTCAGCACACCCCCAATTTGTTTATTTGCGAACATTTCAGGACACTGCGAGTGTTCTTAGAACACATTCAACGTGACAGAGAACAATACGGACAGCGTCCTCAGAACACCCCCATTTTGTTTATTTGCGAACATTTCAGGACACCGCGAGTGTTCTTAGAACCGTCTTCAGAACACGACCATCTTGTTTATTTGCGAACATTTCAGGACACCGCGAGTGTTCTTAGAACACATTCAACTTGACAGAGAACAATACGGACAGCGTCCTCAGGACACCCCCATTTTGTTTATTTGCGAACATTTCAGGACACCGCGAGTGTTCTTAGAACACATTCAACTTGCCAGCCACAACCCCCCATTCATATTTGCGAACATTTCAGGACACAGCGAGTGTTCGACAACGTCTTCAGAACACCCCCATTTTGTGTATTTGCAAACATTTCAGGACACCGTGAGTGTTCTTAGAACACATTCAACTTGACAGAGAACAATACGGACAGCGTCCTCAGGACACCCCCTACGAACATTCCCCGGACACCCCGAGTGTTCTTAGAAACGTCTTCAGTACACCCCGATTTTGTTTATTTGCGAACATTTCAGGACACTGCGAGTGTTCTTAGAACACATTCAACGTGACAGAGAACAATACGGACAGCGTCCTCAGAACACCCCCTACAAACGTTCCCCGGACACCTCAAGTGTTCTTAGAAACGTCTTCAGAACACCCCCATTTTGTTTATTTGCGAACATTTCAGGACACCGCGAGTGTTCTTAGAACACATTCAACTTGCCAGCCACAACCCCCCATTCATATTTGAAAACATTTCAGGACACAGCGAGTGTTCGACAACGTCTTCAGAACACCCCCATTTTGTGTATTTGCAAACATTTCAGGACACCGCGAGTGTTCTTAGAACACATTCAACTTGACAGAGAACAATACGGACAGCCTCCTCAGGACACCCCCTACAAACATTCCCCCGACACCGCAAGTGTTCTTAGAAACGTCTTCAGAACACGACCATCTTGTTTATTTGCGAACATTTCAGGACACCGTGAGTGTTCTTAGAACACATTCAACTTGACAGAGAACTATACGGACAGCGTCTTCAGGACACCCCCTACAAACGTTCCCGGGACACCTCAAGTGTTCTTAGAAACGTCTTCAGAACACCCCCATTTTGTTTATTTGCGAACATTTCAGGACACCGCGAGTGTTCTTAGAAGCGTCTTCAGAACACGACCATCTTGTTTATTTGCGAACATTTCAGGACACCGTGAGTGTTCTTAGAACACATTCAACTTGACAGAGAACTATACGGACAGCGTCCTCAGGACACCCCCTACAAACGTTCCCCGGACACCTCAAGTGTTCTTAGAAACGTCTTCAGAACACCCCCATTTTGTTTATTTGCGAACATTTCAGGACACCGCGAGTGTTCTTAGAACACATTCAACTTGCCAGCCACAACCCCCCATTCATATTTGAAAACATTTCAGGACACAGCGAGTGTTCGACAACGTCTTCAGAACACCCCCATTTTGTGTATTTGCAAACATTTCAGGACACCGCGAGTGTTCTTAGAACACATTCAACTTGACAGAGAACAATACGGACAGCGTCCTCAGGACACCCCCTACAAACATTCCCCCGACACCGCAAGTGTTCTTAGAAACGTATTCAGAACACCCCCATTTTGTTTATTTGCAAACATTTCAGGACACCGCAAGTGTTCTTAGAACACATTCAACGTGACAGAGAACAATACGGACAGCGTCCTCAGAAAACCCCCATTTTGTTTATTTGCGAACATTTCAGGACACCGCAAGTGTTCTTAGAAGCGTCTTCAGAACACCACCAACTTGTTTATTTGTGAACATTTCAGGACACCGCGAGTGTTCGACAACGTCTTCAGAACACCCCCATTTTGTGTATTTGCGAACATTTCAGGACACCGCGAGTGTTCTTAGAACACATTCAACTTGACAGAGAACAATACGGGCAGCGTCCTCAGGACACCCCCATTTTGTTTATTTGCGAACATTTCAGGACATCGCGAGTGTTCTTAGAACACATTCAACTTGCCAGTCACAACCCCCCATTCATATTTGCGAACATTTCAGGACACAGCAAGTGTTCGACAACGTCTTCAGCACACCCCCAATTTGTTTATTTGCGAACATTTCAGGACACTGCGAGTGTTCTTAGAACACATTCAACGTGACAGAGAACAATACGGACAGCGTCCTCAGAACACCCCCATTTTGTTTATTTGCGAACATTTCAGGACACCGCGAGTGTTCTTAAAAGCGTCTTCAGAACACGACCATCTTGTTTATTTGCGAACATTTCAGGACACCGCGAGTGTTCTTAGAACACATTCAACTTGACAGAGAACAATACGGACAGCGTCCTCAGGACACCCCCATTTTGTTTATTTGCGAACATTTCAGGACACCGCGAGTGTTCTTAGAACACATTCAACTTGCCAGTCACAACCCCCCATTCATATTTGCGAACATTTCAGGACACAGCGAGTGTTCGACAAAGTCTTCAGAACACCCCCATTTTGTGTATTTGCAAACATTTCAGGACACCGCGAGTGTTCTTAGAACACATTCAACTTGACAGAGAACAATACGGACAGCGTCCTCAGGACACCCCCTACGAACATTCCCCGGACACCCCGAGTGTTCTTAGAAACGTCTTCAGTACACCCCCATTTTGTTTATTTGCGAACATTTCAGGACACCGCGAGTGTTCTTAGAACACATTCAACGTGACAGAGAACAATACGGACAGTGTCCTCAGAACACCCCCATTTTGTTTATTTGCGAACATTTCAGGACACCGCGAGTGTTCTTAGAAGCGTCTTCAGAACACGACCATCTTGTTTATTTGCGAACATTTCAGGACACCGCGAGTGTTCTTAGAACACATTCAACTTGACAGCCACAACCCCCCATTCATATTTGTGAACATTTCAGGACACAGCGAGTGTTCGACAACGTCTTCAGAACACCCCCATTTTGTGTATTTGCGAACATTTCAGGACACCGCAAGTGTTCTTAGAACACATTCAACTTGACAGAGAACAATACGGACAGCGTCCTCAGGACACACCCTACGAACGGACACAGCAAGTGTTCTTAGAAACGTCTTCAGAACACCCCCATTTTGTTTATTTGCGAACATTTCAGGACACCGCGAGTGTTCTTAGAACACATTCAACGTGACAGAGAACAATACGGACAGCGTCCTCAGAACACCCCCATTTTGTTTATTTGCGAACATTTCAGGACACCACGAGTGTTCTTAGAACACATTCAACGTGACAGAGAACAATACGGACAGCGTCCTCAGAACACCCCCATTTTGTTTATTTGCGAACATTTCAGGACACCGCGAGTGTTCTTAGCATCGTCTTCAGAACACCACCATCTTGTTTATTTGCGAACATTTCAGGACACCGCAAGTGTTCTTAGAACACATTCAACTTGACAGAGAACAATACGGACAGCGTCCTCAGGACACCCCCATTTTGTTTATTTGCAAACATTTCAGGACACTGCAAGTGTTCTTAGAACACATTCAACTTGCCAGCCACAACCCCCCATTCATATTTGCGAACATTTCAGGACACAGCGAGTGTTCGACAACGTCTTCAGAACACCCCCATTTTGTGTATTTGTGAACATTTCAGGACACCGCGAGTGTTCTTAGAACACATTCAACTTGACAGAGAACAATACGGACAGCGTCCTCAGGACACCCCCTACGAACATTCCCCGGACACCTCGAGTGTTCTTAGAAACGTCTTCAGAACACCCCCATTTTGTTTATTTGCGAACATTTCAGGACACCGCGAGTGTTCTTAGAACACATTCAACTTGCCAGCCACAACCCCCTATTCATATTTGCAAACATTTCAGGACACAGCGAGTGTTCGACAACGTCTTCAGAACACCCCCATTTTGTGTATTTGCGAACATTTCAGGACACCGCGAGTGTTCTTAGAACACATTCAACTTGACAGAGAACAATACGGACAGCGTCCTCAGGACACCCCCTACGAACATTCCCCCGGACACCGCAAGTGTTCTTAGAAACGTCTTCAGAACACCCCCATTTTGTTTATTTGCAAACATTTCAGGACACGGCAAGTGTTCTTAGAACACATTCAACGTGACAGAGAACAATACGGACAGCGTCCTCAGAAAACCCCCATTTTGTTTATTTGCGAACATTTCAGGACACCGCAAGTGTTCTTAGAAGCGTCTTCAGAACACCACCAACTTGTTTATTTGTGAACATTTCAGGACACCGCGAGTGTTCGACAACGTCTTCAGAACACCCCCATTTTGTTTATTTGCGAACATTTCAGGACACTGCGAGTGTTCTTAGAACACATTCAATGTGACAGAGAACAATACGGACAGCGTCCTCAGAACACCCCCATTTTGTTTATTTGCGAACATTTCAGGACACCGCGAGAGTTCTTAGAAGCGTCTTCAGAACACGACCATCTTGTTTATTTGCGAACATTTCAGGACACCGCGAGTGTTCTTAGAACACATTCAACTTGAGAGAGAACAATACGGACAGCGTCCTCAGGACACTCCCATTTTGTTTATTTGCAAACATTTCAGGACACCGCGAGTGTTCTTAGAACACATTCAACTTGCCAGCCACAACCCCCCATTCATATTTGCGAACATTTCAGGACACAGCGAGTGTTCGACAACGTCTTCAGAACACCCCCATTTTGTGTATTTGCAAACATTTCAGGACACCGCGAGTGTTCTTAGAACACATTCAACTTGACAGAGAACAATACGGACAGCGTCCTCAGGACACCCCCTACGAAAATTCCCCGGACACCGCGAGTGTTCTTAGAAACGTCTTCAGAACACCCCCATTTTGTTTATTTGCGAACATTTCAGGACACAGCGAGTGTTCTTAGAACACATTCAACGTGACAGAGAACAATACGGACAGCGTCCTCAGAACACCCCCATTTTGTTTATTTGCAAACATTTCAGGACACCGCGAGTGTTCTTAGAAGCGTCTTCAGAACACCACAAACTTGTTTATTTGCGAACATTTCAGGACACCGCGAGTGTTCTTAGAACACATTCATCTTGACAGAGAACAATACGGACAGCGTCCTCAGGACACCCCCATTTTGTTTATTTGCGAACATTTCAGGACACCGCGAGTGTTCTTAGAACACATTCAACTTGCCAGCCACAACCCCCCATTCATATTTGCGAACATTTCAGGACACAGCGAGTGTTCGACAACGTCTTCAGAACACCCCCATTTTGTGTATTTGCAAACATTTCAGGACACCGCAAGTGTTCTTAGAACACATTCAACTTGACAGAGAACAATACGGACAGCGTCCTTAGGACACCCCCTACGAACATTGCCCAGACACCGCAAGTGTTCTTAGAAACGTCTTCAGTACACCCCCATTTTGTTTATTTGCGAACATTTCAGGACACCGCGAGTGTTCTTAGAACACATTCAATGTGACAGAGAACAATACGACAGCGTCCTCAGAACACCCCCATTTTGTTTATTTGCGAACATTTCAGGACACCGCGAGTGTTCTTAGAAGCGTCTTCAGAACACCACCATCTTGTTTATTTCCGAACATTTCAGGACACCGCGAGTGTTCTTAGAACACATTCAACTTGACAGAGAACAATACGGACAGCGTCCTCAGGACACCCCCATTTTGTTTATTTGCGAACATTTCAGGACACCGCGAGTGTTCTTAGAACACATTCAACTTCCCAGCCAAAACCCCCAATTCATATTTGCGAACATTTCAGGACACAGCAAGTGTTCTTAGAAACGTCTTCAGAACACCCCCATTTTGTTTATTTGCGAACATTTCAGGACACCGCGAGTGTTCTTAGAACACATTCAACGTGACAGAGAACAATACGGACAGCGTCCTCAGAACACCCCCATTTTGTTTATTTGCGAATATTTCAGGACACTGCGAGTGTTCTTAGAAACGTCTTCAGAACACCCCCATTTTGTTTATTTGCGAACATTTCAGGACACCGCGAGTGTTCTTAGAACACATTCAACGTGACAGAGAACAATACGGACAGCGTCCTCAGGACACCCCCATTTTGTTTATTTGCGAACATTTCAGGACACCGCGAGTGTTCTTAGAACACATTCAACTTGCCAGCCACAACCCCCCATTCATATTTGCGAACATTTCAGGACACAGCGAGTGTTCGACAACGTCTTCAGAACACCCCCATTTTGTGTATTTGCAAACATTTCAGGACACCGCAAGTGTTCTTAGAACACATTCAACTTGACAGAGAACAATACGGACAGCGTCCTTAGGACACCCCCTACGAACATTGCCCAGACACCGCAAGTGTTCTTAGAAACGTCTTCAGTACACCCCCATTTTGTTTATTTGCGAACATTTCAGGACACCGCGAGTGTTCTTAGAACACATTCATTGTGACAGAGAACAATACGACAGCGTCCTCAGAACACCCCCATTTTGTTTATTTGCGAACATTTCAGGACACCGCGAGTGTTCTTAGAAGCGTCTTCAGAACACCACCATCTTGTTTATTTCCGAACATTTCAGGACACCACAAGTGTTCTTAGAACACATTCAACTTGACAGAGAACAATACGGACAGCGTCCTCAGGACACCCCCATTTTGTTTATTTGCGAACATTTCAGGACACCGCGAGTGTTCTTAGAACACATTCAACTTGCCAGCCAAAACCCCCAATTCATATTTGCGAACATTTCAGGACACAGCAAGTGTTCTTAAAAACGTCTTCAGAACACCCCCATTTTGTTTATTTGCGAACATTTCAGGACACCGCGAGTGTTCTTAGAACACATTCAACGTGACAGAGAACAATACGGACAGCGTCCTCAGAACACCCCCATTTTGTTTATTTGCGAACATTTCAGGACACTGCGAGTGTTCTTAGAAGCGTCTTCAGAACACCACCATCTTGTTTATTTGCGAACATTTCAGGACACCGTGAGTGTTCTTAGAACACATTCAACTTGACAGAGAACAATACGGACAGCGTCCTCAGGACACCCCCATTTTGTTTATTTGCGAACATTTCAGGACACCGCGAGTGTTCTTAGAACACATTCAACTTGCCAACCACAACCCCCCATTGATATTTGTGAACATTTCAGGACACAGCGAGTGTTCGACAATGTCTTCAGAACACCCCCATTTTGTGTATTTGCGAACATTTCAGGACACCGCGAGTGTTCTTAGAACACATTCAACTTGACAGAGAACAATACGGACAGCGTCCTCAGGACACCCCCTACGAAAATTCCCCGGACACCGCGAGTGTTCTTAGAAACGTCTTCAGAACACCCCCATTTTGTTTATTTGCGAACATTTCAGGACACAGCGAGTGTTCTTAGAACACATTCAACGTGACAGAGAACAATACGGACAGCGTCCTCAGAACACCCCCATTTTGTTTATTTGCAAACATTTCAGGACACCGCGAGTGTTCTTAGAAGCGTCTTCAGAACACCACAAACTTGTTTATTTGCGAACATTTCAGGACACCGCGAGTGTTCTTAGAACACATTCATCTTGACAGAGAACAATACGGACAGCGTCCTCAGGACACCCCCATTTTGTTTATTTGCGAACATTTCAGGACACCGCGAGTGTTCTTAGAACACATTCAACTTGCCAGCCACAACCCCCCATTCATATTTGCGAACATTTCAGGACACAGCGAGTGTTCGACAACGTCTTCAGAACACCCCCATTTTGTGTATTTGCAAACATTTCAGGACACCGCAAGTGTTCTTAGAACACATTCAACTTGACAGAGAACAATACGGACAGCGTCCTTAGGACACCCCCTACGAACATTGCCCAGACACCGCAAGTGTTCTTAGAAACGTCTTCAGTACACCCCCATTTTGTTTATTTGCGAACATTTCAGGACACCGCGAGTGTTCTTAGAACACATTCAATGTGACAGAGAACAATACGACAGCGTCCTCAGAACACCCCCATTTTGTTTATTTGCGAACATTTCAGGACACCGCGAGTGTTCTTAGAAGCGTCTTCAGAACACCACCATCTTGTTTATTTCCGAACATTTCAGGACACCGCGAGTGTTCTTAGAACACATTCAACTTGACAGAGAACAATACGGACAGCGTCCTCAGGACACCCCCATTTTGTTTATTTGCGAACATTTCAGGACACCGCGAGTGTTCTCAGAACACATTCAACTTGCCAGCCAAAACCCCCAATTCATATTTGCGAACATTTCAGGACACAGCAAGTGTTCTTAGAAACGTCTTCAGAACACCCCCATTTTGTTTATTTGCGAACATTTCAGGACACCGCGAGTGTTCTTAGAACACATTCAACGTGACAGAGAACAATACGGACAGCGTCCTCAGAACACCCCCATTTTGTTTATTTGCAAATATTTCAGGACACTGCGAGTGTTCTTAGAAACGTCTTCAGAACACCCCCATTTTGTTTATTTGCGAACATTTCAGGACACCGCGAGTGTTCTTAGAACACATTCAACGTGACAGAGAACAATACGGACAGCGTCCTCAGGACACCCCCATTTTGTTTATTTGCGAACATTTCAGGACACCGCGAGTGTTCTTAGAACACATTCAACTTGCCAGCCATAACCCCCCATTCATATTTGCGAACATTTCAGGACACAGCGAGTGTTCGACAACGTCTTCAGAACACCCCCATTTTGTGTATTTGCAAACATTTCAGGACACCGCAAGTGTTCTTAGAACACATTCAACTTGACAGAGAACAATACGGACAGCGTCCTCAGGACACCCCCATTTTGTTTATTTGCGAACATTTCAGGACACCGCGAGTGTTCTTAGAACACATTCAACTTGCCAGCCAAAACCCCCAATTCATATTTGCGAACATTTCAGGACACAGCAAGTGTTCTTAGAAATGTCTTCAGAACACCCCCATTTTGTTTATTTGCGAACATTGCAGGACACCGCGAGTGTTCTTAGAACACATTCAACGTGACAGAGAACAATACGGACAGCGTCCTCAGAACACCCCCATTTTGTTTATTTGCGAACATTTCTGGACACTGCAAGTGTTCTTAGAAACGTCTTCAGAACACCCCCATTTTGTTTATTTGCGAACATTTCAGGACACCGCGAGTGTTCTTAGAACACATTCAACGTGACAGAGAACAATACGGACAGCGTCCTCAGGACACCCCCATTTTGTTTATTTGCGAACATTTCAGGACACCGCGAGTGTTCTTAGAAAACATTCAACTTGCCAGCCACAACCCCCCATTCATATTTGCGAACATTTCAGGACACAGCGAGTGTTCGACAACGTCTTCAGAACACCCCCATTTTGTGTATTTGCAAACATTTCAGGACACCGCAAGTGTTCTTAGAACACATTCAACTTGACAGAGAACAATACGGACAGCGTCCTTAGGACACCCCCTACGAACATTGCCCAGACACCGCAAGTGTTCTTAGAAACGTCTTCAGTACACCCCCATTTTGTTTATTTGCGAACATTTCAGGACACCGCGAGTGTTCTTAGAACACATTCATTGTGACAGAGAACAATACGACAGCGTCCTCAGAACACCCCCATTTTGTTTATTTGCGAACATTTCAGGACACCGCGAGTGTTCTTAGAAGCGTCTTCAGAACACCACCATCTTGTTTATTTCCGAACATTTCAGGACACCACAAGTGTTCTTAGAACACATTCAACTTGACAGAGAACAATACGGACAGCGTCCTCAGGACACCCCCATTTTGTTTATTTGCGAACATTTCAGGACACCGCGAGTGTTCTTAGAACACATTCAACTTGCCAGCCAAAACCCCCAATTCATATTTGCGAACATTTCAGGACACAGCAAGTGTTCTTAGAAACGTCTTCAGAACACCCCCATTTTGTTTATTTGCGAACATTTCAGGACACCGCGAGTGTTCTTAGAACACATTCAACGTGACAGAGAACAATACGGACAGCGTCCTTAGAACACCCCCATTTTGTTTATTTGCGAACATTTCAGGACACTGCGAGTGTTCTTAGAAGCGTCTTCAGAACACCACCATCTTGTTTATTTGCGAACATTTCAGGACACCGTGAGTGTTCTTAGAACACATTCAACTTGACAGAGAACAATACGGACAGCGTCCTCAGGACACCCCCATTTTGTTTATTTGCGAACATTTCAGGACACCGCGAGTGTTCTTAGAACACATTCAACTTGCCAACCACAACCCCCCATTGATATTTGTGAACATTTCAGGACACAGCGAGTGTTCGACAATGTCTTCAGAACACCCCCATTTTGTGTATTTGCGAACATTTCAGGACACCGCGAGTGTTCTTAGAACACATTCAACTTGACAGAGAACAATACGGACAGCGTCCTCATGACACCCCCTACGAACATTGCCCGGACACAGCAAGTGTTCTTAGAAACGTCTTCAGAACACCCCCATTTTGTTTATTTGCGAACATTTCAGGACACAGCGAGTGTTCTTAGAACACATTCAACGTGACAGAGAAAAATACGGACAGCGTCCTCAGAACACCCCCATTTTGTTTATTTGCAAACATTTCAGGACACCGCGAGTGTTCTTAGAACACATTCAACTTGACAGAGAACAATACGGACAGCGTCCTCATGACACCCCCATTTTGTTTATTTGCGAACATTTCAGGACACAGCGAGTGTTCGACAACGTCTTCAGAACACCCCCATTTTGTGTATTTGTGAACATTTCAGGACACCGCGAGTGTTCTTAGAACACATTCAACTTGACAGAGAACTATACGGACAGCGTCCTCAGGACACCCCCTACAAACATTCCCCGGACACCTCAAGTGTTCTTAGAAACGTCTTCAGAACACCCCCATTTTGTTTATTTGCGAACATTTCAGGACACCGCGAGTGTTCTTAGAACACATTCAACTTGCCAGCCACAACCCCCCATTCATATTTGCAAACATTTCAGGACACAGCGAGTGTTCGACAACGTCTTCAGAACACCCCCATTTTGTGTATTTGCAAACATTTCAGGACACCGGGAGTGTTCTTAGAACACATTCAACTTGACAGAGAACAATACGGACAGCGTCCTCAGGACACCCCCTACGAACATTCCCCCGACACCGCAAGTGTTCTTAGAAACGTCTTCAGAACACCCCCATTTTGTTTATTTGCAAACATTTCAGGACACGGCAAGTGTTCTTAGAACACATTCAACGTGACAGAGAACAATACGGACAGCGTCCTCAGAAAACCCCAATTTTGTTTATTTGCGAACATTTCAGGACACCACGAGTGTTCTTAGAAGCGTCTTCAGAACACCACCAACTTGTTTATTTGTGAACATTTCAGGACACCGCGAGTGTTCGACAACGTCTTCAGAACACCCCCATTTTGTGTATTTGCGAACATTTCAGGACACCGCGAGTGTTCTTAGAACACATTCAACTTGACAGAGAACGATACGGGCAGCGTCCTCAGGACACCCCCATTTTGTTTATTTGCGAACATTTCAGGACATCGCGAGTGTTCTTAGAACACATTCAACTTGCCAGGCACAACCCCCCATTCATATTTGCAAACATTTCAGGACACAGCAAGTGTTCGACAACGTCTTCAGCACACCCCCAATTTGTTTATTTGCGAACATTTCAGGACACTGCGAGTGTTCTTAGAACACATTCAACTTGACAGAGAACAATACGGACAGCGTCCTCAGGACACCCCCATTTTGTTTATTTGCGAACATTTCAGGACATCGCGAGTGTTCTTAGAACACATTCAACTTGCCAGCCATAACCCCCCATTCATATTTGCGAACATTTCAGGACACAGCGAGTGTTCGACAACGTCTTCAGAACACCCCCATTTTGTGTATTTGCAAACATTTCAGGACACCGCAAGTGTTCTTAGAACACATTCAACTTGACAGAGAACAATACGGACAGCGTCCTCAGGACACCCCCATTTTGTTTATTTGCGAACATTTCAGGACACCGCGAGTGTTCTTAGAACACATTCAACTTGCCAGCCAAAACCCCCAATTCATATTTGCAAACATTTCAGGACACAGCAAGTGTTCTTAGAAATGTCTTCAGAACACCCCCATTTTGTTTATTTGCGAACATTGCAGGACACCGCGAGTGTTCTTAGAACACATTCAACGTGACAGAGAACAATACGGACAGCGTCCTCAGAACACCCCCATTTTGTTTATTTGCGAACATTTCAGGACACTGCAAGTGTTCTTAGAAACGTCTTCAGAACACCCCCATTTTGTTTATTTGCGAACATTTCAGGACACCGCGAGTGTTCTTAGAACACATTCAATGTGACAGAGAACAATACGGACAGCGTCCTCAGGACACCCCCATTTTGTTTATTTGCGAACATTTCAGGACACCGCGAGTGTTCTTAGAAAACATTCAACTTGCCAGCCACAACCCCCCATTCATATTTGCGAACATTTCAGGACACAGCGAGTGTTCGACAACGTCTTCAGAACACCCCCATTTTGTGTATTTGCAAACATTTCAGGACACCGCAAGTGTTCTTAGAACACATTCAACTTGACAGAGAACAATACGGACAGCGTCCTTAGGACACCCCCTACGAACATTGCCCAGACACCGCAAGTGTTCTTAGAAACGTCTTCAGTACACCCCCATTTTGTTTATTTGCGAACATTTCAGGACACCGCGAGTGTTCTTAGAACACATTCATTGTGACAGAGAACAATACGACAGCGTCCTCAGAACACCCCCATTTTGTTTATTTGCGAACATTTCAGGACACCGCGAGTGTTCTTAGAAGCGTCTTCAGAACACCACCATCTTGTTTATTTCCGAACATTTCAGGACACCACAAGTGTTCTTAGAACACATTCAACTTGACAGAGAACAATACGGACAGCGTCCTCAGGACACCCCCATTTTGTTTATTTGCGAACATTTCAGGACACCGCGAGTGTTCTTAGAACACATTCAACTTGCCAGCCAAAACCCCCAATTCATATTTGCGAACATTTCAGGACACAGCAAGTGTTCTTAGAAACGTCTTCAGAACACCCCCATTTTGTTTATTTGCGAACATTTCAGGACACCGCGAGTGTTCTTAGAACACATTCAACGTGACAGAGAACAATACGGACAGCGTCCTCAGGACACCCCCATTTTGTTTATTTGCGAACATTTCAGGACACCGCGAGTGTTCTTAGAACACATTCAACTTGCCAACCACAACCCCCCATTGATATTTGTGAACATTTCAGGACACAGCGAGTGTTCGACAATGTCTTCAGAACACCCCCATTTTGTGTATTTGCGAACATTTCAGGACACCGCGAGTGTTCTTAGAACACATTCAACTTGACAGAGAACAATACGGACAGCGTCCTCATGACACCCCCTACGAACATTGCCCGGACACAGCAAGTGTTCTTAGAAACGTCTTCAGAACACCCCCATTTTGTTTATTTGCGAACATTTCAGGACACAGCGAGTGTTCTTAGAACACATTCAACGTGACAGAGAAAAATACGGACAGCGTCCTCAGAACACCCCCATTTTGTTTATTTGCAAACATTTCAGGACACCGCGAGTGTTCTTAGAACACATTCAACTTGACAGAGAACAATACGGACAGCGTCCTCATGACACCCCCATTTTGTTTATTTGCGAACATTTCAGGACACAGCGAGTGTTCTTAGAACACATTCAACTTGCCAGCCACAACCCCCCATTCATATTTGCGAACATTTCCGGACACAGCGAGTGTTCGACAACGTCTTCAGAACACCCCCATTTTGTGTATTTGTGAACATTTCAGGACACCGCGAGTGTTCTTAGAACACATTCAACTTGACAGAGAACTATACGGACAGCGTCCTCAGGACACCCCCTACAAACATTCCCCGGACACCTCAAGTGTTCTTAGAAACGTCTTCAGAACACCCCCATTTTGTTTATTTGCGAACATTTCAGGACACCGCGAGTGTTCTTAGAACACATTCAACTTGCCAGCCACAACCCCCCATTCATATTTGCAAACATTTCAGGACACAGCGAGTGTTCGACAACGTCTTCAGAACACCCCCATTTTGTGTATTTGCAAACATTTCAGGACACCGGGAGTGTTCTTAGAACACATTCAACTTGACAGAGAACAATACGGACAGCGTCCTCAGGACACCCCCTACGAACATTCCCCCGACACCGCAAGTGTTCTTAGAAACGTCTTCAGAACACCCCCATTTTGTTTATTTGCAAACATTTCAGGACACGGCAAGTGTTCTTAGAACACATTCAACGTGACAGAGAACAATACGGACAGCGTCCTCAGAAAACCCCCATTTTGTTTATTTGCGAACATTTCAGGACACCACGAGTGTTCTTAGAAGCGTCTTCAGAACACCACCAACTTGTTTATTTGTGAACATTTCAGGACACCGCGAGTGTTCGACAACGTCTTCAGAACACCCCCATTTTGTGTATTTGCGAACATTTCAGGACACCGCAAGTGTTCTTAGAACACATTCAACTTGACAGAGAACGATACGGGCAGCGTCCTCAGGACACCCCCATTTTGTTTATTTGCGAACATTTCAGGACATCGCGAGTGTTCTTAGAACACATTCAACTTGCCAGGCACAACCCCCCATTCATATTTGCAAACATTTCAGGACACAGCAAGTGTTCGACAACGTCTTCAGCACACCCCCAATTTGTTTATTTGCGAACATTTCAGGACACTGCGAGTGTTCTTAGAACACATTCAACGTGACAGAGAACAATACGGACAGCGTCCTCAGAATACCCCCATTTTGTTTATTTGCGAACATTTCAGGACACCGCAAGTGTTCTTAGAACCGTCTTCAGAACACGACCATCTTGTTTATTTGCGAACATTTCAGGACACCGCGAGTGTTTTTAGAACACATTCAACTTGACAGAGAACAATACGGACAGCGTCCTCAGGACACCCCCATTTTGTTTATTTGCGAACATTTCAGGACACCGCGAGTGTTCTTAGAACACATTCAACTTGCCAGCCACAACCCCCCATTCATATTTGCGAACATTTCAGGACACAGCGAGTGTTCGACAACGTCTTCAGAACACCCCCATTTTGTGTATTTGCAAACATTTCAGGACACCGTGAGTGTTCTTAGAACACATTCAACTTGACAGAGAACAATACGGACAGCGTCCTCAGGACACCCCCTACGAACATTCCCCGGACACCCAGAGTGTTCTTAGAAACGTTTTCAGTACACCCCCATTTTGTTTATTTGCGAACATTTCAGGACACCGCGAGTGTGCTTAGAACACATTCAACGTGACAGAGAACAATACGGACAGCGTCCTCAGAACACCCCCATTTTGTTTATTTGCGAACATTTCAGGACACCGCAAGTGTTCTTAGAAGCGTCTTCAGAACACGACCATCTTGTTTATTTGCGAACATTTCAGGACACCGTGAGTGTTCTTAGAACACATTCAACTTGACAGAGAACTATACGGACAGCGTCCTCAGGACACCCCCTACAAACGTTCCCCGGACACCTCAAGTGTTCTTAGAAACGTCTTCAGAACACCCACATTTTGTTTATTTGCGAACATTTCAGGACACCGCGAGTGTTCTTAGAACACATTCAACTTGCCAGCCACAACCCCCCATTCATATTTGAAAACATTTCAGGACACAGGAGTGTTCGACAACGTCTTCAGAACACCCCCATTTTGTGTATTTGCAAACATTTCAGGACACCGCGAGTGTTCTTAGAACACATTCAACTTGACAGAGAACAATACGGACAGCGTCCTCAGGACACCCCCTACAAACATTCCCCCGACACCGCAAGTGTTCTTAGAAACGTATTCAGAACACCCCCATTTTGTTTATTTGCAAACATTTCAGGACACCGCAAGTGTATTTAGAACACATTCAACGTGACAGAGAACAATACGGACAGCGTCCTCAGAAAACCCCCATTTTGTTTATTTGCGAACATTTCAGGACACCGCGAGTGTTCTTAGAAGCGTCTTCAGAACACCACCAACTTGTTTATTTGTGAACATTTCAGGACACCGCGAGTGTTCGACAACGTCTTCAGAACACCCCCATTTTGTGTATTTGTGAACATTTCAGGACACCGCGAGTGTTCTTAGAACACATTCAACTTGACAGAGAACAATACGGGCAGCGTCCTCAGGACACCCCCATTTTGTTTATTTGCGAACATTTCAGGACATCGCGAGTGTTCTTAGAACACATTCAACTTGCCAGTCACAACCCCCCATTCATATTTGCGAACATTTCAGGACACAGCGAGTGTTCGACAACGTCTTCAGAACACCCCCATTTTGTGTATTTGCAAACATTTCAGGACACCGCGAGTGTTCTTAGAACACATTCAACTTGACAGAGAACAATACGGACAGCGTCCTCAGGACACCCCCTACGAAAATTCCCCGGACACCGCGAGTGTTCTTAGAAACGTCTTCAGAACACCCCCATTTTGTTTATTTGCGAACATTTCAGGACACAGCGAGTGTTCTTAGAACACATTCAACGTGACAGAGAACAATACGGACAGCGTCCTCAGAACACCCCCATTTTGTTTATTTGCAAACATTTCAGGACACCGCGAGTGTTCTTAGAAGCGTCTTCAGAACACCACAAACTTGTTTATTTGCGAACATTTCAGGACACCGCGAGTGTTCTTAGAACACATTCATCTTGACAGAGAACAATACGGACAGCGTCCTCAGGACACCCCCATTTTGTTTATTTGCGAACATTTCAGGACACCGCGAGTGTTCTTAGAACACATTCAACTTGCCAGCCACAACCCCCCATTCATATTTGCGAACATTTCAGGACACAGCGAGTGTTCGACAACGTCTTCAGAACACCCCCATTTTGTGTATTTGCAAACATTTCAGGACACCGCAAGTGTTCTTAGAACACATTCAACTTGACAGAGAACAATACGGACAGCGTCCTTAGGACACCCCCTACGAACATTGCCCAGACACCGCAAGTGTTCTTAGAAACGTCTTCAGTACACCCCCATTTTGTTTATTTGCGAACATTTCAGGACACCGCGAGTGTTCTTAGAACACATTCAATGTGACAGAGAACAATACGACAGCGTCCTCAGAACACCCCCATTTTGTTTATTTGCGAACATTTCAGGACACCGCGAGTGTTCTTAGAAGCGTCTTCAGAACACCACCATCTTGTTTATTTCCGAACATTTCAGGACACCGCGAGTGTTCTTAGAACACATTCAACTTGACAGAGAACAATACGGACAGCGTCCTCAGGACACCCCCATTTTGTTTATTTGCGAACATTTCAGGACACCGCGAGTGTTCTTAGAACACATTCAACTTCCCAGCCAAAACCCCCAATTCATATTTGCGAACATTTCAGGACACAGCAAGTGTTCTTAGAAACGTCTTCAGAACACCCCCATTTTGTTTATTTGCGAACATTTCAGGACACCGCGAGTGTTCTTAGAACACATTCAACGTGACAGAGAACAATACGGACAGCGTCCTCAGAACACCCCCATTTTGTTTATTTGCGAATATTTCAGGACACTGCGAGTGTTCTTAGAAACGTCTTCAGAACACCCCCATTTTGTTTATTTGCGAACATTTCAGGACACCGCGAGTGTTCTTAGAACACATTCAACGTGACAGAGAACAATACGGACAGCGTCCTCAGGACACCCCCATTTTGTTTATTTGCGAACATTTCAGGACACCGCGAGTGTTCTTAGAACACATTCAACTTGCCAGCCACAACCCCCCATTCATATTTGCGAACATTTCAGGACACAGCGAGTGTTCGACAACGTCTTCAGAACACCCCCATTTTGTGTATTTGCAAACATTTCAGGACACCGCAAGTGTTCTTAGAACACATTCAACTTGACAGAGAACAATACGGACAGCGTCCTTAGGACACCCCCTACGAACATTGCCCAGACACCGCAAGTGTTCTTAGAAACGTCTTCAGTACACCCCCATTTTGTTTATTTGCGAACATTTCAGGACACCGCGAGTGTTCTTAGAACACATTCATTGTGACAGAGAACAATACGACAGCGTCCTCAGAACACCCCCATTTTGTTTATTTGCGAACATTTCAGGACACCGCGAGTGTTCTTAGAAGCGTCTTCAGAACACCACCATCTTGTTTATTTCCGAACATTTCAGGACACCACAAGTGTTCTTAGAACACATTCAACTTGACAGAGAACAATACGGACAGCGTCCTCAGGACACCCCCATTTTGTTTATTTGCGAACATTTCAGGACACCGCGAGTGTTCTTAGAACACATTCAACTTGCCAGCCAAAACCCCCAATTCATATTTGCGAACATTTCAGGACACAGCAAGTGTTCTTAGAAACGTCTTCAGAACACCCCCATTTTGTTTATTTGCGAACATTTCAGGACACCGCGAGTGTTCTTAGAACACATTCAACGTGACAGAGAACAATACGGACAGCGTCCTCAGAACACCCCCATTTTGTTTATTTGCGAACATTTCAGGACACTGCGAGTGTTCTTAGAAGCGTCTTCAGAACACCACCATCTTGTTTATTTGCGAACATTTCAGGACACCGTGAGTGTTCTTAGAACACATTCAACTTGACAGAGAACAATACGGACAGCGTCCTCAGGACACCCCCATTTTGTTTATTTGCGAACATTTCAGGACACCGCGAGTGTTCTTAGAACACATTCAACTTGCCAACCACAACCCCCCATTGATATTTGTGAACATTTCAGGACACAGCGAGTGTTCGACAATGTCTTCAGAACACCCCCATTTTGTGTATTTGCGAACATTTCAGGACACCGCGAGTGTTCTTAGAACACATTCAACTTGACAGAGAACAATACGGACAGCGTCCTCAGGACACCCCCTACGAAAATTCCCCGGACACCGCGAGTGTTCTTAGAAACGTCTTCAGAACACCCCCATTTTGTTTATTTGCGAACATTTCAGGACACAGCGAGTGTTCTTAGAACACATTCAACGTGACAGAGAACAATACGGACAGCGTCCTCAGAACACCCCCATTTTGTTTATTTGCAAACATTTCAGGACACCGCGAGTGTTCTTAGAAGCGTCTTCAGAACACCACAAACTTGTTTATTTGCGAACATTTCAGGACACCGCGAGTGTTCTTAGAACACATTCATCTTGACAGAGAACAATACGGACAGCGTCCTCAGAAAACCCCCATTTTGTTTATTTGCGAACATTTCAGGACACCGCGAGTGTTCTTAGAAGCGTCTTCAGAACACCACCAACTTGTTTATTTGTGAACATTTCAGGACACCGCGAGTGTTCGACAACGTCTTCAGAACACCCCCATTTTGTGTATTTGTGAACATTTCAGGACACCGCGAGTGTTCTTAGAACACATTCAACTTGACAGAGAACAATACGGGCAGCGTCCTCAGGACACCCCCATTTTGTTTATTTGCGAACATTTCAGGACATCGCGAGTGTTCTTAGAACACATTCAACTTGCCAGTCACAACCCCCCATTCATATTTGCGAACATTTCAGGACACAGCGAGTGTTCGACAACGTCTTCAGAACACCCCCATTTTGTGTATTTGCAAACATTTCAGGACACCGCGAGTGTTCTTAGAACACATTCAACTTGACAGAGAACAATACGGACAGCGTCCTCAGGACACCCCCTACGAAAATTCCCCGGACACCGCGAGTGTTCTTAGAAACGTCTTCAGAACACCCCCATTTTGTTTATTTGCGAACATTTCAGGACACAGCGAGTGTTCTTAGAACACATTCAACGTGACAGAGAACAATACGGACAGCGTCCTCAGAACACCCCCATTTTGTTTATTTGCAAACATTTCAGGACACCGCGAGTGTTCTTAGAAGCGTCTTCAGAACACCACAAACTTGTTTATTTGCGAACATTTCAGGACACCGCGAGTGTTCTTAGAACACATTCATCTTGACAGAGAACAATACGGACAGCGTCCTCAGGACACCCCCATTTTGTTTATTTGCGAACATTTCAGGACACCGCGAGTGTTCTTAGAACACATTCAACTTGCCAGCCACAACCCCCCATTCATATTTGCGAACATTTCAGGACACAGCAAGTGTTCGACAACGTCTTCAGAACACCCCCATTTTGTGTATTTGCAAACATTTCAGGACACCGCAAGTGTTCTTAGAACACATTCAACTTGACAGAGAACAATACGGACAGCGTCCTTAGGACACCCCCTACGAACATTGCCCAGACACCGCAAGTGTTCTTAGAAACGTCTTCAGTACACCCCCATTTTGTTTATTTGCGAACATTTCAGGACACCGCGAGTGTTCTTAGAACACATTCAATGTGACAGAGAACAATACGACAGCGTCCTCAGAACACCCCCATTTTGTTTATTTGCGAACATTTCAGGACACCGCGAGTGTTCTTAGAAGCGTCTTCAGAACACCACCATCTTGTTTATTTCCGAACATTTCAGGACACCGCGAGTGTTCTTAGAACACATTCAACTTGACAGAGAACAATACGGACAGCGTCCTCAGGACACCCCCATTTTGTTTATTTGCGAACATTTCAGGACACCGCGAGTGTTCTTAGAACACATTCAACTTGCCAGCCAAAACCCCCAATTCATATTTGCGAACATTTCATTACACAGCAAGTGTTCTTAGAAACGTCTTCAGAACACCCCCATTTTGTTTATTTGCGAACATTTCAGGACACCGCGAGTGTTCTTAGAACACATTCAACGTGACAGAGAACAATACGGACAGCGTCCTCAGAACACCCCCATTTTGTTTATTTGCAAATATTTCAGGACACTGCGAGTGTTCTTAGAAACGTCTTCAGAACACCCCCATTTTGTTTATTTGCGAACATTTCAGGACACCGCGAGTGTTCTTAGAACACATTCAACGTGACAGAGAACAATACGGACAGCGTCCTCAGGACACCCCCATTTTGTTTATTTGCGAACATTTCAGGACACCGCGAGTGTTCTTAGAACACATTCAACTTGCCAGCCATAACCCCCCATTCATATTTGCGAACATTTCAGGACACAGCGAGTGTTCGACAACGTCTTCAGAACACCCCCATTTTGTGTATTTGCAAACATTTCAGGACACCGCAAGTGTTCTTAGAACACATTCAACTTGACAGAGAACAATACGGACAGCGTCCTCAGGACACCCCCATTTTGTTTATTTGCGAACATTTCAGGACACCGCGAGTGTTCTTAGAACACATTCAACTTGCCAGCCAAAACCCCCAATTCATATTTGCGAACATTTCAGGACACAGCAAGTGTTCTTAGAAATGTCTTCAGAACACCCCCATTTTGTTTATTTGCGAACATTGCAGGACACCGCGAGTGTTCTTAGAACACATTCAACGTGACAGAGAACAATACGGACAGCGTCCTCAGAACACCCCCATTTTGTTTATTTGCGAACATTTCAGGACACTGCAAGTGTTCTTAGAAACGTCTTCAGAACACCCCCATTTTGTTTATTTGCGAACATTTCAGGACACCGCGAGTGTTCTTAGAACACATTCAACGTGACAGAGAACAATACGGACAGCGTCCTCAGGACACCCCCATTTTGTTTATTTGCGAACATTTCAGGACACCGCGAGTGTTCTTAGAAAACATTCAACTTGCCAGCCACAACCCCCCATTCATATTTGCGAACATTTCAGGACACAGCGAGTGTTCGACAACGTCTTCAGAACACCCCCATTTTGTGTATTTGCAAACATTTCAGGACACCGCAAGTGTTCTTAGAACACATTCAACTTGACAGAGAACAATACGGACAGCGTCCTTAGGACACCCCCTACGAACATTGCCCAGACACCGCAAGTGTTCTTAGAAACGTCTTCAGTACACCCCCATTTTGTTTATTTGCGAACATTTCAGGACACCGCGAGTGTTCTTAGAACACATTCATTGTGACAGAGAACAATACGACAGCGTCCTCAGAACACCCCCATTTTGTTTATTTGCGAACATTTCAGGACACCGCGAGTGTTCTTAGAAGCGTCTTCAGAACACCACCATCTTGTTTATTTCCGAACATTTCAGGACACCACAAGTGTTCTTAGAACACATTCAACTTGACTGAGAACAATACGGACAGCGTCCTCAGGACACCCCCATTTTGTTTATTTGCGAACATTTCAGGACACCGCGAGTGTTCTTAGAACACATTCAACTTGCCAGCCAAAACCCCCAATTCATATTTGCGAACATTTCAGGACACAGCAAGTGTTCTTAGAAACGTCTTCAGAACACCCCCATTTTGTTTATTTGCGAACATTTCAGGACACCGCGAGTGTTCTTAGAACACATTCAACGTGACAGAGAACAATACGGACAGCGTCCTCAGAACACCCCCATTTTGTTTATTTGCGAACATTTCAGGACACTGCGAGTGTTCTTAGAAGCGTCTTCAGAACACCACCATCTTGTTTATTTGCGAACATTTCAGGACACCGTGAGTGTTCTTAGAACACATTCAACTTGACAGAGAACAATACGGACAGCGTCCTCAGGACACCCCCATTTTGTTTATTTGCGAACATTTCAGGACACCGCGAGTGTTCTTAGAACACATTCAACTTGCCAACCACAACCCCCCATTGATATTTGTGAACATTTCAGGACACAGCGAGTGTTCGACAATGTCTTCAGAACACCCCCATTTTGTGTATTTGCGAACATTTCAGGACACCGCGAGTGTTCTTAGAACACATTCAACTTGACAGAGAACAATACGGACAGCGTCCTCATGACACCCCCTACGAACATTGCCCGGACACAGCAAGTGTTCTTAGAAACGTCTTCAGAACACCCCCATTTTGTTTATTTGCGAACATTTCAGGACACAGCGAGTGTTCTTAGAACACATTCAACGTGACAGAGAAAAATACGGACAGCGTCCTCAGAACACCCCCATTTTGTTTATTTGCAAACATTTCAGGACACCGCGAGTGTTCTTAGAACACATTCAACTTGACAGAGAACAATACGGACAGCGTCCTCATGACACCCCCATTTTGTTTATTTGCGAACATTTCAGGACACAGCGAGTGTTCTTAGAACACATTCAACTTGCCAGCCACAACCCCCCATTCATATTTGCGAACATTTCCGGACACAGCGAGTGTTCGACAACGTCTTCAGAACACCCCCATTTTGTGTATTTGTGAACATTTCAGGACACCGCGAGTGTTCTTAGAACACATTCAACTTGACAGAGAACTATACGGACAGCGTCCTCAGGACACCCCCTACAAACATTCCCCGGACACCTCAAGTGTTCTTAGAAACGTCTTCAGAACACCCCCATTTTGTTTATTTGCGAACATTTCAGGACACCGCAAGTGTTCTTAGAACACATTCAACTTGCCAGCCACAACCCCCCATTCATATTTGCAAACATTTCAGGACACAGCGAGTGTTCGACAACGTCTTCAGAACACCCCCATTTTGTGTATTTGCAAACATTTCAGGACACCGGGAGTGTTCTTAGAACACATTCAACTTGACAGAGAACAATACGGACAGCGTCCTCAGGACACCCCCTACGAACATTCCCCCGACACCGCAAGTGTTCTTAGAAACGTCTTCAGAACACCCCCATTTTGTTTATTTGCAAACATTTCAGGACACGGCAAGTGTTCTTAGAACACATTCAACGTGACAGAGAACAATACGGACAGCGTCCTCAGAAAACCCCCATTTTGTTTATTTGCGAACATTTCAGGACACCACGAGTGTTCTTAGAAGCGTCTTCAGAACACCACCAACTTGTTTATTTGTGAACATTTCAGGACACCGCGAGTGTTCGACAACGTCTTCAGAACACCCCCATTTTGTGTATTTGCGAACATTTCAGGACACCGCGAGTGTTCTTAGAACACATTCAACTTGACAGAGAACGATACGGGCAGCGTCCTCAGGACACCCCCATTTTGTTTATTTGCGAACATTTCAGGACATCGCGAGTGTTCTTAGAACACATTCAACTTGCCAGGCACAACCCCCCATTCATATTTGCAAACATTTCAGGACACAGCAAGTGTTCGACAACGTCTTCAGCACACCCCCAATTTGTTTATTTGCGAACATTTCAGGACACTGCGAGTGTTCTTAGAACACATTCAACTTGACAGAGAACAATACGGACAGCGTCCTCAGGACACCCCCATTTTGTTTATTTGCGAACATTTCAGGACATCGCGAGTGTTCTTAGAACACATTCAACTTGCCAGCCATAACCCCCCATTCATATTTGCGAACATTTCAGGACACAGCGAGTGTTCGACAACGTCTTCAGAACACCCCCATTTTGTGTATTTGCAAACATTTCAGGACACCGCAAGTGTTCTTAGAACACATTCAACTTGACAGAGAACAATACGGACAGCGTCCTCAGGACACCCCCATTTTGTTTATTTGCGAACATTTCAGGACACCGCGAGTGTTCTTAGAACACATTCAACTTGCCAGCCAAAACCCCCAATTCATATTTGCGAACATTTCAGGACACAGCAAGTGTTCTTAGAAATGTCTTCAGAACACCCCCATTTTGTTTATTTGCGAACATTGCAGGACACCGCGAGTGTTCTTAGAACACATTCAACGTGACAGAGAACAATACGGACAGCGTCCTCAGAACACCCCCATTTTGTTTATTTGCGAATATTTCAGGACACTGCGAGTGTTCTTAGAAACGTCTTCAGAACACCCCCATTTTGTTTATTTGCGAACATTTCAGGACACCGCGAGTGTTCTTAGAACACATTCAACGTGACAGAGAACAATACGGACAGCGTCCTCAGGACACCCCCATTTTGTTTATTTGCGAACATTTCAGGACACCGCGAGTGTTCTTAGAACACATTCAACTTGCCAGCCACAACCCCCCATTCATATTTGCGAACATTTCAGGACACAGCGAGTGTTCGACAACGTCTTCAGAACACCCCCATTTTGTGTATTTGCAAACATTTCAGGACACCGCAAGTGTTCTTAGAACACATTCAACTTGACAGAGAACAATACGGACAGCGTCCTCAGGACACCCCCATTTTGTTTATTTGCGAACATTTCAGGACACCGCGAGTGTTCTTAGAACACATTCAACTTCCCAGCCAAAACCCCCAATTCATATTTGCGAACATTTCAGGACACAGCAAGTGTTCTTAGAAACGTCTTCAGAACACCCCCATTTTGTTTATTTGCGAACATTTCAGGACACCGCGAGTGTTCTTAGAACACATTCAACGTGACAGAGAACAATACGGACAGCGTCCTCAGAACACCCCCATTTTGTTTATTTGCGAATATTTCAGGACACTGCGAGTGTTCTTAGAAACGTCTTCAGAACACCCCCATTTTGTTTATTTGCGAACATTTCAGGACACCGCGAGTGTTCTTAGAACACATTCAACGTGACAGAGAACAATACGGACAGCGTCCTCAGGACACCCCCATTTTGTTTATTTGCGAACATTTCAGGACACCGCGAGTGTTCTTAGAACACATTCAACTTGCCAGCCACAACCCCCCATTCATATTTGCGAACATTTCAGGACACAGCGAGTGTTCGACAACGTCTTCAGAACACCCCCATTTTGTGTATTTGCAAACATTTCAGGACACCGCAAGTGTTCTTAGAACACATTCAACTTGACAGAGAACAATACGGACAGCGTCCTTAGGACACCCCCTACGAACATTGCCCAGACACCGCAAGTGTTCTTAGAAACGTCTTCAGTACACCCCCATTTTGTTTATTTGCGAACATTTCAGGACACCGCGAGTGTTCTTAGAACACATTCATTGTGACAGAGAACAATACGACAGCGTCCTCAGAACACCCCCATTTTGTTTATTTGCGAACATTTCAGGACACCGCGAGTGTTCTTAGAAGCGTCTTCAGAACACCACCATCTTGTTTATTTCCGAACATTTCAGGACACCACAAGTGTTCTTAGAACACATTCAACTTGACAGAGAACAATACGGACAGCGTCCTCAGGACACCCCCATTTTGTTTATTTGCGAACATTTCAGGACACCGCGAGTGTTCTTAGAACACATTCAACTTGCCAGCCAAAACCCCCAATTCATATTTGCGAACATTTCAGGACACAGCAAGTGTTCTTAGAAACGTCTTCAGAACACCCCCATTTTGTTTATTTGCGAACATTTCAGGACACCGCGAGTGTTCTTAGAACACATTCAACGTGACAGAGAACAATACGGACAGCGTCCTCAGAACACCCCCATTTTGTTTATTTGCGAACATTTCAGGACACTGCGAGTGTTCTTAGAAGCGTCTTCAGAACACCACCATCTTGTTTATTTGCGAACATTTCAGGACACCGTGAGTGTTCTTAGAACACATTCAACTTGACAGAGAACAATACGGACAGCGTCCTCAGGACACCCCCATTTTGTTTATTTGCGAACATTTCAGGACACCGCGAGTGTTCTTAGAACACATTCAACTTGCCAACCACAACCCCCCATTGATATTTGTGAACATTTCAGGACACAGCGAGTGTTCGACAATGTCTTCAGAACACCCCCATTTTGTGTATTTGCGAACATTTCAGGACACCGCGAGTGTTCTTAGAACACATTCAACTTGACAGAGAACAATACGGACAGCGTCCTCATGACACCCCCTACGAACATTGCCCGGACACAGCAAGTGTTCTTAGAAACGTCTTCAGAACACCCCCATTTTGTTTATTTGCGAACATTTCAGGACACAGCGAGTGTTCTTAGAACACATTCAACGTGACAGAGAAAAATACGGACAGCGTCCTCAGAACACCCCCATTTTGTTTATTTGCAAACATTTCAGGACACCGCGAGTGTTCTTAGAACACATTCAACTTGACAGAGAACAATACGGACAGCGTCCTCATGACACCCCCATTTTGTTTATTTGCGAACATTTCAGGACACAGCGAGTGTTCTTAGAACACATTCAACTTGCCAGCCACAACCCCCCATTCATATTTGCGAACATTTCCGGACACAGCGAGTGTTCGACAACGTCTTCAGAACACCCCCATTTTGTGTATTTGTGAACATTTCAGGACACCGCGAGTGTTCTTAGAACACATTCAACTTGACAGAGAACTATACGGACAGCGTCCTCAGGACACCCCCTACAAACATTCCCCGGACACCTCAAGTGTTCTTAGAAACGTCTTCAGAACACCCCCATTTTGTTTATTTGCGAACATTTCAGGACACCGCAAGTGTTCTTAGAACACATTCAACTTGCCAGCCACAACCCCCCATTCATATTTGCAAACATTTCAGGACACAGCGAGTGTTCGACAACGTCTTCAGAACACCCCCATTTTGTGTATTTGCAAACATTTCAGGACACCGGGAGTGTTCTTAGAACACATTCAACTTGACAGAGAACAATACGGACAGCGTCCTCAGGACACCCCCTACGAACATTCCCCCGACACCGCAAGTGTTCTTAGAAACGTCTTCAGAACACCCCCATTTTGTTTATTTGCAAACATTTCAGGACACGGCAAGTGTTCTTAGAACACATTCAACGTGACAGAGAACAATACGGACAGCGTCCTCAGAAAACTCCCATTTTGTTTATTTGCGAACATTTCAGGACACCACGAGTGTTCTTAGAAGCGTCTTCAGAACACCACCAACTTGTTTATTTGTGAACATTTCAGGACACCGCGAGTGTTCGACAACGTCTTCAGAACACCCCCATTTTGTGTATTTGCGAACATTTCAGGACACCGCGAGTGTTCTTAGAACACATTCAACTTGACAGAGAACGATACGGGCAGCGTCCTCAGGACACCCCCATTTTGTTTATTTGCGAACATTTCAGGACATCGCGAGTGTTCTTAGAACACATTCAACTTGCCAGGCACAACCCCCCATTCATATTTGCAAACATTTCAGGACACAGCAAGTGTTCGACAACGTCTTCAGCACACCCCCAATTTGTTTATTTGCGAACATTTCAGGACACTGCGAGTGTTCTTAGAACACATTCAACGTGACAGAGAACAATACGGACAGCGTCCTCAGAATACCCCCATTTTGTTTATTTGCGAACATTTCAGGACACCGCAAGTGTTCTTAGAACCGTCTTCAGAACACGACCATCTTGTTTATTTGCGAACATTTCAGGACACCGCGAGTGTTTTTAGAACACATTCAACTTGACAGAGAACAATACGGACAGCGTCCTCAGGACACCCCCATTTTGTTTATTTGCGAACATTTCAGGACACCGCGAGTGTTCTTAGAACACATTCAACTTGCCAGCCACAACCCCCCATTCATATTTGCGAACATTTCAGGACACAGCGAGTGTTCGACAACGTCTTCAGAACACCCCCATTTTGTGTATTTGCAAACATTTCAGGACACCGTGAGTGTTCTTAGAACACATTCAACTTGACAGAGAACAATACGGACAGCGTCCTCAGGACACCCCCTACGAACATTCCCCGGACACCCAGAGTGTTCTTAGAAACGTCTTCAGTACACCCCCATTTTGTTTATTTGCGAACATTTCAGGACACCGCGAGTGTGCTTAGAACACATTCAACGTGACAGAGAACAATACGGACAGCGTCCTCAGAACACCCCCATTTTGTTTATTTGCGAACATTTCAGGACACCGCAAGTGTTCTTAGAAGCGTCTTCAGAACACGACCATCTTGTTTATTTGCGAACATTTCAGGACACCGTGAGTGTTCTTAGAACACATTCAACTTGACAGAGAACTATACGGACAGCGTCCTCAGGACACCCCCTACAAACGTTCCCCGGACACCTCAAGTGTTCTTAGAAACGTCTTCAGAACACCCCCATTTTGTTTATTTGCGAACATTTCAGGACACCGCGAGTGTTCTTAGAACACATTCAACTTGCCAGCCACAACCCCCCATTCATATTTGAAAACATTTCAGGACACAGGAGTGTTCGACAACGTCTTCAGAACACCCCCATTTTGTGTATTTGCAAACATTTCAGGACACCGCGAGTGTTCTTAGAACACATTCAACTTGACAGAGAACAATACGGACAGCGTCCTCAGGACACCCCCTACAAACATTCCCCCGACACCGCAAGTGTTCTTAGAAACGTATTCAGAACACCCCCATTTTGTTTATTTGCAAACATTTCAGGACACCGCAAGTGTACTTAGAACACATTCAACGTGACAGAGAACAATACGGACAGCGTCCTCAGAAAACCCCCATTTTGTTTATTTGCGAACATTTCAGGACACCGCGAGTGTTCTTAGAAGCGTCTTCAGAACACCACTAACTTGTTTATTTGTGAACATTTCAGGACACCGCGAGTGTTCGACAACGTCTTCAGAACACCCCCATTTTGTGTATTTGTGAACATTTCAGGACACCGCGAGTGTTCTTAGAACACATTCAACTTGACAGAGAACAATACGGGCAGCGTCCTCAGGACACCCCCATTTTGTTTATTTGCGAACATTTCAGGACATCGCGAGTGTTCTTAGAACACATTCAACTTGCCAGTCACAACCCCCCATTCATATTTGCGAACATTTCAGGACACAGCAAGTGTTCGACAACGTCTTCAGCACACCCCCAATTTGTTTATTTGCGAACATTTCAGGACACTGCGAGTGTTCTTAGAACACATTCAACGTGACAGAGAACAATACGGACAGCGTCCTCAGAACACCCCCATTTTGTTTATTTGCGAACATTTCAGGACACCGCGAGTGTTCTTAAAAGCGTCTTCAGAACACGACCATCTTGTTTATTTGCGAACATTTCAGGACACCGCGAGTGTTCTTAGAACACATTCAACTTGACAGAGAACAATACGGACAGCGTCCTCAGGACACCCCCATTTTGTTTATTTGCGAACATTTCAGCACACCGCGAGTGTTCTTAGAACACATTCAACTTGCCAGTCACAACCCCCCATTCATATTTGCGAACATTTCAGGACACAGCGAGTGTTCGACAACGTCTTCAGAACACCCCCATTTTGTGTATTTGCAAACATTTCAGGACACCGCGAGTGTTCTTAGAACACATTCAACTTGACAGAGAACAATACGGACAGCGTCCTCAGGACACCCCCTACGAACATTCCCCGGACACCCCGAGTGTTCTTAGAAACGTCTTCAGTACACCCCCATTTTGTTTATTTGCGAACATTTCAGGACACCGCGAGTGTTCTTAGAACACATTCAATGTGACAGAGAACAATACGGACAGTGTCCTCAGAACACCCCCATTTTGTTTATTTGCGAACATTTCAGGACACCGCGAGTGTTCTTAGAAGCGTCTTCAGAACACGACCATCTTGTTTATTTGCGAACATTTCAGGACACCGCGAGTGTTCTTAGAACACATTCAACTTGACAGAGAACAATACGGACAGCGTCCTCAGGACACCCCCATTTTGTTTATTTGCGAACATTTCAGGACACAGCGAGTGTTCGACAACGTCTTCAGAACACCCCCATTTTGTGTATTTGCAAACATTTCAGGACACCGCGAGTGTTCTTAGAACACATTCAACTTGACAGAGAACAATACGGACAGCGTCCTCAGGACACCCCCTACGAACATTCCCATGACACCGCGAGTGTTCTTAGAAACGTCTTCAGAACACCCCCATTTTGTTTATTTGCGAACATTTCAGGACACCGCGAGTGTTCTTAGAACACATTCAACGTGACAGAGAACAATACGGACAGCGTCCTCAGAACACCCCCATTTTGTTTATTTGCAAACATTTCAGGACACCGCGAGTGTTCTTAGAAGCGTCTTCAGAACACCACAAACTTGTTTATTTGCGAACATTTCAGGACACCGCGAGTGTTCTTAGAACACATTCAACTTGACAGAGAACAATACGGACAGCGTCCTCAGGACACCCCCATTTTGTTTATTTGCGAACATTTCAGGACACCGCGAGTGTTCTTAGAGCACATTCAACTTGCCAGCCACAACCCCCCATTCATATTTGTGAACATTTCAGGACACAGCGAGTGTTTGACAACGTCTTCAGAACACCCCCATTTTGTGTATTTGCAAACATTTCAGGACACCGCAAGTGTTCTTAGAACACATTCAACTTGACAGAGAACAATACGGACAGCGTCCTCAGGACACCCCCATTTTGTTTATTTGCGAACATTTCAGGACACCGCGAGTGTTCTTAGAACACATTCAACTTGACAGAGAACAATACGGAAAGCGTCCTCAGGACACCCCCTAAAACATTCCCCGGACACCTCGAGTGTTCTTAGAAACGTCTTCAGAACACCCCCATTTTGTTTATTTGCGAACATTTCAGGACACCGCGAGTGTTCTTAGAACACATTCAACTTGCCAGCCACAACCCCCCATTCATATTTGCAAACATTTCAGGACACAGCGAGTGTTCGACAACGTCTTCAGAACACCCCCATTTTGTGTATTTGCAAACATTTCAGGACACCGCGAGTGTTCTTAGAACACATTCAACTTGACAGAGAACAATACGGACAGCGTCCTCAGGACACCCCCTACGAACATTCCCCCGACACCGCAAGTGTTCTTAGAAACGTCTTCAGAACACCCCCATTTTGTTTATTTGCAAACATTTCAGGACACCGCAAGTGTTCTTAGAACACATTCAACGTGACAGAGAACAATACGGACAGCGTCCTCAGAAAACCCCCATTTTGTTTATTTGCGAACATTTCAGGACACCGCAAGTGTTCTTAGAAGCGTCTTCAGAACACCACCAACTTGTTTATTTGTGAACATTTCAGGACACCGCGAGTGTTCGACAACGTCTTCAGAACACCCCCATTTTGTTTATTTGCGAACATTTCAGGACACCGCGAGTGTTCTTAGAACGCATTCAACTTGACAGAGAACAATACGGGCAGCGTCCTCAGGACACCCCCATTTTGTGTATTTGCGAACATTTCAGGACACCGCGAGTGTTCTTAGAACACATTCAACTTGACAGAGAACAATACGGACAGCGTCCTCATGACACCCCCTACGAACATTGCCCGGACACAGCAAGTGTTCTTAGAAACGTCTTCAGAACACCCCCATTTTGTTTATTTGCGAACATTTCAGGACACAGCGAGTGTTCTTAGAACACATTCAACGTGACAGAGAAAAATACGGACAGCGTCCTCAGAACACCCCCATTTTGTTTATTTGCAAACATTTCAGGACACCGCGAGTGTTCTTAGAACACATTCAACTTGACAGAGAACAATACGGACAGCGTCCTCATGACACCCCCATTTTGTTTATTTGCGAACATTTCAGGACACAGCGAGTGTTCTTAGAACACATTCAACTTGCCAGCCACAACCCCCCATTCATATTTGCGAACATTTCCGGACACAGCGAGTGTTCGACAACGTCTTCAGAACACCCCCATTTTGTGTATTTGTGAACATTTCAGGACACCGCGAGTGTTCTTAGAACACATTCAACTTGACAGAGAACTATACGGACAGCGTCCTCAGGACACCCCCTACAAACATTCCCCGGACACCTCAAGTGTTCTTAGAAACGTCTTCAGAACACCCCCATTTTGTTTATTTGCGAACATTTCAGGACACCGCGAGTGTTCTTAGAACACATTCAACTTGCCAGCCACAACCCCCCATTCATATTTGCAAACATTTCAGGACACAGCGAGTGTTCGACAACGTCTTCAGAACACCCCCATTTTGTGTATTTGCAAACATTTCAGGACACCGGGAGTGTTCTTAGAACACATTCAACTTGACAGAGAACAATACGGACAGCGTCCTCAGGACACCCCCTACGAACATTCCCCCGACACCGCAAGTGTTCTTAGAAACGTCTTCAGAACACCCCCATTTTGTTTATTTGCAAACATTTCAGGACACGGCAAGTGTTCTTAGAACACATTCAACGTGACAGAGAACAATACGGACAGCGTCCTCAGAAAACCCCCATTTTGTTTATTTGCGAACATTTCAGGACACCACGAGTGTTCTTAGAAGCGTCTTCAGAACACCACCAACTTGTTTATTTGTGAACATTTCAGGACACCGCGAGTGTTCGACAACGTCTTCAGAACACCCCCATTTTGTGTATTTGCGAACATTTCAGGACACCGCGAGTGTTCTTAGAACACATTCAACTTGACAGAGAACGATACGGGCAGCGTCCTCAGGACACCCCCATTTTGTTTATTTGCGAACATTTCAGGACATCGCGAGTGTTCTTAGAACACATTCAACTTGCCAGGCACAACCCCCCATTCATATTTGCAAACATTTCAGGACACAGCAAGTGTTCGACAACGTCTTCAGCACACCCCCAATTTGTTTATTTGCGAACATTTCAGGACACTGCGAGTGTTCTTAGAACACATTCAACGTGACAGAGAACAATACGGACAGCGTCCTCAGAATACCCCCATTTTGTTTATTTGCGAACATTTCAGGACACCGCAAGTGTTCTTAGAACCGTCTTCAGAACACGACCATCTTGTTTATTTGCGAACATTTCAGGACACCGCGAGTGTTTTTAGAACACATTCAACTTGACAGAGAACAATACGGACAGCGTCCTCAGGACACCCCCATTTTGTTTATTTGCGAACATTTCAGGACACCGCGAGTGTTCTTAGAACACATTCAACTTGCCAGCCACAACCCCCCATTCATATTTGCGAACATTTCAGGACACAGCGAGTGTTCGACAACGTCTTCAGAACACCCCCATTTTGTGTATTTGCAAACATTTCAGGACACCGTGAGTGTTCTTAGAACTCATTCAACTTGACAGAGAACAATACGGACAGCGTCCTCAGGACACCCCCTACGAACATTCCCCGGACACCCAGAGTGTTCTTAGAAACGTCTTCAGTACACCCCCATTTTGTTTATTTGCGAACATTTCAGGACACCGCGAGTGTTCTTAGAACACATTCAACGTGACAGAGAACAATACGGACAGCGTCCTCAGAACACCCCCATTTTGTTTATTTCCGAACATTTCAGGACACCGCGAGTGTTCTTAGAAGCGTCTTCAGAACACGACCATCTTGTTTATTTGCGAACATTTCAGGACACCGTGAGTGTTCTTAGAACACATTCAACTTGACAGAGAACTATACGGACAGCGTCCTCAGGACACCCCCTACAAACGTTCCCCGGACACCTCAAGTGTTCTTAGAAACGTCTTCAGAACACCCCCATTTTGTTTATTTGCGAACATTTCAGGACACCGCGAGTGTTCTTAGAACACATTCAACTTGCCAGCCACAACCCCCCATTCATATTTGAAAACATTTCAGGACACAGGAGTGTTCGACAACGTCTTCAGAACACCCCCATTTTGTGTATTTGCAAACATTTCAGGACACCGCGAGTGTTCTTAGAACACATTCAACTTGACAGAGAACAATACGGACAGCGTCCTCAGGACACCCCCTACAAACATTCCCCCGACACCGCAAGTGTTCTTAGAAACGTATTCAGAACACCCCCATTTTGTTTATTTGCAAACATTTCAGGACACCGCAAGTGTACTTAGAACACATTCAACGTGACAGAGAACAATACGGACAGCGTCCTCAGAAAACCCCCATTTTGTTTATTTGCGAACATTTCAGGACACCGCGAGTGTTCTTAGAAGCGTCTTCAGAACACCACCAACTTGTTTATTTGTGAACATTTCAGGACACCGCGAGTGTTCGACAACGTCTTCAGAACACCCCCATTTTGTGTATTTGTGAACATTTCAGGACACCGCGAGTGTTCTTAGAACACATTCAACTTGACAGAGAACAATACGGGCAGCGTCCTCAGGACACCCCCATTTTGTTTATTTGCGAACATTTCAGGACATCGCGAGTGTTCTTAGAACACATTCAACTTGCCAGTCACAACCCCCCATTCATATTTGCGAACATTTCAGGACACAGCAAGTGTTCGACAACGTCTTCAGCACACCCCCAATTTGTTTATTTGCGAACATTTCAGGACACTGCGAGTGTTCTTAGAACACATTCAACGTGACAGAGAACAATACGGACAGCGTCCTCAGAACACCCCCATTTTGTTTATTTGCGAACATTTCAGGACACCGCGAGTGTTCTTAAAAGCGTCTTCAGAACACGACCATCTTGTTTATTTGCGAACATTTCAGGACACCGCGAGTGTTCTTAGAACACATTCAACTTGACAGAGAACAATACGGACAGCGTCCTCAGGACACCCCCATTTTGTTTATTTGCGAACATTTCAGGACACCGCGAGTGTTCTTAGAACACATTCAACTTGCCAGTCACAACCCCCCATTCATATTTGCGAACATTTCAGGACACAGCGAGTGTTCGACAACGTCTTCAGAACACCCCCATTTTGTGTATTTGCAAACATTTCAGGACACCGCGAGTGTTCTTAGAACACATTCAACTTGACAGAGAACAATACGGACAGCGTCCTCAGGACACCCCCTACGAACATTCCCCGGACACCCCGAGTGTTCTTAGAAACGTCTTCAGTACACCCCCATTTTGTTTATTTGCGAACATTTCAGGACACCGCGAGTGTTCTTAGAACACATTCAATGTGACAGAGAACAATACGGACAGTGTCCTCAGAACACCCCCATTTTGTTTATTTGCGAACATTTCAGGACACCGCGAGTGTTCTTAGAAGCGTCTTCAGAACACGACCATCTTGTTTATTTGCGAACATTTCAGGACACCGCGAGTGTTCTTAGAACACATTCAACTTGACAGAGAACAATACGGACAGCGTCCTCAGGACACCCCCATTTTGTTTATTTGCGAACATTTCAGGACACAGCGAGTGTTCGACAACGTCTTCAGAACACCCCCATTTTGTGTATTTGCAAACATTTCAGGACACCGCGAGTGTTCTTAGAACACATTCAACTTGACAGAGAACAATACGGACAGCGTCCTCAGGACACCCCCTACGAACATTCCCATGACACCGCGAGTGTTCTTAGAAACGTCTTCAGAACACCCCCATTTTGTTTATTTGCGAACATTTCAGGACACCGCGAGTGTTCTTAGAACACATTCAACGTGACAGAGAACAATACGGACAGCGTCCTCAGAACACCCCCATTTTGTTTATTTGCAAACATTTCAGGACACCGCGAGTGTTCTTAGAAGCGTCTTCAGAACACCACAAACTTGTTTATTTGCGAACATTTCAGGACACCGCGAGTGTTCTTAGAACACATTCAACTTGACAGAGAACAATACGGACAGCGTCCTCAGGACACCCCCATTTTGTTTATTTGCGAAAATTTCAGGACACCGCGAGTGTTCTTAGAGCACATTCAACTTGCCAGCCACAACCCCCCATTCATATTTGTGAACATTTCAGGACACAGCGAGTGTTTGACAACGTCTTCAGAACACCCCCATTTTGTGTATTTGCAAACATTTCAGGATACCGCAAGTGTTCTTAGAACACATTCAACTTGACAGAGAACAATACGGACAGCGTCCTCAGGACACCCCCATTTTGTTTATTTGCGAACATTTCAGGACACCGCGAGTGTTCTTAGAACACATTCAACTTGACAGAGAACAATACGGAAAGCGTCCTCAGGACACCCCCTAAAACATTCCCCGGACACCTCGAGTGTTCTTAGAAACGTCTTCAGAACACCCCCATTTTGTTTATTTGCGAACATTTCAGGACACCGCGAGTGTTCTTAGAACACATTCAACTTGCCAGCCACAACCCCCCATTCATATTTGCAAACATTTCAGGACACAGCGAGTGTTCGACAACGTCTTCAGAACACCCCCATTTTGTGTATTTGCAAACATTTCAGGACACCGCAAGTGTTCTTAGAACACATTCAACTTGACAGAGAACAATACGGACAGCGTCCTCAGGACACCCCCTACGAACATTCCCCCGACACCGCAAGTGTTCTTAGAAACGTCTTCAGAACACCCCCATTTTGTTTATTTGCAAACATTTCAGGACACCGCAAGTGTTCTTAGAACACATTCAACGTGACAGAGAACAATACGGACAGCGTCCTCAGAAAACCCCCATTTTGTTTATTTGCGAACATTTCAGGACACCGCAAGTGTTCTTAGAAGCGTCTTCAGAACACCACCAACTTGTTTATTTGTGAACATTTCAGGACACCGCGAGTGTTCGACAACGTCTTCAGAACACCCCCATTTTGTTTATTTGCGAACATTTCAGGACACCGCGAGTGTTCTTAGAACGCATTCAACTTGACAGAGAACAATACGGGCAGCGTCCTCAGGACACCCCCATTTTGTTTATTTGCGAACATTTCAGGACATCGCGAGTGTTCTTAGAACACATTCAACTTGCCAGTCACAACCCCCCATTCATATTTGCGAACATTTCAGGACACAGCAAGTGTTCGACAACGTCTTCAGAACACCCCCAATTTGTTTATTTGCGAACATTTCAGGACACTGCGAGTGTTCTTAGAACACATTCAACGTGACAGAGAACAATACGGACAGCGTCCTCAGAACACCCCCATTTTGTTTATTTGCGAACATTTCAGGACACCGCGAGTGTTCTTAGAAGCGTCTTCAGAACACGACCATCTTGTTTATTTGCGAACATTTCAGGACACCGCGAGTGCTCTTAGAACACATTCAACTTGACAGAGAACAATACGGACAGCGTCCTCAGGACACCCCCATTTTGTTTATTTGCGAACATTTCAGGACACCGCAAGTGTTCTTAGAACACATTCAACTTGCCAGCCACAACCCCCTATTCATATTTATTTTCGAACATTTCAGGACACAGCGAGTGTTCGACAACGTCTTCAGAACACCCCCATTTTGTGTATTTGCAAACATTTCAGGACACCGCGAGTGTTCTTAGAACACATTCAACTTGACAGAGAACAATACGGACAGCGTCCTCAGGACACCCCCTACGAACATTCCCCGGACACCGCTAGTGTTCTTAGAAACGTCTTCAGAACACCCCCATTTTGTTTATTTGCGAACATTTCAGGACACCGCGAGTGTTCTTAGAACACATTCAACGTGACAGAGAACAATACGGACAGCGTCCTCAGAACACCCCCATTTTGTTTATTTGCAAACATTTCAGGACACCGCGAGTGTTCTTAGAAGCGTCTTCAGAACACCACAAACTTGTTTATTTGCGAACATTTCAGGACACCGCGAGTGTTCTTAGAACACATTCAACTTGACAGAGAACAATACGGACAGCGTCCTCAGGACACCCCCATTTTGTTTATTTGCGAACATTTCAGGACACCGCGAGTGTTCTTAGAACACATTCAACTTGCCAGCCACAACCCCCCATTCATATTTGTGAACATTTCAGGACACAGCGAGTGTTCGACAACGTCTTCAGAACACCCCCATTTTGTGTATTTGCAAACATTTCAGGACACCGCAAGTGTTCTTAGAACACATTCAACTTGACAGAGAACAATACGGACAGCGTCCTCAGGACACCCCCTACGAACATTGCCCAGACACCGCAAGTGTTCTTAGAAACGTCTTCAGTACACCCCCATTTTGTTTATTTGCGAACATTTCAGGACACCGCGAGTGTTCTTAGAACACATTCAACTTGACAGAGAACAATACGCACAGCGTCCTCAGGACACCCCCTACAAACATTCCCCGGACACCTCAAGTGTTCTTAGAAACGTCTTCAGAACACCCCCATTTTGTTTATTTGCGAACATTTCAGGACACCGCGAGTGTTCTTAGAACACATTCAACTTGCCAGCCACAACCCCCCATTCATATTTGCAAACATTTCAGGACACAGCGAGTGTTCGACAACGTCTTCAGAACACCCCCATTTTGTGTATTTGCAAACATTTCAGGACACCGGGAGTGTTCTTAGAACACATTCAACTTGACAGAGAACAATACGGACAGCGTCCTCAGGACACCCCCTACGAACATTCCCCCGACACCGCAAGTGTTCTTAGAAACGTCTTCAGAACACCCCCATTTTGTTTATTTGCAAACATTTCAGGACACGGCAAGTGTTCTTAGAACACATTCAACGTGACAGAGAACAATACGGACAGCGTCCTCAGAAAACCCCCATTTTGTTTATTTGCGAACATTTCAGGACACCACGAGTGTTCTTAGAAGCGTCTTCAGAACACCACCAACTTGTTTATTTGTGAACATTTCAGGACACCGCGAGTGTTCGACAACGTCTTCAGAACACCCCCATTTTGTGTATTTGCGAACATTTCAGGACACCGCGAGTGTTCTTAGAACACATTCAACTTGACAGAGAACGATACGGGCAGCGTCCTCAGGACACCCCCATTTTGTTTATTTGCGAACATTTCAGGACATCGCGAGTGTTCTTAGAACACATTCAACTTGCCAGGCACAACCCCCCATTCATATTTGCAAACATTTCAGGACACAGCAAGTGTTCGACAACGTCTTCAGCACACCCCCAATTTGTTTATTTGCGAACATTTCAGGACACTGCGAGTGTTCTTAGAACACATTCAACGTGACAGAGAACAATACGGACAGCGTCCTCAGAATACCCCCATTTTGTTTATTTGCGAACATTTCAGGACACCGCAAGTGTTCTTAGAACCGTCTTCAGAACACGACCATCTTGTTTATTTGCGAACATTTCAGGACACCGCGAGTGTTTTTAGAACACATTCAACTTGACAGAGAACAATACGGACAGCGTCCTCAGGACACCCCCTACGAACATTCCCCGGACACCCCGAGTGTTCTTAGAAACGTCTTCAGTACACCCCCATTTTGTTTATTTGCGAACATTTCAGGACACCGCGAGTGTTCTTAGAACACATTCAATGTGACAGAGAACAATACGGACAGTGTCCTCAGAACACCCCCATTTTGTTTATTTGCGAACATTTCAGGACACCGCGAGTGTTCTTAGAAGCGTCTTCAGAACACGACCATCTTGTTTATTTGCGAACATTTCAGGACACCGCGAGTGTTCTTAGAACACATTCAACTTGACAGAGAACAATACGGACAGCGTCCTCAGGACACCCCCATTTTGTTTATTTGCGAACATTTCAGGACACCGCGAGTGTTCTTAGAACACATTCAACTTGCCAGCCACAACCCCCCATTCATATTTGCGAACATTTCAGGACACAGCGAGTGTTCGACAACGTCTTCAGAACACCCCCATTTTGTGTATTTGCAAACATTTCAGGACACCGTGAGTGTTCTTAGAACACATTCAACTTGACAGAGAACAATACGGACAGCGTCCTCAGGACACCCCCTACGAACATTCCCCGGACACCCAGAGTGTTCTTAGAAACGTCTTCAGTACACCCCCATTTTGTTTATTTGCGAACATTTCAGGACACCGCGAGTGTGCTTAGAACACATTCAACGTGACAGAGAACAATACGGACAGCGTCCTCAGAACACCCCCATTTTGTTTATTTGCGAACATTTCAGGACACCGCAAGTGTTCTTAGAAGCGTCTTCAGAACACGACCATCTTGTTTATTTGCGAACATTTCAGGACACCGTGAGTGTTCTTAGAACACATTCAACTTGACAGAGAACTATACGGACAGCGTCCTCAGGACACCCCCTACAAACGTTCCCCGGACACCTCAAGTGTTCTTAGAAACGTCTTCAGAACACCCCCATTTTGTTTATTTGCGAACATTTCAGGACACCGCGAGTGTTCTTAGAACACATTCAACTTGCCAGCCACAACCCCACATTCATATTTGAAAACATTTCAGGACACAGGAGTGTTCGACAACGTCTTCAGAACACCCCCATTTTGTGTATTTGCAAACATTTCAGGACACCGCGAGTGTTCTTAGAACACATTCAACTTGACAGAGAACAATACGGACAGCGTCCTCAGGACACCCCCTACAAACATTCCCCCGACACCGCAAGTGTTCTTAGAAACGTATTCAGAACACCCCCATTTTGTTTATTTGCAAACATTTCAGGACACCGCAAGTGTACTTAGAACACATTCAACGTGACAGAGAACAATACGGACAGCGTCCTCAGAAAACCCCCATTTTGTTTATTTGCGAACATTTCAGGACACCGCGAGTGTTCTTAGAAGCGTCTTCAGAACACCACCAACTTGTTTATTTGTGAACATTTCAGGACACCGCGAGTGTTCGACAACGTCTTCAGAACACCCCCATTTTGTGTATTTGTGAACATTTCAGGACACCGCGAGTGTTCTTAGAACACATTCAACTTGACAGAGAACAATACGGGCAGCGTCCTCAGGACACCCCCATTTTGTTTATTTGCGAACATTTCAGGACATCGCGAGTGTTCTTAGAACACATTCAACTTGCCAGTCACAACCCCCCATTCATATTTGCGAACATTTCAGGACACAGCAAGTGTTCGACAACGTCTTCAGCACACCCCCAATTTGTTTATTTGCGAACATTTCAGGACACTGCGAGTGTTCTTAGAACACATTCAACGTGACAGAGAACAATACGGACAGCGTCCTCAGAACACCCCCATTTTGTTTATTTGCGAACATTTCAGGACACCGCGAGTGTTCTTAAAAGCGTCTTCAGAACACGACCATCTTGTTTATTTGCGAACATTTCAGGACACCGCGAGTGTTCTTAGAACACATTCAACTTGACAGAGAACAATACGGACAGCGTCCTCAGGACACCCCCATTTTGTTTATTTGCGAACATTTCAGGACACCGCGAGTGTTCTTAGAACACATTCAACTTGCCAGTCACAACCCCCCATTCATATTTGCGAACATTTCAGGACACAGCGAGTGTTCGACAACGTCTTCAGAACACCCCCATTTTGTGTATTTGCAAACATTTCAGGACACCGCGAGTGTTCTTAGAACACATTCAACTTGACAGAGAACAATACGGACAGCGTCCTCAGGACACCCCCTACGAACATTCCCCGGACACCCCGAGTGTTCTTAGAAACGTCTTCAGTACACCCCCATTTTGTTTATTTGCGAACATTTCAGGACACCGCGAGTGTTCTTAGAACACATTCAATGTGACAGAGAACAATACGGACAGTGTCCTCAGAACACCCCCATTTTGTTTATTTGCGAACATTTCAGGACACCGCGAGTGTTCTTAGAAGCGTCTTCAGAACACGACCATCTTGTTTATTTGCGAACATTTCAGGACACCGCGAGTGTTCTTAGAACACATTCAACTTGACAGAGAACAATACGGACAGCGTCCTCAGGACACCCCCATTTTGTTTATTTGCGAACATTTCAGGACACAGCGAGTGTTCGACAACGTCTTCAGAACACCCCCATTTTGTGTATTTGCAAACATTTCAGGACACCGCGAGTGTTCTTAGAACACATTCAACTTGACAGAGAACAATACGGACAGCGTCCTCAGGACACCCCCTACGAACATTCCCATGACACCGCGAGTGTTCTTAGAAACGTCTTCAGAACACCCCCATTTTGTTTATTTGCGAACATTTCAGGACACCGCGAGTGTTCTTAGAACACATTCAACGTGACAGAGAACAATACGGACAGCGTCCTCAGAACACCCCCATTTTGTTTATTTGCAAACATTTCAGGACACCGCGAGTGTTCTTAGAAGCGTCTTCAGAACACCACAAACTTGTTTATTTGCGAACATTTCAGGACACCGCGAGTGTTCTTAGAACACATTCAACTTGACAGAGAACAATACGGACAGCGTCCTCAGGACACCCCCATTTTGTTTATTTGCGAACATTTCAGGACACAGCGAGTGTTCTTAGAACACATTCAACTTGCCAGCCACAACCCCCCATTCATATTTGCGAACATTTCCGGACACAGCGAGTGTTCGACAACGTCTTCAGAACACCCCCATTTTGTGTATTTGTGAACATTTCAGGACACCGCGAGTGTTCTTAGAACACATTCAACTTGACAGAGAACTATACGGACAGCGTCCTCAGGACACCCCCTACAAACATTCCCCGGACACCTCAAGTGTTCTTAGAAACGTCTTCAGAACACCCCCATTTTGTTTATTTGCGAACATTTCAGGACACCGCAAGTGTTCTTAGAACACATTCAACTTGCCAGCCACAACCCCCCATTCATATTTGCAAACATTTCAGGACACAGCGAGTGTTCGACAACGTCTTCAGAACACCCCCATTTTGTGTATTTGCAAACATTTCAGGACACCGGGAGTGTTCTTAGAACACATTCAACTTGACAGAGAACAATACGGACAGCGTCCTCAGGACACCCCCTACGAACATTCCCCCGACACCGCAAGTGTTCTTAGAAACGTCTTCAGAACACCCCCATTTTGTTTATTTGCAAACATTTCAGGACACGGCAAGTGTTCTTAGAACACATTCAACGTGACAGAGAACAATACGGACAGCGTCCTCAGAAAACCCCCATTTTGTTTATTTGCGAACATTTCAGGACACCACGAGTGTTCTTAGAAGCGTCTTCAGAACACCACCAACTTGTTTATTTGTGAACATTTCAGGACACCGCGAGTGTTCGACAACGTCTTCAGAACACCCCCATTTTGTGTATTTGCGAACATTTCAGGACACCGCGAGTGTTCTTAGAACACATTCAACTTGACAGAGAACGATACGGGCAGCGTCCTCAGGACACCCCCATTTTGTTTATTTGCGAACATTTCAGGACATCGCGAGTGTTCTTAGAACACATTCAACTTGCCAGGCACAACCCCCCATTCATATTTGCAAACATTTCAGGACACAGCAAGTGTTCGACAACGTCTTCAGCACACCCCCAATTTGTTTATTTGCGAACATTTCAGGACACTGCGAGTGTTCTTAGAACACATTCAACTTGACAGAGAACAATACGGACAGCGTCCTCAGGACACCCCCATTTTGTTTATTTGCGAACATTTCAGGACATCGCGAGTGTTCTTAGAACACATTCAACTTGCCAGCCATAACCCCCCATTCATATTTGCGAACATTTCAGGACACAGCGAGTGTTCGACAACGTCTTCAGAACACCCCCATTTTGTGTATTTGCAAACATTTCAGGACACCGCAAGTGTTCTTAGAACACATTCAACTTGACAGAGAACAATACGGACAGCGTCCTCAGGACACCCCCATTTTGTTTATTTGCGAACATTTCAGGACACCGCGAGTGTTCTTAGAACACATTCAACTTGCCAGCCAAAACCCCCAATTCATATTTGCGAACATTTCAGGACACAGCAAGTGTTCTTAGAAATGTCTTCAGAACACCCCCATTTTGTTTATTTGCGAACATTGCAGGACACCGCGAGTGTTCTTAGAACACATTCAACGTGACAGAGAACAATACGGACAGCGTCCTCAGAACACCCCCATTTTGTTTATTTGCGAATATTTCAGGACACTGCGAGTGTTCTTAGAAACGTCTTCAGAACACCCCCATTTTGTTTATTTGCGAACATTTCAGGACACCGCGAGTGTTCTTAGAACACATTCAACGTGACAGAGAACAATACGGACAGCGTCCTCAGGACACCCCCATTTTGTTTATTTGCGAACATTTCAGGACACCGCGAGTGTTCTTAGAACACATTCAACTTGCCAGCCACAACCCCCCATTCATATTTGCGAACATTTCAGGACACAGCGAGTGTTCGACAACGTCTTCAGAACACCCCCATTTTGTGTATTTGCAAACATTTCAGGACACCGCAAGTGTTCTTAGAACACATTCAACTTGACAGAGAACAATACGGACAGCGTCCTCAGGACACCCCCATTTTGTTTATTTGCGAACATTTCAGGACACCGCGAGTGTTCTTAGAACACATTCAACTTCCCAGCCAAAACCCCCAATTCATATTTGCGAACATTTCAGGACACAGCAAGTGTTCTTAGAAACGTCTTCAGAACACCCCCATTTTGTTTATTTGCGAACATTTCAGGACACCGCGAGTGTTCTTAGAACACATTCAACGTGACAGAGAACAATACGGACAGCGTCCTCAGAACACCCCCATTTTGTTTATTTGCGAATATTTCAGGACACTGCGAGTGTTCTTAGAAACGTCTTCAGAACACCCCCATTTTGTTTATTTGCGAACATTTCAGGACACCGCGAGTGTTCTTAGAACACATTCAACGTGACAGAGAACAATACGGACAGCGTCCTCAGGACACCCCCATTTTGTTTATTTGCGAACATTTCAGGACACCGCGAGTGTTCTTAGAACACATTCAACTTGCCAGCCACAACCCCCCATTCATATTTGCGAACATTTCAGGACACAGCGAGTGTTCGACAACGTCTTCAGAACACCCCCATTTTGTGTATTTGCAAACATTTCAGGACACCGCAAGTGTTCTTAGAACACATTCAACTTGACAGAGAACAATACGGACAGCGTCCTTAGGACACCCCCTACGAACATTGCCCAGACACCGCAAGTGTTCTTAGAAACGTCTTCAGTACACCCCCATTTTGTTTATTTGCGAACATTTCAGGACACCGCGAGTGTTCTTAGAACACATTCATTGTGACAGAGAACAATACGACAGCGTCCTCAGAACACCCCCATTTTGTTTATTTGCGAACATTTCAGGACACCGCGAGTGTTCTTAGAAGCGTCTTCAGAACACCACCATCTTGTTTATTTCCGAACATTTCAGGACACCACAAGTGTTCTTAGAACACATTCAACTTGACAGAGAACAATACGGACAGCGTCCTCAGGACACCCCCATTTTGTTTATTTGCGAACATTTCAGGACACCGCGAGTGTTCTTAGAACACATTCAACTTGCCAGCCAAAACCCCCAATTCATATTTGCGAACATTTCAGGACACAGCAAGTGTTCTTAGAAACGTCTTCAGAACACCCCCATTTTGTTTATTTGCGAACATTTCAGGACACCGCGAGTGTTCTTAGAACACATTCAACGTGACAGAGAACAATACGGACAGCGTCCTCAGAACACCCCCATTTTGTTTATTTGCGAACATTTCAGGACACTGCGAGTGTTCTTAGAAGCGTCTTCAGAACACCACCATCTTGTTTATTTGCGAACATTTCAGGACACCGTGAGTGTTCTTAGAACACATTCAACTTGACAGAGAACAATACGGACAGCGTCCTCAGGACACCCCCATTTTGTTTATTTGCGAACATTTCAGGACACCGCGAGTGTTCTTAGAACACATTCAACTTGCCAACCACAACCCCCCATTGATATTTGTGAACATTTCAGGACACAGCGAGTGTTCGACAATGTCTTCAGAACACCCCCATTTTGTGTATTTGCGAACATTTCAGGACACCGCGAGTGTTCTTAGAACACATTCAACTTGACAGAGAACAATACGGACAGCGTCCTCATGACACCCCCTACGAACATTGCCCGGACACAGCAAGTGTTCTTAGAAACGTCTTCAGAACACCCCCATTTTGTTTATTTGCGAACATTTCAGGACACAGCGAGTGTTCTTAGAACACATTCAACGTGACAGAGAAAAATACGGACAGCGTCCTCAGAACACCCCCATTTTGTTTATTTGCAAACATTTCAGGACACCGCGAGTGTTCTTAGAACACATTCAACTTGACAGAGAACAATACGGACAGCGTCCTCATGACACCCCCATTTTGTTTATTTGCGAACATTTCAGGACACAGCGAGTGTTCTTAGAACACATTCAACTTGCCAGCCACAACCCCCCATTCATATTTGCGAACATTTCCGGACACAGCGAGTGTTCGACAACGTCTTCAGAACACCCCCATTTTGTGTATTTGTGAACATTTCAGGACACCGCGAGTGTTCTTAGAACACATTCAACTTGACAGAGAACTATACGGACAGCGTCCTCAGGACACCCCCTACAAACATTCCCCGGACACCTCAAGTGTTCTTAGAAACGTCTTCAGAACACCCCCATTTTGTTTATTTGCGAACATTTCAGGACACCGCAAGTGTTCTTAGAACACATTCAACTTGCCAGCCACAACCCCCCATTCATATTTGCAAACATTTCAGGACACAGCGAGTGTTCGACAACGTCTTCAGAACACCCCCATTTTGTGTATTTGCAAACATTTCAGGACACCGGGAGTGTTCTTAGAACACATTCAACTTGACAGAGAACAATACGGACAGCGTCCTCAGGACACCCCCTACGAACATTCCCCCGACACCGCAAGTGTTCTTAGAAACGTCTTCAGAACACCCCCATTTTGTTTATTTGCAAACATTTCAGGACACGGCAAGTGTTCTTAGAACACATTCAACGTGACAGAGAACAATACGGACAGCGTCCTCAGAAAACTCCCATTTTGTTTATTTGCGAACATTTCAGGACACCACGAGTGTTCTTAGAAGCGTCTTCAGAACACCACCAACTTGTTTATTTGTGAACATTTCAGGACACCGCGAGTGTTCGACAACGTCTTCAGAACACCCCCATTTTGTGTATTTGCGAACATTTCAGGACACCGCGAGTGTTCTTAGAACACATTCAACTTGACAGAGAACGATACGGGCAGCGTCCTCAGGACACCCCCATTTTGTTTATTTGCGAACATTTCAGGACATCGCGAGTGTTCTTAGAACACATTCAACTTGCCAGGCACAACCCCCCATTCATATTTGCAAACATTTCAGGACACAGCAAGTGTTCGACAACGTCTTCAGCACACCCCCAATTTGTTTATTTGCGAACATTTCAGGACACTGCGAGTGTTCTTAGAACACATTCAACGTGACAGAGAACAATACGGACAGCGTCCTCAGAATACCCCCATTTTGTTTATTTGCGAACATTTCAGGACACCGCAAGTGTTCTTAGAACCGTCTTCAGAACACGACCATCTTGTTTATTTGCGAACATTTCAGGACACCGCGAGTGTTTTTAGAACACATTCAACTTGACAGAGAACAATACGGACAGCGTCCTCAGGACACCCCCATTTTGTTTATTTGCGAACATTTCAGGACACCGCGAGTGTTCTTAGAACACATTCAACTTGCCAGCCACAACCCCCCATTCATATTTGCGAACATTTCAGGACACAGCGAGTGTTCGACAACGTCTTCAGAACACCCCCATTTTGTGTATTTGCAAACATTTCAGGACACCGTGAGTGTTCTTAGAACACATTCAACTTGACAGAGAACAATACGGACAGCGTCCTCAGGACACCCCCTACGAACATTCCCCGGACACCCAGAGTGTTCTTAGAAACGTCTTCAGTACACCCCCATTTTGTTTATTTGCGAACATTTCAGGACACCGCGAGTGTGCTTAGAACACATTCAACGTGACAGAGAACAATACGGACAGCGTCCTCAGAACACCCCCATTTTGTTTATTTGCGAACATTTCAGGACACCGCAAGTGTTCTTAGAAGCGTCTTCAGAACACGACCATCTTGTTTATTTGCGAACATTTCAGGACACCGTGAGTGTTCTTAGAACACATTCAACTTGACAGAGAACTATACGGACAGCGTCCTCAGGACACCCCCTACAAACGTTCCCCGGACACCTCAAGTGTTCTTAGAAACGTCTTCAGAACACCCCCATTTTGTTTATTTGCGAACATTTCAGGACACCGCGAGTGTTCTTAGAACACATTCAACTTGCCAGCCACAACCCCCCATTCATATTTGAAAACATTTCAGGACACAGGAGTGTTCGACAACGTCTTCAGAACACCCCCATTTTGTGTATTTGCAAACATTTCAGGACACCGCGAGTGTTCTTAGAACACATTCAACTTGACAGAGAACAATACGGACAGCGTCCTCAGGACACCCCCTACAAACATTCCCCCGACACCGCAAGTGTTCTTAGAAACGTATTCAGAACACCCCCATTTTGTTTATTTGCAAACATTTCAGGACACCGCAAGTGTACTTAGAACACATTCAACGTGACAGAGAACAATACGGACAGCGTCCTCAGAAAACCCCCATTTTGTTTATTTGCGAACATTTCAGGACACCGCGAGTGTTCTTAGAAGCGTCTTCAGAACACCACTAACTTGTTTATTTGTGAACATTTCAGGACACCGCGAGTGTTCGACAACGTCTTCAGAACACCCCCATTTTGTGTATTTGTGAACATTTCAGGACACCGCGAGTGTTCTTAGAACACATTCAACTTGACAGAGAACAATACGGGCAGCGTCCTCAGGACACCCCCATTTTGTTTATTTGCGAACATTTCAGGACATCGCGAGTGTTCTTAGAACACATTCAACTTGCCAGTCACAACCCCCCATTCATATTTGCGAACATTTCAGGACACAGCAAGTGTTCGACAACGTCTTCAGCACACCCCCAATTTGTTTATTTGCGAACATTTCAGGACACTGCGAGTGTTCTTAGAACACATTCAACGTGACAGAGAACAATACGGACAGCGTCCTCAGAACACCCCCATTTTGTTTATTTGCGAACATTTCAGGACACCGCGAGTGTTCTTAAAAGCGTCTTCAGAACACGACCATCTTGTTTATTTGCGAACATTTCAGGACACCGCGAGTGTTCTTAGAACACATTCAACTTGACAGAGAACAATACGGACAGCGTCCTCAGGACACCCCCATTTTGTTTATTTGCGAACATTTCAGCACACCGCGAGTGTTCTTAGAACACATTCAACTTGCCAGTCACAACCCCCCATTCATATTTGCGAACATTTCAGGACACAGCGAGTGTTCGACAACGTCTTCAGAACACCCCCATTTTGTGTATTTGCAAACATTTCAGGACACCGCGAGTGTTCTTAGAACACATTCAACTTGACAGAGAACAATACGGACAGCGTCCTCAGGACACCCCCTACGAACATTCCCCGGACACCCCGAGTGTTCTTAGAAACGTCTTCAGTACACCCCCATTTTGTTTATTTGCGAACATTTCAGGACACCGCGAGTGTTCTTAGAACACATTCAATGTGACAGAGAACAATACGGACAGTGTCCTCAGAACACCCCCATTTTGTTTATTTGCGAACATTTCAGGACACCGCGAGTGTTCTTAGAAGCGTCTTCAGAACACGACCATCTTGTTTATTTGCGAACATTTCAGGACACCGCGAGTGTTCTTAGAACACATTCAACTTGACAGAGAACAATACGGACAGCGTCCTCAGGACACCCCCATTTTGTTTATTTGCGAACATTTCAGGACACAGCGAGTGTTCGACAACGTCTTCAGAACACCCCCATTTTGTGTATTTGCAAACATTTCAGGACACCGCGAGTGTTCTTAGAACACATTCAACTTGACAGAGAACAATACGGACAGCGTCCTCAGGACACCCCCTACGAACATTCCCATGACACCGCGAGTGTTCTTAGAAACGTCTTCAGAACACCCCCATTTTGTTTATTTGCGAACATTTCAGGACACCGCGAGTGTTCTTAGAACACATTCAACGTGACAGAGAACAATACGGACAGCGTCCTCAGAACACCCCCATTTTGTTTATTTGCAAACATTTCAGGACACCGCGAGTGTTCTTAGAAGCGTCTTCAGAACACCACAAACTTGTTTATTTGCGAACATTTCAGGACACCGCGAGTGTTCTTAGAACACATTCAACTTGACAGAGAACAATACGGACAGCGTCCTCAGGACACCCCCATTTTGTTTATTTGCGAACATTTCAGGACACCGCGAGTGTTCTTAGAGCACATTCAACTTGCCAGCCACAACCCCCCATTCATATTTGTGAACATTTCAGGACACAGCGAGTGTTTGACAACGTCTTCAGAACACCCCCATTTTGTGTATTTGCAAACATTTCAGGACACCGCAAGTGTTCTTAGAACACATTCAACTTGACAGAGAACAATACGGACAGCGTCCTCAGGACACCCCCATTTTGTTTATTTGCGAACATTTCAGGACACCGCGAGTGTTCTTAGAACACATTCAACTTGACAGAGAACAATACGGAAAGCGTCCTCAGGACACCCCCTAAAACATTCCCCGGACACCTCGAGTGTTCTTAGAAACGTCTTCAGAACACCCCCATTTTGTTTATTTGCGAACATTTCAGGACACCGCGAGTGTTCTTAGAACACATTCAACTTGCCAGCCACAACCCCCCATTCATATTTGCAAACATTTCAGGACACAGCGAGTGTTCGACAACGTCTTCAGAACACCCCCATTTTGTGTATTTGCAAACATTTCAGGACACCGCGAGTGTTCTTAGAACACATTCAACTTGACAGAGAACAATACGGACAGCGTCCTCAGGACACCCCCTACGAACATTCCCCCGACACCGCAAGTGTTCTTAGAAACGTCTTCAGAACACCCCCATTTTGTTTATTTGCAAACATTTCAGGACACCGCAAGTGTTCTTAGAACACATTCAACGTGACAGAGAACAATACGGACAGCGTCCTCAGAAAACCCCCATTTTGTTTATTTGCGAACATTTCAGGACACCGCAAGTGTTCTTAGAAGCGTCTTCAGAACACCACCAACTTGTTTATTTGTGAACATTTCAGGACACCGCGAGTGTTCGACAACGTCTTCAGAACACCCCCATTTTGTTTATTTGCGAACATTTCAGGACACCGCGAGTGTTCTTAGAACGCATTCAACTTGACAGAGAACAATACGGGCAGCGTCCTCAGGACACCCCCATTTTGTGTATTTGCGAACATTTCAGGACACCGCGAGTGTTCTTAGAACACATTCAACTTGACAGAGAACAATACGGACAGCGTCCTCATGACACCCCCTACGAACATTGCCCGGACACAGCAAGTGTTCTTAGAAACGTCTTCAGAACACCCCCATTTTGTTTATTTGCGAACATTTCAGGACACAGCGAGTGTTCTTAGAACACATTCAACGTGACAGAGAAAAATACGGACAGCGTCCTCAGAACACCCCCATTTTGTTTATTTGCAAACATTTCAGGACACCGCGAGTGTTCTTAGAACACATTCAACTTGACAGAGAACAATACGGACAGCGTCCTCATGACACCCCCATTTTGTTTATTTGCGAACATTTCAGGACACAGCGAGTGTTCTTAGAACACATTCAACTTGCCAGCCACAACCCCCCATTCATATTTGCGAACATTTCCGGACACAGCGAGTGTTCGACAACGTCTTCAGAACACCCCCATTTTGTGTATTTGTGAACATTTCAGGACACCGCGAGTGTTCTTAGAACACATTCAACTTGACAGAGAACTATACGGACAGCGTCCTCAGGACACCCCCTACAAACATTCCCCGGACACCTCAAGTGTTCTTAGAAACGTCTTCAGAACACCCCCATTTTGTTTATTTGCGAACATTTCAGGACACCGCGAGTGTTCTTAGAACACATTCAACTTGCCAGCCACAACCCCCCATTCATATTTGCAAACATTTCAGGACACAGCGAGTGTTCGACAACGTCTTCAGAACACCCCCATTTTGTGTATTTGCAAACATTTCAGGACACCGGGAGTGTTCTTAGAACACATTCAACTTGACAGAGAACAATACGGACAGCGTCCTCAGGACACCCCCTACGAACATTCCCCCGACACCGCAAGTGTTCTTAGAAACGTCTTCAGAACACCCCCATTTTGTTTATTTGCAAACATTTCAGGACACGGCAAGTGTTCTTAGAACACATTCAACGTGACAGAGAACAATACGGACAGCGTCCTCAGAAAACCCCCATTTTGTTTATTTGCGAACATTTCAGGACACCACGAGTGTTCTTAGAAGCGTCTTCAGAACACCACCAACTTGTTTATTTGTGAACATTTCAGGACACCGCGAGTGTTCGACAACGTCTTCAGAACACCCCCATTTTGTGTATTTGCGAACATTTCAGGACACCGCGAGTGTTCTTAGAACACATTCAACTTGACAGAGAACGATACGGGCAGCGTCCTCAGGACACCCCCATTTTGTTTATTTGCGAACATTTCAGGACATCGCGAGTGTTCTTAGAACACATTCAACTTGCCAGGCACAACCCCCCATTCATATTTGCAAACATTTCAGGACACAGCAAGTGTTCGACAACGTCTTCAGCACACCCCCAATTTGTTTATTTGCGAACATTTCAGGACACTGCGAGTGTTCTTAGAACACATTCAACGTGACAGAGAACAATACGGACAGCGTCCTCAGAATACCCCCATTTTGTTTATTTGCGAACATTTCAGGACACCGCAAGTGTTCTTAGAACCGTCTTCAGAACACGACCATCTTGTTTATTTGCGAACATTTCAGGACACCGCGAGTGTTTTTAGAACACATTCAACTTGACAGAGAACAATACGGACAGCGTCCTCAGGACACCCCCATTTTGTTTATTTGCGAACATTTCAGGACACCGCGAGTGTTCTTAGAACACATTCAACTTGCCAGCCACAACCCCCCATTCATATTTGCGAACATTTCAGGACACAGCGAGTGTTCGACAACGTCTTCAGAACACCCCCATTTTGTGTATTTGCAAACATTTCAGGACACCGTGAGTGTTCTTAGAACTCATTCAACTTGACAGAGAACAATACGGACAGCGTCCTCAGGACACCCCCTACGAACATTCCCCGGACACCCAGAGTGTTCTTAGAAACGTCTTCAGTACACCCCCATTTTGTTTATTTGCGAACATTTCAGGACACCGCGAGTGTTCTTAGAACACATTCAACGTGACAGAGAACAATACGGACAGCGTCCTCAGAACACCCCCATTTTGTTTATTTCCGAACATTTCAGGACACCGCGAGTGTTCTTAGAAGCGTCTTCAGAACACGACCATCTTGTTTATTTGCGAACATTTCAGGACACCGTGAGTGTTCTTAGAACACATTCAACTTGACAGAGAACTATACGGACAGCGTCCTCAGGACACCCCCTACAAACGTTCCCCGGACACCTCAAGTGTTCTTAGAAACGTCTTCAGAACACCCCCATTTTGTTTATTTGCGAACATTTCAGGACACCGCGAGTGTTCTTAGAACACATTCAACTTGCCAGCCACAACCCCCCATTCATATTTGAAAACATTTCAGGACACAGGAGTGTTCGACAACGTCTTCAGAACACCCCCATTTTGTGTATTTGCAAACATTTCAGGACACCGCGAGTGTTCTTAGAACACATTCAACTTGACAGAGAACAATACGGACAGCGTCCTCAGGACACCCCCTACAAACATTCCCCCGACACCGCAAGTGTTCTTAGAAACGTATTCAGAACACCCCCATTTTGTTTATTTGCAAACATTTCAGGACACCGCAAGTGTACTTAGAACACATTCAACGTGACAGAGAACAATACGGACAGCGTCCTCAGAAAACCCCCATTTTGTTTATTTGCGAACATTTCAGGACACCGCGAGTGTTCTTAGAAGCGTCTTCAGAACACCACCAACTTGTTTATTTGTGAACATTTCAGGACACCGCGAGTGTTCGACAACGTCTTCAGAACACCCCCATTTTGTGTATTTGTGAACATTTCAGGACACCGCGAGTGTTCTTAGAACACATTCAACTTGACAGAGAACAATACGGGCAGCGTCCTCAGGACACCCCCATTTTGTTTATTTGCGAACATTTCAGGACATCGCGAGTGTTCTTAGAACACATTCAACTTGCCAGTCACAACCCCCCATTCATATTTGCGAACATTTCAGGACACAGCAAGTGTTCGACAACGTCTTCAGCACACCCCCAATTTGTTTATTTGCGAACATTTCAGGACACTGCGAGTGTTCTTAGAACACATTCAACGTGACAGAGAACAATACGGACAGCGTCCTCAGAACACCCCCATTTTGTTTATTTGCGAACATTTCAGGACACCGCGAGTGTTCTTAAAAGCGTCTTCAGAACACGACCATCTTGTTTATTTGCGAACATTTCAGGACACCGCGAGTGTTCTTAGAACACATTCAACTTGACAGAGAACAATACGGACAGCGTCCTCAGGACACCCCCATTTTGTTTATTTGCGAACATTTCAGGACACCGCGAGTGTTCTTAGAACACATTCAACTTGCCAGTCACAACCCCCCATTCATATTTGCGAACATTTCAGGACACAGCGAGTGTTCGACAACGTCTTCAGAACACCCCCATTTTGTGTATTTGCAAACATTTCAGGACACCGCGAGTGTTCTTAGAACACATTCAACTTGACAGAGAACAATACGGACAGCGTCCTCAGGACACCCCCTACGAACATTCCCCGGACACCCCGAGTGTTCTTAGAAACGTCTTCAGTACACCCCCATTTTGTTTATTTGCGAACATTTCAGGACACCGCGAGTGTTCTTAGAACACATTCAATGTGACAGAGAACAATACGGACAGTGTCCTCAGAACACCCCCATTTTGTTTATTTGCGAACATTTCAGGACACCGCGAGTGTTCTTAGAAGCGTCTTCAGAACACGACCATCTTGTTTATTTGCGAACATTTCAGGACACCGCGAGTGTTCTTAGAACACATTCAACTTGACAGAGAACAATACGGACAGCGTCCTCAGGACACCCCCATTTTGTTTATTTGCGAACATTTCAGGACACAGCGAGTGTTCGACAACGTCTTCAGAACACCCCCATTTTGTGTATTTGCAAACATTTCAGGACACCGCGAGTGTTCTTAGAACACATTCAACTTGACAGAGAACAATACGGACAGCGTCCTCAGGACACCCCCTACGAACATTCCCATGACACCGCGAGTGTTCTTAGAAACGTCTTCAGAACACCCCCATTTTGTTTATTTGCGAACATTTCAGGACACCGCGAGTGTTCTTAGAACACATTCAACGTGACAGAGAACAATACGGACAGCGTCCTCAGAACACCCCCATTTTGTTTATTTGCAAACATTTCAGGACACCGCGAGTGTTCTTAGAAGCGTCTTCAGAACACCACAAACTTGTTTATTTGCGAACATTTCAGGACACCGCGAGTGTTCTTAGAACACATTCAACTTGACAGAGAACAATACGGACAGCGTCCTCAGGACACCCCCATTTTGTTTATTTGCGAAAATTTCAGGACACCGCGAGTGTTCTTAGAGCACATTCAACTTGCCAGCCACAACCCCCCATTCATATTTGTGAACATTTCAGGACACAGCGAGTGTTTGACAACGTCTTCAGAACACCCCCATTTTGTGTATTTGCAAACATTTCAGGATACCGCAAGTGTTCTTAGAACACATTCAACTTGACAGAGAACAATACGGACAGCGTCCTCAGGACACCCCCATTTTGTTTATTTGCGAACATTTCAGGACACCGCGAGTGTTCTTAGAACACATTCAACTTGACAGAGAACAATACGGAAAGCGTCCTCAGGACACCCCCTAAAACATTCCCCGGACACCTCGAGTGTTCTTAGAAACGTCTTCAGAACACCCCCATTTTGTTTATTTGCGAACATTTCAGGACACCGCGAGTGTTCTTAGAACACATTCAACTTGCCAGCCACAACCCCCCATTCATATTTGCAAACATTTCAGGACACAGCGAGTGTTCGACAACGTCTTCAGAACACCCCCATTTTGTGTATTTGCAAACATTTCAGGACACCGCAAGTGTTCTTAGAACACATTCAACTTGACAGAGAACAATACGGACAGCGTCCTCAGGACACCCCCTACGAACATTCCCCCGACACCGCAAGTGTTCTTAGAAACGTCTTCAGAACACCCCCATTTTGTTTATTTGCAAACATTTCAGGACACCGCAAGTGTTCTTAGAACACATTCAACGTGACAGAGAACAATACGGACAGCGTCCTCAGAAAACCCCCATTTTGTTTATTTGCGAACATTTCAGGACACCGCAAGTGTTCTTAGAAGCGTCTTCAGAACACCACCAACTTGTTTATTTGTGAACATTTCAGGACACCGCGAGTGTTCGACAACGTCTTCAGAACACCCCCATTTTGTTTATTTGCGAACATTTCAGGACACCGCGAGTGTTCTTAGAACGCATTCAACTTGACAGAGAACAATACGGGCAGCGTCCTCAGGACACCCCCATTTTGTTTATTTGCGAACATTTCAGGACATCGCGAGTGTTCTTAGAACACATTCAACTTGCCAGTCACAACCCCCCATTCATATTTGCGAACATTTCAGGACACAGCAAGTGTTCGACAACGTCTTCAGAACACCCCCAATTTGTTTATTTGCGAACATTTCAGGACACTGCGAGTGTTCTTAGAACACATTCAACGTGACAGAGAACAATACGGACAGCGTCCTCAGAACACCCCCATTTTGTTTATTTGCGAACATTTCAGGACACCGCGAGTGTTCTTAGAAGCGTCTTCAGAACACGACCATCTTGTTTATTTGCGAACATTTCAGGACACCGCGAGTGCTCTTAGAACACATTCAACTTGACAGAGAACAATACGGACAGCGTCCTCAGGACACCCCCATTTTGTTTATTTGCGAACATTTCAGGACACCGCAAGTGTTCTTAGAACACATTCAACTTGCCAGCCACAACCCCCTATTCATATTTATTTTCGAACATTTCAGGACACAGCGAGTGTTCGACAACGTCTTCAGAACACCCCCATTTTGTGTATTTGCAAACATTTCAGGACACCGCGAGTGTTCTTAGAACACATTCAACTTGACAGAGAACAATACGGACAGCGTCCTCAGGACACCCCCTACGAACATTCCCCGGACACCGCTAGTGTTCTTAGAAACGTCTTCAGAACACCCCCATTTTGTTTATTTGCGAACATTTCAGGACACCGCGAGTGTTCTTAGAACACATTCAACGTGACAGAGAACAATACGGACAGCGTCCTCAGAACACCCCCATTTTGTTTATTTGCAAACATTTCAGGACACCGCGAGTGTTCTTAGAAGCGTCTTCAGAACACCACAAACTTGTTTATTTGCGAACATTTCAGGACACCGCGAGTGTTCTTAGAACACATTCAACTTGACAGAGAACAATACGGACAGCGTCCTCAGGACACCCCCATTTTGTTTATTTGCGAACATTTCAGGACACCGCGAGTGTTCTTAGAACACATTCAACTTGCCAGCCACAACCCCCCATTCATATTTGTGAACATTTCAGGACACAGCGAGTGTTCGACAACGTCTTCAGAACACCCCCATTTTGTGTATTTGCAAACATTTCAGGACACCGCAAGTGTTCTTAGAACACATTCAACTTGACAGAGAACAATACGGACAGCGTCCTCAGGACACCCCCTACGAACATTGCCCAGACACCGCAAGTGTTCTTAGAAACGTCTTCAGTACACCCCCATTTTGTTTATTTGCGAACATTTCAGGACACCGCGAGTGTTCTTAGAACACATTCAACTTGACAGAGAACAATACGCACAGCGTCCTCAGGACACCCCCTACAAACATTCCCCGGACACCTCAAGTGTTCTTAGAAACGTCTTCAGAACACCCCCATTTTGTTTATTTGCGAACATTTCAGGACACCGCGAGTGTTCTTAGAACACATTCAACTTGCCAGCCACAACCCCCCATTCATATTTGCAAACATTTCAGGACACAGCGAGTGTTCGACAACGTCTTCAGAACACCCCCATTTTGTGTATTTGCAAACATTTCAGGACACCGGGAGTGTTCTTAGAACACATTCAACTTGACAGAGAACAATACGGACAGCGTCCTCAGGACACCCCCTACGAACATTCCCCCGACACCGCAAGTGTTCTTAGAAACGTCTTCAGAACACCCCCATTTTGTTTATTTGCAAACATTTCAGGACACGGCAAGTGTTCTTAGAACACATTCAACGTGACAGAGAACAATACGGACAGCGTCCTCAGAAAACCCCCATTTTGTTTATTTGCGAACATTTCAGGACACCACGAGTGTTCTTAGAAGCGTCTTCAGAACACCACCAACTTGTTTATTTGTGAACATTTCAGGACACCGCGAGTGTTCGACAACGTCTTCAGAACACCCCCATTTTGTGTATTTGCGAACATTTCAGGACACCGCGAGTGTTCTTAGAACACATTCAACTTGACAGAGAACGATACGGGCAGCGTCCTCAGGACACCCCCATTTTGTTTATTTGCGAACATTTCAGGACATCGCGAGTGTTCTTAGAACACATTCAACTTGCCAGGCACAACCCCCCATTCATATTTGCAAACATTTCAGGACACAGCAAGTGTTCGACAACGTCTTCAGCACACCCCCAATTTGTTTATTTGCGAACATTTCAGGACACTGCGAGTGTTCTTAGAACACATTCAACGTGACAGAGAACAATACGGACAGCGTCCTCAGAATACCCCCATTTTGTTTATTTGCGAACATTTCAGGACACCGCAAGTGTTCTTAGAACCGTCTTCAGAACACGACCATCTTGTTTATTTGCGAACATTTCAGGACACCGCGAGTGTTTTTAGAACACATTCAACTTGACAGAGAACAATACGGACAGCGTCCTCAGGACACCCCCTACGAACATTCCCCGGACACCCCGAGTGTTCTTAGAAACGTCTTCAGTACACCCCCATTTTGTTTATTTGCGAACATTTCAGGACACCGCGAGTGTTCTTAGAACACATTCAATGTGACAGAGAACAATACGGACAGTGTCCTCAGAACACCCCCATTTTGTTTATTTGCGAACATTTCAGGACACCGCGAGTGTTCTTAGAAGCGTCTTCAGAACACGACCATCTTGTTTATTTGCGAACATTTCAGGACACCGCGAGTGTTCTTAGAACACATTCAACTTGACAGAGAACAATACGGACAGCGTCCTCAGGACACCCCCATTTTGTTTATTTGCGAACATTTCAGGACACCGCGAGTGTTCTTAGAACACATTCAACTTGCCAGCCACAACCCCCCATTCATATTTGCGAACATTTCAGGACACAGCGAGTGTTCGACAACGTCTTCAGAACACCCCCATTTTGTGTATTTGCAAACATTTCAGGACACCGTGAGTGTTCTTAGAACACATTCAACTTGACAGAGAACAATACGGACAGCGTCCTCAGGACACCCCCTACGAACATTCCCCGGACACCCAGAGTGTTCTTAGAAACGTCTTCAGTACACCCCCATTTTGTTTATTTGCGAACATTTCAGGACACCGCGAGTGTGCTTAGAACACATTCAACGTGACAGAGAACAATACGGACAGCGTCCTCAGAACACCCCCATTTTGTTTATTTGCGAACATTTCAGGACACCGCAAGTGTTCTTAGAAGCGTCTTCAGAACACGACCATCTTGTTTATTTGCGAACATTTCAGGACACCGTGAGTGTTCTTAGAACACATTCAACTTGACAGAGAACTATACGGACAGCGTCCTCAGGACACCCCCTACAAACGTTCCCCGGACACCTCAAGTGTTCTTAGAAACGTCTTCAGAACACCCCCATTTTGTTTATTTGCGAACATTTCAGGACACCGCGAGTGTTCTTAGAACACATTCAACTTGCCAGCCACAACCCCACATTCATATTTGAAAACATTTCAGGACACAGGAGTGTTCGACAACGTCTTCAGAACACCCCCATTTTGTGTATTTGCAAACATTTCAGGACACCGCGAGTGTTCTTAGAACACATTCAACTTGACAGAGAACAATACGGACAGCGTCCTCAGGACACCCCCTACAAACATTCCCCCGACACCGCAAGTGTTCTTAGAAACGTATTCAGAACACCCCCATTTTGTTTATTTGCAAACATTTCAGGACACCGCAAGTGTACTTAGAACACATTCAACGTGACAGAGAACAATACGGACAGCGTCCTCAGAAAACCCCCATTTTGTTTATTTGCGAACATTTCAGGACACCGCGAGTGTTCTTAGAAGCGTCTTCAGAACACCACCAACTTGTTTATTTGTGAACATTTCAGGACACCGCGAGTGTTCGACAACGTCTTCAGAACACCCCCATTTTGTGTATTTGTGAACATTTCAGGACACCGCGAGTGTTCTTAGAACACATTCAACTTGACAGAGAACAATACGGGCAGCGTCCTCAGGACACCCCCATTTTGTTTATTTGCGAACATTTCAGGACATCGCGAGTGTTCTTAGAACACATTCAACTTGCCAGTCACAACCCCCCATTCATATTTGCGAACATTTCAGGACACAGCAAGTGTTCGACAACGTCTTCAGCACACCCCCAATTTGTTTATTTGCGAACATTTCAGGACACTGCGAGTGTTCTTAGAACACATTCAACGTGACAGAGAACAATACGGACAGCGTCCTCAGAACACCCCCATTTTGTTTATTTGCGAACATTTCAGGACACCGCGAGTGTTCTTAAAAGCGTCTTCAGAACACGACCATCTTGTTTATTTGCGAACATTTCAGGACACCGCGAGTGTTCTTAGAACACATTCAACTTGACAGAGAACAATACGGACAGCGTCCTCAGGACACCCCCATTTTGTTTATTTGCGAACATTTCAGGACACCGCGAGTGTTCTTAGAACACATTCAACTTGCCAGTCACAACCCCCCATTCATATTTGCGAACATTTCAGGACACAGCGAGTGTTCGACAACGTCTTCAGAACACCCCCATTTTGTGTATTTGCAAACATTTCAGGACACCGCGAGTGTTCTTAGAACACATTCAACTTGACAGAGAACAATACGGACAGCGTCCTCAGGACACCCCCTACGAACATTCCCCGGACACCCCGAGTGTTCTTAGAAACGTCTTCAGTACACCCCCATTTTGTTTATTTGCGAACATTTCAGGACACCGCGAGTGTTCTTAGAACACATTCAATGTGACAGAGAACAATACGGACAGTGTCCTCAGAACACCCCCATTTTGTTTATTTGCGAACATTTCAGGACACCGCGAGTGTTCTTAGAAGCGTCTTCAGAACACGACCATCTTGTTTATTTGCGAACATTTCAGGACACCGCGAGTGTTCTTAGAACACATTCAACTTGACAGAGAACAATACGGACAGCGTCCTCAGGACACCCCCATTTTGTTTATTTGCGAACATTTCAGGACACAGCGAGTGTTCGACAACGTCTTCAGAACACCCCCATTTTGTGTATTTGCAAACATTTCAGGACACCGCGAGTGTTCTTAGAACACATTCAACTTGACAGAGAACAATACGGACAGCGTCCTCAGGACACCCCCTACGAACATTCCCATGACACCGCGAGTGTTCTTAGAAACGTCTTCAGAACACCCCCATTTTGTTTATTTGCGAACATTTCAGGACACCGCGAGTGTTCTTAGAACACATTCAACGTGACAGAGAACAATACGGACAGCGTCCTCAGAACACCCCCATTTTGTTTATTTGCAAACATTTCAGGACACCGCGAGTGTTCTTAGAAGCGTCTTCAGAACACCACAAACTTGTTTATTTGCGAACATTTCAGGACACCGCGAGTGTTCTTAGAACACATTCAACTTGACAGAGAACAATACGGACAGCGTCCTCAGGACACCCCCATTTTGTTTATTTGCGAACATTTCAGGACACCGCGAGTGTTCTTAGAGCACATTCAACTTGCCAGCCACAACCCCCCATTCATATTTGTGAACATTTCAGGACACAGCGAGTGTTTGACAACGTCTTCAGAACACCCCCATTTTGTGTATTTGCAAACATTTCAGGACACCGCAAGTGTTCTTAGAACACATTCAACTTGACAGAGAACAATACGGACAGCGTCCTCAGGACACCCCCATTTTGTTTATTTGCGAACATTTCAGGACACCGCGAGTGTTCTTAGAACACATTCAACTTGACAGAGAACAATACGGAAAGCGTCCTCAGGACACCCCCTAAAACATTCCCCGGACACCTCGAGTGTTCTTAGAAACGTCTTCAGAACACCCCCATTTTGTTTATTTGCGAACATTTCAGGACACCGCGAGTGTTCTTAGAACACATTCAACTTGCCAGCCACAACCCCCCATTCATATTTGCAAACATTTCAGGACACAGCGAGTGTTCGACAACGTCTTCAGAACACCCCCATTTTGTGTATTTGCAAACATTTCAGGACACCGCGAGTGTTCTTAGAACACATTCAACTTGACAGAGAACAATACGGACAGCGTCCTCAGGACACCCCCTACGAACATTCCCCCGACACCGCAAGTGTTCTTAGAAACGTCTTCAGAACACCCCCATTTTGTTTATTTGCAAACATTTCAGGACACCGCAAGTGTTCTTAGAACACATTCAACGTGACAGAGAACAATACGGACAGCGTCCTCAGAAAACCCCCATTTTGTTTATTTGCGAACATTTCAGGACACCGCAAGTGTTCTTAGAAGCGTCTTCAGAACACCACCAACTTGTTTATTTGTGAACATTTCAGGACACCGCGAGTGTTCGACAACGTCTTCAGAACACCCCCATTTTGTTTATTTGCGAACATTTCAGGACACCGCGAGTGTTCTTAGAACGCATTCAACTTGACAGAGAACAATACGGGCAGCGTCCTCAGGACACCCCCATTTTGTGTATTTGCGAACATTTCAGGACACCGCGAGTGTTCTTAGAACACATTCAACTTGACAGAGAACAATACGGACAGCGTCCTCATGACACCCCCTACGAACATTGCCCGGACACAGCAAGTGTTCTTAGAAACGTCTTCAGAACACCCCCATTTTGTTTATTTGCGAACATTTCAGGACACAGCGAGTGTTCTTAGAACACATTCAACGTGACAGAGAAAAATACGGACAGCGTCCTCAGAACACCCCCATTTTGTTTATTTGCAAACATTTCAGGACACCGCGAGTGTTCTTAGAACACATTCAACTTGACAGAGAACAATACGGACAGCGTCCTCATGACACCCCCATTTTGTTTATTTGCGAACATTTCAGGACACAGCGAGTGTTCTTAGAACACATTCAACTTGCCAGCCACAACCCCCCATTCATATTTGCGAACATTTCCGGACACAGCGAGTGTTCGACAACGTCTTCAGAACACCCCCATTTTGTGTATTTGTGAACATTTCAGGACACCGCGAGTGTTCTTAGAACACATTCAACTTGACAGAGAACTATACGGACAGCGTCCTCAGGACACCCCCTACAAACATTCCCCGGACACCTCAAGTGTTCTTAGAAACGTCTTCAGAACACCCCCATTTTGTTTATTTGCGAACATTTCAGGACACCGCGAGTGTTCTTAGAACACATTCAACTTGCCAGCCACAACCCCCCATTCATATTTGCAAACATTTCAGGACACAGCGAGTGTTCGACAACGTCTTCAGAACACCCCCATTTTGTGTATTTGCAAACATTTCAGGACACCGGGAGTGTTCTTAGAACACATTCAACTTGACAGAGAACAATACGGACAGCGTCCTCAGGACACCCCCTACGAACATTCCCCCGACACCGCAAGTGTTCTTAGAAACGTCTTCAGAACACCCCCATTTTGTTTATTTGCAAACATTTCAGGACACGGCAAGTGTTCTTAGAACACATTCAACGTGACAGAGAACAATACGGACAGCGTCCTCAGAAAACCCCCATTTTGTTTATTTGCGAACATTTCAGGACACCACGAGTGTTCTTAGAAGCGTCTTCAGAACACCACCAACTTGTTTATTTGTGAACATTTCAGGACACCGCGAGTGTTCGACAACGTCTTCAGAACACCCCCATTTTGTGTATTTGCGAACATTTCAGGACACCGCGAGTGTTCTTAGAACACATTCAACTTGACAGAGAACGATACGGGCAGCGTCCTCAGGACACCCCCATTTTGTTTATTTGCGAACATTTCAGGACATCGCGAGTGTTCTTAGAACACATTCAACTTGCCAGGCACAACCCCCCATTCATATTTGCAAACATTTCAGGACACAGCAAGTGTTCGACAACGTCTTCAGCACACCCCCAATTTGTTTATTTGCGAACATTTCAGGACACTGCGAGTGTTCTTAGAACACATTCAACGTGACAGAGAACAATACGGACAGCGTCCTCAGAATACCCCCATTTTGTTTATTTGCGAACATTTCAGGACACCGCAAGTGTTCTTAGAACCGTCTTCAGAACACGACCATCTTGTTTATTTGCGAACATTTCAGGACACCGCGAGTGTTTTTAGAACACATTCAACTTGACAGAGAACAATACGGACAGCGTCCTCAGGACACCCCCATTTTGTTTATTTGCGAACATTTCAGGACACCGCGAGTGTTCTTAGAACACATTCAACTTGCCAGCCACAACCCCCCATTCATATTTGCGAACATTTCAGGACACAGCGAGTGTTCGACAACGTCTTCAGAACACCCCCATTTTGTGTATTTGCAAACATTTCAGGACACCGTGAGTGTTCTTAGAACACATTCAACTTGACAGAGAACAATACGGACAGCGTCCTCAGGACACCCCCTACGAACATTCCCCGGACACCCAGAGTGTTCTTAGAAACGTCTTCAGTACACCCCCATTTTGTTTATTTGCGAACATTTCAGGACACCGCGAGTGTTCTTAGAACACATTCAACGTGACAGAGAACAATACGGACAGCGTCCTCAGAACACCCCCATTTTGTTTATTTGCGAACATTTCAGGACACCGCGAGTGTTCTTAGAAGCGTCTTCAGAACACGACCATCTTGTTTATTTGCGAACATTTCAGGACACCGTGAGTGTTCTTAGAACACATTCAACTTGACAGAGAACTATACGGACAGCGTCCTCAGGACACCCCCTACAAACGTTCCCCGGACACCTCAAGTGTTCTTAGAAACGTCTTCAGAACACCCCCATTTTGTTTATTTGCGAACATTTCAGGACACCGCGAGTGTTCTTAGAACACATTCAACTTGCCAGCCACAACCCCCCATTCATATTTGAAAACATTTCAGGACACAGGAGTGTTCGACAACGTCTTCAGAACACCCCCATTTTGTGTATTTGCAAACATTTCAGGACACCGCGAGTGTTCTTAGAACACATTCAACTTGACAGAGAACAATACGGACAGCGTCCTCAGGACACCCCCTACAAACATTCCCCCGACACCGCAAGTGTTCTTAGAAACGTATTCAGAACACCCCCATTTTGTTTATTTGCAAACATTTCAGGACACCGCAAGTGTACTTAGAACACATTCAACGTGACAGAGAACAATACGGACAGCGTCCTCAGAAAACCCCCATTTTGTTTATTTGCGAACATTTCAGGACACCGCGAGTGTTCTTAGAAGCGTCTTCAGAACACCACCAACTTGTTTATTTGTGAACATTTCAGGACACCGCGAGTGTTCGACAACGTCTTCAGAACACCCCCATTTTGTGTATTTGTGAACATTTCAGGACACCGCGAGTGTTCTTAGAACACATTCAACTTGACAGAGAACAATACGGGCAGCGTCCTCAGGACACCCCCATTTTGTTTATTTGCGAACATTTCAGGACATCGCGAGTGTTCTTAGAACACATTCAACTTGCCAGTCACAACCCCCCATTCATATTTGCGAACATTTCAGGACACAGCAAGTGTTCGACAACGTCTTCAGCACACCCCCAATTTGTTTATTTGCGAACATTTCAGGACACTGCGAGTGTTCTTAGAACACATTCAACGTGACAGAGAACAATACGGACAGCGTCCTCAGAACACCCCCATTTTGTTTATTTGCGAACATTTCAGGACACCGCGAGTGTTCTTAAAAGCGTCTTCAGAACACGACCATCTTGTTTATTTGCGAACATTTCAGGACACCGCGAGTGTTCTTAGAACACATTCAACTTGACAGAGAACAATACGGACAGCGTCCTCAGGACACCCCCATTTTGTTTATTTGCGAACATTTCAGGACACCGCGAGTGTTCTTAGAACACATTCAACTTGCCAGTCACAACCCCCCATTCATATTTGCGAACATTTCAGGACACAGCGAGTGTTCGACAACGTCTTCAGAACACCCCCATTTTGTGTATTTGCAAACATTTCAGGACACCGCGAGTGTTCTTAGAACACATTCAACTTGACAGAGAACAATACGGACAGCGTCCTCAGGACACCCCCTACGAACATTCCCCGGACACCCCGAGTGTTCTTAGAAACGTCTTCAGTACACCCCCATTTTGTTTATTTGCGAACATTTCAGGACACCGCGAGTGTTCTTAGAACACATTCAATGTGACAGAGAACAATACGGACAGTGTCCTCAGAACACCCCCATTTTGTTTATTTGCGAACATTTCAGGACACCGCGAGTGTTCTTAGAAGCGTCTTCAGAACACGACCATCTTGTTTATTTGCGAACATTTCAGGACACCGCGAGTGTTCTTAGAACACATTCAACTTGACAGAGAACAATACGGACAGCGTCCTCAGGACACCCCCATTTTGTTTATTTGCGAACATTTCAGGACACAGCGAGTGTTCGACAACGTCTTCAGAACACCCCCATTTTGTGTATTTGCAAACATTTCAGGACACCGCGAGTGTTCTTAGAACACATTCAACTTGACAGAGAACAATACGGACAGCGTCCTCAGGACACCCCCTACGAACATTCCCATGACACCGCGAGTGTTCTTAGAAACGTCTTCAGAACACCCCCATTTTGTTTATTTGCGAACATTTCAGGACACCGCGAGTGTTCTTAGAACACATTCAACGTGACAGAGAACAATACGGACAGCGTCCTCAGAACACCCCCATTTTGTTTATTTGCAAACATTTCAGGACACCGCGAGTGTTCTTAGAAGCGTCTTCAGAACACCACAAACTTGTTTATTTGCGAACATTTCAGGACACCGCGAGTGTTCTTAGAACACATTCAACTTGACAGAGAACAATACGGACAGCGTCCTCAGGACACCCCCATTTTGTTTATTTGCGAAAATTTCAGGACACCGCGAGTGTTCTTAGAGCACATTCAACTTGCCAGCCACAACCCCCCATTCATATTTGTGAACATTTCAGGACACAGCGAGTGTTTGACAACGTCTTCAGAACACCCCCATTTTGTGTATTTGCAAACATTTCAGGACACCGCAAGTGTTCTTAGAACACATTCAACTTGACAGAGAACAATACGGACAGCGTCCTCAGGACACCCCCATTTTGTTTATTTGCGAACATTTCAGGACACCGCGAGTGTTCTTAGAACACATTCAACTTGACAGAGAACAATACGGAAAGCGTCCTCAGGACACCCCCTAAAACATTCCCCGGACACCTCGAGTGTTCTTAGAAACGTCTTCAGAACACCCCCATTTTGTTTATTTGCGAACATTTCAGGACACCGCGAGTGTTCTTAGAACACATTCAACTTGCCAGCCACAACCCCCCATTCATATTTGCAAACATTTCAGGACACAGCGAGTGTTCGACAACGTCTTCAGAACACCCCCATTTTGTGTATTTGCAAACATTTCAGGACACCGCAAGTGTTCTTAGAACACATTCAACTTGACAGAGAACAATACGGACAGCGTCCTCAGGACACCCCCTACGAACATTCCCCCGACACCGCAAGTGTTCTTAGAAACGTCTTCAGAACACCCCCATTTTGTTTATTTGCAAACATTTCAGGACACCGCAAGTGTTCTTAGAACACATTCAACGTGACAGAGAACAATACGGACAGCGTCCTCAGAAAACCCCCATTTTGTTTATTTGCGAACATTTCAGGACACCGCAAGTGTTCTTAGAAGCGTCTTCAGAACACCACCAACTTGTTTATTTGTGAACATTTCAGGACACCGCGAGTGTTCGACAACGTCTTCAGAACACCCCCATTTTGTTTATTTGCGAACATTTCAGGACACCGCGAGTGTTCTTAGAACGCATTCAACTTGACAGAGAACAATACGGGCAGCGTCCTCAGGACACCCCCATTTTGTTTATTTGCGAACATTTCAGGACATCGCGAGTGTTCTTAGAACACATTCAACTTGCCAGTCACAACCCCCCATTCATATTTGCGAACATTTCAGGACACAGCAAGTGTTCGACAACGTCTTCAGAACACCCCCAATTTGTTTATTTGCGAACATTTCAGGACACTGCGAGTGTTCTTAGAACACATTCAACGTGACAGAGAACAATACGGACAGCGTCCTCAGAACACCCCCATTTTGTTTATTTGCGAACATTTCAGGACACCGCGAGTGTTCTTAGAAGCGTCTTCAGAACACGACCATCTTGTTTATTTGCGAACATTTCAGGACACCGCGAGTGCTCTTAGAACACATTCAACTTGACAGAGAACAATACGGACAGCGTCCTCAGGACACCCCCATTTTGTTTATTTGCGAACATTTCAGGACACCGCAAGTGTTCTTAGAACACATTCAACTTGCCAGCCACAACCCCCTATTCATATTTATTTTCGAACATTTCAGGACACAGCGAGTGTTCGACAACGTCTTCAGAACACCCCCATTTTGTGTATTTGCAAACATTTCAGGACACCGCGAGTGTTCTTAGAACACATTCAACTTGACAGAGAACAATACGGACAGCGTCCTCAGGACACCCCCTACGAACATTCCCCGGACACCGCTAGTGTTCTTAGAAACGTCTTCAGAACACCCCCATTTTGTTTATTTGCGAACATTTCAGGACACCGCGAGTGTTCTTAGAACACATTCAACGTGACAGAGAACAATACGGACAGCGTCCTCAGAACACCCCCATTTTGTTTATTTGCAAACATTTCAGGACACCGCGAGTGTTCTTAGAAGCGTCTTCAGAACACCACAAACTTGTTTATTTGCGAACATTTCAGGACACCGCGAGTGTTCTTAGAACACATTCAACTTGACAGAGAACAATACGGACAGCGTCCTCAGGACACCCCCATTTTGTTTATTTGCGAACATTTCAGGACACCGCGAGTGTTCTTAGAACACATTCAACTTGCCAGCCACAACCCCCCATTCATATTTGTGAACATTTCAGGACACAGCGAGTGTTCGACAACGTCTTCAGAACACCCCCATTTTGTGTATTTGCAAACATTTCAGGACACCGCAAGTGTTCTTAGAACACATTCAACTTGACAGAGAACAATACGGACAGCGTCCTCAGGACACCCCCTACGAACATTGCCCAGACACCGCAAGTGTTCTTAGAAACGTCTTCAGTACACCCCCATTTTGTTTATTTGCGAACATTTCAGGACACCGCGAGTGTTCTTAGAACACATTCAACTTGAGAGAGAACAATACGGACAGCGTCCTCAGGACACCCCCTACAAACATTCCCCGGACACCTCGAGTGTTCTTAGAAACGTCTTCAGAACACCCCCATTTTGTTTATTTGCGAACATTTCAGGACACTGCGAGTGTTCTTAGAACACATTCAACTTGCCAGCCACAACCCCCCATTCATATTTGCAAACATTTCAGGACACAGCGAGTGTTCGACAACGTCTTCAGAACACCCCCATTTTGTGTATTTGCAAACATTTCAGAACACCGCAAGTGTTCTTAGAACACATTCAACTTGACAGAGAACAATACGGACAGCGTCCTCAGGACACCCCCTACGAACATTCCCCCGACACCGCAAGTGTTCTTAGAAACGTCTTCAGAACACCCCCATTTTGTTTATTTGCAAACATTTCAGGACACCGCAAGTGTTCTTAGAACACATTCAACGTGACAGAGAACAATACGGACAGCGTCCTCAGAAAACCCCCATTTTGTTTATTTGCGAACATTTCAGGACACCGCGAGTGTTCTTAGAAGCGTCTTCAGAACACCACCAACTTGTTTATTTGTGAACATTTCAGGACACCGCGAGTGTTCGACAACGTCTTCAGAACACCCCCATTTTGTGTATTTGCGAACATTTCAGGACACTGCGAGTGTTCTTAGAACACATTCAACTTGACAGAGAACAATACGGGCAGCGTCCTCAGGACACCCCCATTTTGTTTATTTGCAAACATTTCAGGACATCGCGAGTGTTCTTAGAACACATTCAACTTGCCAGTCACAACCCCCCATTCATATTTGCGAACATTTCAGGACACAGCAAGTGTTCGACAACGTCTTCAGAACACCCCCAATTTGGTTATTTGCGAACATTTCAGGACACTGCGAGTGTTATTAGAACACATTCAACGTGACAGAGAACAATACGGACAGCGTCCTCAGAACACCCCCATTTTGTTTATTTGCGAACATTTCAGGACACCGCGAGTGTTCTTAGAAGCGTCTTCAGAACACGACCATCTTGTTTATTTGCGAACATTTCAGGACACCGCGAGTGTTCTTAGAACACATTCAACTTGACAGAGAACAATACGGACAGCGTCCTCAGGACACCCCCATTTTGTTTATTTGCGAACATTTCAGGACACCGCAAGTGTTCTTAGAACACATTCAACTTGCCAGCCACAACCCCCTATTCATATTTATTTGCGAACATTTCAGGACACAGCGAGTGTTCGACAACGTCTTCAGAACACCCCCATTTTGTGTATTTGCAAACATTTCAGGACACCGCGAGTGTTCTTAGAACACATTCAACTTGACAGAGAACAATACGGACAGCGTCCTCAGGACACCCCCTACGAACATTCCCCGGACACCGCGAGTGTTCTTAGAAACGTCTTCAGAACACCCCCATTTTGTTTATTTGCGAACATTTCAGGACACCGCGAGTGTTCTTAGAACACATTCAACGTGACAGAGAACAATACGGACAGCGTCCTCAGAACAGCCCCATTTTGTTTATTTGCAAACATTTCAGGACACCGCGAGTGTTCTTAGAAGCGTCTTCAGAACACCACAAACTTGTTTATTTGCGAACATTTCAGGACACCGTGAGTGTTCTTAGAACACATTCAACTTGACAGAGAACAATACGGACAGCGTCCTCAGGACACCCCCATTTTGTTTATTTGCGAACATTTCAGGACGCCGCGAGTGTTCTTAGAACACATTCAACTTGCCAGCCACAACCCCCCATTCATATTTGTGAACATTTCAGGACACAGCGAGTGTTCGACAACGTCTTCAGAACACCCCCATTTTGTGTATTTGCAAACATTTCAGGACACCGCAAGTGTTCTTAGAACACATTCAACTTGACAGAGAACAGTACGGACAGCGTCCTCAGGACACCCCCTACGAACATTGCCCAGACACCGCAAGTGTTCTTAGAAACGTCTTCAGTACACCCCCATTTTGTTTATTTGCGAACATTTCAGGACACCGCGAGTGTTCTTAGAACACATTCAACGTGACAGAGAACAATACGCACAGCGTCTACAGAACACCCCCTTTTTGTTTATTTGCGAACATTTCAGGACACTGCAAGTGTTCTTAGAAGCGTCTTCAGAACACCACCATCTTGTTTATTTGCGAACATTTCAGGACACCGCGAGTGTTCTTAGAACACATTCAACTTGACAGAGAACAATACGGACAGCGTCCTCAGGACACCCCCATTTTGTTTATTTGCGAACATTTCAGGACACCGCGAGTGTTCTTAGAACACATTCAACTTGACAGAGAACAATACGGACAGCGTCCTCAGGACACCCCCTACAAACATTCCCCGGACACCTCGAGTGTTCTTAGAAACGTCTTCAGAACACCCCCATTTTGTTTATTTGCGAACATTTCAGGACACCGCGAGTTTTCTTAGAAGACATTCAACTTGCCAGCCACAACCCCCCATTCATATTTGCAAACATTTCAGGACACAGCGAGTGTTCGACAACGTCTTCAGAACACCCCCATTTTGTGTATTTGCAAACATTTCAGGACACCGCGAGTGTTCTTAGAACACATTCAACTTGACAGAGAACAATACGGACAGCGTCCTCAGGACACCCCCTACGAACATTCCCCCGACACCGCAAGTGTTCTTAGAAACGTCTTCAGAACACCCCCATTTTGTTTATTTGCAAACATTTCAGGACACCGCAAGTGTTCTTAGAACACATTCAACGTGACAGAGAACAATACGGACAGCGTCCTCAGAAAACCCCCATTTTGTTTATTTGCGAACATTTCAGGACACCGGGAGTGTTCTTAGAAGCGTCTTCAGAACACCACCAACTTGTTTATTTGTGAACATTTCAGGACACCGCGAGTGTTCGACAACGTCTTCAGAACACCACCATTTTGTGTATTTGCGAACATTTCAGGACACCGCGAGTGTTCTTAGAACACATTCAACTTGACAGAGAACAATACGGGCAGCGTCCTCAGGACACCCCCATTTTGTTTATTTGCGAACATTTCAGGACATCGCGAGTGTTCTTAGAACACATTCAACTTGCCAGTCACACCCCCCATTCATATTTGCGAACATTTCAGGACACAGCAAGTGTTCGACAACGTCTTCAGAACACCCCCAATTTGTTTATTTGCGAACATTTCAGGACACTGCGAGTGTTCTTAGAACACATTCAACGTGACAGAGAACAATACGGACAGCGTCCTCAGAACACCCCCATTTTGTTTATTTGCGAACATTTCAGGACACCGCGAGTGTTCTTAGAAGCGTCTTCAGAACACGACCATCTTGTTTATTTGCGAACATTTCAGGACACCGAGAGTGTTCTTAGAACACATTCAACTTGACAGAGAACAATACGGACAGCGTCCTCAGGACACCCCCATTTTGTTTATTTGCGAACATTTCAGGACACCGCGAGTGTTCTTAGAACACATTCAACTTGACAGAGAACAATACGGACAGCGTCCTCAGGACACCCCCATTTTGTTTATTTGCGAACATTTCAGGACACCGCGAGTGTTCTTAGAAGACATTCAACTTGCCAGCCACAACCCCCCATTCATATTTGCGAACATTTCAGGACACAGCGAGTGTTCGACAACGTCTTCAGAACACCCCCATTTTGTGTATTTGCAAACATTTCAGGACACCGTGAGTGTTCTTAGAACACATTCAACTTGACAGAGAACAATACGGACAGCGTCCTCAGGACACCCCCTACGAACATTCCCCGGACACCCCGAGTGTTCTTAGAAACGTCTTCAGTACACCCCCATTTTGTTTATTTGCGAACATTTCAGGACACCGCGAGTGTTCTTAGAACACATTCAACGTGACAGAGAACAATACGGACAGCGTCCTCAGAACACCCCCATTTTGTTTATTTGCGAACATTTCAGGACACCGCGAGTGTTCTTAGAAGCGTCTTCAGAACACGACCATCTTGTTTATTTGCGAACATTTCAGGACACCGTGAGTGTTCTTAGAACACATTCAACTTGACAGAGAACTATACGGACAGCGTCCTCAGGACACCCCCTACAAACGTTCCCCGGACACCTCAAGTGTTCTTAGAAACGTCTTCAGAACACCCCCATTTTGTTTATTTGCGAACATTTCAGGACACCGCGAGTGTTCTTAGAACACATTCAACTTGCCAGCCACAACCCCCCATTCATATTTGAAAACATTTCAGGACACAGCGAGTGTTCGACAACGTCTTCAGAACACCCCCATTTTGTGTATTTGCAAACATTTCAGGACACCGCGAGTGTTCTTAGAACACATTCAACTTGACAGAGAACAATACGGACAGCGTCCTCAGGACACCCCCTACAAACATTCCCCGACACCGCAAGTGTTCTTAGAAACGTATTCAGAACACCCCCATTTTGTTTATTTGCAAACATTTCAGGACACCGCAAGTGTACTTAGAACACATTCAACGTGACAGAGAACAATACGGACAGCGTCCTCAGAAAACCCCCATTTTGTTTATTTGCGAACATTTCAGGACACCGCGAGTGTTCTTAGAAGCGTCTTCAGAACACCACCAACTTGTTTATTTGTGAACATTTCAGGACACCGTGAGTGTTCGACAACGTCTTCAGAACACCCCCATTTTGTGTATTTGTGAACATTTCAGGACACCGCGAGTGTTCTTAGAACACATTCAACTTGACAGAGAACAATACGGGCAGCGTCCTCAGGACACCCCCATTTTGTTTATTTGCGAACATTTCAGGACATCGCGAGTGTTCTTAGAACACATTCAACTTGCCAGTCACAACCCCCCATTCATATTTGCGAACATTTCAGGACACAGCAAGTGTTCGACAACGTCTTCAGCACACCCCCAATTTGTTTATTTGCGAACATTTCAGGACACTGCGAGTGTCCTTAGAACACATTCAACGTGACAGAGAACAATACGGACAGCGTCCTCAGAACACCCCCATTTTGTTTATTTGCGAACATTTCAGGACACAGCGAGTGTTCGACAACGTCTTCAGAACACCCCCATTTTGTGTATTTGCAAACATTTCAGGACACCGCGAGTGTTCTTAGAACACATTCAACTTGACAGAGAACAATACGGACAGCGTCCTCAGGACACCCCCTACGAACATTCCCCGGACACCGCGAGTGTTCTTAGAAACGTCTTCAGAACACCCCCATTTTGTTTATTTGCGAACATTTCAGGACACCGCGAGTGTTCTTAGAACACATTCAACGTGACAGAGAACAATACGGACAGCGTCCTCAGAACAGCCCCATTTTCTTTATTTGCAAACATTTCAGGACACCGCGAGTGTTCTTAGAAGCGTCTTCAGAACACCACAAACTTGTTTATTTGCGAACATTTCAGGACACCGTGAGTGTTCTTAGAACACATTCAACTTGACAGAGAACAATACGGACAGCGTCCTCAGGACACCCCCATTTTGTTTATTTGCGAACATTTCAGGACGCCGCGAGTGTTCTTAGAACACATTCAACTTGCCAGCCACAACCCCCCATTCATATTTGTGAACATTTCAGGACACAGCGAGTGTTCGACAACGTCTTCAGAACACCCCCATTTTGTGTATTTGCAAACATTTCAGGACACCGCAAGTGTTCTTAGAACACATTCAACTTGACAGAGAACAGTACGGACAGCGTCCTCAGGACACCCCCTACGAACATTGCCCAGACACCGCAAGTGTTCTTAGAAACGTCTTCAGTACACCCCCATTTTGTTTATTTGCGAACATTTCAGGACACCGCGAGTGTTCTTAGAACACATTCAACGTGACAGAGAACAATACGGACAGCGTCTACAGAACACCCCCTTTTTGTTTATTTGCGAACATTTCAGGACACTGCAAGTGTTCTTAGAAGCGTCTTCAGAACACCACCATCTTGTTTATTTGCGAACATTTCAGGACACCGCGAGTGTTCTTAGAACACATTCAACTTGACAGAGAACAATACGGACAGCGTCCTAAGGACACCCCCATTTTGTTTATTTGCGAACATTTCAGGACACCGCGAGTGTTCTTAGAACACATTCAACTTGACAGAGAACAATACGGACAGCGTCCTCAGGACACCCCCTACAAACATTCCCCGGACACCTCGAGTGTTCTTAGAAACGTCTTCAGAACACCCCCATTTTGTTTATTTGCGAACATTTCAGGACACCGCGAGTTTTCTTAGAACACATTCAACTTGCCAGCCACAACCCCCCATTCATATTTGCAAACATTTCAGGACACAGCGAGTGTTCGACAACGTCTTCAGAACACCCCCATTTTGTGTATTTGCAAACATTTCAGGACACCGCGAGTGTTCTTAGAACACATTCAACTTGACAGAGAACAATACGGACAGCGTCCTCAGGACACCCCCTACGAACATTCCCCCGACACCGCAAGTGTTCTTAGAAACGTCTTCAGAACACCCCCATTTTGTTTATTTGCAAACATTTCAGGACACCGCAAGTGTTCTTAGAACACATTCAACGTGACAGAGAACAATACGGACAGCGTCCTCAGAAAACCCCCATTTTGTTTATTTGCGAACATTTCAGGACACCGGGAGTGTTCTTAGAAGCGTCTTCAGAACACCACCAACTTGTTTATTTGTGAACATTTCAGGACACCGTGAGTGTTCGACAACGTCTTCAGAACACCACCATTTTGTGTATTTGCGAACATTTCAGGACACCGCGAGTGTTCTTAGAACACATTCAACTTGACAGAGAACAATACGGGCAGCGTCCTCAGGACACCCCCATTTTGTTTATTTGCGAACATTTCAGGACATCGCGAGTGTTCTTAGAACACATTCAACTTGCCAGTCACACCCCCCATTCATATTTGCGAACATTTCAGGACACAGCAAGTGTTCGACAACGTCTTCAGAACACCCCCAATTTGTTTATTTGCGAACATTTCAGGACACTGCGAGTGTTCTTAGAACACATTCAACGTGACAGAGAACAATACGGACAGCGTCCTCAGAACACCCCCATTTTGTTTATTTGCGAACATTTCAGGACACCGCAAGTGTTCTTAGAAGCGTCTTCAGAACACGACCATCTTGTTTATTTGCGAACATTTCAGGACACCGAGAGTGTTCTTAGAACACATTCAACTTGACAGAGAACAATACGGACAGCGTCCTCAGGACACCCCCATTTTGTTTATTTGCGAACATTTCAGGACACTGAGAGTGTTCTTAGAACACATTCAACTTGACAGAGAACAATACGGACAGCGTCCTCAGGACACCCCCATTTTGTTTATTTGCGAACATTTCAGGACACCGCGAGTGTTCTTAGAAGACATTCAACTTGCCAGCCACAACCCCCCATTCATATTTGCGAACATTTCAGGACACAGCGAGTGTTCGACAACGTCTTCAGAACACCCCCATTTTGTGTATTTGCAAACATTTCAGGACACCGTGAGTGTTCTTAGAACACATTCAACTTGACAGAGAACAATACGGACAGCGTCCTCAGGACACCCCCTACGAACATTCCCCGGACACCCCGAGTGTTCTTAGAAACGTCTTCAGTACACCCCCATTTTGTTTATTTGCGAACATTTCAGGACACCGCGAGTGTTCTTAGAACACATTCAACGTGACAGAGAACAATACGGACAGCGTCCTCAGAACACCCCCATTTTGTTTATTTGCGAACATTTCAGGACACCGCGAGTGTTCTTAGAAGCGTCTTCAGAACACGACCATCTTGTTTATTTGCGAACATTTCAGGACACCGTGAGTGTTCTTAGAACACATTCAACTTGACAGAGAACTATACGGACAGCGTCCTCAGGACACCCCCTACAAACGTTCCCCGGACACCTCAAGTGTTCTTAGAAACGTCTTCAGAACACCCCCATTTTGTTTATTTGCGAACATTTCAGGACACCGCGAGTGTTCTTAGAACACATTCAACTTGCCAGCCACAACCCCCCATTCATATTTGAAAACATTTCAGGACACAGCGAGTGTTCGACAACGTCTTCAGAACACCCCCATTTTGTGTATTTGCAAACATTTCAGGACACCGCGAGTGTTCTTAGAACACATTCAACTTGACAGAGAACAATACGGACAGCGTCCTCAGGACACCCCCTACAAACATTCCCCGACACCGCAAGTGTTCTTAGAAACGTATTCAGAACACCCCCATTTTGTTTATTTGCAAACATTTCAGGACACCGCAAGTGTACTTAGAACACATTCAACGTGACAGAGAACAATACGGACAGCGTCCTCAGAAAACCCCCATTTTGTTTATTTGCGAACATTTCAGGACACCGCGAGTGTTCTTAGAAGCGTCTTCAGAACACCACCAACTTGTTTATTTGTGAACATTTCAGGACACCGCGAGTGTTCGACAACGTCTTCAGAACACCCCCATTTTGTGTATTTGTGAACATTTCAGGACACCGCGAGTGTTCTTAGAACACATTCAACTTGACAGAGAACAATACGGGCAGCGTCCTCAGGACACCCCCATTTTGTTTATTTGCGAACATTTCAGGACATCGCGAGTGTTCTTAGAACACATTCAACTTGCCAGTCACAACCCCCCATTCATATTTGCGAACATTTCAGGACACAGCAAGTGTTCGACAACGTCTTTAGCACACCCCCAATTTGTTTATTTGCGAACATTTCAGGACACTGCGAGTGTCCTTAGAACACATTCAACGTGACAGAGAACAATACGGACAGCGTCCTCAGAACACCCCCATTTTGTTTATTTGCGAACATTTCAGGACACCGCGAGTGTTCTTAAAAGCGTCTTCAGAACACGACCATCTTGTTTATTTGCGAACATTTCAGGACACCGCGAGTGTTCTTAGAACACATTCAACTTGACAGAGAACAATACGGACAGCGTCCTCAGGACACCCCCATTTTGTTTATTTGCGAACATTTCAGGATACCGCGAGTGTTCTTAGAACACATTCAACTTGCCAGTCACAACCCCCCATTCATATTTGCGAACATTTCAGGACACAGCGAGTGTTCGACAACGTCTTCAGAACACCCCCATTTTGTGTATTTGCAAACATTTCAGGACACCGCGAGTGTTCTTAGAACACATTCAACTTGACAGAGAACAATACGGACAGCGTCCTCAGGACACCCCCTACGAACATTCCCCGGACACCCCGAGTGTTCTTAGAAACGTCTTCAGTACACCCCCATTTTGTTTATTTGCGAACATTTCAGGACACCGCGAGTGTTCTTAGAACACATTCAACGTGACAGAGAACAATACGGACAGTGTCCTCAGAACACCCCCATTTTGTTTATTTGCGAACATTTCAGGACACCGCGAGTGTTCTTAGAAGCGTCTTCAGAACACGACCATCTTGTTTATTTGCGAACATTTCAGGACACCGCAAGTGTTCTTAGAACACATTCAACTTGACAGAGAACAATACGGACAGCGTCCTCAGGACACCCCCATTTTGTTTATTTGCGAACATTTCAGGACACCGCATGTGTTCTTAGAACACATTCAACTTGCCAGCCACAACCCCCTATTCATATTTATTTGCGAACATTTCAGGACACAGCGAGTGTTCGACAACGTCTTCAGAACACCCCCATTTTGTGTATTTGCAAACATTTCAGGACGCCGCGAGTGTTCTTAGAACACATTCAACTTGACAGAGAACAATACGGACAGCGTCCTCAGGACACCCCCTACGAACATTGCCCAGACACCGCAAGTGTTCTTAGAAACGTCTTCAGTACACCCCCATTTTGTTTATTTGCGAACATTTCAGGACACCGCGAGTGTTCTTAGAACACATTCAACTTGACAGAGAACAATACGGACAGCGTCCTCAGGACACCCCCATTTTGTTTATTTGCGAACATTTCAGGACACCGCAAGTGTTCTTAGAACACATTCAACTTGACAGAGAACAATACGGACAGCGTCCTCAGGACACCCCCTACAAACATTCCCCGGACACCTCGAGTGTTCTTAGAAACGTCTTCAGAACACCCCCATTTTGTTTATTTGCGAACATTTCAGGACACCGCGAGTGTTCTTAGAACACATTCAACTTGCCAGCCACAACCCCCCATTCATATTTGCAAACATTTCAGGACACAGCGAGTGTTCGACAACGTCTTCAGAACACCCCCATTTTGTGTATTTGCAAACATTTCAGGACACCGCGAGTGTTCTTAGAACACATTCAACTTGACAGAGAACAATACGGACAGCGTCCTCAGGACACCCCCTACGAACATTCCCCCGACACCGCAAGTGTTCTTAGAAACGTCTTCAGAACACCCCCATTTTGTTTATTTGCAAACATTTCAGGACACCGCAAGTGTTCTTAGAACACATTCAACATGACAGAGAACAATACGGACAGCGTCCTCAGAAAACCCCCATTTTGTTTATTTGCGAACATTTCAGGACACCGCGAGTGTTCTTAGAAGCGTCTTCAGAACACCACCAACTTGTTTATTTGTGAACATTTCAGGACACCGCGAGTGTTCGACAACGTCTTCAGAACACCCCCATTTTGTTTATTTGCGAACATTTCAGGACACCGCGAGTGTTCTTAGAACACATTCAACTTGACAGAGAACAATATGGGCAGCGTCCTTAGGACACCCCCATTTTGTTTATTTGCGAACATTTCAGGACATCGCGAGTGTTCTTAGAACACATTCAACTTGCCAGTCACAACCCCCCATTCATATTTGCGAACATTTCAGGACACAGCAAGTGTTCGACAACGTCTTCAGAACACCCCCAATTTGTTTATTTGCGAACATTTCAGGACACTGCGAGTGTTCTTAGAACACATTCAACGTGACAGAGAACAATATGGACAGCGTCCTCAGAACACCCCCATTTTGTTTATTTGCGAACATTTCAGGACACCGCGAGTGTTCTTAGAAGCGTCTTCAGAACACGACCATCTTGTTTATTTGCGAACATTTCAGGACACCGCGAGTGTTCTTAGAACACATTCAACTTGACAGAGAACAATACGGACAGCGTCCTCAGGACACCCCCATTTTGTTTATTTGCGAACATTTCAGGACACCGCAAGTGTTCTTAGAACACATTCAACTTGCCAGCCACAACCCCCTATTCATATTTATTTGCGAACATTTCAGGACACAGCGAGTGTTCGACAACGTCTTCAGAACACCCCCATTTTGTGTATTTGCAAACATTTCAGGACACCGCGAGTGTTCTTAGAACACATTCAACTTGACAGAGAACAATACGGACAGCGTCCTCAGGACACCCCCTACGAACATTCCCCGGACACCGCAAGTGTTCTTAGAAACGTCTTCAGAACACCCCCATTTTGTTTATTTGCGAACATTTCAGGACACCGCGAGTGTTCTTAGAACACATTCAACGTGACAGAGAACAATACGGACAGCGTCCTCAGAACACCCCCATTTTGTTTATTTGCAAACATTTCAGGACACCGCGAGTGTTCTTAGAAGCGTCTTCAGAACACCACAAACTTGTTTATTTGCGAACATTTCAGGACACCGCGAGTGTTCTTAGAACACATTCAACTTGACAGAGAACAATACGGACAGCGTCCTCAGGACACCCCCATTTTGTTTATTTGCGAACATTTCAGGACACCGCGAGTGTTCTTAGAACACATTCAACTTGCCAGCCACAACCCCCCATTCATATTTGTGAACATTTCAGGACACAGCGAGTGTTCGACAACGTCTTCAGAACACCCCCATTTTGTGTATTTGCAAACATTTCAGGACACCGCAAGTGTTCTTAGAACACATTCAACTTGACAGAGAACAATACGGACAGCGACCTCAGGACACCCCCTACGAACATTGCCCAGACACCGCAAGTGTTCTTAGAAACGTCTTCAGTACACCCCCATTTTGTTTATTTGCGAACATTTCAGGACACCGCGAGTGTTCTTAGAACACATTCAACTTGACAGAGAACAATACGGACAGCGTCCTCAGGACACCCCCTACAAACATTCCCCGGACACCTCGAGTGTTCTTAGAAACGTCTTCAGAACACCCCCATTTTGTTTATTTGCGAACATTTCAGGACACTGCGAGTGTTCTTAGAACACATTCAACTTGCCAGCCACAACCCCCCATTCATATTTGCAAACATTTCAGGACACAGCGAGTGTTCGACAACGTCTTCAGAACACCCCCATTTTGTGTATTTGCAAACATTTCAGGACACCGCGAGTGTTCTTAGAACACATTCAACTTGACAGAGAACAATACGGACAGCGTCCTCAGGACACCCCCTACGAACATTCCCCCGACACCGCAAGTGTTCTTAGAAACGTCTTCAGAACACCCCCATTTTGTTTATTTGCAAACATTTCAGGACACCGCAAGTGTTCTTAGAACACATTCAACGTGACAGAGAACAATACGGACAGCGTCCTCAGAAAACCCCCATTTTGTTTATTTGCGAACATTTCAGGACACCGCGAGTGTTCTTAGAAGCGTCTTCAGAACACCACCAACTTGTTTATTTGTGAACATTTCAGGACACCGCGTGTGTTCGACAACGTCTTCAGAACACCCCCATTTTGTGTATTTGCGAACATTTCAGGACACTGCGAGTGTTCTTAGAACACATTCAACTTGACAGAGAACAATACGGGCAGCGTCCTCAGGACACCCCCATTTTGTTTATTTGCGAACATTTCAGGACATCGCGAGTGTTCTTAGAACACATTCAACTTGCCAGTCACAACCCCCCATTCATATTTGCGAACATTTCAGGACACAGCAAGTGTTCGACAACGTCTTCAGAACACCCCCAATTTGTTTATTTGCGAACATTTCAGGACACTGCGAGTGTTATTAGAACACATTCAACGTGACAGAGAACAATACGGACAGCGTCCTCAGAACACCCCCATTTTGTTTATTTGCGAACATTTCAGGACACCGCGAGTGTTCTTAGAAGCGTCTTCAGAACACGACCATCTTGTTTATTTGCGAACATTTCAGGACACCGCGAGTGTTCTTAGAACACATTCAACTTGACAGAGAACAATACGGACAGCGTCCTCAGGACACCCCCATTTTGTTTATTTGCGAACATTTCAGGACACCGCAAGTGTTCTTAGAACACATTCAACTTGCCAGCCACAACCCCCTATTCATATTTATTTGCGAACATTTCAGGACACAGCGAGTGTTCGACAACGTCTTCAGAACACCCCCATTTTGTGTATTTGCAAACATTTCAGGACACCGCGAGTGTTCTTAGAACACATTCAACTTGACAGAGAACAATACGGACAGCGTCCTCAGGACACCCCCTACGAACATTCCCCGGACACCGCGAGTGTTCTTAGAAACGTCTTCAGAACACCCCCATTTTGTTTATTTGCGAACATTTTAGGACACCGCGAGTGTTCTTAGAACACATTCAACGTGACAGAGAACAATACGGACAGCCTCCTCAGAACACCCCCATTTTGTTTATTTGCAAACATTTCAGGACACCGCGAGTGTTCTTAGAAGCGTCTTCAGAACACCACAAACTTGTTTATTTGCGAACATTTCAGGACACCGCGAGTGTTCTTAGAACACATTCAACTTGACAGAGAACAATACGGACAGCGTCCTCAGGACACCCCCATTTTGTTTATTTGCGAACATTTCAGGACACCGCGAGTGTTCTTAGAACACATTCAACTTGCCAGCCACAACCCCCCATTCATATTTGTGAACATTTCAGGACACAGCGAGTGTTCGACAACGTCTTCAGAACACCCCCATTTTGTGTATTTGCAAACATTTCAGGACACCGCAAGTGTTCTTAGAACACATTCAACTTGACAGAGAACAGTACGGACAGCGTCCTCAGGACACCCCCTACGAACATTGCCCAGACACCGCAAGTGTTCTTAGAAACGTCTTCAGTACACCCCCATTTTGTTTATTTGCGAACATTTCAGGACACCGCGAGTGTTCTTAGAACACATTCAACGTGACAGAGAACAATACGGACAGCGTCTACAGAACACCCCCTTTTTGTTTATTTGCGAACATTTCAGGACACTGCAAGTGTTCTTAGAAGCGTCTTCAGAACACCACCATCTTGTTTATTTGCGAACATTTCAGGACACCGCGAGTGTTCTTAGAACACATTCAACTTGACAGAGAACAATACGGACAGCGTCCTCAGGACACCCCCATTTTGTTTATTTGCGAACATTTCAGGACACCGCGAGTGTTCTTAGAACACATTCAACTTGACAGAGAACAATACGGACAGCGTCCTCAGGACACCCCCTACAAACATTCCCCGGACACCTCGAGTGTTCTTAGAAACGTCTTCAGAACACCCCCATTTTGTTTATTTGCGAACATTTCAGGACACCGCGAGTTTTCTTAGAACACATTCAACTTGCCAGCCACAACCCCCCATTCATATTTGCAAACATTTCAGGACACAGCGAGTGTTCGACAACGTCTTCAGAACACCCCCATTTTGTGTATTTGCAAACATTTCAGGACACCGCGAGTGTTCTTAGAACATATTCAACTTGACAGAGAACAATACGGACAGCGTCCTCAGGACACCCCCTACGAACATTCCCCCGACACCGCAAGTGTTCTTAGAAACGTCTTCAGAACACCCCCATTTTGTTTATTTGCAAACATTTCAGGGCACCGCAAGTGTTCTTAGAACACATTCAACGTGACAGAGAACAATACGGACAGCGTCCTCAGAAAACCCCCATTTTGTTTATTTGCGAACATTTCAGGACACCGGGAGTGTTCTTAGAAGCGTCTTCAGAACACCACCAACTTGTTTATTTGTGAACATTTCAGGACACCGCGAGTGTTCGACAACGTCTTCAGAACACCACCATTTTGTGTATTTGCGAACATTTCAGGACACCGCGAGTGTTCTTAGAACACATTCAACTTGACAGAGAACAATACGGGCAGCGTCCTCAGGACACCCCCATTTTGTTTATTTGCGAACATTTCAGGACATCGCGAGTGTTCTTAGAACACATTCAACTTGCCAGTCACAACCCCCCATTCATATTTGCGAACATTTCAGGACACAGCAAGTGTTCGACAACGTCTTCAGAACACCCCCAATTTGTTTATTTGCGAACATTTCAGGACACTGCGAGTGTTCTTAGAACACATTCAACGTGACAGAGAACAATACGGACAGCGTCCTCAGAACACCCCCATTTTGTTTATTTGCGAACATTTCAGGACACCGCGAGTGTTCTTAGAAGCGTCTTCAGAACACGACCATCTTGTTTATTTGCGAACATTTCAGGACACCGCGAGTGTTCTTAGAACACATTCAACTTGACAGAGAACAATACGGACAGCGTCCTCAGGACACCCCCATTCTGTTTATTTGCGAACATTTCAGGACACCGCGAGTGTTCTTAGAACACATTCAACTTGCCAGCCTCAACCCCCCATTCATATTTGCGAACATTTCAGGACACAGCGAGTGTTCGACAACGTCTTCAGAACACCCCCATTTTGTGTATTTGCAAACATTTCAGGACACCGCGAGTGTTCTTAGAACACATTCAACTTGACAGAGAACAATACGGACAGCGTCCTCAGGACACCCCCTACGAACATTCCCCGGACACCGCGAGTGTTCTTAGAAACGTCTTCAGTACACCCCCATTTTGTTTATTTGCGAACATTTCAGGACACCGCGAGTGTTCTTAGAACACCTTCAACGTGACAGAGAACAATACGGACAGCGTCCTCAGAACACCCCCATTTTGTTTATTTGCGAACATTTCAGGACACCGCGAGTGTTCTTAGAAGCGTCTTCAGAACACGACCATCTTGTTTATTTGCGAACATTTCAGGACACCGCGAGTGTTCTTAGAACACATTCAACTTGACAGAGAACAATACGGACAGCGTCCTCAGGACACCCCCATTTTGTTTATTTGCGAACATTTCAGGACACCGCAAGTGTTCTTAGAACACATTCAATTTGCCAGCCACAACCCCCCATTCATATTTGCGAACATTTCAGGACACAGCGAGTGTTCGACAACGTCTTCAGAACACCCCCATTTTGTGTATTTGCAAACATTTCAGGACACCGCGAGTGTTCTTAGAACACATTCAACTTGACAGAGAACAATACGGACAGCGTTCTCAGGACACCCCCTACAAACATTGCCCGGACACAGCAAGTGTTCTTAGAAACGTCTTCAGAACACCCCCATTTTGTTTATTTCCGAACATTTCAGGACACCGCGAGTGTTCTTAGAACACATTCAACGTGACAGAGAACAATACGGACAGCGTCCTCAGAACACCCCCATTTTGTTTATTTGTATGAGTGAGGAGGTAGGGCAGGGGAAGTAACATGGGCTGACAGAGAGGAGGGAACGACAAATTGATTTTTTGGTTGTGATTTTTTGCAGCGTGCGCATCACACAATTAGAAGCGTTAGGATGTCTTACAGCGCATATATCGCTGCAATGGGAGCGGACACGCCTTTAGATTACATTTAAATGGTTTTGCCCCCGAACCAGGAGAAGAACAAGAAGTATCACAAATAAGTGGTCAACAGATAAAGGAGGGGGGATGCCGCGCAGCTGGCCAGAGCACGGCCAGCCATAATAAGGGACGCCTGAAACACATGACTAAACTTGACACTTGACAGCAAAATACAAGGGTAAACAGTTGCAGAACAGAAAGGACATACTAGACTTATGGAAGATGATTGAGGATGTGGAGAACTCCAATGTGGGAAGGGTGTGGAACACCCATGAAGGGGCCACACAAGCAGAAGTGGGTGGGACAAGACAGAATACAAGGGGGTATATCCATTTGCCGCGCTCCCAGCAACGGGGTACAGTAACCCTACCTATGTGACCACTTGGGCAACGATCCCGCCACCCCCATATATACCCACTACAGCAATCACTCCACTGCAAGAGTGCATAGGGCAGACAGAATTAGAAGGGGCACTAGAGTCACTGCAAGCAGAGCTAGAAGACTGGAAACAGCACAGAGAAAGGCAAAAGGGAGCAGCCTAGATGAGTGGAGTGCGTGGGACATTTTGTTCAGATTGGACAGCACAGCAATAAAGGATGTGTATATAGAGAGGAATGAAGACAAACAAGCATGTAGCACAGGGTATGAAACTGTACGTTCCAACAGAGGCCTAGGTGGAGAACATGGAGAGTATGAGTGGAGTACAGTGGATGAGTTTGCAGATGACGGTGAGGAGGAAGCGCAACAGGCGCCAGAAGTGACACAACGAGTGGAAAGTCTGTGCGATGAGAGGGTAAGGAGGTTTGGCCGAATGGCAGTAGCGAGGAAAAAGGGAAGTGCCGGGAGAAAGGAAGGGAAAAAAATGTATGCGTTTGATACAGAAGGGAGTGGGTAGAGCACAGTATGTACACTGGATGCAGATGGACAAGAACAATTTGATCACAGCGCTCCTGCCATTAACAGTGGGGCGGGGAAGTGGATATACGCATTTGAAAAGCAGACTGAAGGTGTACCCCTTGCCGTGGGTGATATGAAAAGTTTATTAGTGGCAATAGTGGGAGACCAGGCTGGGGACATGTGGATTAAAGCAGGATACCCGAGAGTAAGGTTGGACGATGATGTGCATGACAGTGCACAGTTCAAAGACATCAGAGCGCAGGTGTGGGACATGCTTCAGCATATCTTCCCTTACACAGTAGACCTACAATCAATCAAGCAAAATAGTATGGGTGATGATGAAGACCCTGCGCAGTACATTATTAAGGTTCAGGAGATGTGGAGAGCAGAGACGGAGGACCAGTGGGGATGATCAGTTCCTCTTTTCTATTTTGTTATCAAAAGGGGCTTACTAAAAAAGGTACAGACGGCACTAGACAAAATTGTGGACATTGAAGTGAAGGGGTGGGTGGAAATTCAGAGTATAATAATATACAACTACAAATGAACAAAGAAATGTGAGAGAGAAATGACAGAGCAGTTGCAGGCAAATGAGAGAAAGTTGGTACAAAGGAAGCTGGCTAAAATAGCTGTATAGGGGCGGTGTCCACACATGCACAAACGGAGGTGACAGGGAGTGTGACAGGGTCCACATATGTCTGAATATCAGAGTTCTGGCCAGAAGGTTGACAAGGGCAATGGAGAGGCAGACAGCAGTACCCCACCCAAGAGTGGCAGCTTGGAGGTCAGCAGTACGGGAGGGGTGGATTTAGGGCAGAACGTGGGGGCTTTGGAGGTATCGGACCAAGAGCGGCATGGATGGGTTCCTCACAGTTTTGGAACTGCAGGAAGTAGGGCCATTTTCTGAGAGAATATAGAAGCAGGCCAGAGCTTGAATACACAATAATTATCACCCACCACTGCAGAATACACAACAAATACCGACAACAAGAAAGACCTCCATACCCTATGAAATACACCTAGCATATACCCAGCTCCCACCCCAGCCCCCGGGTGCTCATCCCCAGCAGCAGCACCTGCAACAACAGTACCCACAGCAGCAGCACCTGCAACAGCAATATGCACAACAAATGATGCCCCAAAACGGAAACAGCAACATGCACACACACAGAAAAATACCAATTGGCACCATAGTGCCATACAGAGGGGTGAGCTTGATAGGGAACAAGCCTTTTATGTTGCCCAGGTCAAACACATACCTGGATAAGGACAGCCCACAGAGAGCACTTGCATGCCCAGTCCTGTCTATGACAGTCCACTATGATGAGGAACCCTTGGTGGGCGCAGAGATAGGGAACAAACATTTCATTTTTATGGTCGACAGGGGTGCCGCTAAATCATGCATCAGTGAGGGAGATTTCTCACTATAGGGCCACACTCTTGACACGCAGGGCTTCTCTGGGGCTGCCTTCACAGGTCCATACACTAAAGAGGTTATCAAAATAGGGGGGAGGTAGTGGGGGCCCCCCTATTATATTCTAAGAGTTTGCCAGTGAACTTGCTGGGGATTTGCTCAGCAAGCTCAATATGACCATATCATTCACAGACAGTGGCAGAGTTTGCGCAACGCCAGGGATGTGCGCCATCAGAGCAATGTTGATAATTCATGCAATTGGAGGAGAGATGGTGGTTCGTGGAATTCCCATAGTTCAGGACATGTTGGAATTACTGTGCTTGTGGAAGCGATGCCTCAGATTTTATTTTTCACCCTGCTGTGTCCCCTGAATTGGCAGCAGGTACAGTACTGTCCCTAGATTTGCAAGGATTGGTGTTTTTCGGCGAAAAGGATTGCTGTGATAGGGACCTACCAAGATGGGTGATAGTAGCGCACAGTTCTCTTCTATACCATTGCATCCAGACTCACAGTACCTCACTGCCTCTAGACATGGGGGAATGAGGTTCGAACATACAAGATTAACCCAGGGGTATTGTGAGAGCCCCAAAATGTTGAACAGAATACTCCATGCAGATTTAGGGAACATCCAAATGTCCAGCACGATCATGAAGTACGTGGATGACTTGCTGGACTGCAGCGATACTGAACAACACTGCAGACCAGATTCCATTACACTCTTATAGCTTCTTGCTCGCAAGGGGTACAAGGTTGACAAGACAAAACTGCAATACTGTCTACAAAATGTTTTATATCTAGGGCAGTTAATATGAGCAAATAGCAAAAGAACAATACCTGACTTTGCTGGCTTTGTGCGCGCCACCCCACAGCCCACAACAGTCAAAGAAATGCAAATGTTACAAGGGTTGTGCAATTACTGCAGGGCATGGATCCTTGACTATGCGGCTTACACAAGACCACTCTTACAGGGCCTCAAAGAAGCACAAAAAATGGACAACAAACTAGCATGGACTACAGATATGTTGCAGAATTTTGATGAGCTAAAAAGGTGATTTCAACCGCCCCCGTGTTAGCAACCCCTGATTATACACAGAAATCCTACTTGTTCTCACACTCTAATGCCCAGCTATGACTGCCGTCTTGCCACAGAAGAGCACGATGGGCCACAACCCATTGGCCTATTATAGTGGCCCTTTAGATTCAGTGATGCAAGGGCAGTTCGCTTGCGAATAGGCACTTTAAGTTGCATCATTTGCTAGTGAGAAAAGTTGAAAATTGTGATGGCCTGTTTAGTTACATGCTACATGGAACATGCCAATCATTGCCATGTTAGAATGATTGCAATCTACGCTGAAGCATCTGCATACAAGGTCATTCTCTCCAGCCCAAATATCCTTATTTTACATTGCAAATGGTTGTACGCTAAGACATTCATAACGGAAATGTGCACTGATGAGGACCTGGCCAGACACGACTGTGTAACATACGAGGGGGAGGAGGATGATATTCCTAAAGCAAAGGGCAGACCACTCGATGGGGGAAGGTCCTCTTTGTTGATGGGTCAGAGACTATTGACCAGGACATGGGTCTCAGACATATTGGCGCAGCAGTGGTGCACCCAGCGGACGGTGAATACGAGACACTGATTATAACGAGACTGCCAATGGATTATTCCGCGCAGGCAGCAGAGCTCATTGCACTCATCGAGGCGCTGCAGTCATCACAGAGGTGCCACGTGACCATTTATTCAGACTCAGCATATGTCACTACCACAGTGCATGCTGGTCTATCGCGATGGTAAAGGGGGAGTTTCAGGAGAACGGATTGGTCCCCGGTGCAACATACAGCATTATTAGACAAGCTCATTTTCGCACTTTGACAAGCTTCTGTAGTGGTGGTCGTTAAATGTGCTGCCCATATGAACAACACTGACGAGGTGTCACTTGAGAATGCTTCCGTAGACACAGCGGCCAAAACAGCAGCATATCTCCCAGTGCCAACTGTGGCAGAATATGTTGTCACAACCCCTGCTACTGACCAGCCACCTGTCCCATTCAGTTCCATGCCGATAGCGCACATTATTGAGTTTCAAGGAAGGGCCCCAGAAGAAGAAAAACAGCTGTGGGTAAAAAGAGGATGCATGCAATCCCCCACTGATGTATTGTGGAGGCAGGGTTGTACAAGAAAAGCAGTCATGCCACACAAAAACACCACATTACTGCTGCGATACAAGAGGACTGGTTTATTCTGAACATCCTGGAACATTTAACAAGCATGTTTAGTAGATGTGCCACATGTCAGAGCTTTAGCACAGGCATGTCACTGAGAACACTGCGGGGCACTTTGCCCCGCCCTACTGGGTCATTCTGCGAATTGCATATTTACGCGGACCTGGGCCAGAGATGCAGCGGGTCCCGGTATCTGATCGTTGTCATCTGCCCCTTCTCACGATGGGTGGAAGCTGATACTTGTGCACATCTGGATGCCCAATGCACGGCCAAATTTATGGTCCACGAAGTGTTCCCTCGATTGGGCGTGTGTGATGTATTAAGGTCAGATAATGGCACACACTTTTTTAATGAGTTGTTCAAGGAAATGACTACACTACTTGGCATTAAACACCGGATGTGTGCGATTTATCGCCCCGAGGCCAATGTAGTTGTGGCGAGGATCAACAGCCTCCTCAAAATTAAGCTGTCTAAGCTTTGCACCACGTTAAAGAAATACTGGGTGCAATGCTTACCTTTGGCACCATTCAGTTTGCGCACGCATCCTGCAAGGTCCACCATTTATCACCCCATGAGGTGGTAACTGGTCGCCGCATACACATCCCAATTTCTCCAATCAGAAGAGCGTAAGATGTGCATATGGCAGCAGCTGATTTAGGTGACGAGTTTAAATACTAAGGGCCTCATCGTACGTTTGGCGGTAACCCTTAAATGCGGCGGTAGTGCTATTACCTCTGCATTGAAGGGTCCGCCAGATCATGGCTTTGGCGGATTTCCCCCAGCTCTGAGCTGCAAATTTGCCGATTTTTGGTGCAATTACCACCGGCGGGAAATCCACCGGCGGTAATAGCACGAATTTTCCCCATTGGGCCAAATGGGGAATGAGGAATTCCCAAATGGGCCCAATGGGGAATGGGCACTAACCTTCCGCCAAACCCGTGATCCGGTGCTAATAGTGCTAGGGTTTGGCAGTAGGGCTATTAGTGCCGGTGCTAATAGCGTCGGCATTACCGCCCAACTCGTGATGAGGCCCTAAGACTAGTTAACACCTCTATCTAGAGCACTCAAATGTATTTCCTGTGAGATTGCACCACCCCGATCAGTGGGTGCAGTGTGGCGCCTACGCACTGTGGACGTGCCAGGTGCAAAGCTGACTCAACAACTGATTTCCCACCCACTCAACTGCTGCTGCCAGGAGAACTTGTATACGTACAGTCCTTTGTCCGCAGGTGGAATAGCCCCAGATTCAGTGGACCATTTGAAGTGGTTATTTCCATTCATTTTGCAGTGAATGTAATGGGTCTCCATTATTAGATTCACCTATCCGACGTTCGGAAGCTCCTTCAAATGCTGCACCAGCACTATAAAAGACTGGTAGTGTGCATATACCTACTTTCCCTTTACACTGCCAGCATTTGAAATGTACACTACCTCACCACCCCCACATGAAAACACGTGCAAACGCACAGCTGCTATAAAAAAATAAATTACAAAAATGTTACATTTACACAGGGGGTGCTCTCTTGCATCTCTCGCTCTCTCTCTCTCCTCTACCTCCCTCTCTCTCTCTGTTTTTTTGTGTGCATCAAGTTTGCCTTTCAGATTTCAAAGAAAAGGAAACCGGATCTCTCAAATCATTCATTATAAGTTAGAAATAACTGTACTTATAGCGTTATGCCTAGATGTTCGTATGCAAATATGTGTACAATGCATTTTATAGCAGGTATATTTGCCATTTCAATGCTTATTTTAGGGGTTTATTTAGGAGCGTGTTTTATATTACAGGGACATATAAAAGATGGGGGGGTGGGAAAGGAAGAAATTACAATATCAATGTAGATAATACATCACACATACACCTGAATGAAACTGAACATTTGTTTTCCCCAAGACCTAATTTTACTGATCAACGTGTCAACAATTCTCTACATGATCAAAATGTACCCCCTCTGCACTGGATTTTTAGAATGTATTGCTAGGTCCATACTGTTTCCAAAATTTGGTAATGTTTTTTATAACACAAACTTTACCCATGTATATAATACTAGTACTGTTATTAATGCATATATAGGTGCACCGAAAAGCACAAGGAGACAAGCACGAAGGGGAAAATACATCACCCAGAAATGTCTAACAGTTGGTATATGGGCATGAGCTTGGTGGGGAGAAACAAAGCATGTGGCAGTTGTTATGTGTGTTTGTTTATACTTCATGCGTCAGGGGCACCCAAAGTCTTAGTGCTACAGGAAGTATCAATTCTAGAGGCACAATGACTAGTACATCTTGCGCTATATTTCCAGGCGCACAATGTGAGACTCAAACTTGTTGATCCAGATCACCTGCAGTGCAATAAAAATCCAAAAGAAGCAAATGCCTAAAACAACCCTACCTGGTGATACATGGACTAAAATATATAAACAACAAATGGTATGATATGATATGGCATTTATAACACGCGTGTACACAAGTGTTTCAACACTTGCCAAGAATGGCAAGAAACAACAGTAAGCTACATGGCAGAGGGTCTAATAGGATACGAAGAAGGGGTTCTGGCACACGGGTGGAGGCAGTATGTGCACCATCCTGGACTGAACATATCACAAAACTAACATGGATCGAGGCAATGGAGAAACCAGTGAAAGTGCACAGTGAAGAATCATATGAACTTTGCTACTACAGTGCCGTAACAATATCTGTAAGGGCCAACCATCATTGCAATAAGACTTTGTGATGGATAACTACTGGCTGTGCCGCCAACAAGCGTACTTGCACCTCCCACCATCATGGAAGGGCTACTGTTCGCTGGCCACGCTGCACTCAGCCCTACTTGTAATCCCAGAAGTATGTTTGCAAGCGGGGCTACTGCTGCCAGCTCCTTTCTGCTTACAAAAATCTGAGTTTGAGATGTATTGACCAGTGTTACCCTGGTGTCCTATGCTCACGTGGGGCGCCGCGCACTCTCTTCCCTGGCCGTCCGCATTCTCTCTTTGGGCCCACCTGGCCAGGTTCTGGGTGGGCTGACATCCTCACTGACCCTCTGGGTGCTTTGGCTGCATTGAACATGCAGCCCAGGGCTCACGGATCATGCCCCACCACCCCTGACATATGTGGCCCGCCATTTTCAAGTTCAACGAAGCACGGGGGAGGCAATAGCCCCCCATGGAGATTCCTCCTGTGCCTCCTGCTCTTCTTCTTTACCCCATTTCCAACATTATTGTTAAAGGCCTTTCTGCTGGGTTCCAAATTCTCTTGCGTCCCCAATCCATTACTCAGCCAGGGGAGACCTGACCATTGTTCTCTCCTCCTCAGAAATCCATCCCGCCCAAAGTTTGGGATGATTGGTGATGGGAGTAGGTCACTAGACAAACTGAGGGTCTGGTGTTCTTGCAATGTTTTATATTTTTTTTTAAATAAAAAGGGCCTCCATGCCCCATTGAAAATGAGTGATGCGCAAGTTGCCCTCCTCTCTCGCTGACACAGATGTTTGTCGCCACTGTAATTATGGCGAATTGAGGGCAGTGGCAGTCAGGGGGATCCAGAGTGCCTCCTTAATTATGGGAAAAGTCGAACCGGATGCAAAGCTATTTCTAAGCGAATGCACGCGTCGTCTCGGAAGCCATGTCCACAGTTGAAATGTGTCAATATCCCATTGGATCCCCAAACGGCTCAAGTGAGGTGGGCAATTGCACGTGCCCTTGCACGTTCTGAATGCTCACAAGGCCTAGTGGGACTGCCTCGCTCTTTCATCTTGGTATTTTCCTTCCATCCCCATGTTCCCTCCCCGTTTGCCATATGGCCGCTTTGAAACTCAATTTACTTAATGTTCAAGCGCCTTACAAAGGCACAATAAATAAATAAATAAACAGAGGGGAAGGCCACAAGGAAGATTGTGTTCACAACCCGCGGGCATGGCCAATAGCAACAAAAAGTCAAAAGCGCTGCCGCTGGCACATCATCAAGAAAATGGCAAATGTTTATGGTGTGTGAGAACACTGTCAAACCCTCTTGGTAATGATGATCCTTAGTGACGTGCCTACTTCACGAGACTCGTGAGCTCTTTTGTATTCCAGCATCTCATTTACCAGAAAGTAAACATTCCTCGTGACCTCACGCGCACCCTCTCCCGCCCCTGTCCCTCCAGGGGAAACAAACATGCAGTTTCTGCTCCACTCTCCCGTCCTTTTGCTCCCACGTTGCGCCATTGATAGCCACGGTTCAAGGCGGGCTTGCTCCGCATTCCTCCCCCAGGAGCCCGCCACCTGTCTCCATTGTTCATAGTGTAAGAGGTACTGTCTGAGCGGGAGCGACCCATTTTGTTTTGGGCACGCAGTTATTTCAGTCTAATTTACAGAGGAGCTATTTTCAGACGATCCCCTCGGAAAGGTCAGACAGCACACATCCAGGCGCTGCGTGGCCTGTTCCTCTGGTCCGGCCTGTTTGGGGCGCGCTGCAGTCAGTCACATCACGCCGCAGACATTCTCAGAAGTTCCCACACAGCTCCGGAACGTGCTGACAGGCGCCTTCCTGGTTGGCGAACGACTGCCATGTATCACCGCAAGTATCGCCATCTAAACATGGTGGGGGTAGGAGGTGTGAGGGGCATGTCGCTTGAGAATAAAACACGCAAATCAATTGCTAAGCAAACATTCCTACCCGCCCTACATTGCATTGTGTTCATCATGTGTTCATAGACTCGGATCGTCACGAAAGTTGTTACTATTATTGTAAAAGAAAAAGTGGCCAGTTTCTGATTACTAAATTGAGATGTGTTGACCAGTGTTACCCTGGTTCCCAAAATGTTTCCAGCACACCACACCGTAATTCCCAACACCTGTTCTAGTGCTTCTTCTTAAGAGTTCTGATGGGAGCTAAAGACATTCTAAATACTTGTCTGTTGTACAGCTTTCAACCGCTTTCCCTACCCTGATGGCTGTTGCCCTGGGAGACCTGTGCCCAATGGAACCCCCAATGACTCTGAGGCACCTCACATCGCGCACATGGGATTTTAGTCACACATCCCTGAGGCGAGGCTCACATGTCCTATGTAAAGTGCTTTAGATCAAATCGTTAAATAAAAAATGAATATTATCTTTAATGGCCAAACCTCTAAAATCTCATTCTCTGGAATCAATGTGACCTTCAGATTGCCACTTTGTGCGGGCCCATATCGCCACATCGTTTCTCTTATTGAAATGGGGCTGCCAGAAAGCCCTGTGAGGTCACGTTGAGTCACGAGGTAGAGTGCCACCCATGTACAGCAACAGCTAATTTCTTGCGCCAGACCAGATGGAACCTGACAAGAAGACACATTGACTAAAACCTGCGCTCTTCCCTGTTACTGAAAACCGTAGACCACTGCAGGTGCTTTGTCAATAAATCTGCACAGGTTCCAGTCTGAAAGTGGGCCTTTTTCTCTCTCGTGCATGCATTTCTTCAGAGCAAAGCACGCTGATCCTGGACGTCAAAGGCATTTCCAAAACACAGGCCTTTTCCCAGCACTTGACCGCACACGCTGAAATAAGCAGCGGCAGCGGGGGCTTAGTCACTGCCACTCTTTTGAGGATCTGCTTACGAATTTTCCTGGCTTGCAGTTTTCGCTGAACGTCCTTTGGGCGGACCAGTCAGTGAGAAGCAAACACTGCACAAGGAGATCTTCCTTTCAAGGACAGGACGGTGACATCACCAGCCTACTGAGCTCAACATGGCGCGCGCCATTTTGTGTCGCTCTTTCGGTCTGTGCTTGGAATGCGGTCATTTCCACCTGCTTAGCATTTCTAAAAGCCTGGCGTCCCACGTGAGCGCAATCACAATCAACACTTTAACCACTGTTGGAAGTTTACTGGTTGATAAAGTACTGATAGGGGCAGCCAAGTCTGTGCTCATGTAACTGTCCCCAGTGTGTGCGTGTTTGTCAATGGGGCAATTCACAAAAGCATTCTTTTATTCAGCAAATCACACAATATACATGTACACGCCTTTCGACAAGTTCACAAGGCCTAGTGAGCACGTGAATCTGGGATGAAGCTCTGTTCCACACAGTTCAACAAGGGATTGTGTCAGGCCAACTTCATAACTTAGACGGGTGTGTGCCCAGTGAGCTGTACCATGTAATGCTTCCGGAACCCCCCACAGTCATTCCTAACTCGTGTTCTACTCTTTCTTCTTACGCGCAGAGATTCTGAACACATAGGCATTGTCCAGCTTTCCACACTCCTCCACTCCGTTGCCTTGGGACATCTATGGGGCCCCTGATGATTCTGAGGGCCATCACATCTGACTCATTCTGGTTTAGTATTTCTATCTATTGGAACTGATATAACGCTTTTGCCAAAGCGCTGTAGAAACAAAACAAGGACAAAAATGGTACAGCAGACAAGGAGACATTCATTTTGTCACAATAAATGCGTTTTCAAATGGGTCCGAAACATGTGAAGACAAGAAGGTAATAATAATTTGTTTTTTTATATAGCGCTTGAATCCAGAGCGCATTACATAGGACATATTTACATACATTACGATTGCTAGATGGAAATTGAGAGTCATTTATCAACTTTGGAAGGATGACAGGCTGAGTTTGATATGCTGGGATTTTTACCTGCGACCTGCAGTTCAAACACAGATCACAGCAATGAGCATTTAACCTGCTGAGCTAATTTACCAGAAAAGTAGGGGACAGAGAGAGGAAGGGAGTTCCAGAGTTGCGGTGGTGAGCAAAGAAAATGAGACAGGCACAAGGAGGGTTGGGAACTGAGAGTAAACATAAGGAATCAGAGCGAAGAGAGCATTGAGGAGATTCCAAAGAAATAAGAAGAGATGGGGGCAAAGCTATGCAGACATTTAAAGACAATACAGAGCAAATGATGAAGAATACGAGAGTCAAAAGAAAGAAGGGAGTGTGAGTCAAGAGAGGCAGAGATGGTAACACGAGGGGATGGGGGAGTATAAGTTGGATAGAAGCATAATAGACACAATGGAGTGGAGCAAGATGGGAAGTGGGAAGACTAATAAGGGCAGAGCAGTGGTCCAGGCAAGACAAGTTGAGAGTGGTGATGAGTTTAACAGTGTGAAAGGAAAGAAAGGCACGAGTGTGGCGACTATCAAAAGGAGCAAGTGACAGGTGTGAGACGTGTTGGAAATATGTGTAGGAAAAGTAAGCGATGAATCAAAAGTGACACCTAGATTGCAGGCAAAGGTGGATAAGGGGAGGATGGAAGGTGAAAGGGGAGGCAGAGGAGGGAGAAGTAAGAAAGGCTGGACAGAAAAGGACTTATGTTTCAGTTGGATTAGGATGGATGAAATGTTGGTGCATCCAAGTTGGGATGGCTGAAAGATAGGCAGAGACAGTGGAGTGGAGAGAACCGGCGAAAGAAGAGGACATAAAGATTTGGGACTCATCAGCGTAAAAGCAGCAAGCAGGATAGATTGAAGTCGGAAACAAGGTGAGATAAAGGAATAGTATAAAGAGAGAAGAGGAGTGGACCAAGAAGAGAGCCCTCAGGGACACCATATTGAAGGGGGTATGGAGAAGAGGTGAGATCAGGAAGATATGAATGGAAACACTGGAGGACAGACTCAGAGAAACCGGAAGAAGCAAGAGCAAAAAAAGGATGGGATGGTCACCATCAACAGCTGGTGATAGATGAAGAAGGACGACAATGGAAGATTGTTTAAGATGACGGGCAGAGAGTAGAAAGAGACATGGAGAAGTGCAGGTTCACTTGAATGGGAGGTATGAAAGCCAGATTGCAGAGAGTAGAGAATGTACATTAAGGTGAGCAGGGACTTGAGTGTATACAACACGTTCAAGCAGTAAAGACAGAGAAAAGGAAGGAGAGAAATGGGTTAGTAACTGGCAGGTGATGTACAATCCTGAGTGGAATTTATTGTAGGGGAAAAACAATAGCATGCTTAAAGGGGAGGGAAACAGTGGCAGAGACCAAAAGACAGAATGAGAAGACAGGTACGGTAAGGCATGAGTTGAAGATAGGTAGTAGGAATGTGAGTAGAAGGCAGGGGGTTAAGACGACGCTAGGAAGTAGGCTGAGCCAGAGTAAGAAGGCTGATGAGTCAGAGAGAGGATGGACGGAGGAGAGGCACCAAAGGAGCCACTGGAAGGAATGAGGAAGGGGCCGAGTGAGATGAAGTAGTAATACATGAGGAGTGTAAGTTTGCAACTTTATTGATAAAGAAGTCAGCAAAGTCTGAGCAAGAGAGTGGAGAAGAGGGCACAACGTTGAGACCAGGCTCACTGTTTGTTGGCTGTTTGCTGATTACGAAATCAGTTCACCAACATACAAAATCTGGATTACGCATAGTTAGACGAGGGAACTTGTTTATCACAGGATCTATTCACCTAGACAATACAACACACAGCTGGCTGCTAGCATAGCCAGAATCGGTGTGCCAGCCATGAAAAACATGGTGCACTGAGTAACCAGACTCTGCTCCCCAGTGTTGGAGTGTGTACAACTGAACGTAATAATTATGTGAAGAATCGGTTAGTGCAGTGTGGTGCTAGTGTGATCACCGACTAGCGGCTAGGACCGTGGGCCTCATTACGCCTGGGTCGTACCTTTACCACCATGGCGTAAACTACGTTTACGCCATGGTGGTTGGCGGACTTACCGCCCCATTCCAAGGTTGGCGGGGCGGTAAGTCCCCAATCTCCATTTACCCTTCCCCATATTTTTGCCCCATAGGGCATAATGGGAGTTGGGAAGGCGTTAATTACGCCACCGTAAATTACCGTGGCGTAATTAACAACAAGGTCCCTTAGCGCCATGGATTTTAACACCTGCTAAAAGCAGGTGTTAAATCCTCCATGGCGCTAAGGGACCTCGGAATCAGGCGGTAAGGGTCGGCGCTGTTTACGCTGCCGTAAACCCCTTACCGCCTGGGTCGTAATGAGGCCCTGTGTCTTTTTTCTACCTCTAAGCACTTTAGTACGTGCGCTCTTACTGGACCATGCACCACGTACAATTTAATGAGCATGGAACTAGGAAGTGCCACACAAAGTGCAGTGTAAATGCAAGTGCAGTCTGGCAGCTGGGGTCTGGTATTAGTTCCACTTCTATGCATGTCAGTAGGCGCAGACTGTTCAGTGCTTGCAATGCCTGCTATTAAACCAGGGTGGTAGCGCAAAGCACAGTTTAAATGTGATCGAAGTCAGGTAGCTGGGATCTGGTCACCCTTACGCTTCTACGTGCGTCAGTTGGTGTGGACGGTTCAGAGCTGGCAACGCCTACTATTCAGCGCAGCAGCACAAAGTGCAATGTAAGTGTGATCGTACTCTGGCAGTCTGCGTGGTCGGTGAGGAATAGAGCACCTGGTACTTTATTCATTGATGCTACACTTTTGCTGCTATATTGTTTTATACAAAAGAAATCAAGGCTAAAATGTACATAGCAATACCTGGAAGGATATGCAACAGGTAGATAACACATATGATGACAAATGTCAGCATTAAGTTTGTGTCCGAATTGGCAGGATAAGCCTGGGTACTCTGATTTTTCCAGTTTCAAGCGGGGAGCATTAAGGTTCTGTCCTTGCTCCCCTGTTGATAATTTGACATATCAGTGGGCTTGATCAACAGCTACAAGTGGCATCGTCGGAGGTACCACACGCGAATGGATGTCATGCCCCACCACTGCAATTAGATTATGACCAAAACAGAGAGGCCACTATCTATCTACTTGATGCAGTCTCTAATGTTTTCAATTATCATGGATTGATGATTAATGAGCCTGGGACAAAAGAATAGCTCAAAGCTGAAGCATTCCAATAGTGCTGCGCCTCCCTTCGAAACTGTATTTTAGGGTTTGGTTTTCTGACACTTTCTCATGGGGTACTCATCTAAGCAACACTCAAATTAAAATGAGACAACCGGCAAGGGCAGTCATTTCCTCATATAGGACTTTTGTTTGCTGTTGTTTTAAAATGGAGAGGAAAGTGTACATTGCCAAGACAATATGACAAGTGCTGTATGGGGCTGGGATATGGGACCTGACTGGTGAAACATTTTGAGGTATCGAAGATTTCTTCCTTAAACAAATCTCTTCGATACGTGACTTCCACTACCAACATAATAGTGCCCAATGACGCTAAAAAAGAGTGGATCTCAGACTAGATGTTGCTGATAGGTACTTTAGCATAGAGAAAAATAGAGGCTAGTATGGGGCAGTCTTTATGTAGTGGATGACACAAACAAGATAGACCTAAATCCATCCAGGTCATCTTGTGGAATACTGCAGGATTCCATTCCTTCAACTCTAACTATAAGGGCCAAGCTTATATTCTGACATAAGATGCATTCCTCCTCCAAGAGACCTGGATGATGGATCTATATTCGCTGGATGGCTTCCAGACAATTCAGAGGAAGGCTGTACAACCTAATAAAGGAAGGCCCTCTGGGGGGCTTCCTATAGGGGCTCAAAACTATCTCTCAATCAAAGAATTCAAGCTGAAGAAAATGAATCCCAATATCCTGGTGGCTACCATAACTTTGATCAATGCTAACAAACAGGAAAACCTTCTCCTCCTTGATGTTTATAACCCACCAGGCCAAGAATGTTGGGCTGCGATAATAAACACCTTGGAGGGAATCATTGCAAACTGGCTTTTAGAACGACCCAATGCAGGGGATTTAAATTGCCATCTGTTGCATGGAAGTCAAAAGAGCACACCTACATGTAATAACATCCTTTTAAACCAATATGAATTTAATGGTATAGAGCATATCCTGTAAGTCTCCCCTTGCAGAGAAGGCATATGGCATGATTTCTTCACTACTCAAGATCTGGTCTAACTCACTGAGATAGCTGAAGATCAGAAGTTTCCCCCTTTTACCTGGACTGTGGACATAGAGCCTCCTTGAAAGACTATATTTTGTGGCCAGAATGCCTGTTTGAAGGTATTATGGGTTTCCAGTTGGTGTCCACTGAGATCAGTGATCATAAGGTATTACAGTTTGGGATTTCCCTGGACTTTGATGCAGAATATGATACATTAAGGGAAAATCTCCATGTCAACGAAGCAGGGTATCGAGTGATATGGACTGAGAAGAATGTGATTGCCTTTAATGCTTGTTGGTTTGGTGGGAACACCTTTTATAATGTTCCTGTTATTACTGATATCAGCAAATATGCATATATAATAAATAGAGTGATGTATATGGTCGATATTGCTATGGGGAAGCATTGACACCATAGATTGCAGGTTTAAAGAATTAATAATATGGCCATTCTAGAAAGGAAAAAGTAGTTGAAGATAGTCAAAGAAATCAAACAAATGCCTGTTTATGACCTTGAAAGGAATGGTGAGATCTCTCGTTATATTACTGGGTATAAGAACTGGAACCATGCCCATAAAAGCTGCCATGCCTCTTCTCAGTGGCAGATCAAGTTTCAGGCCCTTAGAAATCCAAATTCAAAAAAAGTCTGATATCTCATAAAACAACACTCTTCCCCAGCCTTTTTAAAAAGGGAAATTAATCCCTTTCCAGAAACAACTTTGATTACTTATGTACAGGAGATGTATTTTAGGGCCGTTTATGAATCAGAAGTTCCTATGTTGTGTATATACTCTGCAGACGAGGACCTCTTAGACTTTACCATTGAGGATGTTAAATACAAAATAGACAAAAAATGCGCAGGGCAACAGGTCCAGACCCCCTGGATAACACTACCATTAAAAAAGATCCTTGCAACTGGACTGTAGTCTTGCATAAAACATTCTCTCTGGTAATTAAGATAGGAGATATACCTTAGAGCTGCAGAAAATCTATGCTCATTGTGGTCCATAAGAGTGGTCCGAGGGGAGACCGGAAAATTACTGAATATTAGCTATGGTGGACACAAAGGCTAAAATGTTCTCCTTGTTTCTTCTTGACCAACTTAACATCTGTATTGAAGAATAAAAGATACTTAGTAACCAGCAGATAGGCTTCCGCAAAGGGGTGGCCACCTTGGCTTGCCTATGGACTCCAGCATACTTGATATGCAAGACCATGGAGGACAGGCTGTATACACTGTATATCATACAAAGATTACAGTCAAGCATTTGACTCTGTATTCCAGAAGATACTGTGGAATAAGTTGGAGTATCTGGGTATCCCCAAATTCTGCATTTCATCAAAAATCTTTATGCCAACACAACTGCTCAAGTTAGGCTTAATTAGACACGTCATCCTCGATATACACAAACACACCATGGCCTAAAGCAGGGGTTTACCTTAGCTCCTATGCTATTTATTTTTTACACCTCTGACTTTGAGGTCGCTATGGCTAAGTGCAGGAATTATCTTCACTGAATTGCAACTAAGGCCTTTGCGTGGTTAGCGTATGCAGATGACCTTGTGATTCTGAACACCGCCCCGATTGGTCTTCAGAGGAGCCTTACAACAATAAGCGTACATGCGGAAGCCAACAGTCTGAGTATCAATCATTAAAAAACGAAAATCATGGTGATTAATCACCGGAAAAAAGGGTAACAAATTCAGGTGGAAAATCAAAGATGAGGTCATTGAACGAGTTGAGAAATACACCTGTTTGGGTATCCCCATTACTGACTCTCTTAGTGCTAGTAAATTGGCAATAGATACCACCATGAAAGTATTTTAAAAATTCAATGTGATAAAAAGGTTTGTCATTTATATAGGTGGTTTCTCCGCCAAGGGTATGGTAAGGGCTCTTTATGGGATGGAGATATTTAATAATGAGCAGGTTAAGTAGCTTCCAAAGCTGGAGGGTAGAGTTTGGCGTGACACACTGGGGCTATTTACATCAACTCTTCTTAAAGCAGTCGCTGTGAGTTACGCCTTATCACTCTTTTCACCCAGAAAAAAATAACCACAAGCATCTTTTTTTTAAAGACGGCTGTTGATAGTTCTCTGCCTACTTCGGTCTATAATAACTTTGATAAGTTGCTTAATCTAAACACCACCCACAAGACTCTAAATAAATGGTTGGATGACAATAAGATATTTTTCGAATTGATTGGTTTTGAGATTATTTACCCCATTAACATCTCGATTGCAGTGAAAGAAATAAAAAGGAAAGCAGCAATTTTGGATAGAGACTGTAATATGAGAGAATTAGGGAAAACATATAGCTTTGTTAATTATGTTAAATAAGGTTTTACAACAGATTCTCCAGCCAAGTACATTAATAACATTAAAGATTTGAAGGTGAGAAGATTTATCCTTCAGCTGTAACAGTTACCCACTTGGTCTTGGATGGGGGCCTGGCATGGCATTCCTAAACAGGAAAGGCTATGTAGAGTGTGCCGCTCTGAGACAAAGACTTCTAGACAGCTCTTAATTGGCTGCTCTAATTTGTCTGAAATGTATAGCAAAGGATATGGTGGATTCAAGGGTATTGCTAATATACAAGAAGACCAATCACGGGCGTATATTTCACCCGGAGAAAATGTACACCTAAGCTGCAATCTATATTATATGTGGCAACTCTTGATTAAGAAGATTGATGAATTGAACGATTGATTTTAGGAAATCTTTTAATTACTGAATTACGTATGTCATGCTTTAGCTAAATGGTTTTAAATATTTAGTTTGAATATCAATGAAATACTATACATTTTGCCTAGTGTACTAAGATAATATGTTTTCTTTATATATTTGTATATGTAGTGTTTAAGATTTTGGTTTTGAACTGCAAATAGTTTCATACAAACATAAGAAAAAGAGGAAAAAAATGTATTAACCATAAATTATTTGCACTCCTAAGTCTGTACCATGCTTCAGGCACATGCATTTTGTTTTCCCAGGCAATAGCGGGGATCTCAAAGCTAAGATAACAGGATAACTTCAAGCCCACCCAACTGAAATAATGCTCAGGATATACAAAAACGAAGCCTGTAACAGTACCTATATTTGGCACATAAATATGAAGATATGAGCACTATAGACAAATCCGAATGAGGGAGACTGCATTTTGTCGAGATCTTCTGTTACTCCCTTCCCCCTCTCCCTCTCATGTGGATCACACAGAATTAAGTGTGGGGTACATGGAGGATAGGATCGCATTATCCATTTTATTATCATGGGTCGATACATGGTCCAAACTGCTTACCACATTATCAAAACATAAACGTATCAAGATAACTTGTCAACGCTGAGCTTTCACAATACTGAGGCTTTCATATGTAAAAAAGATGCTGTTAAGTATGAATGCTGGGATCTGGTTTCAACGATCCATCAAGAATACCAAAATGTAGTCACTTAATCATCAAATCAAAGCTTTTTGGTAAATTGAATGAGGCTAGACAGACTACTGTAATTTGTAACAACAATCTAATTGTTTTAGCATTTAAATCAATACAGCCACGAGGCTTGCCTCTAAGATGGACACCACCGTGTTTGTATTTCCTGTTTGCTAAGTAACCTCTCGCAGCTGCTGCTGCTGCACCGTCCCGATTGGAGGACTCCATCTACTTCCTCTGGCGCCCATCGTAGGATAGGCATCAGCCGGACCTCCCACCCAAGAACCTACACCAAAGGATTACCCTTGTCTTGGCCTGTCGTGGCCGCTCGGGGCCGTAGGGCCATCCACGCTGCCCCGACCGCCTCACATTGATCACCTGAGGTAAAAACCTTCATGCGACCATTCCTCAGATTTCATGCCTTCAGTCTGTTACTGCGCACAGTACTACCAGCGCCTCTGACAAATGTTCGGCTTAAACACTACTTTATCCCATCTCTGTACTATTGATTCCATCCCAGCATCACACGCTCGATACGGTGTATCGCGTTGAACCACACCAATGTGCTTTGCCTAAAATCTCGTTCGTATTACGATTAAGCTCTGCACCCACTGAAATGTACATGGTCACTGTGTAATTGCATATATCGATTCTGCTCCAATGCCTGTTAACTCTTTGTGTCTTTATCCTAAACTGAATCATCTGCAAATGTACTAGGCACCACTGTCTTAATCTTTAGGCACAAGCAATCCCGTTTCAATGTATGCACATGTTTATTCATTACTCAAATGTGATTGCAGAATTTGTTCAATGTCAATATACTGTTAGGTCTATTTAGCAAACCCCCCGTGTTATTCGCTTACCTTCTCGGCTTCACGAAGCACTGATCTCAAACCGTCTTAAAATACCCGGCACTTGTCACACTGGCTATCCTGAAACGTACCAGCTCTCCCTCCTCACATGTACAACAAGAAATACTTACACTGACAGTACACCCCTATCATGCTGCCCAAGGTCGCACCTATTGCATACAACATCTGGCCTTACACATTTATATTCATAGCTGTGCTCCATATAGCTATCCACTTGACTTATGCAACCTCTCACCTAGCCATGGCACATATCATTTCTCCACATGCCCTGATATATCGTTCACATCACGCATTAATGCATTCTCAAACACTCTCTACCGAGGATATAGGAGCACCCTCTACTCCTTTGGACTTTGATCTCCCACTGTCTCAGCCCCCGAATCCAGCTGATAGACTTCTTAGACTCAGAAGTGGCACACTACCTAGACACTTACTCTTTTCTCCATTACTCTCCTCTATAAGGAACTCTAGATTAAGCATCTGCACTGCACTGAAACCTCCCACCCACCTCAGTTACGCATATGCATCCCTAGCCTCGCCTTGCCAAACTACTCCAGCACTCTCACGCACCAAGCCACACATTATCCTGCATAATGCCAAACCAGCCATCTCACAACCAGAAACAATACAAAATACACACTACCCCCACCTCAAATGTGCACTGCTTAACTTGCGCTCTCTTCCAGCGCATGCATTAGAAATAAATGATCTCTTATCCACCCATAGCCCTGACATACTAAGCATCACTGAAACGTGGTTACATGACGCCTCCAGCCCCGCTGTCACATTAGCCCTTCCCACAGGCTACACCATTCTTCGACAAGACAGACCAGACAGAATAGGAGGTGGGTTTGCCCTTATCCACGAAGATTCTCTAACCATCAGGCTCATCCCTAGCACCTGGGGTGGTAACGCAGACATCTTATCCGCTAAATTAACCTTCTCACCAAATGACTCCATTAATATCCACAGCCTATACAGGCCCCCAGGCCTCCCCTCAGACTTTCAAGACAAACTCACCCACCGACTTAGCAACAACATCAAAAAATCTTCAAAACCTTTACTTCTAGGAGACCTAAACCTAGGCTTCAATGACCCCAAGGATGAACCTGCCACAGCTCTAGCCAAAATATTGTCTGACCTAGGCTTTACCCAAGGAATAGTAAGCCCTACTCACTCCAAAGGCCGTACCCTAGACTGGGTGATGGATCACAATTGTGCATCCACTATTACGTCAAACACTGCCTACCAATGGACAGACCACACTTGCATTGAATTCACCATCCCTACAACCCCAAGCTCCAAAGCCCTCACACATGCTCCAGCAGCTAAAACAAGAAGCTCTAAAAAAACTCAATTCGGATAACCTCCGACCATACCTTCAAATCCCATGTCTAGCACCCCTGTTCTCTCAGGATCCGAATGTACTAGCAGACATCTTCAAAGACACACTACCAATGCAATAAACTCAAAAGCCCCACTCGAAAGCAATAAAAAAAAAATCCTTTCATTGCAACTCTTGGTTCTCAGACGAGCTCCAAACCCTCCGCTCACAAAATCGCCAGGCTCAATAAAACTGGCAAGCCAACCCCAATGACTCAACCAAAAACAACTTCAAACAGATAGCTCTCCAATACAAAGAAGCTATCATCATAGCTAAAGCCAACTCCTTCAACGACAGGATCTCTAAGGCTAATTCTCAAACCAAAGAGATCTTCACCATCTTTAATGAGCTGGGCACACCTCCTACCAGTACAGATGAGATCATTTAAGACAAAACGTGGTGCGCACGCATTCAGTCTGCAATGCTCAACAAAACAGACCTCCTCCAAAAAAGAATTCAAGACCACTACAAATCCCTACCCAACCAGCAGACAAACACTCTGCCACAAGCAAAGCATAATGACTCCCACCCATCCCAATCCCTTTTTAGAGACACCACTGAATCTGAGACCATTGAATTCTTTAAACACCTCAAACCTTCTCTTTGCAAAGGAGACACATGCCCTCCTAAAATCATTAAGGAATGTGCTAAGGACCTCGCCCCCTCATAACTGCTTTCATTAATGCATCCTTCAGAACAGGTATCGTTCCTGACAGCCTCTAAGAAGCATGGGTACGCCCCCTTCTAAAAAAAAACCTCAATAGACCCAGCACAGCCTAAAAACTATAGGCCTATAACCACCGCACCTTTCCTCCTCAAAATTCTGGACAAGGCGGCCCATAGCCAGATCCAACTATGCATAGAATCTAATTCCATACTAGGGAAAAGACAATCAGGGTTCCGTAAAGGACACGGAACGGAAACCGGCCTACTAGACTTAAAAAAACTAATCACACAGATCATGGACAAAGGCAAACCTGCCCTTCTCGATCTCTCAGCTGCCTTTGATCTGGTAGATCATAAAACCCTTACTACCAATCTTACACAGTCAGCCCAATTCTCCACACAAGCATCCCCTTGGATTACCTCCTTTCTGGAGGGCAGAGCTATGAAGGTGTTCTCTAACATAGCAAATGTCGACCCTACCACCATACACTGTGAAGTACCTCAAGGTTCCTGTACAGCCCCTACCCTCCACAACCTCTTCATGAAGCCTCTCTTCGAGCTACTCGACTCTCTGGGTATAGCATATACAAATTATGCTGACGATACCCAAGTACTCTTACCACTATCTGGATCCTATGATCAAGACACCACTGCACTACACAAAATCTATGCTACAATCCAAGCTTGGATGGCTGCTAATGGCGTATGCCTCAGCGGGGATAAGACTGAAATTCTTATCCTCAGACAGAAAGCGACCTTAGCCAAGCTAAACCCCCAATACTCCAATTTCAACATAGACAATTCCATCATCACAGTCTCATCCTCTGTAAAGACAATAGGTCTTTACATTGATGCCAATTTATTAATGAACAAACAAGTTAGCGCCACAGCCTCTACTTCAGCCTACAGCACCAAGCTTATTAACGCCATAAAACCTTACCTCTCCAAACCCAACTCCCTCACAATAGCCAGAGCTACTATAGGTGCCAAACCTGACTATTGCAATGCTCTCCTAGCAGGCACCTCCACCAAAAAGATACACAGACTTCAAACTACACAAAACAATGCCCTTAGAGCAGCTCTGAGCATCCCTAGAAGGGACCACATCTCACAAGCCAGACAGCTAGCACAGTGGCTTCTGGTCAAAGACCGCATTACACTCAAAATCCTTACTATCACGCACAAATGCCTCAACCACACAGGACCCACAAACCTATCAGAAGCTATATCCAGAACCTCCTCTGCACGCCCCACAAGAACCCACTATACCAACCAACTACACATCCCACACATCCCTAGAGTTAAAGCAGGAGGGATAGGTTTCTCATACATAGCACCTAGACTGTGGAATTCGCTCCCCACCACCATCAGAGCTGAAAATTCCCTCCATGCCTTCCGTAAAAATCTCAAAACCTCCTTCATGAACTAACCTCTTCCATCCCTCACCATTTTCTCTCATGCCCCCACTGCTCCCACTGGTACTGTATACTGTAATGTAAATTATTTTAATTGTATACTATTATGTAATGTCATAAAGTGCAAAGGATAATTGTATAACTCTGTAACTAAGATTACTAATTCGCTGTAACAAGCGCCACAATGCCTTAGGGCTGCTGTGCGCTATACAAATACGAATAAATAAATAAATCCAAACTTGCTTATCTAAGAATAACAAGTTTATGTGTCTGCAACCGTATTTATCCTGATGCCTTACACCGCCAAATCTTTTTTGTGTTATATGATTAATTTACCTTAATGACACTGTTGGCTAATGGAATAGCCTTGATTTATCAGACCACTGTTGTCCTTTTTGTCCATCAGAGTATGTTTTGAAGGAGCGCCTATAACATTCAAAATCTGAAACTGTTGTAAATCCCTAGAGATATGCTTGATTGAAAGGTTAGTATTGTGGTAAAGAAATAGCTTAAAATAAAGACAACACATTTTAATCTTAGGTTAAGATTGCTTGGTTTAAATATTTGAGTTTTTTATGTATTTTGGGGAAATTTATATTTTCTAATTGCATTAAAAATTGTATTTATGATTCTTTTATGAAATTTCATTTTCCAAAATAAAGATAATGTGATTATGAGGATAACATTAATTGTTGAGTAAGTCAGGAAGGCTGGTATTCTAACCCTTCCTCCAGGCCCACGGAAGCAAAGCAAATATTGGAAACAACCTTGCCCTCAGAACTCCGGGAAGACCAGTGAATAGGAGCAGCACACATGACCACCGTAGTGAGGTATGGGGATTTTGTAGAGGTGAGAAGAATTCCCCCTACCTAAACCTGATGTAAAAACAAAATGCAAAAGAATGTGATCACTCAACTACATCTAAAAAAGACATTAAGCAGTATATTTATAGATTGGTAGGACACGATTATCAGTTGGCAGAGTGCTCCTGTGCATTTGGGATGGTAGAGGATACAATCTACTTTCTTTTTTCCCTGCATGGTGTATTGCCATACGTAAATCCATATAGCAAATATAAGCAAATATATTGCTGGATCCAATGCCTGAAACATAAACAAACTACAAATAGTTCAAAACAATGCTATCAGACATAACAGACGTAACATCCATTGGCTGCCGGTCCGAGATCGGATCAAATTCAAAACCCCCTCATTAACACACAAATGTCTATACAATAATGCTCTGATCTACCTAGCAAGACAAATCTCAAAAGCTCAGTCCAACACGCCCACCTGATCAACCTACGCTTGCCATATTGCTATCCCCAGGTTTAAACAACAAAATGTGGGTGGCACCAGCTTCCCGGTGATTGCGGCCAACCAATGGAACTCCATGCCCCTGGCCTTAAGAACAGACCCATCCCTCTGGTCCTTCCGCAAAGGCCTCAAAATGTGGATCTTTGCCCAAGAACCTAACTAACCTAAGGTTTGATGTATCTTAGCTAACTAATGGATGAATGTAATGTAATCGTGTCTGTAACAAATGCAAGTAACTTCTGTAACCTATTACCTACGCTAGCTAATCATGCAATTTCTGTAACCTACTACCTCTGCAAGTGACCTGTAACCAATGTAAGCTAACTTTTTAACCTATTACCCTTGTGAGCTAATCATGCAAGGACTGTAACCTGCTAGCTCTGTAAGTAACCACTGTAACCAACTTCCTTATGCAAAAGCGCCTAGATGCCTCTGGGTTATGTGCACTATACTAATGTCAAAATAAATAAATAAAAGATGGCTAATTCCTATTTTACAAGAGGGGTATTGGTCTCGTATTAGAAAAGACAAATTTGTCCTTCTTAAATTAAATTAGGAAATCAATTGATTAGCAGTTTATCTGACAAAGTTGGTTGCCTGCAGAGATAGGATGATGAAAGGATTTCTATAATTAAAGTTTGATGGGGTTTTCTATAACTGGGTGACACATGACTATGTTCTCTAATATGGTCTTAATAATTGTTATTAATTGTTTTCATTGTTTGATTAGTTTATGGGGCGTTGTATTTGTTGGTTTTTATGGAAAACGTCTGAAATAAACATTGAATTTTGATGACTCATCTATTCAAATGAGCCCAGGTGTGAACATTTTCGGTTTACCTTCAGCTCAGGGCAGTGAAGGGAAATTGTTTAATTCCTCTGCAGCAGACGCTAGTAAATATTACTTCTTATTTTTAAAAAACATATCATAACTGAAGCTGTGATTAGAAATGTTAGGGCTGTTGCACCAAGACGCTTATAAAGAAACTCTTTGTCCTTATTGTGGCACATACTCTCCTTGTCAAAAGATGTGGTTGGTCCATATAACACATTATTTACAGATCCTTGCTGAAACGTGCAAAAGGAAGCTAAAGGAATTATTTCCGTTAAGGAAAATTCACTAAATTTGCATCCCGCTTTAACTGCAGTCAAAATTATTTTCTTCGAGCACCGTAGAGGAAAACTCAACTTTTACTAAGGTTTTGCCAAACAAATCACCATCTAAGTTTTCTACACTGGCTTCCCCTCCTGTTAGAACTATCCACATAGTACTACAATCATTGAAAATGCTATATGGTGTTCTGTTAGTGGATGTAAGAGCTAGTGTGGATTTACTACGTGAGGTAATGACAATTTGTATGGACTTAAAAAATCCTAGTGTTAACTTTTTCTAACAACCACATTTACAATCTTCAGAGAAGCTATTAAACAAGACTAATATCGAGATTACCGAGATTGAAGTGTTTGATAAATGCTTTAGGAAACCTCACAACAGTCATTTATATACAGGCACATGAACCTACACAATTACCTTTTAATACTGTTATACATTTTGAAGGTACTATGCACAATAAGGTTCTACCAGTCTCAGACTCAGAGATCTCCACTATAGATGAAAATGTTTGTATTAGACAATCTCAAAAACTGATAAAGAGAAGGAAAGGGTGCAAACAACATAAAAGGCTGGTTCCAAAGTGTGGTCAGGTGTCATGACCACTGTGAGGGGGCACAAGTTGTGCCACAAGCAGGCTCCCACCAGAACCGTGAGGGCCTTAAAACCACAACAAAAGGGCTCCTGGAGCCAGTCCTGGCGCCTTTGGCACCAGGCTCATATGTAGGAAGGAAGGGCTGTTCAAACGAGGTCCCATTTATGTACATGGGCCTTTACATCCAATATGGTAGCACCCACACAGTCTAGTTCTAAGAGCCAAGCCATGCAGTCTAGTGTTTTGGGTGTGGCAGGCCTGGAACTACGTTCCCTGGTACTACTTTACCTGGGCTATATAAACCACACCCTGAGTGCAGAAAATGCTTCGTGTTATTCTGCAACCAGCAGCGTGATGCTCACCGTGTCCAGCTCCTGGTCTTAACATCTTCCTGTAATCCTGCAGGAACAAGAACAAGATTCTTCTGTTTTACCTGAGAAAACACCATCCAGCACTCAACATCTCAACTGGGCTGCAATCTGTGGAAACCGAGAAAAGAAGAAACATCACTCACCTGTGAGTACTAGCTTAAGGACTTCCGGCGAACCGCTACTACAGCTGCTGTTCGAACATTGCGACCATCAATAACGAGAAAGGGAAAAACAATATTAGAACGCGTGCTTCCAAAACATCGAATTTCATCAGTCTTACTTGAATTCCATCGTGCTACGCCATGCTTCCATCCGGAGCACCACAGCAACAGCTGCAAAGGAAAAGAGACATATTCAGGTTCGCTTTCAATATTAAACAACCACACAGCGGTGTACTTACCTTGACATATTCCGGGGGCCTGTTTTTCATCGCGCTCTCATCCAGTCGCAGCACCAGCGTGGGCTGTGAGGAGAAGAAGAAGAAAACACAGGTTAGCTTTAAAAGATAATAAAGGCACTGCACTTTGCGCTTTCTCTTACCTAGAAACGTGCCTCTCCATCCAGCACGCCAGCATCAAGACCTTTGCACCTGAAAGAAGGAGATAAAGACATTAACGAATTCCCACCATAAACAGAACAAAGACTTACAATTAACAAACCTACCTGCCTACCAGCAGTTTCGGGGTCACAGCAGGCCTGGGCCCAAAGAAGGCGTACTGCATCAGTGAAGCAATTCGGGCAGCTTGCCAACAAACGTCAAGCGCCCCTGCACAAGAAACGCAGGACAGATAGCTCACCCTACAAATAACTAAGGTGAGAAAAGAACCCAGTGGGAAGGGAATCGGTCTGAGGGAGTTGGGAGATTCACCCATTAGAGACAGTTATCACAAATCCTGCCTTCTGTAATTGCAGATTCATTATTCAGCACTGGGCAACTACGCATCCAGGGTTCCAGATGTTAGAGCCCTCCAGACGCCCCTGGGGATATCAGGTGGGCGTAACAGAACACAAAGTCTTTAAACCTTATCCACCTGGCGTCATGGAGACATCTGAAACTGATCAGTTAGCCCAGCTTTTGGGACAATTACGCGCCGAGGTACACGCAGCCCGGCAGGATACCAATGCCTTAAGATGAGAGTTAATAGTCACAAAAGACCGTACTGATGAACTAAGCAAACAGCTACTACAAACACAGGCGGGGCAGGCTCCAGTGCCCAGATTCGCCCCATCCGTCACTACACCATCATCAGTCAATCCAGTACAGATAACGTTGCTGGGAGCAGTACCCCTGGCATCACCAGAACGGTTTAATGGAGACCCCAGAAGGTACGCCACATTCATGAACCAGTGCCGCTTCCATTTTCTTTGTAGGCTTGGGGCTTTCCCAAACAACTAGGCGAGGGTGACCTTTGAGTTATCATATTTGAGTGGAAGTGCCGCAGACTGGTTGGTACCTTTAGTGAGCCAGGATGACCCATTACTGCAGAATTTCAGGGGTTTTCAACAGGAGATGGAAATGTTATTTGCTCGACACTTGCATTGACAAGCTCTTGATAACAAACTCCTGTCCCTTCGCCAAGGGAATCAAGATTTGCTGACTTATATTGCCACCTTTAATAGAGTGGTTGTAGAAGCGGGGTGGCCAGAAGATAAAAGATCCACGTTGTTTCATCGGGGCCTATGAGGAGACATGAAGGATGTCCTTGCTCAAGTGGTAGACCCGCCTAAATACTGTGCAGAGTTTATCAACCTGGTAGTTCCGTTTTTTTTGATTGATAGATATTTTATTTCTATCGCGCTCGTACACAAGTGTTTCAGAGCGCGATAAGGCAAGGGAGGGGAACAGGGGAAAACAAAACAGCGATCTTACTAGGCCCAGTGACATTGAGAACGCGCAAGTGCATGGGAGAGGGGGGAGGGGAAAAGTGCATGGAAAGGGGGAGAGGTGGAAAGTGCGAAGCAGAGGAGAAACAGATAAATAACAATAAATAAATAATAAAGGCAACAAACAGTGGTAATGCAGCCAGCAATTTGCAAGTGCTAGGTTTAAGGGTCTGATAAGTGCAGGAAGAAAAAGGGGGGCTGTATGGGTACAGATACAGACCCCAGTGCAAGGGGTGGCCCGGAGGCAGTGCGGGAGGGTGGCAGGATGAGCAGGTACCTAGGCCCAAAAGACAGAGGGTGGCCAGGTGCACAGTGCCAAGAGAGAACAGATCAGCAGGGGAGAGGGGGAGCAAAGGCAGCAGGGGAGAGGGGGAGCAAAGGCAGAAGAAAAGAGGAAGGTCTTGAGGTGCTTCCGAACGGGAGATGGTTCTCCTCAAGTTTTAGAGTGGCAGGGAGGCTGTTCCAGAGGGAGGCCCCAGCCAAAGACAGAGATCTACCCCCAGCTCGTTTCTTAGAAAAAAGACTGACCCTGAGTGAGTTGGAGATAGAGGAGCGAAGAGCTCGAGAGGGGAGGTATTTGTGGAGGGATAGCTGATGGTATTTTGGACCCAGGCCACAGAAAGCCTTGAGGACAATGTAGAGGGTTTTGAATTTGGCTGGAGAGATACAATCCCAGGGCTTGAGGCCAAGGACAAGTCTCGCAGTCCTGTTCTGGATTAGTTGCAGAGGGCGGAGAGTAGAGGCAGGTAGATTTAGATAGAGGCTGTTACAATAGTCCAAGCTAGAGAGAACCAGAACTTGAGATACCATGAGCTTCTGGGGGAAGGAGAGGAAAGGCAGAGTACCTCTGAGGAGGTGCAGTCGGAAATTTGACTTTTTAGAGACCTCAGAGATGTGGGCGGAGAAGGTAAGGGTGGAGTCAAAGATGACCCCGAGGATCTTAGCCTCGCAGGTGGGAGTACGAGGAGGGCAAGGGAGGCCGGCCAGAGAGTGAGGGGAAAGGATGGTGAAGGTGTGCCGATAAGGAGGATCTCCGTCTTGCTGGCATTCAGACAAAGATCATTGGCAGCACACCAGTCTTGAATGGCAGTTAGGCAATCAGAGATGAGAGAGGGAGAGGAGGTGGCAGAGGGCAGCTTGAAAATGAGTTGAGTGACGTCAGCGTAGCACTGGAAATCTGGGCGAGAGTTGCCAGGTATTGGTTGAAAAGCCAGGGCGAGAGGTTAGACCCCTGGGGAACACCACAGGTAGAGAGGAAGATAGATGAAAGGAAAGACCCAAGTTGGACCTGGGCGGATCGATCTGAGAGGAAAGAGGTCAGCCAGGCCAGAGCCTGATCAGTGATACCCAGGTTTTCACGGAGACGGTTGAGCAGGATGGTATGGTTGACCGCGTCGAAGGCAGAAGAGAGATCGAGGAGGATGAGGACAGATGGAATGTTAGAGTCATGGTTGGTGAGCAGATCTTCACGAATGTTTAGGAGAGCAGTTTCCATGCTTCTGGCAGCTCTGAAGCCAGACTGGTGGTCATGGAGACAGCCAATAGAATTGGAATGAAGGTTAAGCTGAGAGATGGCCAACTTTTCCAAGCGTTTGCCAAGAAAGGGAGTAATGGAAATTGGGCAATAGTTAGCTGGACAAGAAGGATCAGCTGTGGGTTTGTTGAGAAGAGGATGCACAAAGGAATGCTTCAGAGGGGAGGGGAAGGATCCAGAGGCAAAGGAGTGGTTGCAAAAATCAGCAAGGGCCGGAGCGAGGGTGTCAATGTGGTCCTTGATGGTTTTAGAGGAACAGGGATGAACTTGTTTTGAAGAGGCTTTCATAGATCGGACTTGTCTAGCAACCTCGTCAGGGGTGAAAAGAGGAAAGGATGAGAAGGGTGGTGGGAGGGTGGCTAAAGGAGGGTCAGCAAGCAAAGAGGGAAGAGGAGGAGTGTGGGTGGAGAGTGTGGGTGGAGAGGGTGGGCAGGATGTCCTGGGTTTTTTAAATGAAGTGAGAGGCAAGGGCATTGCAAAGAGCCTGGGAGGCAACAGGAGGGGTAGAGACTGCAGCAGGGTTGGCCAGCTCCTTGCAGATTTTAAAGAGTTCGGCCGAGTTGTTAGATGCTGCAGAGACACAAGCTTGAATGTGGACTCTCTTCTTGGTGAGGACAGAGAGTCGGTATTGCCTTTGTAGCAGGCGACAGGCCAATTTGTCAGAGGATGAACAGGAAGTCCTACATTCCCTCTCAGCTGCCCTGCACTTATGTTTAAGTGTAGCTAGGTCAGAGTCATACCAGGAATTGCACTTGGCTTTGGACTTCAAACGGATCCTCATGACAGGGGCAAGAGCATCAAGCTTATCAGAAATTGAAGAGTAGAGCAGAGACAGGGCTGTATCAGGATGAGAGACAGCCAAAGGTGGAGGGGGGGAGAAAGTGGCAAAAGCCTCAACTGACACACACTTCATGGGCCGGATCTCCGAGAAGGTAGGTGGCAGTGTTGGGGTAGGCTTGGCTTGGGGGGAAGAGAGGGAGAGATGAGATGAGAGGAGGGAGTGATCACTCCAGGAGAGAGGAGTGGTCATAGGGATGGAGAGGCGGAGGTCATAGGAGATCAAGACATCGAGTGTGTGCCCTGCAGAGTGAGTCGGGTCAGAGGGGAGGATAGACAGGGAGAGGGAGTCGCAGAGGTCACGGAAGAGTATAGAGGAGGAGCAAGGAGAGTCTAAATGTATATTTAGGTCACTGAGGAGGAGGAGTTGAGTGGTAGAGGCCAGGAGGGAGGAGGAGAGGTCTGCCCACTCAGAGAGAAATGAGGTGATTTGACCAGGAGGCCGGTAGATGGTAACCACAGTAAGAGAATGGGTAGGCGAGAGAGAAAGCCTACAGACAAGGCATTCAAAAGAGAAGTAGGTCTGAGTGGGAATGATAGAGGCAGGAATCCACTTAGGAAAGATCAGGGCTACCCCCCCACCAGACCGGGAGGATATGGGTGCTGAGAGGATCTTGTAGCCATTAGGGAGGAGAGTGTCAAAGCTCATGACTGAGCTGGCCGTGAACCATGTCTCAGTAAGACCAAGGACATCAAGGTCTAGTTCTTCAAGGAGGTGGCAGATGTCAGAGGAGTGTTTGACGGAAGAGCGAGGGTTGAGAGTGGCAATATGAAGACGGTTGCCAGCCTTAAAGACCTTCCGGGGAGGGGTACCGATCAGAGGTACGCCCTGTGGAGGAGAAAGAGTCCTTGGAGGGGCAGAGGAAGAGGAGGAGAGTGAGGGCAAGGTAGCCAAGGGGGGAGAGCAGGGGACAGCAGGAGATGAAAGGAAATTGATGAGGCGAGGGAAGCGCCTATCAAAGCGGAGGAGATTGGCCTGAGGGCCTTGGACCATGACACTGCCATTTAGGTAGACATTAATGATGACTTTAGAGGAGTCGAAGGAAGCCATGAGAACTTCCCAGCGAGTGCCACCATTAATGGGAGAGGAGGGGATAGGGCAGAGCACAGAGACCATATGAGGAGTCCAGAGATCTGGCGAAGGAACGACAAAGAGGATGTCGGTAAGGGTCTGTCTGGCGGAAGCATTGGAGTAGGTGTCGGCGATAGGAAGACCAGGATTAGAGGCCAAGATATCCTTTTTGAACTTCTTCCTACCAGACTTAGTGAGAAGGGAAGGATAGTCAATGGAGAAGCAGTTGGAGAAGATAGGAGAAACAGAAAGCGCCATTGGGGTGGAACTAAGGAGAGGATGGAGATACTGGGGGGGCTAAGACAGGTAGGTGTGAGACAAAAGAGAGTGGTGATGTCACTGGGCTGGCAAGTTACAGAGAAGAAACAGTATACAAGCAAAATACAGAGAATTTCGCAATGGGCAGCAAGATGACTTTGTAGCACAAAGCAAAAACAGCAAGATTTGACTTTGTAGCACAAAGCAAAAACAGCAAGATTTGACTTTTTAGCACAAAGCAAAAACAGCAAAATTTGACTTTTTAGTACAAAGCAAAAACAGCAAGATTTGACTTTTTAGTACAAAGCAAAAACAGAAGGATTTGACTTTTTAGCACAAAGCAAAAACACCAAGATTTGACTTTTTAGTAAAAAGCAAAAACAGCAAGATTTGACTTTTTAGCACAAAGCAAAAACAGCAAGATTTGACTTTTTAGTACAAAGCAAAAACCGCAAGATTTGACTTTTTTAATCTTGGAATCGGATGTTAGCAAAGGGTTTTAGGAAGCACTGCACAGCAGGATGTCAACATGGGAGCAACAAGCAGAAAGAACAGTGATAGTCAAAGGCAGTAGAAGTGAGTCCATAAGGAGGTGACTAACCCATAGTTCTGGAGGTGGCAAAGTCAAGGCAGTCCGGATTTCTTAGAGGAGTGAGGTGGCAGCATCATTGTGGTTAAGGTGCAGGGAGGACCCCAATTAGCGTTCCGGAAGCGGACAGGGAGCAGACAGGGGCCTTGGAAGTGGGCCTTGCTGAGAGGGCCGGCTGAAGCCTGCTGGTCCCTGATTGGATGGAAGAAAACACTCAGCAACCAATGGGAGTGCAGCACAGGGAGAGGTGATTCAGCACAGCCTGCTGAATTACCTGTTGGACCACAGATTACAGGATCGAAGAACAGACCGAAGTAGGCTCGAAAATCGTGCCATGTACGTACGTTCAAAAGATAATGTTCAACATCCATCAGAAAATACCAGAGAACCCATGCAGATTGGAGGAGTACGACCCCCTTTAACCAAGGTTGAAAGATACAAGAGGAGACAGCTATAGTTATGCCTATACTGCGGTAAATCGGGTCACTACCTGAAATAATGCCCAGTGAAACCTCCAAGGAAGGTGATAGGGTGCTACAGAGAAAGAAGATGATGGAAAGGAATCGGAAAACTGCCAGGCCCAGCAAGCGTAGAGGTCCGCTTGTCGAGCGAGAAGGATGAGTCCCAGACATCACATTTCGCCCTACCAGTAACCTTGATCAATCACCAATGACCATCACGGATGCATGCCATAGAGGCCTATATAGACAGCGGAGCAGTTGGTAATTACATAGATCGAGATCTGGCAAAAGAAATGGGACTTCCCTTATGCACAAAACCAACAACTGAAAAGGTAACTACTGTTGACGGTACAGAAATTGCTTTGGGACCAGTGACCCAATACACAACAGAATTAACCCTTCTGTGTCAGGATGGACATCAAGAAGCAATCACGTTTGACCTCATCAAAGCTCCTCAGTTCTGGTTGATTTTAGGGATGCCATGGTTTGTAACTCACAATCCCCACATAGACTGGCGTGCAAAGAGACAGACCTTTTATGACGAATGCGCCCATGCTTGCTGCCCGAAAACTATACCACAGCCAAACCTGAAATCTGTTCAAGGAATAGCATTGGGATAACAGAACCAATGGACACCTTATAAAAATAATATCAGGATTATCAAGATGTTTTCAGAAGGAACAGGCTAACACATTACCGCCACATCGGCCCTATGACTGTCAGATCAACCTGATACCTGGTGCACAGGTTCCTTGTGGTCGAATTTATGCACTTACGGAAACCAAAAATCTCCACTTGAAGTCCTATCTGGATCAATACCTGGATAATGGGTTTATCAGCCCGTCAAAGTCACCGACAGCCTCTCCCTTATTCTTCGTACCCAAGAAGGAAGGAGATTTGAGGACTTGCATCGATTACCGCTCACTTAATCAAGTTACAGTAAAAAAAAGCTACCCTTTGCCCCTTATCCAGGAACTGTTGAACCAAGTCAAGGATGCCTGAATCTACACCAAACTAGACCTCAGAGGAGCATACCACCTTGTACGTGTTAACAAAGGGGATGAATGGAAAACCACGTTTCACACCAAGTATGGCATGTACAAATATCAGGTAATGCCTTTCGGGCTGTGCAACGCTCCCTCAGCATTCCAATACTTCATGAAATATGTATTAGGGAAATTAATCAACGTCTGTGCCCTGGTCTATATTGACGACATCCTGGTGCATTCCCCCTCTGAAAGAGATCATGTGGAACATGTTCGCTCAGTCCTTGCAAAACTTTGCCAGCACAAACTGTACGCTTAACTCAAGAAATGCTCCTTCCATGTCACCGAAGTTGAGTTCCTCGGTTTTGTTCTCTCGCCAAAGGGAGTCAAGATGTATTTACACAAAGTAGATGCCATCCTTAATTGGCCGTCACCTTCTTCACTTAAAGGAACCCAAAGCATGCTCGGCTTTGCAAATTTGTATCGCCGATTTATTCCAGATTTCTCACGGATAGTCCACCCAACCACATCGTTACTGAGAAAAAACAACAAAAAATTCCAATGGACTGAAGAGGCGGAACATGCCTTTCAAGAACTCAAGAAAAGATTCACCTCCGCGCCAATTTTACGACATCCTCGCCCTGATCTCCCCTATGTAGTGGAAACTGATGCTTCCAGCTTAGCTATGGGAGCAGTTCTCTCTCAAAGAGATCCAGAGACAGGCCAATTACACCCTGTGGCCTTTTGCTCACGTAAATTCTCACCACCAGAACTATGCAATTATAGACAAAAAATTGTTGGCAATAAAATCAGCCTTCAAAGCCTGGTGGCAGTATCTATTAGGTGCCAGACATACCATCACAGCAATCACAGATCACCGAAACCTTCAATACCTAAAGTCAGCAAAAGCCCAATTGTCACAACAGTTGCAGCGGGCTCTATTCTTCGCATAATACGATTAAGTAATAACATACCGACCGGGAGTTTGGAATGGGAAGGCAGATGCCTTGTTGCATATGGGTGTGGAAGAGAAAACGAACAGTACCCTGGACCCTGTTGCCATCATCCCAAGTGATAAACTACTGGGACTCTCCACCACATTGACTCTGAGTGAACTTCAAGATAAGATTTGAACCTTAATGAACCCCGAGATCTTGCAGAAATGGAATTCCCAAAATGAACATCACACGGTTCTGGATGGATTAACCTACTTCAGGGAACGACTATATCTACCAAGTAAAGATCTGCAAGAATTGGTCATGTCTGGTTATCACGATTCACTGATCGAAGGCCATCCCGGAATTGCTAAGACTCTAGCCAAGGTTAAACTGAATTATTGGTGGCCAACCTGGCATAAGGACATTGCTCGATTTGCTCTATCCTGTGGCATATGTGCACAAAATAAATCACAAAAACAGAAACCAGCTGGCCTCCTACAACCACTGGATATTCCACCGGCTCCCTGGCATACACTTTCTCTTGATTTTATTACAAACTTACCTCCCTGTCAAGGTTTTAATATCATTCTGGTGGTTGTAGACCTGTTCTCTAAAATGGCACATTTCGTTCCATTCAAAGGACTTCCTAACACCATCAGTCTGGCAAAAGCATTTCTTGAACAGATTTCAAAACTGCATGGTTTCCCCTCAGTCCTAATCTCAGATCGTGGAAGCCAATTTGTATCCAACTTCTGGAGGAAATGTTGTACCATGGCACAAATCAATGTTTGATTATCCACTAGCCATCACCCCCAAACAGATGGACAAACAGAAAGAACAAACCAGACATTAGAACAGTATCTACGTTGCATGCTGCAAGAAGTAGAAGAGAATTGGAAAGACTTGTTATGGATAGCGGAATACGCATACAATAACTCCATACACACAAGCACGGGACAAAGCCCGCTCTACACAATATATGGAAGACATCCACGTACCTCTGAACTAGACTCCCCCACGACCTTGGAAATGCCAGCGGTAAAGACTCTACACACAAGCATAACGCAAGCCTTCAAAAGGGCAAATGAACATTTACTGCAAGCCAAAGACAGACAAAAATAATTCTCTGACCGGCATCGAAAGAAATCTCCTGATTACCAAGTTGGAGACGAAGTCTAGTTGGCATCAAAACATGTGCCCATAAAAGGTACCCGGACCTTTCGTCCAAGATATCTAGGACCATATACCATCGAATCAGTGATAAATCCAGTGGCCATCAAGTTAGCCTTATCACCAAGCATGCAAATTCATCTGGTGTTCCATGTGTCACTTGTAAAACCTGTAGAACCAGGAACCCGAGTCTTAACACCACCAAAACATGTGCTAGTTGATGGAGAGCCTGGATTTGAAGTTAAAAACATCCTGGATTCGAAACATACTAGATCTAAGCTATACTATATAGTGGACTGGAAAGGATACGGGCCTCAAGACAGAACTTGGGAACCAAGTGAACATACTCACGCACGACGTCTGATTAAGAGGTTTCACCTGGATAACCCCACCAAACCCGGACCGGACAGGAAGGATACCATGAGGGGGCTTTGGGGGAGAGTGCTGTCATGACCACTGTGAGGGGGCACACGTTGTGCCACAAGCAGGCTCCCACCAGTACCCTGAGGGCCTTAGAACCACTGCAAAAGTGCTCCTGGAGACAGTCCTGGTGCCTTTGGCACCAGGCTCATATGTAGGAGGGAAGGGCTGTTCAAACTAGGTCCCATTTATGTACATGGGCCATTAAATCCAACATGGAAGCACCCACACAGTCTAGTTCTAAGAACCAAGCCATGCAGTCTAGTGTTTCGGGTGTGGCAGGGCTGGAACTACTTTCCATGGAACTACTTTACCTGGGCTATATAAACCACACCCTGAGTTCAGAACACGCTTTGTGTTAATCTGCAACCAGCAGCGTCAGGCTCACTGTGTCCAGCTCCTGGTGTTCAGCATCTTCCTGTAATCCTGCAAGAACAAGAACAAGATTATTCTGTTTTACCTGAGAAAACACCATCCAGCACTCAACATCTCAACTGGGCTGCAATCTGTGGAAACCGAGAGAAGAAGAAACATCACTCACCTGTGAGTACTAGCTTAAGGACTTCCGGCGAACTGCTACCACAGCTGATGTTTGAACATTGTGACCTGCAATAATGAGAAAGGGAAAAACTATATTAGAACGCGCGCTTCCAAAACATCAAATTCCATCAGTCTTACCTGAATTCCATCGCGCTACGCCACGCTTCCATCCAGAGCACCACAGCAACATCTGCAAAGGAGAACAGACATATTCAGGTTTGCTTTCAATATTAAACAACTGCACAGTGCTGTACTTACCTTAACGGATTCCGGGGACCTGTTTTTCATCGTGCTCTCATCCACTCACAGCACTACAGCGGCCTGTGAGGAGAAGAAGAAGAAAACACAGGTTAGCTTTAAAAGACAATAAGGGTGCTGAGCTCCGCGCTTTCTCTTACCTAGAAATGTGCCTCTCCATCCGCACACCAGCCTCAAGACCTTCACACCTGAAAAGGAGATAAAGACATTAACAAATTTCCACCATAAACCGAACAAAGACTTACAATTAACAAACCTACCTGCCTACCAGCAGATTTGGGGTCACAGCAGGCCTGGGCCCAAGGAAGGCGTACTGCACCAGTGAAGCAACTCGGGGCAGCTCGCCAACAAACATCAAGCGCCCCTGCACAAGAAACGCAGGATGGATAGCTCACCTTACAAATAACTAAGGTGAGAAAAGAACCCAGTGGGAAGAGAATCGGTCTGAGGGAGGTGGGAGATTCACCCATTAGTGACAGTTATCACAAATCCTCCCTTCTGTAATTGCAGATTCCTTATTCAGCACAGGGCAACTACGCATCAAGGGTTCCAGATCTTAGAGCCTTCCAGAAGCCCCTGGGGATATCAGGTGAGCGTAACATCAGGACAATACGTCTTTGAGGGAAATTATCTTCACCGATGCTCATACCGTTACTTTGGTCACAAACACAAATTCACATTATTCTCTTCAAGTTCAAGTCCACTCGATAATAACACAAAAGATCAAAGGTAAAAAAGAACAAATAATAAAAGAGCAGGCACAAATAATATTAGAAAATGTATGGTTTCTCAGAGCATGCACTCTCAAAAAACTAAGATAGGTAGGGCTACATCTAGGCCAAAGGTAAATGCATGTAGTTCTATGGCAGAGGCCTCAAATCAATTTCTCCCAATGGTACTATGACTAACTAAATGGATTTTAGTGAAGCTTTACAATAACCTTTTAAAGTACAGCCCACAGCTTTTATTTCGATAGAAAAATTCCTCATATCTACCCAGACATCATCCATGGAAACTATAATTAAAGATACTGCTCAACTGATTGTGTGAACTTGGATGATGGAATATGCCAAACCTTTATGTTTAGAGGCCTTTTTGTGATTATTCTTTTCATCTGAATCATACGCATGCATTAAAAATGTTGCATGAAATTCATACTTTAAGGGAGATAACTGCTAAAGACATTGGGCCTCATTACGAGTCCGATGGAAACCGAGGCGGTAAAACCACCTGGTTACCGCCAGACTCGTATTACCATTCCGTCTCCGTAATTCCCGGATATACCAGGGCATTACGACCCTGGTGTCCCAGGAATTCCGGAGGCGGAATTCAGTAAATCCCCATAGGACTCAATGGGAATGGGGAAGTGGAAACACTGACACCATCTCGTGATGGTGCTGGTGTTTCCATGTCCACCTGCAGGCGGGCGGTGTTAAACCTGTCAGGTCAGACCTGGCGGGAACATCACCTGCCGCCTGCAGGAGTCGGGATCGGGGGGGTCTGAAATTAACAGTGGCGGCGGGTTTACCACCACTGTTAATTCCGGACCGCCCGACCTGTAATGAGGCCCACTGTTTCTTTAGCATCTCTTCATTTTAGATCTTCTGCTATCATCAATTTAATGTAATAAAAAATTGATTCTATACATGCCCTAGTCTATGATACTTGATTATGCGGCACAAGCGAGACAATTTCTCTGTGCACTAATCGTTGTTTACACAATATGGCTATGCCCTCCTGCCGTCCTGTATCTACATTACACATGCAGACAATGAATTTCGATAATTGTAAAATTGAGTGCAGTGTTAATGCAGGGGGTACACATATATGATTAACTTAAAGTCTTTATCTTCTCTGACATCAAACTGTGAGCAGCATTGATCAAGGTTGCCTTTGCTTCTCCAGGTTAAGGTATTGGACTGAGATAGAAGATGCCACTAAGATCGTCCATATGAGGGTCTTTAACATGGGATGTCCTGTAAGGATCTCATGGTGGCAACAGTAAAGACAGATACAAGTGATCACAGTTCAGGTGTGTTTATTAAGCTGTAAATGCAGGGGGTAGGGGTAACGCCCAACCTAAACCTAAATCTAAGATGGGAGCAAGCTTCAACCATCAAATGAAAAATAAGGCAGTCCTTGTGGCATCTTGGTAAAGTAAAAGGCCTATACTAAAAATAGAAACTATTGCCAAATCCTTACAACTAATTACAGAAAGAGTGGGTTTTCAATAAAGAAAGAAGTGTTCACAAAGAATAAGTCAGGGTGTGATTACCAGGGGTCTCCCTTCCCCACATTTTGAGCACAGGACAAAGTGGATCTCCGGAGCACAGCACAGGCTCAAACTTTCCCAGCACGAGCCGACAGTTCTGTACCAGCTATCAGGTTCATTGATGGTTAAGTCTCTTTGCAATAAAAAAGTCTCTTGCCTTTGAGGGCCTGATGTATTTATCAACAAACAAAGAAAGAAATTGTTCCTTTCCAAATGGACTTTGGGTGATGACTTTTCACTCGTGAATCTTCCTCTGTCGGGCTCAGACCCAAATGACAAGGGGGGCAATTCACTTCCCCTGGTCTTACAATACTTCTTGCTTTCACCAATCTTAGTGTCTTTTTAAACAGTTCCTGAGGGTTCACCCCTGTTTGTCGGCCTCCCTCTGATGGGTTCACTCTGTCCACATTTTGCAAAACAGTTCATTGTGTACATCCCTCGGTCAGCTTCACTCCTGTCAACACACTGTTCATAGGGACTTCAGGCCTTACCCCTTTTTGTTAGCATCCCTCTGCCGGGTTCACGCTTGCCACATTCTACCAAACAGTTCACTATGGATCTCCCTCGATCGAGCTCCCTCTTGTCAACATACTCTATGGGACTTTAGACTTTGCCCTTTCTCGTTAGCATCCCTCTGCCGGGTTCACTCTTGCCAACCTCTGCCACACACTGTTCATATGCTACTTTCACCAAGCGGGATTCATCTCCCTTTCTTTCCCAATCACTTGTCGGTCAAAGACTTTCGACGGTACAGAGTATTGTACAAGACCCCTGTATGGCCACTTTGACATTTTTTCACCTCTTTCCAAGGCCTTCTGTTGACGGTAGTTTCTATCATCGGGTAATCGCCAAGAGTTTCTTGCATGAGCGCCCACGTGGTGCCAGACTCCTCTGATGCTGGTTTTCCCCCTTTTCCATCAATAGTTTCTTTAAACCTTTCAAAGTTCAAATTAGCCGATGGCTACTTTTTGTTCAACACTGTTCGGTTTCTTATTGACTCTCCCCTCGCCTCACTGGCTGCGATGAACCACTTGGCTTTCTTTCTCTTTGGAGTCAAGGCTCGTACCACAGAGACAAGCGTCTCTTCCCGCCTTGGTGATCAGCGGAGGAGGGTCTTGTGTACCGTTGACATCTGCTGCAACACACGCTGGCTATTGTTTGCAGTCTTATGTTTCATTCTTCTGAGGTTTAACAGGCCTTGGTCGGAAATGGCGAGGCCACTTCTGTCCTTGTCACCCTCTCGTTATGTGCCATCTTTCTCCTCCTCCTGAACTGCCGTGCTGAGTTAGCGCTAATGTTGTGCGTTCTTCCTTGCTCGTACAGTGCTCTTGTGCTCCACCTTTTATCGCTGTGGGGAAGAGCCGTCAGGTGTGTGTGATTCTGGTCAATTGCCTGACTTTGCCTGACCCTTGTATTGGAACATGTCAGGTAAACAGCTCTGGTGTTAGTCCATCGTCTTTCATTTTGTGCGAAAGTGTTCTTGTCAGAAAGGGGGGGCAGTGTTTTGGAATATCCTATGTGGTAGGATGGGGAAAAGGTGTTGAACGAAGGGGGATACCATGTTTCAACCCTCTGTCCCATTCCCACTCCCCAAGGACCACCCATCGATGTGATCCTCCCTCACTGATCCACCCCAGGGAACTGTATCCAATAGCAATGGCCATGTCCTGGCCACCTGGATGACAGATCCCAAGGGACTAGATCAGGAGACACCTTCAGGTTTCTCACAGTGCGGACTCCTTGGATTTTGTGGATGATAATATTTTGGATACCCTGAGAGAACTGCTGCCTATAATGGCGAGCCAAAACAAAAAATCTAATGCACAAGGTGCTGAAAGGATTGAAAGGATTGAAATGTTGGGTAACTGGGCTTTACTTATGAACAACTAATACACTCGACTTGATATTCCAGAGGCCTGTTGTGATGAAATGACTATTGGTCTGAAGGAGTACAGGGATGCATAGTGTATAAACCGCCTGCTCAGCCCTACACTACTACTAAACCTGCAGTGAGCCCAATCATGAAGATGAAACAGGCACAGCCCTAAAAGCATACCTCCTTTGCCTTGTGTGGTAGCGTAGGCCAAGGGCAGGCTATAATCTTCAGGAGGGGTGTGAGCTGATAGCAGTACAACCCAAACAACATAAGTAAAATGGCTCCAAAATAAAAAAAATGTACATGTGGTTGCTATAAAAATAGAGAATTATATTTAAATAATAAAATGCAAACTAGTTGTTACCCTTCCTGCAAGAGAATCAAAAGAGCAGCATCTGGGCCATTTTCCACATGTCTGTAGTGGAGATTGTCAGACCAGACACTAATACACATCAGTCCTGTCAAAGCTGCAGTCGAGCTTACACAGCCGACACTAGTGTGGTATCAAATTGATGTGGCTATATAATTGTGTGCCCTTTGTAGTCACTATGCCACAACCAGGCATTGCTTATAGTTAAAGATGTTTGTGCCACCAGACTGACAAAGGTATATAATTATTAAGTTTGAAAACAGATATGCAGAATATTATTTAAAAACACCTATACCTACACAAGCTTTGCGTTACAGCATCAGTCAGTAATACACATGTGACCTTTGAACCTGCCCTGTGCCATTGAAGGGCTGGTTCTGAGAGCATCAGGAGGCTTTTCAAGCAAAGGTACATGAGTGCAGTATAATTTTGTCATGGAGCATTTATGAAAGGGGGGTCTGATTAACAGACCATGCTTTCAGACACAAAAATAACTGAATCTTTTTCAGTTGATAAAAATCAAAAAAGGTTGGGCTATTCCACTCTTGACAGATGGCATTCTGTCACACCTATACTTGGGAAAATGTTAGGGCAAAGTCTACTGTAAAATACCTCACTGCCTATGTTATTCTATTTGATATTAGTCATCAAATTACTATTTACAAGAAAAATATGACTGACTATGCTTTCCTTAGTCTTTCATTGGGTCTGACTACATTTTCAATCACCCTAAAGAAATATGCAGAGGCTGTTAACGGTTATTGTGGTAAAGCCAAATTAAGTTTGTCCAATAAGAATGCTCAATTGATTACTTCTTGGACAGAAGAACACTGGACAAGCAATTTCTTCTGAGACTATTACTGCATGGCTTTCTGGTTATACAATTCCTACTCATTACCTAGCCCTGATTACGCATGATTTGCACAAAGTGGTCTACAGCCCTCAAATACGGGAGCAGAAATGGCTCTTGTGGCAGAAATCCAGGTCTTAGAAGTAGAACAAGTTTGACTTTGCAGCAATATAAGAAGGCCAAGTCAAACTGAAACCAATGGTATGAGAATTGATTAATGGCCTATAGAAAATAGCAAGCTATACTAATGCTTTAGGCCATTAATGTCTGGGGATCAAGAGAGAGAACGTTCATCACAGATCAATCATTTAACTGAAAATCTGTGCCTTATTCTTTTTAACTCTTTTGCTTTTGGAGAATAATATTAAAAGCAGGATTGGTGTAGCTAAACGTAATGCCTACACGACTGCAATGGATCCTTTTTTAGATTTGATATCATATATATTTAGTACTAAAAGCTGAACTTTTCTTCTAGGCTGACATTTGTATTTATTACATAATTAAATCATTACCGCTAGCTAATTACCACCCACATGCATTACAACTCATATGATAATGATTTATGAAAAAGGAAATACTCCAGTTCCGAAAAACAATATAACAGTGTCATTTTTGGATGCAACTATTAAGGTCATTTCTACCCCGTCTCTTGCAGAAATCCACAATTTTATTACAAAAATGAATACTCTGCCTATATTTCACCAGGCTTTAGAAAAGGAATGGGTACCTTGATTAATCACTTTATTCTAAATGGCATTAATCAGGATGCCCTTTAAAAAAAATCACATGTTGACATAGGTAGACTTTTTAGACTTCTGTGCCACTTTTGATAGGAGTGATAGCAGGATTGATAACAATAGACTGTGTCATAAAATGTCTTAGTGAGAACTACTGTGAAATCCTAACAAAGGAAAGAGACATACCAGGTTTTGTGGCCTAACAGTTTTTCTCTAACATTATATACCTAAACATCAAAAAATAATGGACCTGTTGATGAGATATTTTGCAATAAAAAAAAAAATCTTTATTATACAACATTACAAAATTGCTTTAAAAACCATAGACACAATATGTAATCGCCACAACAGCGCACATTTATATTGCACGCTTATCCTACAACAACCAAGAAGATGATTTTTAACTGTTAATTTTTGGACTTCAAACTACAGTCATGTGAAAATATAATGATCTATTTTCACAAATGCCCAACATGTTTCTGTCCCAATACTGTCATCAAATACTGGACATTCATAAGGGGCTGGGATCATTCTAAGTGTGTATTGCTTTTCGTTCACTTGAAGTGCCACATTTATATTCTATAACAATAAAAAAAAACAGAGGAACATTGACTTAGTCACAATATTCTTAACTCTCAATCTGAATATCACCAAACCTGGTGTTAGCTCCCTTAACACAAGTATTAGGAAAGTACCTGGTCAATAATCCATGGTAACTCCATGTGATCATACTTCGCTCAACATCTTCACTGTAGATGTGAGTACATTCAGTATATGCCAGTCAATTTGGCTATTCTGCAAACCAAAACCATAACAGGATCCACCTTAATTCCAGTGCTAATTTGATATACATACTGCTCTGATAAGAAACCTTACCTATAACGTTCTTGAGAGACCAAAAGGAGAACATCAATTATTCACAGAATCCATCCCATTGCCAAATCTTTTGCAACCTGCCTCTACTGTTTTGGTGATGTCAATCTACAAATCAAAGTTGCATCATGTAATAGACAAATTCTTGCTGCCACCCAAGGCCAACTAATTAAATGGTGGCCAACTAATTAAATGGCATTCATTCTTTTAGGCTAATACTTGCCTCCTGTATGAGAAAACATAACCTGTGTGTGTCCCAAAGCCATAAATGCAAACAACTGAGTGCAAGATTTAAAATTGGCTTTCCTCTTATAGTTGCGCACTAAAGTAGCGCAATGATGTTATCGTGCGGCAGAGCGATGACATCATATGTGACTACACAGCAACCTGGGCACGAAACATCAAGTCTGCTAATTCTCTGAAGAAGATTCCTATTTGATTAACTAATCACTATGAAAGAATGCAGAATCACTTGGGAAATATCCCCAAATTGATATATAAAGGATGCTGATCTGCCTATGAGTGAGGGGCAACAACCATATGTGATATTATTTCTTCACAACTACATATTGAAATTGTCCATCAGTAATTTTCTGATTAAAATTACCGTCCAGTACACAATATATAGAATAACATAATGATGCACATAGATGTTACATTCAGTCAGTACATTTGCAATGCTTAATCATGTCACTGCCACAGGACCTTTTCAAATTGTTGTGAACCAAAATGGCGCCTAAACAATGAAGTGCTAAAGTGTGTTAAAAAGGTCAAGTATCTTGGGATGTGGATAAACAGTAACATAAATGATGTGCCATGGGTTGTCAACGCAAAGCTAAAATGTAAACAATTGGCCTGTCAAGCTGCGGTCGTAAACAAGAAATATGGGAAGTTCTCCTTGCACCGGTACTTGCAGTCCCGACTTTAATATACGGTGTAGAAAGCGCTTTAGGAACAATGGCGAACCTATGGTCACAACTTGAAAGTCAGTATTGGAGAAGGGTACTCCAACTGCAAAAGGGGTTACCGTCCTCCTGCTTGCGATATGAACTAAATTTGATATCAATGAACGCGAGAGTGCTCTGGAGTATGCTGTCCCTGTACCGAAAAACCATTCTTGACAAGAGGACGCTGCAGTTTGAAATATTAGCAGACTTGAGAAAAGGGAATCCAGAGTCAGTACCAGTTGGATGGATTAACGCCTGTGAACAAAATTTGAAGGAGCTATGTATGGACAGTGAGACATTAAAGAACAACCCGAACTATGTCAAAAAAAAGCTGTGGGAACGAGACTGGTGTGCAACCATAGACGACAGCAATCGTTATACCCTAATGAAAGATGCTGCAACAGAAGGGAAAGATCAAAGCAACCTCCCGCAATATCTGGTAAAAGCGCTGAATGCCAACTATCGAAAAACCTTTATGAAATTTCGACTTAACCTATTCAATACAAGGGTTAGTCAAAAACAGAGATTCAGACAAACGTCAGCGTTGTTAACATGCCGCTTCTGTGAGAATTATTTGGAGACCTTAAAACACCTAACTCTAGTTTGAGAAGGGCTGAAATTGCTGAGGACGACACAATTGAATCAAGTGGTAATACATATCCCACCCTATGCAGAGAAGACATGTGGGTAAAGTTTGCTAATCCGAGAGAAAAAGATATCTATGGGCTGATAAGCTTTCTACGTAAGCTTGAAGTCATATTGACTGACTGAAATCGTATGGAAAACAACAAAGACGAGAAGTAGAAGGGCTTTGGTTACAGACTCTCAAAAAGGAAAATTATTGCTCGATCTAAATTTACGAAGATCGTGCATAATTGAAAGAACTATCTGGTCATGAGAGGGATGTAGCGATGTAAGGGGTGGGGCGGGGGCACTCCATTCTTCGTTGATCTCTCCTTGTTTGTTTTGTGCTTCTGTTTTTGCAACCTATGGACGCCTACTTCTTCTTTGTATTCCTGTTTTTTTCCTTTTAAAAAGTTTGTATAAACTAAATTAAATTAAAAAAAAGAAATCCCCCCAAAAAAAAACATTATTGATTTTCTTAGATACTGAGACAGCTGTTAGAGTCAGGTTAAACGCTGATGGTGAATATTTACAGTCTGTTAAGATCATTTGGGGATGGAAGCAAGGGTGTGTTCTTGCCCACTGTTTATTTAACCTATGTTTTGGAGATTTTCTCAATAGACTTGATAAGACTTGGGCCTCATTACGAGTCCGGCAGTAACAGTGCTGGTAAAACCGGCAGGCTGCCGCGGACTTGTGCATTTTTCTGGCACCTGGCTCCACGGAACCCCCCGAGTATTACGACCCCAGTGTTCCTGGAAGTCAGGCGCCAGAAAAATGTAAAGCACCGGCACTGTTAATAATGGTGCTGGTGCTTCCCAGAAAGTCTGCGGGTGGCTGCCGTCCCGCCCGCCAGGTCAGGCCCAGCGGGCGGGATGGCAGCCACCCACAGGCTTACCGGTACCATTGTTATCGGACCAGTACACTTGTAATGAGGCCCTTATACTTTTCCACACAGGTTTGGTACTGCTAAACTCAGCTGGCTTCTGAATGCTCATGATTTTCTTATTTATGACCCTACGCCTATTGTTTTTCAGTGCAGTCTAAATGAGATTTGGAACTATTCTCTCAAAATAAAATAGTTAATAATACTTCTAAATCTTATGTGATGAGATTTGAAAGAACCCATATTAAAAATAGTCCATTTAAAAGGTTAGCTCATACATACGTGGGGATTACTTCTTCTAATTCCAAATTGGAAGCAAGAGACTATAAAGTTAAATCAAATAAATTACCTCTGCAGGTTGTCAAAACGAAACATTATTTTTGTGGAACATGGATGGTTTCCCATACAACCAAGTGTAAAGATTAGACAATAAAAGAAGTTAAGAGAGTGGGATTGGTCTGATAATTATAAGTATTTAAAGATTAAAAGATGACACTTCTAACAGTGGAATATGTTAAACGTTTTTCAAAATATTGATCTGTTCTGCCATGTTTTGACATTTTTCTAGTAGATATTTGACTAGATTTTGTATTCAGTTACGTTTGAATCTATACGACATAGAGAAATGATTAAAGCAAGATCTAATATGGCAAGACACCTTCATTTTTGTAGCTATGTAACAAGCCTAACATACTGAAACATTAAGACACTTATGAATAAAGTGCCCTATTAAAAACAATTGTGAATTATATTATTTGAAGAGATGCCATTTGTGATCTTAGCTGTCAAGTGTCTGCATCTCTGCCTCTGGGTGGCACTGTCTGCAGACCTGCAGGGTTTTTCTGCCATCTTCAGAGAAGACCCCAAATCATTATTTAACATTTCCTTTCACAAATCTGTATATCCGAAAACATGGACTTCATCCCATAATACAGCTTGTGCCAGTTCTCAATCCCTGGTTATTCCTATGCATCAGTGTAGGAACCACAATCCCCAGAAACCCTACAGATCAGTGCTGCTTTCATCTTCCCATGACAAGACAGGGGGAGGCAGAGTACCTTAAGGTATGCTGCTCCAGGTGCTGCTAATGAGCCTGCTTCAGTAGAAGGCAGGTCAGTATTTAAGCAGCTGCCTGCAGGAGCACATGGCTCTTGCATTGAGTTTGCTCACAGCCCTTTGTGCCTTAAGCCCCAGAATTCTGCCAGACCTGCTCCTGCTCCTTCTCCAGTGCTCTCTGCCTTGCAGCCCAGCAACTCTGCCTACTCTCGCTCACCTTCTACCCTGCTCCTCTGTGCTTCCTGCACTGCAGCCCTGCTGCCTATTGCTGTCCTTTGTTCCCTGTCTGCAGCCCATTTTTCTCTACCACCTATTATCTTTTTCCCTGCCTGCAGGTCCTTGTTCTATGCCCACAGTCTGTGTTACCTGGCTTTAGCTTCCAAGTTTCCAGTCCTGAGTTTCCTTGTTATGTGTCTGTAGACCTGCCCTTGTTATTCTAGTTCAGATTTACAGTTCCTTGAATTCCATGTTATCAGTCTGCTGTTAAGTCCTTGTTCTCCTAGTCTAGAGTTTCAGTCCTGAGACTTCTTGTTCCTGGTCTATAGTACAGTCCACTGTTGCTTGATTCCGGTCCCTTGTTTCTAGTCTGCAGTTCCAGTCTCCTGTACCATTGCACATATATTCTTTTATACTTGCTTTTCCTCTTTCATTCCAGGTCTATGTCGTGAACCTTGATTACTTTGACTGCCTATTCTTCCCTAGATATTATGTTACAGTTCTTGTCCTGATTCATGCTTCTGTTATTCCTTTGTGTTAAGGGGACCGGTTGTGTCGGGCCCGGCTTCTGAAGGGCTCTGCATGGCAGGCCCTCTGCCCCTGATGTCGCGCTGGCGCAGAGCAGTAACTGACTACAGAGGCAGGAGTCTGGTGGCATTTGACTGGCTGACGGGCTCCTGTGTGCACCTTTTATTAACTTTACACGTCTTCCACTTGTCACCCTACACGTGGCTTCCGTACGAGCCCAGGAGGGGCTTAAGATATAACATCCCATGCCAGGAGTATATAATAAATAAAAGACAAACACAAAGCAGCACGCAATACATTACACATTTGCATACATGCAGAAAACAATGTTCTGTGGAACTGTGGCCAGTTTAAGCCCACGGGATGGGCGGGGGCACAGTATGAAGGGCGCATCATAGTCCGTTGGCCATGGGGACACAATACATTACACACGTCCATGGACGCAGACAGCAGCATTCGCTTTGGCGGAGGGCAATTTATGCCCACTAGCCGGGTGGGCGCACAGCGCCAAGGTTCATCACTGTCCACTGAGAAACATAGGTTGGTGCAGAGACTGACCTTAACTTTTATTGATCCCATTTTAAGCCCACTCGATGGGCCGGATCACAGCATCCAGACATATCACTGTCCATGGGACATTGAGAGATACAATACATTATATATTTATACGGGTGTGGGCAATACATTCACTTTTACTGAGTCAATTTTAAGCCCACTCGATGGGCCAGATCACAGCATCAAGGCATATCACTGTCCATGGGGCGTTTGGGGACACAACATAAAAGGTGCAATACGTTTATTGGTTCATAAAGACAAGTCCTTTGACCGTATGCAGGCGAAGCTGCACCGTGTTAACGGGGGCCACATCTGCTCTGCGGCATCAGGCCCTGGATAGCGGTAGTCCCTGCTGACTGAGTGCCAGCAAGATGTTGGAGCTGGCTGGTAGCCGCGACCAGGGGAAGACCATCCGGGCCTCTGGGAGGACTCTCCACGAACGACCAGCGAAAAATAAGAGTGGCAGACCCGCTCCTGGCCCTGGCTGCGCAGCGGGCAGATAGGTTAGGCAAGGTTGATGGATGATGTTGCTCCGGGCTGTCCGGCAGCATTCGCCTGCATTGGGCAGGACCTCATTGGTATGGCCAATGGTTGTCAGGCATGGCCTGGCAGTTGTGGAGCTTCTGTGAGCGCTGGAGTGGCAGCGGTTTGCGCAACGCCCTTTTTCTCCCTCAGGCAGGAGTCCATGCCTGTCATCTTGGTGGCGGTCCTTGCTGCACCCCTAGGCAGGAGCATGGCGGGACCGTGAAGCAGAAGCGGTCCTTACCGCGCCTATTTCCCCCAGGCAGGAGCAGCTTCCTGTGTTTCTTTCATTTTTTTTTTCATGTGCACATGGAACTCTCGCTGCACACACCCGTACAGTGCGGGTCGCACCGGAGGGAACCTGCGGTTGTCGGCGTGTTGCCGACTTACTGCATTTCTTCTTGCTCCTCATGTTGCCTGCCCCGGGGACTCTGCCGACGGTTGCCAGGCATGACCCGGTCTCCTTTTCTTTCATTTCCTTCACGCGACACGCTCTGGGGACTCTGACACCTTAATTTACTTTTATAGAAAGAAAAAAATCATGGTGCTCCCAAGGTTGTTATGGAAGAATGCGCTGATCAGATAATGCATACGAGTTATATAGAAGTGTTTCGTGCACAAAGTGCTTCCTCAGGGCTCAATTTCCATATTTGTTTGTGCAGCAGTTTACCTTAAAGTCACAAAATACATTCTTCCTTCAACGTAGTGAATCTCGTGGAAATGTTTCTTTCATCAAGTCAAACATGCTTTACTCCATCCTGCTGAGCTTAGTGTATGGTGTACACTACATACAAGCAAGTAACATAACCGAAAACATCACAAGATAAGACATTTGGGAGAGCCCCCTATCAGAGAAATGATAGGGATGCCAGGGTGCCAAATAACTTCACTTCACCTGGAAAACCCTTCTTCAGACCTAGAATTTATTTAACCAACTTCTCTGAGTTTTAGTCTTGGTTAACTGTGATTCCACACATTGGGCGTAAGCACCAGATAACAATGATTCCTACTAGGGAAGCTCAGGAATGGTGTAATGGTGTTGCCATGCCATGCCAAATTGTTAGTGGCTTTTGTTTTTAAAATCAAAACACTTTTTTTTAAATCACATTTTTGACACAGGAAAATGTCTAAAATATAAAATAAACAGTGTATTCATATGAATCGTGCCACTGCATATTTTGCAAAACTGCAAAGAGACAATGCAACATCCAACTCCAGTTGAATTCTTTTTAATTAAAGGATAGATCACAGCACCCCACGAACTGAGCCCATGACCTCCCATAACCTGCATAGCTACGCAACAGTTTTATTAACCCACTGAGCGATTTTACGAACGTGCCAATAAAAATACTAGGTCAGCCGCTATCTATGAGATCATAGTGTATTGTTCAGATGTGCCTAGGCTAGCCACCCAATGGCAGCGCGGGATTCTGTCCTCAATGTCCCTAGCCACGCCCCTCCGTTTAATTATAGTCACTAAACCCCTTGGACAAATAAAGCATGTTCTGTTACTTCCTCAGTGGAGCAGCCAGAGCACCGTGAGTGATGTGCAAATAAAAGCGGATTCGGCAGGCCAAAAGAAACAAGCAGAGTGCAAAACAAACGAGAGCCGGCCAAGACCTACCTGCTCAGTGCGCACCCGTGAATTAAGGAGCTGGAAAACCACCGAGTCAGAGAGGCCCAGGTCTTTCAGCAGGAACAGAGTCAGGATTTCATCGTCTTTGAGGATGTCCTTGATCCGGAGCCCTTTTCCTAAAAGAACGGAGAGGGGGAGGGCATTAGACAGGGCAGGTTCGCGTGCAACAGGATGTGTTTGTGAAGAACATTGCCCGCTTTTCCTTGCTACATTTTCTACCTCCTTATCATGATTTCCCGAGCTTCCGCACCGGGTGAAGAGGGGGCTTTGTTTTCTAATGTTTTATGTTAGTTGGGCTTCATCCGTGCCACAGCGTACCTCTGTGTCTCAGTTTTGTACCTTAACTAAGATGTACATTTGCATATTTTCCATGTGCATTGCCCTCCGTGCATTATATTGTATAATTGTGCTTGTCTTTTTTTGTACAATAATGTATATACGAATAAAATGATGCTGCTCCACACAACTATTTCTCTGTGTATTGTTACAATCTTAAAATGGAAACTGAGTGACATTGAATGTTGTATTAACTACTGCGGCCTGGTCCAAGAATTGGTGGGAATGGCCTGCCAGCAGGAATCCTCGGTGAGCGTTCAGAGCCATTACCATGGAAGCACACCCCAGTTAGTACCCTGGACCGTAAACCAGGATTTTAAAAGCGCATTTTCTTAAATGGGAAACCAGCTTTGTGCGTCTCGCACGCAATGATTTCCCATAAAAGAAATACAAACAAAAAGGGCTATTGGGTAAACAAAAAAAGGTGCATTGTCCCTTCTCTATTTCCATGATTAGTGGATGGGAGGCAGAGGATGGTGGGAAGAAACAGGCAGGTAAGTGGGATAATAGGCTGTAGGGCTGTCGGGGGATGTGTGTGGGGGAAGAGGTTCTCAGGGATAGGAGAAGGACTACAGGGCGAAGAGGGGAAGGGGACCTGGGGCACTGGCCAAAGGAAAGAGTATTGCGGCTGGGGGAGTGGCACAGGAGGCTGGAAAGGAATATGGGCTTATACTGTAGCAATCACCCCCATGTTAGGGAGCATACAGGACTGGTAATGGCCCGTCAGCCCCAGCCTAGACAGAGAGACACCAAGGGCTGTTACCTGCTCTGTATGCCCAACGACAAGGGGGTGATAGCTATTCGCACCCTGGGGTTTCTTCCCGGGTGCGAATAGTTATTATTTAATTTTTTGTACAGGAGATGGACTCTGCGTGTTTTGTGCGAGCCCAATCTCCCGTAAAAATTAACAATAAAAAGATGGCCCCTGCCATCGAAAATTGAAAGGAACCAAGTCCATTTACTATTTCTATGACAGCAGCCCGACAGAAGGGAGCAGAGCAGCAGTGCCTGGAGCAGCAGTGCCTGCAGCCCCAGCAGGTAAGTGGGGTTGGAATGGGTGGCATTGGAAGATGGTGTGGGGGGTTGGGTGAGGATGGTATGGGAGATGGGGGTTTGAGGAGCAGTTGGGAGGGCACCAAAAGAATCACAGATGCCAGCTGGGGAAGGGTCTTGGGTGGCTGAAAATGCAGGCTGTACACTGGCAGTTATCACCCGCATTTCCAGCTACCTGATTGGCGGGAAGGGCCAGGTGCTATTTAATACCTTTTATTTTGGTTTTGAAAAGAGAAATACAATAAAATAAACCCGTCCAACATAGCCGATGAGCCACGGCACATAGCAGCCTGCGGGCAGAAGTGCTAATCTATTTGTACAGCGGCTGTGTCGTCAGTGGCACAGTGTGTGACAGACTGAGAAAGGAAGAGTAGAGGAATGGGAGCCTAAAGCGAGCAGAGGTCGTGCTTGGAATGATTCAGAGGATGAAGGTTGGAGGGCAGCAGTAGGAAGGTGCTGGAAAGGTGCAGGGAGTGGTGGTCACACACAGTGCCTCATGGAATTCTGAGAGCCCTCAGTATCCATCACCACAACAGTGAACAATGCCCACAATGTCTAGATCCTGATTGACCCCCCCAGCATTTCAAAGTTTTACTTTGGATTGTAAATGTGTCTTATCCAATAAAATCACTAAAAGAAAATTCAAACCTGACACTATGCCCAGACCAAGTCAGGTTTGAAACTCCCTCTTCACCTCTTGCTGACTCCATTGAATTGGCATCTCTAGAGTTAAATTCTGCTGACTGCATTGAATTGGCATCTCTGGAGTTCAATTCTGCACTATCAGCTCCATTATCCCACTCATTCCTTCATTCCACTAGACCATGGATCTCCCCAGCCATCCAGCCACTGATGAGAACCATGTACTGCAATCTCCATCGCTGCCGCAAAACCCAATCACTGGTTATCCTTGTCTTCAACAAGGAATAACCCCTTGCTATCAATACTACCCTCAATACACAAAGTCCAACTATTATCTTAACTTAGACTTCCCTCTCCGTTCTCATCCTCGCAAGCTAGCAATGGCCGTCCAGTCAATGTTTGCACACTCTCAGATCTTTCTCCTATTCACTCACAGCTGCCACTTTGCCAACTTCTTCAACAACATCTCTAAGACACAGGACACCCTGTTGGCCCTCTTCTCTTTCCCTCCTCCTTGTTCCTTCTCTCCACCACTCACCATCGCTTCACTATAGGAATTCTCACTAACCACTCTGGCTGACCTGGCACCTATTCTTTAGGCTGTGAAGCCCTTAAGTGATTCTTGTGATCTCTTTGCACCACAAGAAGTCAAGGAACTGACGCCCCTATCCTACCCCTACCTTACTCCAATATTCAGCCTTGCAGTTTTGACCTGGTATCGCCCTAGGCTCTTTTAGGGTTGCCACCGTCTTGCTCGTTTTGCAAAACCCGACCACTGACCCCAATAAACGAGCCAACTATCAACCTATTTCTATTCTTCTTCACTATTTCTAATTGGTTGTCAACCACATCACTAACTGGTTGAAAGCCAATAGACTCAGTGACCCCCCACATCTCTAACTCCCTCACCATGGCTCACCATGCCATCTGCCAGCTATCCTGGTAGTCCTTGATATCCTCTGCTGCATTGAATGCAGATGACTATGCCTCCCTCCTTAAGGCTCTCTCGCATTTTGGCTTTCAGGGCACTGTTCTTACAGTGGGCGGATTCCTAGCTGGTTGATCACTCGTTTCATTTTCCTGGAACGCTGGGACCTTATCTGCCATGTATTCTCCCATTAGGGTAAAGCTGGGATCTGTCTTTGGTCCCTGCCATTTCACATTCTACACATCATCCTTTGACAAGGCCATCTTCTCCTCTGCATTCTCATACCATTTATTTACCAACGATGCTGAAATCTACTTCTCATTCCTTTCCTTCACCCTTGACTTTTCCTCTCACATCACTTATTGCCGAAATGCTCTCCGTTTTTGGACGGCGCTGTGTTGCTTGCTGCTCAATGCCTCAAAAACAGGCATCCTGGTAAATGACACTCCCCTCATGCCCTATCCTATGTCCTTCCCCCCAACCACCTTACCTCATCCTCCAAGGCTTGCAATCTGGGTATTCTGTTTGAAAGCGATCTGAATCTTCCATCATCTCCACTGCTGCGGCTGCCAGGCTCATCCTCCTGAACATACGTAAACTCCATTTCCTTCTCATCCTTCCCTGTACTACAGTGCTCCTCGCCTCTGTGGTCATTAGTATGCTGAATCACAGCTCCATCCGATGTAGAGGAGTCCCTCTCTACTCCTTTCGCCTCTAACCAAGGTGTGACTTTGCTAGTCATACACTCTACCACAAGAAAAGGCCACTTCCATGCACAGGTTGGCTATCCCTGCAAAATCACACTGTGTTAAAGTCTTCCTTCTTGAGTTTAAATCAATCTATGATCTGCGACCACCACGCTAACTTGCTTTCCCAAAACACACCCTCTCACACTCTATGCTCCAAAGATCTCCACAACCTAACTGGCTCTTCTCTAGTATGTGCCATCTCACTCCTGGCAGCCCAGCACTGGAAATACCATACGCCCTGAAAAAAAGGGCATCCCAAGTGTGAATGGCTTTCAGATCCCACTTACGACCCACCATCTTTCCCAGGAATGGAGCCATAGACTCTTAAAGTGACAACACGCTTTGAGAAATGAACATATGTACAGGAAAAAGTGTAATCAACAATGCTAAACAGCTTTAAAACTAGTATACAAACAATTACACATGTAGGTATAACTCTGGATAATTTACAAGTGCTTAAAAGTGTTAAAACTGTTGAATAGGACACAGAAAAGCAGGTACAATAGCAAGTATGTGGTTAAGAACAACAGAATGTCCCAAAACTAGATGCTACATCACAACAGGAACAGAGCAAGTATTGATCATAGATTTACAGGTCAGCACATTCCTGGACAACTTTTAATTAGTTTAGAAAAATGTGCTTGTAGAAATGAATGGGACAAAATCCATAGTCGACTCACGGTTATAGTGACAATTCAGGTAAGTATTGACAGTGTTCCATAGAGGATGGAGGGTCTGACCAGATGAGTTCCAGACCCAGGTGATATAAGCAGAGGCCTGTAGGAGGAAGAAGGTTGTATAGATGACCTAGAATATCAGAAGCTGGCAAAGTAATGGTGATCCTGCCTGGCAGATGACCTGCACAAGGAGCCCTCAAGGACTCAATGTAAGCCTCTTGCTATCTTCTGGATTTCCTGCATGTAGGTGGTCCCTGGATGACAAAGGTACATGCAAAAGTGCTGTGCTTGCACAGGAGAGCGCCCGTGGTTACCAAATATGGTATATCACCTGAAGCCTCACTCAGGGTGTAGGTATGGTGTGCCTCCACTTTGAGTAGCAAGGGCTCCCCCAGTAATCCTTAAGCACGGTACAGCACATTTTCTTATTTACTTTCTTATTCCAATCATGAAAAACTGGAAAGTTGAACATACTTATAAACAACGAGATACACAGCCCCCCAATGACTGTGGATGACTCACACGCCTCCTCTTGTTCACCAAAGCAAGTATTTTCTTTCTGCAACTTGGTTCTGGGCTGCTAGTCCCAGTGTTCCTTTCTGAGTCTGGAATACAGACCTACAGCGCAATCGGTCTCAAGGTGGGTATTCTCACGCAATGAAGAAATAGCCTTCTCACAGCCGATAGCGGTAAGCCATGACAATGTATAATGGGAGGCAAGAGCTATGGTCTATGACCAAAAAATAAAAAAGCTTGCAGTGGTTTCTAAGGGCCAGGAAAACAGTGGTGCACACTTAGTGCTTAATTCGGGATGCATGTAAGCAGGTCAAAGGTCAACTTACTTCAATTTGTGGAATGGTATGGTATGGTATGATATTTTTTATTTATAATGCACCTATACACAGGCAAGTGTTTCAAAGCGCTCAAGGAGGGTGGGAACATGGGGAAGAACAATGGTCGCTCAGATGTCTTGAAATTCTGAGACGATAAAAGTCTGCACCATTTAACAGTTTGAGATACAGGAAATAGGCCTTAGGTGATTCTGCAGTTTTACCAGTGCAATTAAGGGGGTGAAGACAAGGGAGAACAGACATACGATCATCAAGCACGGTGTGTACGGATCGTGCAAGTAGACAGACGTCACAGGGAGGAGGAGGTCCAAGTGCACGCGGTCAGTAGAGACTGTGGTAAGTGCAGTTAGAGCCACTCTCTTAGGTTATTTCTCAAGTGCAGAGAGTGTGGGTGGGGTGTGGGGCTCTGAGGTAAGTGCGAAAGAGGACTGGCAGGGGTGCCAGGGACCAGTAGGAAACTGAGGTACACCAGGCGGCCAGTCAGCAAGCTGTAAGGAAGAGGAGGGAGAGAGGGAGAAGAGCATAAAACTAAGTTAGCAGGGTAGAGGGAGAAGGAAGAGGAGAAGAGGAAGGTCTTGAGGAGTTTCCAGAACTTAAGAAGATCAGGCTCAAGAATGAGGGTGGCAGGGATGCTGTTCCAGGGGGAGGCACCTGCTGAGGATAAGGATCTCCCTCCAAATATCTGCTTGGAGAACCAGCTCACTCACAGAAGGTTGAAGGTGAATGAGTGGCGGGCTCGAGAGGGACAGTATTTAGGTAGGCAGCGTTGCAGGTAGGTAGGTCCCAGGCCCCAGAAAGCCTTGTGAACAATGCAGAGGGTCTTGAACTTTTCTTGGAGATTGCTTTTAAGCACAGACGCTCGATCCAGATGTTCCTTTAAGCGCCAGGTACCCCGAACAGACTACACATCCTTTGACCTCAGGCGGGCACTTGTCCAGCATCTCTAGGCTCCAAACCCTTCTGCAGTACAGGGCTGCATGAGTCTGCTGCTCTTCAAGCCACATCAGTGCTGTCTATTTCCAGCACAAACACATTTCAGTATTTGGGCCACCAGTGCCCCGCAGAGCAGCAGGTTCAGGGTCCCAGTAATAAGACTGGGCAGGCAGCCAGAGGGGCTGCCCATGGTCACCACCTGGTGAGTGTATATAACCCCGGTTCAGAGGTCAAGAAGAGAGCTCTGCGCCTGAGAAGGTTTCCCAGGGCCACACTCTCCCTGTCAGCATTGGTCGAAGTGGGCAGGAGTGGTTGGGAGCGGTGCACCTTTACTGAAAAAAAAAGTTTTACTGTTTCTATACTTTGATTTTAAAAAGAAACCATTCTGGAATGGTTTAGTTTTAAAATAAAAGTGTAGCAAGAAGTGGAAACCTGCACTTCAGTGCACTGCAATGAACATTCCCTTAAACAGCAGATGTGTTTGTTTGGGGGTTTGGATTGCGCGTGAGAGGCGGTGTGGTGATGGAGTTTGTGGGGTGCGTGGAATGGCCAGCAGGGTACATAGTTCCACTACTTCTTTTCGTTCACTTCGACCATTGCTTGTCAGTCAGCTCCACCTCAGCTACCAACCAACTCTCCTGCTCCTCAGAAAACCTCCTGTCAGTGAGTTTGGAATGTTCCATTATTCATACTGCTAAAGGGTGGGACTCTGGCTTAAACCCCATTGGAACATTCAATTATCAAAATGTCAAACCTATTACATTTATTTTACATTTAAATACAGTAGTATGCTCTACCCCTAACTTTAGGAGGCTGATGCATACTTTCTGCAGATTAGCGTCCATACACCTATTCCCTTTCCCTATATGTTGTAAAACAATGAGCACAGTACATTTTTCCAGTAGCTGCTACAGATCCTTTGATGGGCTTGCTTTTCTTAATTTATTAGTATCAGACCTTCCTCCTTAACCCTAGCACATGTGCATATTACATATTTTGGTACCAACATGGCATCATTTACGCCAGTGCAGAGGTACTCTCCAGAAGTAGTGGCTACGTGCAGACTCACTAAAGGTTTTTAGTGAATGTGTGTTTACATGAGGCTTACATGAAGACAGGCACCAATTACTGATTCAAGGTGCAAAGACACTAAGGATGTGAAGAAGCCTGATGAACACTGTGGAAATGGTGTAGTGCTTGAGGGTGCAGAGGTGAGCCTATACATCAGGTTGTGGAGGCTGTGGTTAGGACTCCTGATCAAAGTACTGCATGCTAAGGCCCTAGAGACATAAAGATGGTTCCAGTGACCAAGACGACAAAGTTTTAAGACACAGAATAGGTGTCCCACATGGTGGAGGACAACAGGACATTAGCAGAAACAAGATGGCACAATACCTACCGGACATGTAAGTGGTGCTCCAGTGAAGACAAAGGACCTCAGGAAAGGATGCAGAAAATCCCATCATAGAACAACAGATACAGCAGGTCAAGATGCCCCAAGAAGGATAAGACAATTAAGAGCAGCAGCAAAAACACCAGTCGGTTTCCATCAAGTCAGCAGGGGCACTCACTTCTGTCCTAGCCGCAGGCAAAGGATGTAAGAACTCAATGGGGTGCGCGCAGAGCTGCAGTGAATGAGGTTCCAGCTGTTGCCGCTGGATCAGTGGGAAAAAGAGCTTGAAACAGCACTTCCCTGGGCAGAGAGAAGCAGAGCTAGCCCTTATGAAGATTTGGAGGAAGCAGCAGAGGCCCACAGCAAAGATCTTCAAGGCTGCTGTTGGAGTGGCCAGGTAGGGTCCCATCATTAACGAGGGATTCATGTTGCAAGCGCCATTTTGATGGCTGTGGGTGCGGTGAACTGAGTATGGTTTACTTTTTGTTCAGAACTGATACAATATTAGTTTTCATGCACACAGAAAGATGAAGTATCAAATCTACCAAATGTAAAAACATACATCTACGTTAATATAAATACATGGGAAATGTGTGAATCTCAATATAAATACCTTTTTCACAATTAATTAGAACATACTGATTAGGGCTCTCTTGCAAAACACACTTTGACTTCTAAACAGGTTTCAGATGACAGAAGGTGGGTAAATGAGTAACCTCAACCTTTGCAGACTACATATGCAGAGGTAGCCTTCACTTTATGGTCTGATAAGTCTCGTAGATAGTAGATATAACCCTTGTTTTTTGAGAGTGTGACCCAAAGAGTGTTGTTGTTTATTCTGGTCAGTAGTAAAACACGGATAAGCTAAATGCTTAAAGCTACTTAGGAGTTTCATTATGCGATAAAGTGGGAGCCTTAGTTAGGAAGTTGCAAAGGAACAAATGTTATCTTGCCCTTTTTATTAATTTCTTTAGTGGGTGTTTAGTCATTTTGTTCGGTTAAGTGTTTTTCCAGGTCTTCAGTGGCTTTATGTAGCCGCATAATTTAGAAGGTCTTTTAGAGGCGACAGGAGTTTGTGGAATAGAGATCGGAATCTATAATTCAAGGAAAATCCTGTTTAGGCAGACCTTCCTCTTTATTTGCTAAAATACATCAGCGAGATGATGTGCAATCATAGTTATAGTAGTTAAATGTTTTTAGGCCAGTTATCGCTGGAAATTAATTATGTTTTCAATGCTAATGTTTAAGCCATGCACCAACGTCAGGACCTACTACAATGAATCGCAAGAAGACGTGTGTTTTGAATATGATTTGAAGATAATAATGAAGATAAGCCCGACCAATGAAAATTAAAGAAATGGGGAAAGGTGGGATTTCTTTGAAGAGGTTTTGTCCAATCATATTTGGTGGGTGGAGAGTAGTACATGCACCTGGGAGTGTTTGAAATTGTTGCAAAAAGTATATAAACTGCCAACTGATGTTGTATTGTGGAGACTTGGGTTAGTTTGGTCCAGCAACACCATCTAACTGCTCTCTGGAGATTTTTCACTATAAACGTGCTTTATGTACAACCGTATACTCGCTTCTTAAGTGGTGGGCCTGTTTTAGGTTAAGATGATTAAAGGTCCACCCCCACATTGCACCTTCTTCCCCAGATACTATGACGTCATTCCAGGTAGTTTCAGAGGAACAGCTTGGGATCCCAACAGATTCACACACATATAGGGCTAGGGACACACAGGCATATGGACTGGGGTGCCTGGCAGCCCCTCTCTCAGTCAGAACCGGTTGCCACTTACTCAAAGGGCCCTTTGAGGGCTCTGGAGAGAGCCCACGTAGATAGAAAAGGCCAAAATGGTAATTCCCCATAGTGGAGCACATAGAGATCAGCCACAACGAAAATGACTAGGTCACAGGCCTTAAAAACCCCTTTATAGTTACTTTCCAAACCTTTAGGGAGCAAGGGGGCTACCAAGCGCTAATAAGGCTATAATGGTGTGCAGCCAAATACAAAGGATTAAGCTGCCATCAGCCTGTTACACTAACGCACTTTCATGGTAACAACCTGGGACACAACCAGTCTCTTTTGTAGTTCCCGTTGCCCTGGTAGCTATATGAGCTACTTAAGGCAGCGCATTAAAATACAGTTGCATCTTACAGAGGGATTTCAGTGGGAGGTTTCCTGTCATCAAAAATAAGTCAGAATTCCAAGAAGCCAACAAAACATCAAGGGAACTAACAGGGCTTGCAGAAAGGAACGTCAACACACTGGCGTAACGGGGCCCCCGCAGCCTCCGCGGTGCGGGGGGCCCCGCCAGCACATGACCTGGGAGGGGGCCCCACTTGTAGAAAAAAAAAAAGAAACCGTTGTTTCCAGTCCGGCATAGTTGTAATGAGGCCCAATTTCTTTTTGAAGTATTAGGGCTCCCCTCAACCCCATGACGTGTGTGTGCCTGAATGGTGAAAGGGTGCACACTTAAGTGTATAGGTGGCTGCCTGTAAGTGTATGGTGAAAGGGTGCACACTTAAATGTATGGGTGGGTGCCTGGGTGTGTGTGCCTGTATGGTGAAAGGGTGCACACGTAAATGTATGGGTGGCTGCCTGGGTGTGCCTGTATAGTGAAAGGGTGCACACTTAAATGTATGGATGGCTGCATGGGTGTGCCAATATGGTGAAAGAATGCACACTTAAATGTGTGGATGGCTGGGTGTGCGTGTGTGTATATGGTGAATGGTGTGTGTGCTTGCGTTCAGGGGTGCAACAAAAGCTACATTTCAGGGGCTAACCCTTCAAATGTTGGGAGAGGCGCTAACTTCATGTGTGGTGGGGAGGGGCAAACTTATATGTTTGGGGCATCTAATTTCTTTGCACATTTTAATGATACTATTCTAGTGCAGCTTCAATGTTACAAGCAGTTAACTCTCTCCTTTAAGGTTGAAAGCATCCACTTATGAACTACTGTGAGAATGAGTGGTCTCCTGTTTCCTCTCTACCCTTCCAATCACCATGTCCAGGCTAAGCAGGCATGATATGTGGTATTAGTGGCTATAGAGGCATTTTGGTGCAGCCAGTCCAGTCATTCCTCAGTTTGGTATGACTTTTTTCAAACTGGGCATTTCTCAGAAAGCAGTCCTGCTAAGTGAATTACCTGGCTAGACTGCCATTTGCGTGCTGCCATTCTAGCCATTTCTTTCTGCAGTATTGTATATTTTTCTGGGCATCTGTGATCAAATTATATGATATAAGTCATTTATAACGCGCTTGCACACAAGTGTTTCTAGGCGCGACAAGACAAGGGAGGGAAGAAGAGGGAGGGCAAGACAAGCGATCTTACTAGGCCTTGTGTCATTCAAATCGTGCAAGGGACTGTAGGGTTACAGTTACAGCCCCTAAGTGCATGGTAGGCCCAGAGACAGTGCAAGGGTTACTGATCAAGAAAGAGTCTGGACTCAGTGAGACTCTGAGGGTAGCCAAGCAACCAGTCAGTACAGCAGACAGGTAGGTCAGGTTGGCCAGCAGGGGAGGGAGAGAGATAAAGCAGAAGAGAAGAGGAAAGTTTTGAGCTTCTTCCTGAACTTCTGGGGGGCAGGGAGGCTATTCCAGAGGGAGGCACCTGTGGAGGAGAGGGATCTACCCCCACTCTCTGCCTGGAGAAGTGTCTAACCCTTAGAGAGTTGTAGGTAGCTGAGCAAAGGGCTTGAGAAGGAAAAACATTTGGAAGATAACGTTGGATGTAGTGCAGGCCCCGGGCCCAGAAAGCCTTGTGGACAATGCAAAGGGTCTTGAATTTGATACTTGCAGCAACTGGGAGCCAGTGGAGAGATTTCAGGGCTGGAGAGATCCCTGGGCCTGAGACTAAGGATAAGTCTTGCAGTCCTTTTCTGGATTAGTTGCAGAGGCTGGAGCGTAGAGGAAGGCAGATTGAGAAAGAGGCTGTTGCAATAGTCCAGCCCAGAGAGAACCAGGGCTCTGGAGACAGAGAGCTTCTTGGGGAAAGTGAGAAAGGGACGAGTCCCTTTGAGGAGGAACAGCTGGTAGTGGGACTTCTTGGTGACATCCGAGATGTGAGGAGAGAAAGAGAGAGTGGAGTCAAAGATGACACCAGGGTTTTTTGCCTCAAAGGAAGGCGAAGGAAGAGGGTCCAAGACGGGCAGCCAGAGTGAGAGAGGGAAAGCACGTGCAGGAGTCCAAATGAGAAGGATCTCCATCTTACTGACATTAAGGCAGAGATCGTTGGAGGCACACCAATCCTGAATCGTGGATAGACAGCTGGGAATGAGCGAGAGAGGAGAGGAGTATGAGGGGAGCCTGAAGGAAAGTGGAGTGTCATCCGCATAACACTGAAAGTTAGAGGAGAATGTAAAGATCAGGTGGGCCAAAGGGGCCACGTAGAGGTTGAAAAACCAGAGTGAGAGGATGGAGCGGAGAGAAAGGGACCAAGTTAGACTTGGGAGGGGCAGTCCAAGAGGAAGGAGGTCAGCCACTCAAGGGCCTGATTTGTGATGCCCAGGTTCTCATGGAGTCGATTGATCAGGATTGATCAGGATGGCATGGTTGACGGTGTCGAAAGCAGAGGAAAGATCAAGGAGGATGAGGACAGAAAGAATGCTGGAATCCAGTTTAGAGAGCAGATCTTCACAGGTGTTCAGGACAGCAGTTTCCGTGCCTTTGGCATCTCTGAAGCCAGACTGATGGTCATGGAGACAACCAGCAGATTCCGTGTTGAGAGTAAGCTGGGAGATGGCCAGCTTTTCCAACAGTTTGCCTAGGAAAGGGGTGATGGAGATTGGGCAATAGTTTGCCAGGCAGGCAGGATCGGCAGACGTCTTCTTGAGGAGTGGGTGCATAAGGGAGTGCTTAACGGGAGAGGGGAACGTTCCAGTGGCGAAAGAGTGATTACAGAAATTGGTCAAGGCTGGAGCAAGGGAGTCAATATGGTTCTTGTGGAGCAGGAGAGCACCTGTTTGGATAACACTTTCATAGATCGGACTTGTCTAGAAACCTCGTCAGGTGTTGTCAGAAAGAAAGAGGAGAAAGGAGGAATAGACGTAGAGATGGCCAAAGGGGGGCCGAGAGAGGAAGAGGGAGAGGAAGAGGAGATGGAGGACATGATGTCCTGAGTTTTAGCAGAGAAGTGAGTTGACAGAGACATACAGGGGTCCTGGGAGGGAACAGGAGAGGTAAAGACCGCAACAGGATTGACCAGTTCCTTTCAGATTTTAAAGAGTTTGGCCGTGTTGTTAGAGGCCACAGAGACATGGGCTTGAATGTGTTTTCCCTTCTTGATGAGTGTTATTGCTATGACTGGCATTTTGGTGCAACCATTCTAGATATGTCTAAATGTGGCCAGGCAAGCTTTACTATATTGTTATTACATGTCTACACTGGTCTACATTGTGCAGCCAGTTGGACATGTTTTATTGTGGCATGGCATTTTTAATAGCAAAGCAATAATGTTCCTGTGCACTGTTGGTGACTTGCATCTATTGGATTGGTGTTACCCTACAAAACAATTGCAAACACTCTGGCTTTTTCACCAATGTGCGCTGTATATTATATTAAAATAATAATATTTATATCTTTCTCCTAGTGCAGTGTGCGGCATATCCCTTCAGCAGCACGTTCGTGTGTATTGCGCAAGTGTGATAATCTAGGCTGGCCCAGAGTGTGGCGCGACCCTTGATTTGTTGCTGAGTTGAGGGGGGGCCCCCTCAGAATGGCTCGCAGGGGGGCCCCCACATTTTGTGTTACGCCACTGTGTCAACATGACTCTCCGACTTAACAGTTCAGTTCCCAATGATGCCAGCTAACACATAAAAGGTAGCAAGATCGGGAGTGTTTGTGTTCTTTTACAGTGTGGTGATACACTTCTCTACATCCTGGGGTACAATACATTGGAACATCACGTAAACACCTGCACGGGTTCTTGAAGCCGATTACCCTCTGCTTGGTGCACTGAGGATGCCAGTTTCTGCCATGCTCTAAAATATGCTACTACGCAATGCATTGCATGCTTTATCAAAACTAAGCTGCAGTCACAGAACAGAAAGTAAAACCCAACCTACCCAAAACAATGGGGACATGTAAGAAACCACGTGTTTCTTTTTGACATCAGTGAATTACCTTGTTAAAGTGAATATGAAATCAGTGTGTTTGTCACCAGGTCTGCACAAAAGAGAATACCGTATGTTACGACACGTTCTATTGGACCAACACAATGAGCACAAAGGTGCCTCTAAAGAAGGCCTCACAGGTAGGGTGAACAGTAGAGGTGCGCCAAATAGCAACGCGTAGTTAGTCAATTATTCACCCAAATACAGCTCCAACTAAAAAACGTAAACGTACCCTAGATACCCCCATGAGCCCCCCCCCCCTGCAGAGCTGCCACTAAATCACCATGCACACGATCTGGGTCAGGGGTCTAGGAAGGTGTCTGGGAGCCAATTCTCGGAAACCAGACGTGTGGAGCCAGAGGCACCCACATGCAGGAAGCCAATAAGCAGAGGTGTTGCTAGGGGGGCTTAGGGGGCTATAGCCCCGCGTCTTTTAGTTGTAGCCCTGGATAGAAATTCAGGTGCTACAATTAAAATGCTACCTAGCCCTGAGTCCCACCAGTCCCAACATTAGCGTAGCCCCGGATCTTTTCCAGACCTAGCAACACTCCTGCCAATAAGTGAAGCGCTCATTCACGAGCATCCTTTTTGTGTAGTCTCAGCCTTGAGTGCAAGAAGCATTACATAATTCACCAAAGTCAAAAGCCTTTATTTTAGCGAAACTTCAGTGAAATACTAAAATGAAAGCCAAGGATTGCTACACTCATAGTGACCACTAGATTACTCTGTGTCTCTTGCCACCACTTTTTCACCTTAATCAAGAGCGTGTCTCCCATAATGCACTACCATGTGTCCCTCTGTTTCGTTCAAGTCTTTACAGATGAAGTGGATGCTTCCTCGGAGACAGGAACGCACCTGGAGGATATAAAATCCAAGTTCTGGCCCGCCAGCTCTGGGCACTCCCACAAAAGGGACGACGATCCAAGAATACTCCAGATATGTATCTTTTCTCCATATAGTAACAGGGGAGATATTTGCTTAAAGGGGAGACCCTTTTGGCTTTGAACCAGGATCAATATGACCATCTCTACGATGCCTCCACTCATTTGTGCTGGGAAAGGGGGAGGGGGAATCAAGGGGTGAATCGCAAACCCCTGGTTTAGGGATGGATTAACCACGCTTCCCCTAATGAAGGTTGCAGCATGCAAGGTAAGAGGAGGGGCAAGTTATTGCCTTTTGTGTCTAGAAGCTTGATGTGTGGTATAGCTCAACATTGACCATCCACAATAGCAAAAGGGCCATGAACGTTATATGGGCTGGTCTATGGCACCTAGAGGGAGGATACCCAGAAGCTAATATTTGCATGCTGTGGTGGATCAGGTAAGATACGTGGTTTAGAGTGGATGAGTGGAGGAATCCTAGGTCTACTATTGCTCAGCCTGAGTAACGTGCTAAAGAAAGGTAAGCACTGCAAGGGTTCGCCTGGTTACTTCCTTTGGGCAGTGGGGAGTAGACTCAGGGACCCCATAAAGGACAAGTAAAAGGGCAATCTTCCAGAAGCTAAACTGGGAGCATCCACAGCTAGGTAAGGGAGGTCCAGAGGCATTCCCTCATGCACAACACAGCCTTTTTATGAGCTGGAGGAGCATGTCATTGGCAGATTGCAGGTGCAGATATGTGTTAGCATGAATGAGAGAGAACATGGAGTTTCTGGCTCCAGACGTGGAAGCTTCATCCAGCAGTTCCAGGTTGAGGCAATATGGACATCTGAGGAAGGAGGGGCTTCCACTGCATCAGAAAGTCCAGTAGAGGAATTTTCAGGGGTGGAAGAACTCTGTAGAATTGCCTCTTCCTAGAATAACAGCAACTGTGTATCAGATGGTCGGATCAGATGACAACGTTCCAGATCCTGTGCAGATGACCTCAGTTATATTTCAGTGAAAAGATCATCCAACTTTGGTAGCAGAGGATTCCACGGCAAGGGCTCCAATGATAAGAGAGTTGAGTCAGCATTTACATGAAATACAATGGGCCAAATCAATCTGGTGTTTAAATCAATCACATGTGGATTTTTATATTTGTATTATAGTGTTATCAGTTAATTATAAACTTTTAAAACAAAAAAACACAAAAATTACATATATAATTTACATGATATACAAATCAGCTTCATTATATTACACAAGATCTGTAAATAGTGCATAACCAAATCTAAAAACAACAAACCGATTCCTATTATTAATCGGAGTAAAACTTTGTTTAAAATCCATTCTTAATCAATAATTCAGTTACATAGGTCAAAAATGTTCCCAGTACTTTGTTTAGGAAAGCTCCTCAATATGCCTAATTACCTTTTGCCAAATATAAAAAACGGTAAAATTCATAACCAGGTTTTCTCCTGATAATATATAGGCCCAGCATTGATCAAGTTGGAGTTTACACAAATTGCCACAATGATACTTATAGCCCCTATGATACATTTCAGTTAGAGCAATACAGTCAGTGAATAAATGCCGAGATGTCTCCACTTCAGATTTCCATAGGCGGCATAGTCGCTCTTGGTATGGTACTTGTGTCCATGCTCCCAATCTAGAGAGGGTAGGAAGTTGTTCAAATCGAAGTAGCATGATAAATCGTCCGACTTTGGTGTTTTTATTAAACTCACTGTTTGCCTCCCTGGAATGCCGATTGCAACTGTTCACCATGTATTTTATCATTCTGCACCAAGTATTTTTGTGGGGACGCATTCTTGTAACCCTGAATCATGCCTTCTTACATGTCCTTCCTAGCGCCTAAATGCCCGAGGGCTGCAGTGCGCTCTATAAATATAATAAATAAATAAATAAATAAATAAATACATGTAACTGAAATGGGCATTAACTGGAAAGCCTTGTCTAACATACTGGGCATATGCAATTTTACCAACTAATTTGGACACATTTTTCTTTCTATCCCAAATGGCAGCATTCGCGTTTGTATCTTTACAAGCCTAGCCAAGATTCAATGGGGTATCCAATTTGAGGCCAATATCTTTAAAAAAAGAATCAATCTCATATATCCAATTTTTTTAAACTCCAGTCAGGACAGATATATCTAGATGATCTACACAATTAGAAAACAAGGAAGCAACATTATCCTTGTCGCTTATTATTTTCAGTTAAAATATACCAGTTGAGCTCTTTTTCTGTGTGAGCAAAGATAAAAGACCCAGCTCAGAGCAAATAGCTTAAACAGGCAAGGAGTTAGATAAACCAAATGCCAAATGACATAGTTTCTCCTCAAGAGTCTTCAACCAGGAAGTTTCTTTGTTCGTGAAAACCTCAAGATCATATATGGCATGAGGCACTATATTGGTTCTGTACAACTGCACAAGGCCCTCGACCGAGTAACCTCCATTTTTTTTAATTAAGCTTCTAACAGCATTACAATTCTTCTGGGTCTTATTCATAGTTACCTTGGCCAAATGCAAATAATTGAGGGAATAAAAATGGTAACTCCCAAGTATGTATTTCTATATACAACTTCGATGAGTACCGTATTAATTTTCTATATACATTTATTAACCTTTTTTGTTAGATTGTATAATCATTATTTTGGTTTTCTTCTGGTTAATGATCAAACAATTTTCAGTTGAATATTCTTTGAGTGCTAAGACACTATGGGCCTCATTACGACTCTGGCGCTAAGTGTTTAACGGCGCTGTAAAAGGCTGCGGCGCCGTTAAACACTTAGCGCCTTACTACGAGGTCCCTTTGCGGGACCCGACCTGAACGGCTGGTCTAGACCAGCCGTTAAAGTAGGGACCCACAAAGGGACCTTGGTGCTAAGTACGGTACCGCAATTTGCGGTACCGTACTTAGCGCCTTCCCCATTCTCATAGAGCCCTATGGGGCGAAAATGGGAATGAGGAAGGGCCATGGTTCAATGGGGAATTACCGCCCCGCAAACCTTGGAATGGGGTGGTAATTCCCCATTGAGCCATGGCGGACCCGTTACAACACCGGCACCAACCATGGTGCTAATAGCGCCATGGTTTAGCGCTGGTGTTGTAATGAGGGCCTATGTTGTAGTCCTATTGCAGTTTGGTCAAGGAACACTGTGTCATCCGCATAAGACAACCATGGAATATGCTGTTGCCCCGTGCGGGGAGGAAAACTATTCCATTTACTTCATTCATCATCCAAATCTGTGACATACAGGTTGAAAAGAATCAATGCAACAGAGCACCCCTGCTTTAGGCCATGGTTTGATAGAATTGGTTCAGTAAGGAGGACATCTTGATTAGCTCTCAATTGCACAGTGGTGTTCGCATAAAGGGCCTTAACAAGATATAGTATTAAGGGATGTAATAGCCATTTTTCAAATTTTTCCCACAAGATGGTACGATTCACTGTGTCAAAAGCACCGGCATAGTCTACCAAGCATATGTACAACATACTAGATTTAGAGTTCAAAGTGGTATAAAACCTGTTTGCTGGTTCTTAAATATATCTTCTCTCCTTATCCATTCATTCATTTTCTCAAGAAGCATTAGGGAAAACATTTTTGAGCACAAGTCTATCGTAGCTAATAAACAATAGTTGGATTCTTCCTACCCTTTTTTATAGATCGGAATTAATAGGGATTTGCTTCAGCTTTTTGGTATCTTCCCGGTTGCGTTCATTTTATTTTCTATGAATAATATTGGCCGATTTTTTAGGGTTTTTCTTAATAAGAATATTCACAAGGCCATCCAGGCCAGGGGCCCTTGATGGCTTGAACTTCTGAATTAGCCATTACATGTCTTATACAGAAAAGGTCAGTACATTTTTATCACCTCTTTCTTCATACTCCTTTTTATCTTCATTCAACGGGGCCCAAATATAATATGGATCTGAGATGAATTCTTTTTCAGCTATGGGATTCATTGCCCACCTATTCTCATGGCTTTCAGTGTGGTGTTCATATATATTCCAAATCTTCCGTGAATCAGTATTACGTAAAGCTTTGGACATCAATTGCCACAGCGCAGAAGCCATAGATCCTTTATGCCAATGGACCCAGATGCTTATATGTTGCCTTCCACTTGTAAATAACCTTTGGCTTATCTATTAAGTTATAACTAGTATTTTTGACATTTTTTTATTTCCAACTTCAATAGTTTTTCCCTACATGCAATGATATTATCATACATTTTCCCATCATGGTTTGACCCATCATAGAATTTCTTCTGCATTTTCCCAAAATACTCAAAGGTTTTTTCAACTATGTCCATGTAATCATCGATACAGTCCAATTTAGTCACTTCTCCCGTAATGAGTTAATCAAGAGCAAAGTCATTAAACACAGCAACATTTTTTTCTGTCCATCTGATTCTATTGCCAGCAAAGTTAAGATAGTAATTATCCACAAGGCAATCAGTGTTCTTCTTATCCTTAACCTGGATAGAAAACATAATAACTGCATGATCACTTCTCCTATTATCTACCAGTTGAAAGGCTGTGACTAATTCAAGGCAAATGCCCGGAAGAACCACAAAGTCAATCCAAGAGGTATAAACACCATTGTGCCATGTGAAGCAAGGTACCTCGCCAGTATCAATTGGCTTACATAGGGGTTTCAACTGGTATGATGAGATGAAAGTAGACCATGCATCATAATCTTCCATCAACTCATCACCCTCGTGCTCAATAACTGTGATGCCATGCTTATTTTTAAACATATTATGACCAGGTTGTCAGACCAGCTCTTTAAAGCAGCAAAAGGACACTGATAGTTCAGGTCTCCCACAATGAAATAGTAACAATAAAATAGTACCTATACTCAATACAAGAGATGAACGATTCAGTATTTCCATTTTTTGGGGGATTATATATATTCATAAGTGAAATGTGCAGTTGCATATGGGGCAAATTACTAGACAAAAGCCTTTCTAAAACAATTTGATTCTGACAAGCAGGCACACATTCTGTAATTGTCAGTTGATTTTTGACACCAATTATTAAACCACCAAAAGGGCGACCCTTCGTATTACGAAAGGCAGATCTTTGTAGAATCTGATCTCTTGTAGCAAGAAAATGTCAAACTTGAATGAGAAAGATTGGCCCAAGGGATTACACAAAAAATAGTTAAAACCTCTTGTTTTCCATGATATGACTTCCAGTTGTCCAACACCAAGTTCAGCAGTTCATGCTACATCTTCTAACTCAAGGCCTACGGTTTTTGGATTATTATAACTCAGAGTAAAATTAGTGTTCAGGCTTAACACTGAGTGAATCCTCTGGGTAATCTCATTGATTTCTGTAGAGAAGATCTTCATTGATATACCCGAGGTTTTGACATTCCTCTGTAGCCTTTTAAATTGAGTGACCTCTGGGCACTTCACAAACTCGTAACCCATATCTAAGAATATATGAGCATGTGACTTTATCAGTTCAACCGCAATAGGGCAGATGAAGTGAATAATCACCCAATTTGCCTCCATCCCTGTGCAAGGTATTTCAACAAGCGAGTTGTCATTAGTAGTAAGTATCCGCAGCTCTGTTATGAGATGCATTTATTCAAGAGTGTTAAGACGGTTAGGAAATGGGCTACATGAGGTGGAATACAGATCCAAACTCTTACATTTCTGGGGAGAAATGTCTACTTCCCCATTGATCCTCTATGAGATGATGGATGGTTTTAACAGGTGATTGAGCCAGGCACATAAAGGGACTCTTGATAGTCTTGCGATAATCCTCACTGTGTTCCAGACTCAGAGTCTGGGCAATCAGTTGGGAATTAGGAGTAGCCGAAACCACCTGCCCTAGACTTCACCCATAAGCATATTCGGTTCAACTCAGTTGTCTCAGCAAGCTCTAGAATGCTACTCACTGGCAACTGCACTTCCTTCAGAAGTTTGGGGCCTCAAGCCCTGCATGTTCACGTATTGATAGCAGCGCACTGTGCGGGATTCCTTTTATATGTGGTCATAAACACAGTGGCCACAGAACCCTAAGCACCATGGGAATAGTGGTTATTTATTCATCCTGGATTCCTCTAAGATGGGCCTACTTTTCACTGAGGAAAAGTCTTGAAGGGAATGAGGCCACACAGTAGATTCGGCATCTATGTACTTCATGGCGCCACCCTTCTTCCCACAGCCCCCAACACAGTCTATGTCCCGTCACTGACTGCAGTCCTAGAGGTTCCAGTCTAAGGAAAATAGTTTGGAAAATTGCTACAAAAGAACTGCAACGTTTTTAAAGATAGAAAACACACTCTTCTCCAATGAAGCAAGCTCAAGTCTTCCTCCTCTTCATTCAGTCAGCCGTCATCCCATTAACCAACGAAAAGTGGGTTAGTGAGAGGCAGACCCATGGTGCATCCAACAAGGAAGACCTCAACAACAGCAAAAATATCAGCGCTCCTGATCATACACAGATGAGTCAGGAGTTTTAGTTGTGGGAGATTGCGATGGTGCAAGGATGTCTGACTGGAATCTGCTTTGGACCACTGGGTGGGGGACATCATATAAAGATGATATGAACAATGGTGCTTCCAGGAGGTGGTTTGGGTCTACTGATCAATAGAGCAACTGTTATGGTTCTCTCGGAGGACTGAGTGCTGAGGAATTATAATCCTCATACAGAAGTCAATGGGAGGTTTCTGCTTGGTAATGAATTTGAAGAATGTGAATCGGTTGATCAGGCCAGTCCATCTTATGATGGAGAGGTTCTCGAAGATAATTCTATTGGCGTCTCAGGGCCAATTCCTGGTGTCATTATATTCAATGGTTGCACAGCTCAGGGTGATGTTCTAGTGTCATTATATTTAATGGATGCAAAGCTCAGGATGATGTCCTTGCATCATTGGATGTAACTGAAACATTTCTCATGGTAATTTCCTGGCATCAATAGATTACATGGATGCATATATTCATACCTGAGTTTTACATTAGTAGAACAGCATAACCAGTTCAGGGGCCCTCGTTAGGGTTGAAATCTGCACCTTGTGTCTTCACCTAAATCCCGGCCCCCTTGCTGCTTTATTGAACGAGGATGAGAATGTCCATCTTTCCTTACTGGGATAAATGATTTGTTGAAGGAGCACCTGGACTATGTGTGCAGGCTCCTGTAGCAGCAGGGCTTCCTCGTTAACTTGAGATTATTGCACCTTTTCTATTCTACTGGAGGGTTGTGCCTTCATGCTATAGGGTTTGCTGAAGGGTCTGCTCTGACACCAAGAAGCCTCGATAAATTAGGTAGTAATGGTTGTTGGTCCACTCTTCCCATAAGGATGGCAGTGGTGCTGTGATGGAGCCTCAGGCGTCTTCCTTGTCCAGTGATTGTGTAACAGAATCTGCCTGGTCTATACCCTTTCAACTTTGGCAGTTACGCTGGTGGACCTGCAAAAACATAGCCTGATTGGAAGGGAAGCTCGCCTTAGTAGTGCTAGTGCTTTGGAGACCTACCACGCTATCTGCGTTCTTTAAGCACTGGAAGCTGCTGCAAAGCAAAACAAAGAGGTGAAAGCTGAAAGGTTTAGAATTAATCTTAAACTTCTGGCAATTGCTGTGGATAACCATCCAGGTCATAGTTCTATGCCTGCCAAGCCATTACAGAAAGGGGAAAACCATATGCAAATCAGTCTTGGTCTCACCCCAAAAGGGCAGTCCAGCCTGAACTGCTAGATCACATCTCTTCTGTACGAGAACACACGCATCCCCGACATGTTTCGGCCTCTTTCTGAATCATCGGTAAGGAGGAAGCTGATGTATGCATGATGTTATGGACTGAACTCAGACACATTGTTGTGTTCTCCTTTGATTCTGTGGCTCCAGGATTGGTTCTCCACTAGGCTTTCAGTTTCCACATACAGTGGTCTAGGGAAGCAATCCCTGGTTTCACATATCATGGCGTTCCACCTTGGAATCACGCAGTGTTGTAGGGGTGTGTTGTGAGGTTTTGCTTACTAACAACCTCACTTTTCATGCACCTGACTCAACAAACAATCACTTACTTGGCATCTCAATACATAGCTGCAACAAATACCTTAGCCCGCAACAACACATTCAAAATGTTACACCTCTCAAGCAAACTGCTAAAATACTCCCAGAATGCACAAATTCCTCTCAGGCCTAGCATCTGGAAGCATAAGGCCTCATTACAGGTCCGGGAGTAACCATGCCGGTGCTACCGGTGGGTTGGCGCCGGACCCGTAATATTTTACTAGCACCCGACTTCCCAGTGCCACGGCAAACTGTAAGTCCCCAAACCCATAGAGTCTTTTGGGACTCTATGAGGGTGGGGATACGGAAGCACCGGCCCCATTAGTAACAGTGCCGGTGCTTTTCCATGAAAAGTCTGCCTACCGTGGCAGCAACGCCTGTAAGGGTCGGACCTGTCAGGCACAGCGGCCACGGCAGGCAGACACATAGTTTGCCGGTCTGGAAACAAGGGTGCTGGTGAGCTTACAGTCACCATTGTTTCCGGACCTGCAACGTTATAATGAGACCCATAGTCTTCCTGGGAAGAAGGAACACAAATCAGATAGAGAATTCACCCGCAGACACGCCAGTTCCTCCTGGCACTACCGACACCAACAGTTGAGTACAATGCCTAGTCTCCTCCCGCTAACCCCATAACCAACTCCCTCTCTTCTTTCAGATCCACAAGAGCATGGCAGCGGTGCATGTCACAAATTCAAGAAACATAACATTGTCTGATACTACAGATTCTGTTGATATAAGGTTCTTGACAATAAAGGTCTTCTTCAGGTTTCTATCTCTTTGGCCAGGTCTCCTCTTGGGTGGCTAAACTAGATGTATACATACTGTGGCTAGATCCTGTGTCAGGATCCAATGTCCTTTCCACATGACAGAGATTTCAGGAGTTCATTGGTTCATTGTTGGAGGAAGAGGGGATTGTGTATCTTCTAGATGTGAGACCAGTGGTCCTGATTTCTTTAGATAAGTCTAGTGTCTTTAGGAGATCAAACAGTGTGCGACTTTTTGGGTTGGGATATAGTACTTTGTCAGCCACATTGAGCTGGTGGATTAGGAGGTCTATGGCTCTAGCTTTTTCACTGGCTTGGATTCCTCTGCCAAGAGAAATCCAGGGGGAATCCACCTGGATAATGGCATCAGATTAGCTGGGGCTTCAGGGGTTCCATTGCCCGACATTGGCAGAGCAATTGCTTGGGCTTCTCCACATACTTGGTACATCATTGTCCCCTTGAACTGTTGGACAACCTGCATAGCAGATTTGTGCACAATATTCCTGCTGCAAGTTGATGCAGAATGCTTACGTTTTGATGATAATTGTCGAGGTGTTATATCCTAATTAGTATGGGGTCTCTTCTTTCTTTAACACTTTGCTGCCAAGTCAGCCAGGCACTGTTATTCATCCGTCCTAACAGGGTCGGTCTGGGGCATATAATTGTCTCAGGCACCAACGAAAAAGTGGCCCACAGTTACAATTGGGAATTCATTCCTTTTGTGATGCTGTTTGAAAAGTACCCAAGGGGGAGGATTTTGATAAAATGTAGTGCAAATTGTACATTTTAAAGAATATTTATTCAACAACGCTGGTCAAACCTATTAGCCGCATAGTGAAGTAACTCATCAAACTGGCCCACATTGGCCAAAAAAGTGCCCCTCTTTGACCCAAAAAACGGGCCCACACTTTTTTTCCCCATTTTTGGTTCGGCCATTGGCTTCGCAAGGATTTGGGATGGAAGAGGGTCATGCTAGTAAAGCCTAGATTATTTCCCGATTACTACTGACAATTTCCTCATCACATACCTGATCTACCCCTTTCCCCCCAATGAGGCATCTGTCTTCAGGCTGGTGGGTCTCCCTGACAGATCTCAGGCGGATTCTGGGATTACAGCCCATATCATTCCACCCTCCAGAGAGTGGGCGGGCCTAGCCGCATAATTTCTGTATTTCAAAAGGATAAGGTCTATTTCCCTTTCTGGGGGTGGGCTTCACTTATTCCTAAGGACTGTGATGAGGAAGAATAGCAATTTGAGTAACTGAGATTGCCAGTGCTTGCCCTAGGAATTAGTTTACTAAACCAAAGCCCACGGCTGGGCACGGAGTCAACCCTTTGCGTGACATGCACGGTCTCGACAGCTCACGTCATCTACCACCTCCGCGTTCATTGATGGTCAAAGTAAAGATATGACTGCCTACTAAATACCGAAAGGGGATTATGAATTATTCAGCATGATTCCACACCGTGAATGGAGACTGGCTCCCAACACTCCCACGCAGGTGATTATTCGGTATTGGTTGCTGATGTCCATTCCCACAAATCAGCGATTTAGTACCACGTGATACAAGAAAGAAAGGCAGTATTGTGTAGGGGGACCCGAGGTGTGCTGGGTCACCCAACACACATTCCTTGCCACCTCCTCATCCTCCTCCTCGTGATGAGATCGTGGGCCTTGCAGAGGAGTGACTCAGTCTGCGGTCAGATAGTGGGGAAAGGTCAGGCCGGGTGGCACGTCTGAGGCGGGCATGTTCTGCCCACGCTCCATTCTGTCTGTTAAGCCGATCCGTGCCGCTGCTCTCTCACGAAAGTGAGCTGTCAGCTCAATTGTGCTTCTGGCAGCAGTGAGAAGGGCTGCTATTGTGCAGTCATCCTACGTACAGTACAGGACTCGCCGCCATTTCCTGATCTGTTAATCCGGAAGCCACCTATGGGCTGGCTCTTCCTTTGGACACTAAGCTCAGATGGCGGCATTTACCATGTGCAGTCTGACAGCCTTCCTCCTCCACCTCTCCCCGCCTCTCAGCATATTCATTCTCTCTCTCTCTCTCTCTCTCTCTCTCTCTCTCTCCCCCTCCCCCCCTCACTCCTCTGCCTCCCCCCGCCCCTCACTCCTCTGTCTCCCCCCCCCCTCTGTCTTCCCTTGCACCGGGCCACCTATCCCTCCTCATCTGCGTTCCCCTCCTTTTTTACTTCCCCCTGTATTGGCAGGGGCGACACTGACCGCATGCCTTCAGGGGCTGGTGCCCACCCAAACATTTGACAGAAGTATGGTAAATTAGCCCCAGACCGAGCCCTCAAAAGGACTCCCCTGCCTTCTTGCACAGCATCACTCACGCTGTCAAAGTATGCCGGCGCAGGCAAAAATGAGCAGTAACGGAATTACTGCCACTTTTCCCGCACCGCCATACTACGAGTAGGGTCCTGGAGTGGGGGATTGACCGGCTGCATCATGCTTGAGCTAAATCCCCCACTTTCCACTGAAAATCGGCTGAATTACTGCACCAGTAATTCCTCCAAAAATGCCCCACAGAGTCCAATGGACTCTAAAATAATTGGGGATTAACTCTGCCACCGCCACTTGTAATCCGGCGGTAATTCCGCCAGGCCAAGTGGAGTGAACGGTAATTCCAATAGGTGATATTATGGCAGATTTCCTGCCAGAATTACGCCCAACTCGTAATGAGGCCCTTTCTTTTATGTCTCTGTTTGTTAAGCAGCGAAGGACGCTGCTATCCGTGTTGAATGATACGTGGGGAGAGACCTTGTTCTCTGACGAGCTGCAGATTCTGTTACGTGTTAATATTTGGTAACTAGTACTGCAATGGAATGTATACATTTCAATGCCCCCGGAGGACTTTTCAGTCTATGCCTCATTCAGAGTAAGCCGCAAGCCTGCGTCAAACAATGACAACAGTTAGGTGATGATATCTTGACCACGACCAGAGACAAAAATCGAGAAAACTGTGTCGCCCTGTTTCAGAAGGTCATGTTGCTGTCTTTTGAAAAGGTTCTACAAATCTTACTAGTTTTTAATATTGTCTTGCCTGTTCTGATAGAAACAAAGAACATTACATTCCCCATGTCCCCTTCAAGTGCTTCATTCTGACATAACACCATTGCATTCTGAGCCAGGAACAGGGCCTGTACACTATGTGCATTCTAACCCAAGAACAGGGCCTGTACTCTATGTGCATTCTAGCCCAAGAACAGGGCCTGTACTCTATGTGCATTCTGACCCAGGAACCTGGCCTGTACTCAGTGTGAATTCTGCGCCAGGAACAGTGCATGTACTATATGTGCATCTTGAGCCAGGAACAGGGCCTGTACTCTATGTGCACTCTGACCCAGGAACCTGGCCTGTACTCAGTGTGAATTCTGCGCCAGGAACAGTGCATGTACTATATGTGCATCTTGAGCCAGGAACATGGCCTGTACTCTATGTGCATTCTGATCCAGGAACAGGGCCTGTACTCTGTGCATTCTGACCCAGGAACAGGACGTGTACTCTGTGTGCATTCTGAGCCAGGAACAGTGCATGTACTATATGTGCATTCTGAGCCAGGAACAGTGCATGTACTATATGTGCATTCTGAGCCAGGAACAGTGCATGTACTATATGTACATTTTGAGCCAGGAACAGGGCCTGTACTCTATGTGCACTCTGACCCAGGAACCTGGCCTGTACTCAGTGTGAATTCTGCGCCAGGAACAGTGCATGTACTATATGTGCATCTTGAGCCAGGAACATGGCCTGTACTCTATGTGCATTCTGATCCAGGAACAGGGCCTGTACTCTATGTGCATTCTGACCCAGGAACAGGACGTGTACTCTGTGTTCATTCTGAGCCAGGAACAGTGCATGTACTATATGTGCATTCTGAGCCAGGAACAGTGCATGTACTATATGTGCATTTTGAGCCAGGAACAGGGCCTGTACTCTATGTGCATTCTGACCCAGGAACCTGGCCTGTACTCAGTGTGAATTCTGAGCCAGGAACAGTGCATGTACTATTTGTGCATTTTGAGCCAGGAACAGGGCCTGTACTCTATGTGCATTCTGACCCAGGACCAGTGCCTGTACTCTATGCGCATTCTGACCCAGGAACAGGGCCTGTACCGTATGTCCAGGGGATAGGGCTGGGGCCAACATGTGGTAACGGTGGCCCAGCTTTGGGTAAAATGTGCCTCAGTTCCACATCCTTCTTAACTGAGAAATGTCCCTAACCAGAAACTGCAATATGTACACAGGTCCCCAAATGTCAAAAGAAAGGGGTGCATTGCCTGCAACTTTTCCAGGATTCGTCCGCAGCGTGTCCATGAACTGGGACATTGTATACAGCTCATTCCAGATCCGGTTCAGGTGCTGGATTTCCGGTCTTGCCAGCACAACCGTTTGAACGTCTTGATATGCTCGTGCCAATCTGAAAGCAAAAACGATAATAAAACAATAAAAAAGAATCATTATGCCCCTGATTTCGAGGACGCTATCCAAGGCGCATTTATATTATGTTACATGAAATTCACATTCCGGTTTTCATTTAGCAATCTAACACAATGTGCGGCATTTATATTCATTTGACTTTGCTGGTTATTTAAGTGGTAAAAAATAAAAAAAATCACATAATCAGATGTTCTAATAAAGTCTAACAGCCATAGCAGGTACCCTGTAGAGATGATATGCTGGTGATATAGCTTGGTGGGTTAAGATCTAGAGAACTGCAATTCAGAATTCTATGTGTAAAGGTTGCTTTTATAAAAGTGATGTTGCAAATGGCCACCCGGTAAAGAACACCCAGCCCCCGCCCCCATACCCCACAAGGTCACTCTTCCACATCCCACCCCTTCCTGCTAGTTTTTTGGTGCCTTCCTCACTACCACCCCCCATCTCCTATCCCGCTACGTGGTTCCACCATCCCGTTCCGCTCTATTACCTGAAAGACCTGGATCAATTGCAAGTTGCTGTCTCTGGCCCGCTGGACCTAAGCGTGACGTGGTGTGCATCAGCCTAAGTGTGACATTCTTTTGTGTGTCATGCTTCCGCCCAGCGGACCGCAAACACCCTTCACAGGTCAAAATCCCGGTAGAGCAGACGCAACCATTCATCCTTCAGTACCATTGAGTTGGATACTGAATCCAATTCAGGGTGGACGGAAGAGAGCCAGTCCATTGCATGTTCATGGGAAACCTGATGCTGATTCTGCGACGTCACTATCTATTGAAAGCCATCCTCTAATACAGGGAAACGTGAGCTAGGTTTAGATCTTTAGGCAGGTTAGCGTTAAATGACTGATGCGTAGTTGCAATAGTAATCCTCCTCAAATTGGTGGTAACCTCAGGTCTGAATATCTGACAGCTTTATTTGGCTAAGAAGCTACAAGGGGTGAAGCTACCAGCTACAGTATTTTAAATAAAGCCGGTAAAATGTAAGTCCACAAAAACTGCAACAAAACTGGCAAATGCACTCTAGTCCACCTCAATTCCTTCCACACGGGCAGCGCATTTTGACCAATTGGGCAAACTGATTGCTCGAAACAACAAACTGCGGACCAGATAAGGGGACTGTTTTGGCCAATTAGGTTAGCGGGAATTGTGTGGAATGTGCAAAAAAAATGCAGGCTTAATTTTGGGTTCTTTATATTTCAGGCTGGTAAAAAAAGGGGTGAATAACAAAGGATGGAAGAATATACCATCATTGAACCAGTTTGCTGCATGGAGCAGAACAGGGATGGGTCTTCTGTCCTGCACGTCCATATTGGTTTGTTCGCTTTCTAAAGTAATTCTAATTTATGAGCCTCCAGTCTGGCATTTCTCTTGCAGAAAATAAGTCTCTCACCCAAAAGACTATTTCCTTCTTGCATCAGCAAACCTGATCTCAGGCACACATCACCCCAAACTTGAAGCACACTCCATATCCAAGACAATTCATTTAACCTACAAGGGCAGCCATCACAATGCTGATTGACATAGCACAAAGCTGAGCCAGGTACACTGTACAGTAAGAACACCCTGAGCCAGCGATTCTTCTCATGATATACCCCTAAAATATAGAACACTGCACCCCTAAACGCAGACCTCTATCGCTTCAGGAAAAAGCTATCCAAAAAACGTTAGTGAGTACTAAAGCAGGAACATTCTGTCCATCTGGTCTGAGATCTTTCCAGTTTCTGGATTTGTCTTTTGAGTAGTCGGGTCCATCATTTTCTACAATAATGTCAATTACAGTCCACAGCCTTGGATGCCACCAGCTGAAGGACACCCCGGGGTTCTATTTTAGCCGTGAAAATATCAAGTTTGGCCACACCGTAAGAGAGTGGGGTCACCAAAATGGCACTTTGCTGAGGGGGCATGGCTCCGGCCACAAGCTGGTAGGCCGTTAATACTTCAATAGGCGCACTCTTTCTTCACCGGTAAAGAGGAGGTCTGGGTACACATTGCCCGCTAATTAAAATCTCAGAGTGGGAAGCTGGTGTCTGCTTCCACCATAGTGCCGGACTCAGCTGGACATTCCACCCGCTCACTCGCTCTCATAATTTCTGGACACACCATTCAGTTGTGCATTGGGCAGAGGATCTGAAGGGTGGTGGTACAATGATACACCTGTGCCAGCTCTGGGCTGTTGGGAGCTACTTTCCACACTCCTTCACGCTCCCAACACCTTGGGGACCCTCAGGAATACCTATGGCTGGGCAGGGACAGTTTCTGAGAATTCCTTGCACCCGGGCAGGAGGCCAAACCCTACTATGCACAAGCTGGCAGCCTGTACTGTGGGCCGTCGCCAGACAGCCTGGCAGCTGACCTGGCTGAGCAAGGAATGGGCTTTCAGCTTGCAGGTTCCTGCCCCTGGGCCACAGCTGGCAGCTCGCTCTTTGAAGTAGAGCAGAAGTGCTGCTTCCTCCAAGCCACGAACTCGAGCCCTAACAGCTCTGGATGAACATTATCCTAACTAATAATTACCCAGCAGCTGCCTGAAAGTAAAACAATATTTAAGAGCTAGAGAGCTTTGTATCCTGTAAACCCCTCCTTCTCCAAAGAACGCAGCCAAACGTTCCCCACTACAGGCTCAGTGAGATCAGTTTTGAAAACGTGGGCTGTCTATGCCTTGAGAATGTTCAACAGTTTAACAACTTTTCTCTGCAACTCTAAAATGCCTGGTAGTGTGTGAATGTGCAGAAAGACTATGCAAACAACCATTGGCAAAGCCAACAGTTTTGGCTTTTGTGTAGACATGAGAAAGGGACTGGCCAAGCACTGCCATAATGGTACTACATGACCATAAGAGGGCAGCACCTGGCAAATGTTGTAAGCACCTGGACATTTAGGGTCCAATTCATGGAAATTATCTGCATGGAAAATCAGGAATTATCGTGCCAAACTGTGTGCAAATCCTGTTTGTCGATTCATGGAATCGACTGTGCAGCACTTTTTCATACTTTTCAGGGACTTCGCTCAGGCTCGGCACGTTACTGCGAGAGGCCAAGTGCCTTGTGCGAGACACCATGCAAAGCATGGGCGTGGCTTGCGCAGAGGGCAGAGTAGGGGGGCGGAACTCGGAAAAGGAGGAAGAACAAGGGAAAATGTGGGCATGTTGAGGGACCACCCGCAAGCAGTCCTTTGCACGAACACTATTTCGTGGAACAAAATGTATTCATGGTTTCCAAGCGAGCAACCTCTCGGCAGGGAAATGGCCACGCAAAGCCCTCATACTATCCGCCACCAAAAGGCAGGCGTACAAACACTTGCGCATAGGATTCACTGCGCAGAGGTAAGATCGGGTGTCGGATTTAGGTGTGCGTGTACGCAGCCGGGGTTCCCATTTGACTTAGGAGTGCACATACGCAGTGTAGTGGGGTGCAGGAATGGTTTGGTTCACACGCAGATTTTCTAAATTTTATCTGAGTTACGATAAATCGTACGCATGTTGTCGGATACCGGTAACAGTTACTGGGGCCCCTGTGTAGTGTCCCCAAGATGCAGGCCGGATTGCGGGGGACCCCACACACTGTTTGACGGGTACATGTATTTGCGCCCTCAGGTAGCTATTCTAGCTGTTTTTGCTTTTTGTGGGGGCGTGTCGGGGCGTTCCGGCCACGACTTGCATATACAGTTACTTTGCGCGAACAATTCCATGAATATGTAGAGCGCGCAGAAAAATATCTACGTGCAGGCTCGCGCAGAGTCGTTCTCGGTGCCCGAGCAGTGCAGGATCTCTGCACACTTTTCCTTGAATCAGGCCCTTAACGTCAGTCCCTGAAAAATGCTTATCTAAAAGGCCTGTTTCAAAAGGAGCAGTGGGAGACGCTCATTTCAGGGCATTTAAAAGCTCAGACCATCTGTGATTTCAGTATGTGCCTTCAAATGCACAGAAAGGAACTCAACCTCTAACACTTATACGTGCGTGGCCCTCTACGAACAATATTGATAGAGCTCTGTTATGGGCTTAAAAAAGGTAGGGGGCATGCAGGCAGTCCAGGGTTCCTGTGCCTTTTATGCTTTTAAGAGAAACGAAGCCATCGCCTTATATGTATATGGCAGTCGGGATTGAAATGAATTACTGGTGTAAAATGCAGGCAGAATCCATAGGCATTGGCGCCTCAGTATCCACATTAAAATGCACTGCAGCTGAGATGCTGGAGGTTTGCATGCACAGAGCCGGGGTGAGAGGCACAGCTCTGTTCATGGAATCCAATGAAAAGGGCACAGGGCATATAAAACAGACGGAGAGCTTCTGCCCGCCTGTTCATTACGCCCTGGGCCATTTTACACTTGTATCAAAATGGCCCCCTATTTGCACATGGACAACTGTTTATTAAGTCCCATTTGGCAGCTAAAGGCGGGCGACAAATCTAATGCACTCGTCTATATCTGGGCCCAGGAAAAACACCCCAGTGGGATGACACTTTACTCAGCTCACCTGCACGCCGGTGTAACGTCACTTTTTGCTACGTCCCGTGTACAAACAAACCTCCGGCGGGGGCTATCAGCAGAATAATAGCGCTGCTAACGGCCCAGGGTATAATCTACAAAGACACTTTGCAGCCTCACGAATCGTGTACTCTCACTACCATCCGTTGGGGAGTAGAGGGTGGGGTAAGGCGTCGGGTTGAGGGAGCTGGCCGGGCCTACGCAGTGCCCTCGAGTGAGAGGGGGTACGGCGGTGCTTTGTCAGGGCACACAAGGAAATTACGTGCTGCTGACTACACGATTCATTGAAAGCTGTCAATGTCAACTAACAAACTGCTCTTATCAGTTACCTCCAGACCTCCACCGCCATTTACAGATGTGTGCTTTTTCACTTCCGGTCACAATTGTGGGACACCTGGCGTCCTTGTCCATTTATTCAACATCGAAATTTCAGTTCGAAAATGTCGTTTTTGTATCCAATGAAATATTTAGAAACTATAATAAACATATATAGTAGATTGCAGAAAATGTTAAATATTGATGCTAGCTTTACTCCATCAAATGCAATCCTCAGTCACAGGCTGGGGCGAAAATGTTACCGAAAACTATTTCCTTAGCATTACCTGACATATTTACTGATTATTTTCTTAATTTAACTCTGTTTTAGATATTCTTGGACCGTGGCCACTTACCATATTATAAAAGCACCCTCCGTAGGCAGCACCAGGACACAATTCAGTGTGTCAACGTGAAACACAGCAATAGTTATTATATGATGCAGTTATTGTATAGGACAGGGTAATTCAGTTTGCATTTTTTGTCTTTTTTGTTTATGTTCGTATAGTGCTTTAACACATCGGGATGCCAGAGTTCTTTCTGGTTCATGTGTTGTCATGACACCCCCATTCATCGCTCAGGTGAACAATTGGAGGATGTGCACCTTAGTAGTGACTGTGACGAAATGACCACTGCTCTGCAGGAGTACACAGATAAGTAGTGACAGCGCGCCTGCTCAACCCCACACTACCACTACACCTGCAGTGATCCCAATCATAAAGGTGAAACAGACGCAACCTGACAAGTGTGCCGGCTTTGCCTTTTAAAGGTACCGCAAACTGCACACTTCACAAGCAGTGATGTCATTTGGTGGTCACCAGGGGTCGCATCTGCGACCCTTGTAGTCTCCCTTGCAACCCCAGTGGTCTCCCTTGCTACCCCTAAAAAAAAAAAAAATTGTTAACGGAAGCTTCTGGGCTGTGGCCAGAGCCATGTGGCTCTTTGTTTCTGGAGTGACTGGCTTTCTTGTTCAGGCCTCTTAAAAAAAACAGTGGGTTCCACAAGTGTAACACTTTCAGCAGTGACCCTAAATAATAATTTGTCTTTCTGGAATTCTATACAATAATTGCTGTATTCATTAAAGGTTTATTTCAGGCACACTTCAGGGGGTGAGTCAGTGATTTAGTCTGTTCTTAAACACGTCAAATTCACAATGCAGACAAAAACTTCCAAAAAGCATTTAGAGAAGAATAAGCATCCATTTTGGACTATGCATTTTGCTTTTCGCAAGTTGCAACTACAGCTTTTTTTTCTCCTGCCGTTGTCTCTGTTACGATCATCACAAGACATTCCATCTCGGGGTCCTCGGTCACTTGACAAAATCCTAGTGCCTAAAAGCTTGTGTACAGTGTAGAAATGTTTCACCATAGTACAAAATGTGGCCCTTGATTTCACTGTGCCACAATTAATGCTTTATTGTAATGTGTCTTTCTTTCCTTTCTCCCTGGCATGCTGTTCAGGATGTTTGTTTGCATGTATGAGCTAACGAGAGCCTAGAGTATGGGATGCCGTGTGAGTGCGCTGCTTTCCCTGCGATGCTCTAAATTCTTTAATACACACTTATGAACCCTACCAATGGTATGTATTTTGCCAACCTCTGAAGCCTGAAAAGTAGATCCCCGCCATCCACGCAGGTTTGACATGTGGCCAACTTTGCACCAAACCTGCAGATGAACTGGCCTGCTGTTAAAACTTAGTTACCAGTTTAATTGTATCCACTACAGAGTATAATTTGCTTTGTGACTTTGAGAACATTCAGATATATAATTGGTCATTTAACCGAAGCCGGTTAGATAGATCAGTGGGTTGATGCTCGCTACTGCGATGTGTGTGTGATCTGCAGGTTGCAGGTTCAAATCCCGGCAAGGCCAACTCAGGCTTTCTGAGGTCGGTTAATGAGTACTAATACAGGTTGGGTGATATTGTATGCATATTTGTTCTATATAAAACGCTTAAGAGTAAGTTCTATATACATCATTATCATTTGGCCTTGGACATCTGCTTGCATTTACATAATACGGGCCTATACACACTGATCTTAATGATACATATGGTGATCCACTCTTGTATGAAATGTATATCACATTACAGTGATATCGTAACGATATTTTTCATAGCGTACTTATGAACAATGCTATGTGATGCCACTTCCTGTTTTGTCAAGGGGTCATGTTCCATCACTTCTCGTGATGTCACTTCAGGGTGGGGTCAAATGACATCACTTCCTGTGATGTCAACAGAGGTCAAGGGTCATGTGATGTCACTGCCGCTACCGCAGGCATTTTGGTGAAATTACGTCCCTGTTCACAAGGCCTGTGAGGTAGCACAGAACCATCCAAAACAGCAAAGGTACTGTGCTACCAAAATATAACGAATGTCAAATCAAGGTTCTATGAAAACACAAAACTTTCATTAAAGTAAAAATACACACAACTAATAAAAACAATATTGACCCACCCCTACAAGGGAAAACACAGAGAACACAGACTTTAGAATGGTGCGGCACTCTGGGGTAATGATAGGGGTGAACTGGCAATTATTTCAACAGAAAATGTCAAAGTGAGTGACGAGGTATTTAAAAGGTAAAGAGTAGTGTCTTATAAGTCAATAGGGCCCTTTAAGGTGGGCCAGGGAGACATGGCCTCTTCAAATGCCTTCACATGCTTGTATTTGGGCCTCAACAGTGTCAAGTCTAGCTTCCAGGTGTTTTCTGAGGTAGTGATTCAGCTTCAGGTTGGTGAGCTGCACGACTTGGTGGTGTGGTTCAACAAGCAGCAATGGCATGTCTAATGAAAAAGCTGGGAAAAAGCAGGTGATGTCCGGGCCAGTGTAGCTCACAAGTGATTGGAGGTCAGAACCACGGCTCTTCCTTGGCTTCTGGGTTGGTGTGAGACCCTGTCCACAGTATCAAAGGATAAGGAGAGTACATATTCTGCCATTTCCAGTCAGGAAGGTTTCCAGAGAGCACTTTCAGGGTGTCCCCTCCAGTAGGCAGAGTCCTGGATAGGAGTGTCTCAGCAAGCTTGCTGGCCTTGGGCCAGACCTCATTCACTCCAACTTTCCCCTAGTGTGGGGGGGGGGGCTTGCTCCTTCCTTGAAGGCCTGGGTCTTTGCATCTATGGTAGAGGACTTTGCACCAGGCTGTGCTCCTAACCAGAATCCAGGTGAATCCTTATTCTTCATGCAATTAATCAGCTAAGGAGAAGATCTCACCCTCATATAAAGGCAAAAGTCCACAGTGAATTGATTCCCTTCTAGCCTTCTGTAAGGTGTACAATCCTTCCTGATGTAACAACATTGCTTTGCATTGTGCTGTCATATCCATAGATGTTTGTCTGCAGAAAGCAGGGTGTGGGACAGGAAAGTTGGGAGTTCTATTAAAATCCAAAATGGTGGGACTGAAGCTCCCTCTTGGGCTACTCTAACTCCACTCCTTTTGTCTGTCTGCCACACCAAAAAGATTCCAGTAATCAGCACTGTGGTGAGAGGTGGGTGGGTATTGTAATGACAGGAATGTCTTGGAAGCACCATTTCACAGCTGAAACCCCCACACCAGGAAGTGTACTTGTTCTCTCAAGGATTGACAAGCTTTCTCAGGGGCAGTACAGAGAGGGTTTCATGATTGGGACCTACATGGTGTTGTGAGTACAGCCAGCCCAGACAAAAGACAAACCAAATACACACCAGCCCCTGTCAAGAATGAGTCACTGTCCACCGAGCTGACAATCAAATTATCAAATGCTTGTGGCTATATAATTGTTCAATTCCAGCAGCAAAACTAGAGATGGTTGATATTTAGTTTGTATGACTGCCACCAGGCTTCCAAGCACACAATTATGACATTTTGAATCAGAGGTGTTGGAATTTGAATCCTGTTGGCATTGTGGGTTGCAGCAGTGCACATGCGACCATTGAACCTGCCCTGTATCCACTGAAAGTCAGTTGCAGAGAGAAGTCAGGAGACTGTTCCAGCAAAGTACGTGGCTGCACTATATTTTTGGCAATGGAGAATTATAAAAGTAAGCTTGATTAGCTGACCTCACTTTCAAAGGCAGAATTAACTACATAATTTCATCACTAGAAATCAAACATGACAAGGCTTGTACACCCTCGCAGATGGTATTCTGTCACAGTGACCCACTGGAGAAGTTCCCCTCTTAGTTTCTGTTCCTAGGGTCAACTAGGGCTCCTTCCCTTCTCTGGTGTTGACATGCATCAGAGGGAGGTGACAAGGGTAAGCTAAAACCCTCTTTATCATGAGTCAGCAAGGTCACATGGATTCCTTGCAGGCCAGATTGCAGAGCAGCATAGCATACCTAGAGGGGCTATTAGGGTCTATGCCCAAGTTTCCAAGGGGACCAAGATCACATGGTTGAAATGGGATGCATTGCTGTGTGCAGTGAGAGGTTTTCGAGGAATGCTTTTCCTTATGAAATGGTAATCAATTTCTAGGATCATTACCAGACATAACTGTGCTGAGGCCCTCTACTTCAGAATATGAAATGCCCTCTGATGGCCCTGGCCAACCTTATGGGTAATGCGTACATAATCTGGTCTGAGATCAAACTGAGGGCAGCATCGAGGGGAGGTATATCCCATATGCCCATCAAACTCTCCCTACGTACACTGAATATGGCATTGGAAAAGTTGACCAAGAGTCAAGGTCTTGGTTTTGTGAGACATAGCTTTATAAACTTTCAGGTCCTGGCAGTTCTCACCGGGTTACATTCATCTCTCGAAGGTGGGTAATGTCCTGTTCTTGAACATTTGAGGAACCTTAAAGACACTTGAGTGTGATTAGAGGGAATTTTGTTTCCAGAAGGACCCCTTAGTCATCAGCTAGCCAGTGTTCGTAGTGTACGAAAAGAAGTAGTTGAACCATATTCCCTGCTGGCCTGTCCCAGCTCCCCAAAACTCCATCACCATGCCCCCTCCCATGCGCCATACAAACGCCTAATCAAATGCACCTGCTGTTTACGTGAATGTTCAGTGCAGTGCACTAACTTCTTCCTACACTTTTATTCTAAAACAAAACCATCCCAGAACGGTTTCTTTTTAAAATAAAAGTATAGGAACAGGAAACATGTATTAAAAAAGTAGAGGAGCACCGCTCCCGCCCACTCCCGCACACTTCGAGCACTGCAGCTAGCTTTGGCGGAGGAGATCTCAAATTGTCACCTCCCACAACAAACAATAGGGAGATCCATGTGCATCTCTTGCACTGCAGAGCCATGACGGCTGGCTCCATAATGAATGCGATTTGACACCATCCCTACAAGAGAGGGCAGTCAAAATACTGATAAAAAATGGGCCAGGGTGGGTCATGAAAAAAAGTATGCCCCATAAGTTAACAATCTGCAAGTTACCCTGTTCTGGAACACACTTCCCTGGAAGTGAAACCGCATTTCCTTGACGTGTCCTCGGCCTGTAGCGTCGTGAGGTCGGTTTCCCGGAGCTCTTCCCTGTGGGGCAATCTCGTCTTAACTTTTCTTTAAAACAGCAACTCTGATGAGCATCTTCCCGTTGTTCGATGTGGTGAGTTCCGGTAATCTCAGAGCATGTTGCGCACTGCTTGGTTCAGCAACATCGGAATCAGCTCGTTTTGTCGCAACACTTTCTTTAAGCTTCCCATAAACTTCTTGATCATCCCGTTGGCTTGCGACCACAACAGTGTGATTTTCCAGTGGCGTATGCCCATGTGGCTCATGAATCGAGCAAACTCCAGACTGCTTAATGGAGGCCCATTGTCTGATTTCAGTGTCTCAGAAATGCTGCACACCGAGAATATATTGTCCAACTCAGGGATGATGGTGCTGGCTGCTGTGGCCGAGATCATCTGAACAAGAGGGAAATGCGAGAATTCCATCACTACCATCCAGTACTTTTCACTGCCAAACGGTCCAAAGAAGTCAACTGCGATGTGGGTCCACGGAGCCTCTGACAATTCCAACATTTTAAGTGGTTCCGGATTGATGGGTTTCGACGTGCATTCACCTAAGTGGCATCTTGTCACAGTGTTTTCCACCATTCAGTTGATCCCTGGGAACCTAATGAGGCCCAGTGTCTCTTATTTGTCGCTTAGTGGCCACCATGCCTCGATGCCCCTCATGTGCTAGGTCCACTACTTGCAGTCGTAGGTCTGTAGGTATGATGATCCAGCTCCCACGCATCACAAGGCATTCTGCAGTAACTGGCAGCTCATCTTTGTCCGGCCTCAAAGCCAGCATTTCTTGCTTTGTCTCTTGGTTCTCTTGTTTATATTCTAGCCCACTGCCTCTTCACCTTCACGATGTGATAAGATCCTTCACCTTCTGCAGAATCCTTTCACTCATGGTGTGATCCCTCAGTTCAATCCGTCGTGAGTGGCTTTGGAGGTCCTGGCTGGGCGAGGAAGTGTATGTATTTCACCGCCATAGACGGGTCACAATCTTGTTTCACAAGCGGGTGCCGAGACATGAAGTCCCCAGAATTGTATTCCTTTCCCGGTTTATGAATGATTGTGAAGTTGAAGTATTGCAGTCCTAACCTCCACTTCTCAATCCTAGCAGGCATTTTACATGAAGGTTTTCCATAGATCGTGGCTAGTGCTGGGTGATCGGTCATTACTGTTCATGGTTTTCCCAACAGCAACATCCGTAAGTGCTCACACGCCCAAACTACTGCCAGCCCCTCTTTTTCTGGCTGTGAGTACTTTCTTTCAACATCTGTCAGACCTTTGGACGCATAAGCGACTATGGCCCTTGGACTGTCCCTGCCAGGCTTGTGCTGCACCAAAATGGCTCCACAACCTCCCGGGCTTGCATCCACTGTTAGTTCAGTGGATGTAGCTGGGCTGAAATAGGCACTCAGCAGATCAATGTCTTTCTTGATCTGTGCCAACACCTTTTTACAGGATTGGTCCACACTGAAACCTTGCTTGGTGAGTTCTCTTAATGGTGCACTAATGGTGGTAAAGTCTTTTAAGTATCTGCTGCAATAGCTGGCCATCCCCAGAAATGACCTTACATCGCTCACCTCTTGCAGGGGTGAAATGTTTTCGATTGCGGTTAATTTCCCAGGATCGGAGCTCATCCACTCTTGCGAAAACACATGTCTGAAGAACGTGAGATTTTTCTTGTGAAATGCACACTTTTCAGCATTTAACATGAACCCTGCCTTAGAGAGACACAGGCACATCTGATGCAACACCAGATCATGTTGCTCAAGACTTACTCCGAAAACCAAATTGTTGTTGCTGTATTTGAAATTATTGTTTATGTGACAAATTTCCCTCCTAGTGCTCTACTGGAAAATTTCGGCAGCCGACAATATCCCAAAGCTTAACCTCTTATACCTGAATAAACCTTTGTGGGTTGCAAAGGTGGTTATGTAGTGCAATTGTTCATCTAGCTGTATCTGGTGGCACCCTTTATATAGATCAAGTTTTGTGAATACCGTAGCTCCATTTAGCAAGCTAATCATGTCATCCAGATGCATGCCAGGGTGTCCCTCTCATTGAATTGCTTTGTTGGCCTGGTGCATGGCCACACAGAGGCGGATCCTTTCAAATGACCCATGCTTGGGTACTGCCACCACATGCGAGACCCACCGAGTTGGGCCACAGGCAGGTTCTATGATGTCCTCCCTTAACAGGCACTGAATCTCTTTCTCTACTTGCTGTTGCAGGTGAATAGGTATCCGCTGGGGGTGTTGTGCCACTGGAGGTATTGATCCATCTATGTGAAGGGTGACTGGGTCTCCCTTCAAGCACCAAATTCCTTTGAATAGTTCTGGAAATCATTGCATCACTAAGACTCCATGCTGCATTGTGTACATCATGGCGCAATCTTCATTTCAAGGGCAGTGGGCCGGCCTAACAGATTGCTTCCCGGCACTTCTCTTTGAAGGACATGCAGCTCTGCCATTGCTGTCTCCTTTTGTAGTTCAGTTTCAACAAGAACTTTCTATGGTTCCAAACTGGCCCCCAGGGTGGCACACTGGAATACCTTCAGTTCCAACGGTTCCAGTTCTGGCGGATGTGCCATCTTGCAAAATTCGGATATGCACATGATATTCAGGGTGGCTCCCATGTTGATGAAGAATTTGGCAGGGTGTTCATCCACTTGAATGTCAATATCTCCTGCTGGAGCAGTCACCAAGTCATTCACCATGTATAGATATTCATGTTGGCTTCTTTATTGCTCTGGTGGAGTTGAGAGTGACCGCCCCGTGATCTGCCCGGTGATCTGTCGAGCAATGCTGACATAGGTGTCTCTTCTGGGCCCTTGAGCACGTGGGTTGTACTCCAGTCTAGTACCACCAGGACCACCTCATTGTGTCCTGTTTGGCGGCGCATTGCATACTCTCGCCATATGGTTTTCCCTCCCTCAGTTGGTACACTTTTGTCCAAAGGCAGGGCATCGTGTTCCTTCATCGTAGGGAAAAGGCAGACCACACCTGTAGCACTTTCCGGTTGTACCATATCTTCTTGACGGGCCATTACCTCCATTGTTGCTTCTCCCACCTTGACTGACGTAATACGCTTGCTCTTTCACCTGCCCCTCGCTGGTCTCAATCTGCGTTGCTTGTGAGTCTGCTCTCGCTTCGGTCCATGCCATTTGTAGAATGGTGGCAAGGGGAAATGGTTCATGGAGTAATTTCTTCCTAAAGGTGGACGATAAACACCCTCCGATGATCCGTAACCTGATGGCCTCATCATTCGAGAATTTGTGAAAGTCACAATGGGCCATCAACTTGCGTTATCGAGTCACAAATGCATCCATGGACATCCATGGACTCACCAGTCATTTGTCAGGCTGTGTTGAATGTGTGCCTTTCATGGTCTATGTTGGGCTGAGGGTCGAAGTATGTACACAAAGCCTCCCTGAGCTCTTCTGGGTAGAGTGAGAGGGAGTGCCGCATTCTGGGGACAACTACATAAAAGTCATGCCCGCTAAACATGGTACTGCAGCATCTAGAACCTTCCGGAAGGCCGAGCAGAGGCTACAGGAAGCAATGATGATGAAGGTGCAAAGTGATAAAGGATGGTTCTGTTTGCTGGAGGAGCATGTGGGCCAGTCACATTACCTTGAACCAGATCTGCTTCTTCACAGGGAGCCGGTGGAGGAAGAAAGAAATGGGCCTGTGGGGAGCTCGTCTTCCTGCCCCCATTGCCTGACATACACCTGCCTTGTAATGTGCTATGCATGGGCGACCTGGTACTAGAGAAGAACCAAACACAGGTATTGCAGCAATTGCCTCTTGACCTGAATATTGCCGTGATGGCTATTGCTAAGTGCCAAAAGGAAAAGATGGGATTCTTTTCAGAACCTTCAGAAAGAAGAATCAGATTCTGGATATTGCTGTGATCTGAGGGGGGGCGTTCAGCCCTTAATCATTTAGAGCCCCAGATTTTTTACCCTAAACATAGGGAAATAAAAATAATACCAATTTGTATATAGGTTTTCTTGTTGGATTGCTCCATCTCCTTACCACTCTAGAAATAGTAGCCCAATTTGACAGTATTCAATATATTGACTTGGGCTGTCAAACTGAAAATTATATCGTGCCTCCTATTGCTATGAATATATGTATATTGGCCTACGCCAAGCTGCTAACAAGCTACTTGTGAAGAAATTCGTGTTGCAAGGTCCTGACCATAGAATCAATGTAAACCGCCATTTTAGGTTCTCTCTCCCTGTAAAGTCACCCTGTGAGTTAAAATGGCGGACGATGTCATTCAGAATAGAACATGGCCGTCATGATCCCTGTGTACAGCTAATATGTAACTTGCCTGCAGGCCACTTGTTAGGGTCATGAACTGAGACCTTGTCCTTTGCTGACCTGTGTGTAATGGATTACCTGTGTCAACGAAACTGATCTATGAACATATATTAACTGCAATGTCGTTTGAATAACTGAATGGGAACGCCTGTTTAACTACATTGTAAAAACTATGTCCTAAGGCTTAATGTTAAACCTAGCGAATACACTGTTGCCATTTTGACTTGTTGATGTGTAAACCAAAGATGAACTAGATACATATAGACGAACAAATTAGAAGCAAACCTGGCATGAAGCCTAGATCAGTTATGTATTTATGGAATAGTTAACCCGCAGTAGGGCTGGACAGCAGGCTGAAAATTGCATAAAAGCCTGACTGTTTCAATGAATATTTCCACTCACTGAGCACACCGAACCACGCTGGAGTTCGCTGTGTTGTACTGAAGGCCGATAGCTATCTGATTTGTCTCTGACTTTTTGTAACTGTTTAGCATAAAATAAAGACCATTGTATGTTCCTTTGTAACCTGTGTTTGGTGTATTTCCTTTTTGGGCTACCCAGCCTCATATTATTTCTTTGTTTTCACAGTTGGCGCCGTGAATAGGGACCCTCAAGATTGATGCCGGATTGTTGAAGGTTGACGCACGCTATCGGACCGGGATTGGACGGTGTGACATAAGGGGCCCCACTGAACGAGACGCGACACCTCAGCAGCGCTGCACGACCCGATCCTTGGACGATAAGCGTGTGGTCCGAGACGGCATCTTGACGAGGGTCTATTTCTTGAGGTGGGCAGATTTGCCAAAATCACCAAACACAAGGTAAAATTCGTTAGGTAAGTTCTTTGAAATCCGATCGGACCTCCGTAGGTTTGGTCAGTTGAGTCATGACCAGATTCTTAATTTAACCCTGACAATTTGAATTTTGGTGCATTGTATCTGCAGACACAATTATTGACCAGTTAAAACCAAGAATTTGAGATATGCCTGGGAAATTGTCTACCTGCTTTAGGGCATTATTCTGCAGCGATAGACAATCTTTGGAATTTAGCCGTCCGGCACCACAGGAGGGGTCGCCGGCATGTACTATGTACTGTAAGCATGGCATTGGAAGTATAGTATTTAATGATATTTGGCACAGACAAACCAGACATGCCTCCGAACTTCAGTGGCCAATCAATGGTAGTTTTGAGATCCCTCGTATTGAATATTTGGAGTCAGTCTTGTTAAAGAAAAAGGCTAGACCTGCAGCATTTGATGTTTTGCAGAATTGGAAAAGAGAAGCGTTGCAACAGCTTAAAAGTAGGGAAAAACATGCGCGCCGTCATAAAACGAACGCTGAAAAAGCGTTGTTATATGATCAGGACAAACAGTCTGAGGCGACTAAAAATATGGATAGGGCTTTCTCACTCGGTATTCAGAAAATCTATCCTTCTAAAGATCTTCATGTTTATGATGAGTTTATTGACAAATTGCTAAATGAATGAAGGCCTGGTGCCTCTGCACCACCTCCGTATGTTCCTCTTCCCTCTGCTGTACCTCTTCCTGCAGTTATTCCTGGTTTTCCTGCTCAACCTGTTGTTCCTATTCCTCCGGTTGTTGTTCCTCCACCTGCTCCTCCGCCTCTTCCCATTGCACCGGTAATAGTACCTCCATTGAATTTGCCTGCACCCCCACTCCCAAGTAGTCCTGTACCGCTTGTAGTTGATGAGGGTGCGAGGTCGAGAGTTGTTACTCGTAATACTGTTCCTACAGAAAAGAAACAGGATTTGTTTGCATGGGCTAAGCATTGTATAGAGAGGGATGATCAATCTAATGTTTTTGCCACACTTTCTAATATGGATAATTTTCCTGAGAAATGTTTTTTCATTGAAGGTTTAGGGATTCATTTGTGTGTAATGTGGGGAAGATTAAATAATGTAGATCTCCCACAAGGGTTAAGAGATTTAAACACTTTAGCATTTTCAAGAGACACTGTGGAGAAAGTAAATGAGCATGTTGAGAGGATATTTGAGTATAGAAAGGAGTTGGAAAGGTTACAGAATGAGGATGACGAAGGGGAAAGTATATATGTACAGAAACGGTTTCTTCCGTGTCGTAAATCGATATCTGAGGAAACGCAAATTTGTAAGAAAGACGCGATTAGATGGATTTCAGACATATCGATAACTCCAGTTGAGGTATATGACACATACAGTCAATATACGCTAGAAATGCAGAGGAAAGTGATACAGGTAATGGTAGAGTACCTGCAGGATGAGTGTGTAAAAAGGAAGATTAGTTGTCCCACAGAGCTATTGAGCATTTATAAGAGAGCTTTTTCACTTGACACTTCTTCGACTGCTTTAGTGCTCGACTTGGCTTTGTCGCTTAGTAGGCGTTAGGAGTTGCCTACATCTCAGTTGCCTATGAGAGAGGTTCCTCCGACATTTGTCCCGAAGGTTGAGATTGCGGCTGATCCTGCACATAATATAGTCGCTGTGAACATCCCTGCACATTATGTATCACAGTTTGTTCACGTCCCGTTTTCACGGCAGGAAGTGAACACCATTAGGCAGTCTATTCCTGACATTAGGAAAAATCCGACGGGGTTCTATAAAGAGATAGAGTTCGTTTTGCAGTCCTCAGTGTTCACCCTAGGCGACATTGATTTGTTGTTTCCTGTACTCCTGCCCGTAGATTTGTGGAAACAGGCTAGAACTATAGACGACGTACCTGGGTTGGGAGATACGTGGGCTAACATAACTAGGCTTGACGGAGAAAGGCCAGCTGGAGAGAGACCGCCTCAGGTGATACTAACTTTGCTTGAAAGAATCGTTGCTAAATTAAAAAAACATAATTCCCGAAAAGAGAATTATTTGGGACAAGCTTACGGCCTGTGTCCAAGGAAAGTCTGAGTGTGCTACCGAGTTCTTTAATCGGTTCGAACAAGTATTCTAGGATTTCAGTGGACAAGACTTAGGCACAGAGTCTGGGAAAAGATTATTTGTGGACAAATTTGTACGTGGATTGCTGCCTGACATCCAGTCACAAATGATGTCTTCCGAGAGCGCTTGGCAGGCAAAATCCCAATCAGAAGTACTGCACATGGATCAGTATTACGAGAACCGTGTCAATAATGAAAAAGATAGAGTTGAGAAGAGAAAAGGTGATTTAAAGACTAAAGTATTGTTACAACAAATTGTTAGAGGCCCCAGAGGGGGTAGTTCGCAGATTAGAGGTCAGTATGTTCCACAAGGGAATGTGCCCTTGGGTTCTGTGAACATTAACCAGTGTGCCTATTGTCGCCAGGAGGATCATTGGCGTGCACAATGCCCCGTCCTTCGACAAAGGTTGAATAACACATTTGGAAATATAGGTAGACGATCCAGAGGTCACCCAGGTGTAGGGGGCACTGCTAGAGGTCAGTTTTCACTGGATCACCAGCAACCTTTTTCACAGGACAATTACTTCGAGTGTGGATACTAGAAACATATTCGATCATCCTTCTGCTGCATATCTATATGAAGAGCTTCCTTTTGATGATATTTTGTTTCGTTAGGATTGCCCGAAGCAGGGTTTGGAACCTACACATATTCCCGTTAATCAGAAAGGTCCCTACGTTGAAATAGTAGTGTGAAATAGGAAACATCAGTTTTTGATAGACACTGGAGCACAGAAGTGTTCCATTGATCATTCCCGGGTTCCAAGCATTCCACTGTCAGGGAAAAGCAACATTTCTGTAGGGTTTTCTGGCACACCAGTTGTCTGTCCAGTTTTTTCACCAGTACCTATCTCTTTGGGTCCCTTTACGGACCACTGTCCATTTCTTTTGACTTTGAATTGTGGAGAGAATTTGTTGGGGTTAAATCTGTTGAAGGAATTAAATGCGGTAATTCATTGTTCTTCTGATGGAGTGCATTTGACGATTTCACCACAGTAACTTTCTGGGCCTCATTAGGTAGGCGCTAAAAAATGTGATTTACCGTCATGGCGCTATTAGCGTGTCCGCCATCGTAGGAGACCGCTAATAGCGTTCCATTACGAGTTAGCGGACACGCGCATAGGGCCATGCCGGTAAATGACCCCACCGCCATGGCGGAAAAGCACCTTACCGGCTCCGACCAAAGTGCTGATAGCACCTCCGCCCTCATGCTGCACGCTATTAGCGGTCACCGCTGTTAGCGGTCACTGCTATTAGCGGTCACTGCTATTAGCGGTCACCGTAAAACACCGGAACCGGAAATAGCGTCATCGCACCGGAACGGGAAAGAGCCCGGCGGCCATCTTCAAAAACACAATCCATTGCCATCCCCTGCACTCAGGACCTGCAGCAACACCACGACTGGCAAAACCACATCCCAGAAGAACAAACAATGCCCAAGGCCCTAAAGAAAGCCGATGCGCGCCAGCGCAAAGAACGCTTCTCAAACGAGGAATTGAAAATGCTGGCAGACACCCTGGCTGCAAATGCAGACGTAGTGTTCGCTAGCGACATGCGGCGCCCGGCACTCCTGAGAAAAAAGGAAATCTGGGCTGAGGTGGCGCAGAAAGTCAGTGCGGTGCGCTCCACCCCCCGCACCGTAAAGGACGTGCGCAAGCGGTGGGATGATCTGCGCCTCCGTGTACGCAGCATTTTATCGGCCAACAGGAATCTGGCCATGGGCACAGGAGGCGGAGGTGGATCCCCGATGAAGATGCAGGAGTGGGAGGAGACATGTGCCAGCACCATTGGCATAGAATCCATCGAGGGAGTGGGCCGAATGGAGTGTGGTGTGGCAACAACGTCAGACGGAGGTGAGTGACCACGCAAGACACAGCAATGCCAAGCATGAGTCCCTCCCCCAAATGTGAATTGGGAATCAGCTAATGGATGGGGTCATCACACACACATGTACACAACCCTGCATATATGCCCTGCACATCCCCACACAACCACATGCATGCAGCACCTCACACACGTGTCACCCTGACACATGTCCGGATGACCCACCCATCTGGCCAACAACCTGCAGGCCCAAAGTAGATGTCCAAATCCAAAGAACTGCAGCAACAACAACATATGCATGATGCACGTTGACCCATCACTGATGTTATCCCTGTCTTGCTCCACCACAGGGTCACAATCTGACAGTGAGGAGCTGGACTCAGCAACGCAGGCCCCACCACCCAAAAAGCAGGCCAAGGGAAAGGATGCAGGCACCAGGCCCAGTACATCGAGGGGCACTGGGATATCTGGAGTGGCCCAGCGTTCAAAAGCCACCCACGCAACGACCACACCAAGGGTCGAAATGCCATCCGACACTGTGGCAGCACCCCCACCACCCACCCCCACCACTCAGGAGCCAGTGCCAGAAGGCACGCCGTCCGCAGCCAATAGCTCCGTTGGGGAAGCAGCAGCCACGGCACCTATGAGTGATGTGGACGACCCATGTCCGACACCGGAAGGGCAGCGTACACCCAGCCCCCAGCTGTCCCCACTCCACAGCCCATGCAACACATCCAATGGCAGCATCCATGAGGTGCATGCCGGAGATGCAATGGATGGGTCATTCAGTCCCGTGGCGAGCTCACCTGATGTCGGCCACATGCAGCAAGCTGCGAGGAGGAGTAACGGGCAGGGCCGCAGACGACACCATGAGCCTGATACGCCAGCGCCAGGAGGAGCTCAATGCCCTGGTTGCCCGGCAAGTGAGCGAGGCTGCCTCGACCAGGGAGGAGATCCGGGTGTTGTCAAGGGACATGAAAGCTGCCATGGACAGCAACACGACGCGCCTATGTGACGAGATGGCCGCTGTGAGGCAGGTCCTAACGCGCATTGCTGAAGCGATGGAGAGCATGCGTCACTCACAGGGAGCAGATCAACCAGCCACGCCCTCGTCTACTAGCTCCGACCAGACAACCATCCTGCGCAGGTCCAGCCGGTCCTTGCGGCGGTCAGACTCACAACCCCCCAATGGTGGTAGTGGAGGAGGGAAGTAGGGCCAGCCTGTCCCTGTTGACACTTGGGAACTAATGCAGCACTGATGTGCACACCATGTTCGGTGGAGTTGTGGGGGGAGGGGGGTGAGGGTGTTCGGTGGAGTTGTGGGGGGAGGGGGGTGAGGGTGTTCGGCGGAGTTGTGGGGGGAGGGGGGTGAGGGTGTTTGGGGGAGTTGTGGGGGGAGGGGGGTGAGGGTTGTTGGGGTGGAGGGTACATGCACGTTTGAATGTCATAATGCTCAATACACACGTAATGGCATGGATAATCACATGACTGGACATTGATAATTGTGTATGTGTGCTTTATTGTTGAAGGGTGCACTGTGATTATGTCCTCCATACACCCCGTGCCCTGAGCTGAACACCAATTTGCACCCTCCTAATCCATGTGCATCAGAAACAATGGTCTATCAGGTGCTGCCGCACAGCACGTCCCTCATGGGCATCGCCACCTGCATGACCTGCAGCCCCCTCTCCTCCATCCTCATCCCCGTCATCATCCTCAGACGGTGGTCGCAGTTCTATGTCAGGGGGCATTGGCACATTCCGTCTGATACACATATTGTGAAGCATGACACATGCCATGGTGATCTTCGCCACCTTCTCATGCCCGTACAGGAGTGCCCCGCCCAACCTGCTGAGGCACCGGAAGCGTTCCTTCAATAGGCCGAATGTCTGCTCGATCACCACGCGGGTACGGGTGTGTGCATGATTGTAGTCCTCTTCGTGCCTGTTCTGTGGGTTCCGCACAGGGGTAAGGAGCCACCTCTTCAGGGGATAACCTGCATCACCTGCATGGGTGCAACAATGGGTATGTGTAAGTGTCTACATAATGTGGAGCGTGCACATATCACACAAACAAACATTGCATATTCAACGACATCCACTGATCCAAGCACGCATGGCAATCAGGGTAACTGCAATGTGGGAAGGTGAGGTGGTCCTTGCAAGTGGACATGCACCATGCATGCATACAGCAGGGATTGCCATGTCCCGCCAGAGTTTAAGTGATTTGTGTTTCCTGGCCCTGGCAACGTTAGTGCCACACTGCTAGTACACTGCCATTCCTTAGTTGATGTCCCCATGCTGTTTGATGGCAATTCTGTGGTGGGGTACGGGTGTGCCTCACCACAATGGCTACAGGGGATCCATTTGTATGCACTCATGTGCGCGGACCATTTCTGATGTTGTTCAGCGTACATTTCAGTTGTGATTTTGATATGCATGTTGCTGATTTGTGTAATGGGGGAATGGTGTGTTGTGCGGTGTGCATGTTGTTTGGAATGGCCTGTTTGGCGTAATGGATTGATATGTTTGCCGTGGCACTCACTTCCGGCATGTGGTTTTGTCTCTGGTCCATTGTGGGCTGCCTCACTGTACAGTGATGCAAATATGTATGTCCATTCTTCTCATGACACAAGTTCACGCCCAGTTGGAGTATGCATCTCCCCCCCCCCATTCACATCCAGTTGGAGTATGCATCTCCCCCCCCCATTCACGCCCAGTTGGAGTATGCATCTCCCCCCCCCACTCACAATCCACATCACACTGACATGTGGTCGGCCTGCTACTCACCAAGTAGCCACGAACGTTGTCCAGCATGTCGCTCCATGTATCGTGGTATTGTCGAGTTCCGCAGGACCATTGCATCATGGGTTGAACCGGGATATCGGGCACAGCAATGTGTGATGATCTTATTGGAGTCACATACCATTTGGACGTTGATGGAGTGGTATTGCTTTCTGTTACGGTACACTACCTCATTGGCATGTGGGACCACCAGTTCTACATGGGTACAGTCGATGGCCCCGATGCAACTTGGGATGCCTGCCAGTGAATGGAAGCCAACTTTGGTGTTGGAGATCTCCTGGGCAGTCCGTGGCATGTATATGTGTTGACTTGTGTGCTGCAGGAGGGCATCGAGTACCTGGTTCAGTGTGCGTGAGAATACTGGTTGTGATATGCCATGCATCTGACCTACCGTATGCTGGTAGGTGCCTGTGGCCAAGAAGTGGAGCACTGTTACTACCTTCAGTAGAGGGGGGATGGCAGTACGGATGTCAATGAGACTCACAATGTCGTTGTATATCATGTCTACTATGGTGGTGATGGTATCCCAGTCCAGACGGTACAGGGTGTGTATCTGCTCAGGGGTTAGGTTGACTGGACTGGCTCTGATCCTGGGAATTGGTGGCTGCCTCTGTGGTATCACTAGGTGCACTGGTGGTGCTTGCTGCGCCTGTCTTGCCCTCCTCCTCCTCCTCCTGCGTCTCCTCTGTGCTGCCTGTTGTTGTAGCTGCTGCACAGCAATCATGTCCTCTAGCCCATGTAATGCTGCTAGTATTGCATCCATCTTGGTGTGGGAATGGGTGTGGGGAGGGGTGTGGTGTGCTCTTTTGTGCTGCCAGTCTCCATTGCCTCCACCTGTGCTGATTTTGTCCACCTGTGGCAGGTGGGAACTCTGCTGTGCTCTTTTAACGTGTGGTTCGCGATGCCGGTATTAGCGCCTTGCCGGTAAGGGTTCTTTGGGTCTACTACATGCCGGTATTGCCATGTACGCATGGCTCGTGATGCCGTGATATTAGCGCTATGCCGCTATTTCCGGTCTGAGGGGCCGCGCGCTCACGGACTTGCCGCTAATAGTGCCACCGTACTTTGCGGTGCCGCTAATAGCGGTATGTCCGGTTCGTGATTGGGGAGGGGATTTACCGATACCGGTAATCCCTTACCGGTAACGGTATGTCCCTACCGCCTACCGTGTAATGAGGCCCTCTGTCTCTCAATTCTTGACTAGACCTTTGCCGTCTGAATTCAGTAATGTACCAGAGTGTTTGTGGGCAGTTGACGACAATGATGTCAGTGTTTTGCAGATTCAGCCTGTTAAAATAGTTTTGAAACATGGAATTAAGATGCCGCGCATTCCACAGTATAAGATTTCAGTTGAGGGTGAGCTAGCCTTGAAATGCATTGTTTCCGATTTTGTGCATCGTGGGGTGATTGAGGAAATTGCAGGTAGTTTGTGCAATAGTCCGATTTTACCCGTGTACAAGAAAGGCGATAATGCAATTCCATTCCGTTTCATAATTGATTCGCGTGCCATTAATAAAGTCGTCGCTCTGCAATTTCCAATTGTGCCCAATGTGACGACAATATTAACTATGATTCCAGCTACAGCTACTTACTTTAGTGTTGTGGATCTGAAGAATGCTTTCTTTAGTATTCCTATACACAAGGATAGTAGATACTTGTTCGCGTTCACCTTAGGGGGATGCTCGTTCACATTTACTCGTGCACCTCAAGGTTACACTGAGAGTCCTAGTATTTATAGTAGGGCTTTGAAAGAACAGCTTGATACCCTTGAATTGCCCCCTACTTGTACATTGCTTCAGTATGTTGATGATTTGCTTTTGGCTGCTGACTCCGAGAGCTCTTGTAAGGAAGGCACTGTGTTGTTGCTTATTCATCTAGCTAAACATGGTCACAAAGCTTTGCTTAAAAAGTTCCAACATTGTTGCCAAGAGGTCGCCTATTTAGGCTATCTCCTGTCAAAGGAGGGAAGAAGATTGACACCTGAAAGGATAAAGTTAATTTCTGGCATGTCTGTCCCAAATACACAGAAGGAAGTTAGAACCTTGATAGGTATGGCTTCTTACTGTAGGTTATGGATTCCAAACTTCTCACTAGTGATAAAACCGATGTTGGCCTTGACAAAGAAGGGCATTTCTTCGCCATTGCTATGGAACACAGAACACCAGCGATCATTTGAGTTCCTCAAGACTGCATTATGCTCGGCACCAGTTTTGGGCACACCAAATTACGAAAAGGCCTTTGTGTTGTTTGTGCATGAATGTGATGGATGTGCTTTGGCTGTATTAACGCAGGGACATGGAGGGAAGAATAGGCCATGCGGTTACTTTTCTTCCGCCCTTTATCCTGTAGCATGCGCTTTGCCAAGATGTTTGCGAGCTGTCGCTGCTGCTGCTGCGTCTGTAAAGCAGAGTGAGGGAATGGTCCTAGGCCATGATCTAACCCTGATGGTGCCTCACTCTGTAGATGTTCTACTGAACAGAACCCAAACGCAACACCTCACTTCCGCACGGTTGACGAGATATGAATTGATCTTGTTTGCTCCTCACATTCAAATTAAGAGGTGTTGTGTTCTTAATCCGGCTGAACTCCTACCTTTCCCGAAAGGTACTGCTTGCAGTGATGAAGAGTCACACGATTGTCTGTATGCTACCGAGCAAGAAACAAAGGGTAGAATTGATCTAAAGGACACTCCTTTGGATAATGCAAAAGGGGAGCTGTTTGTGATGGCTCCTGCTTCAAACTTCCGGATGGTACATCCACAGCTGCTTATGCAATCACCACATTGAGCACGGTTGTGGAGACCAAGAGAATCACGCATAACTCCGCGCAGGCCTCAGAGATTATAGCATTGACCCGAGCTTGTTAACTTTCCAAAGGGCTTACAGTAAATATATATACCGATAGTCAGTATGACTTTGGGGTGGTTCACAACTTTGGGAGACTTTGGTCAGAGAGAGGGTTTTTAACTTTGCATGGCACCAAGATTCAACATGGCTCCCTGATAGTACAACTGCTCTCAGCGCTTGCGTTCCCTACTCAGTTTGCAGTCGTGAAATGTGCAGCACATCGAAAGATTGTAGATGATATTGGAAAAGGGAATGCTTTCGCTGATCAGATAGCTAGGCAAACTGCCACTGATCTCTTCACGGAGATGTATGTTTCAAGGGAAACTGTAGATGCCTATGCAATGGATGAGGGTGTTGGGTCTGTATGGGATATCCAAGCTGATGCCACAATGGAAGTGTCTAAGAGGTGGGCTGAAGGCTTGGGGAAACTTGTTGATGATGGGTGTTGGGTGGATACGGTCGAAGGGAAATGGCTGCTAACTGACGCCTTTGTTGTGATGATGGTTGTCATGGCACACGGCCCTACACATGTTTGTGCCCAGCAGGTTACGAAAATGTTAGAGAAAGTTTGGGCAAATGACAAGATTTCGAAAATTGCCCAGCGCTATGTCCAGAACTGCATGATTTGCCTACCACACAATGTGGGAAAGGGGACATTAACTCCAAGGGGAAGTTTTGGGCCACCCTCTGTCCCATTTGAAGTCATCCACTTTGATTTTATTGAAATGGAACGGTGTAGCAATTTAAAATACATCCTTGTGGTCTTTTGTGCCTTTAGTAAATGTGCCGAGGCTTTCCCTGTCAAAGATGCTACAGCCATGACCACTGCAAAAACCATGTTAAAAGAGTACTTCCCGCGGTTCGGCTTGCCGAGAGTTATCTGGTCGGACAATGGTCCACATTTTATCGCTGCTGTAATTCTACAGATATGTGCGGCATTGCAAATTGACAAACGATTCCATTCGGCCAGACATGCTCAGAGCGCCGGACTAGTGGAAAGACACAATGGTATCATCAAGAACAAGCTTGCTAAGACGTGTGCCGGCACCAAACTAAAATGGCCGGACGCCTTACCGATCGTGTTATTATCCATGCGTACAACCCCTCAAACTAAGACTGGGCTCTCTCCATTTGAGGTGGTAATGGGGAGACCTGCCAATGTCTGGAATCTTCCTAAATGCAAAGCTTTGAAGAATGTCGAAAATGTATTACTTTCAGATTATGGTAGCCAGTTGACTAAAAACCGGTATTTGATTTATCACCAGGTACGAGAAGCTTTACATGTGCGATATGAGGGCCCGGGCCACAGCATACGGCCTGGGGATTGGGTGCTTGTAAAGGCTTTTGAGCGATCCACTTGCCTTGCACCCCGCTGGAAGGGCCCGTTCCAAGTCCTGCTGGTCACCCAGACTGCAGCGCGGGTAGCAGGCCAACATCACTGGATACACGCGTCGCATCTGAAGAAACTTCCTCACCCAGTGCCATACGTTACAGAAGAAACAGAACCCCTCGCTAACGCTGCAACCAATGATCCCAAAGCAGTAAAAAGCACCGAGAGTGTGTCGGAGAATCTCTCTGAGCCCGTGAGGCTTGGGGAAGCCGCCATTTTGTCTCCACACTCTCCAAAAGTTTTGCTTCCAGAAATCGTTGCTTCAGGCTCTGCATCTGTATTTGCTCCTGATACGTTGCTTCCAATAGGAAGTGACGACACATTGTTTCCGGATCAATCAGTACGAGGAACAGCAAAGTACAATCTGCGTCCATGAAAACAGACATACGGCACGGTTTTGCTGTGCATCTGATAGACTTACGGCACGGTTCGGCTGTGCATTCGGAGAAGGAAAAGAGTCATCGAGGGCTTGCTTTTTGCCCAAATTTGAGAAAAAAGGGGATTCTGTTGGCTAGGGTTCTGGAAGGACTAAGAAGTTGCGCGACCGGGGGGTCACCAGCAACGAACATTGGGGTTTCCATCCGAAGACTACAATGCCTGCTACCGCCACCGCCACCGCTCGTATTGGACTTGTAAATGATCGGGTGACCAGCTGGGACAATGGACAGAATGCCTGGGCCCCGAAAACATATTGCTGTGTTTTTATGATAATATTTGGTTTTATAATAGTCACTGTTTTAGGCCTTTGGTACTTTGAAGAAACTCATCCTTTAGAGTCTTTGCTGACGACTGAAAATGTACCCACTGTTCCTACTCCTTTTGTACATTTGCATACTCTGTCTCCTAGAGATTTCCAGCATAGACAAAAATATCATAATAATACTTTGCTACTTATTATGAACGCTACACATGCCATCTTTAATAGGTCCAACTGTTGGGTCGGCTCACATTTACCGCAACATGGGGATAAGGGGCTAGGTTGGTATATTCACCCTTTACCTTTGACAACTGCTTGTTATGCTTCTCTCTGAGCACTGTTCTTTAGCCGTTGGAACGATAGCATCTCGGGGAACTTTGATGGCACTAATTTGAATAGTTTTGAGAAACGTGTTTTGACTCCCCTGGGATGCTCGCTTTTCGCAAATAGGAGTAAGCTTAACATTGCTTCTATTGGGCCTTCTGATAGACTGTCTCGTCCTTTCCAATCTTTGATTTCCTTTAAATGGGATGCCATGCCTCCTTCCTACACTGTTAACCATAGCCCCAATTCAGAATGGCACTCGGTCAACGGGGGATTTTAAAGGTTGTGCCAATGTTGCAAATTTGACTGGAGAAGACAGACCTTTGTATGTAGGCGAACCTGTCTATTTCGTTTTCGGTAATGTAGCATTTCCATGGTTACCCAGGGATTGGCAGGGAACTTGTTATCTAGGAATCCTATTACCTGGGGTGTTCATAGCAAGTACTGTAGAAGTTTCAAAGGCTCGCCCACAGCGGGACGAGAATGGTGACACTCCGGCACAGGTTTTGGGAGATGTAGCGAAATCATTCCTTCCACTCTTTGGGCAGATAGCGAATTCCGAAGACATCAGGAGACTAGCGAGAGTACTGGAGAGAACCATCAACCGGACCACAGATATACTCTATGACATGACAGTAGAGCAGAAAGCGATCAGATTAGTAGCACTTCAGAACCAAATGGCATTAGATGTCGTTCTGGCTGAACATGGTGGAGTATGTAAATGAGTGGGGTCCGCTTGCTGTGTTTTCGTACCAGATTCCTCCCCAACTATCTTCAAGGCAATACAGAATCTGCACATCCTTAGTTCAGAAGTGCATGTTCCCGAGGGAAACTGGGATATTAGAGCTTGGTTCTGGGACTTCTTGCGATCTTGGGGTTGGAAGGTGTTTTCAGTCTTGCTGATCATTTTGGGAGTTCTGTTGTTCCTTTGTTGTTGTATCCAATGTCTACCTAGTATATGTTCGATGCTAGGGGAATGCTGCACTCAGGTGATAGGTGCGATAGGACATAAAGTGTATGCCCCGGATAAAACCTCCAAAAATATGTACTGAAAGAGATTCTAGTAAACGATCTGATGGCAATAGATATTTCCAACAGCGATTCAGGGTGTATGGATGATGATGCATGGAATTACTTGCAAGGAGATCAGAAGTAATTTAGCACTTGGCATAGGCCAAAAGGAGGGTTTGTCAAACTGGAAATTATATTGTGCCTCCTATTGCTATGAATATATGTATATTGGCTTACGCCAAGCTGGTAACACGCTACTTTTGAAGAAATTCGTGTTGCAAGGTCCTGACCCTAGAATCAATGTAAACCGCCATTTTAGATTCTCTCTCCCTGTAAAGTCACCCTGTGATTTAAAATGGTGGACGATGTCATTCAGAATAGAACACGGCCGTCATGACCCCTGTGTAAGCTAATATGTAACTTGCCTGCAGGCCACTTGTTAGGGTCATGAACTGAGACCTTGTCCTTTGCTGACCTGTGTGTAATGGATTACCTGTGTCAACGAAACTGATCTATGAATATATATTAACTGCAATGTCGTTTGAATAACTGAATGGGAACGCCTGTTTAACTACATTGTATAAACTATGTCCTAAGGCTTAATGTTAAACCCAGAGAATACACTGTTGCCATTTTGACTTGTTGATGTGTAAACCAAAGATGAACTAGATACAAATAGACGAACAAATTAGAAGTGAACCTGGCACGAACCCTAGATCAGTAATGTATTTATGGAATAGTTAATCCGCATTAGGGCTGGACAGCAGGCTGAAAATTGTATAAAAGCCTGACTGTTTCAATGAATATTCCCACTCACTGAGCACACCGAACCACGCTGGAGTTCGCTGTGTTGTACTGAGGGCCGATAGCTATCTGATTTGTCTCTGACTTTTTGTAACTGTTTAACATAAAATAAAGACCATTGTATGTTCCTTTGTAACCTGTGTTTGGTGCATTTCCTTTTTGGGCTACCCGGCCTCATATTATTTCTTTGTTTTCACAGGGCGGCACTGCCAGGATTCAAACCTGTGTCCTGTAGACTCAACAGAGATGTCCCTGTAGGATGTATGTGGCGGCCTTGTAACTCATTATCAATGTTGCTGATAGGGTCACAGTTTTTCAGGACAGAACTTGGAGTACCATAACTGAGTTTATTCATTAATCACAAAGACCTCGATTTTAGTGCCATTTAGTTGTGTTTTTTAATGACTTTCCTCCATATGGAGTTCTTCTGAGGCAAAGGACTAGTTACACTCAGATTCACAACCAGTATCGCTGGTCTAAGTCAAATAAACTGTATGCCAAAGAATGCAATTATTGCTCCTGGTGAATGCAGAAACATATTCAATGGAAGAAGCTTCATGGAAGGTGTCAGATGTCTTCTGCAGGATGGTGAAACAACTTTAGGGGAAAACGGGTCTAAGAGGTTGGCTGGCCCCTATCAGACCATCAAGGGACCGCACCCTGCACCCATTTGTCACAGGAAGTTTTAAGGATGGCACGGTCTATGATTTCTAATATTTTGACCTTTAAATGAGTCACAATTATGGTGTCACCTCGAATGATGGATGAGGAAACCAGTATGTATTGCTCTGCGCCTACTTGCTGTCGTATGGTTTTGGTACTGCAGTTGCTATTGAGATGCAGTTTGTTTGGGTTAATTCAGTGTTTGAGGATTATGAGATGTCTTTTGGGTGTTGCAGAATCAGCCTACGGATAGCTTGTGGCATTAACCAAGATCTGTATATGATATGATATGATATGGCATTTATAACGCGCCTATACACAAGTGTTTCAAGGCGCGACGCGGCAGGGAGGGGGGACAAAGGGAAGACAGACAACGATCTTACTAGGCCAGGTGTCATTCAGATCGCGAAAGTGCATGGGAAGAGGGGAAGGGAAAGTGCAAGGGGCAAGGGAGAGGGGAAAGTGCAGTACAGGGGTAGTAGAATAATAAGATAAATAATAAAGGGCCAGCTGGTGGCAAGTACAAGGTAAGTGCAGACAAGTGCTGGGAGGGGGGCTGTAGGGATTCAGAGACAGTCCCGCAGTGCAGGGGTTGCCAGGGAGGCAGTGCAAGGGGAGAGTGGCTGGGCCAGGGACCGAGATCAGTGAGAGTGGCCCAGTGCAGATTCAGTGCAGTTTCAATCAGGAATTTAGCAGGGGAGAGAGGGAGAGAAAGCAGAAGCAACGAGGAAGGTTTTGAGGTGCTTCCGGAACCAGAGATGGTTCTCCTCAAGTTTCAGGGAGGCAGGAAGGCTGTTCCATAGGGAGGCCCCTGCCTCGGAGAGAGATCTACCCCCAACTTGTTGCTTGGAGAAGCGGCTGACCCTGAGGGAGTTGGAGGCAGATGAGCGAACAGCTTGAGAAGAAAGATATTTAGGAAGAGAGAGTTGAAGGTATTTCAGCCCCAGGCCCCAGAAGGCCTTGTGGACAATGCAGAGGGTTTTGAACTTAATCCTGACAGCCACTGGGAGCCAGTGCAGAGATTTCAGTCCTGGAGAGATACAGTCCCTGGGCTTGAGGCCAAGGACAAGTCTCGCAGTCCTGTTCTGGATGAGTTGCAGAGGGCGAAGAGTAGAGGCAGGCAGATTTAGATAGAGGCTGTTACAGTAGTCCAGCTTAGAGAGAACCAGGGCTCTGGAGACAGTGAGTTTCTGGGGGAAGGAGAGGAAAGGAAGAATACCTCTGAGGAGGTGCAGCGGGTAGTGTGACTTCTTTGAGACATCAGAAATGTGAGGAGAGAAGGAGAGTGTGGAATCGAAGATGACCCCGAAGCTTTTTACCTTGCAGGTAGGAGCAGGAAGAGGGCCAAGAGAGTCCGGTCAGAGAGCTGCAGGGAAGGAGGGAGTGGGTGTGCTGATGAGAAGAATCTCAGTCTTACTGGCATTAAGGCAGAGGTTATTGGCGGCGCACCACTCCTGGATAGCAGACAGACAGTCAGAGAGGAGGGAAGGAGAGGAGGCCGAGGGTAGGCTGAAAATGAGCTGGGTATCATCCGCATAGCACTGAAAGTTGGGGCAGAGAGCGCCAATGCAGTGGGCAATGAGTGCCAGATATTGGTTGAACAGCCAGGGAGAGAGGTTAGATCCCTGGGGGACACCACAGGTAGAGAAAAAGATGTCAGAGAGGAAGGACCCAAGTTGGACCTGGGAGGGTCGATTGGAGAGGAAAGAAGTCAGTCACGCCAGAGTCTGACCAATGATACCCAGGTTATCACAGAGATAGTTGAGCAGGATGGCATGGTTGACAGTATCAAAGGCAGAAGAGAGATCAAGCAAGATGACAACACACAGAGTGTTAGAGTCAAGGTTGGAGAGCAGGTCTTCACGGATGTTCAGGAGAGCAGTTTCTGTGCTTCTGGCAGCTCTGAAGCTAGACTGATGGTCATGAAGACAACCCACAGAATCAGCATGGAGATTATGCTGGGAGATGGCCAGTTTCTCCAGGAGCTTGCCCAGGAAGGGAGTGATGGAGATTGGGCGATAGTTAGCCAGGCAGGAGGGTCGGAAGAGGGTTTCTTAAGAAGAGGGTGCACAAGGTAGTGCTTAAGGGGGGATGGGAAGACTCCAGTGGCGAAGGAGTGATTGCAGAAGTCAGCCAGGGCAGGAGCCAGGGAGTCAATGTGGTCCATGATAGTTTTGGAGGAACAGTGGTGAACCTGTTTCGACGAGACTTTCATAGATCGGACTTGTCTGGAAACTTCGTCAGCAGAGGAAAGGGGAAAGGCAGAGAAGGAGAGAGGAGGGGTGGCTGCAGAAGGGCCAGAGGAAGAGCAGGGAATAGAGGGAGGGAGGTGATAGGAGGAGAGTGAGGACAGGATGTCCTGAGTTTTTTAAATGAAGTGAGAAGCCAGTGCCATGCAGAGGGCCTGGGAGGGGACAGGAGAGGTAGAGACTGCGGCAGGATTGGCCAATTCATTGCAGATTTTAAAGAGTTCAGCCGAGTTGTTAGATGCCGCAGAGATGCGGACTTGGATATGGGCTCTCTTCTTGGTGAGAACGGAGAGCCGGTATTGCCTTTGCAGCAGGCGGCAGGCCAGTTTGTCAGAGGATGAACAGGAAGCACGCCATTTCCTCTCGGCCACCGTGCACTTGCGTTTTAGGGTGACGAGTCATACCAGGAGTTACACTTGGCTTTGGGCTTCAGGCGGATTCTCATGGCAGGGGCAAGGATATCAAGAGTATCAGATATAGTAGAGTGGAGAGTGGAGAGGGCTGTGTCAGGGTGAGAGTCAGCCAAAGGGAGAGGGGGAGATGAGAAGGTGGTAGCAAAAGCCTCAACTGACACCCGCTTCATGGGTCAGATGACCGAGAAGGAGGGTGGTAGTGATGAAGGTGGCTTGACCTGAGGGGTAGGGAGGGTGAGGTGGGAGGATAGGAGAAAGTGATCACTCCAGGAGAGAGGAGTGGAGAGACGGACAGAGAGGGGAAGGTCAGAGGAGATCAGAGCATCGAGAGTGTGCCCTGCAGAATGAGTCGGGCCAGACGGGAGAATGGAGAGTGAGAGAGAGTCGCAGAGGTTGCAAAAGTGTCCAGGGGGGGACAGGAGGCATCCAGGTGGATTTTGAAGTCTCCAAGAAAGAGGAGTTGAGTGGTTGAGGCCAAGAGTGAGGAGGCGAGGTCCGCCCACTCGGAGAGGAAGGAAGAAATCTGACCAGGTGGCCGATAGATAGTAGCCACAGTAAGGGAATGGCTAGGAGAGAGAGAGAGTTGGCAGACAAGGCATTCAAAAGAGGAGTAGGTCTGCGTAGGAGTGACAGAGGCAGGAAACCATGCAGGGAAGATAAGGGCAACACCCCCACCAGCGCGGTTGGGCCTGGGCACGGACGGGATCTTGTAGCCGTCAGGTAGGAGTATGTCAAAGCTGGTGACAGAGCTGGCCGTGAACCATGACTCAGTGAGACCGAGGACATCGAGGTCCAGTTCCTCAAGAAGGCGGCAGATATCAGAGGAATGTTTGACAGCAGAGCGAGAGTTAAGAGTGGCAATGTGGAGAAGGTTGCCATCTTTGAAGGACTTCTGGGGAGGGGTACAGATCAGAGGTACGCCCTGCGGAGGTGTAGAAGGAGCATGAGAGGGGGCAGAGAGGGAGGGGGAAGGCAAGGTAGCCGAGGACAGAGGAGGGGGGACAGCAGGAGAAGAAAGCAAGTTGATGAGGCGCGGGAAGCGTCTATCAAAGAGGTGAAGGTTGGCCTGAGGGCCTTGGACCAAGACGGTCCCATTAGAGTAGACATAAATGATGGCCTTAGAGGAGTGGAAGGAGGCCAAGAGGACATATTCTACATCATATATCATATATATCATCTACATAGATATATCATCTACATAAGTGTGGAAACCTACCACTAGATTGGATAGCAGGGCGCATCATGGCTTAAAGAAATATTGAATGTAATTTGCCTCAGTGCAGAGAACAGTGGGTCCTTCCATTGTTGGAGGAGTGGAAATCGCCCGGGGGAACAGAGAGTATTCCCTACTATCAGTCACGTGGAAAGCCATTGGCTTTCATAGGCTATATTAGTTGAGTGGTAGCCAGCCATTCTACAATGCTTGCCACAAAGTACACCATTATTTTGCTAGTCGGGATGCTTGCTCTGTCACGGAAGATTGAAGCATTCACTCTGGTGGGTAATGATAGTGAAAGTGTGTCAGAACATTCCTGGGCCACTCTAGGTGGGCATGGGCAACTCAAGCGGCTTATGGGTTTGTAAGGGTCATGCTGTATATGATCTCCTAGGGATTGCTTGCGTCAAAAGCAAATGTCTTAATCTGATGTTTTGGTGGGCGAGGGTATTGGGTGGTGTTGGGAGATTTTCTAGGGAGGCTAACTGGTTCAGGTTGCAATAGTTGATGTTTCTTCTGATTGCACATATGAAGCAAGTGTGGATTTTGGAGCATTATTCTGCTAATGGTATGTGGGGTGTTAAGGACATGGGAAGTGTTGCACTAACACCACGGCAATGCCTGTAGTCCATTTTTAGCACATGCTGCATTCCTTCTGGCAGAGAGCCTGCTTGCATGTACCATGCTTTAAGATTTTAGAACTACATAGGATTTAACATTTACAAATGTATTCAGCTAATAGTTATTTGCACCTTATATTTAAATAATAACTGCCTTCTTTTAGGGCCTGCCCATGTCTGTGCGTGTGATTATATTTGCATGAAAAAGCTTTCTGAGTGCCCCCCTTTCCCCTGGTTCCTTGTAGTGCCTAGAAGCAGTCAAAAGAAGTCTTGCCTAATTCTAAAGCGCTTGGGAGTGCAGAAAGGCGCTAGCTCCTTCCCAACATTAGTGTAGTTATTGTATCGCCATATACTGTGGCTCCTCCTGGGACCACCTCTACATACAACAAATACAAAGTTGCAAGGAAGTGGAGAAAATATTGGCTCCTGCATCGAAATATGTATTAATATGAAATGTAGCTAAGGATTGGGTAAAATGTGTCTTCCCAGCATTGGGACCTTGGGCAGCTACCAGACTGGGTGAACCTTTACAAGGCGTTGGGAACGAGCACGAAGGTGTTGTTTGTTACATCATGTTGCCATATCTGATCGCCTAATCCTGAGAGAGTACATCCAGTTATGATCCTGTGTAGTAATTGTATCTTTCCACCTTTGGTTCGATGGGAACAGCTTTCTTCTGTTCACCCCGAGTGAATAAGCATTGTCGTACTCTTCCAGGTCACGTGTGTAGAGACCACGAAATGGAGTTCTCCTGCTTGTAATTATGAGGATTTTAAACTGCATTCCTTGAAGGTGCCTTGTCGCCTTGTAAACTGGAAACCTTCCATCTCTGCTCACCCTTGACTAGGTGTGCACGGTGTCTGCGCTGGAAGCTCTGTCTGCCTGCCTTTAGCTGAAGCAGGCTGTCAGCCCCTCCATGTATTCGAAATCTATCTCACCTTCCCCATTCACTTCAGTGCACCTATGGCTTCCATCCTTGTTCTTATGGCTTTCCATGTTAGTCGCAATTGAGCATGTGCAAGCTGGATATATGTATTCTTCTTGCTGTTTCTGCTTTAGAAAATGATATATATTACACGGCCGAAGTAGCGGCCGTGTAGTTATGGTTAAGTTGATAAACCCATAGGAAGACCACTTTTTCAGCGGCTTATAACTTCGCTCCCACTGGAGGAATTTGCACCAAACTTTAGAAAAAAAAGTGTATGGGCCACTCTGAATTATTCCAGCAAGTCTGGTGAGGTTGCATGCAGGGGGGTCCAAGTTATAGGGGGGCTCCCAACATTTTTTATTTTTCCATAGATTGAATGGGCTAAAACTGAGCAGTGCTTTTGTTGAAAATAACTGAAATGTACGTCTCTAAAAATTTGTGAAATCTGGCTCCGGTCCGCAGACCCATTTCCCTGTTTGCTCCGCGGACAGAATTGTCATTGGCTTGTGGTACGGCCTGGTGTCGGAAAACTTTGGACACAGCGGTTGCTTGGCTGGAAGGAAGTGTGCTGTGCATCAACATTTTTTGCCAAACGCCACCATGGTGTTTCGGAGTACAGTGCGGCGGCGGAGGGGTCTGGAAAAAAAAAACATACACCATGTGTTGGCGGTAAGAAGGGAGGGAAAGGGTGGAGGAGTGAGAAGTGGTTCATGTGACATATGTAATTAGGTGGAAGAAGACAGCGGTGTGCCTGCAGTATTTGTGCGTATTGCGCCAAATCGCAGGTACCTCGACAGGCCTTGTGTGGTGAATGGAGGCAGATGTCATAATGGCCTTAAAACTTGTGCGGTGACCTGTTTGCATCGACCTCTTTCCGTGGTGAGTGGTGGCAGATGAATTTCAGAAGGGGAGTGAATTGCACATGACATAGTTTGGGTGGGAGTGCCGGTGGCTGTGCTATGTGGGTGGATTGAGGTAGTTGGGCACATCAGGGCATGCATGGTTGCATTACGTTGCAGTGGGTGTGTAGACTAAACTATTGGCTGCATGGGCAAAGGCCGTAGGCCGAAGGCCATGCACTCAAAAGCCTAGGGCTTGAGCACACCCACATAGCAATGAATGTTTGACTCTGCATGAGGTAGAGGTTGGTGCTTGCATAATGTGGTGTGTGCAGACTGGTTGGAGTAGGGGCAATGTTGTGAGCATTATGTGGTTAGGATGGCAATACTTTGTGAATGGAAGTGGGTAAGACCATAGTATGCGAATGAATGTGCATAGGGGTGCAGAAGACAGTGTTTTGTTTGTAGATTATGTAACCTGTTGCATTTTCTGCAGCATAGCTTCATTGTGGTGTGCAGGCTGGTTAGGAGTGCTGGTGGCAGTGGTGCATATGTGAATTGTGGTAGTTGGTGACATGCTGACATGAATCGTTGCATTACATTGCAGTGAATGTGTGCAAGGAACACACCCACTGCAGCAATGCAGTTTTGACGGTGCATCAGTGACAGGGTGGTAATCTGTGGAGAATGGTCATGGAGCACATTGTAGATGTGCTACAGCAGCAGAAGTGAGTTAAAAAGCATGTGCTGTTTGTTCCATGGTTGTGGTGATAGTTGGAATATGCTACAGTATTTGGGGTATGGCTGGAGATGGTGTAGTGAGAAGCTGTGCAGTGTGGCCACAGGGTGCAGTGTTTGTATAATCTGAGTATGGAAGAGGGTATGGGTGAAGTGCAGCTTATATGTGCTTGGTCACTCTGCTGTGTGCAGATTTGGCCCAATGTTGTGAAGATGTTGTGGTTAGGTTGCCAGTGACACAATACTTTGTGAATGGCATTGGGTGGTGGTGGCAGAATCTGTGGTATGTTTGTGTATTCTTCTAAGTGTGACATTGTTTCATGGATGGCTGTGTTATGGTATGGGGGAGTTGGGTGGAAGTGCTGCTACATATGGTACATTTGTGGATAATGTTAGCTGCCGACATGGTCGCATGCATGGATGCATAGTGTTGTGGTGGGTGTGGGCAAGGGCTATACAGTTGTGTGCATGGCCAAAGGTGTGCTGGGTGCCGCTCAGGAAGTTTGTGGATGCTGAAATCATGGATTTCTGGTGGAGGTGCTTTGGAAGCAAACGTGACGTGCGCTGACATTGTTGAACAGTAAATATGGAGAGGTGTAGAGAAATGATAGTGTGCAAGGCAGAGGTTGTGTATGTGATTGGTGCATGCGTGTGTGAAAATTTCACAGCACCTAATGAAGGAGTGCTGGAAAAATGCCAGTGCACAGGGAAAAAGTATTGTGTCTGATTTCCATTATGAGGATGGTGGGCATGGAAATGGAACTGTGGGAATTAGGCAATCAGGTGTGTAGGATGTGGTTGACAGGAAGGGGCGGTAGCATTATTTCCCAATACTGTGTTGTGAGGTTGGTAGAGATGGAGAGACACCCAGTGCTTATTGTCGGTGATACCTTTGTGTGCCATCTGCACAGATGTTGCGTGCAAAGAGGCGTTGCTGGTAATTTCGGGTTGTAAGGAGTGGACGCTTTCTGGGGCTGTCAGTATGACTGCAGTTTTGGTGGGATGGTTCGCCTTTGCAGATATGTGGCCACCGTCATGAAAGTTGATTTTGTCGTGGTGCACTATGGAAGTCTACATTTGGGTTACATGTCGTGTGGACGTTTAATCCGTCACCTCAAGAGGTTGCTGAACACAGTGATGCAGATTTTTCCTACTGCCAAGGTCGTTTTCCCATGCATAACACCAAGTGGAATGTAGGACCATGCTGGTGTAATTTGTCCCCAGCCAGAGGTCGGAAGGTGTGTTATAAACAGAAGCATGTGTGAATTTACGCAGACTGCTGGGATGTTCTCTACCCACTATGAGATCATAAGGTTGCAAAATATGCAGTGGTTTCGTATGGCATTTATTTGAGTGTCATTGGCAATGCCGTTTTCTTTTACACTGTGCAAGAAGCATTGAGCAGAATTTGGTGAAAATGGTGAAATGTGAAGAGAGGCAAACAGAAACGCATATAAAGAGAAAAAACAAAAAAAGATGCTTGCAAGCTCGTAAAAAAAAAACTTTCCACAGCCACGATGGAAAACCCAATCCCCTCCCCTGCTTGCAATTGCTTCCCTTGGCGCCCCTCCACCCCCAGCCCCAACCCACACTATCACGAAAAGGTTGCAGATTCTGCGGTACTTTCACAATTACATGTGCCACATCCTGTGTGGGCATGTGGATGTATGTGGATGGAGAAATCGTGCATACATTTGGTTGAACTTTGTAGTGGACGTGCTTTCGAATGGCACGCCACTTGTAATGTGAATGTGTAACAGTACATTTGAAGTGCTGTACAGGAGTTACAGTGTGTCACTATTCAATAGTAGACAATGATGTAGTGGTGGAGCAACAGTAGTGGAAAGGGAAGAAGGACTACTCCTGCTTTGCTAGGGAGCGGCCCTCGCGGTATTTTGAAAAGCGCACGTGCCACATTCTGCTCTTCTCACCATGTTGTCCATTGAAAATGAGACTGTGGGAATTGTCCAATCAGGTGCTCGGGGTGTGCATCGCAGGAAAGGGCGGCAACATTTATTTCCATTACTCTGTGCAGTGAGGGTGGCAGGCAGACATGGACAGATGCACTGTTTTGGTAGTCAGTGATGAGTTTGTGGAAGATCTGTTCCAGTATGGCGTCGAAAAAGGCTTTCATTGTGATTTCGATTTGGAGGCAGTGGACGCTTTGTGGTGCTGTGGCGGTGTGCGCAATATTGGCGGTCTACTTGCTGAATGTCGAAGCGTGGCCACTTTCGCAACTGTGTATGCTGTGGTCGTGCAGTATGGAGTGTTGCATTTGGGTTCCATGGCTTGCTCCCGTGTGTACCGTCAACTCAAGAAGTTGATGAAGGCAGTGAAGTGCATTTTTCACACTGCCAAGGTGCTTTTCTCATGTATACCATCACAAATATTCTGGGACTACTCCAATGATTGTTGTCATCAGCCAGAGGTCGGAAGGAGTGTAATCAACCAAAGCATGTGTGATTTCTTGAGTGGTTTATGGTCATAATACCGAATTTAAAAATCTCAAAAAAATAAATCTCGAAACAAAAAGGCCGAAAAAAAAAGGTCGAATTTTTTTAATGACGTTTTTTATTCGAAATGGGGGGTTCCCCCCTAAACCCCCCCTTTTTTTTTTAACCATTTTTTTTTTAATCCCGGACCCCAAAATAAATATATAATTTTTAAGAAAAAATCAGACTTTTTTTTTTTGGTCTTTTTTTTCGACCTTATTGTTGTTCGAGATTATTTTTTCGAGATTTTGACTGACCACCTTCTTGAGTGCTGCTGGGATGTTCTCTTGTGAGAACGACAACATTGGTTCTCAATATAATGGGACTTCTTTGTCCACCAGTGGCATTGATATTTTGTTTTCCAATATACAGGCTGCACTGAAGACCCTACTGTATACATGTGAGCTGAACTACAAAACAAAAAAATACTTTAAAAGAATCGCTAAAAAAGGTGTTTCTAAGGAAGCAATAGAAAAAAAGGCTATTTTCAGAGCCGCTACTACTGATGTGGTCCTCTACCCTGGTTGAAATGTATACCCCCACTCCCGTGCGCACACACCTCGAAAAGACTGTGGACAACGCAAGAGTTGCAGGGTTGCACGTGTGACATACGCCCCTTTTGCACATGGCGGCCATAAAATTGGGCCTATGGACACGGGATTGGTCAATAAGGTTTCTGAGTGTAGATTACATGCACAGACTGTGTGTGGTACACAGTGTATTTGTGGAGCGAAATGCAGAGAGTGCGCTTATGGCTGTGTATTGCACGAGCGACAGGGTATGCTTTGTGGGGGAGTTATAAATACATTTATTGACAGTGAATGGAAAACAGCGTGCAGTGGGAGCTCATTGTGGATTGTATCATGTGGAATTGTACTCGTATGGAGTACCTACAATGAAGTGATTAATTTTGGTTTCTCTGTGTGAGACTTTGGTGACGCGCCATCATGAGAATATTATTGTTGTTCATTGTGGAAGGGAAAATTGCACAACATGTAACACGATTTTCAGTGCCGTTTACGCTGAAGGAGGCACTTGGTCAGGTCATGCATCTGTTTCCGATCTCCTGCATAATATTGTATCCCATTACGCAGACACCCATGTCGCTGCATTATTTTTCATTTGGTCTGGAAATGGAGAAAGTGCGTTACATTGTGAAGAAGTCTATTTGTGCCTTTTTATGACTTGTGCCAATGTCGTACTTAACAAATGGGAATCTGACATTTCACAGCACAAAGAGATTTCCCCACAAATTGCGTTCCTGTTAATATTAGTGCATTTCCGATTTCTGCACAACCTATATAAATTGCCTTGCTGCCCTTTTTGGAAGTATAGGAAGAATGTTTGTGGTAGGTGTTGCGCACTGCAGCTCTTGAAAATGCACTGCAACACGTAAAGCAATCTCTTTCAACAGCGAGCCATTTGTACCCGATTCCACTGCAGTGTTTTCCACAGTACCATGGCTCCTTTTATTTGGCGCATTATCTGTGCCGAGTATAAGCTGCGCGGTGCCCTGCCTCCCTTCATTGCCACTTCCATCGTTTAACTCTGAAAGGAGCTTTCTTTAGTTCACTTTTTTCGCTTTCCAGTTCATTTCTATTTCTTTTGGTCTTGTAACACATGCCACAGAAGGGAAGAAAGGCAAGGGCCGATACGGAAGGGCCAGTACCTACCAGGATACCATAGGGCACGTGACGTGCAGAGAGAGGGAAATGTTGGGCGCCCTCGCGTAAATAGCCGCCTGTCATTCTCATGCGGCGTTGCAGTACATGCACAATCCAATGTCCTTTGGCAGGTAAGGGTCATTAGCACAGCATATGGTCTACAATGGTGCTTTAAAGCTCTAGTGCCATACAGGAGTGTCCCTGTTGTAGGAGAATGCTGTACATGAAATTACCCTACTGCATTTTTGGCAGGGTAGTACCTTGCCCACTGGTCCCTTATGCTTGCATTGCTGTTCTCGTGACATGCGGTACAGACAGTTCATGGTACGTCATTAGCCGTAGGACTAGCATGCACAGAGATGAATGAATTGTGCCATACAAGAATGCTTACAACAAGGAGAAATGCAGCTTCTATACGTGCAGGAGGAAGATAACTATTAAGTACGACCCATGCGGCTACAGTACTGTTCTAACCACCAGTGATATTCTTTGCTCTCTGAAGATTCTGCTGTTTGCTTACTTCTCTTTACATGCTACTATGTTAGTAACCAAGCCGCACCAGCTTTGCCATTTTGCAGACTCACTACAAACGGTTACACCTGCAGTTAAATGTTATCTTCAACTCTACCACCCGCAGGGGCACCCTTGACACTTGTCAGCACATTGCTCAGTGCAGAGATGGTGTGTCAGTTTCACGGGTCATTGAAAGGCAAGCAGCATATCAATCAAACTATTGTGACATTTAGCACGGCCACCTTACACTCGAGGTTGCTCTTCCTTGTTTTGCAGTGGGCCTCAAACAGGCAGGCGTGGAGCAGCGACAAATTGGTAGGTTTGCAGAGCAACCCACGTAGTTGTGAGGAGTACTTGAAATGCAGTAGGCTACCATACCAGTCCGTAGGGCTGGCGACAGAGGCAATTTTACCAGCACACAGAGGATGCCCTAGGCATGGACATAGTTGTACAACGTATAGACATGCTCTCCCATAAGTAATGAAAAGTGCTTTGGAACATGCGGTCATGTGGCCAGTACTGCAGTCCTACGGATACCTGCATTGTGATTGCACTTACGCCGGCCAGGTGCAGCCTGCATAGGAAACCTCCACATTGCTTACCTGCAGCTATCTCCACTAGTAATGTGCGGCACAGATTCACCATGCTATGTTAACACTAAAAGAAACCCCACTCACAGTCTCACCAACACTTAACATGCACACCTTTCATTTGTAAGATACACTGACACTATTAGGGAAGGGAAGGGGTAGCACAAATGGATAGATACACAGGGGAATTTTGGCTTTCCACAAGTTCGTAAGGAGGGCAGACAATCTGTCAGTGACAAAACGCTGTTAACAGGACGTTATGGTTCAGTTGCTGTACCAAAAACATATCACCTTTTCACAAAACACTATGCTAAAGCAACGTTCCGTTACAGCGCCCTACTAAAAACATATGAAAATCACTAACATAAAACATTGCTAAAGGGACGTATGGTGAAGATGCGGTACTATAAACACATCACCTTCACTGCAAACACTATGCTAAAGCAACATTCCTATTACAGTGCCCTACTAAAAACCTATGAAATTCACTAACAAAAAACATTGTTAAAGGGACGTTATGGTGGTTAAGTTGTGCTATAGTGTTTATAGTGTTTAAAGCAATGCGTTGTGTAATGAATTATCTATCTCATGATAGTTCTCTGAATGACCTCTGATAGTTTTCTGGCAACATTACATTGACAATCCTATGTGCAGGCTTTTCATGAAAAGTAAATGCACATGTGATGTCATCAGTGATGTCATCAATGACATTTGTGATGTCATCTTTGATGTCATGGGTGTTAGTCTTAACAGAGCACAGTGCTGGCGCGAGTTATGGTTGCTTAGCTTACCATAACAGGCGAATTTCTGGGGGTTTTCGGTTTTACTTGTAACCATGCTATAGATAGGTTGTGGTTAGTGCAAAGGAACTGTAACGTCCCTGTAACAAAAGTTGATGCACTGAATTTGCTAGGTTGTTGTTAGGGTAACGGAAGCATAACATCCCTTTACAATTTTTTTTCCAGTGATTTTGATAGGCTTTTAGTAGGGCACTGTCAGCAGAACCTTCCTGTAAAATCGCTTTTTCAGTAAAGGGGATACGTTTTTAGTAGCGCAACTTAACTATAACGTCCCATTAACAATGTTTTTAGTTAGTGTACATATATATATATATATATATATCACACGGCCACAGTAGTGGCCGTGTAGTTATGGTTAAGTTGCTATTCCAATAGGAAGAGCACTTTTTTGGTGGCTTATAACTTCGTTCTCCCTGGACGAATCCTCACCAAACTTTGCAAAAAAAGTATATGGCCCACTCTGAATTTTTTTGCAAAGTTTGGTTTGGTCCGGGGGGGGGGGCAAAGTTATGGGGGGTTCCCAAAATTTCTTTTTTTCCCATAGACTGAATGGGGGAAAAACTTTGTGTACGGCTACAGATCAAACTGCTGGACGGATTTTCACCAAATTTGCGGCAGGAGCAGCAGTTTGGTCCCGAAAGCGTGCTTTTGCAAATTTGGTGAAAATCCGTCCAGTAGTTTGTTTTTAAACGTTCAAAAAATAGGTCTAAATAAATGTGTGATATCTATTTCCGCTCTGCGGCCACACTTCCCTGTTCGCTCCGCGGACAAGATAACAATTGGCTAATTGGGTGCGTCATGTCCGCAGACATGTGACGCATTTGGTCATTGGATGGTGAAGGGCGTGAAGTGCGTCAGATTGTTCGATGCGTCCACCATCTTTGATCCGTGTTTTGATGTACGCGGACATCGCCGCAAAAACATATAATAAAACAGAACATTGCACTTTTTAAACTTATCAAATACTGTCTCGGAAGGTGAGGGTTGATGAGGCTGGGATGGGATGTGGCAGCAAGAAGTAAAAAAGTGGTGTTTTTTTGTCACAAAAGTTATACTGTACATTTGGAGGTATTCCTCAATAGAATGTACATAAAGTACAGGCGAAGGACTAATGTGTCTGTATTACAATGGGAGTCATTACGACCCAGGCGGTAAGTACGCCAACTTTACCACCATGGTGTAAACTAAGTTTACGCCATGGTGGATGGCGGATTTACCGCCCCATTTCAAGGTGAGTGGGGCGGTAAATCCCCATTTCCCATTTACCCTTCCCCATTCCCATTTTGGGAGTGGGGAAGGCGCTAATTACGCCACCGTAAATTACGGTGGCGTAATTAGCACCAAGGCGGTTTAGCGCCATGGATTTTAAAGGCTGCTAAAAGCAGCCGTTAATATCGGAATCAGTCGTTCAGGGTTAACGACGGCGTTAACCCTTAACGCCTGAGTTGTAATGAGGCCCAATGTATTTAAAATAATATTGGAGTCAGACTGGCGCCTCCTAGAGTTTAAAGTACAGGCAAAGGACTAATGTGTCTGTGTTACAATGTATTTAAAATAATATTGGAGTCAGACTGGCGCCCCTTAGAGTTTGGCATCTGAGGCAGCCACCTGCAGTGTTTGATGGAAACAGCTGCTCTGCACGTGTATGCGAGTACCAGTTCTCATGAATGCGTTGAGCCATGTTGTTGCAAAGTGAGAATGTATTTGGATTCTGAGTGAAGGTCACCCGCTTTGATTTTTTGGTTGTGGGCTAAGGCAGCCTACACATGGGACTGAAACTATAAGGGTCAATTGTTTTTCGACCTTGAGGAAAAAGGAATATTCAGTAAGAATGGAGGGAGAGGAGGTTTGAAATAATGAACATTTGATAAGGTTATGCATTCCAAAAGTTTGTAAGGAACATGTAAAATCAGTTCATGATGATTCTTTCGTGCAAGAGCATTGAGCATTGCAGTCTGAGTTACAGAAAGAGAATGGAGACGGTGAATATCATGTAAGTTTCCTTTTGACACCGGAACAAGCTTTAATTTAATATTATCTGAACATTAATTTTGGCAATGTAACTGTAGTACTATCTTTCGGTGTGGTTTTCATTTTTTGTGGTTACGGGGAGTGCAGGATCTATGTAGACTATCACTAGATTCACCCAGGTTCAACGCTAATATTTCTTTAAAATGTCATGTATGACCATATCGATTTGTGTATCAGTTTCCACGTTCTTTTTGTCTTTTTTGAGATTGTTTGTTGTGTGTGCTAATCGTTAGTTTAAACTGTATGCCGAATTAAGAAATCAATAGATGTATTGTAATAAAGGTTGGGTATTGATACATATTTTCTGTTATGTTTTCAAATAGCTACATGCTGCCTTACTGCGATTGCCATGGATTCCAGAAGCCAACTGATGGATTTTTCATTCGCCAGGTGCACGTAGTCGTCAACGGCTGGATCACCGTGACTGTTTTGTGGGACGATCGCACAGGGCCCATGTGTCCATATGCTGCAGTAGCGATTAGGAGTAACATAACATCATTTATGGTGGTCTAGGCCCAATTTCATGCCGACGCTCTGGAATTCACTGTGCGACCCAGCGGTTCCTTTATCGAAAACGAACACTTTGTGTATGGGAAAAGAACGTGTGCCTCATGATTGACATTTTAGATCACGAGCAAAGAAACAAATTTGCAATTTGATTGAATATGGGAATAGTCGGATGTTCTTGGAGAGTTTATTGTGAAATAATAGTACTTTACAAATTGTACAGTGTTATTGTTTCCTTTTAAAGACCGGTTTAATATTTTGAATTGTGACGTGCTATGTTGTTACTCGATGTGTGTTGCTTTTCGGGTTCTGCGTCAATGCACGTAGGTGATTATGGGTGCATTTGGCTATGCCGAAGAGGAACGTCAGCGAGAAAGGTGTTTTGGTTATAGGGTTAGTTATGTGAGGGTCAGGGGTGGAGCATATCATTTAGTGACGTCAGGGTAGTTTACCTTAGGCAAATGCAGCAATGGATAAGAATAGCACAAGATGGATGCGCCCTGCTGCCACATTTTGTATGTTTCTAAAAGAGGAAAAATGAGGTAAGGTGCATTGGAAATGTTTGCTATAGATCAATGTATGTACAAAAATACATGCTCGAACCCTCGAGACAATAATATGTTCTGAGCGTTGCACTTGTGAAACTTATGAAATAATGTTTGGGAGGTGAGGGGTAATGCTGATCGGTGGAATATTTCTGACATGAATTTGAATGAGTTTACATAGTTTGTTGGGATTTTGTGCACACCTTAAATGACGAATCATTTGTGTATTCTTTTGATAGTTTTGAAAAAATAAAACGTGGGTGGATTTCCAGCAAATTTGTTTAAGGTTCATTGGCAATGATCGTTTTCTTATTTGGCAAATGTCATAATGTAGTTAAAAAAAATAGCTTTAGTGACTGAGGGGTGCGCTGTAGCCATGGGCAGTGGCCAGAATGTCGGGGTCATGGTATAAGGTCATGATCCTGACAATGTGGCTACTGCCATGACCAGAAGGAACAAAATATAGGATTAAAGTGGCCATGTCCACCTGGGACTGGCTTTGTGGTAAAGTTATTCGAAATTAGGATACATTTGAAAGGGAAGAAAATTGTCCTCATGGTAATATGGGCACAGGGTTTTGTTTTTACCTTTTGTAGGCTGCCACGGAAAGCGAAGAGGAGCCCTATATGGAACCCCTGCCTTCCCTTTCCATGGTGGCCATCTTGGAAAAGGATTTTTTGGTGATGTCATCTTTGATATCCTGGGTGTTAGTCTTAGCAGTGCACGGTGGTGGCGCGAGTTATGGTTGCTTAGCTTACCATAACTGGCGAATTTCAGGGGTTTTTTGGTTTTACTTGGAACCATAACGTCCCTTTAACAAAGTTTTTTTTACTGAATTTCATAGGTTTTTAGTAGTGCAACTTAACCATAATGTCCCTTTAACAAAGTTATTTTACTTATATGGTCCATCATCTGCATGAGTCATAAGCATTTGTTTTGTGTTTATCTGCAATAAACTAATGTATGTTTGTGTAGCTTCGTGCATGGATGCCTTTATTTTTCATGTCTACGTGCACCTACGTCATGATGTCAGTGATGACATCATTAGTTTTCAAGATTGTGGTCAGTCAACTTGTTTGATTGATGGCAACTCTATCTCCTCGGGTATGGTTTGAATGGCTGTCTGAGCGAGTAACGTTTCTCACATCTGCAATACATCGACGATGGTGATGAAGGGCATACGAGTGATGTACATCTATCATTTCTCTGCCTTCGGGCTGCGAGTCAGATAGGAGTCATGAGGGCCACACTTGGACCTCTGTCTTTTCGCACCTCGTCAGTGTCATTCCACTGACGAGGTGCGAAAAGAGAAAAGGAACAGAAGTGGGAGGGTTCTCCAGGAGGCCGAGGAACAGTTAGATGGAAAAGAGATTGAGAACGAAGATAGCATTTAGGCGAATAGAAAGAGATAAGAGAAGAGAGATAAGGAGGAGGAAAGTCATGGAGGCACTTAAAAACAATACAAAGAAAATTAAAAAGTAAACGAGATAGATTCAAAGGATAGCCATTTAAGAGAGTGTAGAGCAGACAAAATAGAATCACGAGGAGACAGCAAACATAAAGTACGAATAGACGAGGGATGGATAGAACTTAGAGGAGCAAGATCAGTAGAAGGAAGAACAAAAAGAAGAGAGGTGCAATAAAAAAGACAAGAAAAAACAAGGGAAGATATAAGAATCTTAGAAGCAGGAAAGGTGAGAAACAGGAAAGCCTTCCGAATGTTGTGTAATTGAAAGCCACAAGCGCTTGAAATAGGAGAAACATGAGTCAGAAAGGAAAGCAAGGAATCCAAGACAACATCTAAGTTATGTGCAGTGAGGGAAATAGGCAAAGAAGATGGAGGAAACGAAATAGAAAAAGGTGAGAGTTGAGGAGGAATAGTATTAACACAAAAGAAAAGTACCTCAGTCTTAGAAGGATTGTGGTAAAAAAAATGGGAAGACATCCAGATTTGTATCGCAAGAAGACAAGCAGACAGAGAGGAATTAATAGAATCAGTAAAAGAGGAAAAAGACATAGAAATCTAAGAATCATCAGCATATAGATCATAGGAAAATTCAAAAGAAGAAATAAGAGACCCAAGGGATGAGGTGTAAAAAGAAAAAAGTAGAAGGCCAAAGACAGAGCCTTGAGGAACACCCTGAGAAAACTGAACAGGAGTGACGAGTCTAAGAAACCGAAAAATAGGAATGGACAGATAAGAATCAAACCAACTAATAACCGTACCTTGAAAACCCAGGCTGGAAAGAGAAGGAAGAAGAATAGAATGGTCCTCTATTCAATGCAGCCGATAAGTCTAAGAGACCAAGAAGAGAGGAGCGAACCGGAAACCATGAGAAGGGCAGATTCATTTGAGTGGCGGGTCCAAAATCCAGATTGAAAACATGTTAGAAGTGAATGAGAATTGACAAAGGAAGAAACTTGGGAGTACACATTTCACTCAAGAAGTTTAGAAAGAAAGTGTAGAAGCAAGGTAGGATGAAAGTTGGAAGTCAGAGAACAGTCAAGTGAAGGTTTTTTAAAATAAGAAGAATCAAAGTGTGTTTAAAGGCAATGGGAACGGTTGCAGAAAAAAGAGAAGAATTAAAAAGAGCCCTGAGATAAGCAAGAAAACAGAATAAACTGGCAGAATTATAGAAGACAGAATAGGATCATTCGGAGAGGAGGTAGTGTGCGCTTTAACCAAAGCAGAAGAAACTTCCAAATCAGAAAGTGGAGAGAAAGAAGACACTAGCACAGGGAGTGAAAAAAACGGAAGAGATGAATAGGGCAATGGGGTAGATGAGGGAGAAATAGATGCATGAAGAAGAGAGACTTTAGAATAAATAAGTAGCAAAATCAAAATCAGATAGTGAAGATGAAGAAGCAGGGTTAGGAGAAACAAGAGTAAAAATACGATTAAGATTTTTTTTTAAAACGACGAGGATGAGAGGTCAGAGAGGAAAAAAGAGAGTTAAAATAGTTTTGCATAGATTGAAGAGAGGATAGAAGAGTTAAATCAGTCACAGCCCCTGATTTGCACCATCATCATTCAGCCTGGTGTAGCGTGTGGTGCATGGAACGGAGGACAGACGACAACCAGGGCTGAGAAGGCTTGCATGACGGAGAAAAAGGAACTGAGGGATAGAGAAGAACAAGCGAATCAGTTAAAGTAGTAGAAAGAAGAAGAGAGGCTTAGGCAGGGGAGAGAGCAGACACAGTCAAAAGAAAAGGAAGAATAGAGGGAATAGCAGAAGAAAAGGAGGAGAAGTCAAAATGTCAAAGATCACAATGATAGAAAGTAGAAGGAGGAGGAGGGGAAGGAAGAGGAGGAAAAGAGAAGGAAAACAAAAGAAGAAAATGATCTGACAGGTAAAGAGGAACAGCAGAAACTGAGACGGAGATTGCCCGCACTTTTCCTCCTCATCCTCCCCCCTGCACTTGCACAATCTGAATGACACAAGGCCTAGTAAGATTGTTGTTTTGTCCTCCTTCTGTCTTCTCTTCCTTGTCTTGTCATGCCTTCAAACACTTGTGTACATGCGCATTATAAATGACTTATCATATCATATCTACAGTCGAAAGGATAAGGTCCAAAGAGGAATCAGATTCATGAGCAGGTGGAGAAGGAATTTGCAGAAGAGAGTAGGAATCAAGAACAGAAAGAAGAGGAAGAGAAGAACGAATAGAATCAAGGTGGAAATGAAAATCGCCCAAAGGACAAAGCGGCACAGGAGAAGGCAAGATAGTAGAAAGGAGAAAGTCAAAATCGTCACATAATGAGGATGGGGGGACAATAGATAACAATAAAGACAAATTGCCTATTGGGCAATAGGGCAATGCCTGAAGATAAGCCCTGCGCTCAGGTGTGGGCCAGGTTTTCTTTATCAATGTGGACCAATTTAATGCCCTAGTACACTATGAAGCTGGTAGTTTTGAGCAATGTTACTTGGCAATGTGATTCAGATGGCACAATTTGGTACAGGTGTCCCCAAATCTTTCTCCTAGGTACTACGCGAACAATTTGCTGGGAACGGTCCTGAAATGCGATTTGCAAAAGTGAGTCCCTTATTTTTATGATCGGGCCTATTCCCTGTCCCAGTCGCAACCTGCTTATCCGTACAAATATGTCCATATGTATTCAAGTCTTTTGTATAGGACTACACTGAGCACCTTTCAATTGGGCACTTACAACAGCACTTAAAAATGGGAGGAATTCAGCCTGAAGTACAATATAAAAGCCTGATAGGATTATTAGTGTTATTACTATTATTATTAGCATTATTATTAATAATAATGCGAGTTCTGATTTTCTGTGTTCATTGGTTTACACTCTTCCTCACACTCTCTATTTCACCCCACTCAGAATTATACTTTATATCTGCTTTTCTAGCTGTTGTTTCTTCCCACAAGTCACTTTCTAGTCTACTGTTTCCCTTAGCTGGCACCACCCTCCTTTCATTTTACATATTTTTTTAATATATTTGGTACACACATGTAGTCTGGCTCTGCCCTGACTCTTACTTGAAATCTATGCTCCCACGTTCTACCTGTTCTTCTTAATGAAATTGATGTTGTTCCCCTCAAACATTTTTGCCCACCCTTCCCACTTTTGTACAATGCGGGACTTATCGACACAGTAAAAAGTGAAATCCAGCCCGGGTTCCCGAATGACCGACATAAAATGAAAACAACCTCCACTCAAATTTTACAAGTTGGGCGGTGCAACAAAAATGCAGTGGTATTACCATATAGCGCTACATTCCCGCACCGCCCAACTATGAGTTTGGACTAAAGTGACTGTATTCACCTCCAGCTATGAGCTGGAGAAAATCTGCCACATTTCCGCCACATTTTGGCAGAATTACCATGAGCAGAATTGCTGCAGTGGTAATTTCGCCCAAATCCCAAATGGGGACTAACACCACCACTTGCAATTTGGCAGTAATACCGCCGGACCAAGTGGCGGTAACGGTAATACAGTTTGGTGGTATCTCAGCGGGTTTACAGCCGAGATGCCACCAAACTCGTAATTAGGCCCATTATATATAAATCTTATCATACAAACCAATCGTGCTTAAGCTTATCCCAAAAACCCTGTTTGGATGTCACAATTCAACGGCTTGACAAGCCCAGTCCTACTTTTTGCCCTCTTTTAATTTGTGCAGCTATATGCCTCAATCTCTGGAATTCTTTTAACCTCAGCATACACCGCCCTCTCTCTCTGAGATCTCTCTGCCAAATGTTCAAATCTTTCTTACAAACTTTGATTTGACCTCAAGGGTAACCTTGCAATCTCGGAACTGTGTATTTCACATGAAATATTAATGGACCCATATATTGTAGACCTCTGCAAGTGGATATTGTCAAAAGCGCTATAAAATCCCAAATGAAAAACTAAATTGAACAGACCTGTAAGGAATTAAATCATTGGGGAATTTATGTTTCACACCAGTGGCCTAACAACTCTTCTGGCAGGGTGGAATCCAGAACCACCATCATATGTGTAGATGATAGAGGAAATGTAGCTTTCACGCCCCGGCAGGGGGGCAGACATGGCATTTAACGGGCCACCAGTCCGAGCTTTGGTAGGCCCGAGCAGGGCAAGGGCCTCCTCTAGGGCTTCGGGCCGTTAAACGTCATGTCCATCCCCTGCCGTCATGTGAAAGCTATTCGCACCCCAAGATTTCCCGGGGTACGGACAGTTTACTTTTTTTTTTTCCGGCCGACGAGTGAAGATCTCAGCCCGAGCCCATATTCCGTCAGAGAAAGAAAAAATGAGAAAAGAAATTGCTGCATTAAAATTCTGATGACGGCAGCCATGGAAAGCAAATTCCAAAATGGCTGCAGTCATCCAAAAAGGACCCTTGTCCCTTTTTTATGTTAATGATGGCAGACATATTTTTGACATTTCTTTTTGCACAATTGCGCCCAGGAAAGACAGATTGTGATTGGTCAATCTGTCTTTCCCAGTTGCGAATACATATTGGCACTACCGCAGAGCAATCATTCTAGGTTCTGAATGGATTGATAAAGAGATTCAAATTGATCCGGGTAAGTTGTTTATTTAGATGTCGAACTATATCGAACTAATAGAGGGCTAATGGGTTTAATCAATGTATGCATTTATGTTAGAAACTGAGAGAGAAACATCTTGTCAGTTCTATTGGCTGTCCTTCATGACATGTAGAATTGCAATCGCATTTTATCACTTGATCTTAAAACTGAAGTGTAAATCATGTGCTAGCAGTCTAATGAGTGCTAATTGGCTGTTTCAGAATGCAGTGTTATGTGACATTTCATTGGAAAAGGGCTATGAGACTAACTTTTAGTTTCAGGGTCTCTCCCACATGCAATGTCACGCAATAGCAAAGAGTGCATTTTGTTTTGCTTATCAAATGTTCTTTCATCTCTTTCAATGCGATTTAAGAAAGTTGATTTTAAAAACATACGCAGTTCTGTTTCTTAGAATTCTCTTGTTTATGATATCACGACAACACCTTCAGCACAATGATTTTATGATCTCACATGAACAAAGCTGTTTGTGAAACGTGGTATACAGCCGTACACACAAATTGCATTTAGGACCCGCTGGTCACAGTTGGTACCCCGATGCTATCCCTTTATTCCCAATCTGTCAGTGTGTAGGTGAGCTATCTCTCAAGTCTTTAGAACCGACTGGATCAGGTGTATGAGACCCCAAAGGGTGCCACACAACACTGCTCGTATTGCGCTATTTGTCTGAGTTCAACACAAAGGTGCTGTCCACTCCAAAAGACAACATATTTCAGATGGCTGCACATCCCTGCTCTGCCTCCTGGCTAAAGAGGAGTTCGTCCATAAATCAATGTAGCTTGTTCCCAACGTTCACTATGAACCAGCCCCTCCCTAGCAGCGACATAAGGTTACGCTTCACCAGCAGCCCATCTTCTGAGATTTGTAGGTTCTTTCGTCTTCTTCGTCACAGGTTGTACTGTGCCTCTTAGACGGCCTTAGTAGCGGAGTGAAATCCTTATTGATCCTCAGATCCAGATTATCTGCGGTTCAGAAACCTTTCTAAAATCCATCTTTTGAGCAAATCGTGAGCATATCACCAATCTCTCTGTCTGTGAAAACCTGCCCTGGAGGCAGTTCAGTATGAAGTCTGTGCTCTATAGATCATCAATCATCGATCTACAGCTGTGTGAGTTACAGCGGTTACCGTTGAGAGTTGGATTGAGAAATAAGTGGGGTACGTTGATGTCCATGAATGACTCTGGAGCTCCTTTTCATAGGAGGTGTAATTTTAGTGCGAGTTACAAAGCAGATTTTCTTGTGTTCAGAGGGTTATGAGTTCCAGTGACAGGGAGCCAGGTGGATAAGTGTGGGCAAGCACAAGGCACTGTGGGGTAGCCAGAGTGATGAAGGTGAGGAGGGCTTGGGATCGAAGAGACCAAGTGGGAGAATTGTGGGGGGTAGATTCAAACATATGGAGCCCAGGAGGTAATATGTGGATACATTTAAAGGCTAGGAGGAGGAAATTAAGGAAATTGACATTTTGCATTGGAAGACACACGTACAGCAGCAGTGTGCAGAGTTGGATGTGGAACAGGGTTGTAGAGGGTGCAGTTGGCAAAGTTCAGAACTTTGTTAGGAAGAGCAAAGGAACAGAGATGGAGTCCCATGAGGGTGCAGGGACAGTCGTCCAGCTGCCAAGGACAAGTGCGCAGATCAGAGTCTGAGTGCAAAGATAGTTGAGGTGGGGGAGGATTCTAAGGATGTCCAAGAGGTGGACTCTATCAGCCTTAGCAGTGGAGGTGAAGAACATTTGAAGTTTGTGTTCCATGCCCAAGAAGACATCCAAATTGGGCTTGGGGATGGAGAATGAAGATCGAGGGAGGCAGGAATCAAAGAGGGCAGAAGGGGGTGAAGGGTTAGATGCCAGGGGGGAGATTACTTGCCTCTTTGAACAGTTAGGCATCAATGAACACATCCCATCCATTGAAGAATCACAGAAAGACATTTATGATTCAAGAGGATAGTTCCAAGATAAAGGAGGGGAATGCCAAAGATATGGCAATTTTGGGCAAGGAGTTCCACCCTGTGCCCTTTTCATGGCTGCCAAGTATTCCCAAATACAGACAAGATGCTACCTGACAAACCTTCTCCTCGTTTTGACCTGTGCCTCTGTAAGGCTATGTGCTTTCACATGTAAGGGGGATCTTTAATGGTGTATAAGAACCAGTCAATTCATGATAGCTATATTCATCCCTTTGCATTGCAAAATTCCTCTCTGTTGTGTTTGCTGTTTGAGTGTAGCACACATGCTGCTATCAGCCACTTCCTGGCTCTTCTGTGGATGGGTTAAAGGGTGCAATTCAGAGAGAGGGAGGACATTTAGTGGAGACAATCAGCTTTAGGCCTCAATCAATTAGTTCAGGTCCAAATCATTAGCTTCACAGAATAGGAAGGCTTTTAGTGCTCACGTGGTAGCTTTCGAGAGGAGGTTCAGTGGGAGCTAGTTGTACCAGGGTGCACCATCTGAGTGGAAGGATCTATTCCCCAAAACAGAAATTGCAGAGAGTCTGTTTTGGAAATTTGAACTTGGAAATCTGTTCCGCTACTTAAGAAGCAGAAAACCGGTGAGCTGACCCGATGCCCATCCATGTGGTTCTTTGGGTACCAAGCAGAATTTTATTCCAGCTGTTCTTTTTCATCAGAATCCACTGTATGGCTTTAATGTGAATGTCATGTGGTCCACGCATTAGTCCACCCATGGCGACATTATGCTGTTTGATCACTGTGAGATCATTCCTATTTCTTCCCCTCGGCACAGGCGCATGTCGCCCTATGATGCGTGGACGTTAATAGGGCTGAGCTGCAACTCCTGTTTGTCCTGACACATCCTGTGCATGCAGTGAGCCATCTTGTTATGAGAAAAGCATTGAAAGTAGAAAAACATGATCATCATTGCTCCGCGACAGTGACTTTGACTCCATGGTGTGTTTCATGTTCTTCTGGGCTTCCTATCTTAATGGAGATGAACTCTTGTCCTGTACTGGCTGCCTTTTTGGAGTGACCGCTTTTAAGATTTTTAGAACCACGCTTTGCTTACTCTTTTACTTTTCAGCCTGCCTTCCTGGAAATTGACTTTGCTGGTCTCGCTGTATCTTCTTTTTTAATTCTGTTTTGTTCTTGGTAACTGGACCCTACCGTTCCCATGCCAGCGGGTAGAATTGCACCCACACGCAGGAAGAACTGTTGAGTTTTCTCCATTTCTCTCCCTGTTAGGGATACTGCTGTCATCTCCACATTTCCTGTTTATTGTGGGTTCGAGTATAGCACACGGTTACTCATGGTGCTTTGCTTGTTTCTATTTTCTGTTGTGTTTTTTCTGGTGATTCATATTCTAGTGCTTTCTTTACCATCTGAGGCATCACTCTGGTATCCTGTCTGTGGCACAGGCCACCGCATCTTAACTTTTATCCCTGAAGGTCTAATCTCATTTTGAGTGACGGAAGCAGAGGCGTTGAAGACTAGCTCAGTGAATCTGTGATCCATGACTGCTGGCTTCGAGTTCTCAGCCTCTTGCGGCACCAAGGGCCAGTGCTTTGTAATAATAATAATTTTTATAATAATAATGATATATTTCTATAGTGCAAACCAAGCTCCGGACCAATGGAGAAGTGTACAGATTATAGAGCCAAACATAGGTAGTGAGCATTTTGCAAGTCATCCATTAAACATTAATCACAGATGGAGGTGTGCATAAGATAGCCAGAATCTAGGTTACATCAAGGTGACGTTGGAAGAGCCAAGTATTTAATTATTCCTAAACTGATGGTGGCTTGAAGCAGTCCAGATTGGCACTGGATGGTGATTCATATTCTAGTGCTATCTTCACCATGTGAGGCATCACTCTGGTATCCTGTCTGTGGCACAGGCCACCGCATCTTAACTTTTATCCCTGAAGGTCTAATCTCATTTTGAGTGACGGAAGCAGAGGCGTTGAAGACTAGCTCAGTGAATCTGTGATCCATGACTGCTGGCTTCGAGTTCTCAGCCTCTTGCGGCACCAAGGGCCAGTGCTTTGTAATAATAATAATTTTTATAATAATAATGATATATTTCTATAGTGCAAACCAAGCTCCGGACCAATGGAGAAGTGTACAGATTATAGAGCCAAACATAGGTAGTGAGCATTTTGCAAGTCATCCATTAAACATTAATCACAGATGGAGGTGTGCATAAGATAGCCGGAATCTAGGTTACATCAAGGTGACGTTGGAAGAGCCAAGTATTTAATTATTCCTAAACTGATGGTGGCTTGAAGCAGTCCAGATTGGCACTGGATGGAGTTCCAAAGCGCCGGGGCGTAAAATGGAATGAACTGTTTTCTAGGTTCTCCTTGTGTGCCAGTCCAGTTTCCAGTCTGGTGATGGTTTTACTGAGAGATGACCGTGTGCTGCCCGATGCTTTAAGTTTGACTGTCAGGTAGGCCGGTGTACTGGCGGTGATTGCCTTGCAGGTGAGGCACATGGTTTTGAACCAGGTGCTTTGAGGGAGACCAGGTGAGCAGCAAGGGGCTTAGTTAAAACGTTGTTACCTCCATGTGAGATCACTACAGCCTGCATCACCATTGGAAAGTCCTGGGACAGGAGCAAGTGCTTGATCTTGGGGATACAGAGACCTGGTGCCATGCCGTTTGAGTCTTTTCCACACTTTGTTGTTGGAAGGACAGATTGATATCCACAATGAAGCCTAGGGATTTTGCTGAGAGGTTCAGGTTAGGGTTGAACCCGTCCAAATGCATTTCATCAGGCCACCTTTGAGAGGTTACTGCTTGAAGGAGTGGCCCAGGTGAATGAATTCAATCTTGCTGGGGTTAAGCTCTAAGTAGGCTCTTTTCAGCAACATTTGAATGGTTGCAAGGTATGAGCAAAGGTGAGCGATATCTTTCGGGCCCTTGATTTCTAGGTACAAATGTGTATCGTCTGGGTACTGGTGTATTGGGATGATGGGAACATCTGAGAGTCAGCCCAGTGGTTACATGTAGAGGTTAAAGGGAGCCCAACATAGACGTTTCAGTGGAGTGAAAAGCTGAGCCGCCTAAATCAGGACCAACACCTATTGATCCCTGTCGATGCAAAGCAAAGGAATTACCTAATGTATACATAACGGACAAATAAAAAGCCCATTTACACACTAAACACAGTAGCAAGAGAAAGCAAAGAAGAAGAAGACTGCTCCTTTTATAGATGTAGTTTGGGGTCCAATCACCAAAGAAACGAGTTTCCCATCACCACAAAGGCTGACTGCACCCTATACAACATCTATAACAGGAGCATTATTCTTGCTACTGTGTTTAGCGGGTAATAGGATTTTTATTTGCCTGTTATTGGTCCAATAGGTGTTGGTCCTGATGAAGGCGCCTCAGCTTTTCACTCTGCCAAAACGTCTATGTGAATTTTCCCCTTGACGTTGACCCTGAATGTACTCCTATGTATTTTTCTGTCTACAAATGATGTCTAATGTTTGACTTTGGATGTACCTCTATGTATTTTCCCTTTATTAATTGTTCCTCTATGTATTTTCTTTTGATTAATTCCTCGTCATGTTCTTTACGCCTTATTTACTCAGATGTACAGACTAGATTTTGAGTTGCTGATTCTTGTGATATATTTGCAGAATTGCTAGCATCTGATTTTGTCTCATCCAGTGAATGTTTCGGAAAATAAAATATTATTTTTTAATTGTTTTGTTATCACTACTGAGGTTCGATTCGTTCTTATATTAAACTATTTGACTACATTATACTTAATTAACACCTGCTGGGAACTCACTTTAGCGCCATGTACTTTCTCCAGTTCCCATCAGAGATGGAGAAATGTCCTTAGTGTTGCAGCAGTGAATGGCAGGCAGAAGGCAGATGAGCGAGGCGGCATGCTGCTGGTTTACCTGGGATGCAGGGAGCAGGAGTTACAGCCCTTTCCAGGTATTTTCTTCATCTGACACCCAGGTGAGAGATGCCCTGTGATCTAAGTGTTAAGAAAGGAATGATAGAAGCAGGGCTAAGCAGGTGGGTGGGGCAGAGTTAACGGAACCTAGATTCACTTGCACCAGCTGACCAAATGCAAAATGAAAAGAGGGCGAAAGGCAGTTTAAGTACGGAAAGAAAGGATTGGATTAAGGGACAGTGCACCAAACGACTAGCAGTGATTAGCAAGTGCATCGAGCAAAGTTCACATGACCTACGTTCCCTTGCACCAGCTGAAACACTGCAAAAGTTAAAAGTGGCTGTAAGGCAGCTTAAGTAGAGAAATAAAGGACCGTGCTTAAGAACAAGAGTGACAAAAAAGAGGCACCAAAAGATTAGCAGTGATTAGCAGGTGGCTGGGGCACATGTCACATAACCTATATTTAGGGCCTCATTGAAAGTCCGGCGGTAACCCGCAGTGCTACCAGTGGGTTGCCGTCGCACTCATAACACTGTTCCCGCCACCTGAGATCCCGGTGCCACACGTCCTGGCGGCCCGGGATAACAGGCAGCGGAAAGTGTAAGTCCCCATTCCCATAGAGTCCCATAGGACATAGAAGCACCAGCACCGTTAGTAACGGTGCCAGTGGTTCAGTGAAAACTCTGCAGGCGGGTGCCGTTATGCCCGGCAGGTCACACTTGTCAGGCGCAACAGCCCCCACCCGCAGAGTTGTAGTGTGGCGGTTTGGAAAGGGTGCTGGTACAATGCGACCAGCAGCCTTATTTCCGGACCGCCACACTTGTAATGAGGCCCTTACTTGCACTATGTGGAAATCTAAGGCGGGACATGGTAGAATGGGGACCAGGTCTGCAGTTGAAATCAAAGCAGAATACAGAAAAGGTGGCTTTAGCTGTTTAAATCTATATTTCTTTAAAAGGAACCCCACTCGTTATTACAAAAGTTTCTTAAAATTGTAATTCTTTCGGTTATTTTATGTCCTGTTATGCTCATAAGCTTTTGTTCTGCACCCATCACCACCGTAGCAATCTTACAGTGCTGAGGCTTGTCTGGATAGTGGAACGTTCTGCCCCCGCCAGAGATAACCGCACTCATGTCTGTAGAGGAAAGGAGCAAGGCAAAGCAGTGAGAGGATAAGAGGAGTGGATGTTGAAAAAGTGCAAGGATCTTGATTCAAATGGTGAACCAATTCTAGTGCAAATCTTTTTGCCACCTTGTTTTACACAAAGCACATTTCGTTGTGGTGTGTTGTTTCTTAACCTCCTCAGTGAAGCCAGGTGTCTTTACTCTGCTGACTTGCCAACACAGTGGCTCAGTCCTTCAATGTAGCTAGAAAAATCGTGTCATGGTTTATCATTTGCAGGACCTGGTAAGACACTGACAACCGCATTTTCTTACAGGTGCAGGGAAAAGTGTCAACCTGATCTTTAAAACACAACAGTTAGGATTTGGCCGTCTCAACACAGTGCTAGAATCCTTAATAGGGTTAAAGGAATGGATCTCCAACGTATATTAATTAATAGATTTTTTGTACCGCTCTAATTACCGGAGACCAGTCTCTAAGCTCAGGACTGAGATTCAGCCCTGTGTTGCTCTGCGTTATCCTGTTTCCAAGACAAACGCGTTGCCTCTGAGATATCCTCCCAACCCGAATAAATACCCATTTTCAGATTCTCATTTTTGTCGTTGTGGTAGAGGTGAAAACGTTAAACAATATCCTCAAGTTCAGGGATACTTAGAGAGTTAAGACAGTCTTACAGAATGACCAAAGGTATTTAGCTGATGAAGCAGCATTTTGGATTGGAATGTACAAGACAGAGCAATGCAATGGATAGCTGGGAGCAGGACCGACATCAACATATCCTACTCCTTACTATCCCATCCTTCCGCTTTATCATCCTCCTAACTCATGAGAGGCATTTCGTGTCTCACTACAACTTTATATCCTACCTCCTCAGCTCTGTGGCGTGTGGGAAAAAATGCGGTAACACATGAGCTGACGGGCACAAGAATACCCTAGAAATATCTGCGGGTTAGTCAAGAGTGGATGAAATGCGAGAAGTGATTCTATCCAGCAAAGAGATATTAGAAAAAGGTGTCTAAATAAAATAAATCTATGAGCTGAAAGCATGCTGTGAATATGCTTTTACCTGCTTATCACACTTGTGGCAAACTCTGTGGAAGGCATATAAGTCCAACATGGCCGACACAAACAGTTTCCCCTTTCACAACACATCTATTTTCACCGAAATTTTTTAAAGGTCTTCACTTTGGTCCTGCATCTTTGATAGACCTGAATTTGACCCTCGGCAGGGTCCCCTCTACACCCCCAGCCCCAACATAAACATATACATGTAGATAGGCGTGCCGCCGGGCTGCCACTGTTCACAGGGCCGGTCTTTGCGTCAGGCAACCCAGGCGGCTGCCTGATGTCAATCAGCCTCTAGGGGGCGCTGCACCAGCAGTCCACAGTGCCAGTGCTAGAATACACATGTAACACGTTCGTTTCCTAACATTATAAAAATGAATGTGCCTGTTCATTTTTATAATGTTAGGAAACAAACGTGTCACACGTGTATTCTACCACTGGCACTACTGCAGGCTGTGGCCTCGGCCAGGGCAGTTTCTAGTCCATTTGGTGCCCAGGGCGAAACACTAGGAATTCGCCCCCCCGCTCCCCATCCCATGCGCCACTCCCACCGCACCCCGCGCTACACTCCCGCCGCACCCCTCGCACCAGTTCCACCGCACCCCACGCACCACTCCCACTGCACCCTGCGCGCCATTCCCAAACTACACCGTTAAGGAACTCCTACCCAAAGTCAAACAGTCCGTTACACAAGGAATGAATTGCCATTTGCAACAGTGGGCGACTTTTTCACTGGTTCCCAAGACAATTGTATGCCCCAGTCCCACTTAGGCTGCAGATAATGAGGACTGTGCTCACCAAGAGACCATGAATATGGCATAGGATGCAGTATACAACCAACAAAGAACACAAGATGCTGAAGAGGGTTTGGAGGCAACCAAAGCCAAAAGGGCAATGACAAGGAGACACCTCAACCCAATAAACAATCACTTTAACATTCTTTGAATGGGAATCAAGTGTCGGCTTTGATATAGCAAAGTCTTCACTGTTGTAAGGATACATGGACCAGGATTATTTATTTATTCATGCAATGTTTGTCGGGTACCTGCATATTTATTTATTTATGCAATGTGTGTCGGATACAGGTATCCGACACACATTGCATGAATAAATAAATAAATTATCCATCTCCATGTAGCCGACAAACATTGCATAAATGAATAAATAAACCGATTCGTGGCTTAAAGAATATTTACTCAGCAACACTGGTCAAAACTATTATCCGCATAGTGAAGTAACTCATCACCAGCGCCATGGAAGTGGTTTAAAGTGTAATTTATGTATAGTTTGGAAAAGAAGCGGCATGAACGAATAGCACTGCTTTAAACTATTATTTTGGCCATTTTCTGGGCTTGCAGGGACACACCATGGGCCCAAGCGGGTCCCCGTTTGTACCGTGTCGGGGCCCACAGTGCGTCGCTTCAAGCCATGCCCACTCCCCACAGCCCACTGCACCTCCCCTCCCATCTCAATGCCAGCACAAAACTATTTAGTGACTAATGGGCCACCATTACCAGTTTCCTGCAGGCATTGTGATGGAAGGGGCTGGTCTTAGCTGCAGGGGAACCTAAAGTGTTTTTATTGGTGTGCTTATGGCCCCCACCCCAAGTGGCATGAAAGTGGTCAGAGGGAGCCTCTGACTTCTGTAATGTCACGTAGTACTTTTGTAATTCCATCCCCTCCAGATGCTCCAGGTACCGGGGCGATTGCGCCCCCGGGGGCTATCGTGCCCCGGGCAGTTGCCCGCCTCGCCCGGGCGAAGAAACGTGCCTGGCCTCGGCCCTCAGGCAGGGCAGGTCATTTGGCAAATAAATTAACAACATTTGTTGCTTTATTACCTTCCCCCGGCCCCGGGTGGCACCGGCGCCGCTGGCGCCAGCCAGGCCCATGGGCGCACGTGCAGTGTGCCTTCCTCCAGGCTATGGGCATGCACTGACACGGAAGTGTGGACAGGGCCATCACAAGGGTGGTGCAGGGGGGGCAAACTGCACCGGGCCTCGCGCTTGCTGGGGGCCTCGCGGCCCCCTCTCCTAAGTGGAAGGCAGCACAGTCTCCCGTGTCCTTTATTCACAAGGGGGACTGTGCTGTCTCCTCTCTGCCCCTGAAATGATTTTGCTGTTTCTTGTGAAGCCGTTTGACTCTGCAACAAACAGCAAAATAATGGGAGACAGCAGGGCTCAGAAGTGGGCTCTGCTGCCTCCCGTCATTCAGCTGAAAACGTGGACATGCTGAATGACAAGAGAGGGATCCTCTCCTGTCAGTCAGTGTGTTCACGTTGCTCAGCATGACCAAACTGACTGACAGGAGAGGAGTTCTCTCTTGTCAGTCAGTGTGTTCACGTTGCTCAGCGTGACCACACTGACTGACAGGAGAGGAGTTCTCTCTTGTCAATCACTGTGCTCATGTTGTCAGCGTGATCACGCTGATTGATAGGAGAGGAGTTCTCTCTTGTCAATCAGTGTGTTCACGTTGCTCAGCGTGAACACACAAGAGACAACTCCTCTCCCATCACTCAGCGTGATCATGCTGACAACATGAACACACTGACTGACAGGAGAGGAGTCCTCTCCTGTCAGTCAGAGTGTTCATATTGTCAGCGTGATCACGCTGACTGATGGGAGAGGAGTTCTCTCTTGTCAGTCAGTGAGTTCACGTTGCTCAGTGTGACCACACTGACTGATGGGAGAGGAGTTCTCTCTTGTCAGTCAGTGTGTTCACGTTGCTCAGCATGACCACGCTGACTGACAGGAGAGGAGTTCTCTCTTGTCAGTCAGTGGGCCTCATTACACGGTAGGCGGTGAGCCATGGCGCTATTAGCGCCATGGCTCATGCCGGTAAAATACCGGCACCGCCTTGGCGGAAAGGGGATTTACCGCCCCATTCCAAGGTTGGAGGGGCGGTAAATCCCCCTTCCACCATTGCCCTTCCCCATTCCCATTTCTGCCCCATAGGGCTCTATGGGAATGGGGAAGGCGCTAATTACGGCACCGCAATTTTGCGGTGCCGTAATTAGCTCCGAGGTCACTTAGCGGGTTGGATTTTAACGCCTGCAAAAAGCAGGCGTTAAATCCCCCAACCCGCAAAGGGACCTCGTAGTAAGGCGGTAGGGATTTACCGGTACCGGTATTTTACCGGTACCGGTAAATCCCTACCGCCATCCGTGTAATGAGGCCCAGTGTGTTCATGTTGTCAGTGTGATCACGCTAACTGATGGGAGAGGAGATCTCTCTTGTCAGTGTGTTCACGTTGCTCAGCGTGACCATGCTGACTGATGGGAGAGGAGTTCTCTCTTGTCAGTCAGTGTGTTCACGTTGTCAGCGTGATCACACTGACTGATGGGAGAGGAGTTCTCTCTTGTCAGTCAGTGTGTTCACGTTGCTCAGCGTGACCACACTGACTGATGGGAGAGGAGTTCTCTCTTTTCAGTCAGTGACTGATGGGAGAGGAGTTCTCTCTTGTCAGTCAGTGTTTTCAAATTGCTCAGCATGACCACGCTGACTGACAGGAGAGGACTCCTCTCCTGTCAGTCAGTGTGTTCATGTTGTCAGCCTAATCATGCTAACTGATTGGAGAGGAGTTCTCTCTTGTCAGTCAGCGTGTTCACGTTGCTCAGCGTGACCACGCTGACTGATAGGAGAGGACTCCTCTCCTCACATCCAGTGTGTTCATGTTGTCAGCATGATCATGTTGACTGATGGGAGAGGAGTTCTCCCTTGTCAGGTAGCATGTCTACGTGTCGGCTGTGTGGATGCTTTTTAAGGGTGCATGGAGGTATGGTACATGTTTTTAATTTTAATTAAAAGTGTATATGTGTATTTAAATTAAATTAGTATGCATATGTGTATGTATGAATGCATGCGTGCATGTTGGTGTTTGTGTCAATGCTGTGTTTGGTTTTATGTATACATGCATGTATGGAGTTGTGTAACTGGTGGATGAATGCATGGGTGAAAGTGTTTTTGTGAGTGTGTGTTCAGAACCACCCCTAAATGTAGCCGCCCTTAACTTCATTAAGGGGTGGGTTCATGGCATCAGAGGTGCACCTAGGCTAAAATGTCAGGAGAGAAAGGGGACTAACACTTCAAATGTTGGGAGAGGCGCTAATGTCAAAGGCTGTGAGGAAGGGGCAAACTTCCTTGTGTGGGGGCACCTAACATCTTTCCACATTTCGAATGAGACTATTCCAGTAAAGCTTCAATGTTACAAGCAGCTACCTCTTGCCTTCATTTCTGAAACGTCACACTTAAGGACTGCTGTGAGAATGAGATATCTCATGTCACCACTTCCCTTCTAATCACTCCCCTAGCATGCAAGTGCTAACCCCACATCACAATATCAATTACCTAAAAATGTATGGATATGAATGCAGGTCCTAACAGTGAAATGACTTCTCATGGCCATGCTAATCCCTATGGCAATTCTTACCCAGTTCCTGCCCTCCCCACCCAAAACACCTCCTCACTGGAACTCTTTGAGCTAGCTTTAAACATGCCTTGCCATCAAACGTTGCCCTCAATGTGCCTGCAAGTGTTTCCTCAAAGGAGTCTTCTGAGAATTCATGACTTCATTGGAGTTGTAAACACGCAACTGGTGTAATAAAAATGTCTTAATCAGGTCTGCCTTTGGCCACTCAATTTAAATACACCCTGCGTGTCTTTCACTGAAGTTCTTTTAAAAATAAGCATTGGCAAAGATAACCGTTTTGGCTTGTGTATAGGTATTAGGCATTTGTCAGGCACTGCTGTAAGCTGCTCAGGTACTCAAACCATTTTGCACTGGCACTATTGATGGCCAGCTAATACCAATACAGATGTGCCTTTCCCATGCCTACACAAATGCCCAAACTGTTAGCATTGCCAGTGCTCTTTTTGCTTTACCCTTGATGCACAGGACTATGCATCAAGTTTAAAGCAAACATACTACTTGGCTAAATTGGCCCACATTGAATGTAGGCCAATCTAGCCAGTAATAACACGTATGGTACACAGTCAGCCTGGATATACTTTCTGTGGCATGGCATTTTTACTGGCTGGGAGTCCGTACATGGTAATAATGGCATATATTGATGCAGCCTGCATCGACATCATTAGAACAACCAGCATGAATATATTTTTATACTAGCATATCTCACGTGGAAAGGCTAAATGAAATATATTAGAAAATGTTCCTATGCACAATTTGTGATTTGCAACTATTGATAATGTCCATGTGCTTCCATACAAAACCAATTGCAAACTGTATAGATTTCTACCCAATTTTGCAAAGAAAGTGCTGTAAAATGCATACTTTTAACCCAACGTTTCAAACATTTTCTTGGGAGTGAGAACCCCCCTCAAGCAACCCTTGTTTGATTTGGGCTCCCTCACTATGCGCTGTTGATCCTGCCTAATTGGCACAAGCATTTAAGCCTCTTAAGTTCAGAAATGTACCAGCCTCCACTGTACATCATTTGTCACTGTGTATGATTTGTGTTTTAATGCACACACAGGGGCAGGATGCTCCTTAATTATATGATATGGCATTTATAACGTGCCTGTACACAAAGTGTTTCTTGGCGCGACAAGGGAAGGAGGGAGAAACAAAAGAGTAGGACAAAACACAGATCTTACTAGGCCTTGTGCCATTCAGATTGCGCAAGAGCAGGGGAGGGGGAGGGGAGAAGTGCCGAGGGTGGGGTAGGGTGCAGAAGTGCAGTAACAAAGGAGAAACAAGTGTGCAGCCAACGGATGGCAAGTGTGGGTACTCATAAGTGCAGCCAACGGGTGGAGAATAAGAGCAAGAGCGGGGACTGTAGGGTTACAGATACAGACCACAAGTTCAGGGGAGCTGAGGCAGTGCGGGATTGCAACTGGACAGGCAGGGACCTGGGCCCGAATTCAGAGCTTGACCAGGTGACCAGTGCATGGATCAGGCAGGTGATCAGCAAGGGCAAGGAAGAGAGAAGGCAGAAGCAAAGAGACAGGTCTTGAGGTGCTTCCGGAACCGGAGATGGTTCTCCTCAAGTTTCAGCGATGACGGGAGGCTGTTTCCAGGGGGAGGCCCCAGCCGAATAAAGAGATCTGCCCTCAACTCTTCTCTTGGAAAAGTGACTGACCGTCAGAGAATTGGAGGTGGTGCAGTGAAGAGCTCATGCCATTTTATATATATTTATTCATATGATAAAAAAGTTAGCCTGCCATGAACCTTTCTTCAGTAGAGAAATCTAACTTTCCTGTAGTTTATTTGGGGTTGTAGTAATAAACCATGTTTGGGATCCTGCACACAAACTCAAGGGTAGATTTCTCGAGTCTCCTGTTTGCGGATGTGCCGCCGCTGGCCGAGTGCAAAAAATTGTAAGGGGGCCTCACTAAATGTTTTGCCCTGGGCCTCACCACATCTTCTGACAGCCCTGAGTGTGGATCAATTGGGGCTGGCTGGTGTTGTCGGCCCCGGCCATTACAGAAAAGAGGAGCGATTGCTCACTAAATCCTGAGGTTGTTCCCATCACAAGCACACACTGTGTGCAGCAGCAGAATCAGAAAATACAAACAGTTGCCGCATCCTGCCCTCGCTGATTGGGCCTTGTTTCAGGAAATCCAGCAGTAACTACAGCCAATGGTGGTGGACTCTCCTCAGGAGAACAAAGGGCTGGTTCTCTGAAGACCTGGGCAGAGTGTCACCGTCAGCAGATCTTAGACAGTTGCAAGTTCCAGAGGGGTTGAATTGGTCCTTCCGTTGGCTATTTGGCCTGTGGCCAGGCCAAAATCACTTTGAGGGCGAGGCCCTGGGGGCAAGTACCACGCCTGGGCTGGTTTGGAGGTTACTACGCCCCCCTAATTTCCGCTCCCGAGCATATTGTTTGCCGTTCCCTCTTTTCTGGGCATGCACCGGCCATTATGGAAAAGAGGAGTTAGTGGGTCACTAAATCCTGAAATTGTTCCCATCACAAGAACACACTGCCAAGCAGCAGCAGAATCAGCAAATACAAACAGTTGCTGCATCCTGCCCTCGCTGATTGGCCTTGTTTCAGGACACCCGGCAGTAACTACAACCTGCCGAGGCAAGTACACTTCTTTCCTCCTGCTCCGTCCTCGCAGGTGAGGCCTATTGCTGCATAGGCGTTTTATTTATTTAAAAATGGTATTGCGGAGATGACTTGGCCATCCAAGAACAGCCTCTGGAGGCCACAAAGCTAGACACTTTTGTCAAGGCTCAAGTAGTCATGAAAAAGGAAGTGAGCACTGGTGGTGGACTCTCTTCAGGAGATCAAAAGGCTGGTTCTCGGTAGACCTGGGCAGAGTGTCACCGTCAGCAGATCTTAGACAGTTGCATGTTCCAGCGGGGATGGATTGGTCGGTCCGTTGGCTGGGCCAAAATCACTTTGAGGGCGAAGGTCCTGGGGGCCGGTACCACGCTTGAGCCAGTTTGGCGGTTACCATGCCCCCCTAGCTCCCGCTCCCGATCATATTGTTCATCGTTCCCTCTTTCCTGGGCATGCACTGCTGACTTTATTTTAGTGCAAGAGTTTCACACATTTCACTGTTCGCTCAGACTTGTCTTATACTCTTCTTTGTCGTTGTGCTTCTTTTGTTTGGAATAGCAATCACGCTAGTCTAACGAGATAAACAAATACCTACACGAACCCGCCTTGTGAATGATGGTGTGAAGGATAGATGCAGGCGCTGGACCAAAAGCTGAGCGAAGTCTGCACAGCAGCTGGCTTGGGAAAGCGACTAAGCAACTACAGTAGAAACCGTCTCTGTGGACGGTTGGCCCGTCTTTCGTATAATGCAAATACCCAGACTTGCAGGATGCATGCTTCACTTTGTTTGTTCCATTGGGGGCGACATGCTGTAGCATCAATTCATCGCCTTTAAAATACCCCGCACGGTGCAGCTTCCGATCTCCTTTAACACAAACGCTGGGAAATGGCCATGACTAGCTAACGCCAACATTAATCAAAGCCAGGTCTCTAAAGAATGGTTCAAGTGTTGGGGAATCACCTGCTCACACTTTCTGTCGTGTGACCAACCAGTGCGCAACAGGTGTTTCAGAGCGTGGGGCTCTTGATGCCACCTATTTCTGCATTTGATACACCAGCAGCTATACACACCCTGGGGAGGCAGCTCCTTCTGCATAGTCCATTTCTCTCCCAAACTCGGGACAATGTTCTTTACCATAATGGAGAATGTGAAAAAGCGTAGGGCTGCAAGGCTGGGGGGCGAGGGTGTAGGGCAGAGCGCACTACGCTTGGGGTACACTGGAGATGCTTCCCCTGATACCCGCAGTACTCCAAGTCCCTTGAAATTAAATTTGTCTATACACTGCACAATGTGCAAGGGCCGCTGTTATTCAAGCAGCACGCGACTAGTAATTTGCAAAAAGTAAACTTAACGAGTCCCAAGAAAAGTTTGCCTTCCACCATTTAAGAATTTGATTGTTTTTGTTTTTATGTTGGGATGGTAGACATCGTTTTTCTTTGCGATCTTACAGTTTCATGGTGCTGTCGGGAGCTAAAATGAGTGATCACGAAGGAAACATTTAAGAATTGTGAGAGTTCACGAGCATGAGCGAAACAAACCCCAATATTCGAACTGCCATTTCTCTGCAGTGGTAATGCACTGCAGTGTGTTTCAATGTAAAGTCCACATTGTAATTTCATAATTTTAGAACGCCACCTCTCCAACATTAACATTGGGAGCTATGTTGAATTGTACATGCATGTCAACTCTCTGCATATGTTTAAAGTAGACTTTACCACTCACATGGAGTAGTGATATTGTTTACGTGTGTCCCTCCTAAATATATTGAACTTCCCATGAAATATTTGATGCAATACATATTGCATAAATGCATGTATTTTAATGCTGAGATAGATGGGCTTGTACAGCTATCGGTGGGTATGTTGCTGGTGCTTGTTCTTGGAGGTTTGAGTAACACTGTTCAAGACCAGTTCATTACCTTTGAAGAGTGGCTAAATGTTTGAGGTCATACAAATGACATTAGTGTAAATCTGAAATTGTTGATTCGCTGACCTGAGTCACAGCAGCAAACTGGTCATTGTTACTAAAAATGAAGAGCAAAAGCAGACTAACATAACCAGGCCTGTTCGGGTTTGACCCTCTTATTGCTGTTTTCTGAGGTTCATGAAATTCAGCAGATGCCACCATTGACAATTTTGTTAACTCATAGTCCCCACTCCCGCTGCTCAGACCATGACACATGCATGAGATCACAGGTTGGGGATGGGGGGGCGCCAACGATGCTTCCCGCCTGGGGTGCAATCTGTTGTAAGATCGGCCCTGACTGTTCATGTTGCTTTGTTTTGCTGTATCTTCTGTTTTGTTATGCATGGTAGATAAGCCCCACCTCTAGAAAGGCTGCAAATAAATAAATGCTAGAAGGAAACACAGTGGATGGAGTACAATGATTCAGCACTGTTCTAATCCATTAGCCACTACCGGTTGAACGGTGGGTCACTTATTGTTTGAGTCAATGGCCCAATTGTATGCTCTGAGATTTAAAGTTCCTGGCCCTTTCTAGCACTGACCTTAGACAACAAGCATGATTTTGGCTCATAGAACATCAAAGATGGTGGGCAGCCTACACTGAGCCCTGGCACATCTGATTGGTTGTCCTGGCATTGTTGTGGGAAAAGATCTCTTCATTGAAGCCAGCAGGCGACCTGCCTTACTCATTGCTGCCACTTCCTCTGCTATTGCCAAGACCAGGGGTCTACAACCTTTTGCTCTCCAGATGTTTTGCACTACAGCCAGCAGTAGCCCTATCCAGCATGGTCAGTAGTGATGGTTCAGGGGAATCATAGAACAAACGCCCTTGGTCAGATAGTCCGGGCTTCCTCCTCTCTGTCCCTGGGGATGGCAGGCAGAACCATGATCTGCCTTAGTTTTGACTTAGCTACAGACAACACATTTTCATTTTGAGCTCCTGCCTCTCACCCTCTACCTGGGATGGAGATGGGATATAAATATGGGCCCCCATCTTCTCCTCCTGCTGATGTAGAGCATGACAAGCCCCGTTTTGAGTCAAAAGGAGGTTGAGTCCTAAAAAGGGACGGCAGCGGCACGGCATTGCGCATCCCTCTTGAGCACTGTCAGAAGTCAGTGGGATTCCTCTCCATCTGTGGAGTCACTGGAGAGGGTGCATGAAGTCATGTCAAATGCTTTTGGCCAGTGAGCCCCTTTTACCCAATAGCGAAGAATATACTTTTTGTGGGTGATCAACATTTGCGGGTAGGGTGATACCACAGAAGTCTATGAAATAAAAGGAGATTGTGGTGAGAGTGACTATAAAACCAGAGTTTGACACCCTGAAAATGAGGGTGCGGTATGGTCTGTGGTGAATTAAAAAACAAACAAATTTGGTTCATACAATCTAAATAAGCATTCTAAAATGGCTATAGTTTCTTTGCTGCATAATGGACCTGGGTAAAGAGTATGCGCACATGGAAATCCCTGCCACCCCGCACCCCATCGGCAAAGTTGGGTCTCATAGACTAATCACTTGTTTTCTGGTGCACAGGTGGCACCCCTAGCATGACTGCCAGAAACATATGAAGCATCGCTGCGTGTGATGACCCGCTTTGTGCATTTTTGAGAACACGGCTTAGTTCAAGTGTCACTCAGAAACGAATGATATGCACTGTGCTTGCCACGAACGTGCAATTCAAACAGTGAATTCGGTGAGCTTTGCTTACATTGAATTGTTGTAGTTCGAGACGACGCCAGGGGACTCTCCAGGGGTGGGACTCCGGAAGCAGGGGTTGTTGGCGTTGCAGAAAATCCCCTGTAGCCATGGCAGCATGCCAGCTGAAGGCATAGCCTTGTTGGGAAAATGACCTGCAGAAGGTAAGAAAAAAGCCACTGCACTTACATTTTTTTATCAGACAAAATACAAACGAGTCCATTAACACATATATACTTGCACTTTAAAAAAAACTAAAAACAGCTTTAATAAACACTATAACCTGTTCCTAATTTCAAAGCACTTAGTGGCTATTAGGATGCTACCCATCTCCATAATGGAATTATATAGAATAGTTAGGCCCATCAAATCCATTTTACGGCTTGTATTTGCCTTTACAAAGCACTTAAATTGTGGTATACAAAATGGGGGACTTTTTTGGCCTCACTCTTAGACCTCTGTCAAAAATGAGGGAAATGAATTCTGCACACATCTATTACTGCGCCACAGATAGGATTCGAGTATCAATCAAAACTATTGTCTTCCATATTTTGAGATATATTTATTAGTAGCCCATAGTGATCATTTGTTGTTCGAGAAAGCTCTATTAACGTATTTGGAAAAGTGGAAGCATGGAGTCCCATCAGACTCGTAGGTGTTGCTGGTGCTCTAAATTCAAGTTTCCTGCATCACGCGTCGTGTCCCTAGAGGGACACGACGCGTGATGCAGGAAACTTGAAATTGTACTAGCCTTACTGCCCAGATTTGAAAAAGGCACACTAAGGGTGCCGAAAGACGTGTTATCACTATGGGCTACTAATAAATATATCTCAAAATATGGAAGACAATAGTTTTGATTGATACTCAAACCCTATCTGTGGCGCCTTAATAGATGTGTGCAGAATTCATTTTCCTCACTTAGATTGTGGTCTTGTGCTTTATTTAGTTGGGAGTGCATTTTTTCGTATTTGTAACGCAGAGCATGAGTCAACAAACCAGTTTAACTAAGGGCGGCTCAGGCTCAGGGAACAGCCCTGCAGCTCAATACTACTATACCCGCTAAGGTAGGAATGATAGCCACTTTGAAGGCCAGGTTATTGTATTGAATTTATAGAACAGTGTTCAGAGTCCGATGTTATAATGAGAATCACAGCTTGCTTCTGACAAGCCGAGTGATCAAGACTTGTTGGACGTCTGTTTGGACTGCTTTGTTAGGTTTAAAGAATACATTATTTAAGTGTATGGAAATGCATCACTGCAAACGTTTATTAATACCGATAGTACCCAGTGTGGAGCTTAATCTGTTTTAAACACTGCCAATTACGGCTGATATGAGAACTAAGACACAGGTTGATGGAGCAATTAGTCCAAGATCACACATTGTAGTCAAGCAGAGAAGCTGGCATTAGATCCTAGGTCTCCAAAATAGACCATCACCATCGCTCACTGAAGTGGTCTTATAGAAATCCTATGCATATATACAATTCAAGACATTAGCAATTGGTGCTGTAATTTATCGGTACACATGTACTGAAGGCAGAGGGCCTCATTACGAGGTGGGCGGTAAGGAATTACCGGCACCAGCAAGGGCACCGGTGCCAGTAATCCCTTACCGCCCTACTACGAGTTCCCTTTGCGGGTCCTTCCTTAAAGCCTGGGTTTAACCAGGCGTTAAGGACGGGACCCGCAAAGGGATACCGGGGTCAATAACGGTACCGTTATTGCTGCCTTCCCCCTTCCCATTGATCCCGGCTCAAATGGGAATGGGGAATGGCTCTGGTGAATGGGGAATTACCGGTCCCGGCGACCTCGGAATGGACCGGTAATTGCTCCATCCACCAGACCGGAGTCGGAACGATTTTGGAGGCAGCCATGGCGCTAATAGCGCCGTGGCTACCTCCAACCTCCAACCTCGTAATGAGGCCCAGAGTCTTTCTGACTTTGGGAGTGGGGAGTGGCTGTCTGTTGAATGCCATAATGTAATTCTATAGCCAGTAACAGTGAAGGGGCATATAGCCCCAGAGAAGCCAGAAAAGCCAAGGCCCACAACTTACACTTCAGCGAAGCTGTAAGCAGGCAAACAGCCCTCGCTTGGAACAGGACAAGTCAGCACCTGCTGGCAAGACTTATGAGGATTTTTATCAGTCTTTCCTAGAGTTAACCAAATCATAGCTCGCTCTGCAAAGTACTTCCCAAATGTGCAACCTACAGCAACTGAGGCACACCAAAAAAAACTACACACTGGTAGCAGTAACGCCTTCTAATCCTGGGAGGATAGCTCTGGGGCAATGCGCTCGCCTTGGAAGCAAGATGATGTGGAGCAACACAGGCTCAATCCCTGGGTGCGTGCTTGGAAACCTCTGGGTATTAACCACTTTATAAATAACCAATTACAATTACAATTCAAATCATGTTGGTAAAGAAGCTAACATGCCTGCATGTGTTCTCTCAGCTTCTTCTGTCTTTGTTCCCCCTACATGGGAAGGGCCCGGAAATACTACAATGGACTGTTAATATGGATTTCTGAACTCTGACCTGGTGGGCAGAAGTTCAGAAGGCCAGCCTAGTTTATTGGAAAAGGGTAACCTTCTGGATAACCCAGACCAATCAAGGTAGCATTGGTAGCGGCGGTCAAGACTAGGTCTCTGGAGGTGTTAGGGTGACTGAAAGCCCACAATGAGCAAACAAAGCAAAGGACTCTACAAATCAATCCCAGTCAGGCATATATATATTAAAAATACATAACATTTATTCAAGGCCTTTCAATTCAAACACAAAGCAATCATCAACAGTAATACTTCAAACCAATACAACACTACTATAACACATATATACAATACCAAGTGGCCTAAAGGGTTACTGCACAAGAATGAGTCCACAACCTAGAAGGAAAGGGGGCAAGCAGTGTAAATAGACTTTTGGCAGTTATTCATCAATAAATACCTAACTAAGCTGCAGTCCAGTCCCTAAGAAGAGTGGAGCCTAACGCTCAAAAGTACTTTCATATGCAGGTGCACGCGATGGTGCAGAGGAGCGAAAACCGGGGTCTCTTGCAGGGGCTGTAGCAGCTCAGTAAGGTGGGTGAGGCAATGAGGAATAGGTTTCCACTATTCCAGGAGAGTCTTCCCAAACGGACAGGAGAAGTTCCAGGAGTTGGGAATCGGGCGGTAGCAAAGGATACCTGTGGAAGGGGAGTGGCCCTCAGGGGACATTTGTGTGTAAAAATGGATGGAATGTGCTAGGGGCCACCTGTAAGGGTTGCAAGTGCTCACTGACCCCTGGTGCACTCCAGACCACACTTCGGCAGGCGAATCCACTTCGGTTGCAGGTTCAAATGCAGCAGCAATTGTGTGGCTCTGCAGTTTTCAGCGGCTGAGATACCGTGATGATTCTGTGGCAGGACAGTGGCGATTTCTCTGCTCCTGGTGAAGGGATCAGGCCAGTTTCACTGCAGCAGGTTTCAGGGCACAGAGGGGCACAGCAGCAAGGCACCTGCGAAGTGTGTCACCACGGCTGGGCGACGCGGTGACCGCATGTACTCCAGTTCAGGCGCTCGCTCTTTATACCAGACCTGAAAATACCAAGTGTACGCAATTCGGTGTGAGAGGACCGTGAACACAGAGCTTACGATCTACCAAGTTTCAATAGTCAACTTGAAACGGCGGCTGTTTCATAGCAAAGGTCCTGCGCCAGCTGGTCAGTTCACTGGTTGGCCCAGAAACACTTCCGAAGAGGCTTGCTTGTAGGTTCAGATGAAGGTGCTGTGATTAGTTATTCCCACTAATCGAATGGGTCAAAGAACCTTTGCAGACCTTCTGGTTCGATCAGATGCAGAGTGGTCCAGCGGACAACAGTGGGCTCAGGGTGCCAAACCTTCCATCAGGTCACCAGTGGTTCCTTGACTCTGCTTCTTAATTTCAGGATACTTGGATCCTATCCTAGGTTCAGTGAGAACTGAAGAGATTGACCTGGTATGGGTGATTGGAGCCTTCTCTTATCAAGAATCTCTTTCGTGCCAAAACAAAGAGGACCCAATGGGAGATCTGCTTACATACAGGCACACCAGACGTGGACCAATCACAGACCACAGTGGTCCTAGTCATTCCCAGCACACCAGACTCTCTGACACCCAGGATGTGTATTGGAACTAGAAGGTCCAGGCCACATCCTGAAGGCGCACACACAAGGCATGCAGAAGCCTGCAAAAGCTTGGTGTTTCGTGGGGAAATGCCTGACCAAATAAGGCCCTACCTGGGTCTGCTCGACCTGGGGAAGGTAAAGGGACAAGATGGCCAAAGGACAGGACAAAGAACCTTGTGGCATGGCCATTTTGGAGCCATGCCACCTTCCTGTGCCAAAAGTGGTAAACACGGTTTGCATGGAAAGAAAAGGTTAAAAATATGAGAAAAGATAAGCTGCCACCAGCCCTGTACACGGCATCTGCACTTCTCCTAAAAAATGCTTGGAGGGAGTCTCGGGCCTTTGGAAAAGAAAGTAAGGCCCAAGCACACTGTACTGTAAGGTACATTGTGCACTTGTAACATGTTGCAGAAAAATTGCAACATAGAAAAGGACTAAAGGAAACAAGGTCTCCCAGTACAAGCTGTCTTTAAGGGCATGTCAGTTTCCCCATAACAAAGTGAGCAGAAAAACCAGCTGAGTGCAACAGAAGGCTGTGCTCCTCTGGCAGAAGTCAAGCTAGGTTTGTCAAACAGCAGCAAAAAGGGGGGGCTACACAACCGGAGGGAAAATGACACATAAATGGAAATCTTTCCTAACAAGGACTACTGTCCTATTGCATTTACAGATGCCAACCAATGTCGTGTGTAGTCTTTTTTAAAGGAAATTGGGCAGGTACAATACAAGCATTCCCATTTCCTTAAAAGAACCTGGGTACTAATAATGTTAATGAGCATGGGCTCATGTGGGCGGAGCAGATCATCTTGTAGAAATACATATACCATTCAGAGTCGTGCATCCCCTATTTTTTGGTACAGTCTGGAAGCAAGTTAACTCATGACTTCCCAAGTTTCCTTGTGGCACTTCTTGTCTCTTGCCTGCTGCTTCACCCCTTTAACTGTCAGGAGATAAGAGTAGCCCATGGTAGTGGCAGCTCTCAGAGAGGAAGGAGAGAGGACGGACAATGGGCTGAGTGGGTGGGTGCCAGCCCAAGCTTTAATAAGAGAGAACTCCAGTTTGACAGCCCTCCACCACCTGATTGTGTAATCACAAAGTCCTTTTCCAAGTCAGAAAACAGGAAAATTAATGCTTTGTCTTCATTCTTGAACAAATAAATGAACTTTGGAAAATAAATGAGTACAGGTTTACTCTTTTTATAGGTACAGATCCCACATAGGCAGATTTCAGAGCTGGTGAGGTTTCCTGTGGCTTCAAGACAAGCATGAAGAACCTATCACATCCTCACACATAGCAAAGCGCATTGGCTCGGATTCTTGTGCATCACTTTATGTAGCCAGTGTGCAACTACAAAGGGCATTTCAGTTTTACGCTGGCCATATTGTAGCCCATATTCAAAGGAAGCAAATCCATGTGGTATGGGAGATTCTCATTGGCTACTCAGGATGGATTTAAGGACATGTTTTTGAATTCCGTTTGCTTGATCAACACACACGGACACCCGCGCACGGCAGCTTTATGCTCACGAGCACATCCCTGCCACATTCACCTCAGTGATGCCGCTCAGAGCTCATTGCACGGCCCGCTTAAACAGTAGCTCTATAGCATAGCCCCTCCAAACCCCACACTAGCAGCTCTCCCAGTGTCCCAGCAGTGTCATCTATTAGATCGTGGGTTTTCCCCTCTGGATAATGCATAAAACCCAGTTCCACCCGGCATCAGGATAATGGCATCAGGCTTCTGATACTTCCAGCCTTCACTCATAAACACAGAAGGTTTCGTACCTGCCTCTCTTTAAGCCTCTTTTCTTTTCAGAACCATGCGCAATGAGGCCACCGAAATGGCAGAAGTGAGATATAAATGACCACTTTATGTTACATTACATGCCTGAGCATATCAAAGATGGCCGCTGCATCTTCAGATTTGGCATTGGGCAAACGCTAGTGAATACTGTGAAAGATCTCCTTTAAATCTCAGCAAACGTCAAGGGTTAGGTTGGCCATCAAAAAGGGGATAAAATGTCACATTACCACTCACTCCGTCTCTAGATGGCGAAGTGCTTTCATGGCCAATGGGTGGATGAATGCTATCCAAATTTACATGTTTATATATTTAACTCCAAACTATGGGGCTGTAATTAGGCATTTTAGCCAGCGGGAGGGGCTTGTGGATTTTCAGACAATGGGACCAATTCACAAAGCAATTTTTCCTTCAATTGAAGGAGTGCACTTGGCAATCCCCTCCACTCACAAGAAATAAAGTTGTATGATATGAGATGATATTTTATTTGTATCGTGCTCATACACAAGTGTATCAGAGCGCGACGAGGCAAGGGAGGGGAACAAGGGAGGACAAAACAACGATCTTACTAGGCCCAGTGATAATGAGAACACGTAAGTGCAGGGGAGAAGGAAGGGGGAAAGTGCAAGGGAGAGGGGAGAAGTGGAAAGTGCTGAGCAAGAGATAAAAACTACGACAACTGGTAGTGCTGCCAACAGGGTGGCAAGTGCGAGGTTAAAAGCGTAGACAAGGGGTGTCTGATAAGTGTAGGTAAGGGGACTGTAGGGTTACAGATACAGACCCAAGTGCAAGGGTTGCCAGGATGCAGTGCAGGTGTGCGGCTGGGTGGGCAGGGACCTGGGCCCGAAATCAGAGGGGTGGAAGCAGACAGATCAGCAGGGGAGAGGAAGAGCGAAGGCAAGAAGCAAAGAGGAAGGTCTTGAGTTGTTTCCGGAACCAGAGATGGTTCTCCTCAAGTTTCAGAGTGGCAGGGAGGCTGTTCCAGAGGGAGGCCCCAGCTGAAGGAAGAGATCTACCCGCAACTCGTTGCTTGCGAAGCGACTGACCCTGAGGGAGCTGGAGGAGCGTAGAGCTCGAGTGAGAAGGTATTTACGGAGGGAGAGTTGAAGGTATTTTGTAGTTGATTCACAAGAGGTGCTAGCAATGTGAGCCTCTTCAAGCGCTCCTTGTCAACCACTTTGAGAACACTGTGGTGCAATTGTGCAATCCAGGTATTCCCTTGCACCAAAAGGCACATTGCATGTATTTACAAACAGTATACACTTTTATATGCAAAGAAAAGCCACTGATTCCCTGTTCCTCACTGGAATAGGTGCAGGGGAATGTACAATGTGCACAAGGGTCAACATTGACCATTCTGCACATGGTTATGACATCAGACTAGCAGTGTCAGTCAGTCATTAAGTTTTATTTCGGAAATTAAATTACACTTAACCATACAATAAATAGGAAAAACACAAGGAAATGTAAAGGTACAGATTAAAAGCATTTTCTGAAATACAACAGTTCATTACAGTGTACCTGAAATTTTAAAATTAGGTCAATTTGAAAAGATAATTAACCGCATGAATCCCAGGTCTACAAATGATCTAAAATATTCTAACACTGGTTCAAACTAAGAGCAGTGCTCAAGTCGAGGGTAAATGCGGGGGACAGAGTCCACCCACATTTTTCAGAGGGTGGACTCAGTCCCCCCAGCTAAAATGAGAAACACTGAAGGTCCTCTTTGAATTTACGAATTAAAGCCGAGCTCGGTGATCGAACGGCAGTTAACAGCTTTACAGGCCAGACACTTCAGTGCTGCACTATATATCCTGATGCAAAATACCAAACAACTAAAGGTCAAATGTTCCATTTCGGTACTGCAAGTCACAGAAAAAAGTTTGATTTGGTTCGTGGAGTTTAAAACATGTACAACCTTTGTCGTTTTCAAAAACACTATAGAAGAAAATATCCTCTCTTGGTTTTGTGTCTGTGTTGATTTTAAGAAAAGCAAATGCCATCCATCCTGTGCAATTTGGGTGATTATGCAAAGCCAAATTAATGAAATGTGCATATTTCACCTTGATATGATCATTGATGGTGCGTCACATCCCATTGTGTTTGTTGATGAGTCCCCCACTTTTATTTTTAGGGCTTGACCCCTGACTAAGAGACATGACTTCATATTTAAATCAACGAAGTGCTTCTAATGTTGAACTCTCCTCTTCAAAAGTATAATAATGGTGATGCAATCAATGAGAGTCAGCCAGCAACGGGAAATAAAGTGCAGGTTTGCATTGGTTAAAGGTTAAAGTTCTAAGTATAGGAATTAAAAAGTGTTTTCGGTGTACAACGTAAGCCATGAAAAAACCTACCAAAATGCTCATTCGGTGCATTAAAGAGTAAACAATTGCAATAAGACGAAGTTAAAACTGACTGCTTCGCGGTGGCCCCGCTTAGCAATAATACATTTAACGTGCTCTAGTAAATTGCACAGGTTCATGTTTACATTTTGGGCATAATAAATAAGCAGGCATTTGGCCTGTTGTTAAAATCACATGTTTTCTATTAAAAGGTTTCCTAGTTAACTTGCTTATCTGACCAGCGCGCTTATCATTAATAAAGTATGTTCACGTCTATCAAGGCATTGGACTGGGTTGGTATTTGGATCAGAGAAGTAGAAGAGTGCATTATTCAAGCAATAAACACTGAGTTGCAGGCTCCGCACACAGCTCGGGCGTGTTGCTTAAATGACAGATGGGGTCTGGCGGCCATGTTGGAAACGGAAGTGCCTCAGTAGTTCGTGCTGAAGTTTGGCACAAGCACATAAAACAATGGAAAATAGTGCAACAACCATAATCCATTAAAACAAATGAATGCAGGAAATATTGAATACTGACGCAATTTAGTAAAATAGAATAAATAAAGTGACTGGGAGAATACGAGAGGTACTCGAGGCGCGAGGTACGGCTGTAAGTGAGGGATTTCGGGGCAGGTAAACCCTCCTAGGCGAACAATCAAATGCATCTTGGTGAGTTCAAAAAATGGCACTGTGGTACTAATATTGGATAAACATTGCTTAATATCAGATAACCATGAGTCAGAAAGTTACCCTCTGATGTTAGAATATAATTCAAAATCTGCTTTGTAAGAATTACTTTCTTATCAGCGCAAGCACTTAACCCACAGCAGGAAAGGTCCACGCACAGGCGAGTATCCAGCATTGTAAGAGTGGTGGGGTGGGGGGGACCACGACAAAATTCCTGCTACATTTCTCCCCCAAATGCACCTTGGAAAATTAATGCTAAACTGAAATACACCATTTTCCCTGCCTCCCCTTATGATAACTTGGTAGTGGAGATAATCAAAGATACCACAGGCTGTCTCCTCCCAATGTCACCCCTCATTATGATATTAGGGTAAGTGGATGAGGAAGGTATATACAGAATGTCAGGTCCTGCGTCCGCCCTAATCACGCATCTATTGAAATCAGCAAGGCACAAATTAGCAAAGATCTTGGAAGTGGGGGCTATAGAAGAAATCACACTGTTGGTGAATAATGGATTCCCAAAATATTACCATACCTGGGCTCCATTCATACACTATGAGAGAGACAACAAAAGCTACTGCCGAGGACCACAAATCCTTTGGTCTAGGTAAGCATGTCTCAGGGATAATCCAAGAGGGGAAAGAATCGGTCAAATGGGGCAGAGCCAGGGGAGCTAGCGGGTTGAGAAGCAAGGTCCATCACCGTGGTTTTAGAGTTAAGGCAGGAATGGAAACCACCATCTATAGGGATGGTCATGATATAAGCACACACGGCTTACTGAGTTGCTCCAATTTACCCCCAAACCCGTTTTTTTCTCCTTCTCTCTTCTGGTTCCCAGTTGTACCTCCCAGTACCAGAGAACAATAGACAAACTGGGCACTTGTAGCGCAAAGGTTGCACGCATTAAGAGTAAGAGATAAGTAGAAAGTTACAATAAAATAAGGGAATATAGTAATATAGTTAATCAGAGATAAGGCATTAAATTTAGGAGAAATGTTAGAGGAAGATTCTTGGCAAGCCTAAAGTAAGTGATCTGCTATCTGTATGGATGAAATCTGTTTACTCTGTAACCGAAAGAAAATAAAGTTAAAAAAAAATGCGTCATGCCACAGTATAAAAAGGGCTAGACTGACTGACCCAAAATGAAGTCTAGCCAAGTAATAACACAAATCATACGTGTGCTGTGAGTTATTCTTGGCTAGACTGGCATTTGGGGGACAGCCATTCTAGCTTGTTCTTACTGTGGCATGACGTTTTTTTATGGGCATGAATGTTTTATCATAGATGCCCAAAATAAAACATCACCAGACAGAGCCCCTGTGCGCCCCTCCAGCTCCAGTCCTGAGAGCAATGTAGAGAAGGAGATGCACACGTCACTCATGGAGCCCACCCCCTCACCTCCGTCTTACTGGAAGAGCAGCAAGAAAGCACTGTGCATGACACCTGGTATCGTCCCAATACCGCATCTAAGATATGAAAGACGCTATGCACTCAGACAACCATACCGAATGTACCCTCGCACCGAAGTGGTAGAAGGTAGTCTTCGACATCACCAGACATAGAAGAACTATAAGCAAAGTCTGACAGGAGTGAAGTGACGTCATGAAGAAAATACACAAAGACGCACTGAAACGATATACGAATTCTTAAATAATAAAGATGTCACTGAAGTAACACAGTAAATGAATATATGGTACGAAGAAATCACATATACCAAGAAGAGATGCAGTAGATGTATATACGCAGAAACGCAAGGTAGATGAGAAATATCGAAGCTTGCTACAGTATAAAATATAACACAGGTAAAGCTACCATGTTGAGAAGATGGACGTCGGTTTTCATGTATTCGTAAGCTAAAAACCCCAAGGAGAGAGACCAAGGCTGCAGAGCTGATAAGCACTGAAATACAAATTTGTGCAAAAACAAAGAATATTTGTTTGGCAAAGACTCAACGATGCCACAGTGAGAAGCAAATCCAAAGTACACAAGGAGTAGGTGAAAGAGGATAAGCCATGTGCGTAAGACATATTTCTCTTAGATTAAGCAAAGGAGTAAATATTTGCGAGTGACAAGTGTTGGACAGTTAAAAATTAAGAAAGCATATGCAAGATGGAGCAACCAAGGGCCGCCTTCAAGACCCTACGCATTACCCACCGAGCAGTACACAAGACCGGCCCATGGTACCTACAAGAGAAGATAATATCTTACCTCCCATCTCGCACCCTAAGATCAAGCTCTGCTCTCTTTGTAGTGATTCCAACCTCTATTTCTGCAAGGATCAGAGGATCCGCCTTCTCAACCTTGGCACCAACTCTGTGAAACTCACTCCCACCACATATTCGACACACCCAAGACTACATGGCCTTCCACAAGGCTCTAAAAACTTGGCTCTTTCCATAATGCCGATTAAGACCATCTAAGGCTGCTGAGACCCTGCAACTTAATGACAAATGTTCAAAGAGATCCCGAGCAATGACGCCACTGAATGCGCCTACTTAGTCACTAATACGTTTCTCTGAACGCAGCACTTGCAAACGCCCACTTGGAATCCGGAATAGCAAGCTCGAATGAGCAAAACCTCCACCCAAACACTGACCTCTACTATTACTATGCTCACTCTCTAATCTACACCATCACACAATTAGAGCACAGCTACATCCCTTGATCAATTTCGGCATAGCTGCTCACATACAAACAATACTTCAGGTACGCCTCAACATTCTGATAAAACGCGGCTATACCCCATGAAAATCGGCCTAGCTGCACACATAAGTGTACTAGATGGGCCTAACACAGCCATAACCCAGTCCTGGTGTCCATCCTCCAGACTGCACACATCCAACTAATATCAAATACCACTACACCTAATGCTCGGATGCAGCTACGATCAAGCAATCGCATCAGCTGTGCACATAATCGGTGCATCGAAGCACCCTATGACACCTTACTCTCTTAACTGACCTGGACTGCGGTCCCCGAGGGCGTTCAACCTACCAGCGCTTTGAGGTCATACCAATGATATATAGAGCGCTATATAAATGCCAAATAACATACTAAAACAAGGGATTAGGAATAAAGGGCCAATTTTTCTGATGGATGTGGGTACTCTTTCCTCAGCGATCCTCTGGAATATATAGTTCTAAGTGGTGCATTTATAAGCACATTAGTAGGGCAGTAACATTGGTCGCAACTTTGAAATTTTGAAGACCACATTACGGAAACGGATGAGTGTTTTCCTTCATATGCGCATTATATGTTCATGCGTGTCTACCTCACCTGTTAAGTGCTCATCCTTGACATGGGATGAGAATTTGCAAGTTCAAACATGTTGCAGGGACGACTTATCCATTAATCTTTTGTGGTCTATAAATTCACAAATTACATTGGTTAATACCATATATACTTGAAGCACCCCAAACTCAAACCCCCCACCCACACAAACAGCATACAAGCCAGCCAGCATCTTCTAGAATCTACACATTCCTCTCTGCAAACTAACATGCACACAAAAACAAGCAATCACCCAGTGGACACCTAGGGCATGGAACACCCTACCTCTTCACATACACACTGCACCCTCCATCATCACTTTCAGAAAGATTCTCAAAACATACCCGTTTCCCCACACATAACCCACGTCCAGTGCCATCACTTGTCTATCCTAATCTTCTTCAACAAAATATTTTGTAACTTCTGTTTCACATTTTTTCATCCTTTGAACGATTTAAGACGCTGCTCTGGGTAGGGCCAGTGCAGAACAAAAATGCAAATAAAATAAATAAGTAAGAAGAATTTAGCAATAAATGATAGATTAAAGTAAAAATGATTACATGAATTTGAAATTATTTTCAATAACTTAAGTGAATTCCAAATGGTTGGTACGCTAATTAATTAATCCTGCACAATTTGGAACTCATTTACCTTAATTGGCTATTAGCCACATTGACAGATACGCAAAGCATCATACAATGAGAATTTTCCCACCAGGCATTGCAATACAAGAAGTATGTAATAATTGCAACAATTATTATACGCAGGGCCCACAAATCTCACAAGTCAAGAAATTGACATATGCAAATTGATTAATAAAGGAAAGTTTGGGCAAGCATGCCACTTTTTTTGTCCAATATACAGATACCAGCTGTACAAAGGCATAGCAGCTGGACGTTTTCACCAGAACACAAACATGGGCATTTGTTTTTATTATTTTGCCAATGAATGCACTTTCCTTCTGGACAAAGAATCAGAACATGAACCTTTCTTTGCAAACATATTTGTAATTAGTGTGGAACATTTCCAAATATACATTATGGCAAATATTACATGTGCAAAGGAAGCTTAATGGAACTTCCTTGAAAGTTGGGCATTCAAATCACTTATTTTCCTACGTTCATTTGCCAAACTTCAGCAACTGGGTCCTTTACTCTTGCCCTGAGTGCAGCTGCAAAAGCCTCTATTGACTGCAACATTTTCTGAACAGATTGCGTACCTAATCCAGCCAGCAGTGCACCTTGTGGCGTACCAGAGCTCCAAGTGGCAAAGTAATTGTAGAGTGCTGAAGATTGGGGCTGTCCCAATAAATGCGGAGTCAGTGGGTAGTCATTTTTACTTCTGATTATAGCAGCAGTTCCATGATATTCACATGGATGACCAGGCCGGCCTAGTTTGTGGGCTTGAGGTTCTCTTCAATCACTGTCCTAAGCGTTTTATCTAAGCAAGCACCTTCCTTGTTCCCAGTACCCTGCACCCATCTGGCCTTCCCCACCACTCATCCCACTCTACTCATGCTTCCACAGCTAATGCTTCAACAACCAAGAGTATGTCATGCCGGTCAGCCAGAGCAGGCTGATAGGCTAGCCTTCCTGCACAATCCTGGTTCTGGGTACACTGCCATTGATGTCTCTTCACTGCATTCCCTCCTCCTTGGCTGCCACACCTTGGCCCAGAGCAACTGGCGAGTAACATTTTAGGGTCAGGAGAGCAACATGTTGCTCCCGGGCTACAGTTTGAGGATACTAGCTTAAGGCTTAACTGATGAGAGATGGTAAGGCTAATTGGCCAAATGAGCACTTGTCTGACGTTCCCCGCACCTGGGTTTTGTTTTGCTTATGTGCTGCTAACGAGTGTAATGTCCAAGGTTGGAAGAGGATACCAACCAATTAGGATGGCCTATATGATGATGGACTATACATTGTTGCAGAAGCCAATCTGCTGCTGTTATTCTACTATTATCTGTATTATACGTATTTAGAGCGTGTTCTAGGCGTGCATTTCAGAAAAAGGGCAGCCAATGATGTTACTAAGGCCTAAATAAGTTATATGTATTTATGGTCCCTTAACCAATCCCTCTGCCCGATAGGTTTTTACTATTTGGGATGTAGGATGATGTCATAACTAGCGTACATCAAGGTATAAAGCCTTTTGTGTAATTGAAATGCAATGAGAGTGTGTGAGCTGTGATATGTTATGATTGCCAGATATCCCTGCTTTATGAACTGGTATTAAAGTAGTACTTTGCCATATTCTTTGAGTCTATCCGGTTATTTGGGCCCATAATTACTTGTTATGGTAATTGCATCCAGCACTTGATGCACTCCAGGGGCTACTGCACAGCATTCACTAGTCCGACTTCAAAAAGATGTCAGATAATTTCTGACAGAAAATTTCATGCCAGAGTAAGAAAGGAATAGACCGGCAGTTCCCAAATGCCAGTCTACTCAAGTAATAACACATTGCATGCTTGGTTTAAGACCAAGTGTGAATTATGTTATTACTTGGCTAGACTGCATTTGGGAGCAGCCAGTCTAGCCCCTTCTTTATTGTGGCATGATGCATTTTATTTTAACTTTCTTTGGGGAACAGAGTAAACAGATCTCATCCATACAGATAGAAGATCATTTTAAGTTTGCCAAGAATCTTCCCCTAACATTTCTCCTGAATTTAATGCCTTACCTCTTATTACCTTATTTCCCTTTTTCCCTATTCCACCCCGCTCCGAGCCACTGCAGCAGCTGCAGCCTGGAGCAGTGCAGGACACGGACGACAGACAGTGTTCCTGTGTCCCCATCTAGCTCCAGTCCTGTGCACGTTCACTAGTCCGACTTCAGTAGATTTATTAGGATGATAAGACCAGAACAGCCAATCAGATCCCTCATAATGGAGTCCATAACTACGGGTATTGGACTGATGCAGAATCTTTCTCAGGACTGATATCATACAAAGCACTAGCAATGAATGGAGAAGGAACTGCTCTGAGTGGGAGCACGAGGTAGTGGGATGGAAGTGATGGGGGACTACACAGTCAGATTTCTGTGCTAATAACATTATTGACCTTGCACCCCATGAATAATCAAAGTTATTGCCATTTTCCATGTTTTGTGCCTTTTGATGCAGTTCGGCCAGTAAGGTGGAGGCTGGCAAATAACTAGCAACATACTTGAGACGTAGCATCAAATGTATCTACAGGTCTACCATACAACATACTTACACTCATGCTGGCCGTAGAGTGGGTTCGCGTTCCGGAGCCAGACCAAGACCAAGAATAGCGACAAGGGCCATGCAAGTTCCACAACAAAACGCAGCTGGACAGGAAAAGTTAGGGAGAAATATATCACATGAGATAATCATTGCAAATACAGGTTCAGTAGCTTAATGTATACTCAATATGCAACCTGGAAATTCCAGTTGACCACTTTCAGATGACTTCCACTGAAACCACCTGCCACATCTTTGTTGTTAGAAACGGGACTATGCGTAAACAATGTGAATCTACAAGAGAGAGTCTACCGGCGTAAGTGAAACCAGTGGACACCAATAAAAAGTTATAACCTTACATTGAAATTACCTGAATTTTTTGCTATAGCTGTTGAGGAGCTGTGCCAAAATCCAGATACAATACCCTGGATCCAGTATAAACCACCTGTTGCTGGTCAAGCAGAACATACACCAGAGTGCAGAGCAAAGTGGATAACTGAGTGTTTCAACAAAACCACCATTTTAGTCCACATTGTATGTGCATTGAACATCATAACACATTTTTGGCTTTCAAAAACAGACATCCAGTAAATTTAAGGCAGGGGCCTACAACCTTTGCTTTTGACAAAAACTTCCATGAGCCCATCACAACATATCCAATGCAGAAGGCTCAATGGAGGCATAGCACAAAACATTTGCAGACTCTGATTTAGGGTCACATTTAACTAATTCTAATTTCGAGAATGTAGCCCGTTTTAGCATCGTCGGGCATATTTGCATACAAGGGTGGACTTGGAACTAAAAGAGGCCCTGGAAATAATTACTGGGAACCAAAAGAGGGCCCATTTGACATATGTTCAGCAAACCCAATGCTTTTCCTATGAGAACATTCAGAAATACTACACAAAAGAGGCAGAGGGTGCAGAGGCCCATCGGGAAATCTACAGAGTTCCCTATAGGCCAGTCCACCCCTGTTTGCATATTTACATGTTATCATTACTTTGTTTTTTCATAGCCTTTAAAAGAAGTCTAGCCCACCCTCGATCCTTCCTGCGTGTTATGCATGGTTCTTTTGTAACATAAAATGGCGGCCTGCTATTTTATTTTGGTTTACTGAACAAAAGCAGCTTTTGAACTTTTCTAACACAAAAGAATCCTACAAAAGACAGAAGACCCGTTCAACAGGATGGCAGTAAACATTGTGACAGAAAAAGAAACGGCTTTTATTTTTACGCACTGGCTGACAGAGCGCTCGGAGCCCAGCGGGAGACAGTTTAACTCCAGCGGCCTAGAACTCACGCGGACCGAAATGAACAACTGTGTCGCTGCTTGGTTGACTGCCTTTCTGAATCAATAAAATGTACTAATGGGGAGGCCAGCTCAGCTGCACCTCATTAATGTTTGTGCAGTGACCCACCTCGCCGTTCTTCGCTGAGTTACTGCTCGCGGGCTGTGCCGCCAAACAGCAGGATTAATATGAAATTTCCTGGGCTTTAGTCACACCAGGCACCGAGGGGTTGGGGGCAAGCTTGCGCGAGAGTGCTCTGTGCCGCTAACCACGAGGGGGCAGGGCTGGTGTCTTAAATCACAGCTGCAGCGTGCGGGGTTTAGCTGCGGATGCTGATGGAGTTCTATAAAGGCAGTTGGAAGGAATGCACTTACACTAGTACAAAAAAGTCTTTGGATGTGTAGCAGCATCCCTCAAATGCACGCAAAATAAAATAATTCACAAGTGCGCGTAGCAAGTGCAGCCTTTATTTCCTGCCTTTACAGGCTATGCCTTTATTATATAATTAAAAAAGGGAACCAGAGCTCTGTCATGGCGCACATGTTCGCACTGTGTGTGACGCCCCTCCATTGTCCTCTTTCATTATCAAACCCTATACTCCAGTGCATAGTCTTTGTAGGTTTCTGGAACTCTTCTCTGGGCCTGGCCTCTTGGGGCACACCCTAGTCACGATTCCTTGTCTGCTCTCAGTTTCTGCAGTGGTCTCATCTACTGTTCTTTCTTCATTTATTCAAGCTGAGAGGATCTCTTCCTACATTGGCCCCGGTCTCAATGGTTTCTGAGTTTCTCCCTCCATGGTGCTGATCCTTTGCTTTCTACAATCCTGTTATCGTCAAAGCATCCATGGTCATTCTGTGCATCTTGTCGTTCTGGCTTGTATTGTTCCTTCTGTTAATAAAGTTATATTCCTTCTTTGTTTTATTTTCTACGTGGTCAGTATGTAGTGCTCTACACTTCCATATCTGGATGGGGTATTGTAGGGAGAGTGAGTCTCCTTGTCTCTTTATGGCAGTTTCACCATAACCCAAACTCCACTCTATAGGTAAAGTGTCTTAACACCTCTTCTTTCTTTGCAAATGTCCCTTCTTTTCCTTTACAAGTCGTGCACTCTCTTTCAGGTTTCCCTTTCACTGGGTCCCAGTCTCTTGCTTCTGGTGTCTATACATGCAGGTGATAATTTAGTGTTTGCTTATCTCTTCTACATCAAGAAGAAGGGTCACACTATTACACGTGGTCCTGTGTGGTGCTACTCCCTTGAGAATTTCTTTGCATTCCAGATCACTGAAAATGCTGCTTGTAGTGTGCCCTTCATATATCTACTCAGTCTTTCTACCTGCCCATTTCCTTGGGGGTGGTAGAGTGTGCATTTTTTATGTATTATATAATTACTTTCTAAGTACCTCTTCATCTATTCGGGTATGAATTGCACTCCATTGTCTATTAATAGGTAATTGAAGTTCACTTCCCTTCGGAACACAGTTTAAGTTGTGATCCCTCTTATAGATTTCTACGCTATCCATTTTAACTAGAGCAGTCACGCACTTCTGATAATCTGCCATGTATTCCATTGGTCCTAAGAAGTCTACTCCTGCTTGAGTCCATGGTCTGTCTTGTCACGTGACATTAAGAAGGGGAGTGAGCCTGGTTATCAATCTTGTGTGACCTACTTTGCATACCATGCAGTGGCCCACTTGTCTCTCAATTTCTGAGACCATTATGGGCTTCCAATATGGTTGTCTTACTCTGTGTTTCTCCAGTTGGTTCCTGTGTGTCCTTCATGTCTCAGGTGTATAATTTTCATCTTGAGTGCATTTTGGGGTATCATCACTTCACCTCTCAGGGCTATCCCATTGTGCACATGTATTCTTGCTGACACTTTCGAGGAGCTTTGCATTTCCGGTGGAATCGATTTGTCTGTAGGTGACCCATTTTTGTGAATTTCAACACTTTTTGCAAAATCGTCCTTACTTGGAGCTCTCTGCTCCATTCCTCAAAGGTGATGGCTCTGCCTTGACGATGATCCCCCACAAGCAGACTGGTTGACGGGTTTGCCAGCCTAATATGTGTTCTATTGTAAACTATGTGTGCATCTTCGATGCAAGTCTTCCCAATGAGGGAATTTGGTTTCCAGTGTTCCTCTGCCCTAATATGTTCACTAATGGTTTGCAGTCAGTCCTGAACCAGAATTTTGTTCTCTACACAAATGAAATGTTTGCCTGCCTAGGTGCATGCCAACATTTCTCTTTTGACAACTGAATAATACTGTCCTGTCACCATCAATGCCTTGGATGCAAATGCCACTGTGCACATTCCGTCTCTCCCTGTTTGCATAAGTGTCCATCCCACCCCATAAGCGCTGGCCTCCGCTGCAATTGTGATGTCGTGATTTGTGTTGTTTGATGCACTGGCTTCTTTGTAGCAGTCTCTCGGTTCATATGATTTACCCTTTCTCAACAGTTTCCTCGCATATTCTGGTTTCGTTGAGAATGTATTCACACATTTAGCATAATACTCCACCATTCCCATTAACAACTTCAATTGTTGTTTATTTACTGGTCCAGGTGCCTTTTCGATATCTTGTACAAGGTTCTTTTCAGGTTCGAGTCCATTTTCCTAAATGAAGTATCTGTCTCTTTTAGTCCCATCAGCACTTCGTTGAAAACAGTATCATGTTCCCCGTTGCATGTGAAATTGATTATAATGTCGTCATCATACCTTCTTGATTCCTTGCAAGGTGTGAGTATTTTACTCTGGAAAACAGAAGCCACTGAGCACAGTCCGAATTGCGTCCTGGCATATTGATATGTTCCGGAGGGCATGATAAAGGCTGTCTCTTTTTTTTGAGAAAGCTACTTTATCTGGTGGTATACGCTGGTAATGTATAGCTTTCAATACGCATTGGCTTCCCGTTGTGATAGCATCATCTCTGTGATGTTGGGTAGTAGAAAGCTGTTGCCTACCACTTTCTGATTCAGAGCTGTTAGGTTGCTGCACATTCTAAATTTGCTAGATGAATTTCTTCCCATTATGACTATGGGGCTTAGCTATTCGGAGGCTTTGGCTGTCTCACTAATTCCTTTCCTCAATAAATGGTCTGATTTTCATACCTGTATAGCTCCTTCCTAGCTTTTGATTTTGTGCTTGAATGATTGATTAATTGATTGTGATTTGCATTGTGCATAACTTGGACATCCTGGGAAGTATCTACTGCATATGGGCGCAGCTGAAAACAATAAATAAATGGTAGCGGATTCTAAGAAAGGTAAAACTGAATAGAAAATATACATTAAGAAAACAGGTGCATTTTCAAGTTTGTCCAAAAGCTATCCAAAGAACAAAGGTGAGGAGGATGGTTGTTCTAAATCGTAGGGCCCAACTCTGAAAAGAATCGCCTGTCTCCTCTAGTAACGCCACAGGAGATGGGGGCATTCAGCAAATGTAAACGTGAAGACGGAAGAGGACGTGCAGGTTGATGAGGTTGCATTTTTTGGAGAAGATACTGTGATGCCGGGCCATGAATGCATTTAAAGATCAGTCACAGTATCTTGCATGTGATATTACAATGAACAAGCAGCCAGTGCAAGTTACATCTGGCAGCAGAAGCTGAGGAATGCCTGGTAAATTTGTAAATAAGCTGGACAGCCACGTTTTCGGCAGTTTGGAGGGATTTCACCAAGTTATTTGGTATTCAGACATATAGGACTTTCAGTGTTCATATGGGAGGAGCAAAAATCTAGGCATGTGTTTCCAGTAGGCTCTCAATCATGTTATCATAACTGCCATAGCTTGCTCCTATGCATTTGGATCCAGTTTGATACAGAGATCCACCTGGTGCTGCCTTCCTAGTAGAGAGTCATTTTCATATGTGACATACTGTCAAGATTACGCCTTACTTGGTGTTAGTAGAGGAAGGCTTAGGTCAAAAGCTGTGTCTGATCGCCTGGGCAGCCAAAATGATCCAGGAGATTGTAGCTGGTTCTTGGATCTGCCCAGGGAATGCAGAGCCAATTGAGCTGGGAAAAAAACCTTCTAGTGTAGAAACACCCGCACAGGATATTTCTGATAAGGATCCATGAGAGACAGGGAAGCAGCAGCAACCAAGAAGGAATCCAACGCAAAGGCTACAACGGGCAGGTACCCATGGAGTAAAGGAAGCTAGCGAGAAGGGAGAAAGGGAAAGAATAGGAGGGAGTCCAGAAGAGCAGGAAGGAGGCACTGCCCAGAACAGAAGGAAAATCTAAGGGGAGGCTTACCAAGATAGGACTACAACATCGTCATGTAACCGAGGAGCGATATTGTGACACGATGATCCGCAGCACTGCCAAATTCAAATATCATTGCTTCAACACCCACACTTCCCGGGCACGTGACCTCATCACGTACAAAGGAGTACGGAGACTTTGCTGTCCTCCATATTGGAATGTGAGACAATGGCACCACCGTCTCCATAGAGACCAAGTCTGGGAACCATGACACATACACTTTGCCACTCATTCTTCCATCTTTCAACTAGATGGTAGTTTTCATGTGTCTGATCCGCTTAAATTCCTTTCCTCCAAATGCGCCGGGGTTTATCTTTGTTTTATTCAATCTAACAATCTATTCTCTCTTTCTAGCTGTAACTCTCTGCACAGTTCTTTTGATATGAGTGTGAGAACAGCTCCTGAGTCAGCCATCATTCTTATGGGCTTTTCATCCGCTTTAACTTCACAATATGGAATTGTTCTTTTTCGTCTTCTTTCCTTTTTTACATTTCAAACTCAGTATTCTCACTGGTCTTGGCTCTTCTTTTTTCTTCTTCTTCTGAACCAGTGCTGCTGTGTTCTTTTATTTCTATCTGTTCCACTGTCACACTCTTGCACGTTTTTGCAAAATGTCTCATTCTCGGGCATTTGGCACATCTTTTCCCCATCGCCGGAGAATACCTGTTGTTTGCGTTGTGGTTTTACACCCACATTTAAAGCATTTTCTCCTTTGACTGTGTTCTCTTAGAAAATGTCTTCTTTCTATGTCTTGAGCTTCTGCCACCTCTATGTTCCCTCCCTTCCTGCGGGTTGCCATTTCACTTTGCTCACCCCAGTCGTCTGCGTTTCAATGATCTGTTCGGCTCCCTTTGTTTGTGTAATGTACTCTCTTTGATGCTGTGGTGCTGTCCCTCTTATTTCTTCTGGCATGGGGTTCTTGCACTGTAGCATTTTGTCCCACACCTTGACACTCCTGCAGCCTGCTACGAATGAGTTTCTTCGCATTGTGTGAAAGGATTCTCTGAACCAACCGCTTTTTGCTAATTGTCTTAACGCTGTGAGAAAAGCACCTACGGGTTCGTTCAGCGCTCGTATTCTCCCATAGTAATGGAATCTGTATCTCAGCTCAGTGCTTTTGCGATCACACCTCTTGTTCAGTCTTTTGAAACCCTCCTCAGAGGTTCTAGATATATTTCAGCCATCATTTTCTTTCACTAATGGCAAGGTTGGAAACGTTCTTTGCCCTTCTTCTGTTTCTAGTGCATTGACTAGCACCGCTGCTATGCTTTTCTCACTAGACTCTTGTTGTCCTGAGGCCTCCATGCATACTTTGAAACTTTGCTGAGCCATTATACTAGACATACCTGGGGTTGAGAGGAACGTTGGAGGTGCTGGTACTTGCTGTGCTGTTTCGTTTCTTGTATCTTCTTGCCTTTTTTTTGTTTTGTTGCTCCTTTTTGCTGTTATACGTCCGTTACTGTGCGATGACGCAGTCATCCCCAACTTGAGCAGTATCCTTTATATGTATGCTCAATAAACAAATTCAAAACTGCACTTAGTGTAGCTTTTATTTCTTGCCTTTACAGGTCATGGTTTTATCACATAAAAGGAAACTGGGACCTCCATCCTGCTTGCTTCAGTCCCTTCTCTCGAATACGCACATAGTGTCACTCTCCCCCTCAGGCTATGCCCCTCAGTAACGTCCATCACGTCGCACCTGTTTGCGCTTCATGTGACAGCACTACGGGATCTAATCTGATTCATGAATATATAATGTGAAAATGTATATTCACATACATGAATTTCATCTGTTTCGTATATCGCTGCAGACCAGGGACGTTCTCACAAATTCTTTTCTTTTACAACTCGCTCCTCTCTCTGTCTCTTGAGTGCATTTATTACATTTCATTGTCTAGTACTTCCCACGTTGCGCGCCCCCACGTGGTCATACGTCACCGTCAGCGTCAGCTTTCCTGCTGTCCACTTCTTGTCCTCGTTATTCCTGCAGGAAGTGGTTTTCTTCATCTCTGGTGACTTTGGGCCTAGCTAGGAACCAAGATGATGGGTGACTTAATCCATCCACTTAGCAGAGTGCATGGTGTGGAGGGTGTCGTGGTTACTTTTCTCCAGTTCTGTCTCAGACTCGCAGACAAATCTATAAAGTTTAAATTGGCTCTTGGTCATCCTTTAAGTTGCAAGCCACCTGAGTCCCTACCAATGACCATGTACCTGCCCGTGTGAAGGGCACAGGAGAGTCGCCTTTAGATGTGTAAGAAAGGTGTGCACATTGACCTGTCCTCCATTTACCTTTAACTGGCCAAATCCATAGTTAGTAAGCTGAGAATCTCTTTTCTGCCACATGGCGGCCATTTTCTGCATGGATGAAGAGAATGGTGTTAAAACCCCAATGGGATTCTTTGACGAGGATGCCTTTTGTGATCTGCTATGCAAAAAAATAATACTGCAGCAAAAATGATCATTAGTTTAAAATCGTGTTCACAGATTGTGCAATATGCAAAAAGACTGTAACGGGTTTTCTTGGTTTTCAAATAAATCTAACAATATACATGTTTATGAAGGTGTATGTCAATTTTGTGTGGGGTGGTGTGTTTTAGTAGCAGCAGTGTGCCCAGGCTTTCTCTTGCCCCTCTCCCCACCCTCTAACCTTTAGTTTCTCCCACGCCGTTGTAGGTGACTGTGGCGATGTATTTTATCATGAGCATATGTGTGCTTTTGAGCCCGTATGTTCAGTTCTGCATGTATGTGTACCTACAATGGGTGCATTCATGGGAACCTAAGTGAATTGTCATTTATAGTGTTGTTGAGTGGTATTGCCATAATACATCATCATCAATGTAGTGTTGCTACAGAATGCATAAAGGTACAGGGAGGACAAGCAGGGACTCTAAACTATTGTGTGTTCCAGTGACAAATACTATTCGTATCTCACTACGAGCTTTTGTGTGTCATCTGATTTATTTATTTCCATTTACTTGCAGAATTTGCATTGCTTCTGCCCAATCGCCAACCTGCTTTTATAGGCCTAGATCATGGAAAATGTGGTAATGGACCAGTTACAAAAATACAGTACACCCAGACCTAATTCCATGAGCGACAGCCAGCCTTCAGATCTTATAGCAGCTCAGAAACCACCCACCTTAACATCATGGGAAAACCCCAGACAAGCCAACAGCCCTTATGCTGCTGGCCTCTCAACAGCCTATGATACTGTGGCCCACCAAACCCTCATCAAGCGCCTGAAACATGGCAGGAAGATCTCTAGAATGGCACTGGTTGACTTCCTTCCTCGAAGACCAGTGGGGCTTGTGTCTCAATGAGACAATGCAGGGATCAGGTCATTGTTATGCAGACTAGCTTCTTCAACATTCACTTCACCAGACATTTACTTCTCCAAGCATTTACTTCTCCTTGCTTTTACTTCTCATGATTTTACTTCTCCTTGCTTTTACTTCTCCTTGCTTTTACTTCTCCTTGCCTTTACTTCTCCTTGCCTTTACTTCTCCTTGCCTTTGCTTTGTCTGCATCTTCACATTATTAAGGTGGCAAATGATGTGGTTAGGTTTACCTGTAAGGTTAGGGTTGGGGCCAAGCGAGTAGGGGGAAGAATGTGAGTAAGAAAAAAGTGGGGCAGAGAGGGGTTGCCCCCTATAATGACAAAGTGAATGCTAGGAGAAGTGAAAGACAGGTGAAGTAAAGGTATGGAGAAGTAAAAGTGACAAAGTGCATGTATGGGAAAGTAAATGCAGGGGTAGTGAAGAAATACATCCTTTATGGCCTATAAAATTACCACAACCCGGATGACGTTGTCCTCTATTGTGCTACAAAGCCATTTCTGGCACCGGCGTGTGATTGCAAGTTGTGAGGGCACAAGTGTATGAACACTGACAAAACGATTCGACACTTCTCAAAAAGTAAGAAGACAGGGATCATGTGGGTGTCCCCTGTGCAGGGCAAATCTACTGTATGTGGCCTCACAAACAGATGGGCATGAGACATGTAGATGCTGTGGTCGAGGGGGCATCGCTGTGGGTTCTATCATTAAAGGCAAACACGCCCAGAAAGGCGAGGAGTCGAGTGAAAGGAACCATGGCAGTTTTTTCCATGAAATGGAAAAGTCCTGAAAAGTAACCCTGGCAAAAGCTTCTGACTTGGAGGAAGCAGGGATCCGCTTTGCATAAGACATTGCAGTGGGCTCATTGAGGGCAGGTGAGGAGACGTAGAACAGTGACAGTGAGAGAGTAATAGGAGAGACAATGTGAAGATAGTGGTATGGAGTGGGGCATTGAGTACAGGGAAGAGGGTGAGCAGGTCTAGGGGATCCTGGAAATGGGGACAGAAACCAAGGGCAGCCCTGTGCTAAGAATATTCATGCAGATAGGGGGGCACAGAAATCTCTCCTGTGGTAAGTGGACCACAATCTGCAAATAGAAGCCCCACCGCCAACTGCTCAAGTCCCCAAGGTTCTGCACTTCCCCAGTGGCTGTTTAAAGCATACATACGGCCCTTTCTAACGGTTCTGGAACTTCTCAAGATCCCTTTCCAGCTAAACCTGGTCATTTCCCAATTCCTAATGCGCTTGAGGAAGAAGAGTCATTATCACCACAGATCTGCACTACGGCCTGGCTCGGCTTAAGGGCATTCCCTCTTTCCTAGGCACAGTCTCTTTTCTATATCTGTTATGACTGTATGGTGTACATCCTGTTAGCGCTATTATGCCTTTGGGCCTGTGGCATGCGCTTTATAAGCATAAATAAATAAATAAATAAATAAATAAATAAATAAATAAATAAAGCAAATACAAAGATCTAGTGCATGCCTGACTCTCCTCAATGCTCTTGTTCCTCCAGCAAAAATGCTCAAAAACCTGATGATCCTCGACTTAGAGCTATCCGTCATGCCACAAATACACGTGATAGCCAACCTATACAGGTTCTGTAAAATTCTCCCATTCTTGGAGTTTGGTCACAAAGTGGAGGTCCAGGTTGGACTGCGGCTACATCCTCATGTGGGTGTCCCAACTGTCCGAAAAGGGCACTTCTGCTTGTTCAGAACTGGACATCCTGGATGGCCCTATGCCATAAAAGAAAGGATCCCTTCTCACTGGGCTTGATAATCCTTCACAGGCTAGCATTAGCATGGAGAATCCGACTCATACTCCTCTGCGCAGTACACAAAGACATCTGCAAAGCCACCGGGCATAGAGGCCCTACATATACTAGAGAGGACATGAACTGGTACACTTCGCAGAGGAACATGGGAGCATCCAATAGTGGTCATCTCTGCCTACCCAAATGAAGGGTGGCATCAGATTCAGAGTGTCCACCACCTCACTGTGGGGATCTATAAAAACCGCCTGCAGGCCAGTTTTGCAGAGTTGTTTTTCTCTGCATTCAGTTTTGATGCTGCAATCAATTTTCATTCCTCCCCCGACCCTTATCTTGTGCAGGCCTCACTCCAATTTCACCACAGGCTGTGGTAGAGCAAAGCAGCCTGTCGGGAAATTGACGACAGTGAAAGTGGGATGTCCCCATCCTGGTCCAATATTTCAGAGGTTTCAAGAACCTCCAATTCAGGAAAACATCAAAGCCCTCCTCTCCCAGAAGACATACTGTACTCAAGTTGAGCCTAACCCCAGGTCCTCACCCCAGGGATTACTATGACTCATATACCCCACTGTCCCATGCCCCCCATGAGTCTCCCCTCGCTTTGCTTCATTGGGACTCAATCAAAATAAATGCCAGCCTGACTCTTGATCTCTTCAAAGCTCACCCTCAACTTCACCCACTGGGAAAAGAGGGAGCTCTCCAAATCCCTCCCCCATCCTCCCTACCAGACCCCACTGCTCCCTCCAGTGCCACATGATGATGTAATTTGTATATTTGTAGAGTAGTCCTCTTTAGATTCAGCACTTGACCCCTAGGTTTATGTTACCTTCGTAAACTACCTGTTTTTTGTTTGCTTGTTTTTTTTTGTCCCTGGTCAGTGTCCCACTTTGTTCATACCCTCATAAACTGACTCATCACTTGTCCTCATCTTTGTGCTATTGTACAAGCACCCTTCCCGGGAATACCGCTGCCATCTGTGTATTCTGATCAAAAGGGACATTCCTGTCCTGAAAATCGATACCCATACAGACACACATCCAGACTTGTCCGTGGCCTCAAGCACAGGGATTGTATCTCTCCAGCTCTGAAATGTCTTCACTGGCTCCCTGTGGCAGCAAGGATCAAGTTCAAGACCCTTTCCATCATCCACAATGCTTTCTGGGGCCTGGGACTGCTCTACCTTCAACTCTCTCTTCCTAAACTTCTCCCTTTGCGAGCTCTCCGCTCATCCACTTCCAACTCTCTGAGGGTCAAACGCTTTTCCAAGCAGAGAGTTGGAGGCAGAACTCTCTCTTCGGCTGGGGCCCCACTCTGGAACAGCCTCCCCGCCTCTTTCAAACTTGAGCATTACCACCTCTCGTTCCAGAAGCAACTCAAGACCTTCCTTTTTGCTTTCATTTTCTCTCTGCCTCTCCCCTGCTGATGCCCCAACTGCTCCACGCACTGGTCACCTGGCTACCCTCTGAACTCAGGCCCAGGCTTCTGCATGCCCAGTTGCCCTCCCACTGCCTCCGGGCTCCCCCAGCACTTATGGTCTGTATATACAGCCCTACAGTCCCTTGTCTCTGCACTTTCTGCACTTATGAGCCACCCGCTCAAATTACCTGCACTTCTCCCCCTCCCCGGCACTTCTCCCCTTACACTTCCCTGCACTTGCGTGATCTGAATGACACAAGGCTTAGTAAGATCACTGTTTTCGTCCTCCCTCTGTTTCCCCCTCCTTGTCTTGTTGCGCCTATAAACACTTGTGTACAGGCACGTTATAAATGCCATATCATATCATCTCATGCAGTGCTTTCCATTGTAAAGGCAATAAAGAGAGAAGGATTTGAGACTAAAAGGTTGGAAGGATGTAGACCTTACTGCTTCCTAATTTGGAAAGAGGTGGGGAGAGGAGTGGAACATAACACTCACTGCCAGGCATGAGGGAAAGTCAACAAGGGGATAACAGTGGTTTGACAATGGAATGGAATCCTGTGTTTAGGTCACGGGCCATTTAAGAAAATAATGACCAGTGGTGTTCCATCAGGATCGGGTAAATTTTTTCTACTTGCGGACCAATGTGCACTTGCACTAGTTGATGGATTTCTGGTCAGGTTTGTGCGTTTAATGGGGGTCTAGGAACTGGATAGAAAGACAACTATCTGGTGAATACAGGAAAGATAACAGGTTGCTTGTTGTAAGCTTGGTGCAGAGTGGGTAACAGTTAATACCTTGGGAGGAATACTGGTTATTTAGCTGTATTCCTCCAAGAACTGGTAGTAGATAGGGGCTGGTGGCAAGCAGAGAAGGTGCATTCTTAAGCCAAAGGAGAGAACCAGACCCAGTTGGCTTGCAAAGGATACAGAGGCTAAACATGTTGGTCGGCTGGTATGTTAGCACCGAGACATGTTTGGGGGAGGGTCTTGCATCTACTATGGAAGGGTTGTGCTAAGTGATGTCTTAGATCAAGTTTTCGGGCAGTTCTGTATGACATTATACCTAGGATGTGTAATTGTCTTGCTTTGCAATTAACCCTCCCTTTTCAACAACCAAAGAACAAGTGACCAAGTTGTTGAAGCATCAGGCTACAAGATGGGTTGGGGATCATGGCTTAACTGGACACTCCCAGGCACCGGGTAGACTGATAGAATGTGCTAAGGAGCCCATTGCACACTGGTAATCTTACCTTTTGTCGTTTTCTAAGAGTCCAGTTCTTCCAGAGCAGCAGGCGGGCCTGGTCATTAAACTTCATGCTTGAGCAGCACCAGTTCCCCAGACCTAGAACAGAGCCAAGAACACAAGTTCAAGATGCAGCTGAAACCAGAAACCCGCGCCATCCTAGCATGAAGCGTTGGCCCCATATCACAGAAGCGTTGCAGGGGATCATCAGAGAAGGGTAATAAGTCGAGCACCAAGACCTCTCTTGGAAACGCCCACTTCCCGCTCCCAGTTCTGATGCCAGTAAGTGAACATCCCCCTCAATAATAAATTGCCCATCTACTTCTTTTGAGTGTCAAACTTTCAAAATACATATTCAACTGTTGAGTGGCTGGAAAGGTCCATGTGCATGGTTTTAACATCCTTGTGTGAGCTGAAGTTGCATGTTTTGAATCACAGTGGCCTGTTTGTTTGTTTGTTTGTTTGTTTATTTATAGGGCGCCAGAAAACCCTTGGGTAGCTGGGCACACAGAATAACAAGAATACTTAGAGCTTGGTTACAGGTTACAGGTTGTTGGTATCACATGTTATAAACAGTAATTACATTAAATACATACTTTACATGTAGGGAAAGAGGGTAACATATTATAAACAGTAAATACATTATGTACATTTTACATGTGATAGTGGAGGGGTACGTATGGCATCAGATCACAGTGCGCATGGTCTCAGGTTTCAAAGGTCATTGCGTCAGAACCAGGTGCGGGTATGGTGCCTGAAACTCTTGTAGGGCTGGTCCCTTCTTAGTTCAACTGGTAGGGAGTTCCAGCAAGCTATTGTCTCCTGTTTTTTTTAGTCGGAATCTCGAGGTTTGAAGGCAGAAAGAGTTGGCTGTTCTGATTGGTCGTGCAGAGGTTTTTCCTATTATTCTGTCCCTAAGGTATGGGGGGCTGCATTATTCAGGCATTTGAATGCTAGTGTGACAATTTTGAAGGTGATCCTATCGCTAATTTTTAGCCAGTTGTAATTTCTACGCACATTCGAAATGTGTTCTCTGACTGGGAGGTTCAGGGCCGATCTGAGCGCGTTGTTTTGCAGGGTTTGAGGTTTATTGATGATGTATTTGTTAGCTCCTGCATAAAGTGCATTGCAGTAATTCAATTTTGAGAGGATCAGTGCATTGGCTAGGATAATGCAGCTAACTGGTGAGAGGAAGGGTCTGCATGCTTTAATAAGTTTACCAGTATAGGCAGTGGATGAAGCCAGGGAGTTCACTTGTTTCCTTAGGGACAAAGTGGAGTCCAAGTAGAAACCAAGGGTCTTCACCTCTTTGGCGACGGGGATTATATTGCTGTCGATATTGAAGGAGCTGTAGTTGGAATCGAGTTTTTCTAAGTTGTTAGGTGAGCCTAGAATAAGGATCTCAGTTTTTTCGTCATTCAGGCAGAGGCCATGGGTTGCCATCCATGCCTGAATGAGGGTGTACATTTTGTTTACTAAAGCTGTATCCGTAATGAAATTGCCCGAAAGGGGGATGAGGATCTGGGTGTCGTCTGCATAATTTGTGTAGGTGACACCCAGTCTGTCCAATTTGTCGAATAGAGGTTTAGTAAAGATATTGTACATCATTGGCGAAACACAGGAGCCCTGTGGGACTCCACATGTTGTCTGGATAGGGTCTGCAGAGTCTAAGGTGGAGAAGACTTGCATACTTCTATTGTCGAGAAAGGATTGGATCCAGGCTATAGCTTCACTTGAGAAGTGGGCGGCTGACGCTAGGTGTTTGCAGAGCACTGCGTGGTCCACTAGGTCAAAAGCCGCTGACAGATCAAGGAGGAGTAGCATAGCTGTGTTTCCTTTGTCATTGAGCTCATCGATTTGGGCTTTAAGATCTATAAGTGCGGTCTCAGTGCCGTGCTGAGGTCTGAAGCCCGATTGATGAGTGCCAAGGAGTTGGTTAGTCTCCAGGTATTTTTGGATTTGGAGATAGGCCACTGTGTCAATTATCTTCAGGAGGAAAGGGACAGTAGTGATGGGCCTATAGTTGGTGGGGATGGAGGGGTCTAAGGTTTGTTTTTTAAGCAGGGGGAGAACCCAGGACTCTTTTAAGCTACTTGGGACGGTGCTAGATGAGAAGGAGGCTTTTTTATAGTAATTTTGGATTGTAATGTGTTCACTTTATTTGCGAGGGCATTTTGGATATTGGTACACCATTGCTTGTCTTTGGGTATGTTATCGGGTGGTGGTATGGGAGATTCAAGTTCTCACAGGATTGCAAATAATTCCTTTGTATTGGAGCATGCGTTGGAGATTCTATTGTTATAGACGTCTTTTTTAGCTTGGATGATTGCTTTCTTGTAGTTAGTAGCGAATAGTTTGAGTTTAAGTTTGTTTTCAACTGTAGGGGTGTGTCGCCATACAGTTTCAAGCTTTTTTTTAGGTGGGGGGTGAACCAAGTATTGAGGTGGGATTGTTGATTACTTTTACAATTCTTCAGTGGGGCAACGGTGTCCATGGCTATGGCCATGGTGTCGTTGTATATTTTGACCATGGTATCTGGGTCAGAATCAGTTGGCAGGGCATTGATGGTCGGGAGGAGCAGAGGTAAGATATTGTCAGGTGTGATGTTTTTTCTGGATCTAGTGGGAACCGATGGTGACATTATTTTTTCAATTCTGAGCATCTTGCTGAATGTTAAGTAGAAATTAATGAGGAAGTGGTCAGTCCACGGCTGGGGTGTAATTTTGTTGATAGTAGTAGGGCAGTTGGAAGCGGCTACCCAGTCTAATATTCTCCCTTTGTCATGGGTGGGGGTGAGAACTTTTTGGGTGAGGCCATGTCCCTCAAGCATGGTGGCAATAACTTGCGCTTGTTTGTCATCTGGGCCGTTAAGACCTAGGTTGAAATCACCAAGGATCATTGTCTGGGATTACTTTTTTGTGTTGCTTGCTAAGAGGCTGGATAATTCCTCTTCGAATAGGCCTAAAGGCACTGGTGGCCTGTAAATGAGATAGATAGTTAGGGTTTGGCATGGGGATAACGGTAATTTAGCGGTCAGGAGTTCGCAGGATTTTAGGGTGGGCAATGTTGTTAATCTTACATTTAGGTTGGATTTGGAGATGATGGCTAAGCCACCACCTCTGGCATTCTGGCGGTCTAGTCTTAGTAGTTGGTACTCTTTGGGTATAGCTAGGGAGAGGGCTGGACCTGCTGCGTCATGTAGCCAGGTTTCTGTGACTGCTAGGAGGTCGAGGTTATCTAATGTAAGGAGGTCGGCTATTTCAGTGGCGTGGGCCACGACTGATCTAGCATTGATCAGTGCTCCTGTTATGGAGGTCGTTTTAGGAAGACAGTTAGTGTTAGAGGTAACTAGGATGGGTTATTTCGTTATGGTGCTAGCAGGTAATTGAGGGTTAGGGTGCGTTGAGTTCCTAATCTGGTTTTTGAGAATGGAGCGACGGTTCAAATAGGCATTGCTGGGTACCTGCGGTTCGTAGAGGGTGGAGAGTCTAGTCTAGAGCCTAGAGTTTCTATGGAGAGTAGGGCAGGGTACATGTTCAAATTGGTCCATAGTTACCTAATTGTAGTAACAGCAGTGGAGCGTATGTTGATAGAGTCGTGCTAAAATGCATTCTGCTGAAGTAGAGGATGTTAGATGTTATACCATATACTGTGACATATAGATAGGTAGGCTGAGAACACAGGATCCCAGGGGTGGCAAAGTAGGCGGTCACTCGATTGGGGCACAGTTGGCTAAGATAGAGGTAAAACAACTATTCATGGTTCTAGCTTCGCTAATGAGGCTAGGTGCTAGTCAGATTTGTGTGCCGTAGCCACCGATCGTAGTAGGCAATGCAATGTGGTAGACACGCCAATGTTCACAATGGTAAGTGGGCATGATAAAGAGCATGGAAAAAAGTAGGCATTGGAGTACATGAATTTAAGAAGTCCGTTATGCATGGCATATTGGGTACGTGCTATTCATGCAGCGTGGTATGCTAGGATAATATGGGCAGAGTTAGCTAGATGCAACTATCAAATTACAATGTAGTGGCAGGCTAGATGCAACTATCAAATTACAGTGTAGTGGCAGGCTATAAGCAACTAGAGAACACAATGTAGTGGCAGGCTAGATGCAACTATCAAATTACAGTGTAGTGGCAGGCTATAAGCAACTAGAGAACACAATGTAGTGGCAGGCTAGATGCAACTATCAAATTACAATGTAGTGGCAGGCTAGATGCAACTATCAAATTACAGTGTAGTGGCAGGCTATAAGCAACTAGAGAACACAATGTAGTGGCAGGCTAGATGCAACTATCAAATTACAATGTCTATGCGTTTTATCATTAGGGCAATAAAAGGAGTGCCATGTGTGCCACTGACGGTGAAAATGTTACCACATCTTAATGGTGGCAAGAAATAATCTAGGTGCATATCACTAACTGGGAATACACATAAATTATCATTCAATTAATCTATAGTGTACCCCAGTCAAGATCAGAAATGTTCCATTCATGGACATCAAATCAGGAGGGATGATGGTTGGTGCATAGTCAGCCTAGGAAAATGTATCCCATTCACACAAACCCCAGAAACACATGAAGAAAACATATAGAGGTCCCTGTTTCACATCGGTAAAGTGCTTGCACTGCAGAGGCTTAGTCAAGGAATTTGTTCTGCACAGCCTGTTGCATGCAACAGTTCACTGATGGTAGATTTTTGCCATGCCTATGGTTAGCTCGACGAAAAGTGCAGTTGGGAGGGAGAAGTGGAGATAAGGGGACTACCTCAGCCGGTCATTCACAGTAATGTATCACATTCCAAACAGGCTAAGAGCAGCTGGCAATACACAATTCTGCTACATTGTTTTCATCTGGTGTTCTCACCTTTCCCTGGTGTCCCACTGTGATTTTTACGCTTGTTCCACAATGTATTTAGTGCTCTACAGTTTTTTGCCAAATATAATTATACATGACTGGCCTCTAGATGTAGCATGCGGTATAGTTCCACCAGGACATTACCCTCTCTGGAATGCCTACTCTGAACTCCCATTGGGATCTATTCTCACCACTTTCTACTCTGTAAGCACTGCTGCATGTTCCCTAAATGTTCCCCTTCTCTCCATGTTGCCCCTCTCTTAAAAAGGAAGTCACTACACACTGTCCGCTACAAGGCATACCAAAACCACTCAAGAATGCCTCAAGACACCCTGTCACTACTATGTTATGTGTATTTATAGAGTGCACGATCACCCGAAGGTATCAGAGAGGTCAGCGTCCCTTAAAGCCATCTGGCAGAGCATCCAGAACAAGTGTGTTTTTAAGGCCTTTCTAAATGCCAAGTGATTAGAGAGAAGTTTCAGTGTGCAAGGGAAAGTATTCCATAGCTGGGCTGCAGCCACTGAGAATGCCCAGCCTCTAATACGAGCAGGGCGGAAAGGAGGGATACACAGCAAGCCTGGCGATGCTGAACGTAATGGCCGAGAAGGGACGTAACGAGTAAACCTAGGGCTCAGGTTTTCAGCACCTATGTTATGCAGGGCACGATAGACCAGGCATAACGCCTTAAACTTAATAGGTTGACGGGCCGGCAGCCTGTGCAAAGAGCACAATCCTATAGATTCCTATGGAGTCTGCATATTTTTTGCTGGTGCAGACGGTCGGTAGACGCCATAAGAATCACCAGCATTTGGGCGAGCATGAAAATCCATGCCGGTGCAAGTGCATTCCACCCGTCCTCTCCTCCATACACATCAATGAAAATAGGGCGCACCGGAAACAACATGCGTAAAAGCCTTACACAAGGCTTTTAAACATTTTGTTTCTGGTGCACCAACCTGAACATGAGCTCCATTGTGTTTGTGGTACAAACACATTATATTGAGATTATAAGTGCTGAAAAACAATTTGTCTTAAAGATAAAAAGGCAAAAAATCGTCAACATTACAACGTTCAAGCAAGCAATTGTTGATAGTCTTTTCTCATTGCCAGCAAATTTCACAATACATTATCGGTCATCTCTTTAATGAAATCTAGCACTAATAGAAACATGTATATTTCATCCAATGTCTTAGTGATCTTTTCTAGAAATCACTTATATAGTGCAATCAATGACCACCAACATTTACAATATGTGTTTCACGCCCTGAGAGTCTTCAGGGCAACGAGGGTTGTTCATGACAGATTTGTAAGGAAATAATCAGGTCTACTTATCAGAAAACAGTAAAACAGTAATAATCCAAATGATTAACTGCATAAGCAGTAACATGGTCTCCTGCCCTGAGATTTGGGACTGACCCCATTTTAGCTCCCCTTTACCTATACATCAAGACTTTGTGTACCTTTAAAAGAGGTGAAGTAGTCTATATGTGCCTCGATGTGGGCAATACTGTATTTAAAGTTATAACATGCTACCCTCCCTGTGTTCTCATCTGCCTCATTCTTGATTGCTCGAGCACTACTGATAATACGCAAGCCAATGGAAGCCTTAGAGGCCTTGTCTTGCCGATATCGGCAGCTTACGCAACCTACCGTACCTAAGGTCTGGGCAAAGCACCATCTGAAATGCCAGCGAATGGGCATGGCAACCATTAAGCATAAACAATCTCAGCATGCCCTAAGGTCAAAGCCAGGCTCCATATTGCCCTTCACGCCTGCAGCAACACACTTGTGGCACCACAACCTGAGTACATCTCTGGGCATCACACATGGCACCTTCCACTGCCACAAAGGACTGGCCTCGACAACAGGCTTCCCAACCAGGCCACATTGCATGATTCTTCTGGCAGGAGAAACTCTGCTTTTCTCCTATCGGGCACCTCCCATCTTTTCCTGGCACAGAGTGTGTGGGAGAGTGAAGGAAGTGCAATCGAATTTATTTTGGGGCATTTGTAACATACTACATGCCACAATTCTACTGTGATTGTGGATAGGATACATGCCGATTATCAGAAGGCTTTATTGCCTTTAGCCTTCTTTGTGATTGTTGGTGTGCGGGGGTGATTGGAATTGGTTAAGAGAAAACACGTGTAGGGAGTCTGTAAATTACAAATGTAAAGCTGGATCTAGATGCCTAGACAAGGCAGGTGACTGTGAACATTGACGGCTGCCTTGAATTGGCATCTTTTTGTAGGAAGAAACCAATGGAGGGTTGGTAGAGGGGGGAGCATTTCCTTCTTAGCACTCTTGTTGAGCTGCACCAGATACACCGTAGGTGTTGGATGTGCCCAGACTGGAGGCCCAAGAGGAGACTTTTACAGTAGTCGAGACAGAAGACAATCAGGGTATGTTTACAGGTGCAGCTGTGCCAGCAAAGGAGAGGAAGAGGAAGATCCAATGGAGCAGCTCCTATTGGATGCAAATAGAGCAGCAGATTGTGCTCTCCTCTGTTCAACGATGAAAAACTCGGTCTTTGTACAGTGTTGACTTGGGTGGGGAAGATGCCCAGAGCAACTCTCCAAACAGGCTCGCTCCAGCAGTGGCGTCCTTCCACAAGGAGCACGTATGCCCTAGACAGGATGCCCTCGACAGGAGCGGGCCAGAAAAATATGTCGTCGACTGGGGCACTCTGTAACGTATTTTTCCCAGAGCAGCTCATTTAAGACTGGGGATATGCGACAGATCTTAACTAACCAATCAGAGAATCCAAGCAGCTCGGCGGGTGGAGTTTGGTGCTCTAGGTAAACTGGACTCATCTGGTGCAAGACCTTTACATGTTAGGCGACTGATTTTGAGGTAAATTTTGTCTCGGTAGGATAACACAGGGGCAACGTGCTCGCCTTGGATGCAAGACGACACAGAGCAACATGGGTTCGATCCCCGGGTCCGCGCTTAGAAACCTCTGGATATTTAGCGAGTTATAAATAACATATCATATCGGCTAATGACACACTTTAGATGCAACAACAGCAGACCTCTGCAGTTCCCAAGCATCATCCAGCATTAACCACACAGGACACACTGAAGCACACACACCTCTACCATTGTACCCAGACTCTGGGCTGCAATACCCCCTGAGAAGCCTGCAGCGCTGCATGACCTCGCCAGAGGCAGGTGTGCACTGTACAAATGCCCATTAAAATAACTTTACAGATGGGGAGTGACTTCCACACATCATCCAAAAGTCCAATCATGGCTCGGGGGACCCTGTGCATTCTGACAGCACTTTCCCTAAAAGTGGCCTATGTTGACCACCCCTGCTTTTAGCAGTCTATGCTTCTTAGTAGGGCTAGGTAGTAGAAAAACGGATTCATTTAATACACCTAAAAAGAAGCTTCTTGCAAGCTTTCTGTTCCAAGAGCTACCAAATAACTTGGAATGCCGACCCGTCAATTGATATTTTGGAGAACGGCACATATTGTACTCAGGGCCTTCTGCGTAGATCCTGGCCAATCTATTATTGCACGATAAGGACTGGAACATTGAGTGAAGCCATGCAGGAAATAAACCCAACAGATACTTAGTATCTAGGCCTGCAGCTAAAAGTATCAGCCTGCAGTGGTATTATGATAAGGTGGGGGGCACGGGGGACGGCTGCACTGTCAGTAAACACAACAGATTATTTCATTATCCTTCCAAGCACTCCTGCTTGGTCACTTATATGCTGGCGATACTAACGATCCAAGGTTTGCTTAAAAAAAAAAAAAACTTCGTTTTCGGTTTAAGGGGTTTCTTCTGGGTGAACATATCATAGCATGACTCACTTTTGAAATTGAATTTATTGATTTATTTCTTACATTTTTGGAACGCCCAAACCCACAGGTATCATAGCGTTTGCTCAATGCAATGAGTGGCAGTGACGTAACAAATAGAATAGGTGGTAAGACAACCAGATAAAAAAGAACGAGCACCAAGTTCAATGGATGGTAACCGTGTTTGTCAAGCAGCCAGGTTTTTAGAAGTCTCTTGAAGGCCGGGTAAGAGGGCTCATTTCTAATGTGCGGCGGAAGTGAGTTCCAGAGGGTTGGGGCAGTGATGCAGAAACTCACGCCACCTGCCCTGGCAAGTTTGAAGAAAAGGAAAGTTTTAACGTTGAAATGAAATGAAGGCCCTACTACTTTAGATCATGTGCCATTAGCGTGCATGCCGGCCGGCGGGGGCACCCCGGAATAAAAGCACCACAGGGAAGACATGCGCACTGGTATTAAGTGCTATTCTTAGACTCACTTGCACTTAACAGTAATTTGCAACTTAGAAGAGTAGGGTTTGTGAAAGAAGATCTCTTTGTTGCTGGTCTGGTAGAGAGGGGAGACTCAGTGGTACGACGTGCTTTCATCGCAGGATGTTTTTTCGCTGGGTTTTTTGCCTCGAATTTCTTTTCGAAAAAACCCATCAAATTTTTTAGGGGGGTTAGTAAATTATATATATGGGGTGTGGGTGTTTGGGAATAAATACAAATGAAAGAAAATGGGGGGGGGTTTGGGAGGGAACCCCCTCCAAAATAATGTTAAAAAAATTTGATTTTTTTTGTAAAAAAGATCGCGATAAAAACCCTGCGAAAAAAACATCCCGCGATGACATGACATGGAGCCGACTCGGTGAGTATAAGAGCAGTGTTCCACTGGCTGAGCTTGCTCCACAGGGCAGGACGCAGATACCAAGGCACATGGAGAAGTCCGGCATTGGAGGAGCCCACAGCTCTGAAAGGCTTTCAAAATGGGAATAGGCCCCTCAAATAAAGAGAATCCTACGACTAGACACGAAAATAAATCGGTCTAATAACTAAAGGATGGAGGCAAATGAGTACTTTGTTTAGTGTCAGTACCACATCCATAAATAATTTAGACGTCTATAGGCCCCTACACAAACTCTCTAATGTAATGTTCACATCACACCCCTGCGACACACTCCAACCTTGCACTCGACACTGAGCACCTCTGCCTGTCACCCTATGCTGCCTCAATGCCTCAATTCTAGAACACCCACGATGGTCAGCACGTGTGTTCTGGACTGTGGCAGTTGAAGATCTGCACAGCAGGCAAGACCCTGACCTTTTCTGTGTTTAAAAAAGGTTTACCTCTGCACCCGTCGTGTCTCCTGATTCAGCAATGGCAATGACTTGCACATAGGCCCAGGCAGGAGGTAGGTAGTCGTTCCAGATCCACACCGCTTGGCGTCTCCTTCCAACTGTTGCTATGACACATTCATCCAGGGATCACAGGTTGAGCCATAGGCCTTCCGTCGGCCAGGTCAGCCCTCCTATATGTCTCTACACCATTTCTTTGCCGTTGCTGTGCCATCCCGCCCGGTCCAGGGTGAGCACCATTGGTTGGGTTACTAGTGCAAAGCATGTGGCAACCGTTGTGCGGCCTCTTTTGCAGAGCCACATGTGTGTGATGAATCAGCAGGGCTGTGTTGGAAGACACCAAGGCTCAGCAGATTGAATGGCAGCAGGGAACACTCTACCAAATTCCACGCGTCCCTGATATTCGGCACCAGTACAGACCCAATGTTCAAAACAAAAGAGGTGATGGCTGGAATTTTTAGAATTAATCTTAACATCTGGCATAGCTCGCGGTAACCCTCCAGACCAATGTTCTTCAGCCTGCCAACACATTACAGACATGGGAAAGACCGTATGCTAATCAGGTTTGGCCCTGCCCCAAAAGGGGTAGTCCACCCCAAACTGCTTGGTCACATCACTGCTCCATGAGACCACCAGTAACCCCAGACAAGTTTCTGCTTCATTGTCTTTGCAGAGATACCTAGCTGTAAAAACCGCAATTAGGCAGTCCCAATGGGGGTTTCCTCATGGAACTGAGGGAGTCAATCTCTTAAATGTATGGGCTCCAGCGTATGAGCATAATACAACAAACCAATACAGTTGTAAGAACTATAGAACCGATGGATTTGTTTAATTATTCATAAACCTGCATTCAGCACTATAATGGTGTAAATTAAGTGAACCTGAAATTTGAAACACAGGGTCAATGTGTATACACACTAGATTTGAAGTATACATAGAGAAGTCTCTGGCTTATGAACCCAATACCCAGATTTGTTATTGTTAATTGTTCCTTCATAAATTTTCACTTTTTCATCCAACCCTTTGTTGTAAGGAAACTTGGCCTAGATTTTATTTTGAAACCAAGCCCTCCACTTCTAATCAACAAAAAATGTTTCTATTAACCTTTTCTCTCTGACCTGACTCAACTCAGAGATGCTTGCTTGTTGATATTTCTTCACTCCATTTCCTCTTCCCTCCAGCACTGGGTTTCTGTTCACTGGCATTACTATCTTTTCCAAGTCTGTTCTTCACCACTTTTTTTAAACAACAGGATTGTGAAATTAGTTTTTTTACTTCTTCTATTGTACTTACATTTTGTGTTTGGCATATTAAAACTCTCATTTGGTATATATTTCCTTTTTATGCTTGTAGTGTGCAAATATCACATTAATAACTATTTACTAAAAATGTTATGGCTGTTGTGGCATTTATTTATTGGAATCATGCATGAATATGATGTTGCTCGGGGCAGGATTAGGCACATTAGCCCCGACCAAAAAGGTATCTCACTAATTTAACAAATGTTTAAGATGAAGAGTACCATTTCTTTTGCAGCGATTGTTGTTTTTTTGTGTTATTTAGTATTCCAAGTGCCCAGCAGCTTCCCAAAAGGGCACCCCAACTCCTTTAGTGTTTAGGTAAAAACCTCAAAAACAAAAAAGACTACTGCAGTGTTACCATTGAGGGTACACTGCCACTCTACTTCTACCTCTGACCACTGCGTTGGACTTTAAACTAAAGACTTCAGGCCTTAAGGACTGCTGTCAATCATGTGTTTTGCTCCACGTCATGCGCTCGGTCCTAAAAACCTGAGACGGCTCATTACAAATATGGCAGTGCAGGAATAAATTGGCAGCAACAGAATTACCACCACTTTTCCCGCGGCACCATAGTACGAGTTTGGCCCTGGAGGGTGGATTTACCTCCTAAATCCTCCCACTGGCTTCCAAAAAATTGGCAAAAGCTTCAATGTCAACAGTCATCCCTTGGCCAACAGAAGAGATATGCTAAGCAGAATCACTAACAAATCAGTTTTCTTGACTCTTGATTAAAGGTCAATTTGCCAACAAAACTCACAGAGGTCTTAGACGCATTGTGTGATTGTTGTGTTTTTTGCTTATGAGTGTCAATGCTGCATTGCCTACATTGAGTGGAGCGCATTAGCCCTTGTCTGTGCGAAGGCTGCATTATTTTGAAGTAATTCTTGCAATCTGTTTATTCTTATGAACAGCTAAATTTGACTTGTACATTTTACATATTATTTCAAGCGTTCTACTTAGCACTTGGAGCATATTTGAAAACTGCTGCTCGCTGCTAGTGCTCTTCGCCGACAGTAGTTTCTTAGAACTACATCACCCAGATCCCCTGCGGCCCTATAGCTCTGTAGGTGACGTGTTAGCACCAGTGCATGAACAAGGTGGGTCTCTGCCGGTTCTCGCCCGGGCTTGTCCGGCCTGGGGTCTCTCGAATTGTAAGGTAAGATACCTTGCTCTCACTCCCATCTTCATTCTTCTGCTAATAGCACGCTGAAAGCTACTCTAAGATGCCCAAAGCTATGATTATATCAAAAAGATCCCATGTACTGGATGAATACATTAAACTTGCTTTATCTCCAAGCGTGGGTTTGGACAGTCTCTGAATGCGTCTAACTGTGTCTCATCCCCACAGGAGGCCTCGTCCTCTGCCCCCCCCCCCTCGTGACTCTATCAGCAACATTTGCCACGCTGCGGTCACCAAAGGCAAATCAGCTCTGCTTTGTGTCATGCCCCCCTCTGACTGCCTGCATGATGATACTCCTAATCTGCTTCAGAGTGAGGTGGTGGAAGGGGCACCTGCCCCTCAGGAGGATGCCTTTTTTCCCCTCACTTCCCCAGCTGACAAGACTTCTAAGCCAGGGGCCTCCCACTGTCAATATGAAAAAATGACAGGTACTCTCTACATCGCACTCCTCTGACTAATGTGAGCTCCTCATCGATGATCACCTTAAGAACTCTAACTACTCAGGACCCCTACAAGGCTGTGAACTTTGGGGACTGAGTCTTTCCCCTATTAACATCAACACTCGCCAGGCCTGTCCTGCCCTGTTAATGAGTCCGCTGGGCCAGAGCAAGAGACCAATACCTCCTCTGCTAACAAACCTGCAGGTCGGATTATTACCTACTCTGAAGAAAGGCCTAAAAACACTAAGATGAATGCTATTGAACACTTGGTCGCTGATCAAACACTTGACCAAGGTAGCCGACTTCATTCTGGAGCACAATATTGACATCTGTGCTATCACAGAGTTCTGGCTGCACGCTGCTGCTGGTCCTGCCCTGATGCTGTCCCTGCCTCAGGGCTATAATATCTGAAGAGCAGACCGTCATTCTAGAAAAGGAGGAGGGGTGGCCCTTAGTGTTCCACTCTATCATTGACATCCGTCAAGTTAACGACATTAGCATTCCTGATTGTGAAGCTCTGCAAGCTTAAGTGTGGATTGATGATACTACTACGCTCAATAGCATTGTAATTTAGCCCCCAGCAAACAATATGCCTAAGTTCTTAACACAATTTTGTGATGTTACCTCTTCTTCCCTTAAACCTCAATCCAAAATGGTTATCTTGGGAGATTGATGAACCTCTGGTGAAATGTGTTCAATCCACCTTAGAGGGCCTCAACTTTCTACAACATTTTATGCAAGTTACGCATACAGGAGGAAGGATCCTGGATTGGGTGGCATCACATGGGTTAGTGATAGACAATGTTGAAATAAATCCCTGTCCTTGGTCTGATCCCTACCTCATACAATTCCGGTTACCCTGGATCATGCCACCCAAGGAAACGAGAGACCCACCATCTAAGGTGCCTTGTCGTAATCTGCGTAAACTCTCCCTGTCCTCTATGCTACCCTTCTTTGCCCCTGTCCTGGATAATCTTACAAACTATGATTCAGTCGCTAAATTGGCCACGGCTTATGATGATATGATGTTCATTGCCGTTAACAGCCTTGCCCCACTGAAACAAAAATTGGTGATAACTAAACCATCGAAAATATGGTACTCTTCTGAAATTCATAAATTAAAATGTCAGAAAAATAGGGCGTTACAGAGATGGAGGAAGACTTTGTCTACTGAAGACAAAATAAACTATACCTGTGCAGTTTAGGCACACAAAACTGACTTCTGCACTGCAAAATAATTCTCCTGCGGAGAAGAACAAAGGGAAAAACGGTTGCCGCTCTTCAGTTCGAGTTCTCAGAGGTGGCTGAAGCCGATATTCCGGATACCCTTAAGAGAATAAAGCCAACAAATTGTAGGAGTGATATCTGCCCGGCCTCCATTGTTAAATCATGTGCAGTGCTACTCACCCCACTAATCACCCCCTTTGTAAACTCCTCTTTCCTAGAGGGCCATGTTCCAGCAGTTATTAAACAAGCTTGGATTTCTCCCCTTTCAAAAAATCTATGCTGGACCCTAACCCAGCCAGCAACTACCGCCCTATTACAAACATTCCTTATTTATTGAAGATTCTGGATAAGGTTGTTCACCGCCAAATCCAAATCCAAGACTTCGTAATTCTTCACAACATCTTAGGTGCTGGACTGCCCTTGTGGGCGGGACAAAGACTGATATGAAAATGGTTATGCCTCCTTTGTGAAAAGTACAGTGAGCTAAAAGCGATGGCTGCAGACTATCACAGTGGGTAAAAACCACAGAACAGGTTATCATGCCATGTTCTTTCGAGAGAGGGGCGGCTACTACCTTTATTGCATTTTTGTAAGGAATTTGAGGTTGGTCACCCTAAGTTACTTGGGGAACCAAGACGTGGACCCCTTGCTCTCTGTGCTCAGAGAGGCACAGCTCCACCTCACTGATGAGGCCCAACAAGGCTGAAACACCTGTATGAGGTTGCTGTTGGTACTCTTGTTCAAAGGAGGTTTGCCTGGCATTTCGTTGTTGGACTGCCCTGTGGGCGGGACATGGACTAATATGCAAATTGGCATGCTTCCTTTTTGAAAAGTACAGTGAGCTCTGAGTTTAAACAACTTTTGCCTCCTACAAAGGCCAAGCTGTCCATTGTGTCTGAAGGGAGTTTGTCCATGGCAGTCCCACACCTTTGGAATATTTTGCCCCCCACCTGAGATCCTGCCCCTCCCTAGAAACCTTTAAGCATAGGTTGTAGACTATTCTTTTTGAATAATTGCCTGTCCCCTCCTGCTGAATTTACTGCCAAGCTGTCTGACTCACTTAGTTTCTCGTGATTTTGTCCATCTCTCAGCGCTTCTATGCCTGTGGGCCCTGTTGCGGTGCTTTAGAAATATATTAAATAAATGCAAAGGTCAAGCTTTATCGCACTGACTGGATTCACACCTTAGAATCATGCCAAAATCTTAAAGATTGGAATCCAGCACAAGTTGGATACAAGAGGTTTAGAATCACAGAATCCTACCTGATCAAATACCTGTCTCCAATGTTCAGAGACGATTATATGAGATTCCGCTTTAACTTATGGCCTACTAAAGATATATTATGTAGACGGCAAATATTGGCTGCCAGTGAGAATGTCTGTAGATTTTGTAAAAACAGTGAATTTACTGAAACTTTAAAGCACATTGTTGCTCACTGTCCTGCACAATTTGCACTACGCTTTAAATACTTTGCACAATGTTTTACCTTGTATATACTATGACCGACAGTGAAGAACTATGGTTATTAATTTTTGGTGCAAGACGAATGTCGGTTAAACTGGCAACTACAGGTTTTTTAAATGAGCTCAATCTAAAGCAGAACTAGAATTAAATCTTGGTTTTAAAGCCTTTTTCTGATAAAATGTGTCAGTCTGTTTACACTTGTATATATGCATTCTGTTTTTAACACAAATTTTTTATGTATTGTTGATTTAAAGATTGAATGATGTAATTTTGTTTATATTGAAAGGTTGTTTCTACAGCCAACCAATAAATGCAAATAAAAAAATTAAATAAGTAAACCCCTTTGGTGCATACCAGTTTTGTAGAATCCCCTTTGCGCTGGCCTCGGCTATCTCCATTTTATAGTCCATGATGAACAGCTTCTAGGATACCAAAGAACTAGTCTACTTTCAGAATAACCTTCTGATTTTCACACAAACCATCGCCAGGCATAAAGAGGTCCCGAATTGTATTTTGAGGATCATGTGTGACAGAACGTTAACCCTAAAAGCAAGCATGTGTAAGCTGTTTTTTTTGTTAGTGGGACATACTCTCTATGCCGAAGGAATCAAACAGAAATCATACCTTGTGTGTGCCCTCACACAAAGTAGGATGGGGAACAGCTGTAAGATTTTGATCTAGCCATGCAGCACACTGTAAATGTGTCTGTCCACCCTGCCCCCACTGTCCAGGACGCACCACATCATTCTGACTGTCGATGCCAGCAATAATGGACTCAGCACCATTCTCTCTCAAGATCATGCTGTTAAGAGTATACCATGGATTTTGCTTCCTGTGCCCTTCAGCCACCAGAAAATAAATATTCATCAATTGAAAGGGAAGCCCTGGCATGTGTCTGGGCAGAATATCACTTCCGCTAGCATTTTTGCGGTACCCCATCGATACTCCTAACTGACATGCCCCATCTGCAAATCCTTACTGCAGCTGGCACTGGCTGGGTCTCTTCCGGGCTAGCCAGATTCTCAACCAAACTCCAGGAGTACATCTATCATATTGAAAACAAGCATGGCAGAAGCAATGTCAATGAAGACTGGTGGCTAGTATGTTGTACGGTTCCGATTGATCCTTTCAAGTTGCTATGATAGTTTGTCTGTAGAGGTCTTATGAAAAGAAAAGTTTTTAGTGGTGTGAAGTTACTTTGGCATTGAGTTCTATATCTTGGTTAACAAGAATGAGAAAGAGGATCGATTCTCCTTCACGTTCTTGGTTGAGGCGTGGGACTGCTACCAAGGCTACATTACTGGAGTGAAGCATTCTAACAAGCTTGCAGTGGATGAATTTCTTCTTGATCTATTCTTAGGCCCTGCTTTCGAAGCCAGGGTGGGTGATACAGAGGGCTTTGAATTGGATCCTGCATTTCACCCCAAGTCAGTTGAGTGGTTCGTGAGCTGGGGTGATGTGTTCCCATCTTTGCAGGATGAATCTAGATGCAGCATTTTCAGGTCTTTTTTGGCGCTTCTTGCTATGGCTTTAACTTGGGTTTTGAGCATGAGGAAAAATCATGTTGTGTCTGAAATGTTTGATTGTTGGTGTCATTAAGGCATGGGTTCCCATTTCTTTAGGCCGAGGAATGTTGTGGTACCACATATAATGTTTGTGTTTTATTGAATTTAATGTTTGTTGATTTGTCATCATCCAGGAGGCAATATCTGAGAGGTAAGTTGCAAAGTCTGATTAAGTTCCGATTGAGGTTTGTGTATGATGGTAGATGATTTGGGACTCTTCCACCACCTAGTTTTAGCATGTGAGGTCAGAGTTGCTTATGAGGAGGTTCATGTAGATGTTGAAAAGTATATAACTGGGATACTCCACAGGTGATGTTGTAGGAGCGTGACCTGAATGGGCCATGTAGGTAGTCTGCACCCTATACCTTGAAGAAGGATGTGATCCAACATAGCATGGTTCCCTCTAATCAGATCGCCATGAGTCATTTAGTGTACAAAGCAGTAGAAACGTACAGAGGCATAAATGCACTTGGGATGGTTGCATCAGCCTTCTTTTTAATGTGACCGCCTAGTAGGTCACCATATGAGAAGGTGGATTCTATTTCCTGCATAGGAATCTATGTTGTGATTCATGCACAATGTTACTGGTTTCTAAATTATCCCAGAGTATTTGATGGTAATGTTTCACGGTTTTGTAGTGAGGGATGAGTTGAGATTAGGTGATAGCTCATCAGGTTTTCGTCAGGAGAGGCTTAAGGTGAGCTGTTTTGAAGGGCTGTGGAGCAACACCTTATTCCAGTGATGATTTGAGGCCTGATTAGAAGGGGGCAAGTCTGGGCTGTTGCATCAAGGTCTTGTATATGTTTGCGGGAACGGATCCTGGTGATTCTGTTAAAATGGAATCTTGCTTCAAGAGGCTGTGGAAGACTCCCAGAGCCTGTGCTAAGTCTTCCTTTTTGCTACTTCCATTTCCAGGATGGGTGTTGTAAATGGGCCCCTTTTGTCCAAGTGGTCTTGAATCTGTAGAATTGTGTAGCTGTAATATGCATACATGGATTTGCAGAGTTGTTGGGGATAAAATGGGTGTGGTGTTGCAGGGTGCAGGTTTTTGAATTCTTTGATAATTTTGCACGTATTGCTTGGATTTTATGCATTGTATGTAAGGTGCTTTTTTAGCCTTTATCATGTTTGCTCTAAAGATTTGGAACCTGCTGCTAGTATGCCACTATGTCTGTAAATAGGTCATTTATCCTGCAGATATGCTCTAACTTGTTCTCGCTCTTGAGATGGTCTCGTTTGGAATGGAACTATCTAGCAGCATACGCCTTTTGGAAGCAGTTTAAGTGCTTCTTTGGGGCGTGCAGTACATGGGTTTGTGAGATCTATTCATACAGATGGTTTGTGTGGTGCTCCTGCCTGCTTTGAGGAGGAAGGTTGAGGACCGTGTGCTTCCAATCAATTTTGTGAGGCACATGCTAGCTTAGTTTCCTTCCATTATCTGATTGATGGTGAAGATGCTTTGATATTTTTGGTAGTTATCTAGAGGGGTCAATGTGATGAAAGGCATAATCAGGTGGACACCCCAGGGCATGATTTGTTTGATATGCTCTGAATTCAAATCCTTTCATATTCACACATAAGATATGATTTACTCAATTATTCTTTAATATTCTATTAATTATCTACATGATCGAACTCCCTCCCTAAACCAACACCCATCACACCCCCATCCACCTTTCCCTCCGTAATCCAAAATCTGTTAAAAAAATATCCTTTGCATCTTCCTAATCCAAGACCCATCACAGGCACTTTAACTCAACCTGCATAACCCAGCACCGTTCACATACTCCCCTCCCCCACCTTCCACTGTCTCAACTAACACCATCACAAACGCCATGTCAATTTCTAGCATGGCTGTTTTCCAGGCCCAGTGGGGGAGTGGAATCTATCTACCTGGGTAGACCATCGCATCTGACAAGAGAGGATTCCAACAGGATTTGGCTTTTGATTGGCTCCCTAAGTCTGTAGCCATCATTATAGCAATATGGGAGGCGTTGCAAACCACATGCTATTTAATGCACAAAATGACGCTAAACACATCTCAGACAACTCTTTATATTGCACAAGGTGCAGTTCCTGCTCTCCACCTTCTTTTCAAGTTTGCAGATTGTAGCTCCTGCCTCAACATAGGCTGCCACCTGCTGACAACAGATTAAAGTTCGGTATGTACATTTTTATTAACTAAAAAGGATGGATGGAAAAAGGCCTAATTTGCCCTATGCTAAAGTGGGATTGTCTGTGTCCAAAGCCTTTGCTTGCCATCACATCTAAATATATACAAAGAGTAGGGTTGTCACCATCAAAATGAGTAGTGTTCAAATAAAAGTTCAGAGCTTCTTCCAGCTCTTGGCTTGTAGCCAGATTTCCCTTTCCCAAGTTCCGGATAGTTCACAAGACACAGGGTTTCCCTTCTCCAAGAGTTCAAGTCTGTTTTCTAAAACAACACGGTTCCTTGGGACACTTCCCAGCTCTTCTGATCTGGTCATTTTTCACCAATTCATATATTTAGTTCAGTTCCTTGACTTTAGATTGCACAAGAATTCCTTGTTATTCAAACAGAAGCTTTTTTGCTGGTGCTTTCAGTGGCTTTTTCGTATAGGGGTGCACTTGGTCTAGGCGTAGTGGTTGGACCGCGCAGTCCACCCATTACAGGACACGCACTGACACACCTTACTTGTTTCTTGTTCAGCAACACTTTGCCACTGCTTCAGCTTGACAGTGGTGCTTGATTTATTCACATATCACATACTCTTGATGTTGAGTCGTGGCTTGCTTTGCTGCCATGAACTTTCTTATATTCCCCTGGCTCTTGCCAGAGCTTGTTTTCTCATATCATACAGTTCCTTAAATTCTCTTTGCTCTTGCCATACCTGTTCACCAATGCTTCTCATGTGGCTCTTGCCAATACTTGTTTTCTCTTATCATACCGTTCCTTAAATTCCTTTGGCTCTTGCCAATTCTTGTTCATCTATGTTTCTTGTGGCTCTTGTTTTCTCATATCATACAGTTCCTTGTATGAAGAGGTTTCACAAACTTGCTTTCACCCAGATCGGTGTTCAAAAGTGTTTATTTACATTTTTATTTGCCTTGGTATTCAAAAGAAATGCTTGCGTTCATTCAAATCATTGTTCATTGCTCACTTTGTGTGTTTGCCTGGCAACCCAGTGTTTCCCCTGCTTGGTTGACTCACCGATTGGAGCTTACGGCGTTCCAGCGCGGCTGTCTGTCACCACAAGCTCTCTCTCTCATGCAGCGCCTATCTCAGTCTCCCAGAGGATCTCTGTGGTTTAGCTCACCCAGCAATGCTTCTCCTGCAGCATGGGCCTTATGCAACTGCTTTGCCTGGTCACGCCGGATCCCCTTTCGCGGTCTGCCACCGGCCTCCAGCATCCTTAAGCTTTGTTTCCTACTGCATACACTCTGCATCCTCCAAAGGGTCTTGAGTGCCTCGCTTGCCACACCGCCTTCCCGCAGAAGTCTGTTTTTGCCCAGCAGTCCATAGCCCTGCTTACACAGCTAACTCCATGTCCACAGTATTTCCTGCTTTTAAAGTTCCTGCCACCATGATTGGTCCAAAAAGGACTAGACAACTCAGCAATCAGATAAGGATTAGATATCGGTGCGTGAAAATGTTCTAGGCAGGAGTTGAGCATTGTCATAGTTGTGTCCAGCCAAGTCTAAAATAAGCATATTAGTTTCATGCATCAGAAAAAAATGTGGATACCAGCTATGCTAATGTGGGCTTGTTGTACACACAAGTTAAGCTATCCAATGATAACTGAAGGAATGTTTTTTTTCTCTGACTAAAGTGACCAGTCAAAAGCATGCCCTGTACAAGGTGGTCATTTGCATACAAAATGTTGCATAATCATAAAAGTTATAAAAGCAGGTAAAAGGCTACATGTATTTTCCAGCAAATAAAGATCATGATGAAATTCTCCCAGGCGTCTGATTTCTGTGGCCCCTGCCTCTCTCTCTAAGAAGTGTTCATAGATGCCTGGTGCTTGAAAAGATGGGAAGCAGGACCCCCTGCTCAGATGCTCCCTACAAATGTTCTTAGGATAGTAAACACCATCCAAAATAAATATTGTAGGTGGGTGAAATGATGGTGCTGTTCACATAGAAATGCCCATTGTCAGTGATTAATAGCAGTAGCTTCATCCCAAAACATGAGTAAGATGTGGCAACTTCTGAATGAAGGAAAATCTAAGAAAGTTGAGCAAATAATTAGCACCAAGGGTGCACATGAGTGGACTCAACACATTAGCCACACGTTTGGCCCTGATCAACCTGAGTTGAAAACAGTAGTTTGTACTCCGAAATGCTTTAATTTCAAATTTGATAAGCTTGACATCGAGATAATAACACACAAATTTAAAAAATCTAGAACGCTGGGACCTAACGGTCTAGCAAATATCATTTTAAAGTATGACCCTGTGTTTTTGGTCCCAATTGTTATATGATCTTTTTATTAGAGTTTCTGAAGAAGGGAAAATTCCAACCACATGGAAGAGATCGCTTTTAGTCCCAATTTATAAGAAAGGCAAACAGGCTTGTGGGATGTTTTTACCCATGCATCCAAGCCCTACCATAAAACTGTGCAGTACTGGCATGGAAAACATCATGATGGTGTAACGCTCACCTGATTCCCGTAGAGGCGCCGGTCTTGACTGGGCGTATACCGTATCTTCAAAGGTGATGTGTAACACACGGCTGGCTCTTTGGGCTGGACCTCTGTGCACTGTATGTCTGACTCGAAGGGTAAGATGTCTGCAGATAGAAAATATGGGATTAAGGAACTGGGTTATTGAATGTCTCTCTCTTCTTCCCTTTCTCTTCTCCTGTAGAACCCCAAAGGTTAACGCTCTCACCTTAGGTAAGTGAACGCCGTGCTCTCCATCTGCCTCGGGGCAGGGTGCTGTAACCAGTTTCTTCACTGGATAAGGGGAGCAGGCCTCTTGACTTCAGAGGACTGCTGTCCGTCGTTTACTGCACGAACGGTAAGTTTCGAGTAATTCTAATGTCTTTAAAGTCTTTAGTAATGATGTTTCTTGTTTTGCAGGGTTCCGGCGATGGCGGATGACGGGCTGAAGTGAGTTGAAGATGGAGCCCGTGTGATGAATAGAAGCGCCTGGAAGCACGTAAGTAAGCGCTTGTTGCCTGCTTCACGATGCGCTCTGTCTTTTTATTTTGCAGGTACAAGTTCGGAGCGGCTGCAGGGTGCCGGAATACCCACTGGGTTAAATGTGGAAAGGAGTAATGGCACGTGAGTATTAAAGTTCCCCAATGTCTTTAAACGCACCTTGTTTTGTCTTTCAGATGCGGTATGCAGCGCCCAAGGCCTCCGGAGCGTGCGAAGAGTTGGTAAGCTTTTGTCTTTCAGATGCCGGAATGCAGTGTGAAGACCTCCGGAGCGCACAAAGAGTAGGTAAGCCTTTGTCTTTCAGATGCCGGAGTGCAGCGCGAGGCGTTGGTGACAGCCGATGGACCAGGTAAGTGAAGAGCTGTCACTGAAGACCGTAATGCTAACCTGTTCTTTCTTGTCTTTATAGGTGTTGCTGAAGACTGGATTCAGGATGGTAAGCCTTTTTCCTTAGGCCCAGGATCAGATGCAGAAGACACGATGAGCGTTCTGCTGCAGAGGATGCAGAATAACGCAAAGCAAGATTCATCCATCGGGTGTGGTTTAAATAGCCTCCTGTAGTGCTTAGGTGTCTCCTTCCACAGCCATGCCTAGGTAAGAAAAGAGTTCCTGCTTTCCAGAAGAGTTCCAGTGTTCTGAATCTAGGGAGTGGCTCCTGCCCCACCCAACAGGAAAAGTAGTTCCAAACAGAAGAGGATCAGAGGCTCAACTGGCAGGCAAGTAAGCAGCATGGTCTGCTGCAGGTAAGTCCACCCAAGCATTATGAGCCCGGCGCTTCCAGCGCTGGGACTGGGCATATTTATGAGCCTGGTGCCACTGGCGCCAGAACTGGGTCCAAAAGGTCCCAATTGGGACTGGTTGGCACTCGGAACCTGGGTTATGGATCTGCTTCCAAGGGAGTTGGGAAAACCCTGACCTTTTGGAAGCAGAGATCATGACAGTACCCCCCCTCAAGGCCCCTCCCAAACCGGGCTTCTCCGGGGGTTTTGGCTTGTGAGGAAATGTTCGGTGAAATCTTTTGATTAGGCGAGGAGCGTGGACATATTCAGCAGGTTCCCAGGATCTCTCTTGGGGGCCGTAGCCTTTCCAGTCAATTAGGTAAAATAGTTTAGATTTGGAGATCTTGGAGTCCAGAATGCTTTTGACTTCAAACTCGAGTTCTCCATCAACTAGGATAGGTTTTGGAGATTTAGTTAGTCGGGTTTGAGGTTGCACGGGTTTTAATAGAGAGACGTGGAAGACCGGATGTATCTTCATGTGCGGGGGCAAGTCCAACTTGACCGCTACTGGGTTTACTATGGTAGTGATGGAATAGGGACCAAGGTATCTTGGGTTGAATGTGCGTGGCCCTTTTAGAGGTAGATATTTGGTGGATAACCAGACTTGATCCCATACTTGATATTGAGGGGCTTCCTTCCGATGTTGATCTGCTCCTTTCTTGTATTGTTCTTTAGCCCTTTGAAGGTGAGAAACAGCTTCCTTAAAGGCTTGGGTGATTGTAGAATGCAGGTAGTCTACTGCTGGTGTTTCAAGATCTTGGAGGGGATCCAACTCCGAGGTTCGAGGGTGACTGCCGTACAAAAGAAAAAACGGGGTTTTCCCAGTTCCCGAATGGACAGAGTTATTGTAGGCATATTCGGCTATCCAAAGGATGTCTTTCCAAGTTTTTTCAGTTTGTTGCAGCATGCAGCGTAAATACTGTTCCAGAGTTTGATTGGTCCTCTCGGTTTGTCTGTCGGTCTGAGGGTGGTGACTGGTCGATAGTCTCACATCAATTTGAGCCGACCGACAGCAACTTTGCCAAAAATGAGAAATAAATTGACTACCTCGATCCGAAATTAGAACCGAAGGAAAACCGTGCAGTCGGACGATGTTTTCGAGAAATTCTCGGGCCAGAGTTGCTGCTGTTGGCAAGCCTTTGAGCGGAATGAAATGCGCCATCTTGGAGAATAAGTCCACGATTACTAGAATCGTATTGTATCCGGAGCATGGAAGTAGATCGGTGATGAAGTCCATAGAAAGCGTATGCCAAGGGCGAGGTGGGATGTCAATAGGGCGTAAGAGGCCTGCTGGTCTTTCCTTTTGACTCTTGTTTTGGGCGCATACTCCACAGGACATTATAAAGTCTCTGATATCTTTTTTCCAAGACGGCCACCAGAAGTAGCGCATGATCTTTTCTGAGGTCTTGGCCATACCGGGATGTCCTTCCATTAAAGAATCGTGATAACAAGAGATTACTTTTTTCTGTAAATCTGTGCTGGGTAGGTATAATCGTTCTTGGAAATACAATAAGTTGTCCTTTAATGCAAAGTCCTTTCCCTGCAGATGCCAATTCTGTATGTCTGCTGGAGTTACAAGTTGCCTGGCTTTATCCTTAACTTCCTCTATGGACTCTGTGGCGATTACACCCAGAATTCTTTGTCCGGGAATGATTGGTACAGGTTTAGGGTTGATCAAGTGTTCTTCCACTCCCATCCGAGAAAGGGCATCAGCTTTACCGTTCTTTGTACCAGGTCGATAGGTAATTATGAAGTCAAACTCGGCAAAGAATAATGCCCAACGGAGTTGTCTAGAGGATTGGGCTTTTGCGGTTTTCAAATATTGCAGGTTTCGGTGATCCGTAATCACAGTAACGGTGTGTCGGGCCCCCAGCAGATAATGCCGCCAAGCCTTAAAGGCAGACTTGATAGCCAGAAGTTCCTTGTCAGTAATCGTGTAATTGATTTCAGGAGGCGAGAATTTGCGGGACCAAAATGCCACGGGATGCAACTGATTGGTTACCGGGTCCTTTTGTGATAGAACTGCCCCCATGGCAAGGCTTGAAGCATCAATTTACACGATGTAGGGGAGTTCAGGGCGAGGGTGTTTTAAGATTGGTGCAGAGATAAATTTAGTCTTCAAATCCTGGAAAGCTTGTTCCGCCTTGTTAGACCATTCAAAACGTTTGTTTTTCTTTAACAAGGCAGTGATGGGCTGGACTATTCGAGAGAATTCGGGGATAAACCTGCGGTAAAAGTTAGCGAAGCCTAACATGCTTTGCACACCTTTTACGGAGGATGGTGATGGCCATTTGAGAACTGCATCGACCTTCTTTGAATCCATACGCACTCCGCCAGGTGATAATATGAATCCCAAGAATTCAACTTCAGTCACGTTGAAAACACATTTTTCCAACTTAGCGAAAAGTTTGTGTTAACGAAATCTTTCGAGGACCATTTTCACGTGTTTCCGATGTTCAGATTCCGATGAAGAATAAACGAGGATGTCGTCAATGTAAACAACAACACACACATCTATGAGCTCTCTGAGGACATCGTTCATAAAATATTGAAAGGCGGCCGGGGCATTGCAAAGTCCGAAGGGCATGACCTGATATTCAAATAGGCCATACTTGGTGCGGAAGGCCGTCTTCCATTCATCGCCCTCTTTTACTCGTACCAAGTGGTAAGCTCCTCTAAGATCCAGCTTTGTATATATGCATGCTTTTCTGACTTGGTCCAGGAGTTCAGGGATCAAAGGTAACGGATATCTATTCTTAACGGTGATCTGGTTCAGGGAGCGATAATCTATACAAGTTCTAAGGTCTCCTTCCTTTTTTGAAACGAAGAACAAAGCTGAAGAAGCAGGGGACTTGGAAGGACGAATAAACCCATTTGCCAGGTATTGATCCAGGTATTGTCGAAGGTGAAGGTTCTCAGGCTCGGTGAGGGCATAAATTCTACTACAAGGAGGAGTAGATCCAGGTATCAGGTCTATCTGGCAGTCATAAGACCTATGAGGAGGTAGAGAGTTATCCTGATCCTTCCGGAAAACATCTTGGTATTCTAGGTATTCGGGAGGTAACTGGGGAGTCTCTGAAGAAATTGCTGCCAGTGCAACACCAGGTGGAGGGTGACAAGTAGAGACACATTCTGGAAACTGGACCGTTCTTGCTCGCCAATCGATCAGAGGATTGTGTTTCTCTAACCAAGGTATTCCTAGAATAATCTGAAACTGAGGGGCCTTGATCACATCGAACACGATCTTCTCATGGTGTCCATCTTGACTTACTAGCGTCACCTCTTGAGTGGTATGCGTTACTGGCCCCGAGGCTATCTCCGTACCATTCACCGTAGTAATGACGTCGTTTACAGCCTTGGGACAAAGAGTTAGATTCATCCTCAAAACCATTTCATGATCCACGTAATTGCCGATGGCACCGCTGTCGACGTAAGCTTCAATTGCATGTAATCGATCCGGATTATCAGGGCTAATGAGGACCATAGGTATCACGAAATGCGAGGTCACGGAACTGGTTTTCACGCTCGGCAAGAGGACCTCTATTCTTGTCGGGCGAGGTCGTTTCCCTGCTCAGAGTTTGTAACTTTGGTAACTGCAGCTCCTACTGCCTTCTTGGCAGATTTCACCGGACAGTCTCGAAGAAAGTGCCCTGAGTTTCCGCAATAGAGGCATAATTGCAACTGTTTTCTCCTTTCCCGCTCCTTTTGTGTTAGAGGACCTTTCAGACCCCCTATTTGCATGGGTTCCCCGGAGTCTACTCCTTTGGAAGGAGTTGGCAGTTTGGAAAATACTCGAGCATCAAACTTGGAACTATCGGCCTTCCTGTTCTGCAGTCTGTGATCTATTTGAACGACTAAGTCTATATAGTCCGAACAATCTTGTGGGGGATTCACTACTTGGGCTAACACATCTTTGAGCTCTCCACGTAGACCTCTATAAAACAGCGTAATCCTTTTGTCCTCAGGCCATTGAGTTTCCACTATCAGTCTGTCGAAAGACGCAATATAAGCCAAAAGGTCTTGATTACCTTGTCGCAACGAAAGAAGCTCATTGTCCAAGGCCTGCCCCTGTGAATGTCTTGCGAACAGTTTTTCCATACTGAGCTGAATAGCTTGAAAATCATGGAGGACCGGATCATCTTGATTTACTAGAGGGATCGACCAGTCTGCCGCATTGCCACTAAGGTACGAAAGCACGAAAGCTACTTTAGCTTGATCAGTTGGAAAGGCTGCTGGCCGGCATAAGAAATGCAACCGGCACTGATTGATAAATACTGCAAACCTCTTTGGGTCACCAGAAAATCGTTCGGGCGGAGCCAGAGGTACATTCCCAGGTAGGTTGATCTGCACTGGATTCATAGAGGATGTAGAAGGAAGATTTCCCCCAGATGCGGGTAACGGGGTCTGTCCGGCTTGTGACTGTAGCAATTGTCTAGCGAGATCATCTGTTCGCTCCTTGGAAATAATCAGTTCCCTTCTTAGAGCGTTCGTTTCCTGATGGGCTGCATGCACTTCTGCCCTTAGTTCCCCAAGTAACTGGGCTAGCTGGTCGGTATCCGAGGTTTCCATAGCACCTGGACGGGAGTTTTGTGGTAGGCTTTGCGTTCTGTAACGCTCACCTGATTCCCGTAGAGGCGCCGGTCTTGACTGGGCGTATACCGTATCTTCAAAGGTGATGTGTAACACATGGCTGGCTCTTTGGGCTGGACCTCTGTGCACTGTATGTCTGACTCGAAGGGTAAGATGTCTGCAGATAGAAAATATGGGATTAAGGAACTGGGTTATTGAATGTCTCTCTCTTCTTCCCTTTCTCTTCTCCTGTAGAACCCTAAAGGTTAACGCTCTCACCTTAGCTAAGTGAACGCTTTGCTCTCCATCTGCCTCGGGGCAGGGTGCTGTAACCAGTTTCTTCACTGGATAAGGGGAGCAGGCCTCTTGACTTCAGAGGACTGCTGTCTGTCGTTTACTGCACGAACGGTAAGTTTCGAGTAATTCTAATGTCTTTAAAGTCTTTAGTAATGATGTTTCTTGTTTTGCAGGGTTCCGGCGATGGCGGATGACGGGCTGAAGTGAGTTGAAGATGGAGCCCGTGTGATGAATAGAAGCGCCTGGAAGCACGTAAGTAAGCGCTTGTTGCCTGCTTCACGATGCGCTCTAACTGTCTTTTTATTTTGCAGGTACAAGTTCTGAGCGGCTGCAGGGTGCCGGAATACCCACTGGGTTAGATGTGGAAAGGAGTAATGGCACGTGAGTATTAAAGTTCCCCAATGTCTTTAAACGCACCTTGTTTTGTCTTTCAGATGCGGGATGCAGCGCCGAAGGCCTCCGGAGCGTGCGAAGAGTTGGTAAGCTTTTGTCTTTCAGATGCCGGAATGCAGTGTGAAGACCTCCGGAGCGCACGAAGAGTAGGTAAGCCTTTGTCTTTCAGATGCCGGAGTGCAGCGCGAGGCGTAGGTGACAGCCGATGGACCAGGTAAGTGAAGAGCTGTCACTGAAGACCGTAATGCTAACCTGTTCTTTCTTGTCTTTATAGATGTTGCTGAAGACTGTATTCAGGATGGTAAGCCTTTTTCCTTAGGCCCAGGATCAGATGCAGAAGACACGATGAGCGTTCTGCTGCAGAGGATGCAGAATAACGCAAAGCAAGATTCATCCATCGGGTGTGGTTTAAATAGCCTCCTGTAGTGCTTAGGTGTCTCCTTCCACAGCCACGCCTAGGTAAGAAAAGAGTTCCTGCTTTCCAGAAGAGTTCCAGTGTTCTGAATCTAGGGAGTGGCTCCTGCCCCACCCAACAGGAAAAGTAGTTCCAAACAGAAGAGGATCAGAGGCTCAACTGGCAGGCAAGTAAGCAGCATGGTCTGCTGCAGGTAAATCCACCCAAGCATTATGAGCCCGGCGCTTCCAGCGCTGGGACTGGGCATATTTATGAGCCTGGTGCCACTGGCGCCAGGACTGGGTCCAAAAGGTCCCAATTGGGACTGGTTGGCACTCGGAACCTGGGTTATGGATCTGTTTCCAAGGGAGTTGGGAAAACCCTGACCTTTTGGAAGCAGAGATCATGACAGATGGCCAGAACTCCCCAGAGAGTGCACAGGGAAAACATGAAGAATAGGCGGCCACCCATTTTTGCCTATGTTGTGAGCACAGGAGGGCACTGCCTAAAACCACCATTGGGCTACACACACAGTAGCCTGAAACCATTGGGAATGGCAATGCTGATTGCCAAAAAGCAATTCAGAACTGTGGGGAATTCATTTTCTTAATCCCAACAATGGTTGCATTACCAGTACTCACCACTATCAGAAAGCCAGCGTTTTAAAACCACCAGACTTTTGTGTAAAACTGAACAAATGAAACAAAACCAGGCCAAGGAAAGACTTGCTAAGAGGTGGAAGAATGTAAAACTATATTCTGAAATGACGTGAAGGAAGTAATTATTTAATGTATAGGTACAAATTGTCAGTTTGATTTGAATGTAGAAAACTGGGAACAAAAAGTGACATTTAGCTGAAACCTGGCTTAATGAAACTGGATTCTGCCTGACAACTACTCCCAACAGGAGAAACCTGTTCAGCCACTCTTCCCAGGCCTAGCTGCATCCTGCTGCCCCTTGCCAAAAGGAGTTGTCACCTCTCTGATTAGATTAGGGGTGGAGCACCTGGGAACTGGAAAGAACAGAACAATGCAACTTCCTTGACTCAGGCAAATGTTATATTGGGGGCGTCGTAAAATAGCTTCCTCTTGGGAGAAACTGGGGGGCAGCTGTGCCTCTGTGAACAAGCTGGCTTGGGTGAAGTGGATAAACCAGTTATTCCACCATGTGATGTGGGAAGCCACACCCCTTTTTGACCAGAGCATAATTTTAAAAAGATAGATAACTCATAGTGCAGACTTGTCAGAATTATATAAGTAATATCATTATTTTTGTGATTTTTCTGTGAACATTTTAAGAGGCGTTAGGACCCTGTGGTGTATTCTGGGGGGTTGCTAGCGGAAAATAGGGTCTCACTCCAAATGTATGCATGTTAAAAATCTGACACTTTATCATCTGTAACCCATATCCCTGGTGCACATTTGTGTAAAATCTGGAAAGGTTTAGAGGTCGTTATCTGGATGAAAAGGGGAGAATTCTGTCATCAGTGTACACAACATCGTACAAAGACAGCGATCGGATGGTTTGGTGCTACAGAAAATATGTTAACTGGACCTATAATATTAGAAAAATAGTACATAGATAAATATGTATTTGGGTCAGAAATATATTTGTGTGCAATCTGACAATGGGAGGTTCCTCTGACCATAAAACCTACAGCATCATTCTGACTCACATTTCCTTCCCCCAATCAAGGGAGAGAGGAGGAATTGGCCAATGATAAGTGAGAGGGGCAGGTTTAGTTATGACCAACGCACACACCCACTTTCCAAAACACATAAAAAGAGACTGCTGGGACAGGTAGAGACATTAAATTCCATTTGCTGCGGAGCATGCTGACCGACGACTTCACATCCAGAGATCCAGACTTCAAATCCATCAATCTCCAGAACCTGTAGCAGAAATTAACTCCAGAATTTGCAGCAGAGAGGCCTGAATCCACCAGCTGAATCCTCTTCAGCAGGCCTCAAAACCAACCAAACTATTCAACAGCCGGGCGAGCTGTTTGAATTTTGCCAATAATTTTTGCAAGAACCTGTAGCAGTATCCAGAAAGCAGTGCTGTATCCAGAACCCGAGAGAACCACAAACCAGACCCCTGTGAGCAGAACCAGAGATCCAGATTGCTGTGAAGTGCCGAGACCAGAACCGGAGTCCAGTCCAAAACCTGACCAGATCCGTGACGAGGCCTATTTCAAATTGATATTGTGAGTACCTAGCAGAACTTTATACTTTTTCCGCAATCACGATTTACGCACTCGCGAAATTTACCGTGATTTGCGATTTTGGCTCCATTCCTCCACTTGTCAAAATAGTAGCTCCATTCTTTCTTTTGTTAAAATCCATTTGCAACTTGGAAATAACTCGTAGAGCATTGCTAAAGTGATCCTGAACTAATACCAACACGCATCTCCCACTCACCCTGAATCTCTAGAGGGAATTAAAATCAGTTGGCACATTTTCCCATCCATTGCCATCACATTTAAAAGCATTTGGGGCCTGTGTTTGAAACTCCTACCTGTTTCCTCTAAGCTTGCTGGGGGGGAACTGAAATTCGTATTGTATTTGATTGCATTCCTGAGAACTGTGTGCTCCTCTTTCCATCTCCTTCCATTTCTTACATTGCATAGGGGAGGGGGTGAATTGCCAGAGAAAAAGTGATTATCTTATCTTTTGCTAAAATCATATCAAGTATTTCTGTACTGCATTTTATTCCTCATTGCTTTTCCCTTGAAACCATAAAAGTATTTTTGCTACTTTATCCATCCTATACTAACTCCTCATTGATTGTAAAGAAGTGTGCTAGTGCCAGATTACCCATTGTTGATCAACAGCATATGTCTAAGTGTACTATCAGATATTAATTTATTATAAAAGTGTGATATATGTATATATTGTTTAATTTTTCAAATAAACCTTCTAATTTGCAAAACAAACCTACTTCTTGGCTCAGTGGGGTCAGGGGGATTTTAAGAGGGGGGTGTTATACAAGGGTTGTCATCCAGAGTACTGAACTGGATATAAAAATACATCAATAAGGGTTTTCCTCAGCATCCCAGACTAGGCATTGACTTAGCTGTAGTGTTGATTGAATATCGCTTACAAAAGTGGGGGCTCGGAGCCGGGATATTCTGGGTTAGATTTACCACTTTTGCAGATTAATACAGTGTACCAACTGACCAGATACACATATCTGGTTAGATCACCACGCTGTTTTACACTGTGAAAGCATCCCTCAAAGGAACGCTCTAAGGAAACGGTGTGTTTTGCAAAATAAAATACAAACTTCTGTAAGTCAGGAAGGAACTCAAATTCCAGAATGACGACCTTGGTAGATATGAAAATAGCCAGAGAGCACTTCTTACATAAGCTATTTGTGAGAGGTGAGTGGACTCATCAGGACCAAACGGTCTGGTTGCAGGCAATCGCACAACAGGTCACTGAAACAGGGTCAGATATATGGGGAGATCAGGGTCCCCTACATGTGGCCCTGAGTGAACTATATATGGCCCCTAAAGCCAAAGATGAACATAATAAGATTGCCAGGATAGCGGCATATTTGTATCTATAAATGGGAGCCATGCAGAACAAATGTGCTGAAGGCCAAGATCTGGCAAATAGGCAACAGATGGCGTTAGAGAAGGCCCAATCTGATCTGGACTCTTCTGAGCAGAGGCTGCTCAGGAGCCAGGAGTCAGAAAAGGACAGCAGACAGTACATCACTAAAATAAAGGAGGATATGGATGTGCTGCAACAGGAAAAGGCGAACCAGGATACCAGATTTCTGGCCTTGCAGAAGGAGTACCAAGAAGGTTTGGACTCCCTACTGCAGAGTCAGAAAAAGCTGGAGCAACAGTTAGACTTCAATAGGGCATGTGCTGAGCAGGTAGTCACCCTGCAAAGCCACCTAGATAGGTAGAAGGCAGAGAGCAATAAACTGATTTTGAAAGACCTGGATACCCAGGCAGAGTTTGACCAGGAGCGCCCGAAAGCTGGTGCCTTCCAAAGGCAAAGGGACGACCTGGCGGCACAGATGCAGGCTCTTAGTCAGGAAACGGATACCTTTGGCCAGGAAGTCTCCCACTTAAAAAGGAAAATGGAAGAAAATCACCTGGCCCTCCATGGACTGGGTGACCTCCAAAAAGAACACCAGAACTTGTTAGAGTACACCAGGAGGGTGGAGGATGCTCTGGCAAGAAAGGAGCAGGCCAATAGGGACACAGCTCAGGAGGTAACCCTCCTGCAGCAAAGACTGGCCCAGTACTCCAGGACCAATCAGGAGGCACAGAGAGAGAATGAGGCTCTCTGCCAGCACAATGATAGGCTCCAGCAACAGTTAGTGATGCAGGAGAGACTGATAGAGTCTAGTAAGGCCTTAACTGAGGAACTGAAAGCGCAGGCTCTTGCATTGCAACAGGAAGCAGGGGCAGATAGAGATGAGGTTCGCTGGGAAAGAGAAACTCCTGAGCATAACCTCAGGAGCCCTAGTACCAGAGGCCTTCATCTCTCCCAGTCCCTGGACCCTGCCACCCCCATGTCCCCTCGCGCACATGAGCCCAGAGCCACGGGGATGGCAGATTACTATCCAGCTAGAAGTATGGGGCTCATAGGCCAGTACCTCCCAGGAATGGATGGGCGGGCATCCGGGTATAGGCACCCAAGCACAGTGCAATTTAGTGGGGAACCCCAGGAGAGTAGGCCCATTAAGGGCATCCTGAAAACCTCTGCCAAGTTAGGTCAGTGGGGGGGTACCCATCAAATCCTGGCAGCAAGGAGCGGTCTGAAGACTCCTCTGAGCATTACAGCACACAGGAGACCAGGTCCCCGCATTCTGCCAGCCATTCCCAGGCTCGCAAAATCCGGGAAACCCTGGAAGATCAGACGGGCACCTCTGGGAGCAGTGCTTCTGAGTCAGAGGATGAATGGACCAGGGTTACCCAAACCAAAAAGGCCAATAAGGCAAAAAGGGCCTTGCTTTTCTGTTTCTTTGCATTGAAACAAATAAAGGCAATCAGGAGTGTCATCACTCCTTATCATAAGAACGCCAAGTATTCCCTTTGAGAACACTTGGAGCTCTATAAGCAAATGATGGAGACTTTCCATTTGAAGGACAGCAGTAGCTGCATCCAGTACGTCAAATGGACATTCTACCCAGAATACTCCAGTTTCTTTGCGGGGCTGGAGGACCAAAATCATTTAAGATGGTCCACCTATAAGGCGGCCATCTTGAAACATTTTTCTGTTCACAGAAATCCTCAAGAGGCTCGCAAGGAAGCCTACAATTTGCAATGTGGGGAGGATCAGGCCCCACAAGAGTTTGTGCAAGAATTAAAGCGTGCTTTTGCGCAGACCACCAGAAGGGTGCGCACGGATAGCAGAGAATTTATCAATACGTTTTTCCATGCCTTACCCAAATACATAATGACCCAGCTCGTGAGAGATTTTCATGAGAAAAGATCTTTAGACTGGGTCATTGAACAGGCTACCCGGATCTATGAGGTGCAGAAGCCCATCGAAAATAAAAATAATGCGCCGAAAAACCCCAAAACCAACAGCACCCCTGCTGCTGCCAAGGTGGCAGAGGTAAAGGTTGCCCCCTTTTAGATTTGGAGATGGGGGTGGCTAAAAACCTGCCTGCACCAAATAATTCACAGCCCAGAAGGCCCTCGGGCCAGTCACAGACAGGGAGTCGAGGAGGTATTCCCACAAATGGGGTCCCCCGCTCCCCTGACTATGTAAGTCGCCGCTACAAGGGAAACCGACCAATCCTGGTTTATGTGTGGACTCCTCCAGCCCAAGGGGGGGGATCCAGCCAAGCACCTAACCCAGGGAACTCCCCTCCCAACTTCCCACAGGAGGGCAGAAATTCTCCAAATCCTGGGCAGAACTTTTTCCCCAGGTATCCACCCAATTTCCAGCCCCAAAATCATCCATCCTTCTTTCCCCAATTCCCTGAGCCCAGACAACCTAATCCGGGAGAGGGGAGGCCAAGGGTGGAGGGGTACCAAAATCTTCCCAGACAGGGGTACTACCAGAGAAGGGATAGCTACCCTTCCCGGGATCAGCCCAGGGGAGAAAATAGAGCCCTTTATCAGCCTGAGCGGGTTTCACAACTTGAGCGCCAGGTCCAAAATATGGCACGGGATTTGGGTCACATACTGAGGGCTCAACAGAACCCTCAGATGAGCATGCCACCGCAGAATTCCCCAAACTCTGGACCTGGTGCTCCAGAACAATGACGGGGGCAGCACCCCGATAACCCACCGGTTCCCAGGGAGGAGGCACAAGGGGAAGGGGGGTGTAAAGCCTTGGAGGAAGCTTCCTTCCCAACATGTAAACAGCCCCTGGAAAACCAGGAACCGGAAACAAAATCTCCTACCCCTGAAAGTCTGCCACCCAAGGAGCAGAGAGGAGGTAGGAGAAACAAAGGACCCAAACAGACCCACTTTGTGGAGGAGGTACAGGTCTTCCAATTTGAGGGAGAGGGATCCTCAGAAGATCCTGAGAAAAGGATCTTTTCCTTCAGAGATGGGGGAACTCCTCCCAAGGAAAAATGGGTCCCAAGGGATTCCAATCCAGACTGGGGAGATGTGGAGACTGAGCTACCGCCGCCCATCATCTCATCCCAGAACCGACAATACCAAAATCCCAAGGTTCAAACCCATCCTGATGACTGCCTCCAAAAAGGACGAGGCGGCCCAGAACCGGAACCAGGGGAACCCACAATGGCTCTGATCTCCAGTTGCCAACTTTTTCTTTCAGATTCCCAAGGCTCTCCACAGAATTCTGCCCAAATCTCTTTGCTAGCAATGTCCAAAACCAGAAAGTTAGCCCACCAGTTGTCCAAAAATGTGCATTATCTGTGCCCCCTTGAGGAGAAGGAGGGAAGATCCTATGCCCCGGTACAAGTACAGGGGCAAGGTACAATTTTGGCACTGGTGGACACTGGATCCCAAGCTACTCTTCTGTCCAAAAGGGCCTTTGAGGAACTAAATGCAGGAAGGGGGGAGAATTACTGAATTCCTCTCACCTCTCTTCCTGGACAACTGCAGAACTTTGACGGGAAGGAAATTCCCGTTGAGGGGACTGCAGACTTGGACATTAAAATTGGGCGACACAAGGTGAAACACCCGGTCATAGTAGTGACTCCAGAGGGCACCCCTTGTTTACTATGGAATGACCTCCTGAGAAGGTTTTCACCCCTAATAGATTGTGTAAATAAGGTCCTCTGGACCCAGACTAGCCGACCAATAAAATTAAAACAGAGTGTCAACCATGTTAGTTTAAACGGCACCTGCCACATGGTTGAACAAAAATCTGACCAAGTAGAATTTCACTTCCAGAACAACCAAACTCCAGACGTGACAGTAATAGCAGTAGGACAACAGACTGGTGATGGGGGGTCCGCTCTATTTCTGAAAATCAACCTTCCTTCCAGTTTAAGGTGGTATTCCACACTGGAAGGAAACACTCTGAAATTCTTCACCAATCCACAATCTGACACTCCCACTCCTATAGTCCAGAAAGATGTGTAATCAGCTCAGAGCCTGGCTGATATTCAGCAAATTGGAGATCAGTTGTTCATCCCTGTTCAGTTAAATGATGGGAAGGACTCTGTTCTCGCTCGAGTGTGTGTGAACAACGGTAAGAGCTTCATCAGCAAAGCCATGTTCCGCCAACTCCCAAAAGATCCAGCCATTCCCACATTCAAACTGTTAGACAAATGGGAAATGAAACTGGAAGCACCTAATTCCAAACATCTTCTGCCAAGCAGGTGTATGCTCAAAATCTCCATTGGCAACAAGAGCATAGTCCATAATTGTTGGGTCGTGCGAGACATCACTGCCTCCTTTTACTTAGGCAGTGACATTCTCAATCGCTTTGCCATTAGTTTGGACCTAATAAACTTCAAAGCTTGGTCCCGATTAGCAGATAATCCCATGGGCTTTGAAGATCCAGAAAAAGCATTTAGGTCAGCTCAATTGCTACTTAATGCAGTTGAAATTCAGATCAAAGAGGAAGTCACCATCCCAGAAAGGACCCGACAATTCTCCCTGGAAGTGAAAGTTAAAAGAGGACAGAAATTGAAAAACCCTGATGCTTATATCCATCTAAATGCTTCTCCCCAACAGCAAGGCTTAGGGGTAAACCCAACACCATTAGTCAACATAGAACATGACACCACTCCAATAGAGGTGGATAACAGCGACTTAAAGAGTATTACTCTAGCCGCAGGCACCATTATTGGAATGGCGATTGATGACCGACATTTCTCCATTGATTTAGGAAATTAACTGTTAGGACCAATCCCCAAGGACTGTTTTGACAGTGACAGTGAGGACAATACAACACCAGACAGGATTTTCACCCGGCATGGGGGGAACGTCCTGGTGTACACTTCTTGCCCTTATGGTAAGGAAGATGTGACTTGTGACTTCAGGAGGGATGAGGTGATTTTCCAGGTCCATGAGGGCTGCCTTTCCCACCTGAAGCCTCCAGTCCAAATCAGCACTCTGACCAGGGACTTCTCCACCCAGCTGGAGGAGGCCGCTGGGATAGCCAAACCAGAAGTCTTTCCAGGCTTCAGGCAGATGGTGGAAGAGAGAGTCAACCTAGCTGATGCCTGCGTGACTCTGGAACAGAAGCAAAAGTTGAAACAAGTTTTCTTGGATTTCCAAGATCTCTTTGCGGTAGACTCATATGACTGTGGTCGCACCAACATCCACACCACAACAATTCCCACGGACCCTGGAATGACTCCAGTGTTTCTGAAGCAATATCGATTGCCTCTCGCATCCATGGAGTCCCTTACTGAAATAATTAAGAACCTTGAGTCCCGGGGAATAATCCGTCCAGTCCACAGCACTTTCAATAATCCGGTGCTGGGAATATTGAAGCCAAGCGGCCAGTGGAGACTCTGCGCCGACCTTGGGGAGCTCAACAAACGGGTCCATACTTCCCGATGGCCTCTGCCCTACATTGACCAAGGGCTGGCCCAGATTCAGGGGCCACAGGTATTCACAGCAATAGACCTCACCAATGGAAACTGGACCGTGCCTGTCAGTAGGGAGGACCAATACAAACTGGCTTTTACCTTTGGGGGCCAGCAGTACACATGGACCCGGACTCCCTTCGGATACCTCAACTCCGGCAATGAATTCAACATTTTCCTACATAAGGCCATGCCCGACCTGGGTGCGAGGGGTAACCTGGCTTATGTAGATGATGTCCTCATCAAAAGTTCATCTTTGGAGGAACACATAGCGGAGATCTGTTATGTTCTGACACAGTTGAGGGCCGCCGGAGCAAAACTTTCCTTTCAGAAAGCACAGTGGTGTAGAACCGGTGTTAATTTCTTGGGGCATGAGATTACTCCTCAGGGTCTCTGTCCCCAAGAAAAGAAAGTGGAAGCACTCCAGAAACTGAAAGACCCCACAACTCTGCGGTAACTAAGGAGCCTCCTTGGACTGACTAATTACAGCAGAAAGTTCATTGAAGGCTACGCAGAGATCACTAGACCCCTGATTCATCTCTTGAAGGGGGGGGTCAAGTGGGAATGGGGTCCAGAACAATCCGAGGCAGTAAGACAACTCAAAAGAAGCCTCTCACAAGCCCCTTGCCTAGCTTACCCTGTCAGAAACAAGGAGTTCTTCCTGGAAACAGGGTTCTCTAATACGTGCTTGACGGCAGTATTATACCAAAAGCATGACAAGGTCAATAAAGTAATCTCCTATGCGAGCAAAACTTTATCCTCTGTGGAGGAAAAATTCAACGATTGTGAGAAGGCACTCCTGGCAACGGTGTGGGCATTGAAGAATTACCGCCCGTTTATCCAGGGGGAACACATCATAGTGGAGACTCCACACCAGCCTCTGCAATATCTCCAAAGTGACAGAATCCGGGCCGGAAATGTGAGTAATTCCCGAATTACTTCCTGGATTCTGTCAATGCAAGGCTTTCCTGTGGAGGTCAGATATGGCCAAAACAAGAAGAGTCCACTCGCGCAAGGTCTGGCTGACTTGCATGATTGTGCCAGAGAAAACTGTCTCGAGGACGAAAGTCTAAAAATCAAGGACAACATGGAGGCATACCTTAATTCCCCACACAAAGTCTTTGAAGAAGTCAAGTGTGAGGGAATTCCCACTGTCTATGTGGATGGATGCTCGTACCATGTTGACAACAACGGGGAGAAAGAACTGGTGGCCGGCGTAGGGAATGCCTGGGTGAAGGAGTTTCCAGAACCCTCCGCTGGATACTAAATTGGTCCCCGAAGTAGTCAGGTGGCAGAGTTGATGGCTGTGCATCAGGCCATCCTCACTGATGTCCTACATCAACTCCACGAACTGGTCATAATCACCGATTCGGATTATGTGCGGAACGGGTTCGTGGAGCACCTGGTTAATTGGAAAACCAGAGGCATGTTATGTGCTAATAACAAACCCCTGAAACATGGGAAGTTAATCCAAAATATTGATGATCTGGTCACATTGAATGGGATGACCATCTACTGGAAAAAGATCAAGGGTCATTCCAAAGTAGAGGGACCAGACAAAACTGGAAATGACTTAGCTGATCAGCTGGCCAAAACCGGGGCCATCCAAGGGGATCTAATCGAAATAGAGTCCCTGTTGGGGGAAATCCAGGTCACCGCTATCACTAGGTCCCAGACAAATGTTCACAATGATCTTTCAACTGCACAATGGAGTAAGGAGACCCCTGATGCTGATTTAATTACAGCTCAGAAGGGGGATCTAATTATTGGTAATTTTTACCAACACCTTGAGGACCCTGAGAACTTTCCCCTGACGGACACAGATTACATTGGGAAAGAGGACCTAAGAGTTTTGATGAAATGTCCAAAAATGTTCCGAATCCAAGACAGTTTGTTGGTAAGGAAATCCCAAGCTGGCCATGATCAGTGGGTGGTTCCTACCTCATTCCGAAGCCTGATGTTAAGTCACGCCCATGATGCGGCCACCGCCGGTCATAGGGGGTTTCACACAACACTGGAAATCTTAAGAGAGGTTGAATACTGGCCACACATGGTGCAGAACCTCGACCAATACTTGAAGTGGTGTCTTGTGTGTGCACAATTTCAGCCATCATCCCTCACACACCGTGCGCCTCTCCAAAAGAGGGGGATGACACTGCCATGGTCAGATTTGCAAATCGACTTTGTAGGCCCTGTAATCCGCTCATCTAGAGGAAACAAGTACATGTTGACCGTTACATGCTTGTTTACCAAGTGGGTGGAATGTCTCCCAGCCCCAAATTGCAAGGCAGAAACAGCAGCTGCCCTGATGATTAACCACATCTTTTCCCGTTTTGGTCTACCTCAAAGGATTGAGTCTGACAGGGGTAGCCACTTCACCAGTGAAGTAATGACAAAGATGTGGGAGATACTGGGGTTAAAAGGAAGCTACACATTGCTTACAGGCCAGCTTCTTCTGGAGCAGTGGAGAGATACAACCGAACCATTGTGAGCATATTAAAAAAGTTTGTGGCAGATTCTGGGCCAAAATGGGATATCCGATTACCTCTGGTCCTAATGGCCATCAGATCTACCCCTTCATCTGCAACCAAAATGTCACCATTTGAGTTGATGACTGGGCGCAAGATGGTGCTTCCCCAGCATTTGCTCTACAGAACCCAAGAGCAAACGCTGATAAATGCCTCCACAACTCATGAGTATGTGGAGAATTTAAGGAAACACCTTCAGCATGCTTTTGCCTATGCTCAGCGGAATCTAGAAAGATCAGCTGATAGCATGAAAACCCACTACGACCTGAAGACCACCAGGAAGGAATATACTGTGGGGGACCGGGTCTATCTATACAATTTCCAAAGGAACCAGGCCAAACAGCGAAAATTTTTGCCTACATGGAAGGGACCGTTTGAAATTATAGACAAAATCTCCCCTGTGGCCTACAAGATCTGCATCCCCAAAGGCAGTCTGGCGGAAGGGGAAGACAAGTGGGTAAATATAAATCAGCTAAAGTGTTGCCATCCCAGGCACACTCTGCAACAACTGGAGGAATCCACTGGAATCCCAGAGGGGGCCGCTCCAGAGTAATTCAGTTCCAACCCTAAAATATTCCACATATAGCATATAAAATGCTGTGATCCTTGTATATATATATGTTCTTGTCTCCTAATTTAAAAAAAGAAAACGTATATGTTCATATCTTCTGATTCATAAAATGTATATGTTCGCCACACCATTAATAGTGGTGAAGAAATGTCTACGAATAGGTATTGCTGCTTTGCTTTATCATCCTAGGAGAGATGAAACCATGGAGACTGACCAAGGAGGACGACCGGGGACCGGGAGCAGAGACCCGATCGACTGGAGGGAGGAAAAGATGCTGAACGGTGCCATCCATGGAATTGGAAGAAGAGGAGGCGAACATCCCAGATCTTGCGAGTTCCATCAGCGAAAGGACAGAATGGCCATTGCAAGAGGGGGGGCTTGTGGGATGTTTTTACCCATGCATCCAAGCCCTACCATAAAACTGTGCAGTACTGGCATGGAAAACATCATGATGGCCAGAACTCCCCAGAGAGTGCACAGGGAAAACATGAAGAATAGGCTGCCACCCATTTTTGCCTATGTTGTGAGCACAGGAGGGCACTGCCTAAAACCACCATTGGGCTACACACACAGTAGCCTGAAACCATTGGGAATGGCAATGCTGATTGCCAAAAAGCAATTCAGAACTGTGGGGAATTCATTTTCTTAATCCCAACAATGGTTGCATTACCAGTACTCACCACTATCAGAAAGCCGGCGTTTTAAAACCACCAGACTTTTGTGTAAAACTGAACAAATGAAACAAAACCAGGCCAAGGAAAGACTTGCTAAGAGGTGGAAGAATGTAAAACTATATTCTGAAATGACTTGAAGGAAGTAATTATTTAATGTATAGGTACAAATTGTCAGTTTGATTTGAATGTAGAAAACTGGGAACAAAAAGTGACATTTAGCTGAAACCTGGCTTAATGAAACTGGATTCTGCCTGACAACTACTCCTGACAGGACAAACCTGTTCAGCCACTCTTCCCAGGCCTAGCTGAATCCTGCTGCCCCTTGCCAAAAGGAGTTGTCACCTCTCTGATTAGATTAGGGGTGGAGCACCTGGGAACTGGAAAGAACAGAACAATGCAACTTCCTTGACTCAGGCAAATGTTATATTGGGGGCGTTGTAAAATAGCTTCCTCTTGGGAGAAACTGGGGGGCAGCTGTGCCTCTGTGAACAAGCTGGCTTGGGGGAAGTGATTAAACCAGTTATTCCACCATGTGATGTGGGAAGCCACGCCCCTTTTTGACCAGAGCATAATTTTAAAAAGATAGATAACTCATAGTGCGGACTTGTCAGAATTATATAAGTAATATCATTATTTATGTGATTTTTCTGTGAACATTTTAAGAGGTGTTAGGACCCTGTGTGGTGTATTCTGGGGGGTTGCTAGCGGAAAATAGGGTCTCACTCCAAATGTATGCATGTTAAATATCTGACACTTTATCATCTGTAACCCATATCCCTGGTGCACATTTGTGTAAAATCTGGAAAGGTTTAGAGGTCGTTATCTGGATGAAAAGGGGAGAATTGTGTCATCAGTGGACACGACATTGTACAAAGACAGGGATCGGATGGTTTGGTGCTACAGTAAATATGTTAACTGGACCTATAATATTAGAAAAATGGTACATAGATAAATATGTATTTGGGTCAGAAATAGATTTGTGTGCAATCTGACAAGGGGAGGTTCCTCTGACCATAAAACCTACAGCATCACTCTGACTCAATTTCCTTCCCCCAATCAAGGGAGAGAGGAGGAATTGGCCAATGATAAGTGAGAGGGGCAGGTTTAGTTATGACCAACGCACACACCCACTTTCCAAAACACATAAAAAGAGACTGCTGGGACAGGTAGAGACATTCAATTCCATTTGCTGCAGAGCATGCTGACCGACGACTTCACATCCAGAGATCCAGGCTTCAAATCCATCAATCTCCAGAACCTGTAGCAGAAATTAACTCCAGAATTTGCAGCAGAGAGGCCTGAATCCACCAGCTGAATCCTCTTCAGCAGGCCTCAAAACCAACCAAACTATTCAACAGCCGGGCGAGCTGTTTGAATTTTGCCAAGAATTTTTGCAAGAACCTGTAGCAGTATCCAGAAAGCAGTGCTGTATCCGGAACCCGAGAGAACCACAAACCAGACCGCTGTGAGCAGAACCAGAGATCCAGATCGCTGTGAAGTGCCAAGACCAGAACCGGAGTCCAGTCCAAAACCTGACCAGATCCGTGACGAGGCCTATTTCAAATTGATATTGTGAGTACCTAGCAGAACTGTGCAGAACCAATCTCTTAGTTAAAATAATCTAATCCAAACTATTTTAACCTAAGTAGAACAGCCTCCTAGAAATTGTGTCATCTGTCATTTTTAAAGCTGCACAACTGTCACCTGTCAATTCTGCAGCTGCAAGCGGTCACCTGTCATTTTGAGTTTTACTTTAAATCCGAAAATCTTCCTTTATTAAGTCGTCCGTATCTCTTGAACCGTTTGGGCTAGGAACGAAATTTTACTTTTCATCTGAAAGCTTAGAATCTAAGCTTTCCAACGAACCTAGAACCGACTTCCTACTCCTTATACTTTTTCAATCACGATTTACGCACTCGCGAAATTTACCGCCATTTGGGATTTTGGCTCAATTTCTCCACTTGTCAAAATAGCAGCTCCATTCTTTCTTTTGTTAAAATCCGTTTGCAACTTGGTAATAACTCGTAGAGCATTGCTAAAGTGAGCCTTAACTAATACCAACACGCATCTCCCACTCACCCTGAATCTCTAGAGGGAATTAAAATCAGTTGGCACATTTTCCCATCCATTGCCATCACATTTAAAAGCATTTTGGGCCTGTGTTTCAAACTCCTACCTGTTTCCTCTAAGCTTGCTGGGGGGGAACTGAAATTCGTATTGTATTTGATTGCATTCCTGAGAACTGTGTGCTCCTCTTTCCATCTCCTTCCATTTCTTACATTGCATAGGGGAGGGGGGTGAATTGCCAGAGAAAAAGTGATTATCTTATCTTTTGCTAAAATCATGTCAAGTATTTCTGTACTGCATTTTATTCCTCATTGCTTTTCCCTTGAAACCATAAAAGTATTTTTGCTACTTTATCCATCCTATACTAACTCCTCATTGATTGTAAAGAAGTGTGCTAGTGCCAGGTTACCCATTGTTGATCAACATCATATGTATAAGTGTACTATCAGATATTAATTTATTATACAAGTGTGATATATATATATTGTTTAATTTTTCAAATAAACCTTTTAATTTGCAAAACAAACCTACTTCTTGGCTCAGTGGGGTCAGGGGGATTCTATGAGGGGGGTGTTATACAAGGGTTGTCATCCAGAGTACTGAACTGGATATAAAAATACATCAATAAGGGTTTTCCTCAGCATCCCAGACTAGGCAGTGACTTAGCTGTAGTGTTGATTGAATATCGCTTACAGTCTGACCCAGGAAAATACAGATTGCTGGCTATGCAAGATGTAACAGCGAAAGTATTTGCATCAATTGTGTTGAAACAGCTAGCGAAGTGGGTGGATCAAATCCATGTTCTAGACAACTTCCACATGGGTTTTAGAACGTGTTCAAGCACAACCCACTGCCTAAAATGTCTGGATAGACTAATAAATGAGACAAAAAGGAAAAATTGCCCTTTTCATAAACTGCAGTGATAGACTTTGGAGCAGCGTTTGACACAAATGACAGGAATATCCTATGGTCTAAACTTGAAAACTTAGGCTGTCCCAATAATGTATTATATTTAATACATGGACTGCATGATAAAACACAGGTACTGTTAGGATTGGACAGCAGTGGTTCCTTCTCTGACCCTGTCTACACCAGTAAGGGGGTGAAGCAGGGTTGTGTTTTGGTGCCACTGCTGTTCAGCATCTCACAGACCTTCAAATGGAGTTGGCCAAATTGCATAATTGTCTCCCGAAATTCAAAAATGTAAAAATTACCAGTATTATGTATGCTGATGATTTGATCATATGTGATCACACTTTCTCAGGCATTAAGAGATCGTTATAGGAGCTGCATAAGTACTGGGAGGCCAATGACCTACTCATGCATTGTGAAAAAACAGAATTATGCACTTCTCATATAAAGAAAAGAGTGTGCCTCAGATGGTGGTAAGAGAACACCTTATAGCCGAAGTTAAAAGCTATAAATATTAGGGAATCACTTTGACCACCAGAGGTGACTACTCTGTATTAATCCAAGAAAAGAACAGTATAGCAGTCACACTAACAGCGATGATCTGTAAGATTGCAAGAGAGAATTCTGGATACAGTCTACGTGCAATCCTCTTACTATATAAGCAATGCTTTTGTTCCACTACGCTACATGGAATGGACGCGCTCTATATGTGTTACTTGACTTGGTTAAAAATTCTAGGACAAACATTTTGGAGAGCAATTCTTGGTCTTGGCCCAAGCGTGCCAATTGAGTTGTTAAGACTTGAGCTAGGTTTATCTTCATAACCGGCTCAGGCGATTCAAAGGCGATGTTTATTATACATCACATCCAAATATAAGCCTGTATGCCCCATGTTAGAATTATTGGGTGAATTAAATTATATGGATGAACAGGACAATTTTGCAAAGTTGGTAGACACAAACTTTGAGACACTTGAATGGGCCCCGGATTGAGATAAAGAATATAACAGTTCCTGAAAGCTTTTTGTTGATGAATTGGAAAGGAAAAGTGGGACTGGATATAAAATTATACTCACCTGGGAAAATTAGAAACCTGCAATGAAATACAAAAGCTAAACCATCAGTACCGTGTCCCTCTGGGCTGAGGTTCTGTTCATCTCCTGACCTGCAATGTTTCCTATTGTTACTTAAACCGATCAAACTACCAGTTCTAGCCTGCATAGGACCTGAATTAGCAATGCCAGTAGAGGATAGGTACTGCCGTACTTGTGCCCTCCAATACAAGCAAGAACCAGCTACACATGTAGTAACTGAATGCCGAAACAAATGGAACAATATATATGAACAATTTGGTTAAATGTGTGACTGATTATGAGAACATCAAGAGTGACATGTTCTGGTTTTATTGCTTAAACACTATGCACATTGCACTTGATAATGTCTGGAGTAGAGTCAAACACGTATTGAGTAGTACGGCATGTTTAAAAGCACCAGTTTTATAGAATTTTAGTTTAAGTGGTTGCATAATATTGGAAATGTTTAAGATTTTATGAAATTGTTGTTGTATATGGAGTATAGTTGTACATTTATTTTGTAATTGTAATTAATTTCTATGACACGTGAAAAGTCTGTAAGAACTGAACACGTTACATTAAAATAAAAAAAGACAGAAGAATTCTGGTATGGGCTGTCTGCAGGAAAAGAGTCTAAACTAACAATTGCAGTTGTAAGATAGCCAGAGAAGCTAAACATTTCATAGTTTACTAGGTGGGTCTAAAGAAAGAGACTGGACAACCTTACTTGTCTATTACAGACAACACTTTGTTCTTATGGAAAGAAACAATTTTTAGAAATCAATTTAGTTTCATCTTGATTGAGAGATTAATTTTATTGTTGTATAATTTTAAATAATCACCTTTGTAACTTTTAAATGTGTATTTAAGTGTAAGGTTTATAAAGTTAACCAATTAACATTAAAAATAAAAATAAATAATAAACATCTGCTATTTTTTTGAGAGTATAGCTTTACGTAGCAAAGACTTAGTGCTCTTGCTAATTAGCTCCGGTGTTAAAAACAAGTGGGCCAAACCAATACCTGACAGAGAGCTTTTCAAACAATGAAACCATGAGATATTCTGGGTATTTCCTAAACTCAGAACGTCACTTAAGATCAACTTCTTCAGGTCAGTATGCGTGTTGTCCCAAATTGAAACCAATAAAGGTGCAGGGGCGTATTGAAATTTAAAGAAATTGGGGTAAGTTTACTCTCAAATTACAACAATCCCTCTGCAGTTGCCGGGGCAAGCCCAAAACAGATTTAAGGCATTTTCTTTCAGTAAGTAAAAATATAATCAAAACTACTGGTAGCCCATACTTCGATACCATATAATGCAAGCACTACAGTTTTGTCCTCATAGACTTTGAGTGTTGGAATTACAGCCTGACCTCCAAATGATAACAAAAAACAAAGGATGCCTGTGGTGCTTTGTTTCATTTTATAAGCAACACGGTCAATCTGAGGTCTCTAGGACTTAGAATCTGAAAACTTTAAAGCAAGGTAATCAAAGTGTTTTACTCTCGTGAGTGCTACCTTAGCCACATAAAAAGTAATCCTTTTTTGATCGATACATGATAAAACTGCACATGGAATTTGTTTTTATTGATTATAATGCCCTTCACATTCATAAAAACAACATACGCATTCGGGAGCTTTTGTACAGCTTGCCTAACTGCACCACATCATCTGCATCTGTTAGACACAGAAATGGATAATTTAGTGTCATTAGAACATCCAAGTAGCCTTGTTTAAAACTAAATCTAACTCACACAAGTAAAAATGATAAAGTAAAGGGCATATTACGCATCCCTGATGAACCATCAATACCATACTCAACAAATGTTTCTGTACATGAATAAAGTTGGCTCTAGATGCTTAAGAGCTCCAAATCAATGCCCAGTTTAAGTAAATGATTCCACAACAAAACTCTGTCCATTTTATCAAACATCATAGTTAAATACATGAACACAAGATACATTGGTACTTTTTTCAGGCCATAATATTTATCAATTAATATACAGAGATTAAGGTACTGTTCTATTGTGCCTAAACCTGGGTGAAAACCCAATTAAGAATCTGGTAATATGTTAGAATGTGATACCCTGTCAAATAATTTAGAACAAATAAGCTTCCCTAAAAATCTTTAAATAAATGTTGCTAAATATAATGGGTCTATAACATGCATAGACGTCGCAAGATCCTTTCCTGAATATGGGTATGATAGTGTTGAGATGCCAAGTAACTGGTAACTTCAGTGAAATTAAAATAGCGGGTGGCCTTAGAAGAGGGAAGTTAGTGAATATTCTCAATGAAAAGAGGCAGCGTAAAATCCTCGGCCAATTCCTCGACACTATTCCAGGTCGTCTTGTTGTTAACTGCAACACTGCTATCAAATGAACGAAATAAATCACTCAACTGTGATAGCCACTTATCTTGTAAAATAGTTCCATTAGCGTCCTCGCCACTATGATGAACATTAGTGCCCTTTACAATCATACGCCAGGGCAGCTTACAGTCTTTTGCCTTACGATGTATTAGCAACTCATTCCACTGAGCCCCCTCATGAGTGTGTTGCCCTTGTTCAGCACATTCTTATAGTTTTATATTGTTTGTTTCTGTAGACTACAGTTGATCCCCTTTTCGCCATTCTACATTCTTTTGTATACCAGGTTTGTTGAACAAGCGTTCCCTTATGTGCGTATCAGTTGCTAAAACGTATTTTATAACAGAGTTGAGCGCATCAAAAGCATCTATAATACATTGCTCCCCCACATCATCAGAAAGTCATACCATTAAGTGGTTACGGCCACTCTTAAACACATCCCTAGATAGCAATGCTTCATTTTGGGGAAACCATTTAACCGTTCTCTTGGTAGTAGTGGTTGGAACCAAGGGAATCATATTGCTGACTTTCTCAATCATACTTATACCCATGTTTACATCCAGTAGCAGAGGTTGATGATCGCTTTCGACCATATGTATAATCTCTAAATCTGCCACCCGCCACCAATCGCACAAACGGGTAATAAAAAAATCAATAGGTGTGGAAAATGTTCTTTTGAAGGTGCCCTTAGCCAGTCTATCGGATTCAGCTCTGCCACTGATGCAACACAAAGTCAAATCTCTAAATAATGTTAGCAAGCATTTTGCCTTGATCATTTATAAAATCTGAATTACTCTAGAAATTTGGAATGCCCCATCTGTCGAATTCATTTAAATCAAGATCAGAACCATAGTCACCAAAAACAATGCTGCCATTAAAATATCCTGCAATAATAATACACATATCAGTTAAAGGCATTAAGTCAAGAGTGATTACTAACATAAAAAATAAAAAAAGAGGGATTACTATTTGTTCATAAAGACAAGCAAATGCATCTAAAACTTGCCTTAGACATTTTACACTTCCCTGCCTGCCATCCGCTAATGCTGTCATTGTAGCCAGATGGCTGTCAACTATGGAGATGCAGGATGGATTGTATTTCCTGGTTTTAAAATGTCCACCGGCGAGTTTACAGTACTTTGCACACGCGGCAATGTTAATGACTGCAGTTTTTTCACATGTCCTCTTCCCTTTACACCTTTGCAGTCGCAATCTTGTAAGCAGTTGGTGCCCTTCATAGTACGACGTGTGGTAATGATAATTGCTGCATAAAGAAATGACTTCTGGAAAACCATCAAACTCACAATGACTCCCATTTTCCTGTGCACACTGCATTCAATGTCAGACGTCTTTATGGGAGGGCAAAAGGGGCACTTGCCCAGGGCCCCCACCTTGGAGGGGGCCCCCACATGGCTGCCTGATCTAAGGTAAGATTCCATTGTTCACCAGACTTAACTAGCACACGCCAGGAGATTTTATGGCATGCTGCTGAGGTGCTAAACCCATTGCCTTTCTGTTTTGACAAGTACATTCTGCCTTGATCAATTCATCATGTAATGCTTTCTGTGTTCACTGTGGAATACATTGTTTGTTTGTACGCACACCCTCTGTAGCATTCTTTCCTTCCTGTGGGAATTATGTTGATCATTGCAATAGCCAAAGTTGAAATCCATTTGATAAATTGAGTGCCACAATGGTTCAGAGGTCAGCTCTGTGTGTTAAGCGCCCATTGCAGAGATATGTGTTCATTTGAAATATTAGAAGAGCACATTCCAGCAAGGCTGGCTCAACCCTTCCTATGTCTGAAGTTTATAAACCTACCGGCATATGTACTTTGTTTTGCAGCATAAGAGGTGCTATTATCAGCAATGTTCCTGCACCAGATAGGGGTTGCTATAAAAAGTAATATGTCATTCATATGGTGAAGGTCTAGAAACTGGTTTGTTCAGATGGGGCGTTCTAAAACCTAGACAATCCCCTCCAAAGATGAGCATAAACTATTAGTCCAAGAGGTGAATAAGTATCCAAATTCAAGACTGTGGAACCAAAGTGTTCATGCTTGTATCCTGGCTTTGCCAGCAGACGATACAGTGATCCTGGTCAAATCATATGATATCTCTTGCATTACTGTGCTGTCTTCTGTGAGGTTTGGCTTCTTGCATGTTGGTGGCATCATTTAGCTCATTACTAGATATCTCTTCTTATATAGGCTTATTGAGTGGAAGGGGTGCTAGACGGGAGAGAGCGGACCAGATGTTGTAGGCCTTGGGCAAGCCTTTTTTAAGGTCTGCTCGTTTGACACAAAAAACATTTCACAAGCCATTGATTTGGAAGTATTTAAAGTTTAAAAGTACAAAAGACATACCTAGATTAAATCTGTTAAATCACATCGATTGGTGTGCTGGTACTTATATACTTTCCTTGATGATGGAGAAAATGGAGCTAGAATCATTCCCATTTTGCGTAACACCCTTCTGTAATATTTTGGATTTAAAAATTGTCAGGTTTGGAAATGTGATTTGTGTACTTTGCAAGTCAGTTTTATAAAATGAGATTGTTTTAGTACATGGTAAGTGCTGGAAAAGAAAGTGTTAAAATGCAGAAATTGCAGAGTTGGCACACATCCTAGCTTCACCCCTTAAGCAATGTGTGATCCTGGGTATCTCATTTAATCTTGTATTGCCTAACCTTGCAGAATTGCCAATCGCTAATTCTGGGTTAAATGTACCTTTTACATACCGTCCTGCATTAATACTGCAGGCTGCATACCTTCCCAGATGCTATTGATAAAAAAGTATACTGTTTCTATACTAGAAGAGAAGTAATCTCTTTGTAGATTGCTATTGTTGGCCTTCAAATGCGACTTGTTTATCATTTTGATTAGAGCAAATATGGAGAGGGTAAGGGGACTTGAAGGGAGTAAATATGCTTATTTTGAATGCTGAGGGGCAGCATATCAATCTATAGGTTATGATCACGGTGGGGGTGGAGGGTGCCACCAGATATTCTTGATCACTTTATTCCTTTGGTTGGTGGAGGGGGGCCCCAAAGATGTCCATGCCAAGGGCCCCAAAAATGCATAAAATGGCCCTGTCTGCAGGGTGTATCATCTTGCCCTTTTAAGGTAAATCACTTTCCTAGTTCGAGTAGTCCTATAAATTGTGCTGTGTTTGCCATCAAAAAGAAGGGGTTTCCTCTGAAAAAACATGATTTTGCCTGTCAAATGTAGAAAAGGCCCTGCCCTTTCAGAATCCTGGGTATGTCACTACAGACCTGTGCAGTGATACGCCTGCAATGCAGACAGCCTTGGCTCCTCCATTTGGGCGCGATTTCCAGGCTGCCCTCTCTGAAGCACCTCTTCCTTCAATGAAGTGCCTGAGGTATGACCATCCAGCCACATATCTACAATTGCTTCTCAAAACGATGTGCTTCCCAGTAATCCAAGAGAAAGCATTATGTCCCATCCCCAGAAGTACAGTCTCTGATAAACTGGCATGTCACCCATGTGGGACACCAGAGCACTCTGCAGCACGCTTTTAGCGGGAGACGGTAGCCTTAATCCAGATAGAGATGGATGCGAAAGGCTGGTCTCAGATAACTCCCAGAAGAATGTAGTCTCCGCCCAGGTTGGAACCAGTCTCCCCCTAATCTATCAACATTACAGCAGACTTCAAGGTCTTTCGGAGAGCAAGAACTAGGCCATTGCTCTCAGACGTTCCCCAGATCAAGGCTCATTATGGTTTGAGGGTCCCCTTAGCTGCATCCAGCTTTCCTGCTGATAGCACCTAGCCACTCCTGGGCCAGAGTGAGTAGGGGCATTTCGTCTCTCCTTTCCTGTTTCAGAACCCAAGTCAATTTCGATCCTCATGTCTGAGCAGACGTGATGTCATCAGTCATGTCACTGAACCACCTAAAACTATCCTTCCTCATGCCAGACTAAAAGGTTAAACCTACGGAAAGAGAACAGGGCCAATGTTCGATATGCTGGCGAGGCAGAAGTTTTTATGCGCTCCTCAATATAGATATGGAACGTAGGTACATTTTTACTCAGCCATTTGTTTATTTATTTATTTTTTGCAATTGGCAGGCTTGATGTCAAAACTAGTTAGAATTCTAGACACTTGAGGCATAACTATGAAGCTTCAAATTCTGTACCATCATACAAATAATAAAAAGAAATGCCCACCCAACCCCCCCGCGAACATGTATATTAAAAATACCTCGTGTTGGGCAAGTCAGTGCGTCAGATTTGCAGTTGGCCTGTGCCTGCCCAAGATTTCCAAACTACTTCTGCCTATTGAGAATTCACACTCCTATCTGAGAAAGAGGCTTAATGTTTCTTTGTCATGTGCTGCACTATGTCAAGCACTAAACAAGCATTGGCAATGCCAACAGTTTGGGATTTTGTGTAGTCATGGGTAAGGCTCTTGGCAGGCACATCCATAGTGGTATTAATTGGCCATTCATAGTAGAAGCTGCACAATGGTCTGAGTACCTGGCCATCTAATAGCAGTTCCTGGGAAGTGCCTAATACTCATACATAAGTCAAAACTGTTGGCTTTGCCAATGCCTTTTTTTTACAGGGCTCCAGTAAACGACACCCACAGTGGGTATAAACGGAGTAGTTGAAGGCAAACCTGGTTAAGACATTTCTATTGCACCACTTGTGGATTGGCAGCTCCCATTAAATCCTTAACTCTCAGAAGACTGCTTTGAAAAAACACTGGCAGGCAATTCAGTGCAACGTTTGATGCTAAGGCTTGAGTAAAGGTGTTTGAGGAGGGGTTTTGAGCAGGAAGGGGCAGAAACTAGATGGGGATGGCCATAGGGATTAGAATAGCCATGGACAGTCAATGGGTAGGCACATAACCAAACAACACGTACACGCTTTGTGCCCCTTCTCATATGCCATTTCTCCCAATCTGTACTCTAAAGCAACAGTTACGATTTATCAGTGGCGCGACGGCACCTAAGATCGAAAGTAAAAAAGCACAATGCCACCCACCACCCGTACAGAAAAATGGCTTTAACGTCACGGGTCGAGCTAATTGTAGGTTTGCATTCTGCCTGCCTTTCATCAGCCAACTCATGTACTCTGGGGTCGGTCATGATTTAACTGCAGCAATTCATAAAACACATACTTTCTGCTGAAACTCTAATCCTCTGTCATCTGTTATTAATCTACTTTACTTAATGGGGTTTTGAAAACGCTCCAGAGCGCCGAGATAAACGGGCCTGCAAAGAGGAGAGGGGAGAGGGGCGGTGGGTGACGGGGGTGAGTTGTAGCCCAAGAGGAAAAGGGAAAAGTGAAGTAAAAGGGGTGGGGAAGTCATTCTAAGAAAGGTCAAAGGTTGCATTCCTGGAAACCTGAGACCATTCTCTTGTATATGTGTTGACTTCATCAATTCCTGGACAGGAGCACTCTAGTAGTGGTTGACAGAGAAGGGTCCGCTAGCCTAGACTTTTGAACGGTAGATTGTTATTGAATGGGTCATCGACCAGGGCACTCCCAAACCCCCCCCCCACCCCCCGGACCTTACCCCGGATGTACATCTCGTAGCACTTTGAGCTTTCCAAGAAAGCGAATTACTGCTGTTTTCAGCAAGCAACCATTGCAATGTGGCGTACAGCCTTTACCAAATGGGTCCTCTGCCTAAAAGACAACAGAGATGTACGGCGTACATTGTGTAAAGTTGAGCTGTGTTTAATAAATAAAAATAAAGTGCCAGGCCATTAAGTGACTTTAGTGTTCTTTATCTGATGGAACAATGTTGGCGAGCTTCCACTGCCTTGATAACACGTGAATGAATGCCTAGGAGTTGAGCTCCGGTGGGCACCGCCTAACTCCCCTCAGGCGCTCTCTCTGTGCCTGCCCGTGCTCTTGATCACTCCCCTCGTCCTGTGAGGGATGTTGCACAGAGCAGGACTGTACATTAACATGATTCACTCTCCTTCAAAACAAGCATTGCAAATGCCAACCGTTTTGGCGTTTGTGCTGGCATGGGACAAACGTTTGCCAAAGTTACTACCTGGCCATTAATGGTAGCAGCTGCAAAATGATGCAAGTACCTGGATATAGAATAGCAGGACATGTAAAATGCAAATCAAACACCCATACACAAGCCACAACTGTTGTTTCTGCCAACATTTGTTTTAAAAAGGGCTTCAGTCAAGGACACACATACTGCTTATACATTTTGTTAAGACATTTTTACTGCACCAGTAGTCGATGTACAGCTTCAATGAAGGTATTAGCTCTCAGAACACTGCTTTGAAATAACCCATGGGAGGCATTTTGAACACAAAGTTTGATGATACTGCTTGATAAACCTAGCTCAAAGAGATCCCAGGAGCATGTTCTTTGGGACGGGTTAAAAAGTGGGTGAGAATGGCCATAGGGAATAACATAGTCATGGGCAGTGAATGGGTGGGTATATAACCAGACAATGGCCCTCATTACGACCCTGGCGGAAAGGGGAAAACGATGGCGGAAATGCAATACCGCCATCGAATAGCGCTCGGTGCGACTATGACCCGTCACCGCAAAGTACGAAGCCATTAGCGACACCGTAGTGAAGGCCAACGCTAACTGCACCAAGCACGCGCGCGCCATGCCAAACTGCAAACACCACCATGGCGCAAGGGTACGCCAATTCCGACCCTAGCGGACATGTACCTAACGCCATCAGGCATGGCGTAATGTACCATTCCGCCATGGCGAGAAGTACGGCATCGCGAATCAACCGTAAACGGCCCCACTGAGTGCCTGTACACCACTCCCTGCCCACAAAGTACAACTCCCCGTAGGTGCAATGAAGCCACAATGCAACCATTGAAATGTACAAGTCACCCATGCATGGCAACGAACAAAAGAAACACAAGAGGGGCCAATGGGAGCTGCAGGGCACAGATGGCACGAATACAGAAGCCATCCCAATGGACATGACCAGAGTCCCCCACCAAGAAACGCACGCAAACACAGGCACCTGTGACCAGCAATATTCCGAAAATCACATCATTCCACCAGTCCACCTGGCTGACCGGCATCTGTTACACAAAACCCAATCCCCCGCCCCTGAGCATGACAACATTCAAACAGTCATATTGGCAGCCCCCATCCCTGACCTCACTGGGCTTCGTAGGCAAACGCGCCCAGCACAGTACCACGCAACTAAACCCCGAAGCTGGAACCCAATGCAGATCTCCTCACAATACATCGCCCCCCAAATAGGCATATGCCACATCACTTGCAAAGAAAAACGCTACACGGGCCAAATCAGAATAGAATTTTTATGCACATCAAAGTCACCAAGCCCATACAGCCATCAGGCCATGAACTCCAAAACACTAATCACCATTGTGGGCTGCATCCGCAAGAAATGACCAGCCACTACCTGTGTGTCGCCCTGTTCCCCCATGGTACACAGAGCCACATTCACGTACGAAAAGGCAACATGGAAGCGCACAGAACCGCAGGGCCGACCCAATGGGGAGGCACTAGTCCAGCTGAAAGGCCGAAATGTTGCTCCGAGCCACCAGTACTGCGTAAGGGCATGTGGGCCATTGGCGATCGTCCCATAAGATCGTAATGCTGCTCCACTGATTAACACGAAGCAGCAGGTGTCGGGAGTAAAATCCATCTGCAGGAGTGGCATACAGATGGCAGTGGCAAAAGGGGAGGAGATACCTGTCAACCAAAAGAAAAGAACAAGAACAGAATGGCCATCAGAACTACATTCGAACAACTCACTTCAATGATCACACGAAATCCACAGCCATATGCATGCTAGCCCACTCAAAAGGATCATCACCACCCCAAAACCACTTGCGACTCATAACCATCTATATCGAGGTGCAAACACCATCACAAACGAGTGTACCTGTGCATGCGTCTGTCAAAACAGAATCCATCAGATGGGAATGTTAACGTGCATGGACACAAGTGTCTGAGGGCGCGTCGAGACAGGGAGGGCTCAACAAGGCCAGATAGACGATGGTCCCACTATGGCAGCCCTGCATCACATAGCGTAGGGGAGGCGGATAGATCCCAAGAAGCCCTGTACATGGCAAACTCTGTATCAAATCACCTGCCCATGCATCCATTCATCATTCCCTCATCCCGGGATCAAAACGCCTGAATAATTACTCACATAACATTAGAAACATCCATTGAGTCTGTGCGTTATGCAGCCTGCTAAATCCACAGTGCCCCAGCCCGTAATTCCAGTGTTGTGAAGTAACATGTATTTGGGAACGGCCGGCCTCATCGCCCACGTAGCTATTGCGCATCCCAAACTATTCATATCAATCATTGCTCCCTCGCCATGGGCCCTGTCTCAAGGACATTGAACAATAGAACGTTACATTTGCAGTCAGACCTGTGGGCATCTCCTCGCCGCTAGCTGGAAACCGAAAGCGCCGCCCTTCGAATTCCTCATTTGCAACATCACGTCGAAAAGGCATCTGTGGCCGTTTGAAATCACTAATTATTCCATCGAGTGCGGCTGTGTGTGAAAATGGCAACTGCCTTCACCCACAAATGGGACGCCCCGCCCGTCGTTGCAACTCGGTACAGTGATGCATGAGGGCCCACCGTTACTCGAGTACTACGTTCCACTGACCCTTCACAAGTCTGTTCGCGACTGCACAGATAGTATGGGAAACAATGGGACCACAGCAGAATGAACATATCAACCAATCTTACACGGCCATCGGGTACAAATACATGATTGCAATAGCAAGATACCATTCCCCGAATTGCAGCGTTGTGCGCGGGACGTGCTCGGCCAAAGGGGAGAGCAGTTTGCACAGGTGGAATTAATCACCACAGGTGGAGGCCATACAGCCTGGAAACACATAAATTGCACAGCCAGTCTCCTCCCACAACCACACCGAAATGCTACCGGCAGGACTCGCGATGTTGGCCCTGGGGGACCTGATAGCACTGCAAGTGCTCCGACTCCAAGAAGAAGACGAACACCAACTACAACCAGCCGCACGGAGGAGACGCAGGAGGAGGAGGAGGCCAAGGCAGGGCCAGCAAGGCCCACCAGCACAGCCACTACCACCACGCAGGCAGCCCGCAATACCACGCCTCCGAGCACATCCGTTCAACCTCACTGATGAGCAGATCCACACCCTCTACCGTCTGGACCGGGACACCATAGCCGCCATTGTGGACATGACACAGGCTGACCTTGTCAGCATGATAGATAGCCCAACCGCCATCCCACCCCTACTGAAGGTGGTGTCTGTACTACACTTCCTGGCCACAGGCACCTACCAGCACACAGTCGGACAGTTGCATGGCATTTCTCAGCCACTGTTCTCACGGACACTATTGCAAGTGCTCGATGCCCTCCTGCAGCACGCAGACGACTACATCTCTCTACCACGCTCGGAGCAGGAAATTACCAACACAAAAGTGGGATTCCATGCACTTGCCGGCATACCGGGTTGCATTGGTGCCATCGACTGCACCCATGTTGAATTGGTCGTCCCACATGCCATGGAGGCCCAGTACCGCAACCGAAAACAATTTCATTCCCTGAATGTACAAATGGTGTGTGACTCCAACAGGATCATTACACATTGTTGTGCCCGATTCCCTGGATCAACCCATGATTCTATGGTCTTGAGGAACTCTACAATACCACGCTACATGGAGCGACACGCAGGGAACAGATCCTGGCTACTCGGTGAGTCTCATTACATGCATGATGATGTGGGGTATGTGAATTGGCAATGACCTGGCAGGAAGGGGGGGGGTGTGCGTACGTATCAATGGCATTCCACATCATACGTTTCTCGTCCACATACAGGTGATGCTGGATATCCACTGAAGAGATGGCTCCTCACACCAGTCCGGAACCCACGGGACCAGCATGAGGAGGACTACAACCATGCCCACTCACGTACCCGTGTAGTCATAGAACAGGCATTCGGCCTACTGAAGGGCCGTTTCCGCTGCCTCAGCAGGTCTGGCGGGGCACTCCTGTACCGCCATGAGAAGGTTGCAAAGATGGTCATGGCATGTGTCATGCTCCACAACATGTGCGTACGTAGAAATGTGCCCATGCCCCCTGACGCAGAACTGCAAGCACCTGATGATGGTCATGATGAGGGTGGGGATGTGGCAGCACCTCATGGAGTCTGCGAGGCACCGGAGGCCCGTGACATTCGTCAGCATCTCATTGATGTATGCTTCTAGCACTCACGCCTGGTGGCTGATACATGGACACGGGACTCGTGGCACTGCGTGTGTCTGGGACATGCACAATATGGACTCTACGCCTATGATGGCCTAGTACACAAAGATCAATGTCCACACATCTCATTGGTTTATCGTGCACTTTTTATGGCATATGTGATGTCATGTTGAACACCCTATCGACCCGCCACCCAAGTGAGCCCAACACACCCCCTCCACCCTCCTACCTCCCCCCCGAACACCAGTGTCCAAAGATGCTCATTGTCAGTGGGCTGTCGCTATTGCAAGCCCCCTCTGCGGGTATCAGGGGCACCCCTGCCTGTGGAGCGCAGGTTCCTTCCAGATCTACGTTGGGGGCTGCCCTGGACGGAACTTGCAACGGATGATGTGTCTGCCTGCTCACGTCCATGCATGTCCCTAAGGGTTTGCGAGAGCTCAGTGAGCACACGGCGCACTGCGGCAAGTTCGGCACATACGTCTTTGGACGTCGCATGCAGTTCCCCCCTCAGGCTCTCGGTGCTTCTCTCCATTTGGACTCTCAGGCTCTCTGTACTTCTCTCCATTTCTGCCCTAAGTGTCTCAGTTGATGTTTCTATGTCTGCCTTAGTGCCCCCACATTCATCGGCATGGTCCTTGAGGAGTGTGGCCAGTTGCTGCTGTTGTTCGATCAACTGGTCGAGGGACTGTTGCCTCTGCTGGGCCATGGCCATTTGCGGGGGTGTCACAGAGGGGCTGTTGTCCTCATGTTGCCTTGCCACAGGGCTTGTGGGGGATGGCCAGTCGTCGTCTTGTGGGTGCCCCTGCGTGGTATCCTCATGTTGTACGGGATGGGACAGACAGGGGGATTGGGACAGGTCATGGATGGATCTGACTTCGGCATCCCCGTTTTCTGTGTCGGAGCATGCTGCCATCAATGGGGTGTCACCTATGGTGCTGCTGCCACCAGAGGCAGTGCCTTCTGTGGCATCCATTGGGGGGACCTGTGGTGGTGGTGTTGTGGGCATGCTGGCTGCTGGGGTGCCTGTTGATGTTCCCTCCTCTGTGCTGCCACCTGATTTGTGCTGCTGCCGTGTCTTGATGCGTGCAGCTGAGGTGGAGGGTCTCTGGCCGTTGGTCTTGGCCCTCTTTGCAGGTGTGCTGGTAGGGGTGTCCTGTAGCTCGTCGTTTGGATCGGACCCTGTGGTGGAGTAAAGGAGGGCGAGGGTTATTGATGGGTCTGTGGGGATTGGAATGGCATTGTATCACATGCTTTGGGGTGGTACCTGAGGGTGATTTGGGTCGGGGCCTTGGAGGTGCTTTGATTTGTGTGTGGAGTGAGGGTGCAGTTGTTTGGCAGCCTGCAGTTAGGGTGTGCCTGCTGCACATGTAGTGCGTGTATTAGGGGTTTTTAATTATTTATGTATTTATTGTGGGTTTTAACGTGCGCTATCAGGCCGATGTGTGTGGACGTTCTCCTGGACATGTGTTTCTGTTGCACTATGTGGACGCATGGTACTTCACATGGATGGACTGTGTGGATTTGGCATTGTTTTATCTGGCCCACCTACCTGAATCTTCGGATGTCTGCACTCCTTTCTCCATCCCTCCGACTCCCTCTATGCTCTCCATTCCGATGGTGGAGGCACAGATTTCTTCCCAGGGGGTCAACTTGATGGGTGATTCAGGACCTCCCCCGGTGGCTGTGGCAATGTTGCGGTTGGCAGAGAGTATGCTGCGGACGCGTATCCGCAGGTCGTCCCATCGCTTGCGGCATTGCTGTGGGGTGCGGGGTGCGGTCCCCACCGCACTTACCCGCTGTGCCACCAGAGCCCATATGGCCTTCTTGTTTGCAAGTGCCGTCCTGGTCATTTGCGTGCAGAAGACGACGGCAGCATTCTCCTGGAGGGTCTCTGTTAGCACGGTGAGTTCCTCACGGGAGAAGTGGACCTGCCGCTTGCGGTCGCACGCTTTCTTCGCTACTTTTCCCATTTTTCTTGGTTTCGCTAGGGTGGTTGACGGGTTGGGGTGTGTTTCAGGGTAGTGATTTTAGTGGTTGTGTGGTTTTAGTGTTTTTATAGGTGTACGCCGGGATGTTTCCCGTTCCGGGCCCATGTTTTAACTTCCGTTTCCGTATATTTCCGGTCACCGTACTTTCCGGTAGGCGCACACTGCGGTGACCGCTGAGAGGGGTGGCGGTATTGCACCTAGGGCGCCGTACGGCGGCGGTGTGGGCCGTTTTGGGGTCATTTCCGCCATCGCGGACTTTGCACTTCCGCCGTGGCGTGGTGCTCGTGCCCGATGGGTCGGAATGGGCCGCACTTTGCTCCTTCGTGCAATGGCGGAAACGCTATTTACGCTGTGGCGCTCCGGTCAGTCGCTTTCCGCCAGGGTCGTAATGAGGGCCAATGCCTGCAAGCTTTGCGGCCCTCCTCTTCAGGGTTGTTGCTAGGTTTGTAAAAGATCCAGGGCTACGCTAATGGCAAGACTGGTGGGACTCGGGGCTAACTAGCCTTTTGTTTGTAGCCCCTGAGCTTCTATCTGGGCCTACAACCCTAGCGACGCCTCTGCTCCTCATATCACATCTCCCTCTTAGCTGTACTCCAATGCAATAGGTGTGGCTTTCTAGGTGGTGCTTTGATGCCACCTAATAGCCGAAACGAAAACAAAAAACGTTCATGACGCAGACTTTGAGTCTGTGCTTTTCTCTCCTCTGTCTCTGGGAGTGTCCTTGGACTTCACTGCTGGGAGAAGGTTGCTACAAAACCCCTCTATCACCAATTGACTCTTCTTAATGTATAACCAAAGTTATCACCAATTGACTCTTCCTAACCAAAGTGTTAAAATTAATATTTCTCACATCAATTATTTTATTCCTCATACCTACCTTGTGGTCATTATATCTGGCATATGTACTTGTTTGTATACACCGATTAGTCGCTTGTTTGTTCTAATCCACAAACAAAATACAAAACGTTGTTACAATAGCTATAAAATATTAAAGATTTCAAACACTCGAAAGGGACATAAAAATGGCTGACATATTTACTTCCGGACAGACGAGAACCACAGAAGTGTGTTCCTCGCCTGGATATTCAGCACATCCGCTATCTTGCAGATTGTAGTCCTCGGACATGATTGTACACTTCTGGACAGGACCTACTGATGATGTTTTAGGCTTCAGGTTGATGACCTCATCATTCTGGGACTCTCCGCTCTCCATCTTACTTTCCTGAATCAATGTAGGCTGTCGATAGTATGGAGTTTTTCGTACCTTTCGTGGGCTGGGCCTGTCCTTGTGTGGTGACCCTACCCTTACCCAATCTCCTGGGTTTACGTTGGGGAAAATATGAATTTCCTGGCATCGTAGGATGCCTGCCTCCTGTCCTGTGCTTCTTTTACTTGCCGCTGTATTCATTCTGGCCCTATATCTCCGTCTGTGGTCTACTTGCTCACTGATCTCCAGGAGAGGGGCGTGTTTGTAGATGTGCTGCGCAGGAATTGGATTGGAGAGTCTTTTGATGTTGTTGGGAGTGACTCTATGCGTGGAGATGGCAATGTGCATTTCTTTGCAGTCTGGTCACCCTGTGACTGCTGCATGCCAGGTGCTTGCATTGCTCTGTATGAGTTGTGAATGAAGGAGTTGTGGTATGTTCGGAAGACGGGACGTGTCTGCATGCTGTCTCCTGATTCACACTGAACCGCTCTGCACAGCGCTTCAGTTTTTTGCATGGTTGTTTTCTTGTAATGACTACTGGGATAAGCCATGCTGTAACTTTGACCTTGATGATTAATTCCATGAGTATCCGCTCCAATTCTTCCTTTGCTGTCTCACGACCTGCTCTCACCTTGTGTTTGGCTGGCATGGCACCAGACTTCAGTGTCACCTGATGCATGCATCCTTTTCGCGTGCCTATCAAGATCCATTAGGGTGTTTTCAAGAGTCTTCTATTTGACTGACATGTCTGTTCATATGCATTGGGGTAGAGATTTAGGCCCAGCTTATCCTGATCGGGCCATCCTAGAAATTGATCTTCGTGGATTGCGGAGTACAATTTCCCTGTCTTCCTTCTGTCTTTAAATGGAAGTCCACTCAACATGTAACAAATTAGTTGTGTTTCACTGCCTCCATATACTCTGGATGTGTGTTTTGTGAGCAGTTTCTTGTTTCCCCATTACGTCTTGTAGGTTGTAGCTATAATCATAGCAATCACTTCCATATCTTTCCCATCATTTTTCATGGAAAACAGTGGCTTCTGATTGTGGCATTTCTTTTCCCCCTTTTATGCAAAGTCCTTCTTCTGGTAGTTGGTGCATGTTTTTCCTCGGATGAGCAGTCTCCTGTGTGCGTGAAGTGAATGAGGTTTCTTGTGTCTCTTGGTTGTCGCTGCACTTTCTCACAGACTTCTTTTTCTTGTGACTTCTTCCATCCTTTCTTTGCTCTCTGTGGTTCTGGTTCGCCTCTTGTTCTCTCTTTTGTGCATGGCCACTACTTTTTGCATCGTGAGCAACTGCTATGACTTCGTCCAAAGTACGGTTCTGTGGTTGTGGCCTTTCTTTTTTCTTGGGTTTGACTGCTCCAACTACGAGTAGTAGGTCCCACAGCACCGGGCCTATTGTGGTTCTGAAATAGCAGGGCCTCGCTAGATCTGTGAGAGTGTTATAAAATCGCCTTTGCTTGTAAAATCTCTGTTTGAGAAGGCTCCCCTGTAGATCACACCTGTTGGCAAGTCTCTCTATTGCATCTTGCGGTCCCTCACTGTGCAGCCTAGTTTTTGTATCAGTTGGGTTCTGAATCTTCTCTGGCCTTCCATTCCCAGCGTGTTGATGAAGATCACACCTTTCCAGCTGGAGTCTTGGTTATACAGACTTTGGGCCTCCAGTTACACTCTGAGGCTGACTCTCATGGGCATAAGGTTAGGGGGGACAAGGGTCTTTGTCCCCCTCAACTTTCGTGGCACACCATTTTGTCCCCCTCATTTGGCAGGGGCCCCTTTTCTTTAGATGTCATGCCCCCCTCAACATTTTCAGCAAAGTTACTCCACTGCGGACTCTACATCGTTGCCAAGGGATCTCATGGGTACCTGGTGCTGGCAAGAATGCTGGAGGAGCCGACGATTGCTGTGACACAGGGGTCGGCGTAGGGTGGCAGTGGGTGCTGGTGGTCTGTTGTGCACACTCGCTTCACTCGGTGTGATATGTGGGTTGCTAATCCCATCCTCTCATCACCATTGGTAAATTGACTTCTGTTAAATAAATAAGTGCCATGGAGTGGCTACAGTGTTCTTCATTCTAAGAAAGAATGCCAAAGTGTACGCAGCACTTTTACAGCATGCAAATGCCTATGAGAGGAGCTCCAGTGTGCAGCTCCTGCATTGGCCTCTCCTGAAGTCTCGGAGAGTGTGCCAACGCTCTTCATCGCATTCCTCATGCTGAGTGATGTTGTGTGGGACTGGGTGAGCTCTCTAGAGCATACCACACGTTGCTACTCTTCCAGCATCAGCCATACCCCCGACAGGAGGGCTGTGAATCACAGCAAACGGCATCAGCTCGACCACCACTGCCCTAAAAGCCATGCAGCCACACTTCTATTGCTTAAGGGTTTGAGGATGGTCATGAAGGACGGTGGCGGCGTAGACCTACTCAGAGAAGTCAGAAGAAGCCAATATCTCTCTGAGGCTTCCTGCCTTCCCTCCTGGCCACGTGCAGTTCTACATAGAAGGAGGTACGCCAAGCCACCAATTAAACAGCAGAGTGCATTGGATCACCAATAGAAAGAGGTCCCTCTGATTTTGTCATCATGCGCCAACCATTCACCATGCCTTTGCCATTCATCATGTGTTTTAGTTAGCCAGATTTCTGAGGGGAAAAATTGATAGGGCTAAAATAAATGCAGCACAGAAACAGGTTCTGTGTTCAAAGGAGAGGCGCTTGAATCGGCTTTCGTGAGAGCCAGCTTGGTTGGTGCTGGGCCAACTTTCCAGATCCTGCTTAACTACTTCTTGGATATTGCACAAATATATGTTAATCATCTGCCTATCAGCACAGTGGAATGCTTTGCTTATCCTACACGAGTATCGAAACTGAAGTGCGCGCAGATGATTTCAAGCCACGTAGGCTGTCCAGAAAAGATAAAACTTCCCTGTAAAATGTTTCTCTACGTCTAAGATATGTGCATTCCAGCCGTGTAGGAATGTTTGCGAAAGACGCAGTCGACATTTTCTGTATTTTACAATACTTCGCTACTGGGTGTCTTTTTTGCTGTAACCCCTGGGTGGAGAAACTGTGGGAGATGAACAAGCCCAGGTAGGGACCTTAAGGTGGCACCTGAAGCAGTGCAGACACCGGAAACGGAAAGCCATCTTGGCTCTCCCTGGAGATGGACGAGTTTGATAGGTCCATGGAATGAAGAGTGGGGGGTGCATAGAAATAGTTAAAGACATGGCAGTTTCTACGTCAAGGTAAATCTTGGTGGCGGCCAAAAGTGCCACCAGCACGGGCAAACCAAGTGGTTCCAGAATAGCAAAACATCCAAACAATCCATCCAGATTGCAAGGAGGCAGGCGGGGGGTAAAACGCAACTTCCCTTAGGTGGCATAAATACTTCAAACCAAAGACAGTTGGCAAAGCACACCTAATTAGATATAATCCACTAGTGGTGTCTGATGTAATCTTTACCGCTTAAGTGAAAAACCCAAGGTGCAGAGGAGAAAAACAGATCCTGGCACATCGGCCATAGACATTCACAATAAGAAGTAAAGTTCCCAAAGTGTGAGAACTCCCGTCAGCCGAGTAATTATAGGTTATGATGATAAGTAAAACATTATCCAATTTGCTCAAATGTTATGAATGATATAATAAACATTACTCATAACAATGAACACATTTCAAAGTTGTTCCTTTTTTCTTCACAGTTCGCTCTTTAATAGGGAACCCAACGCGCTTCGAGCTATCACACTCTTCATTAGGGGTATTTCTACTGTAAAGTGTTCTGCAATTTAACAAAAAAAGATTATATTAATATACGTTTTAGATTGCACTACTCTTGAAATACAAATTCGGATTTTTAATCAAATGAAAATCACCTGAAGCTTAATAAATCAACTTTTAGGTAGTAGACTCCAGAAATTCTATGGTTGTGCTAAAAGGTGATTTATTAAGCTTCAGGTGATTTTCATTTCATTAAAAATCGGAACACTTTACAGCAGTAATACCCCTGATGAAGAGCTTGATAGCTCGAAACACGTTGGGTTCCCTATTGTTTTACTTATCATCATAACCTACAATTACTTGGCTGCTTTTCGTCCTTTGAAAGTGTGCAGGGGACGGGAAGTCCTACACCTTAGGAACTTTACTTCTTATCATGGCATAAATACTTGCAGCCATCATCTTGAAGGGCAACAGTGGGTGTGTAGGTACAGAAAGGCCCTTGTCTGTGAAATATGTAGGTATGTAGGCTCTGCTGGGTGGTAGTTCACAGAGCGCAGATTAGATTAGTAGGTTTTGCAGTGGTACACAGCAAGTTACAAGATACCAATACACTTAACTAGAGGGGTGTAGTTATGCGAGCCTCTGGTCAGTCGCATCCTTGCTGAGCACAACCACGTTCTCCTTTGCCCCCCATTAACCATGTCTTTGTCACCATGGGTTGCAAACTATTTTACAAGAACCACCAAGGCTTCTGTTCTACCAGACGCCCGTTTGACCTCAAAACTTGCCATCAGTGCCTTTCATTTGAAGAATCCTCGTGTGCCACACACAAAGTGGCACGTGAACGCTGGGCACTCACCAGCCACAATAAATTACATTTGTACTGATATATGCATTCTCTGGGACTCCCTCAGACCCATTCATCCTACAAGACATCTCCGCTCGCCCAACAGGTTGTGAGTATCGACTCTGACTCTGCAGATACAGAAGTGATTATTGGTGAGGAGAGCTGCCATGGTGTGACATGCGCTTGGGTGCCCTGCCGCCAGCTACCTGATCTATCCACTGAGAGTGAAGGAGATGCAAGTGCCGGGGGCCTTGGGCAGGCAGACACTCTTACAGCGGACCGATAGTGACCGAACCCTGGGGATACACACCTCCATAACCTGCCTCTATTTACTGTGATCTGCTTCGAAGCAACGCACCTGCATACTACTCTCTGCTGGATCCCAACCCTGCCGCTAGTGGGATATTCTGGTGTCACTGACACTCCATTGATTGCTGTGTTTTGTTTCTCTCATTGTTCCACACAATCCTCTAGATTTGCATCGGTCCCCAACAACTGAGGAATACGTTCAACACTCTAGTGCATAACCCTTGGAATCCGGCACACAATCCTGAATTTGCAGTGGCATAATGGAGGCTTAAACCTCATGTGGTCACCATAGTAGATTTACTCTATTATACCTGCCACCTTTTCATCTGGAAGTCTTGGGCAACTGAGACAAGAAACCAGGGATGGTTGCTTATTAATTTGAGTGCTACACACTGCCCACCTCAATGATATCTTCAGAAACAAAAAGCCCCAGGGCATAATGAAGCTACCCAAGTAAATTACAAAAGAGGTTACAACCTTAAAGATTTATTTAAGGCGCAAGATGGAATAGAAATAACTGCAGCTTTCAAGGAGAAACCTTTGATGCCAGTCAGAGAAAGAGTGGTCCATTGTAATGGCCAATGCCCATTTCAGACTGTTTATGCTGGAATTTCTCCAGGAAATTACATACATTGCTGTGGGTGGGATGAAAACAGTGGCTGGTCTAAACTACAGCATTATGGAAGTGGAATCCAGAATGCTGGATGAGGGAGTCACACTCACTGATCTCACTAATGTCCATGCTGAGCTTCTAAGTAGGGGTGAGAATTTGCAGAACCATCACTCACAGATGCGGGAGAAACAAGAGGACTTAGGAGACAGAGCTAGAGTGCACAACATAGGAATTAAAGGTATCTCCTTGGACTTCAGATCTAAACAGCTGATACAGCATGCAAAGGACCACTTCAGAAAACCTTTACAGTATGATGCTCCTACTACCATTGACCTCAAACACAGCCGAAGTGTACACTCAGCTTCCCAGAAAACGAAGGTCCACAATCTAAACATGCTGACATGGGTCCATTTCTTTAAACTGAAGAGGACATCATAACACATGTGGGATGCATTGGAACGATCACTTTAGAAGATGACACACTGAAGATTATTCGAGATTATTCAAGACCCACTACAAAGCATAAGAGATTTAAAGGCAATCACTGGCTATGTTATGTCAAAAAGCTTTTATACCATCACCACCATATTGATATCACAGCACAAAGATAGTGATGTATTTTGCCCCCATCCAGGCCAAACTATGGTGTGTGCAGGAAAGCAAATAGGAAATTGGTGAGAGGATAAGAGAAGAAGGAGAAGGCTAGAAATTACCAACCAAATGGAAAGGTACAAGGGGGCTATTGAGAAGTGTGTATTCTTGTGGTAGTAGGGATACATGTGTAATCATTGCTAGTGGATCAAACAAATACTATCTGCAAAATGATGGCACGTGATACAAGTGGGTGCTTTCCTTTAAGGCTAACATTTAAATGCCATGGTGGCATCACTTCTGTCACCTCCTTCCGTTCTTCCCTTAAATCTCTCCTCCTCCATTCTCCTCCCTGAATCACCTCCCCCCCTCCTGCTTATTCTTCCCCTAACTATCCCCCCTCTCACCCTCCCCATCCCTCCTCCTACCATTTTTCACCACTCCCCTCCCATCCACTCCCTCTCCCCTTCCCAACCTAACTCCCTCAGTTAATTGCTCTTTTCATTGTTTAGTCGACTGATTCATAATGTATTTGCTTCTACCGTTATTGTTTGTTTATGTAATTTGTTGTTCAATTGTACAGCGCTTTGGCGTAAAGCACTTAATAAATCAATACATTCAAATACAAATATTAATAGAGGCTGAAGCGGAAGAGACCCCCAATGTAAGGTTCCTCCATGAATGTCACTCATCAGTGACCCTCTTGGAATTTTGATATCTCATGCAATATTAGCAAGTTGATTTTGAGGATTACACTTGAATGCACTGCTGGACGCAATTTGGAGTTGAAATCTCTTTTACAGTCACCTATTCGTAATGGGGTCATCCTCAATATATCTCTTGGAAGGAACATTGTTTTCTTACCTGAGTCATCCGATGCACCACTCTAGCCTATATCAGAGTGCTATTTTACTTCAACCTTTGGCTGCTTTATCCCATATGAAAGCCCCTCTTATTCCAGGGTAACTCCGCTTTATCTGCATCTTTCCAGTCAGCACTCAACTCATTTCGTCTTAACAAGTTGGGGGTTGCTGGCTAAATGCTTGATATCCTTCCTTATTCCATGGTGAAGGCTGGTTGGGCAAATCATCCTTTACAACCAGACCCACAAGACCTTAATAGAGTGGTGAGGAATACAACATCAAGGCACATACTCATCTTATTATAACTTGGTTCATGAGGGATGGCCAAACTAGAAGCGCTTTTCCTTATCTTTATTTCTAATGAAAAAACGATGTTCTCTCTTCTAACTCGTTACACTCCTCCCAGCCGTCTCTATTCCCTGCTCTATTACTCAACAGGTTCATAGTGATTTGCCCACACTGGCCCACCCTGTTCAACACACTCTAAAACCTGGACAGATAACTCAGTTTGGTATGCTGTCTGAAATGGGATTCTAACAGGAGAACTGTCTGGGTGGCGTAGCAGAGCCCTAAAAACACATTCATGAGTGCTTCTATTCCTGCTCACCTTAAAACTGTATCCCTTAATGACCAAGGCCTCATGTATCCCCATAGAAGGTACCTTAATTTAAAGAGTGTGTTGGATTTGGGGGCCTTACGTGGTGATCCTTAATGAGACATACATTAAACGGGTGAAGACATTGGGCCTCATTACGACCGTGCCGGTAAAAACAGCATGGCCGCCGCCTGGGTCGTTTTTTTCCTGGTGCCTGGCAATGGGGAATTACCGGGTCATTACAGCCCTGGTGGTCTCGGTAACTCCCCATAGCCAGGCGCCTGGAAAAATGACGCCCCATTCCCATTTGAGTCCCATAGGACTCAATCGGAATAGAGAGGACGGATGAACAGGCACTGTATGCAACAGTGCCGGTGCATCCATCAAAGTATGCGAGCGGGTGCCTTTCCGCCCGCCAGATCGGACCTGGCAGGCGGAAAGGCATCCGCCAGCAGATCTCAGAGTGCGGCGGTCCTGTAACAACAGTGCCTGTGCATCCATCAAAGTATGCGAGCAGGTGCCTTTCCGCCCGCCAGGTCAGACCTGGCGGGCGGAAAGGCACCCGCCAGCAGATCTCAGAGTGCGGCGGTCTGGTAACAACGGTGCCGGTAGCTTACCACCACCGTTGTTATCGGACCGGCATACTCATAATGAGGCCCATTGAATGAGATCGAAGCAACATCAATTTCAATTATACTTACGGTTTCCAGCTTTCAGCTTCTCTGGATAAAGGCCGGAAAATCCCCAGTGAGAGAGAATGATTCCTTGTCTGTGTTCAATTTCACCTTGCATTTGCTGCCATTGTTGCAGAGGCAGGGCTAGCACAGAGAGGTCATGAGGGAGCCTATGGCATAGAGCCAAAAATAAATAGCCCATTCCCAATCCCTTCGCCTACCTCGTCTTTACTACAATTAGAGTGTTTTGCCAGATACTGGGCATGATTTACAAAGCGTTTTTCAATGTGATTTTACCATTGAAAAGCGCTTTTGAAAATCAGGCCCATGGTCTTTATTTTAAGAGGTGCATTTGAACGGATGGCAGAGCAGTCATGACATGTCACAAATCTGCTGCCTCAGCACACCTCGCTTGACTACTACCATTGTTGTCTTTTTGCACAGGCTGCCTTTGTTTTAGGCAGTAGCTGACACCACAGTCAACGATGAATGAAATGGGGGAGAGACTCCATTTTTGTAACTGTCACCAATGAGCTCCTCCTTACCTGTATCTTTGCTGGACATTGGCTCCAGTGGTTCCTCTGGTGGAGATGTGGTACCCTTGTTTCTTGTTGATCTCCTTTCCTTGCAGAGAAAGTATTGTCATTGAAGAAGCCACTATGCCCGCCCAGAATCAGCCAAGGCAAGAGGTCCCCCACCCGTGCCAAACCAGAATAAGGGAAAAAGCCTAAATGACTAAAAAAGGTTTCGGTCTTGTGATGTCGTGCGATAATCCAGACGAGTATATGATGTTGCAGAATGCAAACGAATTGAAGATCTGGGTAACAACAAGCAGAAAAGAGGGTTGTAGGATGTGTAGCAAACTAAGCACAAAACAGATAGGGCACAGGGCAGAGTACCAGCAGCAAGAGTTACTGACATACTTGCCAACCCTACCGATTTAGGCGGTAGGATACCGCTTTTTAAGCAGTCCTACCGCCTACCGATTTAGTGGCAACTAATACCGATTTTTTTACAAAAAAAAAATATGTTTTTTTTTTTTTTTTTTTTTTGGGTCCTGGCTTCCCGAGGCCCGGCACAGCATGATCAGCAGGGTCAGATTGGGGCGAAATCATAACTCCATGCATGGGCTGGTTTTTGCCCACGCCTTGGGCCGTTTTTGGCCGTTTTTTTTAATGTAAGTTACTTTAAGTAACGTAAATTACATTGATTTCCTTTGCAACCGTGTTCAGTGCAGCAGGCACCCTGAGCTGACTGCCGTGACACCATGGCGCGCCGGCGCCAGCACGGTTTATTTACAAAACACTGGGAGCGGCCTCAGCCCGGCCCGCTCCTAGTGAATTCAATTAAGTGGCCGTGGAGGTGCGCATTCGCAACTGAAGTTGCAAATTGCTTTGCTTTGGGCCCGCCCGGGGGGCATGGCAGGGGAATTTATGAGCGTGCCACACAAGACACAACCCCTGCTAGGGGAGGTTCCAGCCGTGTGGCAGCCCTCGAGTTGAGAGGGAGTCCAGGGTGAGAGAGACAGAGGGGCACATGGCTAGGGCAGGTCCAAGCACTCGCTCGGAGATACTCGGGGGTCTTGTGAGAGGGGATAACGTGTACAAAAGGAAGTATGGAATAGAATACGTTGTTTCAGGGCCACTGTCCTGTTCCAGGAGTCTCGGATCTCTGTTCTGGGGCTCCATTCTGCTTAAGGGGTATCTGTCCGGATTAGGGGGGTAAGGGTTCCTTGTCTCCCAGGGATCTCCTTCCTAAGGGAGGAAAGCGGGTGCATGGTCTTCCGCGATGCTCACTTGCAGGAGGCAACAGCGGATCGGCTTCTGCCTGAACGAGGAGAAGAAAAGAAAACTGAATTTCCATCTGTTCGAGGAGCTCTGCAGGTACCTGCCTCGAAACACAGACTGCCACTGTGCACTCTGCCAGTGTGTAGCCTGTCTGCATACTGCCACTGTGCTATGCACCATATGCAGACTGCCACGGTACATTCTGCCAGTGTGTAGCCTGTCACTGTGCAGAATACCAATATGCAGATTGCCACTGTGCACTCTGCCAGTGTGTAGCCTGTGTGCATACTGCCACTGTGCTATGCACCATATGAAGACTGCCACTGTACATTCTGCCAGTGTGTAGCCTGTCACTGTGCAGAATACCAATATGCAGATTGCCACTGTGCACTCTGCCAGTGTGTAGCCTGTGTGTATACTGCCGCTGTGCTGTGCACCATATAAATATGAAGACTGCCACTGTACATTCTGCCAGTGTGTAGCCTGTCACTGCGCAGAATACCAAAATGCAGACTGCCACTGTACATACAGGCTGTCAACGTGTAACTTCTCACTGTGCAGATTGTCACTGTGTAGCCTGTCACTGTGCATACTGTCACTGTATATACTGCCACTGTGCGGAATACCAAAATTCAGACTGTGAATAGTGTTACAAAATGCAAGGTTGATCAATGCAGCGGTTAGCTGGTTTGGACTTTGCAGCACGGACGCAACTGCCTGTTTCATACAGTGCCAGGCAGCTGTTGTGCTCTTTGCTAGGGTTCTGGAGAGGGATTTGTAAAATGGCAGCTGGTGAAACCCATGGCACTAAATCTAGTTAGTTATCTTTCGGCTGTCTTAATTGGCAAATCCTGCCCATTTTGCTTTCACTAATTAAAAAATAAGAAGCCAAAGACCACCTGTTTACCGCACTGTCTTTTTGGTTGTGTATCCAACCATCGTCACCCTAACCCTCCTTCCCTGCTGGTGTTGCGGAGCCCAGTATAAGCATCGACTTGCAGCAGGTCACAAAATCGCAGTGGGGGTGGTTGGTTCATGCCACTCCTGCGCCTATGAGCTGTGGATCCTGTCACAGAACTGTATGCAAAGTTATGTCATTTTATGAGTTGTGTTGTAATGTAACAGACACATGAAACCTCCATAAGTATCATTTTTTGTAAAGTCGCAAATTGACGCGATTCACGGATGATGGTTTGAGGGCCACTTTTTTTGAGGCGAGGGGTGGGTCACTTTTTGGAGGCGAGGGGTGGCCCACTTTTTTTTGGGTGTCCGGGCCTATTTCTTGTCCCAGTCCGACCCTGATGATCAGCATCCTCTGGTGCCATTAGCCCTGCCACGCCAGCCCGGGGGAGTCTGTCAAGGGCTCCCCCAAGCTGGCGTAGCGGGAGAAGGCGCGACATGCAGGCTTTTGATGTAAAAGGCACCCACGGCGGTGGGCTAAATGCGCCCCTCTGCCGCGGGTGCCTTTGGCAAAGGGCGCCATTAGCCTCCCACCACGCCAGCTCGGGGGAGTCTTTCAAGGGCTCCCCTAGCTGGCGTGGCAGAAGGCGTGGCAGGCGCCTCATTGTCATTGAATGCACCTGCTGCAGCATATCATTACCTCCTCGCCGGACTTTTTATGAAACTTTAAGATTCCTACAGATTTTTGGTCACATAATGTTGGCATGTATGTACTGAGTCCAGTCCGAAGGTTTGGTTAAGGCAAAAGGAACACAGGAGTCGCAAAGATTCACCAAGAGGAAAGCAGCGAAAAGACAGGAAAAAAGGGAAATCTGTGAAGCGGGCTGCACAGGGTGGAAAGTGTAGAAAGGCTGACAGAAAAGGCCGCCCGGGAAGGCAGACGAGGGGAGCACAGCAAGACTAAGGAAGGCTCGAAGCATGGCGGGCCAGAGCAAGAGGATGCAGGGCGACAAAACAGCATCTTACCCAAAAGGTAGAAGGCAGGGTTGCAACGCAGAACGGATGTGTCGTACTTTGATTAAATAGAATGAGCGTCGCCATCTTGGGAAACAACTACACCGGTGAAAGCGTTCTGAGGTGGGATGTGATGGAACTCTATCGGCGTAACAGACGCCACCTCTGCCACAGTTTCCAGGACGGACGAACGTTGACAGTAACCAGTTGCAGCTTATGTTATGCACAGTTGGCTTTCCAAAATGAGCTTCCTTCAAAATCAGTTATATTGCAAAGAAAACTTTTTTAAACTTTCGAAAGCTTTTTTGATGATGTTTGCTTGTTAAATATACAACAATGTATTCACTTGAGATTTAATTCACTTTGTGCATAGTTACAAGCTGAAAGCCTGAGTCAAACAATTAAGAGTGTGGTGCTAATTCGGTGCAAAATCTGCCAAATTACCACCAATCTCGATTACCATTACTGCCACTTGGCCCATGGAGTCAGGATTCTATGGGGATTTTTGGTGGATTTACTGCCTACAGTAAATGTGTTGGTTTTTCGAGGTCAAGTGGCGGATGTACCTCCAGCTTGTTGCTGGAAGTAAATCCTCCACTTTACCTCCAAATGTATAATTCAGTGGTGCGGGAAATCTGTTACTACCAAAAAAAGTGGCGGTAACATAATTACCACACTATTTTCCCACACCGCCAAACTTGTAATGAGGCCCAGTTACTGTTATCACACAGGCTCTTCTTTGCTGGGTCCTTTACAGCTTGAAAGTTGACGAACAGCAATTTCAAACAATAACAAGCTGGCCCATATCAGCTGTGAAGTTATCAACCTTCCGTGGCTTGCTGGGTAACTTTATATTGCATACTCGGTTTTTCATTCCTGAATTTATATTCGCACCCGGGGAAGGGACATTAGCCAATCAGGTGGCTGGAACAGGAGGCGAGAATACACATTCTCCACTCTTAGTTCCAGCCACCCGAGCCTCCATTTTATTTTAATTTTTTTAATGTTGGGAGGCAACATGGAGCCTCTCCCTGGTCCATGATCATCTCTTCCTAATTGGCTATTATTCTACTCCAAGCGCACAATTTAGGGTGGAGGGTTGTGGTGGCGTTACCTTTGGTGAAGGGGTTTAGGGCTTAAATGTACTGTGCAATAGAAGTCCTGATGGACAATACACAGGGATTTGAAAATGATACAGTTGTGCACTTAGAGCCAGAAGAAAGATCAGACTGCAGAAAAGGCATGGTCATGGGGATGAGGATCCAGCCACCGTGTTCTAGCTTGCCTAAATATGCTCATTGTGGCCCCACAATGAGCTTAACATTGAACAGAACATTCACGTTCTTTACTTCTTTTATCGAATGGGTACATACCCCCAAAGTAGAGGGCCAGAGTTTAGGGGGCAAATATTTGTAAGGGGCACCAGTAATCCGGATTTATGACTTGGGCAAATGCATTTTTGATGTGTTAACTGTCTTCTAGCTATTGATTGCAACAAGCAATTCGAAAAAAGACCACCATCTGATTTAAGTCACAAAAGTATCAATATGAATGAATTGGCTTGTTGACTGGTAAGCAATAGATGTTAATGTTAATTGGGGAAAGATAGGGTCCGGGGATCACCAAAGCGATGTACGCTCCGGCCCTTCCCAGTTGCACAAGGCGCTTCAGTGAGGAAGAGATTTTGCACAATCTGACAGACTTTGAGAAATTAAGTAGCAATTGAACATTAATTGTGCATGCTGTACGTATTTTTACTTTTTCCAAACCTATTCACTTGAGGTTCATAACTGGAAAGCAGTAAAAGGAAACTTGAGGACAGTTAAAACGTGTAACAAGTTTCTCGTTGTGCTATTGCAATCTCAAAGCTTCAGGAATTTAACCAATAGAGCCATGCCTGGTTTGTGCACATATGCTCAGATTATTCGCCATTAATAGTAAATATAGGAGATTTGGAAAGATAAAAAGTACCCCACAACCCCACCACCTTGGGGCTATGAAATTGCTGCAGTAACTCACACTAATCTACCACTGCCCCCCAAAATGTAATTCATAACAGATTAAAAAAACACTTGCCAGTGTGCAGCAGGTGTCCTCCTTTTGTGTTTACGGAAAGTGACTCTTATACAAAGAGATAACTACTGTGGCGCAGCCAACGCTAAACAATCCTGAAAGAATGCTGTGCTTTGCCCTTTGTAAGACAACATGATGACACCCCTGTGAAAAGCTTAGGCCTATCAGGCCTTCTGTGAGGACACGTGAGCGGGAAGGCCTGTAGATGCTCGAGGGATGCAGATTACTTCCGCATTATAGCGGATCGAAGCCTAATCCTTTTAAACAAGATTATAATTTGCATTTTGAGGTGGGATGATAGGTTGCTGAGTCATCTGTCTAGGTAACAAACTAATTCCGTTCTATTTAAATAGCGTGTTTACAAGTTCAGGCAGTGGAAGCTTTTTGGCTTGCATGTGTTTCTGTTTTGTAACCGGTTGGCAAGGTATGAATGAATACTGAATTTTGTACTGGCATTGCCCACAAACAGTATCCGTTCCAGTTTAGGAGCCTTAGAGCCAACGCGAAAACAAACTCGCGAGTTGGCTGGGCACAATTAAAATGGCCACCCTTAGAGAACAATAGCATTTTAGAAGCATTTGAAAAGAACCTAAATGAGACGTAATAAATGAAAGCATCATGAAATTGACCAAAACAGAGGAACAGAAGGAAAGGATCAAACAGGAAGATGGGGAAAGTAGGCACCTAGCAAGTACAGAAAAGGTGAATGGAAATAGGGTTTGTTAGAACCAGCGGTCAAAAGTACGCAAAAGAGAAGCAAGGAAAATGCTCGAAAGAGAGACAGCTACGGAGGCTAGGAATCGGAACATTATTTACATCCCAGAGGAAGGGCAGGGGAAAAACACCCAATTTAGAAAAAGAAAGAAGTGATTTTAAAGAGGGCAAATCTCTTGAAAAATCAGACAAGATCCCCTGTTCCCATGACAGTCCACAAATAAGTTCTGAATGTTGTAGGGAGCAATGCCTTCAACAACAAAAAAAAAATGAGTGTTCACTTTTGACTGAGTCACATCTGAGTATACTTTCTGATGAAGAGCCCAATGAGTTAATGTAGCATGCACCTTGCTTAATTAATATTGTCGTTCCAGTAAAAGGTGTCACTAACTAAAATATGTTATGTGTTCCAATATTTGTATTGCGCCCTTTACTAATATAGTGGTTTTACGAGTCCTGGCCTTGAAAGGTGGCATATTGTGACCCTGCCAGGCTGTCGCCAGAGGAGGTAAAGAGGGAAGGTTCTGTCAGGAGGAGCAGAGTACAAAGAGATAGTGGACAGTAAGAAACTCAGCATTGGCCAAGCCAAAACAACCAAAGTTTACAAGAGATGCTAAGACGTGGAAGGCCTCTCCAGGGTGGCACGGGTTGAGGGGGATTGAAGGTACGAGATATCAGGGCTGAGACAGTAAGGAACCTTGAGGTCCTTATTTATTTATTCACATTTGTTAAGCGCGCAACAGCCCGGAGGCATCGTGGCTCTAGTTACAGAAATGTTTCTTAGTTACAGGTAAATTTGACATTTGCATTTTTCATTACAGACAATGAAGGGAGCAGTGCAGGCAGTAGGGTAGGTGAAGAGGGAGGTTTTGAGTTTTTGTTTGGAAGGCAAGGAGAGAGTTTTCAGCTCTGATGTCTGTGGGTAGCGAGTTCCATAACTTAGTGGCTATGAAGGAGAAGCTCAGCACTACAGCTTTAGCCTTGTTGATATGTGGGGTGTATAGTTGGTTGGCGTAGTGGTCCTGATAGGTCTTGTAGAGGTGTACTTTTTTATTGTATCTGAACGATATGAAAGTGTTGTAAGGGTGAGGCATTTGTGGGTGAGGGTGAGGATTTTAAAACTTTCACTGGGAGGCAGGGATCTGCCTGTCTGGCATGGGAAACGTGTCCCCTTTTAGGGATGCTTAATGCTGCTTTTATCGCATTGTTCTGTGTGATTCTGAGCTGGTTTAGATTTTTTGCAGAAGTACCTGCTAGAAGGGCATTGCAATAGTCTAATTTGGTGCCAATAGTTGCTCTGGTTATGGCTAGACAATTGGGTTTAGATAGGTATGGTTTTATTGAGTTTATGAGTTTTGTGGTATGCGCTGAGGCAGACGTGATAGCACTGACCTGCCTGGTCATGGATAGCGTAGAGTCTATGTAGACTCCTAGGGTCTTCACTGAGGTGGATGGTTTTATCAATGGTGAAATTGGAGTACAGCTTCTCAAGTTTGGCTAAAGTAGTTTTTTGACCTAGTATGATGATTTTGGTCTTCTCTCCATTAAGGCAGAGGCCATTGGCCGCCATCCTGGCCTGGATGGTGGTATAGATTGTGTGGAGTGCTTCAGCGTCTTTGAGATATACGCCGGTGAGTGGTAGGAGAACCTGGGTATAGTCAGTGTAGTTTGTATACACGATACCAAGGGCGGCAAGGCTTGTCAAGAGGGGCTTTGTGAACAAGTTGTATAGGGTGGGTGCTGTGCAAGAGCCCTGTGGGACTCCACAGTTTTTGGTGGTGGGGGCTGCTTTGGCTATGTTGGAGAATACCTTCATTGCCCTACCTTCCAAGAAGGAGGTGACCCAGCGAGCTGCTTCTTTGGAGAAATTAGTCGATGAGGTGTGAGGTGAGTATCTTTTGGTCCACGAGGTCGAAAGATGCAGAGAGGTCTAGGAGTAGCAGGAGGGCTGGCTTTCCTTTGTCCATGATTTGGGTGTTCTGGCTTTTTAGGTCCACCAAGGCTGTTTCAATACTATGTCCTTTGCGGACGCCGGATTGTCTTGACCCAAGAATAGAGTGGGCATCAAGGAAGTGCTGGATTTAGCAATGAGCAGCTTTATCCAAGATCTTGAGAAGGAAAGGCCCATTAGTTATTGGTTGATAGTTGTTTCACTGGGTGGGGTCTAGAGTGGGCATTTTTAGAAGGGGGCATACCCAAGCTTCTTTGAGGCTGGCGGGGATAATACCAGTTCTGAAAGAGGCATTAATGAAGGCAGCCAGTATCGGAGCAAGGCTGTCGGCGCAATCCTTAATGAGCGTAGGAGGACAGATGTCCCATTTGCACATCGAGGGTTTTAAGTTTTTGAGGATGTTGATGACTTCAGGTTCATTGATGTCTCTGAAAGAGAAGAGGGGTTTAGTGGAGTTTGTTGGAGAGGGGGTGGAGTCAAATTGATTGGCCCCCAGAAGGTGGGGTAGGGCTTTGTGATGGTCCTGTATTTTCTTTTGCAGGAGGTACATTTTGTTCAGCATGGCAGCTTGAATACTGGCACACCAGGCTTCATCTTTGATGATCTCATTTAGGGAATTGGGAGGAGAGGTGAGTTCATTGAGAATGACAAAGATTTCCTTCGATTGTGAGTTAGCATTTGAGATTTGGACGTTGAAGGTGTTAGCTCTAGCTTTAGTGATAGCATCTTCGTATTGGCGGGAGATCAAGTTAAAGCAGTTCTTGGTGTTGTCGCTAGGGTTGATTTGCCAGTTTTCTAGTCCTTGGGCTGAAGACTGGTAAGATCCAGGCATATAAACCCTTGAGAAGAAAATTGATAAGAGACAGACTAGCCAGGAGCCATAATCCGGTCCTGGAGGGACTTGCAAGCCAACCAACACTTCTGCCTGTTCATATGCCGCTTCCTAAGACTCCTCTCTCTGGACATAAGGTGCTCTACTCTCTTCTCCTTTGGGCATAAACCTAACACTGTGCCCACTTCTCCTCCTCTGTCTATCCTCTCTGGAATTAAGGTGCCCCAGTCACCTTCTTTTATTGGGGTGAGCTCCCATGCCTGCCCTTCGTACTCCTCATAATTCTTCTCATTTTTCTTTTCATTGCTTCCATTTCTCCACACTCCTCCATTATCATCTCATCATCTCCTACTCTCCTCTCAGCCTTTCAAACTCTTCTTTCCTCACCTTCCTTTGACATAATCTTCTCTCCAGTATACAGTGATTATAACAAAATATAAATAGCGAAAAGCACACATCGAATAAGGGCTCGGAAGGGCTGTTGTGGCTGGTGATTCTCTTCTCCTGGGATTATACACTTGGATCTTTGACAAGGACTCACATGGTAAGTACCATATTCATGAACTTTGAACACTGCATTAAGTATCCTGCAACCTACTGAGCAAGAACGCCACACTTTGGAATGTTATAATACTAATTTTATGCGTACATTCTCTTATTTTAGAGACACGGAGACCTGACTCCTCCCCCTTACTCACAAACCCTATTTCAACCGAGCGCGTGCGCGCATCAGCGCATGCGCATCGAGTAAGGGCTTGGAAGGGCTGTTGTGGCTGTTGTGGCTGTGTGGGTGGGTGTGTGGGTCACTATTTTAGCAAATGTTTTGCATTTGTTGCTGTTTTTATCATTGTTTTTTTTCTCCTTTCTTTCCTTTGCATTTTCTTTTTCTTTTACTTTTCTCGCTGGCAGATTTGAATTGATATTATAAAAAGTAAAAGAAAGTGCTAATTGTTTTTAATTTTACTTTTTTATTGGTAGATTACTCTATATTTGTTTTGTAAACATTGCTTTTTGGCAAACATATGCTAATAACGTACCAGCAAACTCCTTACACACTCAAAAGTGACAAGCCATCAAAAATAGATACGCTCAAGCTGATAGAGCGATTAAAGCGCACACCCATAAAGACAAATGCGGCAGTAGCATGTTTAAAAACAGCTTCTGCACTTCCTCGCGAATGTGCACAATCATCTTCAGCTGATATAAGATTCTTTTATCAGACTGATGAATCTAGAATTTGCGCACCCCCTGCTAAAGATCCATCGAACTAGGATCTTATGCTGAGCAACATGCACTCAGAAAAAATCTGCTGTTCCTCTCAAATGACTACTGTAAACTCTGAACAGCTCACTATAAACACGAATATTAGGGACATTACTATGGCTTCCTTACCATCAACGCTAGTGGTCCCTCAACTGGCGAACCCGATATCTCTCCGGAATGTAAGTGAAGAGCCTGTCACGGGAGATAACACTGTGTTCGAAGTGACTATCCAGGCTGGGCCAAAGTGCCCGGACATCACGCAGGACCTTATCAGACTCGACCTATTCACAGGCACTACACTTAAGACAACTATGATAACTCCTCACAGTCCATTACAGACGTCCTTGGTCACAGCTGTACATTTAATAACTAATGTAATCCTTGAGGATAATTCAACTCTGTCTCCTGTTCCCCGACACTCCATAAACTCCTCTGGCCCCCAAATCCCTCTATCCCAATCCCCTATCATGTTTGGATCTCCAACAGATAACTCATCTATTTCGTCTGCTCTATCTCTCTCCTTTTCTCATCATCCCATACCCAAAACTCTGCAATCAGTAAGCACGCACCCTATCACTGTACAATATTCTTCCAAATCAGATTATGTTCTTCAAACTACTTTGACAGCTATGAATATAGCTCTATCATCGATGCTGAAACTCTATGAGTCCCTGGAGCAGACAATTATTGTGCCGACAACTTTAGTAGAGCAAGTAATTAGCAATCAAAAAACGCTATTACACTTAGATCAATTAAAAGATAATGGTAAGCCACATGAAGCAATCAGTAATCAAGACTTGTCTAGGATTGCACCTCCGAATGAATCTGTGATCTGTCTATCTGCAGAGCCATCTAGTAGGGAAGCGCCCCTCCTGTCATCAAAACGAGATTTAATTGGAACGGACACTTCAAAATGCACCAGAAAGAGAAATGACAAAAAAAGAGCACAACACCTAGACCTCCCAATGCAGAGGTGGCAGCTTTGAACATTGGTTTACCCCCTTCAGTGAGTGCTCAACTCACAGCTCCACCTTTAGATGTCCAAATACAAACATCTGGTGACAAGGCGAGTGCTTTTAAAAAAAAAATTCAAAGCCAGCTAAAAATATAGACAAACAACTACAGTTGTGACCCCAACAAGAGAAGTCTAAGAACATTAAGACAACTTCCCCATCTAATCAAACTGCAGCAAAACGATTCATAAAAAATCTATCGAATCCAAAATTAAGATATACCAATGCAAGCGGTGCTATTACAAAGAAATATGTAGATATTGCCGCTTAAGAACTAGTAATAAATCCAAACGATCTACATCCTTGCCAACCACTGAAGAACCATTAAATCGGCTGATAGCTGAAATAGAACGCCAGAAGGAAGGGCATGAAAGCTTGGCCGTTAACGCTTAACAAATCCAGACTAATTCCAATGCAGTAGTTTCGAACCCCATTCCGACCAATCAGAACTTCTATACCTTAGAACAGAGGAGAGATGAAATAGAGAAATCTCTTCGCCTGCACTTCCAACAAAATACTACATCAGAGAAACAATCTATCAAATGCAGGGATATTTTAATCACTCCCTCGCCCAACCCCACTGAAGTCGTGAAGTCGATATGCTGGGATACTAAGATAAATTCTCTACCTAAATCTGTTGATCACGAAAAAATTAAACATGACCACCAGTCTTCTACATTTTTTCATACCCTTCTAATTAAATGTCATCCAGACATATCACCCACCCATGATCTTAATAGAACATCTATCTTGAATATCTTTAATGAAGTTGATAGTTTACAAGATGTCTCTACAACGGACATCGACCAGGTCGAATTTGTGAATCACACTAATCTGACCCAAGCCAGACTCTGGATAAAATCGGGGGTTATTCTTAACGTCATTTGGCAAGCTAGACAGCAGCTCTTTGACTTGGGATTCACTCTTTCCTATGAACCAATAGAAAATAATTATGAAATTGTGAAAAAAAATCGAATTCTGTCCCTCTGACTCAAACTATGCATACATTCTCTAATTTCAGAATAACTTCAGCTGAAAAATTAGCAAATGACATGTCCCAACAACGATATATGCGCAATTCTTCTGAGTGACGCCTGACCCAGACATCGCTGCCTGATTTAAACATCTCGCAACAATACAAATTAATGTCTTGAAATACTAGAGGGCACATAGATTTGATAAACTCTAAAGCCTCTTCACTGCAGTCCAATGATATAATAGCGCTGCAGGAAACTTGGCTTACGAGTATTCCAATTTGGGATAATTATTCTGTACTTACCATACCTGCTATCAAACAAACTAGGGGCAGACCCATGGCGAGCTTGCTAACAGCAGCTAAAATTTAATCTGGATGCAAGTTAAGTCCGTAGCACGAACCAAATTCTTACATGCAGTTGGTGAAAATACAGATTAATTCCGAAGTAATAGCTGTGCTAAACGTTTATGGGAATCATGTGGCAATATTTGCAGACACTTTTTTATTGATATTGAAGCACTCCTTAATTTAATCATGTTGGACTGGACAGTAACATCTGCATTTATAATCGGAGACTTAAATCTTCATTGTATGCAACAAGCCCCAACCAATTCTACCACTTTATCCTGTCGTTGGATGTCCTTAATGTCAAATAGACACTTCCTTATGCTTAATGGAGCAGTTGGAGGAGATATACCTCCCAATCCCACGTGGCATAGACAAGTACTGCAAGCCACAATAGACTACATCTATACTGATCGAATAATGTTCAATCATATTGATACATTTGTAATTCAAAAGCAACATATAAGTGATCATGATCAGCTTACTGTAACATGGCATTGTCCAAACCCTTCTACTACCTTAAAATCAACTCAGTCTTATGCTAACTTGACAATTTCAGGGGAACGAAATCACCTACAATGGTCGTGCCATCAACTCAATGTACTTTATGACATCCTGTGCTCTAATTCATGTACATCTGCACCTCTGTATCTTGAATATGATCTCTATACTTCGGCCTTATAATTATTTCAACAGAAATCCTCAATGAATCCCAAATCCATATTTGCCTATAAGCATTTGTACGATCCCCTAATTTATCTACAGAGAACCTCTTTGCGTAGAGCCATTAGGTCACTAAGGACACTACCATGCCATCAGCAGTTACCTGCAATTCACTCTCTCAAAACAAAATATAAAAATTGGTTGAGAGCTAGAAAGGCCTTAATGTACCAATGAGAGGGTGAACAAATGCTAGTATCTCCTGCATCAAAAGATTTGAGTGACATATGGTACTTACTCAACTAAGCCTCGCAATCATCTCAGGCATCGCTTCAGATAAATGCTGTCACCGAATAGGCATGTACTGATCACTTTGTCCAATTATATATGTGTTGCGATCAACATTTTATACCACCAAGTATAATTGAGAATGATACTGCACTATCACTCAACTTTGATATAGAAGATATTACACACAACATACTTCGACTTAACTCTTCGAGAGCTCCTGGGCCCGATGGGTTGTCTAATATTATCCTGAAAACCAATCCAATGGAATAGGTGAAGATTTTACATCACATATTCTCAGAAGTGAAAAAGCATGGCATCATTCCACCATCCTGGTGTAAATTAATAATCATACCGTTTAAAAAAAAGGGAATAGGCAACTTCCTCAGAATTATCGGACAATTGCTTTGTTGGACGCACCGGGCAAATTGTTTTCAAGAATCATTCTTAGGGGACTCAACAAATGGATCCTAGTAAACAATCTCAGTGACCCCCATCAGACCGGTTTTGTCTCTGGTCTTGGTACTGCAGTAAATCTTACCACCATAGCTGCAGTAAAAATACAAGCTATTCAAACCAGGCAGCCCATCTATATGGTATACGTCGATTTCAAGGCAGCCTTTGACTCAGTTTCCAGAAACCTATTGCTAACTAAACTGAGTAAATTGGGCTGTCCCTCTTCATTGTTATCTTTCATAAACCAACTTCATTCGCAAACCACGATTCAGGTGAGATTATCTTTGGATGGACAACTATCTCCTTCCATACGAACCTATCGTGGCTTAAAACAGGGATGCGTTCTAGCATACACCCTTTTTAATTTCTTTATAGCAGACATGTGTAATTCTTTCACTGCTGTACTTTCTGACCCACCAAGAATAGGCACTGCACAGGTCGGATGGATTTTTCATGCAGATGACCTGGTTTTGATATCAAAAACACAGGGAGGGCTCCAGAATCTACTATTTGCTCAAGAAACATACGTGGAGAAAACTCTGCTAGAGGTCAATGTATCCAAAACTAAAATCTTATTTTACAGACCTAATACTAGGGCAAAAGCAAAATCACAAAAATGGCTCTTGAACAGGAAGAAGATTGAGGCAGTGAATGAGTACAAATATTTGGGGATTAATATTAACAACCATTCCTCAGACCCCCCCCATACATACAAGAGCTGACTCAAAAGATCAGAACGTCTCAATCCCAAGCTTGCCTAATCAAGGCCTGATATGCCAAGTTTTCATATCTGTCTATCATTAAGTTTTACATTCGAAAGCCATGTGCAATTGTCCTCTATGGAGCAGAAACGAAACCTCCCAAACCTCAACTCTTCTGGTCTAAATTGAAATGTATATATTGGAAGACAATTTTAGGCTGGCCAAAAGGTATGCCCATGTGTATTTTGCAATATGAATTGGGGATACCATCTCTGACGGTAATGTGTAATTGGAAAATGTGTGCACTTTACAGAAAATGTATTCTATCTGGAAAGTCTAAAACGTTGTTGGGAAAACTTGCAGGGTATATCTTGAATTCTGCTCACACATTTGCTTGAGAATGGAGAACACATATGATTGCTCTATTAGGAGAAGCTAACATTACTGCAGAGTTACTAATTGAAAATCCCACCCGAGCGAAAAATAAATTCCAGCAAAATGATTGGATACGTACGCTTGACACATGTAAGAAATACAAGAGCTTTTGAGATCATGTGTTCAGGGAAAAAAATAATTCTGACCTCTGAGGCTTACCTCTTGAAATTTCTGGCCCATAGCTTCAGGAATACATACTTGTGATTTCGCCTCAATCTTTGCAACACCAAACATGTTCAAGCAAGACATGGACTATCCCTAAAGGTAATGACATATGCAGGTTCTGCTTGGTGGAGAATCAATCAGAGACTATGCAACACTTGCTAACAGAATGTCCTGCTGTAGGGAATTTAAGGAACACATATCTGAAACCCCATTTTTATGTATACACAAATTTAACAGCTAAAGATCTATGGTTGAAACTTTTTCAGACAAACTTGGCAAGAGTGCGATTGCTACTGTGAGATTTATAAACTCATTGCATTTAGAGCAGTCTATCAAGAAGACACAATCCAATTAAGCTGAACTAACATAAAATTCAACCTAATAAGAAAATTGAATACTATGCATTGAGAACAATTGTTATATATTGATTGTAGAAACTGTTATTATTCTTTTTTATCTGCTGTGTCTTTTTCTATTTCTCTTCTAGATATTTTGTCCGCATATTGGGATTTGCTTGTTTGCACTCTTGTGTGTATTTTTGATCTTATTATTTTCTTTTGGAACTAATTTTGTACATAATCAAATTGAAAATATGTTGAATATGTGAACATGTGTTGTAACTATTGAAAGGTTAATTAATCAGCCACAACAATAAAAAAAATAACTAAGCACTTTAATAATGAAAAATAAATAACGAAAACTTGGCGAATTGTGGGTTAAAAGTATATTTGGAACACATGGAACCCTTCTCTCCTTTCTGCCATTTTTCCAATATCACCTCTTCTTTCCTACACTCGACCTCTTTTCTCCTCCAATTTACCTTTTTGGGTGCGCCTTTCTTCCACTCTATCTCTTCTCAGCTTCACTTCACTTGTATTGGCTCTCCTCTACTCAACTTCATCCCTTCTCTAATCTTCTACTTGGTTCCTTCTCCAGGTCTCTGTTTGTTCCTTTCTTCTTTAGGCCTTACAGATTGCCTGCTTCCTTGCTCTCCAGGCCTTATAGACTGCCTGCTCCTTACCCCACAATTCTGGCCTCCTTCTCCAACACGTCTCCACCACTGTACTCTCCAGCTCAGCATTCCCAGGCTCCCCCTCCCTGCTGTCCTGGGAGCTGGCTCTTCTGTAGGGCTTGTATTCAACAACTTGTCCCTGATTGGCTGGAGGGATCATGAGCCCAGTCTAAGCATGCTCGGTGACTAGGATGCTTTGTTGTCCTGAGTCCCTAAAGGTAATCTTCAAATCGTTCAGCCTACGTTTTGGATTTCTATTCTGTGTGTTTTTTTAGTGGATATTCTGATCTGCTTAACTCACCCTTTGCCTGTTTCTGAAGGACTCATCCCCTCTGGGGTTCACTTTGGCCATCCTCCGTAGCCAGCAAGTCAATGTGTGTACTGTTTACTCGTTTTGGGGCCCTGGGAAGCTAAAACACTTTTTTTTTCTGAAATGCATTTTAAGAAGTTGTTTCTCTCATTGATTCTAATGGAGCAGTAGATTGCAGGAGACACTATCTAACACTATGCTTGCAGCAGTGAGAGCAACATAAGCATTCAAATCCTCAGGTTATACTATAGTGTCGGAAAGAAGATGTGTTCTCTTAGTTGGTACAAGGGTGAGGGCTGTGTTTCCATCTGCCACTCTTTATGGAAAGGAGGGCGGGTGCAAGTTCAACATGACTGTCCTCTTTGGGGTGTAGAAAGCATTTCTGTTGGGCGCTCAAGTTCTCTGTACAGTTTCCATGCCCCTGAATCTGTAACTGTGTTTCCTGAATATGGCCTGGATTAACCTTCGAGAGAGGGAGAGATTATGGGAGATGTAGTTCTTCCTTGGCAGGTATTTTGATTGGGCCGGGTAACTTGGACTTGGGAAAGGTTCTCCAGCAACATTCCTGGCTTTGGGTCCTGTGTATGGTTTCACCATGGTCTTCCAACATTCTGAATCCGTAATGAACTCTTATAGATTTGTTACAGGTTTTCCTTCTGGTAAAGAGGTTTTTTCAAAATGGGCTGGGTGACTTTGTCTGGGGATATCATTTTGAGTTCAGAAGCTGTATTAGAGAACCTCAGGATGACATTCTCTAGTCTATGTGATGTCACCAGGGGGTCACTTCGCCACCGCTGCGATGAGATTTAATAAAGAGGAGAGGATGGCCTCACGCAGCATGCCAGTGATCAGACTGACACATGAGAGACTGCACTGGGCAGAGGGCTAGAATGACAACAGTCTGAAAATCGACCCAGGACAGAGAGACAAAAAAATGACATCAGCAAAAGTACAACCCCTCCCCAGGAGAGGCAGCGTTTTCCCTAGAATGGTTGTTGTGCTTGAGGGTCTCAGGAACCAAGACCTCGGGAGCCTAAAGGGACATTATGTGAGCAAGGTCCATCATGTTTTATATAAGGACTAGGCTTTTCGCCCAGAAGAAAACCAACCTTCCTTACCACAGGCCTGGTAGGGACTGAGCCTGAGTCTTGTTAGCGTTCCCTGCATCTGTTCATTTCTCCTTACCCGCACACCCCTTTTTAAGGTGACACATCCATTTTTGTTTCGCCTTTACGCCGTTCGAAATCCCTGTTTCACAAAATGAACTCTGTTGGTATTTGACGCCATTTCTTATGCTATCAGTTTTAAACGAATTGATCCCAGTCATTGCAGCAATACACTTACCCAAGTACCTTACTAGCACGCAGATCATGGTTCATTCTGATTGACATGCATCAACACAACAGCTAAGCAATCTTGCACTGCTCCTACTAACCAAACCCAACACATTTTTTGCAGGTCCCGTAGAAGCAAGAAACCAGGAAAATGTCAGCAATGTGGAATATAAGGTCCAACACATACATAACATCAGTCATCGACAAGCTACAGATCATTCCTGTGTCACGGGGGCCTTAGTCCTCTGCCGAACCAGTCTTTTTCAAGCATCCTGTGAGATACAGACCTGGCTATCAACCATGAACTCTGAGGGCTTCTCACCGAAGCTCACCTCCTGCACCAAGTCCCTCAGGTTCCACATCAACAAACGCCTCTCCTTCAAGACACACATAGCTAAGAAAACTCAGACAGCTTGGCATCAGCTCTCCCTCCTGTAGAGAGTCAAGTCCTTCCTCCCTCCAGACAGCTTTAGAGCCACCAGTCAAGCACTAGTCCTATCCCACCTTGATGGGGGCAATGCACTCCGCGCCGCAAAGTCCTCCCGTCGTCCTCCCGTGTGCCCCTGAGAAGTGTCCTACATGCAGCCGCACACCTCATTAAGGGGTCTACGCAGATACACCCAGATCACCCCAGCCATCATTAACCTTCACTGGCTCCCACTGCATGCACGTATCACCTTCAAGTCTTGCTGCATCATCTATACCCGTAATCACCCAACTACCTCGCAGAGAAACTCAGCATCTCTGGCAGACAGTGCACCACTAGAAGCCAGGACACGTGCAGACTTCAATCCACCGCTGCAAAAAGAAAAGACCAGAAAACAAGCCTTCTCTGCCTACGCCCCAAGACTAAAGAACCTCCTCTCCATCAGCATCAGACTCGCCCCACACTCCTACAATTAAGAAAACAACTCAAGACCTACCTTTTCAAGGAACCTTTCCTTCTCAACTCCTAGGCCATCACGTCGCGCCTTGCGCCACCTGACTCACTCGATGCCGCCTTCCTCTCTCCTCCCCGCCACCCGGCACAGCTGTACCCCTCCTCTGTGCCCTTCTGTATCCTACGCCCGCTGTATATCTGTTCTGTTGGATATCTCTGTAAAGTGCTGTGTTATGTATCTGTATTGTTGTATACCTCTGTAAAGCGCTCTGTTGCTTCTCGAAGCTAGGTCTACGGTCAATAAATACCATAATATTAATAATAATAATAATAATAAAAGCTGAAGCTTACCTGTTACTGCTCTCTCCGATCTCCATCCGGTCAGAAACCTCATATTGGGCCTTCACATAGATGCATCTACTACCAAACCCGCATTTCTTAGCCAGTTCAATGGCTATTAGGAAATGGCTAGCAGTTTTAGAGATGACGCCCTTACATGTAATGGTTGCACCCACCGAAAGAGAATCAGAAGTAGTAGTCTATTTTTGAGTGGAGGGGCAGCTTGGGCTTTCAGAATAAAGAGGCAGAAGATGAGAATAGATAGTCCTAGTCCAAGCTCCAACTTCAGAGATGAACTTCAAGACTGGGGGTATCATTATCATGTGGGGCGCTGCACAGCATGAGCAATGAGAGGAGTGTGCAACAAAGTGGCAAATTCCCAATTGCCCAGCAGTATAAATGAGCGCACTACTGATCCTGATGGCCCTTACTGCCTACCCACCACATTCTCACATACTGATCATCTCCCACACTGATGGGCTCCTAAAAGATTGGGCAGGTAGAGCAGATAAATGTCAATTGTAAATGGTGGTCGATATACATTGTAGCTACAAATCGACTTGTACCAGTGGTGAGGATGGAGAGGTAAGTCGCCCAGGGATGTTAAAGACCATACTGTGCAATTATTAATAATGTTGTCCGGGATCACATGGACTAATGTAAACCCAATGTATACTTCTTGGGACAAGATCCCACAAACAGTACAGTGTATGGAGGCAACATTTAATAGAAGTCTACAAAAGAAACAATTAAATATAAGAGATCATCAGTGTACTGATACAAGCACTCTCTGGCCAAATTGTGCCTCAAACTGGCTACCGTTCAAGTTTATATATTTATTTAGAGATTTGATGACACAAACTATGCCGCAAAATCCTCAATTGGCTAAAGGTAGTGGAGACAAGGGGTGGTGATTATTTGAGGTGTATAAAATCATTGGAACAGAGGTGTTGGGTGTGTATATATATATATGGCTAGAGGATGCGATAAAACTCACAGACACATTTCTCTCTTGTAGTCCTTGGAGTGATGCTGTTCGGCCAGTGAGATAACCAAAAGTGGAATTGGGCAACAAGACAATTCACAAGGCAAAACTGCTGATGGTCAGACGTGCACCTCTGAAGTGCAGTGTCAACGCGAGATTGGGGCTGGGAGGAGAATCACTGAAGAACTCCACCAGAGGGAAGCCCATAGGAACGAGGTCTGTTTGTCCACGTGCATTAATGCTCTGGAAGAGGCGACTCTGCAAGAGGCATGAAGGCGAGCAGAAAGGTCCAAGACATGAACACATAACCATCTTGAAGGTCAACAGCATTTCCAAGCAAACGTATGAATTTGAGGCATTCTGAAGAAGGGCAGAGGCAAGTGGGGCCATGTACACCATTTTGGCCAAATCCAGGAACAAGGAAAAGATTGAACCCAAGAGGAGGACCGTTCCTTGGGGATCATTTGACCAAATCTCAGGTTAGAAATATGGTTCAAGCACAAAAAGCAATATACAAGATTATCTTTGTGTTCCCCTCTGTGGCATTTCTTAACCAGAAACCTATTCAGTGCTTTTCTAAAGGGAATCCCAACATCAGATCTGAATAGTACCAGAGCCTGCACAGCAGTGGATACAGCAGAGCCCAGGATGCAGGAGGCAATATTTTACATTCGTAAGTAGGCTGCAAGCAGAGTTAAAAATTGCTCCTTTGACCTTGCGAAAGTTGTGGTGCAATTTATTGTCTAAAATGAAGCATTGATATTTTGCATTCGGGGTTGTGTTAGGTGAGATCCCTTCTTTTGGGTACAGAAGTAGTAAGCCTAGTTGGCTGGGGTTAAATTCTGGATCATTGGGTAATCCCTCTGCCTGGACACTATAAAGCATTAAACACTTAGAAAGGGGTGTTTTTAATAGTCAAACAGCACTCCAAGATGGTGGGTGGCATATGATGTGAATCACATGAAAATGTATTGAGCCACTGACACCCTGCTTCAATTTAAGTATTAGGTGAAAATCTGGGATTCGCATAATAATTTTAAGGGATCCAGGTGCAAAGTTAGCACTCTAGGGTCACCCCTGAGAGCCTCCATAATATGCAGCTTTTCTATCCACTGTCTCACCAAGCACTACTCAGTGTGTTTTCAATTCCTAATCCTTAAGTAAATGGTACAAAGAGGTGGGCTTGAAAGCAGAGGACATAGGCCATAGTTCTTAAGTGTCCTGAGATGCATCCTCGCCCATTTCGCTGTGACCCATTGAATCCAGTTTTCTCCCAGCAGCAGCGCTAGCTACATCAACCGGACATGACAAGCACTGGGGGAGTGCCTGCTGGGCCTAGAGACTCAAGCTACTCCTCACTGATGATGCCCAATGAGGTTGAAACATGTCTGGGGATGCTTGTGGTCTCGTACAGAAGGGATGTGACCTAGCAGTTCGGGCTGAGCTGCCCCTTTGGGGGTGGGACCAAGCCTGATTTTTGCATGGTCTTTCCCCTTTTTGTAACGGCTTGGCAGGTGAAGACCAATGGTCTGGAGAGTTGCCCAGAGCAATTGCCAGAGATATAAAATTGATTCGAAACCTTCCAGCCATCGCCTCTTTGTTTTGCTTCAGCACTGGGAGAAGTCCATTCTGCCTCTCTTTCATGTGGGTGTCAGGATTAGTCAGGCGAGTACTAAGGCAGCGAATATGGCAAGGGAAATGTGCACCCAGGAACAACGACTCAGGTATGCTAGAACCCAGGAGTGCAAAATAGAGTGTGACATCAAACCAATATGTGAAAAGGGATGTGGGGTAAGCACCTGACCGCGAGGAAAGTCGGCAAGCACCTTACCCCCAATTGCTGTTACAGGTACTGACAGCGCTAAACCCACGTGGAGGGCCAGCAATGACAGGATCTGTGTACTAACACTCTTGATGGTATTACATAAGGGAACTTAGGAACTGTACTGACGAGGACGAGATACACCTCTTGAATGTCAGCTAGCCCACGAATCCTGTAGATGTATCTGGGACCCAGAAAGGCTATAACAGCAATGGGAGAAGTAGGGAGGTCCAGAGGACAAGGGCTGAAGGCAGCCGGAATGAGGCAGGCTGAGGCTGGGAATCAGCAGAGCGAGATCCGCTGCTATGTGGAGAGCCCGCAGGGCAAGGGCGGAGGCTGGAAGGCAGCAGAGCGAGATCCGCTGCAATGTGGAGAGCCCGGCAGGACAAGGGCGGAGACTGGAAGGCAGCGGAGCGTGATCCGCTGCAGAAAACTAAATACCTAAGTTGGAATAGGGATAACAAACTAGTGGGGAAAACATAAGCATTCACACAGGAGCTAGCTACCACCACACACCACACCTAATGATCAAATGGGAAATGGATGCAGAAGTGCAATGGAAAACATGGAATGGATCCTCTAGAAAGTAAGGATCAGGAGCAGGGAAAAACGAAATTACCTATGCAAACTTCTCCCTACCCCTCCAAGGAAAAGACAGGAAACTAAACTAAGAGGAAGGCTAAGGCAAATGGGTAACAGCAGCAAAGGACAGAGTCAAAGAAATATAGAACACAGACAAACTGGGCTGCATCTAAAAGGGGAAAGCACTAAGAATTGCTGCCTGCAAACAGGGGAGACAAAAAGGGAAATCAAGGGAGCAGAAATCAATTAGCGCATGAATCCGAAATTCAGGGCGGAGGAAACAAGAAAACAGGAACAAGGAAGTAGGTACAAAGGCAAGGAACCAGGAACCAGGGACTAGTCAAAAACAGGAACACTGCAAACGATGACCAGCGCTGGACTGAAGTGAGACTGAGGCTTTTAAAGCTGTTTAACGAGCACACGCCTCAGGTGTGCTGACTGCTGCACCTGCAGCCACAGGTGTTGCCTATCCTCCACCCAACCTTGTCCTGCAAGGGTGGAGGTGGAGCAGTGGGCCAGGCATTCTGGGAAGCACAGTCATTTGGTTAAAGAAGCATGCTGGCTGCCAAAAACCTGGAATGGATCCGGAAGGGAAGTAGTTTGGAAAATAGGGATTTTGCGCTCCCAATTCATTACAGCACTGTGGCATTAGGTTCGGAGGAAATGTCCAGCAAGGAATAAGCCCCAAAACATGCCCCCAAGTGGCGGGAACGGGAGCGAAGGGAGCGAGTCGTGACAGTGGGCCACCTTGAATGCCAGGTCCCACAATAACATAGATGATTTCCATGCTTATGTTTTCCCTGCCCTCTGTGGAGGATCAGAAGAAGGATGTAAACTCTTTAAGGACGTTGTTACTTCAGGTTTTATTAAATAATGTTAACACCTAGCTATCCTTATAGCAATGGGGGATTCCCTACCTAAAAGAATAACTAAGGAACTTCGTCAGTCATCTTCCTTAATGTCCAAACGAATACGTCCACGGTCCAAACGCTACCTATCTCACCCTATCACTAATTCAACAAAACAAAAGGGCAGGAGAATGACTCCATTCTCCTGCTTGGTGCTTTCTGCACTTATCTTCTTAATAGATGATCTTTCGAGATTCTTTGGTCACTCTTTTTATCAGTTCATACAGTTCTTTTCTCGATTCGGCCCACTTGTTTCCCACTTTGGGCCTAAGTGTCCTTGATTCAAATAAATGTATCCTCAAGTCTATTCGAGCCTTCACTCTTCATATTCTCACTTTCTTACTCTCCATTCATCTCCTTTTGCTACAAAATTGATTCTCTCTGCTTGGAAAGGTAGAGATATATTCCCTTGATGACTCAGTCCTTGAAGTATCTCTATCTCTCTCTCTCTCTCTCTCTCTTTCATTCAGTTCATACACATTCATGAATGTAGACGTTTTGCTTTCCTCACTTTCAGTTTCCTCTTTTCCAGGATACGTTATCTCACATTCGCTTACATTCATACAGTTCAGGTTTGCCAAGGAATCTACATTTGCCTTACCCTCCCCTTCAGTGAATTGTATCATTTTCTTTCTCAGACTGTTAAAGTTCATTTTCATCAGACTTCCTCTCACGGCTTTCTCTGAATCATAAGAAGATTTAGCAAGTTTAAATAATGTTTGTTGAAGATCTTCCCGTGCCTCCCCTGTTTCACATTACCTTTCTCTTTATCGGAAAACAACTCTGGGGTTATTACAGGCTTCACGTTGGCTTTGCTTCTCCACCGCACGGCCGTTACGTTGTCCTCAGCATCTCTCACATTTACTCTTTGGTAGGATAACAGGGAGCCACTCAGCTTGCTGCGGCTGCTCAGTGGCAGTATTGGCCACCTTCTCAGGCTCTCAGCTTCATAAACCCCACTTGGCTTGTTCCTTCTCAGCCTCACGGCTAGGCTGGCTTCTCAGCGTTCTCCTTGCTACCTCCCAGCAAGTTGGTAGCTTGCAGGCTCCGCGTGTCTGCCTCCTCTAGGCATCATGTAACCAGGCGACCTCCCCTGCTTAGCAACATCTTCTCGCGCTTCATGTCTGGTGAGTCTTAAAATCCACTAGTCTCAGTGGATTGGATACTTAAAGAGACAGTTTCTTTTTCTTCCAAATAATAGCATTGGTTAGCTTCTTCCTCGTCAGAGTTTTGACAGATGTTATGGTTGGACAGCCCAATATATGCCATCATGTGTTATGGTGTAGGGAGTTCCTCACAGGAACGGGAGTCCTTGTCACCAAAGGGTTAGTCTCTCCCGGTGAGGACCCACTTGCCTCAACCCCTAGGGAGAGTGTTGCACAGCAGACCTTCCTCCCTAGCCACACAGGGGGGCTTCCCCGTGCGGACAAGGGAAGAATTCCCTCAATTCATCACACCTGCCAGCCTCCCCACCCCTGATGTCACAGACAGTGGATTAGGGTGTGAAACACAGCATATCTAGTACAGATAAGCAACACTGCAACATCACTGCTCTTCACCAACCCACCCTGCTTCCTGCATCCTCTGACAATAATGTTGTGGATGGGAGGAGGGTGCAAGAGAGCATAGATACACTTCACTTTTCCCCGGTGGCTAGCTTCTCTTTAATATTTATTTTTTCATTTTATATACAGGGAGGAGTGATGCTCTTTTGATCACAAAAGAATGTACAATAGATAAGAAATCATTAGAAGCACTGGGCTTCTTACAATGGAGTGAGTTTGAGTGACATTCTGGCCAGGTTGTGGAGGGGAGTAAATGGAACAGTCACCGGGGACAAAACATGGGTGGACCTACATAGATTAAGGACACCCAACATTAGACATTTTTAAGTGCTGGTAGGTGGTATGGCCAACTGTGTTGGGGTTGTGACCATGGTGGATGAAGTGCTAGAGTGGAGGCAGTGAAAGTGAGGGACAGAGGGAGGTTATAGGTGAAGGAAAAAAGTTAGCTAGAAAGCAGAGAGGTAGGTTAAGGGAGGTAGACTTTTAGTTTGGATTTGAACAAATCAGCATGGACTGTTTCTCAGATGTCCATTCAAGTGGAGCAAGAAGAGAGAAAGAGCAGCAGCCCGAGGAAGCACAAGGAAAGTGAGGTGCCACAAGGGTAGTCAAGAAGGCATAGCAGAGATTACGAGAAGGTGTGTAGAGTTGGAAACAGGAGGATAGATGCAGTGGTGCCTTGCCATGGAGAGATTTGTGAACCGAGAGAAAATATTTAAATCTTACCCTGTTTTGCATCATCAGCCATCCAGCCTGGTGATGGTACGAGGAAGTAGGTGTGAAGTGAAGGAATTCAAAGAGAGTTTTGGCAGCAAAGTCAATGATCTTGTCGAGAGTTTATAACGCATATTTGGGGAGACCAAAGAGGATGCTGGCACAGTAGTTCATGTTAGAGAAGACAAGAGTAGTGGTTAAGAGATGCTTGGACATTTTGAAAGGATGGAGATGTCTGATTTTCCTACTATTTAGGAGGTTGAGGCGAGCCACTGTTGCAGATTTGGAGATGAAAGCAGAGAAGGTGTGAGAAGGGTCACAGATAATGCTGAGTTTTCAAGCTGAAGAAGAGTAAGAGAGAGTGTCAGGTGGGAACTAGCTAGGCAGTGTAGGAGATGAGAGTATTTGTTTAATATCAGAGAGTGCAAAGCCATCCAATTTCTCATTGCAGAGAGACCATTGGAAATGTTGATAGAGAGATCAGACGAGAGTTCAAGAAAAGAGAAGAATATTTGGGTGTCATCCACCAAGAGTTGCTACAAGAACCCAAACAGGGAAATTAGTGCCCTTAGAGCAGAGGTGTAGAGTCTAAAGAGGAGAGGATCCTAGTCCGAGCCTTGTGGAACACCAACCACAATTAGAGGAGTGAGTTGAGAGGTGTTGTTGCTGCAGGAGACAGAGAATTGACAAGGTGCGAGCTAGGATAAAGTCAAGATAAGGGCTCAATCGTGAATCCTAAGAAGAGAGTATTAAGGAGACCAGAGTGACCGACAGTGTGAAAGGTAGTGGACAGGTCAAGGAGAGGCTATGTTAGAGTGCTTAGCAGAGGCAATGAATTTGGGATCTGTCAGTATGAATAGACAAGAATGAATGAGAGAGAATGAGTCTGAGAGAAATGATTGATGCAAGGTAATTTTCAAATCATTTTTGCACAGCACTAAACACTTTATTAGCATTAATGAAATATTGTTGCTGAAATTGTCTGTTAAAATAATGCTAGCGCACAATGATTAAAAATAAGATTTTATATGCGAATGTTTAAAAATAAAATATGTATTTTTGTAAATTAAACTTTGGTATTTATGTGAATCATAAGCGAGACCCATATTGAAAAGTTTACATTGGAGTAGAACCAACCGGCACAGGGACACGCACCCTCCTGAGACTTATCCACAAGCACTAGTTTTTAAGTTCAAGGTTCATGACCTTATTGAGGGTCTGCTCGTTGGGTAATCTGTTGCGTTCCCTCATGTCTCTCATAGTATCGTAGCAATGAATTTGGAGACATTCGTGAGAGCAGTTTCTGTAGAGTGACAGGAGTGGAAACCTGCATTTAGAGGTTCTTGAATGTTGTGCATATCTAAGAAATTGGTAAAACGGTTGAACACAAACATTTCAAGCACTTTAGAGTAGTACAGAAGGAGAGACACAGGCTGAAAGTTAGCCAGTAGGTTTGAGTCAGCCCCTTGCTTTTTATAGGAGGGGATGACTGTGGCCGTTTTGAAAATAGAGAGAAAGCAAGCAGAGTCAAAGGACAGGTTGAAGAGTTCAGCGAGGTGAGAAGCCACTAAAGGGGCGATAGGCTTGACTAGCTGAAAAGCAAGAGGGTCTAATGGGACACAAGAGGTGCTAGCTTCATTAGTAGAAATAGGACTTCTGCGTATTAGTGTGACTAAAGTGGGAGATAGAGGCAGAGAATGATGGTAGAGTAGGTAGAGTGTGAGGAAGGTCAGGAAAGTTTCTAATTTTGGAAATGTTTGCAGCAAAGTACTCACCTAGGTCATTAGCTATGAAAGTGGAGTTGATAGTCATAGGTTTAAAAAGAGTGAGTTTAGGGTGCGCTGTAGCCAGCGAGGATGGTTGGAGTGAGAGTCAATAAGGGTGAGGTAGAATCCCCTTTTCGCTGTATCAAGAGGACAGGAAAGAGTTCAGAGCAGAGAGGTAGAGTTGCAGGTCCTCATGCGAGTGGGTTTGCATCCTTTTGTGCAGCAGTCCACAAATATCTGTCTGCAGAGAGTGTATGAATTAGGTGACTTGATGTAATTCCTTAGTAATACAGTGGATGCCTGTCATGCCAATGCCTGACAAATGGGGTGAGCACCTGTGCCGTCAATGCCGATAGTTGGAAATGTGATAAGTACCCGCACTGTTGATAGCAATATTGGGCAATGGGTTAAGTCCTCCAATTTGATGGAAATCCTTAGCAAAGGGGTTTCTACGTGGGCATTTGGTGGCACTTTTTCAGAGAGAGTGAGTAACAAGCCATTTGATGAGAATACTTGACAATGCAGTAGCAGGAGTGGCATGTCAAACGAGTCGTTAGATGGCAGCTTTATCAGTGTGGAGGGAACTCATGGCTTTGATTGTAGTCCCTGGTGATGGGGAAAGCACCTGCTATAATGTGGTAGTAATCTGCATCCCTCAGAAATCTATAGGTCTTTGCCTATTAAAAATAAATAAATAATGGGCACATATATTGTGCTTCATGCCAGATTCCAGCCTCTAAGCACAGGACCGGTTGTAGTACCCATGTTGCTCAGCATTTTCTCACTCCCAAGAGGAGCGCATTGCCCCTGATCTAATCTCCCTCCCCTATAGTACCATGGAGAACAATACTGTGAGTGGCTGGACACTTGATTGCAATCCCTGAGGGTTGTTTGAGGCTCTAGAGTGTGCTGGAAGTATCTGCCATGTTGTGTGAGCACCTGCACATTCGATGATACCTGGCACATGATCTGGATGGCCAGCAGTTAACTCCACCCCTTTGCAATGAATGGCTCGATTAATTACTTGTAATCTTCATTATTCCAAGTCTTACTCATCAGTCTTTGACATCCTTCCCTCCAGAGACCCATTGTGGTTTTAAAGAGCTCTGTAATCAAATAGGACGTCTCAGTGAGTTAGAGGTGCCTTCATACCTAGTTTAGGGGCGGGGTTCAATAAAAATGGGATGAGCAATGCTTTTTTTAGGGGCTTGTGAAGCACCTGATAAGAAATTGCATCACTGAATAAGGACTATGAGGAGGAAGACGGATGTGGAGGTAACGTGAGTATCTCACCCATGAAATGAACAGGGACGTCATTTAGGGGTCGCCGGGGTCGCATGTGCGACCCCTGTGGTCGCCCTTGCTACCTCTGTGGCCTCCCTTGCTACCCCTAAAAAAAAAAAAACATATGTTTTGTTTTTTTTACAAATTGAAGCTCCTGGGCTCTGGCCAATGCCATGTGGCCATTTGAGCTATTTGTCTTTCTGGATGTCCATGTAATAATTGCTAGACTCATTAAAGTTTTATTTCAGGCACACTTCAGGGGGTAAGTCACTGATTTGGTCTGTTCTTAAACACCTCAAATTCCCAATGCAGACAAAAGCCTCCAAAAAGCATTTAGAGTAGCATAGGCATCCATTTCGGACTATGTATTTTGCTTTTTTCGCAAGTTGCAGTTATAGCAAGTTTTGCTTCCGCTGATGCATATGGTGATCCATTCTTGTATGAAATGTATATCACGTTACAGTAATATTGTAACCATATTTTTTATAGTGTACTTAGAAACAATGCTATGAGATGCCACTTCCTGTTTTGTGAAGGGGTAAACGGTCGTGTTCCATCGCTTCCCGTGATGTCACTTCAGGGCGGGGTCAAACGACATCACTTCCTGTGACGTCATCAGCGGTCAGGGGTCATGTGATGTCACTTCCGCTACCCCTGGCATTTTGGTTTAATGACGTCCCTGGAAATGAAATACCTATTATTCAATATTAGTCCCTAGTAGGCCTGCATCATAATGCATTAATGGGATGAATGCATTCCCCTGAAGGTCTTGGGTTCGAATCTTGGTGGGTCACCTCGGCTTCGCATGCTTTTGAAGGTCAAGAAAATGAGCACCATTGAGTTGGCTACCATATACACTTCTGTTATTTGTCTAAGTGCGCCACGCTGCCTCTGGAAGGGGTGAACATTTTCTCTATACACATGCAAATATGTCATGTTGTGCGCACTTATGTGAGTACCTGGCACGATGCGATGCGCGTGCCTGTGCGTATTATGGCAACGGCAAACAATTTCACTATACAAAACCCCAAACTGTTGTCTTCGCCAACGCTTGTTTTTCTAGCTACTGAAAATACAGTGAAAAAGAGGGTTACATGGGAGCGCTGTCACAACACGCTTTTATGCTGTTTAATTAAATCTGTTAATTTCCGGCCCCGTGGGAATGTTCCCACACAGAGGTTTGTAGAATGAGGATGGGCCGCTCGCCCGCTCCTTTCCAAGGACAATAAATCTGATTAGGAGCTCTGCAAACAGTGGAGTGCAGGCTGGCATTCCAAGTGCAACAGACTCTCTGTTTGTTTTCATTATGAAGGATATGTCCCAGCAATTCACACACTCTCAGGCCTTTGAAGCGGATCTGCATTTTTGAGTGCTGCATATTCTTAAAGCAGCAGTACGCATGTGCAATCATTTCCCCCCAAATGTTTAAGTCATTTGCATGATTTTTTGGGATCATACTCTGAGCCGGCAATGTCTCTGCTTGTAATGGTCCTACGCTCGACGAAGTTGTGAGGACTAGTTATTTACCCAAATCTTCCCGGCACATTCCTGATTGGCTGTTTCATGTAAAACAAAACTCCTTCAGGACACTCCAAGACGGACTCTGTAAGAAAAGCAGATCTATTCATTCCATGTTAAAGGGAAAGAGGAACAAACCGTTTGTGGTAGTGGGGGTGTTATGTGTGACCCTCCCAAGTGTATTGCCCTTTTAAGATGGGCCATGACTGTGTCATTGCCTGACCTAATAAAAGGAGCTGCTGCACGCACGTGCCTCAGAACCTCTGCAGACTCCAAGAATGAAATGAGTGAGTCCGTGTCTCATTTCAGGCCGTCAGGCCCACACTGTGTGACCATGGAGCCTGCAGGCCATGGTGCCGTGGACCCCTCATGCCAACTCACTCAGGCCACCCCAGTAACCAGATTCTCCAAGCATCTATGGGTGCACCGACTCCCCTCCAAGCACGTAAGCACGTGCCCGCACAGCCTGCCAGGGTCACCACCACTCCCCCCCCCCCCCCCCCGCCCCCCGCAAACGACTCCAGTGGCCTTGCCGAGCCCCATAACAATGGCGACGAGGACTGCTGCAGTGCAATCTATTGCCCCCGAAGGAAAGAAGACGAAGCAGCATCCACCGCCTCAAGAAAAGGAGAGAGTAGATGCCCAGCCGGCAGACCCTGCCTGGCCACGGCCCTCTGTGGAGAGGGTGCTGGTGTGGCCGGGGTGAGGGGCAGCCCACAGCCCTGCGACATCGGTTATCAAGTGTTTGCCTGCTCCCACCGAGGGAGAAAGTGCCTTTCTCCGAGATTAGGGCTCTGTAACAAAGTACAGCCCTGCGGCATCCGCTGCCAAGTAAGTTGCTTTGCACCCGCCTGGTGCAGAAAGTGAGGTGTCCTCGCCAGGGAAAGACACGTGGTCTCTGACGCAGCAAGGATGGTCTGCTGTGTGGGGAAGTGGCATCTGCCGCTTTGAGAGGAAAGAGTGTGATGCTGACGGCGCTTCCGCAATACAAACAAATTCTCCCACCCGACGCAGAAAAGGTGCTGCTTGCAGATGTGCAAGCCGGGTGAATAACCAGCCCGCCCCCCCACCCCCCGACCACCAAGCCACCAAGCAGCAGCACATGCCTGCGCTCTCATGAACCGGCAGCCCTGACACATACCGGGCCGATGGCGGTGAATACCGCAGCAGCTCCATGTAGGAGCGAGAGAACGGTAATGTGCTCCGTCTTGGAGCAAAATGAAAAGGCAAACTTTACATGCCTGTGCTCCCTTATGACCCCGAGCCGCTGACGGTGGAAGCAATGCAGCGCTCCATGTCTGAGGAAAGTAAAGATGGCTCTCTGCAGATCCCAGGCCCCAGAGGTGTTGCAGTTGTGCCCAGGACATCCGAGCAGACATAAAAATGGAATTGGCCATCTACAGATCCGGGGCCTCTGAGGGTGACAATAGTGAAGCGCTCTGCGTGGGGCACAATACAAATAAAGGTAAATGGCCCTCAGAAGACCCAGGCCGCATGTGTGGTGAAATAGATAAAGCGTGCCATGACCGCACAATGCACAGAGAACGAGCACGGTCCTGCAGTGAGAAGACATCGTGTCAATCAAAAGCTGGAAACACAAATTGCATCACTTTAGGGTAAGTGTCCATGTGCCCATAAGAACAGTAAAAACACCGCCACGTTCCCTGTAAGTGAGTTCCGGCCAACCATCGCCCTGCAGAGGCAATTGTGTAATAATGCTTCCACCTCACAGAGCGAACACCTACCTCCAACAATCTGCTTGGCAAAGGCACTGTGAAGTCGATCCTGGACTGTGTCAGAAGAGAGTGCTCAGGAGCATACCGCATAAGGGGACACACACCTGTTTGCCACGTCACACTTTCAGGGACTAGGAGCTTGCTCTCTGCCTCAGCATGTTTTGCCTTATCTGACAATATGTGCTTCAGCAAATAGCCCCAACACAACAGCAAGGAGCCTAAGCACAGTGTCGCAAGAATATCCAGTGGGCTGGTTCTGTCGCTGTCAGATACTGGGGCAAGTCCGAGCAAGGACGAAACAACATTCCTGTGCCAATTCACATGGGCCCTCGGATGGTAGTTTCAGGATGTAAAAACACAGGTGCAGCTGCGTGTGCTGTGACTCGCACTACCCTCAAGCTCAACTCAAACACCTGGTGATGAAAATAGGTACTGATGGCAAGAAAGAAAATCGGAAGCAGTTAAGCACTGACCATCGCCAACATGAAAGGCAGTACCAACAAATGTATTACATGCACCAGGCCCTGCATGTACTGGCAGTGCTCCTTGTAGCTACTTGAACCCCCATCTGTCGAGATCCAGCAGCACTCCAGGATCCCTCCTGGCCACAGAGGGCACAAATAGAAGTAAGAACTGTTTCCTGGAAAGAAAGGAAAGAATTGAACAGCAACATGTCCATGGCACAAACACATGAGGGTTGCAGCTCAAAGTTGAGTGCTTGTGCGCCCTCCTCTACTGGCAATGTCCTGCAGGCAACTCCTGGGAGAGACTGAGGGCGGCCTCCTGCTGCCGTGGGAAGAGATGTAACTCCTGCCTGGGGGATGGAGAGACTGAGGGCGGCCTCCTGCTGCCGTGGGAAGAGATGCAACTCCTGCCTGGGGGATGGAGAGACTGAGGGCGGCCTCCTGCTGCCGTGGGAAGAGATGTAACTACTGCCTGGGGGATGGAGAGACTGAGGGCGGCCTCCTGCTGCCGTGGGAAGAGATGCAACTCCTGCCTGGGGGATGGAGAGACTGAGGGCGGACTCCTGCTGCTGTGGAAAGAGATGCAACTCCTGCCTGGGGGATGGAGAGACTGAGGGCGGCCTTCAGCTGCCGTGGGAAGAGATGTAACTCCTACCTGGGGGATGGAGAGACTGAGGGCGGCCTCCAGCTGCCATGGGAAGAGATGTAACTCCTGCCTGGGGGATGGAGAGACTGAGGGCGGCCTCCTGCTGCCGTGGGAAGAGATGTAACTCCTGTCTGGGGGAATGAGGTTCAGTCACCATGTCACTGATGTATTGGTGCCCCGTAACCCACGGCAAGGATGTGACTCTTGTTTGCTGCGTGGTGTGGCCTCTCCAAAGATAGCTTACCATCCAGCCGGCACAGACCTCGGTACGGCCCTTCACCGAGAGGGTGCTTGTGCGGCCAAGAAGGGGGAGGTGAGTGACATGTTACCACCCATACCCTGTCAACATCCAGAGGCATACCCGCCTGGGGGAGCCTGAATGTGGTGCAGCCTAGACGCCCTGTGACCCACATCTCGCTGCCTGCCCCAACATCAAGGGACTAAGCCGATGTGGCCCCTGGTGCTCTCAGTTGCAGCTTTGCCGGCCTCTGAACTGTGCCATTAACTGCCCTTGACCCATGGTAGTAACTGTCCTCAACGGACACTGATGCAAAGTGAACGAGTCTCCAGCAGTCCTGCAACTGCTTGGAAGAGACTCAGCAAACATGTGTTTAGATGCTGTGAGCCTGCATGTAAATGATATGCTTAAAGTGGTCCCAGTTAAAATAGATGAAAAGCTGTGATCCCACAGTTTGTAGGTATGCTCTATATGGTGCCAGCAGCTAACAATGGTGGCATTCAGTGGTTGAGGTTCCACTCACCCCAGGTTAATAAAGGGTCTCTTAGAACGTGGTAGAACTGCCAACATACCAACAGCAGTTCGCCTATCACGATTGTCACCTGCTGAATATGTATAGAGTGTTCGATATGTGTCATATATCTGCAACTACCTGAGTCCCTATGTGTGTATCATTGGTTTATCCTACGATTCGTTTACCCTACAATTCCCAAGCAGTCTAAGTATTGTTGCTCTGTACCGGGGGGGTGGGGTCAATCAGTTTAGATTTCAGTAACATTTGTCCTTGTTTGTCTTTGTTTGTTATGAAAAAGGAGGAGTTTTTAGTGTGACCCTCCCAACTATGACTGTGTCATGTCCCGACCTAATAAAAGGAGCTGCTGCAATCACGGCCTCAGAACGACTGCAGACTCCAAGAATGGAATGACTGAGTCCGTGTCTCATTTTGGGTTGGCAGGCCCACACCATGTGACCACGGGGCCTGCAGGCCATGTTGCTGTGGACCCCACATGCCAGCTAGGTGGCCAAGGGTCCAGCCAGCATCCCTTTAAGACCGGGTGACCCCTTCCCCCCAGAAAACCAACTGAAGAGCTGTGCCTCCAACACAAATGGGACCGGCTGAGTGACTCATGTGTGTGGGATTTGCTTGGGGTCTGAATAGCGTCAAAGACATCACAAACCCAAGCTCCTTTCCGCTCCTTTCCACTCATCAGGCCTCCACATCCAGGTGTGCACTGGGCCACCTGCAGCTACGAGACCCCAAAAGGGAGTTAACTCCTTCACAGAGGCCACTTTATGGAAACGTTCCACGTAACTCTCTGGTTAATCGTTAAAATACACAGAGGGATGTAGTCGTGTGTCCAGGGGAGGCTAGGTGGTAACTGGCGCAATACAACTTGCAATCTTACTACATCGCTACAGCCATAGGTAAACAGTATGGGTACAAACATATGTGCAGTGGTTTGACACCATCTTAAAATCAGGAACACACATTGCTGTTAATGATTCCAATTTATCAAATTCGGAAACGAATTACACCCAAACGTTATTTAAAACTGTAGAAAAACTATCTTCTTGACACTCGGCTTAGGTTCTTCAAGTAAGCTTTATTCACAGTTCATTACAAGATGTTATAGAGCGAACCACTGGGTCCCATGTCCCAGGCTGACTTCTCCCAACTGCCTCTTGCTAGAACTTTGACATAACATTCTTCACACCCAAACATTCCGCTGCAGCACACCAACTTTCTCTCATCTCATCATTCACATGCATACACTGCAAGCGCTTCACAACACAAACCTCCACTAAAACCAGTGCAGAGTATACTTAACCTGGCATGTGCTGTAAGGATATTAGGGTGGCATAAGTAAGGTCCAGATTTTAGCTCAATGAATGTCGAGTTGCTGGTCTCTCTTGAAGGCCAAGTGAACCCTATGGCATTTATTTATCTATTTATGTTTTTATTCTGCTTGTTGAGTGAGGTGAAGTGCGCATAACCATTGAAATTGGTGACCAGATGCTGTGTGAATTGACGCCTTGTCCTAATTACCAATGGGAGTTGAATTCACTATATCACACAACCGGGTCAACGCCTGCTCCGCGGCGAGCTAAGCAGCAATTGAAAAGTGAAAAGTAAACTAACACTTTGCCCACATAAACAGTGTACTCAAGGTTATACATCTTGGGCAAACAGTATTTCGTAAGTGACTGACAGAACTCCCCGACTATGGCAGGTTGCACATGGCCAGCTTCTGGAGAAGGAACCTGACTGATGTGTACGCTTCGCACCGTGCTTACTAAATGTTCCTGCTGCCATTTGGAATACACCAAGATGTGTCGCTGGAATATGCAAATAAAACGAATTAATGTAGACCGCACTGTTATGTTTAAAAATCATTTCCAATGGATTCAATATTATTCATTGAGGTCATTGGTGGTGGCATTACCAGGCCCCCAGGGACGGCTTTAGAATAAGTACATGAATATAGTTGCCATAAGGCGTTTATATACCTAAATGAATTCTATATTTTTGATCACTTGAAGTTGTTGCTTTATTTAACTGTTTGACTGTTCAGTAGGTCATGCAATTTAATTAAATAGCTTTCTTACATGCATACGTTGTATGTTTACGAAAACATTATATTTTTCATTTAATGGGGACTATTCCCTTGGAGAGTGCAGCATTGTCTACTCACATTTTGTTTGGTAGAACCCTTTAAGCTTTCACGTAGAAAGAGTCTTCTGTATGCAGCAGCCTCCAGGGCAATGGGGAAATCCAAGCCGACAGGCCCAGTCATTCTTCATGACTGCCTGCGTGGAAGCTTCTTAAGTGCACCCTTTGCCATGTGGCCAGCCGCTACTTTGCAAGTTCGATCCCTGACAGGGCCAACTCAGTCCTTCATCCTTACAAGAGCGACACAGTCAATAGCTTTCATTTTGGGTAATAACATACATTGTTGCATCCCTTAAAAGTGGGTGGGGAAGTGGGGATATCCAACATGAAGTGATGTATAAAAACAAAAGTGTATTATACATTCATGCCCACGGATGTTTTTCATTTGATCTTCCCCTGGTGTAAATATGTTCCTGTGACTCTTGTAATACATTGGCTTTTGAGGAAAGGCTTAGGTCCCATGGCTTCCATCCCGCTCTCTGATACCCCCTGTCCTGAGTGTGGGCACATTGATCTGTGTCATCCTCAAGCTCAGGTCCTGTCTTAAGTAAGGGTTCTCCTGCTGTTGCCAGCATTTCCCAAAGCTCCTCCTGCACCTTAGGGTGCATCAACCCTGGCTACGCCGACTTATCCAGTAGAGCATAAAGTGCAGGGTGCCCACCCTCAGTCCGCCATGTGTGGGCTCCTGACGATGCCATGGCAAACAGTAGTCGCTGCTTGGAACTAAGGCCATTGCGCATGCAGATCTATCCCCACACCGGTCTCCGATTGGCGATTGGAGGTTTATATAAAGCAGTACTTCACAAAGAGCTTGCATTGGCCAGAATACTGCCCATGAGATGAGGAAAGGAATCTTCAAAAACATAACCTAATTGGAATCCTCTCCTCAAGGTTCAGCTGCCAAGTGTCACTGATAGACTGGTAGACATGGAAACAGACTGGTAGACATAGGAACAGACTGGTAGACATAGGAACAATCAGGGTGGAGATTACCAACAAAAGCTTCCCAAGTGAACACAGTGTCCACCCCCAGAGCTGAGTATCTGAACATGAATACTGTTCTGCTGGAATACGTCATCGCTTCTTTGATGAGTGGCAGATGATGATGTGGTGACATTGTAGTTGCTTTTTGTGCAGGAATCCTTCTTCTAGAAATATGTGCTATAGGGAGAAAGATAGTAGATCTTTATAACAGTTCCATCTCCGGAGGGGAGAATACATTTAGAAGAGGAGGGTGTCCCTCCTTAGTCACATGTGGGGGGGTGCACATGTAGAATATCTCTGACACAAGGAAGGTGAAGCTGCAGCCGCTGTCTGCTGCCTACCATCACCACCACTGCATGGAAGCGGCTGTGGTTTCTTAAGGGGAGTATGGTTGCAGGCCTACAGTGGAGAAGTGCAGTGTGGGCTGCTCAGTGGCCCATAGCACTTTCTATACATGCTGTTCCTGTCCCCTCAACTTCCAAAACTTCACAGGGATGGTCAGAGTTTAGGGTGTACTTAACGGGGCAAAGAGTTCCTTGTAAAGTCCCAGTACTTGTGGGGGCAATATCAGAACCACTGCTGCGCTTAGAGGTGTTGTACGCTGACGGCTCCCCAGCTCCTTGAACCTGGCTGGCAGTTCTGCGGCTTTCTAGGGAGAGACGATAAAGATGACTTAGCATGATATGGTATGATTGGTTATTTATGATGGGTTTAATACCCAGAGGTTTCGAAGCACGGACCCGGGGATTGAACCTGTGTTTGCTCCATATCGTCTTGCTTCCAAGGCGAGCACATTGCCCCTGAGCTTTCCTCCCGTGCTGTGTGAGCTCACCTGAGCTACAGTAGGCTTTGCACCACCGTCCCAGCGCAGCACCAGCCACCTGTCCAAAAGACACACCACAGGCTGTGAGACTGACAGAGAAGAGCTCTAGATCTGCTTTCTTTGTAAGCATATGCTGTCCTCTACACTTCGGATGGTGAGCTCCAGGGAATATCGCAGCAGCCAGTGTATGCATTTTTGTTACACATACACATGTCTGACCTGCAGCATGTAACCTAAATCTCACTAGAAGACTTTGAAGTACTTTTCTTATCTGAGAACCATAGGAAAGAGCAGAGGGCCGAAAGAACGTATGTGTTGTGTATGGAACAGCCGAGGGCCATCTTAACTGGGGAGACGACCTTAAGTGCCAAGAAGAAGGCGACCGCACAGGGGACAATGGAGGAAGAGGAGGGGCTACTAGAGTCCGTGAGAGGGAGAAGCATGTGAAGGGGAATCAAGTTGGTTGTGCCATGATTTTGGCTCTGCCTCCTTTGTAGGGTGTTCCGCCCTGGCACTTGTAAAGGGGTACTTTGCCTAGCCCATACTCCATGGTCCAGCCAAAGGCCACAACAATTAGCTATCTACCAAATATTTTTGAGAAGAAAAAATACTCCTGTTCGGCCTGACAAAACAGTTTGTTCCCCATAAAGTAAAAAAAAAAGGATCGTTTTCGAGGATTGGTAACTGATTGTGGTCCCACCAGTCACTGAATCTAACCATGAAATGTATATTCACATGTAAGAACGTGTTTGCGTTATGTGTGGTATGGCTAATGGGCTGTTATTTAAATCTGAGATAACCCTAACTGACTGGCTGGCTGACTATATTCCACCACAGGGTTTGTAAATAGATAGTTGTATATGTATGTTTTGGGTCCTATATAGTGCACATTTAGATGTGAGGGAATGGAGTGCTGAACAACAGGGAGACACGATCAAAGGGGACAATAGAGACACCATTATAAAGATAGTCTGCTTAGGGTACCCTTTCCCATTATTAGAAAACTTTATTTAAACATCATTTTGAATTGCTTGTAGCTATTGGTCATTGTGATTTTTTTTTGTATTTACGTGCATTGCGGTCGAGAGCCACATGTGCTCCTCTCCCAGCTGCAGATGTCCTTCCAAGAGACCCAGCCAGCATGCCACAACCTCCCCCTAAAGAATACTAGCAGATTCTGTCACCCACCCTCACTCAACGTCCCCCGATGGTGCCATCATTGCTGAACGCAGAATGCAGCATCTTCTGATGATGTACTCCCCTCCCCCCTCGAACCCCCTCCCCCGGCAAAGGCAAAGTTCTTATGTTTGCACCTAAAGCAAATAGTAAAATCGGGGGACCACTCTAAGGTATTATTGTATATGCCCCATTGCGAATAATTTACAAAATATCCCTTTCAATAAGTCAGCTGTGTTTTTACCCTCCCTCTTTTAGTCCCACAAATTCACCTTTGAGCAGGATCCTTCTAATACTTTAATAACTAGAATGCGTTCTCCTTTTTTTTATCTGAGAAAGCTCACTTTGGCATTTGATCTCCCCGTTACATTCCCTGAGTCGTCCTGCTTTAAAAAAAAAAACAATGGTTCCAATCGTCCTGGCATATATTTTGGAGGAACACATGTGTCAATCAGCTGTTCCCAGGATGCGCCCATTTCAGGTGCACATCCCATGACTCCTCCTCCACCCACAGACGCTTACTCCTTGTGGATGAATCCTTACATAGACCTTTAAAACTCTTATTATTCAAAGTCATGTGGTGGTGAGCAGGCACCCAGAGGAATGCAGGCTTTTCCCCCCCAGGAACAGACTGTCTTTTGTTACACATTCATAAAATACTATCTTTAATTGTGCCCACGGGCCAAACGATCAAACATGTGCCCTTGTGCCAAAAATGGAGGAAATGAATTTCGTTTGTTTTCTCTGCCTGAGTGCGAAAGGGCTTGGATCCCGTGCTCACTGCGCTATAGGAACGCGTTCATAGTTTGGCTCTAGCAAGTTAATTTAGCACCAGTGTTGCCGGTTGCATAAAGTGTAATAGAGCAAATGCTACTTTTCAGCATAAAATAAAAAGAAATGTAATGGATACAATTCTTTTTATTTTGCACAACAAACAGAAAATAAGTTGCTTCATGTTTGCCCTAGTGCAAAGGATTTCAGATAACACAGATGTGGAAAACATTTGTTTTCTACAATTCCTACTATACAAGCAGCGAAATCGGTGCTAAATTCATTTTGTCCATGTTGATAATCTATCTGCAGGTGGGTCTTTCAACAAAACACATTTCTGCAGACCTCCGGGTACTTGCCCTGCTGTGAAAGACCTTAAGTATGATTTTTAAAGTATTAATAAACTGTTTTTAATGAGCCACCAATTTCCCAAGGAAACATTAAAAAAAAGACTATGGGCCTGATTCACAGAAGCGTTTTATAATGGCGCAATCCCATTAGAAAATGATCTGTGAATCAGGTCCTATGTCCACTGGGTTATAAGCATCCTCTTATAAAAGGGAATGGAGCATCAGACATGAGGCTCGTGATGAAACTGGCAACTACACCCTTAGCATTTTAGAACATTGCATTTTAGAACAGTTTTATAACGCCCAAACCCAAGTGTAAAACAGCGTTTCGTACAGTAAAACAGAGGTAATTGGTACATTTCATGCAAGTGGTACATTTCAAGCAAGCATTAATCAGATTTGTCAAAAAGCTACGTATTTACAAGCTTTTTGAACGTCGTGTAAGTTTGTTCGTTTCTGATGGCTGCAGGGAGAGAGTTCCAGATCGTAGGTGCGGTAACACAAAAACGAACGTATCCTGCTTTATTGTTCTTAAAGCGATGGGTAAGCAGTGAGATGCTGGAAGTGGGAACTGGGTCTTAGCGAGCGCCTCAGAAATTTCTGAGAGAGACTTTTGATAAGGGAAAGGGGCACCTCTTTGTAGATGCACCTGTGTGCTATAGTCAGAGTTTTAAAGTCAATTCAAGATTTCATTGGTAGCCATTGGGCCTCGCACCTGGTTGCCGAAATGTGGTCAGATCGTTGAAGTCCAAGGGCTGTGCGCAAACCCTTATTCTGCAGAAGTTGACGTTTACCCAGATTAGCTGCTGAGGTGCCCATGAGGAGAACGTTACACTAATCCAGTTTTGAAAGGATAAGTGCTTGTGAAAGTGTGAGGCAGTTGCTTGGTGAAAGGAATTGGCTGCTCAGGGAAATGAGTCTGGGAGTGTAGGCAGTGCCAGAGGCTAGCACATTGATATGCCTGGACATGGTTAGTTCTGTTTCCAGGTGGACACCCAGATGAAAGTACCATCAATACAGAAGGTGGTAAAGGCGGTGTCCAGGTTTTTCAGCCGGAAAAGGGAGCCAACAATGGGGAGCTCAGTTTTACCGTCATTTAGGCAGAGTTTGTGAGTGGTTATCCAGTTTTGTATGGTGCTGTACACTGTGTTGATTGTGACAGTGTCCAGAGAGTAGTCACATGTGATAGGGATGACTATTTAGGTGTCATCTGTGAAATTGGCATAAATGATCTCGAGGAAGTCTAGGAGGTCAAAAGGGGCTTTGTGTAAGTATTATAAAGTGTGGGAAAAAGGCAGGATCCTTGTGGGACACCTAGTGGCGCAAGGATGGGGACCGCTGCAATCTGGCCAATAAATACTCTAGTGGTAGCTTTGCTCAAGTGATTTAATCCATGCGGTGGCTTCAGGTGGGAAATAGAAGTGATGACTGACGTGTTGGCAGAGGGTGTTGTGATCGACTAGGTCCAGTACTGCAGATAAGTCTAATAAGAGGAGGAAGCCTTAGGTTGCTTGAGTCACGGAGACAGTCCATTTGGATTTTCAGGTCCAGAAGGGCTGTGTCCGTGTTATGTTTTGGGCAGAATCCAGATTATCTCATTCCAAGCAGGTGATTCTGCACATGGAAATTGTTGAACTTGTGCGTGAACTAAACGGTCAAGTATTTTGAGCAGAAAAGGGACAGTGGTGATTGGGTGGTAGTTAATGGGAATGGAAGTACCATAGAGGTTTTTTTCAGGAGTGGTGTGACCCAGGCTGCCTTGATATTCAAGGCAACAAAGCTGGTCTGGAAGGATGCGTTGGTGAAGTCAGTGATGATGGAGTCCAAAGTAGGAGTGCAGAGCTTCATTATGTGAGCGGGGCATGTATCCCTTTTGCAGTTTGACGGTTTTAGTGATAGGATAGTGGATAGAACCTACTCTTGCGTAACTTGGTTGAACTTGAAAGCCGGGGAAGAGGCAGAGCAGGCCACACTGGGGAGGTTGAGTACATTCTGTGTGGGGGCTTTAGCTGAGAGCAAGGCTTTGTTTGTCTTAATTTTGACACAGAGTGTCTCACGTTTGTGTGATAGGGTGTCTTGTATTGTAGTACACCAGGGTTAGTCCGTTTGGGTTGTAGGGGTAAGGGGATGGGGGTCTCAAGTTCTCTTAAGATGGAGAATATCTCTTTAGTATTGGAGCCTGCATTGGCAATTCGCACATTGGAGTTAGCTTAGAGGGTAACTACAGCCGCTTTGTAGGAGTGGGAGGTGGTGGCGAGTGATTTGCATTTGCTAGTGGAAATATGCTTTCTGTATAAGTGTTTGAGTGCTCTTTTGTTCCTGCCTAAGGTCATAAGCTCCTCCGTAAACCAGACGTTATTAGGCTTGTGAGGTTTGGGTATTTTGGCAATGATAAGGGCATGCTAGTCCATTGTACGAAGGAGACAGGCGTGGTAGTGGTTGGCTGTGTCATGGGGGTTCTTGTTGGTCGACAGGGGGGAGGAATTCAGTAACGCCAGAAGTGTTGACCTCAGTACCTCATGTGTCAGTTCACAGGTGTTTCGGACAGGCACTGGACAGAGTGTGGGTGGCTGCGTAATGTGAGGTGTGATGAGGGTGAGATTAAAGTGAATGAGGAAGTGGTCAGACCAAGGTATTGTGCTAATGGTCGTAATGTCAATGGTAGCATTGTCCGTGAACCCAGGATTCATCCTTTTATGTGGGTAGGAGAGTCTATGAGTTGGCTACTAAAATTCTTGTCTTCTGAAGCTAGTGATAGAGCGGATGCTTTAGTGTCTGATGCATCATTAAATCCAAGATTGAGGTCACCTAGGATAATTAATTTGGCTGTGGGTTTCATGAGAGGCGTGATCAAGAAGGGGATGTCGAGGTCAGGGCGATTGGAGCCATAGGGTTGGCGGTACAACAGTAGCAGGTTTTACGTGGTTTGGGGATTAGTGGTAAGCTTAAGTAGCAGCATTTCGAAACCAGGGGTGGTAGGTATGGGCGAAGATCTAATCTGTAAAGAGGATTTGGCAATGAGGGCTACACCTCCTCCTATGGCATTAAGGTGGTCCTCCTTAAAGATAGTATAATTAGGCGGGATGGCTAAGGAGAGAAGTGGGCCAGAGGCGCTATATGGTGGCGAGAATGTCAAGGTGGTGTTCGAGTAAGAGAACATGAACATCAATGGCATTTGCCCGTAGAGAGTGTACATTAATTAGTGCACATTTGAGAACATCTGGTTGTTTGGCTGGAGACTGGGGGCTGCTTTGAGGTGCTGACTGATGTGCATCAGTAATGGGCGGCAAGGTGGGGGCCATGGCTCAAGTGCTAAGTCTGGCATGTCTAGTGTCCCCTACTGAGGGATATGTAGGCTCGGGGGTGGGAGGCACTTGGCTGGTGGTGTTAGTTTGGGGTCCGTGAAGTTGGGAAGATCCCAAGCAGGTTCGGCTGACTCCTTTAAGGTAAGGTGGTTGTGGTAGGCGGGGAGGCTGGCTGCTGCCCGGTGTGGATGAGGATTCCAAAGCACTAATGGCATCAGAGCTCATATGGCAGGATACAGGATTAGGCAGTAGTGTAGGACCAATTGGGATCATGAGAGCAGGGGGTGCCCTCATGTGGCTTGCCTTTTTTGATATGATATGGTATGGCATTTATAACGCGTCTGTACACAAATGTTTCTAGGCGTGAAACTTTGGAGATGGTAAGGGTTGGGGTGGTTTGTTGCCCTTGGTAAAAGAAACACTTGAGGCTGTCTTGGTTCAGAGCGTGTGAGGTGAGTTATTGGGCTTTAAATGTTTGCCGCATACAATTTTAAGGGTGCTTGCATTGTAGGGTGTGCACGGGAATGGCATGCCCCTTAGTGCTGCAAGTGGAATGCTTGTAGCAGTGCTCTTAGAGTTAAGGGCATTAGGGATGTGGGCTTTTGATGGCGTGTGCGCTGTGTGCAGTTGATCCGGAGCTTGGTGCTCTGCAGGTTTGTTGCACTGTGAGGAAGCATCGCAAGGAGATGGGGGGAGCAGCGCATTCATTTGTTGTTGTGTCCTCCCCGCGAGCAGCGGATATCTTAGTGGGGGAATAAGTGGGTGGGAGAAGGCAGGATGCGGCTGTTGGTCACAAGGGTGGGTCGATACAGGGAACGTATGCTGGTTATAGCATATAGTGTTGCAAGGAAGAGCAGCAGAAGAAATCGGGTTGGTGGAAGCAATTTGGGCTGAGGTTCCAAGTTTTCGGATACGTGAGAGGGGCTCACTTTACATTCAATTAAGTCATTGTACTCCTTACTGTGGAATAGCATGCTGGACACACGCAGGTTGTCATGAGAAATGGGCGCCTCGTGCCGCCGGATGAATCGGGGAATAACAGTATCATAGATGGAAGGTAGCCCTATGCTGGTAACGCCATCCACACCCGGATAGGCCAGACAGTGTTGCAAGGCCTTAAAAGTGGGCCTTGCAAGGGGGCCAGCATCACCTGCTGGCTCCCTAGGATAGGGCATCTATATTTCGGCTGAAGCCTATTACGGGTAGGCGGAGGCGGGTCTGATGGGAAAGGAAGCCCAGACAAAGCTTCCAAAAATGCGACTGCCATTTCTAAAGTGAGCAGTTCCTTCGGTACGGGATGTAACGAGGAAGCAGGGCTCACCATAAGCAGGGCCTTCTCCCCATTGGTGGGGTCTCCTATGGTGTGTGGAGAAGGGCAACTAGCTGGTGCAGATTGTGTTGCAGCATCCACGTGCATACACAACAAATAAACCATGAATCAGTGTTCAAACTATATAATGTATTTTATGATTGCTGCTGGAAGCAATTTCTCCTTGAAGAACCCCTTGGATAACCCCTACTGACATGGATCCAAGTTTAAAGGTTTAAACTACACCAGAGATGTAACCAAATCGATATGCAATATTGCCAAGAGTTAAAGAACTGAAACCCAATAGGGTTCTAACATTACCTTTGCAATAACCAATGGCAACTAAAACATTTTCAAATACAAAATGAAGAAAGGTGATAAAAAATAGAGCTAAGTGAATGAAAATCGAGGGCATAAAAAAATAATGCTTTTGTGGTGAAGCAAGGCAAAAAACGAACTTCCAATGTCATGGTCATGATTGCCAAATGCTCAGGCTTTGTAGATTGTGTTCTCATAGCCCTGCTTGTGCAGACTTGAAATTCAATTAATTCCTTCGGGTTCGATTTTTGTTTTTAAGTGGAATCACTATCTTGGGTTTTGTAATATTCTCTCTGTACCTCCTCCCAGGATGAGGTCCAGCCAGGCGGGAAGGAGTCTTTGCGTGTGCACAAACCACTAATGTTGTTCCTAATATCTTAATTTGTTTTGAAGGCTTCCCCAAACCCTAGAGACACATGGCTAGAGAGGGGCCCGAAACAACAGCTCACAAATTAGGCCACAGCTCGACAGCTCTGAAAGGTGCCTGCTAGACATACAGGATTCCTGGCGTAGCAGGATCCCCCCTGTGTTCCAAACAGTAGAGAAGGAAGGGAACCAGCGGAAGACATAGCATCCTGTAGTCCCTAGCAGAGGCGTTGCTAGGGACGGGGTTGAGTGGGGCTATTGTCCCGGGTCTTTTGATTATAGCCCCGGATAGAAGTCCAGGAGCTACAACTAAAAGGCCAGCTAGCCCCCAGTCCCGACAGTCTCAACATTAGCATAGCCCGGACCTATTCCAGACCTACCAACACCCCTGGTCCCTAGCCATGGGTCAGGAATGTAGCTGTTGCTAACCCTGTACAGACTTCAGTGAAGTCAAGATTCCTGAGACAAAGTTATTAAGTAAGATGCTACAATGTATTGGGTGTCCACCTTGGCGATTCATTGCCAAATGGGGCTTCCATGCCCGATAACCAAGAGAGGCAAGGCTAAACCCAATGAGATTTAATTTCAGGTTGTTAACTTCATTTTCCCAAAACATCCTGTAATCTAACATTGCTCCAGGGGCACTTTTTGAGCCAGCATCCCCCCATCACAGGTTCCCTGTTCAGGCTGTGATTAGGTTTTCCTCCTATGAAGAGAGGAGCCTGCTACTGTTCCGGAGGCACACTGGAAAACCTCTGGTAGAAGGTCCTCATACCTCATGAGTGGGAAAGCGTTGCTGCATCTGCCATTGAACCTGAATTGAGGTACCAGTGTTTTGGCCAAAGCAACAATCACATGACTTCAACAAGGCACTCTTTTATTAAAAGATAGAAACATAGCAGTGCTTAATTAGGGGGCTGTATGCTGTGACGTGTTCATGCTGTAAAGCGCATCTGTGCAAGTGCAGATGCCGCGCAGATCTGAATGTATTGGGTGCATTCCTTCATGCAATGTACACTTGAATTGGTAAGCATCTGTAGTCTGTGTGCTTGGGAGTACACAAAATCCTAAAGGGATATTTCTTTTAACCGGAGGAAAGGTGTTATCCCTATCGCCAGCGCTGCACAGAGGCGCGCGTGATGGCCACATGAGGTTGGTCCAATTGTTCAAAGAAAAGAAGTTTGCGTTTTAATGTGCCGGTATAGAAATGGAAAGAGGCCAGTGAGGTAAATGGACCACGTGACCCACTCATTTTACAGCCATGGGTACCTGTGGTACTGAAAAGCAGAAGTTATGGGAGCTCACCTGAGAGCAAAGGGAATTCCTCACCATTTGAATCCATGTTCTACACAACAAAAAAACAAACATGCACAATTACACTTCGGGTCTGTTACTGTCTGTATGAGGAATTCCTCTGTGTGGATTTCCTGGTATCTGTACTCGTGGCGGTAGTTTCCTTCCACATGGGTTTTGATCCGAAATGCTGTAAAGCAACTGTAAGTCGGTTAGGACTTGGATCATTCTGGATCAGTTATGCATAAGGATAAGGAAGGAGGGGGGAAGTTCAACAACAAGGTGAGTACATAAAGTCCGTAATTCCGTTACTGCCACTTTCTTGGGCGGTAACGGAATTACTGCCACTTTTACTGCACTTCAGAATTCAGCGTTTGACCTGGAAGTGGAGGATTTACCTCCAGCATAATGCCGGGACGTAAATCCTGCACTTAATGGACACAAATCAGCAGATTTACCACAGGGTATTGCCGCTGGCAGGACATTCAGTAAGAATCCCCATGGGGATTTACACCATGCTACCAGCACGTGTAATCCAGTGGTAATGCCACAGGCCAGAGTGGTGGTAATGGTAAACAGGTTTGGATTGATTGATTTACAACCAAACTCATAAAGAGGCCCTAAGTATTTATTATATATGGGATAATGTACACCCTACCGTCAGTACAAGGATATTGCAAGTCACTGAGGAATTTCGTGAACTCCAGAACTCCAAGATGACCTGCAATATCTTTTTCCTGGTACGGGATATTTTATTCCTTATAATACATGAACACATACTTATTCCCTTTAATACCTCATCTCTAGCTTATTATAATGTAAGCGATCTTCCATTTGTTTATCCATATAATCAATAAAGAATCTGTTTAGGTTAAAAAAAAAAGCAAAAATGCAGCTCCTAATCTGTTGCAGAAAAATGGGCCGAGCATTTAATAAAAACGTATTAAAAAAACTTTTATTTTGTGCTTTAAAATAAGTAAACACATGCAGATTCTTGCCTGCATGAGTTAAACATTCTACCATGAACAGTTCCTTGCCAATTACTGGCTGCAATGTGTCACAGAAAACTACTCTGCAAGCAAGGAATTTGAAAAAACGTTCACGGCTTTAATTAAGTGCTGCAGTGACAACTGAAAATCTCTGCTGGCTGAAATTAGGGATGGGCGAAATGTGCCAATCCCAATTCCGTTCTGTGGGAAAATTGGCAAATTTGAGGCAAAAGTTGCCCTTCATCTGACAATTTAGCAGCGGAATTGGCCTTTTTGTGGCTTTTCCTGCTTGAAATTTCGTTTTCAAAAAGTGAAACTTCAGGAGTTTTGCCGCAGGATTTCAGTTTCCCAGTGAATTTTTTTTTTCCTTGCGCCTCGGGCCCACGAAAAGATATGAGATTTCAAGGAAAAAGCAACATTTCTGCACACAAACCTGCCAATAGCAGTGGCAGAAAAGGTGGAAATAAGCCTAGCCCGCGAAACAGAATTGCTGCAGACTTTGTCAATTCTGTTTCGCTTGTGGTAATTTCGGCCACCCCTACAGGCATGAGGCATTGTGACTTCAGCTCTGTAATAGCAGATTACAGAACAACTGTGATGTCATTTTCTTATTACAGGTCAGTTGTGATGTCACAACTAGACTGCAATAAGAACATTATTTCCAGGATTTTATGTAGATCTGCAGGCTGACAAGTATTATAGACCTATTAACAGCAGTGAGTGGGGCTTTTGCTCTTGCAGTGATTCAACTCTCACAGAAAACCAGTGTTTCCTCTTTTCCCACAGAGAGCAAGAGATGCAAAGCCGCCCCCTCCCCCCACAGATAGGGAACTTCCGGCAAAACAGCGACGCATCACTGGCAATGACAACCAGCGCCTTTGCAGATATGCTGGCAGCTCTCTAGCACTCCCACAGTTAGTCCCTTCAGAAAACCCGTCCACCGTTATTTCCAAGCCAAGATGGAGCAGGCTAGTTCCACAGCAGCACACAGCATGGTCGCTCAGAAAGCCATGCATTGTAGCTAACACTCAGTGACGCAGTTTGATTCAATGCACTATTTCACTGCACCTGCTTCCTGCCATATCCGAAGCCCCCTGCCTGGCTGCCTGTGGCATGTAAACAGAAGACAGAGTGAAGATGTTTGCTTCCATTTTACCTAGATCTTTGTTCCTGACAAAACTTTCATTGACATCAAGCAAAATGACCACTGTCAGGGGCGGATATTCACCTTGATTTGCCATTGTACGGAATGGTGACGTCCAACTTTCTGTAGAACTATTACAGCAATGATGATGGCCTGACGGGGACGTCTTAAAGCATTTCCAAAAGTCACTCATGTTCTGGGTCTCCTAATTTTAAGGGCCCCCAATTTCTAAGTTTACTGTTTCCTTTACTCAGGGCCCTGCATTAACTGAAGCAGCGGCAACGCTGTATGCATTCAGATATGGGATTTATAAAGCACTGTACCAGCTGGGAAGCACACCATAGTCAAAATGAAAGGCCTCTCTTAGGCAGCGACTAAGCAAACTGTTTACAGAATGCCTAATTGTAAGCCCTACCCTGGCATGTGCAGGACATGAAAAATGTGAATGAGATCATGCCGATTTGAAAATGTCAAGCAAATGCTCTTATCAACTGCTACGTTAGTAAACATTTATTAGGACTATATCATTTTAGCATCTATTAAAAACAATTACAAACTGTTTAATGAATGCTAGTGAATACAAAGTGAGCAGACATTTTATTAGCAGTTCCCTCAATGCTTAAAAATGTTTTGAACTGCTTGTAGGAAAGAAAAGCTTATTGCTGCCTGAGAACTGTTTTTTAAAACTTTTACCTGCTTGATAAGGTCTTGAGAAATGTTAAGCAGGCCTTTCTCTTTGCCTAGTGCAAGCAGAGTGCGTACACAGTGGGTTACACGTAAGGCTGCGGGCTAGCCGATGAGAAGGGGCAGCAGGGCAGCATGGGAAATCCGTAGGGGGAGAATTAGCATTCAGTAGAGCAATCATTGATTGGAGTGAGGTTCTTTGGAGAGTAGGGCTTTGGGTACTTCCAGAAGTGTAGGATGGAGGGGGACAATGTTATCCACAATGCCAGGTACAGACTAAAGGCCTCATCACGAGTTGGGCGGTATCCCAGCGGTAACACCGCCCGACTGCATTTGCGTTAGCACCAGTCGGTCCGTCGTTGTTTGCACTGGATCACGGTTTCGGTGTTAACAGTAAATCCCCATTCCCTATTGGGTTCGATTGGGTCCCTTGGACCCAATGGGGCATTTTCGGCACAAATACCATGCGCTAATATAGCCGGTGGTAATTGCAGCGAAAACAGTGAGCTTAATGGGATTTTCACCTCCAGCAAAAAGCTGGAGGTAAAACAGCACATTTAGTGCCCAACTCGTGATCGGGCCAGCCCTTAAATGCAGCGGTATTACCATTACCGCTGCATTTAAGGGCTACCGCCCAACTCATGATGAGGCCCTAAGTAGCAGGAAAAGGTCTATTTCTGTTTTCTTCCCGCTTGCAGTTTACGGTTTCCAGCCTGGTGCTGTTCAGACTTCTGGTGGTGCGCTGGCCTCTGGGTATGGTGAGATTCTTGGCCTGGTCACCAAGTAACATGGCAAGCATTTTCTATTTAGGAGGGAATCAACTTATTTTAAAAACACATCTTTTGGGAGCTCAAATTACTATTATGGTCCACATATTGTAAATCCTGGAAATTGCATGGATTGGACAGCAAATAGGTGCATTTCCGTGCAAGCAGTCCCCTCTGCTCTATTCTGTTTGTTTGCACACTGAGGTACAATTAATGCACAGAAATCCGGGCTGCCCCAGATTTCCATGCATTATCACTCATGCAAACAATCAGAAAGGCCTCCTGACATGTCCATCTGTTGGCAGGAGGCATTTACATGGAGTCCCATATAACATGCCTGCTTTTTTGCATGTGCAAAAATCAGAGGGATTCCAAAGGAATCCATAGCATCTGCACATTACATCAAAATCAGATGTTGGGGTAAATCCTACTGTCATTGTGAGGCAGAGCTGGCAGGTGTGGCACAAATTGCGATCTGTGACTCCATTCCGCTCCACAGATAATTCAAAATCACCCAAAGCATTGAAATGCATATCAAACGATGCACACACCTTTTATGCCGAGCTTGTAACGGCTGTGTATGTCAAATATGCTCGTCATGGTTGCTCCACTTGCAATGTGCTGGAAACTAGGTTGGACCAAGATCAACCTACATTTTACGAAACTGGTTAAATGCACAGAAAGTGGTTGTCTCTGCACCATGTACTCTGTTCATTGAAATATAAATCCACAATCAAACTTAAACTCAGAAACTTTGGGGATTTCACAACTAATGCAGTATCGGTGAAAGCATGCAGTACGTTTTACCACAGTTTGATATCATGACTCACCATTTTCCTTGGAACCATATCACCCATTCAAAGCATTTCCAGTGGTGGCCTATATGTATGCATACACCCTCAACACCCACCCCTCCCCCCGCTGCTCTAGTGGCAGGCACAGCACTATTATTTGCTGTGGGGACTGTGCTGCCTGCCTCTAAGCAGAGGTGCATCCCTCCACTATGTTATTTCTTTGGTTTTTTAATGAGGAGCCCAGTGGGCTCCGCATAATTTGCAGAGCACAATGATGAGAGGCCAGCAGGGCAAAGGAAGGTCCTCTTCTCTTCTGTCAGCCAGCGCGCTCTACAATGAGCAGGCTTCCAGTCGTGCCATGGATGATGTCGGGGTGCTCAAGGTGTGAGATAAGTGAAAATGTGTTGTGTATCGTGTGTAATGTGTTTGAATGTATGCATTCATAAGTGGGGTTGTCTGAGTGCGTGTGTTGGAATGTGTCCATGAGTGAATGTTTGTTTTTATGTATGTGTGCATGACTGCTGTATTAATTAGTGGTTGCATGAGAGAGTGTATATTGTGTGAATGCATGAATGCACAGATGAATGAGAGTGTATATTGTGTGAATGTAAAATTGCGTGGGTGAATGTAAGAGTGCAGTTTGTGTCAATGAGAGCATGAGTGTGCCTGCCCTGTGCATAGTGTATGTCGGGGTAACAGGCCACTTATTTGGGGGGACTGCTACTGGTGGCATGGCAAGCGAAGCAAACATGATGAGTGATATTACAAATCTAGACTGGCATACTTTGGTGCAGACAGTCTAGCTATACTTTCTTACTGTGACATGGTGTTTTTTATTGGACATCAAGGGTACAGCAAACATGATTACTGCTGTGACACAAATAGACTGGCATACTTGGGCACATCCAGTCTTGCTATATTTTCTTACTGTGGAATGATATTTTTGACCTGGCCTCAAGGGTAAAACAAATATGATGAGTGGTATTACGTTGTTTGATTGGCTTTCATTCTTACTGTGGCATGGCATTTTTACTGGGAAAACCAACAGGAGTAAGTTCTTATATGGTAATATTGTCATCTATTGGTGCAGTTTGCATGGAAATGTATGGGCACGACCAGCATGAACATTTTTATGTTTGCACATACTGTGGCCAAAGGCATCATGAAAATGTTTTGGGAAAAAATATGTGCACTGTTGGGGACTTGCACGGATTAGATTTTTTCATGTGCTCCATACAAAACTGATTGCAAACTTTGCCTGCCATTACAAGTATGGCGGAGCAGTAAAAAAGTGGTGGTAATACAATTACTGCCACTTTTACAGCTCCACCATATTCCCAGTTTGGCCTTGGAGTGGAGGATTTACCTCCAGCATTATGCTGGAGGTAAATCCTCCAATTTGTAGACAAAGGATTTGCAAAATCAGCAGAATTATCGCCAGCGGCAATTCTGCCGAAATCCCCATGGAGTCCTATAGACTCCAAAAAATGGTGACTAACTTCGCCTACCACCACTCGTGATCCAGCAGTAAATCAGACGGACCAAGTGGCGGAATGGTAATTTGCTTTAGCGGTATTCCACCGGATTTACCACTGGAATACCACCAAACTAGTAATGAGGGCCTTTCTATTTTTTCCCCAATTTTCACAAAAAGGTTGCTAGAAAATGAGCCATTTTAACCCATTTCTTTTTTCATGTGAGAACTCCCGCCCCTCCATCTATCGAACACCTCTGGGTTGGTTCAGGCTCCCTCACTATTCTTGTTCGCTCCCGCATATTCAAGGCAAACATATATGCCTCTCCAATTAAATAATTCACCAGCCGCCAATGTGCATAAAGTAAGTTCAAAATGTGTGAATATGGTACATAAAGTATAATTTCAGATATAAATGTGAGAAAATCCCTGGTGGTTGTTCATCATTTTATGATTCCTCCTCCATTGTGACCTGGGGGTATTTTGAGAAGGGGTGTGATATGAGTGGTATATCACTCAGAATATTGAACCTATAGACACAATAAATAAGGGTTTCATTTGCGCACTGCATACTAGGCTGAAACAGGGGATATTGCCTGATTGAAATCCTTAACAGATTTGGGGGCTCGTGCTGTGATTTTGAGTTCGAGTTACCGCCCGTGACAGTCTAACACAGCAGACTAACCTGCAGGGTACAGACACCTCGTTTGGTTGGTTACTGTGCTACACTGTACAAGCACCTCTCAAAATAAATGCTCCAAAACCAGGCCTGTTTGTAAAAGTAAAAGTAAATCAACCCTGAAATAATTCATAAAGAAATTGGTATTTCCAAAATGGCGATCCCAGTAGAAATCAATATGGCTAGGGAGCACCCCTTGCACAAGCATTTTGTCAGTGGTGGGTGGCCAGAACAGAATGAACATGTCTGGCTGCAGGAAATCAAAGAACAGGTCACAGCCATGGACCTGGATACATGGCAGGACAAGGGCCCATTACACCAAGCTCTTAGTGAATTGTACATGGACCCAAAAGTGAAAGAGGAGCAGAGTAAAATTGCCAAAATAGCGACCTATCTATACCTCCACATAAGAGTAATGCAGGAAAAGCATGCTGAAAACATAGTTCTGGCACAGAATCAAGTTGAAGCACTGCAGAAGATCCAGACTGATCTAGACTCTGCAGGACAAAGGCTACAGAAGAGCCAAGAATTAGAGACAGAATCTAGATAGTATGTTACAAAATTAAAAGAAGATCTGGCTCTCCTACAGCAAGAGAAGGCAGAGCAAGATACCCAATTACAGACATTAAAAGAGGAGTGTCAGGAAAGGGTGGACTCTCTGCAACAGAGTCAACAGAAACTGGCGCAACAATTACAGTTTAATAGAGCCTGCGCAGAGCAAATAGTTACCCTACAGGACCAGATACACAAATTAAAAGAGGAAAATAATAAATTAATTATGGGAGACATAAACTCTCAAACAGAATTTGATGAGAAGAGCCAGAAATCCAATGCATTCAAAAAACAAAGGGATGACCTGCCTGAACAGAGGGGCACCCTGAGTCAGGAGAGGGACGCCTTAGGCCAGGAAGTAAACCAATTAAAAACCAAGCTACAGGGAAGAAAGTTGGCCCCCCAGGAGCTCAATGAATTATAAACAGAATATGAGAAGCTACTAGAGCAAACCAGACAGCTGGAGGATGCTCTGGAAAAGAACACCCAGACCAATAATGCTAAAACTCAGGAGGTGAGTCTCCTGCAGCAGAAATTGGCCCAGTATTCCCAGACCAGGCAAGAAATACAGAGAGACAATGAGGATCTCTGTGAAAAGAATGATGTGCTCCATCAACAGATAGCAATGCAAGACAGAATCATTGAGACCAGTAAGGCCTTGTTAGAGGAACAAAAGGCTCAGATTTTTGCATATCACCAGGGAATAGGGGCTGAAAGAGAAAAGGTAGAGAGGGACAGAGCAACCCCTGACCATCACATCAGGACCCCTGTACTCAGGTACTCTAACCTCTTCAGTACCATGAATTCTGCCACCTTCATGTCCACTGGCGCATATGAACCAGGGGCCATGGGGATGGTAGACTTCAACAGAATTGGTAAGATGGGACTGGCAGATCAGCGCCTCCCAGTAATTGATGGACAGGCATCTCTGTACAGATCCCCAAATGTTAAGGCTAATATCTCTGACCAGGAAGACTCAGATGAGGGGAGAGGCAGGGAATTGGATCCTCAAAAATACCGCCTTCCAAAAGATCAGTTTGTTAAATTTGGTGGGGGACTCCAGGAAATAAAGCCCAAAAAGAGTATCCTAAAGACCTCTTCTCAGCTAGGGCAGTGGGGAGGGGGGGGTACTCTGCCAACCTTGGGAGCATGGGAGAGTCGGGAGACTCTTCTGAGAACCACAGCCATAAGGAAACTAGGCCCCCACATTCTGCAAGCCCTTCTCAAGCTCGCAGAATCAGGGAGGGCCTAGAGGATAAGGAAGCCACCTCCAGTATCAGTGCCTCTGAGTCAGAGGACGAGTGGACTTGGGTGCCTAAGACCAAAAAGGCAAACACAATCAAGAGAGCTATGCAAAAAGATCCCATGAAGCAGATCAAGGCCATTAGGAGTGTTAATAATCCCTATCATAAAAATGCAAAGTATTTGGTCTGGGAACACCTTGAATTATATGAACAGATGATGGACACTTTTCATCTGATAGTCAGAATTGCATCCAGTATGTGAAATGGACATTCTCCCCTGAGTACTCCAGCTTCTTTGCGGGACTGGAGGATCAATACAAATCAAGATGGTCCACCTACAGGGTGGCCATCCTAAAACACTTCTCTGTCCATTGAAACCCCCAAGAGGCCCACAAGGCGGCCTACAATCTGCAGTGTGGGGAAGACCAGGCCCCACAAGAATGTGTACAGGAACTCAAAAGTGCCTTTGCGCAGACCACTAGGAGGGTGCGCACAGATAGTAGGGAGTTCATCAACACCTTCTTCCATGCACTCCCCAAATATATAAAGACCCAGCTGGTGAGGGACTTTCACGAGAAGAGATCACTGGACTGGGTCATAGAACAGGCGACCAGTATTTATGAGGTGCAGAAATGTGTAGATAACAAGAACACCAATGAAAACCCCAAACCAGCCAACACCCCTGCTGCTGCTAAGGTGGCAGAGGTGAAGGTTGCCCCCATTTTAGATATGGAGATGGGAGGGCCTAAAAATATACCTGTACAGAATCCATCCAGCCAAAGAACCAGAAGGCCCTTGGCCCAGTCCCAGACAGGTAGTCAGGGAGGTAACCCCACAAATGGGGCCCCTAAATCCCCTGATTACATTAGCCCCTCGATACAAGGGTAACAAACCCATCCTGGGGTATGTGTGGACTCCCCCACCCCAAGGGGGGATCCAGCCAGGTAAGTACCAACCCAGGAAACTTCCCTCCTAACTTTTCCCAGAGGAGCGGTAATTCCCCAAATGCCGGGTTGAGTTTCTTTCCCCGGTACCCTCAAAACATAAACCTGCAAAACAACCCTCCTTTCTTTCCCCTCTTTCCTGAGCCCAGACAGCTCAATCCGGGAGAGGGGAGGCTAAGGGTGGAGGGTTACCCCAATTTTCCCAACCCAGGGTAATATGGGAGAAGGGATAGCTACCCTTCACATTAGTCACCAATAATAGACCAGAGACCCCCGTAGCAGCCAGAGCGGGTGTCCCAACTGGAGCACCAGGTCCAGAACTTGTCCCAGGATCTGGGTCGCATGTTGAGGGCTCAGCAGAACCCTCAGATGAACATGGCGGCTCAGAAATCCACAAACCAGAACAATGACGGGGAGAGAAGCCCGACAACTCACCGGTTCCAAAGGAAGAGGCACAGGGGGAAGTGAGGTGTAAAGCCTTAGAGGAAGCTTCCTTCCCCACTTGTGAAAAGCCCCTGGAAATCCAGGAAACGGAACCAAAATCTCCTGTCCCCGAAAGTCTGCAACTCAAGGAACAGAGGGCGGGTAGGAGAAATAAAGGACCTAAAAAGACCCATTTTGTAGAGGAGGTTAGTGTCCTCCAATTTGAAGGAGAGGGATTCTCAGAGGACTCTGGGAAAAAGATCGTCTCCTTCAGGGATGGGGAACTCCTCCCAAAGAAAAATGGGTCCTGAGAGATCCTAATGAAGACTGAGTGAATGTGGGGACTGAGTTAGGATCGCCTATCATTGAACCCCAGAATGATAAGCCAGAAAACCACCTTGCCCAAACCTATTCTGGGGACAGCCTCACAAATGTGGGGGACCACCCAGAATCAGAACCAGGGGAGCCCAAAACTCCCCCAATATCCAACTGCCACATTTATCTTGCAGATCCCCAAGCTCCTACACAGAATCATTCCCAAACCTATTCTGGTGGCTGCCTCCAAGAGGGGGGGGGGCAGAATCAGAGAAAGAAGATTCACCAGCTCCCCAAAGCTATTCTGGTGACTGTCTCCAAAAAAGGGGGGGCAGCCCAGAACCAGCACAAGAGGAACCCCACATCTCACCAGCCACTCCTGTTGACTGCCTCTAAAAGGGGGGAGGGTGGCAGCCCAGAAAACCCAGTGGGAGAGAATTCTGAAACATAGGAGCATTTCAAATTGTCACTGAATACATGCGTGGAATATTTCAATTTGTTACTGAATGCATGCGTAATCCCACTGCTGAAATCCCAATTGGAGGACAGTAGGGGAGAAATTGTCATAACTGGTTTGTGTTCTATTTTATAGATTTGCACTGATTATACCTAACAACCAAGGAGGACCTCCTCGGGGACCCGGCAGGAAAACCCCAAAGAAATCCGGAGTGTTGCTGCACACCCGAAAAGAAGACCTGAAAGAAGATGGGGGTATCATTCCTATTCCAATCAGAGCCGACGAGGAGAGCGTGTTGCATCATTCGCTGATGGAAGAAGAACCTACACCTGAATAAACCTGCGTTTTCACAAAAAGAAAGAAAGATCCCACTTGCCCGACTTCTCCACGACTGGGAGTCAAGCCGAATTCAAGGGGGGGGGCTTCTGTGGGATATTTTGACCCATTTCAATGTGCCTCACTACATCACTTTACTGCAATGGTGAAGGAAACAGCCCAAAATGGATGCGCTTACTCCGGTGCGTGCCAAAATCTTCAAAACTGCATTTGTAATAACCAGAAAACGGCTGCACTGCCCTGCCAACCCCATTTCAGGTGGGGTAAAACAAGAGTAATCACTGCAGGAATGTGCCATTGGGCTCTGCCACAATCAACATGGAGCAAAAGTGAATGAAACAGCATCATTGTGCTGAAAACCGAAAATGCCTTTTAAAATGTTAGCTTTTCAACCTTAAAAAGTGCTGTTTTGGCACTAGATCCATTCTTTTCTACTGAATCATTGGGATTAAAAGGCCCTGAAATGCCCAGGACCATCCAGTGTGGCTCAGAGGAATCAGGCTTCATTGGAATAACAGCTCCTACAAATGTATCTATGAAAAAGCAACCCAGGAACCCTTGTTTTCAGTAGCAGGACTGAGGCAGCTCATGCTCAAGCAACTCACCCAAGACATCAGCATTGCAATACCAGAGGGTCATTATTACTGTGTAAATCAACAAGTGGACCCCAAACAGGACTGGTCAACATCACAACAATGCAGAAAGGGTGCAATTAGTGCATGACTGATACAAATGCAACTCATGCAGTACACTGCTACTGCAAAGCTAAAATGTGATACTGATGCAAATATCGAAAAGGTGGCGCACACTGTTCGCCTGAAACAAGTTCACCTTACAGATCACCAACACTTCAGTATACAGGTGACACTGATTGTGGGACTGAAACAAGTGCTCCCCAAACAGGAGAGGATACCACCACTGCTGATAGAAAATAAGTACACCTCACACAAGACCTGCCAAAATTATCATTGAAAGATGGCCCACATTGCAGGATTGGAACATAAACACCTCCCACAGGACACAACAGCACCACTAAATTAATGACATTAGTTCCTGCAGTGTGGGATGACACCTCATGCACGACACACCCCTATAATACTAAAAAGTGCCCTTCACTGTGGGATTGATATCAGAGCACCTTGCACAGGAAATCAGCTGCAGGGTAAACCAAACTGCACCACAAAAACACGTGCAGGGATGCCACAACTGATTACTGGGACACCAGTCCTGATTACTGACTAGGCATTCTTGCTACAAGACTATAGCAAATGCACCTCACACAGGGCCGAGCGGCATCACTGCGATTCTCAATGGTGACCAACAGTGTAGACTTGAAAGATGTGTCTTTCACACAAGACACCAGCATTACATCACAGAAATAAAACCCTGAATGTAAGACTGAGGCTAATGCACCACATACAGGGGCAGACAAGCATCATGGCAATACCTAACGGTGTCCAACAGGGTAAACTTGAAAGATGTGCCCTGTATACTGGACACTACCAATAAATTACAGAAATAAGACCCAGAATGCAAGTCTGAAACAAATGCACGTCACACAGGGCAGAGCGGCATCAGTGCGATACTCAATGGTGACCAACAGTATAGACATGAAAGATGTGCCTTTCACACAGGACACCACCAATAAATTACTGAAAAAAGACCCAGAATGCAGGATTGAAGCAAATGCACCTCACACGTGACACTAACATTTACTGCACTGATCGTTGCCTTTTTTTATTACAGGGGTCCTCTGTTAAGTTCTCTTATTTCGACACAGCAGTCACCTTTCAGTATTGAAATGGTAGTGCACTGCCTTGTGTGAAGGTCACTTGTCAGTCCTGTTGTACGTTTTGGATCTTAGTTCACATGTCTTAAATGTTGGTAGCAATTGAAATGAAATGGCACCGCATATAAGGAAATTGTGGAAGCATTTCATAATTGTTTTTACTTTTTATAATTGTTTTCATGACAATTAATTTTTCTAAACAAATAAATAAATGCATTTAAATTGAAATATTCAAGGTTAACATGATTGAACCCTCATACGATCTGCGACTCGCAAGTGCAATCTACAACATCCCCATTGCCATCAGCAGCCTTTTGTCTAACTTGGGTTCCCCTTACGAACATATGGGTGGGTTGTCCACTAAGAAACGACGCCAGTTCTTAAATATTTCAAGAGGCGCCTAGGGTCGAGACCCCTTTCTGAATGATAAATCTCCAGGCACAAAAACATGTAGATCCAGAATGAGAGCAAATAAGCTAGGGGCAAGAAACGAGGGTCCGAAATCCCACATGGAAGCAAGGGTCATACTTCCTTCCATACTGGCAGATTTACATAGTAAAGGTAAACCATGTCACTGAAGGGAGTGCACAATCGCCATGTTAGATTGGGAAGCTTCAGACAATAGTACCTGCAAAGGTAGCAATGTTTCAATTAGCAGCAGACATTTTGGAATGGCCTACTGCAGATCCCCAGCATGCGGTCATGATGCACCAAGCCCCAACTCCTAGAGAACATGCTAACCCTGACCGCAAAGGTGAACGCCACACACAGGATTGCCACCAGGGAACCCTCAATGGTACCAGCTGCCACTGATGACCACAACGCATATCCCCTTACCCCCCACCCCCAACATCATGATGGGTAACATACCAGGAGGCTAGAGTGAAGAAAGATGCTTGCTCGTGTTCCATTGTGCCTAAAGCTGAGTGGGATATGTACTAGCTCATCAAACTCAAAGGGGTGGGTGCAGTTGTATTTTAAGGGTGATAAAACTCCAGTATCTACATATGACCATAGAGAACATCTTATTATTTTGAGCTACTTCCCTGCTGCTATGATGTGGAAGGGGTATTGATGGAAGTAGCCAGCTGCTGTACATGAGGATTCACTGCCGCTGTCGAGTGGTGAGCAGAGTGCACGGCAGTGCACGGGATGAGAGGATCGATACATATGTGCAACCTCCGTGGCAAGGTTTAGAGGAGGTGGCAGGGGGGTGTGCAGCAGTTGGGGTTTGGAGTGCTGCAATGCCCAGACATGATGGAAGGTGGTAAGAATATTTTGACTCCAAATAACATATGCAAAAAGGACTTTCTGAAAAAACTGTGTTTGACTGCCTTTGTCCTCAGGAAGTCAGACAAAGCGGACAACAAGGCAGCAGGAGGTTCTTGTTATAAAAGTTTGTGCTGATTTTGCTGATATATTTAGTATTAGGAAGGCAGTCTGGGCAGATACGGTTGTGTCCCATCAGTGCCTTAAGTGGCATACCAAATCGATGGGGTACTGTGTAAAGGGGCTTGGCCTAAACGGGGCGTGACTCACCAGGCAGCAGGTAAGTACCACCTCTCCCCCTACCAGGCATCCCTTTGCAGTGATCATCACCCTGGTGAGAGTTTGTTGATGCCTGCATCTGGCGGCCTCATCAGCTGGGGCTTTCTGGGGACTTCAGGGGGCAGAAGCATGTTTTGGAGACTGTCCGGTCTCTGCACCTGCCCACTTAAAGTCCGGTGTCGCATTACCCTATGTTGGTGGTACACAGTTGATAGCTAAGGAGCGTTCCTGTCATACCCGGCAGCAGCATATGTGGAACGCACCAAGAACCAACCCATGCTGATCACTGGGGCAATCAATGCTGTGTTTGTTTTTAGCGATCCAACCAGCCGCCCGGAGCAGAGGCGCAGGTGTGGTTTGCAGGCAGTCATCCACTCAAGGGCATGCCTATATTTCATGTCTTTGCACTGCGTGGTGCTTTGGACTAAGTCTACAAAGTTGACAACGTCGGTCCACTAATTCAGGGGGGAACCAGGGGCAGACGACTGCAGTTTCCGACATGCCCCAATGAAACAGATTTGCAATGGTCATGTTTGGCAGTAGTAGTTATTTAGCTGTGCCAATCGCTACTAGGAATGCAACACAATCAAATGCTGTCTGTGTGTAACGTGCAGCGAGTGAACACAACTCCTGTTACTCGATCTCCAGACTTTCTCCTGACTTATCTATTGGATGAAGCCTGGTATTGTCTTCTCATTTTTGGACTGTGGCCTCAGCTTTAATTTGGCTTCTATTTTCTGCAAATTCCCTGAAATGTCTGTGTGACAACGACTGGCTTATTGTATCCCAAGGTACGATTTTTCCTGGTTCTCTTGGCCTATCCCCTGACACAAATCCTAGAGACTAACATGTGAACTGCGATTTTGAAAATGTCATCGGCTTTCTGGTGGGATCATTCTCCAACTTGCCCAAACTGTTGAACTACTGTGGCTGCCAGGACTACCCTTCAGTAGTGGGAAAAGGGTTGGGGTTTTCTGGCATTCCCCTGGTTGTAAACTGTGCAAATTTGGCTGTGACTGTAAAGCCTGTTTAGCACAAGCTTGTGCTCTTATAGCTATTCCAGAACTGACTGTAACACAGTTTGCAAAGCAGGTTCTGTGGCACAATCAGTTAATGTGGCCACTAAGTGAAAGGTTGGAGGCTCGAGACTGCGAAGGGATGACAAAGATCTAGCTTAACTGTTAATTTTAATTCACCAGCAATCATTACATGGATTCGGTGTATCACTGTTATGTTGCAATGTTGGTAAATACGCGTTGTGGTTACCTGGTGATCGGAGCAGCTCATTCACATACTTCTGCAGTCACAGAAGGCATTATGTAAGCTTTTAATACAAGATTGTTTGCGGTGCAGAATCCTGAAACCCCGCTGGCTAGGGCACGACTCCGAAGCTTTCATGGAGAGGCAAAGAAAACTTCAGAAGCCAAAAGAGAGCAAGTCAAGTCAAAAGAGTTTATTTCAGGTGGTGGCCAAAACTATACCAGTGATGACAGCACCAACAACGTTGACAAAACAAAACAATTGATATAATGCCAATGTTTTTGAGATGCAATAAACATGCATCCTATCAGCAAATTTAGTAAAATTAGAGCCAGAGGGCTGACCAAGTATGTAGTGCTACTAAGTGTAATACTGAAGATTGTTGGCTGTATAACTTGCAATAAATGACAACTGCAGGCATTGGTTCTGGGTAACCCTCCATATCCCCGTATTTCAGCCTGCCATGCCATTACAGACGGTGAAAGACCATATGCAAACCAGGCTTGGTCGCACCCCAAAAGGGGCAGTGAAGCCCAATCTGCTGGGTCATATCCTTTCTACACGAGACCACAAGAAACTCCAAGCCGAAACATGTCTTGGGTTGCTTGTGGTCTCGTGCAGAAGGGATGTGACCCAGTAGTTCAGGCTTAATTTCCCCTTTTGGGGTGGGACAAAGTCTGGTTTGCATATGGTATTTCCCCTTTGGTAATGGCGTGGCAGGCTTAAAAGCGGAAGTCTGGAGGCTTGAAGGGTTGCACAGAGCAATGCCAGTGGCTGTGATTTATTCAAATCTCTCCATCCATCATTCTTCAGGGCACCATTTCCCAGACAAAGCCTAGGCCAAACCCGTCTAAAATCATCATATAGGGAACAAAAAAAGAGGGTTCTCTCTCCTGCAAAAGCCAAATTTACACCTGTCTGAGTTCCCAAATTTGAATTTAATGGAGAAGACAGCTATTGATTGATACATTGCATGGGTAGAATTTGATGAATAATATTTCTTTTTTGCAAATAATGCCATCTAAATAATACTCTACACCAACTGCAGTCTTGATGTTAAAGTAGCCAAGGAACTTCCCCCAGCAGTCTGGAGATGGAGACCCCCCATTCCCTGAAAGCTTTTTGGCAATACAAAGAGAGAGAGATATCCAGGACCTAATATTGAGGACATGATGATTTGTTTAAATAAAGCTACCAGATTCACGAAATTAGATTTGAATCAGGGGTATCATCAGTTAACAATTGATCCAGAATCAAGATCCATAACCACTTTTATAACACATGATGGTTTGTTTAGGTATAAGAGACTGAGTTTTGGTATCTCTTCTGTGGCAGAGATATTTCAAGAGACGATAAGAAGAGTTACTGCACCAGCAAATAACTCATTTTAGTATAGTGATGACATATTGGTATACGGAACAAGTCAGAGTCAACACGATGAGGCATTAGAGAAAGTGTGTAAGATTCTTCAAGAAAATGGATTAACACTAAATGGTCCAAAATGTGAGGTAAACAAAAAGAGTTTGAAATTCTTTGGACACATATTCTCAGAAAATGACATCCAGGCGGATCCAGGAAAAGTAAATGCAATACTAGAGCTGAATTCTCCTAAGGATGCGGCCGAAGTAAGATCGCTTTTAGGGATGACTGGGTATTGTGCAAGATACTTACCCAATTATGCAACAATGACTGATGCTTTGAGACAATTACTAAAGAAAGACACTCTGTTTAAGTGGAATGAAGAGTGTATAGCAAGTTTTGAAGTGCTAAAGAAGGAATTAGCAAAGGAACGCCAACTAGAATATTTAAATCCTGAATGGGAGACTGAACTCACAGTAGATGCGAGTCCATTGGGTCTGGGTGCTATATTAGCACAAATAGAACCAGGAAGAGACAATGTAAGACATGTTGTGGCTTATGCAAGTCATGCTTTGAGTTCTGTGGAACAAGGATATTCGCAAGCAGAAAGAGAAAGTCTAGCAGCGGTATGGGCTTGTGAGAAGTTTCATCATTTTGTAATTGGAAGACCATTTACTTTAATCACAGATCATCAGGCTCTTTTGTCTTTGTTTGGTATTCCCAGAGTTAAAATGCCACCAAGAATTGAAAGATGGGGAATTTGTCTACAAGAGTATAATTATAACATCATTCATAAGCCAGGAAAGGAGGCAAATCCAGCAGATTACTTATTAAGACATCCAAAAGAAGGGCCTGAGAATAAAATGCAAGAGGAAGCAGAAGAATATCTGTCATACATATCACTTAATGCATTACCGATGGCAATAACTAAGGAGATATTCTTTGAGAAAAGCAAGGAAGACCCACCAATTCAAATGGCTATTAAGTTTACCAAAGAAGGTAAATGGAAGTGCTGAAGTAAGATTCAAGTAGAAGGAGAGGTGGATCTGTGAGATCTAGAGAGGATATCCAGAGTGAGTAGTGAATTATCATAAACCGAGCAGGGGTTACTAATGAGAGGAAATAAGTTAGTAGCACCAAAAAGTTTGCGGAAAGCACTTGTCATGCTAGCTCATGAGGGACATCGGGGAGTTGCAAATACAAAGAAAATTCTCAGGAATCAAGTGTGGTTTCCTTATATGGATATCATTGTTGAGGACCTCTTACAACACTGTCTTGCCTGTCAAGTGACTATGTCTGGACAACGTTCTGAACCTCTAAGAGTGGTGCCATTGCCCAATGGTCCTTGGAGTAGAGTGGCACTTGATTTCTTTAGTCCACTTGAAGAAGGAGGATATCTTCTAGTATCCATAGATGAATATTCACGTTTTCCATTGGTCAAACATTTGGCTTCTACTGCTTTTCACCATGTTGCAGTGGTTTTGGAAGAGTTGTTTAGTGAATGGGGTGTCCCAAATGTTGTCAAGACTGATAATGGGCCACCATTTCAGGGTCATGAATTCAATAAATTTGCTACTCATCTGGGGTTTAAGCATCAAAGGATGATACCATTATGTCCACAAGCTAATGGTATGGCTGAAAGATTCATGGATTCATTAAAGAAAACTCAACAGAAAGCTTTAGTGAATAACATGTCAATGCCCCAGGCGATATCTCAGATGCTGAGAAGTTATCGTAATACTCCTCAGGAAATGACTGGATATACACCCTCTAGTTTGATGATTCGATATAAACCTCGAACCAGACTTCCACAAATAGAAAATTATACACCTGTTGAGGATGCTGAAATCAGAGAAAGAGACAAGTTAAAGAGGAAGAGGATTAAAGAATGGACTGATCTCAAGAGACATTCATGTGAAAATAATTTTAAAGTGGGAGATTCTGTTCTAGTGAAACAAAGACAATGTAGAAAGTTGGATTCTAGATACAGGCCTGTGCCGTTGAGGATTGTGAAAATCAAGGGTCCCATGGTGACTGCTGCAAGAGAAGAATGTGAGATAACAAGGAATGCTTCATTTTCTAGAAGACTATTTCATGATGAAGATGATGATGATAATGCAGATGAAGATGTGATCAAGGTGTCTGAGGATACCACTTTTCCTTTTGTTGATGACGATTCTATGGATTCTGATCCCTGTTAGAAAATCCTTTGTTAGTGGAATCTCATGGTCATGTAAATCCTGAAGTACAGGATCTGGTTTTAAGAAATTGTCCTTGTAGGGTGAGTCGACGACCAACCAATTTAAGCAGATGTAATTTGAGCCTACTAATTTGTAAGTACACATTTACTTGTTATATTACCGAGATGAAATAAGATGATAAGTATGGGGGGGTTGTTGTATTAATACATCTGTAGTTATGCTGATGAGAAATATAGAATGTGTAAAGGAATGGGGTGGGAGATACTAGAATCATTCTAGAAGGAAGAAGGACATTAAGGGTTTGAAGTAGATAAAGTGCGGTTTATATATATGTGGTTCCGGAGTATTTAAGGCAAATTGACAAATCTATAACACATCGCATATGGTTTCCCTATTAATGAGTGATTTTCTCAAAGGTAATCTAGGATTAGGGTTAATTCAATGTGTTGCACCATGGGCAATCATGTTGCAGGTCTGCATTGTAATTTGTAATGAGTTTGAAAAGCATCCAAGATTGGCACTTTGTACTTGTTGAGAAAGTAACACTCCAGATTTTCAGCCAATACATAATTAGACTGATCTGCACTTCAAAAACCCAAACCCAGGACCCCTAACTCAAATTACAAAAGAGCATTGGTTGGATTTTGGGAGGCCAAGAAGGCTCAATTTTACACTGGCTCCAAAGTTGGGCACCATGTAGTGCCGGAGATGGTGCTTGGTCTCTAAATATCTCAAATGAGGGTAACATAGCTTGCCCCTTCTGTAATAATAAATACCGGCCTCGTTCCTAATTTTTGGAAAAAATCCATTCTTATTCACATATTCAAAAAGGGGCCCAGGTCCTTACCAGAAACCTACCGAAATGTAGCAATGTTCGACTCCCTGTCAAAATCCTTTTGCCTATTCATTTTAAAGCAAGTTAATAATTGTATACCTAAATACTAATAAAACAACAGACAGGCTTTTGCAAAGGGATGAAAACCCTTGCTAATTTATGGAGTTTGTCATATTCAATTCTATCCACACGTGTGAAAAAAAGGGAGTCATTATATATCTGTTATATAGATTAATAGAAAGCATTTGATACGGTGAACAGACAGAAAGTATGGTCACAATTATTTCAGTGGGAACTTGATTATACCACACTTCATGTTATAATGGCACTTTATTCAGATACATTGTTGCAGATAAGAATGAACCAGGAAGGCCAGCTCAGGGATGCTATTCAAACAAACTTTGTTCTTAAACAAGGTTGCACCCTAGCTACAGTGTTATTTAATTTATAACTATCTGACCTGGAAGAGTCATTAAATAATTGCCATCATTTCCCCCCTAAAATCAGAAATCAGTCGGTTAGTTGGTTATCCTTTGTGGATGGCAATATGTTATTTAATTTACATCTATCTCACTTGGAAGATTCGTTAGATAACTGCCATAATTTCCGCCCTAAAATCGGAAATCAGTCTGTTAGTTGGTTATCCTTTGCGGACGACATGATCATTGTTGACCGTGTTTCAATACGACTCCAACGGAGCCTGCTGCCTTTTCAAGAATACTCTAAACTTAATGGTCTAATTTGGGGAAAAATAAAATCATGGTCATTAATGGGGAAAAGGATGCTAGAACTAAGAACCACTTGTGGAAAATCAAGGGAACCACAATTGAAATTGTAGTATGATTCATTTACCTTGGTATGTCCATTTATGATACCTTTAATTATACATTAAGGGCTAATGACATCATGTGTAAAGTAACAAAGAATTTTTACACGACTAAGTCCTTCATATCTCATAGGGGAGGCTATTCAATCAAAGGCCTTCTAAAATCTTTTAATGCTTGTATTGTGCCTAGCACGCTTTATGGATTAGATATTTACCATGATCGAGAACTTGATTGGTTAAGGGTGGTATAGGGCAAAATCTGTTGGAATGTCCTTGGGGAACACCCCAGTTGAGGCCCTATGTTATGAATTGGGGCTCACGATTATGCTTACTCGCTGCAAGATATGGCAGAGTATATTCTACCTGCAATTCTGTGATTCCAGTGCAAACAATGAGAACATCTATGGCCTATTTAAAGACATATTGGACCTAGATTGCCAGGTTGGGATATTGAAGGAGTGGCCTAGTGACATAAAGAACTTTAATGGGAATATAGGATTTACAGCTGAGTTTCCTAGTAATATTGGCCTTGAAAGCAAGCAAATTAAGAAAAAAAGGTGCAGAATGGGATAGGATTCATAATATAGATTGTCTATTAAGTCCATGTATAGAATGTATAATACGCAAGGATTCCCAATGGGAAAACTGTTTAAGATGTACTTAAACAGTTTTCCCATTGGGAATCCTTGCGTATTATACATTCTATAATGCATGTAATAATATGATCAGACAATTTATTATGAGGATCTGGTTTGATCAGCTGCCTATCCTGGAAAGCCAGGGCAGCTGGCTAAAGATACCTTATAGGGAAAGATTGTGCCTTATTTGTAAACCTGATATTAAAATAGCGCGCCATCTATTGCCAGCATGCCCGATTTTAAGCAATGTATTTACCAAAGGCTATAGTAACGTGGTAATGGACATAGATAGTGTACATACAGATCAATTCTTCAGCGCCTTGGTGTAAAGCGGTCTATAAATAAATAAATCAAATCAAAATCAAATCAAATTCTGGGCACATCACTATTCAGGAAGCACTTTAAAATTAAATTATGCAGCATTTATATATGGGAATTGATCAAATTGGTGTATCTTAAAATCAAAGATTGAATCAAATATGTAAATATAGTTGTTACTTTTAAATGTGATGAAAATGAAACTTGTATGTTCTCTGACTTTTTAAGTTTTTATATGGTTTCAATATGTTGCATGAAATGTTATGTGTGGTGTATTATATTTTCTGGTTAAATGGTATATTTACCAATAAAACCAAATAAAAAAGAATTAGAATGGCTCTTCCTCTTCTATTTAAGATCAAAGCACTCCACACGATTTGTGCGGTCGTGGGGCCATCAGAGCTAAGACGTAGCACAAGGCAATCATACACATTGAACGATCTCAATTGTTTCACACCGGAGGTAAGTACTTTTGCTCAGAGGTTTGGAATGATGGCAGGCTATAACGCTGTATCTTTTCAGTATCTTTTCAGGCACGCAGACAGGGGTGGAATGGGAACCATAAGAGGACCCGCAAATAATTTTCAAGGTGGCCATATACTACACATTTTCAGAAAGCCAAAACCTTTTCCTACGAGAACATTTGAAAATAAAATAAGTTACCACACAAAAGTGGCCCCGGATGCAGAGGCCTACCGGGAAATCTCCAGAATTCCCAATAGACCAGTCCACCCCTGCACACAGACAAGGAACAATGGCTGCTTCTGACTGGCAGATTAGAGAAAGCGCATTTCTTTATTCAAGATTATTCAAGATACGTCCGTATCAGATTCTAATCTGAATTAAAAATTGCAGCCCTAACTTATTGATACTTTTGAGATTTAAAAATGTATCATTTGCATGCATTTAGAAAGCCCCCAGAATTGGAAGATACATTCTAAGCTTCATGTGCCTGGTTAGAAACTGCTAACCCTGACATGCATAATGTGAAAGTACCCGGGCCAATATTCCGAGAAGTTTCCCTAGAAGGTGAGAGGTCTAATAACTAGACCTGGCAGGAGTATGGTCAGTCATGCAAATAAGATGCTGAGATACATGCTGAGAGAAGTGCCCAGCATTTATCCATCTAATGCCCAGGTTTACCCCGTACTTGAACCATTCAGGTCGAGAGTGAGATTTTGAGCAAGACACTCCCAGGAGGTTAAGTACATAGACAGCTGTCCAGCCCCATAGAGCAAAGGGTAAAACGGGACAGAGGCAGTAAGTATTACTGCACCAGCATATGACCATAGAGAGAAGGGGCATATTGTTCTCAGCTGTATGCTTCCTGCTATGTTGTCAAAGTAGCAAAGTTGCTATTTAATTTCCCGTGGCAATCCTAAATAAGAAACCACTCTTGTGAGATCGGTAAGCCTTTCTGGAAGAATCGCAGCTGGAGATGGTCTCACTGCAGACCTACAGAGCTTGAGGTTCTTGGGAAGTGTGGGCATTTGATGAAACATCCTTTATGACACCATTACTATGTAGGGGCCAGTTTGGAGGCTTTACCGACTGGCATCTTTCAGATATTTCGATCATGTTCAACTGAGGCGCTGCTAATTTTCAGGCATCCTCATATGGCAATCAAAGGGACTTTTTAAGGAAGATCACTGCTTTCATTAGTGCTTTGGGTTTAGAAAAGAAGATAGACACGGTTTGCTTGTTTATCAAGCAGGGTCCCTAAAGATGGTTATGTGCCTCAATTTTCCTGGGCATTGACGTCAGAAAGTGCACTAGTCTGGCGGGAGACAACACTAGGATTGTCAAGGGTTCTATCAGACCCTGTACCAGACTATGACGAACAGCAACGGGCGAGTGATCAGTGTTATCTACACCTCATTCTAACATTACAGGCAGCGACTCCCAGTATCAGAGTTTAATGCTTATAACGCCTCCTCAATACAGTATATCCAGCCGTTTTAGGAATTGGCCATGATTTCTAATGTACATCACCATTGATCACTAATAGGATTGTTGCACTCTGTCAATTGCTTTCTCTGCACTCCTTAAGTGTTTGCAGATCAACATTCCCTGCATTAAGTGGTTTCTCAGTATTTGGATTGGAAAACATACCTGCCTGGTCTTCATGAATGAACTCCAGAATTCCATCCAATATCGCATCCTACATCCCTTGAACGTACCCTTAGGCCCCCATGATAGCCCGCTTCAGTAGCACTGTAAAGCATTGAGCCTCATTATGAGTATGGCATTGCAGTAAAATGCAGTGGTAAAGTGGCAGCAATGAATTTAGCGCTACTTTACAGCACCCCCATATTGCCGAGTTTGGAGGTAAAGTGGAGGATTTGTGTTGGGCCAGAAATGCTCCAAAACCCAATGGAGTAATATGGACGCATGAGGACCCACTCTTCCCACCTGCCACTTGAGATTTGGCAGATTTACCACCAAACCGAGTGGTAAATTTGGTGAATTTACCAAAATGTACTCAAAATGAGGCCCATTGCCTGAATCTGCCTGCTGAAGGAATCCAACACTGGCTGCCCCCAGAGATGCAAGGCGAGGAATAACATTTTCTCATTAGTTTATAGACTGAATCTGGGGGCTTAGGCTAGTACAAGATATACAGACAGGAGAGCACGATTTCACTCATAAGGAGATTTATATTTACACTAACATTTAAATTCCAGGCATGCCAACTTGCACTGCCCGAGGATTACCAACAGCTTCTACATGACCTTCCACCAGTGGTAACTGAGCTGCAGACTTGCACTGAAACCCTGCAAACAGCAGGCAATGAATATCAGAGCCTTTGCCTTTACTGTGAGCACCGAGAAAGTCACCAATACCGTACATTTAAATTGAACGTATCACTCTTAAAACAATATGCATAAACACGTGTCGCTTTTCCAGAAGCTATGATGCTCTTTTCAAATGGGGTGCTTTCCTAATCCTGTAATTCAGTTAACAATTGGTCCTATGAAGACAAAATCGAACTTTGCTTTGGTTCTCACAGAAGAAATATATTGTCGATTTTAATCTGAGCACGACCCTTTCCAAGAAGCCAGACATTTTGACAGACACAGGTGTTTATTCCCAGCAAAAGAAGATACAAAAGGAAATCATTTAATTGCATTGTATACTGTTTATTTTTAAATTGTTACAATGCTCATTTGTAAAAATCACTTCCAGTATAAATTGTAGGCTTAATAAACATATTACACACGCATAACTGAGCAAAGCACATTATTAACCTACATCAAACAGATACATTATTTTCTGATTGAAGGTTATCATTCCACGATGGACAGTCTGGTGAATTCCTATTGTACTCTTTCAGAATACCCCTATGAAAAAGCGGAAGAGAACAAATAGCCCCAATGGGGATTTCTGTCTGCTTTGCAGAACGATAAAGAGAGATAAAGACATATAGTGACACTGGGAGAGAGAGAGCTCTAGAGAGAGGGGAGACATAGAGAGACACAGAGCGACTGCTAGATCGCTGCATGATGGACAGGGTACAGATAGTTTAACATGATTTCCCAAACTGTTGTTGTGACTTCCATCAAGAGTTATGGTATTTTTGGAAAAACTGAAATCTGGAACAATAGATTAACAATGCATTTCAATTATTGACTCAAAAATTAAAAAAAATGTTTATTTATATTTCTAAAATTTCATAGAAGATACAAACAATAGCACAATGCAATTATTCATTCAATAATTCAATTCATTCAAACCATACAACACATTCAATCCAACATTGTACACAGTTAAACCATACACTCAATAGAACTGTGTACAAAAATAATTACAACATAAAGGAAAATTGTAAATTAAACAAAAATAAAGCCAAAAAATAAAAATACATTTGAAATTCTATAATTTGACATGTAGCCTGGAGGAAGCTGAATAGCTCAATTTTGCTGGTATTGACTTCCTGCTACTCCAAAGAAATCACAGACCGGTTTCGACGTTGAAAAATGATTCTAGAACGTCTTCATCAGGGGAATTAGTAGATCTAACAACAGATACATTTACCGACATATTCAAAGCAATGCAACGCTATTTGTGTAAAGTTGTATCCAAACACAAAAAATATTTAATAAACCTGTTTTTAATAACAATCTAGGCGGTCTAATTCACAAACAGCCAGTAAAACAGCACACAAGGCCCCTATAGAACATTAGGAAACCTGTACAAGAAAAACAAAGGGTCCTGAACTGCAGGTGCAACGAAGTGGTGGAACCCCACCAAGTGATTGTGAATAACCACCACCTCACCATCACAATCTGCACCAGTCCCTCACCACTATATAGTAAACCAAACAATCACTCAAGTGAGGGGAAGAATCTTTTCGTATATTACCTTCACAAATTATTATCAGAATCCCCAGCAGGAGCATCTCAAAAAACATAATACTGGAGTTCATCCACATCAGAATTGTGCCAAAAGAACACACTCAGTGGCCCCACCACTCAGGGTGCCACTGAATTTGGTGTAACAAACCAACCATTATTGGAAACTACAAATAAACGCACACAAATGGAGGCATATCTGTAATGTGACACATTCACAAAACTGTTGAATTAGATGGCACTGAAACGTAAAATCAAGCGACCTACCCAACGGCCAATTAAGGCATCGCCGCTGCTGCAGTAGTACAGGTCACCTCAACTCACCTTCCATCAAGAGTTAACTAAGTCATGCATGGAACTCTCACTGATGAGTAGGGAGGCCAACTTAAAGATACATTTCAACCTGCACCTACATGTACTTCCAGCCACCCCTATAACATTACTGGTTGCATTGCTTACACAAATTCCGGGCAAAATTCCCAGTATCATATGAAAGGTCCTCTTTCGCATCCTGATATTCAGCCATGCGTGTTTGCAGCTCAGCTGATGATAGCCTTGGACCATCTACTGACAAACCTTGGAGAGGCCTTGAGTGCAAGGAAGCCCGAGGTTTGTTATCAAGCTTAGTATGGGAAGCAACTAGATAAAGACTAGATTGTCCAGGGATCACTCCCTCTTGCACAGCAAAAAGCCACATCTTCAAGCCTACCAGCCCCACCTGCAAGTTCAGGTGTTTCTAATACATTTTCCCCAGGCCTTCAGAGGGGTTCTTTGAATGTTGGCAAGCACACATTGTGGCAAGCCCGAAGAAGGACTAGGACCAGAGAACATGTTTAAATGTAGTTTTATTAAACATTTTAAAAAAAAACACCTCACTGACCCTTCTACTAAAAGGGGGTTCTATTTCCTAACCAAACTAAACTAATGTGCATGTCTACAGTCCAAAATAAAATATTCTTTGGTCCAAACCAATCCACTAAACTGGCCCTACCAATTAGCAAAACGTAAAAGAAAAAAAGGTGGAGTGCCCTGTACTCTTGGTTCCTCACAAAGTATTTCTAGCTGTCCCAGGAATCCCTCCTGAGTCTGGATCCAATGATTAGAAGTAAATAAGAGTTCTACACAATGGATCAACCAGTAAGACAGTTATAGTCTATCAAACGTTTCTCAAAGTATGAAGCAAAACGTCTCATGTTCCAGAAGAAAATAACTTTTTTAGGTGGAGGAATATTTCCCTGATCTCTTTCTACCAATTTAGTCAATCTGTCCCCACTTCAACCTGCTGTTGGGTGTCTCTGTGTTCCCTTGATATCTGCTTTTCACTTTGCCTAATGTGTCCCTCTGGCTCCTTTGGGTTCCCCTGATGACCCGATGCCTCACTCAATTCTTTGGGGTTCCAATGACACCTCTCAGTTTCTGGCTCTCTTAGTTCTCTTGGGACCCCGTGACCCTTCTCGAGCATTATGCTGCTCGGGGTTCTCTGGCTCCCGTAACCCTTTTCCTTGTCTCGTGTTCTCTCTCTTCCCAGGTCTCGGTGACCCTTGGATGGGGCTAGGGTAGCCCTTCCATCTTCCCCGGTCATTCTTGCCTTTCTTCTCCTCCTTCTGACTTGAGAATCCCGTGTACCTGCTGTATTGCGGTGCTTGCTCCAGTGAGGGTTCGTCTCATAAGCAACGGCAGCATTCACAACGGTGTGCCGCTCTTCCTCTAGATCCCTTTCACTAACACTTTCTGGACTAACACTGTCACCTTCCTTTTCTAACAATGGACTTAGAGCACCTGCACATCCGCTGCCAGCACCTTAGTGTGTGAGTGCTACAGTTGGGCATCTAAAGAGAGTTCCAGGGCATAAACTGACAGTGCATCGAGATCTGGCACTGCCTCCACATATTACGTCAGAATATGAGCATAACGGGGCATTTCTGGCCCATACATTATCATTATGTTAAGTTATTTTATATTTGTACAATGCTTTACTGCCGTTATTAGGGCTGCACTGTGGAGTGAATGGCCCTTTGGCAAACCAAAGTCTGAAACAAACCTGAAATAAAAGGAGCATTACACACAAAAAGTATAATTTCAAATAAGGATCAAATTATTAGTAGATATTGCTAGTGCAGTGATATTATAAGAAAAGTGTTCAGGTAGAGGTTGGATTGGATTGCTACGTCATCGACTATGTGTCAGCCAGACTGAATTTTTCGTGGGACTGTAGGGCAACTCCCCAGTGATCAGACCGAGAAAATACAACCCACTAGGGAAAAAGGATAGGTGCAGCCTTTTTTGAGAAAGACAAGAGATTTATTTTGTACACAAAAGAAAAAGGTGACAGGGTATTATGAATCCACTGCCATAGAGCTCTCTGTTGTCTTCAGGATTCAGGTTATAAACACAGAAATCGCCACTCATGACGCACTCGATATACAATGTTAATCCCCCACCCTCATTGGCTGCTGCCTATATGCATGCTAATGATTACATATAGCCCATCCTCCAAATGGTTTTGCTGTCTTGTCATGCATCTTCACCACACATGGATAACGTCCTCGTCCATCTTGGAATGCTGTAAGGCAATTGGTTAACTTCAATTGGCACCACCCTACCTTTGACCCTCACCATGTAGCATGCACCTGGTTATCTATGTGAACTCAGTGGAAACTTCAAGGTCAGCCTAGTCCTTGCGAACAAAGCATCCCTTTTCCCATCCCAGACACATTGGTGTCCCCCTCATGCCCTCCCTGATGTATGGGCATCATTCTTAGCTGTCCTTGGCACACATCAGAGATTGTGTTGCTCTCTGCTTTCCCCTTTATCCTTTCCCCTCCCCAAGAGCAAACCTAGTGTCCCATCAATCAATCAAGTGTCTGAAGAATTTAAAGCCTATTTCTCTGCACATCTGGTAGTTCAAATAAAGTCACTATCATTCTGGGGGGTGCTAGTGTCTTAAATTTTGGTTAGTGTTTTGGCAGCTCGCGACCTCCCAGGAATACGACCTTGGTACTGGGCCGCTATCCTTCACCTCTTCAACTACACACATTCCTGTCTAATTGTTTGAAAGGCACAACTGATGTGGGGGTTTATGCATGTCCTCTGCAGCGTGTCCTCTGCAGTGCCTGGGAATCGGGATGCAATGGTGAGGAGTGGGATAAGGCCTTGTTGTTCTGTGTTTCTGTGAGAACAGAACCTGCGAGGATTCATTCCTACTCATAAACGCAATGTTAGTTCGTGTTATGACTGTCGTCTATATATGTATTCTGGTTGTATACGAATTGTTCGTTTTACAACTGTTCGAATTACAATTGACCTTTTCACAATTGACCGAATTGTGAAGGTCAATTGTAACATATATGTGGGGGAAACCCCCCACAACCCCCCACCCAACGTCAAACCCCCCAAAACCACATATATATATATATATATATATATATATATATATATATATATATATATATATGGTCAATTGTTCATTCGAACAATTGTAAACGAACAATTTGGGTAATACCATGTATTCTACATCCTACACAGTTCAATTACAACACTACTGAATACTTTCACCCTGTATGATTTCCCACTCCCAATCATCCCCACCCATAACACCCCCCTACCCCTTACACCGTCCCGGGCTCGTTTCCATATTTTAACATATTTTTCGCAATCTAAATCGTCTAGGATGGGCGGTGGTCTGAACATGCATCCCAACAGGACCCAGCCACATAATATATCGGGAGCAGCGCAAAGGATAGAAAAGGAGATAGCATAAATCATTCCATTAAGTGCAACGTCCTACAGCTGAGATCTCTGCTATACCTTAAACAGAGAACACATGAGCAATGCCATGCAAATTACATGCACATTGGCCAGCTATGTTAAAGATACATTCAGTGCATGTCCACTTTTCAGGCCATCTTTGAGACTGGCCATACTTAAGAAAAATCTAAAGGACATATAACCAGCATTAGCTATGTGTGCACACTGTATGGTGTACGCAAAAGAATGCAATAAGGCATGTTTTAGTGCGATGCATCATATTAGGAGTTTTCTTGCTTCTAAGCGCTGTGAAAGTGAGTAGTCAATGTTCGATTTTCTGAAGGAATTACCACTTGCAGTGCAAGCTGCACAAAAGGGCTAAGTTTAGTGTTTGTTGGGATGAATGTATAGTTTGTGTACAAGTGTATGGCCCAGAATAAAATGTAATCAAAAGGGATGAGAGCTTCCCTTACAGTAAAACTTTCAAGGATGTCATTACTAGTGTAGTGGTATTACGATAAGTCAGGTTGCGGATGCGTGATGGCCTTGGGGTGTGCTCAGCAATTCCTGGTAGTTGTGGGGGCCACTAACCAGATAATCCTATTGGATCCCTTCCTGCTGTTGGAGGGGGTTCTGGTAAGTCTGAGCCCACTGACAGAAAAGTCAGAGCCAGGAGTTAGCTGTGGGCAGAATGAGTTCTGGGGGACACAGAAGGAGAGTTTGACAAACCCAAGCCTGCGCCACTCCAGACTAGTCTTGCTGGGAGATATAAAGCAGTTCCTCAGTATAAGCCACAGGGGTCTTTGACACATAATGGCAAAACCTAACTTTTTGTCTCCGGTTTATTTCAGAAATGCACAAAGAGATATGTGAGTAACAGGTTCATGGTACATTTATGGGTGTGTCTACATAGCGCTTTACAAACTCTCTTTACAATCAACCTGTCTCAGACACCCCTAGGGATTTGCTAGTCAAATGCATTGACTTATGTGACCAAGCACAGTAAAATATGTGTGCATGAAGTGCAGCTATAAATCCCTGCATCGGGGTCCATGCAGACCAGGAACAATGGCTCCTATGAAGAGACCTTTCTAATATATGTAATGTAATTTCGTTATTTGTATAGCGCCTTTATCCCATTGGTAGGGCCTCAAAGCATTTTAGTTGCACACCCTCGGGGATTGAAATTCAAGGTATGGTTAATTCGACAGGGAAGTTTTAGAATGCGTTGTGTGCATTTTGGCCAAAAGGAAGTTGGGTGTGATTGAATGAGCCCAAGTCGAGCAGACGTGTGGATGGCTGCTGTGAGGTAGTAGGGAGTGTGCGTGAGTACAGGAGATGCATTATGTGTCCAGCTAAACCGAATTTTTGTTTGGGACTTAGATGGGACTTAGCTGCATTCTGATAGCAGAGGTTGTGTGCATTGTGTCCTAGGGCGGTGTATGGTGGCGGATGCGTGTGGTGGGTGGCCGTGCCTGCGGCTAGAATCTATCAGCATGGAGTGCGATACGTACCCTTGAGCTCCAGCAGGTTCCTTTCTCTTCATGGAAGCAAAGCAGACTTATGTTTATTCTAAGTGGTGGATGCTAAGTGGAATGGAGTCCCAGAGTGGGGGAGCTAGTACAGAGTAGGAGGAACCACCTATTCCGGTGTATTTGAAGGAAGGGATCACAAGGATGCAAGTATCTGTGACCTGACTGCCACTCGCTACTTGTCAGAGCTGATAATTAATGAGAACTGCCCTGAAATGTTTTATTTTGAAAGAGTGAATTCCTTGCCAGTGGCACTTTATAGAATACTAACAAATCAGCAAAAACATGTCAAACAGCCCTATAAAGTATCCTTGTTTTGGCTCCTTGGGGCTGCCATCTTTCGCATTGTCTCGCATGGTGCTATGGCTGCTGGTACAACATACCCTCATTTGATCACTGCAGGAAAGTTGCTTCATTCAACAATTAGAGGCAATAACTTCTGGTGAGATATATTATGATGGACTTGACTATAGGAAACAATTGTCAGCTCTCAAGTGCAACGATGACATTCTGAAATTGGCCAGTTCACAAAGAGGACATGCATAACAACACTATTTTCAATAGCATTTTGACCCTTCCCCTATTTCCGTCCTTCATTTTTCTTCTTCACTTTTTTAATCTTGTTTATCTTGTACTAATTTATTACATTCTTCCTTTTTCATGATTTTGTTCATGTCTTCATTTCTTTTCCAGTTCACTTCTTCCCTCCCTCTATCTTCTATTTCATTGCTGTTTTTGTCTATTTTTCTTTCTCATTTCATTTTCATTTCTTCTTTCCTTCCTTACTCTTTTTTTTCTGTGCTCATTTCTCTGTTCCTCTTTCCTCCATTCTTTCAGTCTATATTTAAATTAACTCTTCTTAATAACATTCCATCCTTCCTTCATTCAACAGTTCCTTGTTTCCTTCATTCCATCTCTTTTTCGTTCCTACTTTCTGTGCTTCCTTTTCCCCTTTCGACCCTTCTTTATTTCCTTCTATGCCTCATCCTTTCTTCCTTGTTGTTTCTTTCTGTTGGTTTTTACGCTTGTCATTTGTTCTTTCTTTGTTTCATTTTATCTAACAAACATTTTTCTATTTCTTTCCTTCCTCCCATTTATACATAGCTTAATTTATTTCATTAATGTTTACTCAATTTCATTAATTCCATCCATCCTTGTATATATTCTCTTATTTCTTACGCTTTCTTTCATTCATTCCCCTTTTCTCCTTCCCTGTTTTAATTGATAAACTACACTTTCACCCCACGTTCAACTTTCTTCCAGTTGTCCTTATCTGGTGGATGACTCATTAGAAAATAGTATAAATCAAGCTCACATTTTTGCGAATCTTGTTTCCGAAAAGACCAACATTACTTTCTATCCATAAACATTGTGCTTTAAATAATCACATATCAGCCCTTCCTATGGTACCAACGTATTCACAACCTGGAATAAGCTGAAAACTGGAAGTAATGTGCCTGAAGCAAGCCTAAACGCGCAATGGTTACTCTTTCCTTTCAGTTGTTCTGCCCTCTTTTAATTCAGCCTCAGTGGGTGAACATATGGTAGGGTAGGTTTTTCCGTAAACAAGCGTATACCACCAGTCAATGTTTATGGAAACCAAGTTTGAAAACCATAAAATCTCCCTTGTGTTGCTTTGACTACATACATAAGAAACCTTATAAATGAATACCAGAGCATTTTATTCAAAGCCCCTCCCTTATCACCCTTGAAGAAGCTCAAAAATACCAATGAAAAAATCTCCATCAGGCTTACAAGATGATGTAATAGAGACCACTTGCAAAACTCAGGCCTGAAACAAAATTTCCTTTGATACTTAAATGAAAGGAACAAACACAAGGATAAATAAATACAAGAGGTGTTCTACTAACTAATATCAGAGGATTGTATTACAGCAAAAAACTGTAACCGTATGTAATAGGTTCTCTTCTGGGGTAACACTTCAAGCTGTTATGTTATTTTATGTTGGAGGACTGTAAAGTCTTTTCTGCCAGTCACATAAACAGCAGATACATTATTGTTCTGATCATTGGTATTTATTGACAAGCATTAAGGTTTGTTTTTGACCGGTAAAAAGAGAATGGCAATTATGTCAGTTAGATTGGTCAGATCTTTTAATGTGTGATGGACCATGTGCTTTTTCCAGCTGGGAAAGGAAAGTAGAAAAGGGAGAAAGAAATAAAGATGGGATGAAGGATAGAATGATGGATTGAAGAATGATAGAACAAACGAAAGACAGAAAGGGAGAGTGAGGCAAAAGAGCGAAAGATAAAGATACAAAGAGAGAAAGAAAAATTGAATAGAAAGAGAAAAACAATTAAAGGAAGAGACACAGCAAAATAAATAAACTGACAAAGAAGGAGAAAGAATAAAAGAAAAAGAAAGACAAAGAAGAAGAAAATAACACATGAGAAAGAGAAAGTGCGGAGTAATGGAAATAAAAGTAAAGAAGGAAAGGTAGAATGAAGAAAAGAACATTGAAAGAAAGATGGAAAGAATACCAGAAACAAAGATAAATTAAGGAAGGAATTAAATAATGAAGGAAAGAAGGAAAGAAGAATTGATCGAATGAAGAAAAGAAAAATGAAAGAAAGGCAAATGAAAAGAGAAAATGAGAGAAAAAGCGAGAAGCAACAAGAAAGAAGGTAAGAGAAGATTTTTAAAGGAAGGTCATGAGAAGGTGGAAAAGTAAGGGAAGAGACGGAAAGAAAAAATGAAGAAAGGAAATGGAGCAGGATAGACGGTTATGTTAATAATAATATAACAGAAAGAACAAAACAATGAAAGGAAAGTAACAGGAAAAGGGAAAAGGGAACAAGAATAGAAAGATACAGGTGAAAAGTGTGAAAATCTTGCAAGCTATTGTGAATTGGTCAATGTCAGTATTGTATCATTGCACATCAGAGTTGAAATAGTTTTTCTATGGTCAAGTCATAGATATATTGTAACAGCAGACATTTACTTTCATTGTTGTAGAATGTATTCCTCAGCCATCATGAGTGTATTATTAATAATTTGTAATGGGAGCCATGGCAACATGTGAGGTAGTGGGAAACTTGGCTGGCTACTTATGCCATTAAGAATTCTAAATGTTGACGCTATTTGACATTGCTGTACGTCTGTTAGTGTTCTCTGAGGTGTCGCTGGTAATTACTTCAAAGTTTTAAAACAAAATAGTCCACAACAGCTCCAGTTTGAGGTCAGCGATCTGCGTTAAATAAACATGCCTCCACTGGTTAGACTGGAAGGCTGAATACCAGTTGCATGTATTGAACTTTGAAACAGGAAGGGTGGTCAAGTATCTGCCTTGATAAGGGATAACCGAGCAACCTAAGCAAGGCTCCCATCTGCCAGTCTAATTTGTAGGGTTTTATCCTGCGAACAATGTAGAGGAGCAGATGTGTATGTCACCGATAGGCTACACCACCTGCCTCCGTCATACTGGTTGAAGGACAGGAAGACACTGCATTATACTAGGTATCATCCCAATACCTGGTTGAGTGTATGAGAGATGTTATGTACTCAGACAACTGTACCAAATGTACCCATGCACTGAAGTGGTAGCAAGAGAGCTGCACGTACACCTGAATATCGAAGAGCTATAAAGAAGTCCTGACAGGCGCAAAGTGATGTCATAAGGATAAGACACAGTGACTCACATAAACGATAAAAGAATACTTAAAGAATAAAGATAAAACTGAAGAAATAGAGTAACATGCATACGAGTAACAAGAAATCATATCTACAAAGAAGATAAGTAACCAGCTATATAAATGTTTATACACAGAAACACAAGTTAGATAAGTCATTTAGAAGCTTGCTTCAGTAGAAAACATGACATGGATGTTGGAAAAATGTAGCCGGCTCTCAATGATAATAAGCGAAGAGCTCAGAGAGAGACCAGAGCTGCAGACACCACAGAGGCAGGAAATACAAATTTGTGAATGAACAAAGAATAGCTGCTGGCCAGACATCAAGGATGCCACAGCAAGAAGCTATTGAAGGGTACAAAGAGGGTTACCAAGGATAAGCAACGTACGTAGGACAGATTTCTCTTACATTAAGTAAATGAGCATACATTTGTGGATGGCAAGTATTGTCAATTAAAGATGCAGAAAACCTATTTGAGATGGAGCAGCTAAGGTTCTAGAGACCAAAGAGGGTAAAGACACCTGAAATAATGAAATCAAATAGCACTAAATAAAAGGCGAAAAGGACAAAATCGTAGTCTCTTCACACGTGGGGTAAAACCAGAAAACAATGCCTATTCATAAGCCGAGGCCAAAGAAAACGATGTACCTTAACTCCCTTTAAAGTTCCAGAGAAGAGAACATCCAGCAAGGTCAAGTACAAAAACCTTGGCTGAAGGCTTAGCTGATGAGAGATTGGAGAACTAATTGGGCAAGTGGGCAGTGGTCTGATGTTTTGTTTTGCTTATGTGCTGCTAATGAGCCAAATGTCTAAGGTTGGGAGAAGATGCCAACCTATCATGAGGGCCTATACAACGATGGGCATGCAATGTTGCATGGGCCAATCCACTACTGTTATGCTGCTATAATATGCATTATACGTAGTTAGAGGGAAGTTCAAGGCTTACCTGCCAGCCAAGCGGGAGCCAATAAAGTCACTAACACTTGTAGATTCTATGAGTAGACATGTTGCCCTAAACAATCACCAAACTTGATAGGTTTTATGATTTGCCCCGTAGGATGACATCATAGCTGATGCATTTTGGAGTGTAAAGTCTTTGTGTACCTAAATTGTAACTGTCAGTGCGTGAACTACAAATCGGTGTTCACCAGATTGTCCTACTTTATTGAATTGATAAAGTAGTACTTTGTCATATTCTTTGAGTCTGTCCGGTTATTGGGTCCGAGATTGTTTATTATGGTAATCGCATTCTGCGCACTGATATGCCCAGAAAGTGCTACTGCACATTTGCAAGCAGTGCAGATGGTTCAAAATCCAGACCCTTGGATGCTCAACGTCTTCCACCATTAGCCAGAAGACTGCAGAATTTCCTGCGGAGAACGGCGCTGTAACATGTGTGACCCAAGTCGATTGGCAGGGGCCCCTTGGAGGGAATCCCTGTCCGGTCCCTGCAGGCACCCCGTGGACTGAAGGAGAACAGGTTGATTGGGGAAGTGTCGATACCAAAGGCCTCGAGCTGACTAACGGATGTAAGTAGAAACATTGAAAGTGGCAAATAAAGGGGGGGCCATATTGCATGTATACAGCATTGGAACATAACGGGATTTGTTAGGGAGAAGAAGTTAACCTCGATACCTGTTCTCAAGGAGGAAGAAGGGACCGCAACATGCTCTGTAACTGAGTATTATTTAAGGGATTCCTGCAGCTACAGCCAAGGAAGGGTGAGCGACACACTCCTTAATGGAGTAAAATAGAGATGAGATACATCTATCAGGGAGATGAGACAAGACGATCATAGAAAATGTGAGCACACATGTTTTGGGGGATTTTGAAAAATATTAGTGCAAACAATATTTTAATGTATTTTGTATCGATAGTGATAAAATAGGTTGAAAGTTTAAAAATTATACGAACGATAGCAATAAGATTCGATCAATTATTAGGCCCAAGCAAGCGATTGGTGCCAATCAAACCCAGGAGGGATAGCATCTGTAAAATATAGGATAAAACAAGATTCCTAAACTATTAAATATAATAACAGGATAATACGTACTGATAAAAACTATAAACAAAGAAATAAAAATGGATGCTGTTGTATACATTTGAAAAGTGGTTTGGAGAAATTGGTTTGTTGGAGATGGGTGGCGACTGATGGTGCTGGCCAAAGTGATTGTTGAAGCGTGATTAATTAAATAAATAATAAACGAGGGATATAAAAAACCTGGTAAGTATTGAAAGTTAAAAGCGACTTGTCATTATGGGGCACACTCCCCTTTTACATCTATGCAGGACACTACCACGATACACATCTAAAATACGACAGTACCACACTAAATGGGTGAAGGGCACGACTAATAAAACACTTATGCCATGGCCCTAGGAAGGCTCATTATCAAAGTCAGTGCTGCGATACATGACAATGGATTTGAATGCTACATACAAGGGAAAGAAGCTACAAAAAAGGTTAGCAATTTTAGAACTCTGGAAGATGTACCAGAGTGAGGTAGAAGACCCACCAGACAAGGAGTCGATGCTTAATCAGCATAAAGAGGAGGATGTGACGACCTGAGCTCCTTTCTCCTCCTAAAGACGATAGCACGATATAAGAACAGGGATCTATTGTTAAAGATGGCGTCACTAGGGCGCAGCGTACCTGTTCGTCCGGAAGTCGGCTTAGTAGACGATGCCAGAATGCCAGAAGTTCTGTGGTGATGTGAGAGTGACACAAGGAACCAGCCCAACTCCCGTCCAAATGGATACTGGACTGGAGGTGAACCAGCTCCCGATGCCACAGGTTAGCTCACCCCTGATTAATGTGGCAAGCACTGACAGGGGGAGCCTGATAGTCTTTGGCTAGAAGTTCTCTGCAGACAACTGGAGCAAGAAGAGTTGCAAGTCGAATCCAGGAGCAGGAATCCAGGAGGCAGCAGAATGCAAAGGAAGGCGGGAAAGGCAAGGGAACCAAGGAGGATCAAGAACCCAGAGGAAGGAACAGAGAACAACTGAGAAGGGGGGAACCACCCCAGCAGGAAGGGAGCAAGGAGAAGGGAACCAGGGAGACCCCCTACCCGGGCAAGGAAGGGCAGGTCTATACAGAAGGGACTGGAAAAACCAGACAGGACAGGGCAGAAACTCAGGTCAAGGCAAGAGCAAAACAACGATCCGGTCAGACCACGTTGAGACGCGGTTTGATCAAACCGCTGGGCTCCTTAAGTAGGGCCTCCCACACCCTGGAGGCTTGGAACGCAAGCCGTGCAGTTTCCCAGGTGCTGGGAGGCCCAAAGCGAGGCTTGGGCCGCAAATCGGCCGGGAGCCGAGAGCATCGTGTACCGCGCATGCGCGGAAAGCGGGAAGGGGTCGGCCGCGCGAGACCAAGCGTCCCGAAGATCCAGGAGCAACCGGTACCCAGGACCGCCCCGTACCCCCAGGCGAAAGCGGGGGTAAACCCTCCAAGGCGTGGCACGCCGCATCAGGTAAGTGGGCTGGAACAAGCCCGGGTTGGGCGGCGTGACATCTATCCTCTAAAGGAATTAAAAGCAGCAGCAGGGTTTGTTAATCCAACGTACGCACCACTCGCTTATAATAGGGAAGACAGATTGGAAGAAAGTAAGAATAAGGAACGTAAATATATGTCCACACGCAACGAACAAAAGAGCGTGATGAGAGAAACGACAGACAGATAGAAATAGAAGAGGAAGCCAGAAGACAAAAAAGAGAGAAAGACAAAGCAAGTGGAATGACAATAGTACAAAACCAGTGGATGGGAGGACAGATACTGCATAAATTAGATGGAAAGGGCATTGACGATGTCAAAGAAAGAGAGGAATGGGAAGACAGAGAAAAGAAGGAAAAGGAACAAGAAAGGGCATACAAGGAAGAGAAGGAAAGGAAAGGAAATGAAAGGAAGAATGCAGAAGGTATGAAGAGCAGAGAAAAGAGAAAGAGAGAATAGAAGAGAAGAAACACAAAGAAATAGAAGCCCAAAGATTGAAAGAATGTAGGTTGCAAAGAAGGCAAGAGGAAGAAGAAATGAGAAGCAGTAGGGGACAAAGAGATTTCAAAATAGAAAACAGGAACTAGGCCAGATAACACATTGATGGATGAGCATAGAATGCTGTCCCAAAGCAGACTAGATCTTGATGATGAGGAAAGAGATGACAGCCATACCAGTTGGGGTATAATGATGTCAGACGAAGAAAGGGAGGTTAATGAGAAAGCGCGAAGAGAAGGCACATGCAGCTTTTCGAGCATAGAGAGAGGGGTAAAGTGGTCAGATCTAGAAGACCCAAAAGAGAAAATGGCATAACCAATACCATATTCTGAATGACCACCAGCACGGTCGTGCAGCACAGGGGATATATCACCACCTTATATAAGCAGGTTAAGGTCGATGCCAGGTAGAAGACGAACAGGCAAAACTAGCCCTATCTGGAAGACGCGAAGTGTAGGGGGATAGGATTTTGGGCCAGGGTTTACACAATTCCAGTTGTTAGAGAAAGGGGGAGGACAACCACAATATATTTGGTGGACACAAATGGACAAGAAAAATCTGAAATAAATATGAATTCCCTAGTTTGACTGCGGGTTTGGGAAAATGGATTTATGAGTTAGAGAGAATGACAGCGGGAATGATGTCAGCAGTAGGTGATGTAAAAGGCTTAGAGGCAGTTATTCTAGGGTAGAGACCTGATGATATTTGGAGACGAGCAGGGTACGCAAGTGTAGCGGCACAGAACATGACACATGATGGAGCGCCATTTAATAATTGCAGGGCAGACATATGTAGGGCACTTAGAGTACAGTATGCTGACACATCAGTCATGGGTGCGATTATGACTAAGAAAATGGGAGAGGACGAAGATCCTGTTGCCTTTATTCAAGAGATTCAGAACATTGGTGTCTCGAGACGAGAGAACCATGGGATAAAACAGTGCCATTATTCTATCATATTTTATGTGAGAGACTCCCTGAGCCAGTGCAGTGATAGATGAAGAAACAGGTAGGGATGGAGGCGGATCCATGGCCAGAAATACAGTTGACGATTAGAAATGATTGTCAACTGTTACAAGAAAACAATAAGAAGCTGAGGCTAGAAAGCAGAGGAAGCAAAGTTAGTTCAAATGAAAGGTGAAGGTGTGGCCACACACAAAGCACAGTCAGTACAGCAATGCAATGTAGTGCACCCTATTGATCAAAGTCGGTGTAACGTTTGGCCAAGAGGTAGATGGAATGCAGGACGAGGAGGAATTCAATTCCTCAAGGGGAGGAGGATTTAATGGGAATCAGCCACGACAATGCTGGAATTGTGGGAAACAGGACATAGAGCCTGAACATGCAAAAAGTAGAAGAGGAAACAAACAACAGACATTGGCAAGCTCCAAGAGGGGAGATGAGCTATCCTCTGAAGTAGAATAGATAATCACAGGAATATTATGCCCAAGATCGCACACCGTATCAGGCAAATCAACCACAAATACAGCAAGTACAGCAGTATTTGGCAAATGCAACCGTCACAAAGGCAACCACAGCAAGCAGCTATGCAGACACAACAAGCACAGGCACAGCAACCAGGATGCACACCGGTGTAACAAGCAACAGTGCCACAATGGAAGGTGAATATGTAAGAGGATTCAATCCAGCACTACAGCTAAGTCAATGCCTAGTCTGGGATACTGAATGGAAACCCTTATTGATATATCTTTACGTCCAGTTCATGAGTTCTGGATGACTACCCCTATATAACACCCCTCTCTTGGAATCCCCCTGACCCCACTGAGCCAAGAAGTAGTTCTGTTTTGCAAGTTTAAAAGGTTTATTTGATAATTTAAACAATATATATATATATCACACTTTATAATAAATTAATAATTGAATATCACACTTAATCTGAGCAGTAATCAATAATGGATAGTCCGGCACTAGCACACTTCTTTATAATCAATGATGAGTGGTTATAGGATGGATAAGATAGCGACAATACTTTTATGGTTTCAAATGGATGCAATGTGGAATGAAATGCAGTACAGAAAATAACTTGATAGGATTTCAGAAAAAGACAATGTAATCACTTTTCTCTGGCAATTCACTCCCCCCCTTTATGCAATGCAAGGAAATGGAAGGAAAGCACACAGTTCTCAGAAAAACAATCAAATGTAATTCAGTTCGCCCCAGCAAGCTTAGAGAAAACAGGTATGAGTTTGAAATACAGGCAAAAGTGCTTTGAATATGGTGACAATGCAGTGAGAAATATGCTGAAAATGCTTTTAATTCCCTTCGGGAGGTTCAGGGTGAGTGGTATCTAGTTAATATTAGTCCAGGCTCACTCTAGCAATGATTCAGGGATGGTTCTTAAGAGGCAAACGAGAATTTAGTAGTTCAGGCAAAAGCAGCTATCTGTTTACAAGTAAAGAAATTGGGCCAAATCGCAAATCGCAGCACAAACGGTTCCAGAGATACGGACGATTAAATAAAGGTAGTTTTTTGGATTTGAAATTCTAAAAGTTCAAAGTGACAGGTTACAGCTTGCAGCTAGAAAATGACAGGTGACAGCTTTGCAAATGACATGTGACAGTTAGGAGGCAGTTCTGGTTAGATTAAAATAGATTGGATTACATTATTTTAACTAAGAGATTGGTTCTGCACAGTTCTGCTAGGTACTCACAATATATTTTTGAATTAGACCTCGCCACGGATCTGGTCAGTTTTTGGACTGGACTCCGGTTCTGGTCTCGGCACTTCACAGTGATCTGGATCAGCTCTCTGGTTCTGCTAACAGCGGTCTGGGTCACTCTGGATCTCTGGCCTCTGGTTCTGGATACTGCTCTGCTTTCTCTGGGTACAGCACTGCTTCTGGATCTTTCTGCACAGCTTTCTCTGGACCCAGCGCTGATCTGCACGGCTCCTGGATGCTGCTACCGCTGTTAGGTTTGCTGGATGCTGAGGCCTACTGAGGAGAGTTCTCAGTTTGTGGGTTTAGGCCCTTGCTTTGAGTTCTGAATCAATTTCTTTGGAGTTTTAAAGTCTAATTGTTGAATCTGGGATCTTCTGGATGTTGTATGGTCCGGCAGAGCGCGTTGCGGCAACTGGATTTGAATGTCCTCTCTAGCTTCCAGTGGCTCTTTTTATGTCTTTTGAAAGTGGGTGTGTGTGCATCATCACTAGCCAGCCCCTCTCTTAACTTGTCATTGGTCAATTCTCCCCTCTCCCATGATTGGGGAAGGAACTGTGAGTCAGAGTGATGCTGTAGGTTTTATGGGTCAGAGGATCCTCCCCTGGTCAGTTTGCCCACAAATCTATATTTGATCAAAATACACATTTCTCAAATACATAGTGGTTTGTCATTGCATGTACATATTACCTATCACATGAGGTAGTCTCTGTCCCAAATATGCTCTTCCTGAGGGCTTGCATTCAGAAACAGCAACATTTTCGATTTTAGTGGGTTATGCAACCTTGGTTCTTCATTAAAAATTATACACATATACATGGCCTGTCCATACATACTCCAGTAAATTCCCATGTCTCTAGCTTAAACTCAGAGTCTGTAGTATCCATAAATAGCGGGGTTTTGCCCCAGAACATCACACAAAGTCCCAACGTGTCTTAAAACGTGCACAGAAAAATCACAAGAATTATGGTATCATTTAAATAATTTTGACAAGTCCGCACTGCGAGTTATATATCTTTCTTAGAATCATATTCTGGCCAACAGGGGTGTGTCTTCCCAGGTCACATGGTGGAGAAACCAGTTTATCCAGTTTCTGCCAAGCTCAGAGACCCTGCCCCTCCCAGCTTCTGCCAAGAGGAAGCTATTTTACAGCCCCCCCTAATAAACCATCTGCCTGAGTCAAGGAAGGGCTTTGTTCAAAAGGAAGCCATTTACGACTACCCAAATAAACCATCTGCCTGGGCCCTTTCTTTAGTTTCTTGCAATCCCCTGGTAATTCAATCAGAGGGTGTGTGACCTCCTTTTGGCCGGAGCAACAGAATGCAGCCAGGCCTGGGAATGCATTTGTTGGGCAAGCCCCCACTCCTGTCGGGGGTAGCTGACTGGCAGAATTCCAGTTTCCTTAAGCCAGGTTTCAGGTAAAATGTCACTTTTTGTTCCCCAGTTTTCTGCATTCAAATAAAACTAACAATTTTTACACATGCAGCTAGAATGCTGATTCTAAGTTCAAAACTATGACATTTTAACAGTGACAAACTATGTGGCAGTCACAAGTCTGTCCCTCAGTTTATTTACACATTTCGATTTTTGGTAATCTTAAATCCAGTTTCAGTTTAAGCCGCTGCAGACCTGCAGAGCTCAGCCAGTCTTGTTATAAACCTTCAAGTCACTTCAGAATATAACTTTACATTGTATCCACCTCTTAGTAAGTCTTTCTTTGGCCTGCTTTGGGTTCATTTATTCAGTTTTACACAAATGTCTGGTGTTGTTTTAAAACGCCGGCTTTCTGATTGTGGTGAGTACTGGTAATGCAACCATTTTTGGGATTTAAGAAAATGAATTCCCCACAGTTCTAGGTTGCTTTTGGCAATCAGCATTGCCATTCCCTATGGTTTCAGGCTACTGTGTGGGTAGCCCATGGTGGTTTTAGGCAGTGCCCGTCTGTGCCCATAACATCGGCAAAAATGGGTGGCAGCCTATTCTTCATGCATTTCCCTGGGCATTTTCTGGGAAGCTCTGGCCATCATGATGTTTTCCATGCCAGTACTGCACAGTTTTTGTGGTAGGGCTCGGATGCATGGGTAAAAACACCCACAAATACATGAGCTCCACAGGTGCCCACACCCAGGATAGGGAGTGTGACAGTAGTGGGAGGGAATCCTTTCATGGGTACAGGGATGCATTTATACCCACAACAGAAAGGCCCACGGAGCGACTTGATGTGGTCAGTACTATCTGTGACACCAGACCAACAAGAGGAACCAAGGGTCAGGGTGATGATAGAAGGCAAGAAATGTTTGTTTCTTGTGGACATGGGAGCAACTTGTTACTGTGTTCAGGAGGGAAAATACCCACTGTCTAGCATTGCCATGAATGTGCAGGGATTCTCTGGGGCCAATCGTTTGGTTCCCTTTACTGATGAATTGCCACTTTCTATAGGTCAACATGACATGTCAATGTCACTACTATACCCTCAGCAGACACCAGTCAACATATTAGGATGTGACTTGATGACAAAACCTAACATGACGATATCCTTTACTGACTAGGACATAGTGTGCTCGACTCCAGGGATACATTACATGAATGTGAGAGAATTGATATTAGCCTTTACAGGCCAGAAAGCATTATGAGTTCCAATATAACAAGAAATATGTTTGTATGGAATAAATATTTTGTTGCCATAGCTTCCTTGTCTGACAGAGGAAATAGTGAGAATACCGGAAATACCTAGGGATGATGAGGAAGGGCAGGTCATTCCCAGAGAGTTAGGAACAGCAGCTGCAAATCGAGAAAGGGTAATTGTTCATGGAACAGACGATGAGGGAAGAGCATGGAGAACAGTATTAGCTCTAAGGAGGAGGGAAAAAGGTGGAGCACTAGAGTACACGACATGCAGGCAGACCGCACAATGTGAAGACTAACTCAGCATGGCAGTTCAAGCAGAGGTGAAACACCACAAATACCGAGAGGGTGACAACGAGAGAAGTGACCTTTCCCTTTTCTGTCCAGGCCCGTGAAACCTCCGCAGATGGAAACATAAGACCATGAACAAAGGCCAGCGTGTGTTGCAGAAGATGTCTACGGTACGTGAGACCCTCCTCCGCTGATAACCAAGCCGGGCAGTGACGCTTGTCTCAGTTGTACCAACCTTGACTCCAAAGCCAAGTGGTTCATCACAGTGAGTCGAGGGGAGTGTTGATAAGAAACCAAACTGTGTTGAACGAAACGTAGCAAAAGGCTAATTTGAACTTTTAAAGATTCGATTGAGAAATGAGGGGGAAAACCAGCAACAGAGGATGCCGGCACCCAGTGAGTGCTCAACTAGGAAACTCTGGGCGATTACCCAATGGTGGAAAGACTACCATAACCAGAAAGCCTTAGGAAGAGGCGAATATAGGTCAAAGTGGTCATACAGGAGTCTTGCCAAATCTTCTGCACCGTCTAAAGTCTTTGACCGGCAGGTGATTGAGAAAGCTAAGGGAAGTGAATCCTGCATGGTTAACATTACTATATGAACTGTAGCGTAAACAATTTGCAAAAGTGAACCCGGTAGAGGGATGCTGATGAGAGGGGGCGAAGTCTAAAGTCCCATGATGAACTGTCTATAACCATCGGCAAGAGTGAACCTGGCAGAGGAAAGCCAACAGCCAAAGGTCGGTACGAGTGAACCCGGCAGAGAAAAACCGACAAACAAAAGGTGGCGAGAGTCAACCCAGAAGAGGGAAACCAGTACCGAGAGGCAAAGCCCGCAAACATGTTTAAAAGGACATTAAGAGTTGTGAAAGCAGGAAATATTGCAGGACAAGGGGAAGGAAAGTGTCCCCGTTGTCAATTGGGATCCAAGCCCATGCCGAGGGAGATCTAGGGTTGGAAAGCTATCACCCAAAGTTCACTGAGAAGGGAACTGTCTTGTGAATTTGTTGAATGCAATATTGTGAGGGGGACCCACGGGTGAAGCCGTCACCCAAAGTCTATGTGAAGCAGAATTTTGTGTTTGTTTGTTGAACACATCAGGCTTCGAAGGAAAGAGACTTGTTATCAAAAAGAGACTTTACGATTGAAAAACCTAATAGCTAGAACGGATCTTTGAGCTTGTGCTGAGAAGGCTCGAGTGAGGGCTGTGCCAGCTGGAAAAGAACTGTCAGTTCATGCTGGGAAGGCTCGACCGTGTGCTCTGCTCGAAAGTCCCACCTTGTCCTGTGCTAAAAATGTGGGGAAGGGAGAACTCAAGGAAATCACATCCAGATTCATTATTTGAACACTGTTTCCTTTATTTTGATACCCTATCCCACACTATTTCTGTAATTAGTTATAAGGAATTGGCAATAGGTTTTTCTTAGTATAGGCGCTTTTATTTTGACACAACGCCACTAGGACTGCCTTATTTTTCATTTGATAGGTGACGCTTGCTCCCATCTTAAATTTAGGTTTAGGTTAGGCGTTTTTACATCCTGCATTTAAAGTTCAATAAACACCCTTGAACTGTGATCACTTGTCTGACTTTACTGTTGCCACCATGAGTTCCTTACATATCCTAGCTAAAGCCAAAGATTTCACAATAATAGATTAAAAAAATGTGTTCTTCTCAATTCACCTTCATGAGTCACCCTCAATCTTTAACAAGGCCCTTCAGATGGACTTGGGTAGCGTACAGTTTGACAGCATGACAATTCAGTACGTAGATGACATTTTGGTGTACAGTGAGACAGAGGAAAGGTGCAAGGAGGACTCAGTTCAAATTATGATAATACCAGTAGAAAAAGGATACAATGTAGACAAAGAGAAAATACAATATTGCCAAGAAGGGGTCCTGTACATAGGACAGCACATCCCTCAAGAGGGGAGAAAAGTGTCACCTGAGAGAGCAGATGCAATCATGAAAACTCCAAAACCTGAGACAATAAGGGAAATGCAACAATTTCTAGACCTATGTAATTATTGTAGGGCCTGGGATTTTGATTAAAGTACATATATTCAACCACTTTTAAAAGGGTTCAGAGAAGCACAGCACGGCATGGCAAGAGTAAGATAACATGGGCAGATGACGTGACCGAAGGATTCAAAAAATTAAAAAAGGGTGATTTGCACAGCCCCTGTGTTAGGAATACCTGATTACAATGAGGAGTTTTATTTATTTTCTTATTGAAATGGAGAGGTGATGAAAGCAGTACTCACACAGAAGATGACCTTAGAACATGGACACAAACCACTAGCTTATTATAGTAGGATTTTAGATACAGTGATGAAAGGACATTATCCTTGTGAACAAGCTTTAGCAGCTGCTGCTTTCGTGATTGAAAAGCCTGCCAGTATTACAATGGGGTGTTCATTTGTTTGTCAAGCACTCCCTGTTTGCCATTCTGGAGAAACCCAAAAGTACATTGACTACACAAAGTGCATCTGGATATGAAGTAATTATTTAAAATGCAGCAGTCAAAATTGTTAGATGAAGAATAGTGAATCCAGCAACATTCATAGCAGAACAGTGAGGGAGGAGGACAATGGGCCTCATTACAACCCTGGCGTTAAGGGGTTAACGGCACCGTAAAAGGCTGCGGCGCCGTTAAACCCTTAACGCCAGATTCACACTTTAATGCATGCTTTTTGCAGGCGTTAAAGTCCATCCCGCTAAGGGACCTTGGTGCTAATTACGGCACTGTAATTTACGGTGCCGTAATTAGTGCCTTCCCCATTCCCATTGAGCCCTATGGGCCAAAAATGGGAATGGGGAAGGGGCCATGGTGAATGGGGATTTACCGCCCCGCCAACCTTGGAATGGGGCGGTAAATCCACCATCCACCATGGCGGAATCCGGCATGGACCATGGTGCTAATAGCACCATGGTCCAACGCCAGGGTTGTAATGAGGCCCAATGTACTTGACTGCACAACATATACTGAGTTCTATGATGATATTCCCCATGTTAGAGAAAATGCTCTCGGGGGGGGGGGGTCGGTCCTCTTTATTGACAGTTCTTTGCAAATTGACCAAACGACTGGTGAAAGGTCTACCTGGACAGCAGTAGTGAAGTTAAAAAGGAATGGCGAATCTGAAGCAGTGCCAATTGCGAGATTGCATTCACATTGTTCAGAGCAGGCTGCAGAATTAGTGGCTCTCGTCGCCGGGATTCAGAGATTTGAAGATGAGGAAGTGACGGTGTACTCTGACTCTGCCTATGTGACGACAACCATACATGCAGGGTTGTCACGTTGGAAGAGGAGAGGTTTCTTCTGCGCAGACAGTACTCCAGTGCAAAACGCGGCTCTATTGGGCAAGGTCATTGAAGTACTAAAGCTCCCATTGGCTATCACTGTGGTGAAATGTGCCACTCATACTATAGGTGCAGACCTAATTTTTCACGGAAACAAAGCTGCAGATGTAGAGGCGAAAAGGGCCGGTATTTTCTGAATATTTCTGATTATGAATTCAAAAATGTTAAGCAAGGATCAAAGCGATGCATGTTGATGCAGGAAGGATTTAATATGTTGGCCAATGTACAGTTAATTGAGCTACAAGGTCGAGCCCCACGGGAAGAGCAGGAACTATGGAGAAGACGGGGGTGTTTTTTATCCCCCACTGAGCTTTATGGAGACAGGACAGCACTGGAAAGCCAGTTATGCCACTAGCATTATTTAAGGTGGCACTGGAGCAGCTTCACTACCCTGCGTACACCACTAGAGAGAGTCTTGCTGCAACAATCGCCGAAGACTGGTTCACACCAAATGTATTCGAACATGTGGCAGTTTATTGTAAACTGCATTGTGTGCCAGAAATATACTGCAGGGCACTTGTTGCAATCAGTGAGAGGAGCAATCCCTAGGCCCAAAGGTATGTTTCAACATCCATACATAGGTTGTGGATGTGGATGTGTTACAAGTATGTAACAGATATAGGTACATGCTGTAGTAGTATGCCCCTTTTTCCAGATGGATTGAAGCAAGTCCATGCACACACCCTGATGCCACATGCGCTGCTAAGTTTCAATGCTGAGGTGTTTCCTAGATGGGGTGTGTGAAGTCCAGTCTGACAATGGCTTGGCACATAATGCTTCAATTAGGTATAAAACATATGTTTTCCTCAGCCTATCACCCACAGGCGAATAGCCTCTGTGAGAGATTAAATGGGCTACTAAAATAAGATTAGGATGACTTTGAAGAAGGGGTGGTTACATTGCCTACCCCTTGCACTATTTGCCGTAAGAAATCAGCCTGGTTCAGATGACCACCTAACTCCTCATGAGTTGGTGACTGGATGCCTTGCTCCTCCCACAGCCCATAACAAAAACATTAGGTGACAAGGTGCATGATTATTTGACAAATATGACTGCTACTGTTTCTTTTATTTCTCAACAGATCAACAATCGGAGGGAAGGGTCGAAGAAGATTGAGGAAGACAACCAAGCAATTGATTTAATTGACTCTCTTAAACAGCAACGTTTATATCCAGGAGACCAGGTTCTCATTAAGAATTTTGTAAGAACTTAGAACAAGCCCTGTTTTGAAGGACCATACCTAGTAGAGGCGGTGACCCCCATGGCTGTGAAATTACAAGGGGGAAGAGCCTGCCTGCATCTGAATGACGTGAAGCTCTACAAAGGAGAGACCCCCTACCCCTCTGCCACCCGGTGACAGTGAAGCATGAGAAGAAGTTCCACGCATGCTGACCAGATTGGCCACTAAAGGCAAGGATAAAGAACCAATGGATTAAAAGATTATTTGGAATAGAAATTGACATTCTCTAAGTTTAATAGGTAGTGAATGGACTTGCCATTATTCCAGAACTTTCTCAGTGAACTAAAAAGTAAAATTGAACTAAAAAGTAAAATTCAAACACAACATGAAAATTGCATGACACATAGACTTTGTATTTTTGGGAAATCCTAAAAACAGTCCTATTATTCGCAGAGTTATTATAGCCAATTTTATTCAGTTCCTGTTATAAAAATTATAAATTTGAAACTAAAGGTGGGGATTTTCCATTATATAAAATGCACACTAACAAGAAGACCAGCTATTCAAAAAGAAATGATGTGGCACTTGAATACTCCTTACAACTACATTTTGCCTTATGTGTTGTTTGTATTTTCTTATGCTCTTTACATTTCATGAGATACTGTTTTATAATTCAAATGAAGCATCTGAGAATGAGATCACTGCTAGAGGTACAAGTGATAGTTTTCCTGATATTTCTGAACAAACGGCTGGATCTAAAAGAGATGTTGGGGATAATAGTGAAGATATAAACTCATATCTTGATCAAACGGCCCATTTAAAGAATAACATGTGATTTCAGTACATGAGGAAGGTGTGGAGAAAAACATGAGACGAAAGCTGCTATGTAACGTCTCTCATCCGGTATACCATAAAAGCAGCCAGGACATTAATTGCAAAAGAAAAATAAAGATTTACACACAATGCAAAGTGCCTCAGTCATCTAGCATCATGCACAACAAGATGACAATTTGAAGAAAAATGGCCAATCCTACATTCCCATATGAAGATGCTTACATAAAAACACAGAAGATGGAAAAAGACATAGGTTAGCTGAGGAGAATGCTTATTTATTTATCCCTGACTGGAGAACAAATAAAGGTGCGAATGAAAAAGATTGGGATGTGCAGATGTGCCTGAAGCACCAGGAATGTCAGGATGCTGAGAGAGACCTCAGCTATTGCTGTATGAATGAGTTGCCACCAATACAGGATGGGAAGGGGGAATGTTAGCCTGCAGTGCACAATTATTGATTAAAGAGTCAGTGTCATTAGTGCAAATTGTAAACAATGCATGCCTAAAGTCATGGGCCAAGTATTCCAGATTTCTAACAGAGGTTGAAGCAGGTCCGGTGTCTACCGATAAAGAATGCAACAATATGCTTCAGGTACAAAGGCCTTGTTCTAATTGGAGAAAATAAAGGGTGCAAGCAGACGCTTGAAGTACCAGGAATGAATGGAGGAACTGCCATGCTTATGGATTGATATTGGGGTTGTGGGCATAGAACCTGCATGCAGTTGCCCAAATATTGGGAAGGAATGCATTCCATGGTGATTATACATGTTCCTGCATTGGTTATTCCCCAAAGTGATTTCCACATTGACTGTTTCCTAAAAATGGATGCACACTTGAGGAAGAAGAGATTGCTGAGGCTCACACGACGAAAGAGAGAGAACTATTTCTCAGCATTATCGGTAGAAGCTTATATTGACATTACAGATGAACATAAGTTGTTTAGTGAAACGGCAGTGATATTTTCAGCTATATTCCTGCAAGGAATTCTGGCTGCAGGAAATGCCAAGTGATTACAGATCACTAGTTGGGAGCTACCACAAACAATCAATACAACAGTAAAAGGATTCAATGCGATCAAAGAAGAACTGAGGGCAATCAGGCTTGTGACCCACCAGAACAGGTATGTCCTGGACTTAATTACAGCAATGGAAGGAGGCGTGTGCGCCAAGATCAGGCCTTGTTGCTGTACATTCAGACCTGACCATGATGAAGAAAATGGAACCCTGACAGAAGCAAAAACTATGCTGTCAACCCTGAATACGAAGATGGTGAATGAAGTAGATAAAACCGTGGATGAGGATTGGTTTTAGTCCCTGTTTTCATGGATTCAAACTTGGCTGGCGAATGCCTTCAAATTACTTGGAGCAATACTAGTGTTAGTGTTGCTAGGATTCTGTCTTATAAGAATATTCATTGGACAATGTAAGAAGACAGCAAAGAAAGCAATTTGGATGAAGATAATGATTGATGAGAATACTTCGACTGATGAGCACACACAGACCAAACACTAGTACCTTAAGAACAGTCCTCTAGCACTCCCAGGAATGAAGTTCCAGTACCCTAAGGATCGTAAGAACTAGGTAGGGCTTAGGTGTTCTGTCAACCAATTGGAGAATGCTGTCATATGACCTGGAGCGTGGATGAACAGATAAAGAATGCAGGTGACCTGAGGGGAGTGACTAAGATGGGGACCCCGAAGAAGTCCTTTTGTGGAAGAAAGATGAAGATAATTGAGGAAGAAGAGGTGGTCAAGGACTTGACCAGAGGGGGAAATGTAGAGGAGCAGACATGTACATCACTGATAGGCTCCGCTCCCCCACCCCCACATTTCTGTCATACTGGATGAAGGACAGCAAGACACTGTGCATGACACCAGGTATCATCCCAGTCCCGCATTGAGTGTATGAGAGACGTTATGCACTCAGACAACCATACCAAATGAACCCTCACACTGAGGTGGTAGCAGGAGAGTTGCAGATACCACTGAATAGCGAAGAACTGCAAAGAAGAACTGACAGGTGCAAAGTGATGTCATAAGAAGAAGACACAATGATGCACAGAAACGATATAAGAATACTTACAGAATGAGATAACACTGAAGAAATAAAGTAAAATGTATACAAGTAATCATCATATCTACAAAGAAGAAGAATAATAAATGTATATACGCAGAAATGTAAGGTAGATAAATCATATAGAAGCTTGCTGCAGTAGAAAACATAACATGGATGAAGCGGCCATGTTGGAAAAACGGACGCCGGCTCTCAATGATAGTAAGCAAAGAGGTTGAAGGAGAGAGGCCATAGTTGCAGACCCGACAGAGGCTGGAAATACAAATTTGTGCATGAACAAAGAATAGCTGCTGGCCAGAGATCAAGGATGCCACAGCGAGAAGCTAGTGAAGGGTACAAAGGGAGTTACCAAGGATAAGCAACGTACGTAGGACATATTTCTCTTAGATTAAGTAAATGAGCAAACATTTGTGGATGCCAAGTATTGTCAATTAAAGATGCATAAAACCCTATGTGAGATGGAGCAACCACGTCTGTAGAGGTCGAAGATGGTAATGATACCTGAAATAATCAAATCAAATATCACTAAATGAAAGACGAAATGGACAAAATCGTGGTCTCTTCACACATGGTTTAAGACCAGAAAACAAGATGCCAACCTATCATGAAGGCCTATGCAACGATGGGAATGCAATGTTTCATAGGCCAATCTGCTACTGTTATACTGCTATAATCTGCATTATACATAGTTAGAGGGACTTTCAACGTTTGCCTGCCAGCCAAGGGACAGCCAATAAAGTCACTAACACTTTTAGATTCTATGAGTAGACATGTTCCCCTAACCAATCCACAAGCCTGATAGGTTTTATTATATGCCACATAGGATGACATCATAGCTGATGCATTTTGGTGTATAAAGTCTTTCTGTACCTAAATTGGTACCATGAGTTTGTGAACTACAATTAGTTGTTTGCCAGGTTGCCCTACTTTATTGAATTGATAATAAAGTAGTACTTTGCCATATTGTTTGAGTCTGTCCGGTTATTGGGTCCAAGATTGTTTGTTATGGTAATTCCATTCTTCGCATAGATACGCCCAAAAAGTGCTACTGCATAACACTAAGAATGAGTAAAAATGGTGAATTGAAAAGCACAGTTTTCAGATGAAGATGACATGTCAGCCACAATAAACAGGAGCATTTCCTAACAGAAAATCATGAAATGGGCATTGCCAGTAGATACATTGTGTGCACGATAGACAAACAATTGGGTAGCATTAGTGATGTGCCTGAATCCACATGGCATTGCCATGCAGAGAAACATGTTATTGTATGCAAGGGGCTGTCTCCGCATGACAGGTTATTTACAAAGTATATTTTTCTAAGTGTGCCTCAAAGAACCGAGGTTGCTGTGATAATACCAGGGAGTTGCTCAACTATTCCAGGGTTGCTTCTCAAAAAGCCACAGTAAAATATGCAACAGTTCAGTACAATGTGCAAAAATGGCCTTTGAGGTTTGCCAAGCCACTTTCCAGATTTTCAAGTCACTTTCAAACAACCACAGTTAAGCTCAGAGTACCTTTTAACTTTCAACAGAGCCATCCTAAGTTTGCACATTTTCACATTAATTTCCAAAATGGCCCCAATAAATAGTAATGCCAAAATCTAATTGCCCCAGAAAATTAGCAAACCTTTTTCACTAGTGCAGCGCTAAGCACATTAACATACTAGTGTTTCTATTGCACTCAGAAAATGACTACCCCATGCCAGTGTTGTCACAGTTAAGCAACTTGTAATGCTAGATTGTACATTGCCCCCAGGAAACTGGTTATGCCAGTTATGCACTGCCTCCAGAAAATTGTCATGCCAGTTTTCACAATGCTATGCCAGTATTGTCCCTGATACGCAGGGTCATGCTAGTTACTACAGTGTGCCCAGAAACTCAAGAAAATAGTCTAGTTTCATGGTAACCACAGAAAATAAATTAGTAGGTTTCAATAGTGCTATTCCGGCAGTGAACCACTTAAGCACATTGTCATGCTGAATTTTATATTGCCCTCATAAAATGCCCATCCCAGAAAATGGCCATGGCCATGCCGGTTCTCACAGTACCATGCCAGTGGTGTCCCAGAAAAGAACAATGTAATGCTAGGTTTCACATTGTGCAAGAAAATGACAAGTCTAGTTTCACGTTAACTACAGCATATTAACATGCTAATTTCAAAGGTGCCATGCCAGTGTGTCCCAGTTAAACATGTGATGTTTGTTTCATTTTCACATTGCTCCCAGAAAATTACCATTGTACTTTCATTTTATCTACAAACAATAGTCATCTCAGTATTAATTGTGCCATGTCAGTGTTGTCCCAATAAAGCATACTGTTTTTCTGTCTACATTGCCACCAGGAAAAGACCACGCAAGTGTCGCTGTGCTTCCAGACAATTGATATCCCATTTAAAAAAATGTAATTTGTATCCACGTTTAACACATTATGTTAGTTTTCTACACTCGACTCGCAAAATTAGTATGGCCAGTCCACATTACCCCAGAACATTCTCCTATGCCCTTTTTCATTGTACCCAGAAAATTGTCTCATGCCATGTTCACATTGCCTTCAGGATATTGCCCCATACCATCATCCAATTCCATGTTCACAATGCCCCAAAACACTCCCTCTCAACACGTTTACATTACTTCCAGAACAGAGTTGCCCACAAAATAATTTACTATGCCACTTTCACATTGCCCATTTAACTTTCAGACTGGCACAGAACATTGACACATGACTCTTCACATTACTTCCTGAATAATGCCTCATGCTATTTTACTTATTCACAAAACACTGACCCCTGCCCTTTCCACAATAACCCCATCAAATTGGACCTTGAGACTTTGTTTGCTGCAGAACATTCCCCTTGTCTATGTGCCTCTGACAAAACATAACATACGCACACCACACAGGTGTTATACACAGGTGTATACACACACACGAATGCAGCATTGGCTTTCTGTCCCTCATTGTCTATCTGCTCAGCACTTGCGCACAAAGGGTCATTCAATGTGTTTCGTTATGTTATTGTGATTTATACAGCTGCCATTTTCATGATCTCCAGGTGCTCTGGTGAATCTGAAAAGAAAGGAGGGCTGGGAGGCCTTTAGTTAGTGGGATGGAGAGGGAAAGTGCTACAGAACTTTGATGTGCTGCTGTTAGCTTCAGTTTGGGAAACACTGTCAGTTTGTATAGGGTTTGCATTTAGTTGGTAAGGGTTAGGCTGTGTTTCTTGTATGAGCCTGTGTGGGATGATTTCTGTGTAATTTGTAAAGTTTTCAGTGGGATGTTGTGTTTAGTTGGGTATTGCTGAGTGTGTGCATTTTGTGGTGGTTTTAGGTTTCTGCTGCAGGAGAGGTGTGTGTGTTTTGTTTGGTGTTTGAGGGCGAGTATGCAGGATATTGTTTTGGTGGCAGGATTCATCACTCATATCGGAGACACATAACAGCAGCACATTTTAATCACGGCGGAGAGGCGCCCATAAACACTCCTCTAGGCCCTGCCACCCTTTTCCCACCTCCATAAGAATGGGGATCTCAACTATTTTCTTGACTGTATTCCTAGATCCCTCGTGGCTCTGTTGCTCTTGACAAACTACACATCTGGTGTCAACTGGGGGAAAAGAAGAGAAGGGATCCAGTTCCCCCACTGAAAGAGCATATGTGAAAGGAACCTGGACGGGTGGTGGCCATGCCCTTCCAGGTGGCTGGGGATTTGCTTGTGAGATTGCATAAACTTGCCCTCATTCTGTCTTAGGGATGTGAGACCAGCAATGTGAGTGATACTGCAGACATACTGCAGCCCCTTGTATGGTTCACTGAGCCATTCAGAAGAGAAGCTGAGCGTCGAACTAGGGTGCCTCGAAGTCACTTGCTTCCTGATGCTGACTCCTAGAAGGCACAAGGTGTACCGGTATCATAAGAAGCTTAGCAGCTGCTTCCATTCCCAAAGAGGTGTGAAATCTGACTCCTAGTGCGTTGCTCTCAAACCTCGTGGAGGCATCCTACAACCCTAGCCAGCAACCACAGAGCCACCCAATAAGAGGAAAGGGCAATAGCCTGCATTTTTGGGAACCACAACCTATTCCACAGCTCCGGTCTCTCAACATATTAGTAAGAGGTGTCGTGCCACCCCAGGCCATTCTTCACTTCTACAGACCACTAGTTTGCAGTCTGACATCACAACAGCCAAGTCAGCCTGTGTGGCAGTCTTGACTAAGCTGAGACCCTTCTCCCGCTCACCCCCTCCCATGACCATGTTTACATGTGCAGGTCTGAGCTTCGCTTATCATCTAACTTCAACATTACTGCCTATGAGAACGATTTCTCTAATTTCCCCATGCTCCTGACCTCAAGGCTATATGTCTGTGATTATGTATTGTTGCTGATCCACACAGTGCTTCACAATTGTGCATGGGTGGCTTACAAATGTCCAATAAATACATTTCTACGGGCAGGACATGTTTTAACAACAATGGTTACATTTTCTTTTATTGGGCCAACCTTTGCCTAATGTTGATTAGTACCCGGTGAGGGGGTGTGGCAGCCTCCCAGGCAATGAGGAGGCCCGGAATGGGGTCCTTACCGCACCTGGAAAGACCCTGCTTCGAGCCTCCTCAGAGAGGGAGGCCGCCATCTTCACTTGTTGGCAACAAAGGTAAGTGCGCTTCCCGCATCCCCTGCCCTTTCCTCCCCACCCCCACACCCCTGTTCGAAATATCCACTCCCCTTCCTACCCCAATCTCACTTACCTGCACTGCTCTGTCCCCCATTAGCGCCGGGAACAGTACTGCTCCTGGCGCATCTCTGTTGTGCGATTAGCTGCCAAGATAGGGGGAACGGACTACATGTAGTCCCTAGTCCCTTGTTCCATGGCGGCCATTTTCTTTGTTTACTTGTTTTTCTTTTTAATGGCCACCATGGAAAGGGAGAAGGGACTACTTGTAGTCCCTTCTCCCCGATCAATGGCTGCCTTATGTTTGCTTTTTTTTTCTCAAGTTGAGAAATGGTTTATACGCTGTTGCTCAGCTCGAAAAAGAATACTATTAGTACCCTGGTACAACGTGCCAAGGCACTAATAGCAATAGAGCCCTTGGAGGGGGGCATTACTGGTCCGGTAATGCCTTCAGGGCTACATTAAAGCTCTTGCTTCTCTCAGGCTTGTAACTATCGCCCCAGGGGCATTACCCATTCAATAATGCTCCCCTGCTCGGGTTCTATTGCTTAAGTGAATTATTTTTAGCTTTCGATTATACGTATTCTAACCATGTTTACGATGAGCCGGTTTACACAGTGTTTTGCCTTTATTCTTTATGTTGTTTCTCAATGGTTTAGGAGCGATTTTCTGCTAATAACATTCTATTTAATTTGATAATTATTCAACTGGCACAATTTTACTCCAGTATTTATTTCTGGGTTGAATGTCACTGGTGAGGTCGCATGCCCCATGTAGCCTTCCGAGAAGTTAGACCTAAGCTAGAAAAAGATTGGCTTACCACAGAATGGGTATGTCAGAGTGTTTCAGTTCAGCTCTCTATTTTTCTCTCTCATCATTATATATTAAGTCTTGTGATCTGTCATACCGTTTACGCTTGGTCCCCTTTTTCCTCTTTTATGCTTTTTTTCACCTACATTTTGGAGTATTCTACCAAACAAGTTCTTCTCTGAATATGGCCCATCTAAAAATAGCACAGAGCATATACTTTTTTTTTTAGAAGCCCACTTTCTGGAAAAGCACAGGCATCTCATGTACAACGCTGACCTGCACTTTTCTGGGTGGCTGTACACCAAAGCAAATACTGCATTGGTCAGCCCTTTTCATACATTCGCATCTGAGGCATGTTCTCATCACTAATGCATGACAAGCTGCCAGCATCCACGAGCGTGATGTGAGTACATTTCACAGTGACGTGCCCTTTAAAAAAGCTGTCATTGTGAAATATCAAAAAGTAAAAAAAATAATGTTCTCCGTAGTTCAAACGCAAGCGTAACAGCTGTTTGAATGCATGAGTCCCACTGCGCATCTGCAAAGCAGGAGTAGTGGGAATGCTATTGTTTTATGCGCATCTCAAACGGCATGCAGTTTGTGAATTGTGGTTGTGATTTAAAATGCGCATAAATACCCATTTTTAGCACCTGCTTTCTGCACAAGCGCCTGTGGGTGGGCCTCTGAAGCCCTCTGTGAATAGGGTGCAACTTTTTGTATCGTAAGCGAAGGGGATGCACGAGACTATCCAGTCAGTTGCACCCCAAAAACATTTTGAGAATCAGGCCTTTAGCATTTTTGTCGCCATCTTGAAAATCACATATCAATCAAATAAGCTACATTTTATTTGAGTTAAAACGTCACGAAATAATATATAGCATGTAAATGAAAACATGACAGCATTTCAAAGGAATACCAACAATCTAATAAAAAAAAAGTCCATGCAATTTCATTGAATTACAGGCAACGCCACATCGGTGCTTCGGTTACAGCTTTTGGGGTGGGCGAGAGGGGGGTGGGGTTGGAGTTTGAAGTTACATAAAACACCTAAAACCATCCAAAAAGCAGGTGTCAAAGAATTCCATAGATTATTTATAAGATTTCCAGGTGTGTAGCCCACACAGTATTCTTGAACATTCTGATGGTAGTGTTATTTTCAGTGACCCTAACAGAGTCCCTCCCACAATTCCCTTGGGCAAGTTTGGTACTTTCACAAGCTATTTTGGCTTTAGTTTTATTGTCACTTGAAAAGCAGAATACGAGAGAATGTAACTGGTTTTTATTTTACCTAGAAAATGACTTCCATATTGTATGTCATGGAGGTTATTTGTTCCGAACATTAAAAACATGAACAGAGAGTGCGAGATCCACTCCACTGAAAACGCAGTGAAATTACCTGTTCAGTGGATTGGTGCCCACTCGGGAAGGTCTAGCACTTTCTGGGGATTAGGGGCATAGGCCATGATTACTCACATTCCTCATAGCTCTGGCTGCTTCTTCTGTTCACATTTCCTGCCAACCCTGGCTACCCATGCTTTCCAGTACTCCAAGATGCCAGCTCCTTTCTTCCAGCACCTCTAAGACCTTGCCATGATTCCCTACAGCTTTCTTCACCAGGTACCAAAACCCTTCCCCAGATAAGGTTTGGGCATTGCGGGGGCGAGACATGTCATCCATATGTTGCTGCATCCCCTTTGCCTTCCTTCTCCCTTTGGGTATCCTGGTGCTTTCTTTTCCATGCTTAGCAAACATCAAGTGGAGGCCAAGCACCTGAGCTCAAGGGTCTTGGACAAGAAAGCTTGTATAAACCAGCATTTCATGTTCTTTTATATGTAAATGTATCATGGTTCCATGTGTACACCAGCATTTCATGTGGTTTTAGATGTAAATGTAGCAGGGTTCCATGTTTTTTGCTTTATACAGGCCTTTCTCACTTTCCATAGCAATGGTCAGAGGGTAAGCTCTCAGGGGACTTGGTATGCTCCGCCAACAGGGGGAGCGTGTATGAGGCTGCAGAGTTTTGAGAATTATTTCTGTCAGGAGGCCCCTGCAGTGTACCGACTGATGGGACGGCGTACTTGTATAAAATGTATCCTGGTGTGGCGCGAAAGAGAGAAGCTCCCGGGGGATCCAGACAGAGAGAGTAGACTGGCTCTCAGTTTCTGGAAGAGACGCCCCCTGAGCCTGTCCATGTTCCATGTGGCCTGAGTTACTCTCCCCACCCCTGGGTCGAGAGTTTTGGGCTCAGCTGGAGACGTAGGAGTAAGGTCGTAAGGAGCGCTCCTCCACTGTGGCGCTGCTCTGCTAGAGCCGACCCAGGGCACTTGCACGCATTACTGCATGGTTTGCAGTCTCTGAGGTATCAAACTTTGTAGAGGTATACTTACTTGCCGACAACGCACAGGCGGGTTGTGTCAGGTGTAAATTTTTTCTGTCAAAGTGAAGGGGAACAAACGTACAATATCGAACTGTGTAGAGATATACTTACTCGCCAGCAAGCACAGGCGGACTGTGTCACGTGTACATGTTTTTTGTCAAAGTGAAGGGGAACTAACGTACAATATCAAACTGTGTAGAGGTATACTTACTTGCCGGCAGCGTACAGGCGGCTGTGTCAAGTGTACATTTGTACTGTCAAAGTGAAGGGGAACGAATATACAATAGTGAAATGTGTAGAGTTCTACTTACTCACCGGCAATGCACAGGCATGCTGACTCGAGCGTACCATCTTACATATAGAAAGGAGATAGTAAACTATACCAAACAGACCAAATAAAGTGAGAGGAGCAGGCACATACCCCCTAGCTCTCCACAAGGGTTGCTGTAGAGGCCTGAAAGCGTCTGTAAGTGTGGTGGTTTATTCACTAAGGTGTAGTGTTCTTGGTTCCCCCTCAAGCGGGAGTTTATTGTTCTTACTATTCACAGAGGAATCAATTTAAGGCAAATGTGCATGAAGGGAGATACCAGGGTTCCTCCCTATCCAAGTGTTAATATTTGATTATTTATTTACCAGAGGTGAATCGAATCACTCCCAGGTGACCAAATTTATGTTATTCAACCATTTATGTGACAAGTGTGAACTGACTGGCCTACCAGTGATCCAAGTGTTAATACTTGATTATTTATTTACCAGAACTGAACTGAATCACCCCCAGGTGACCCAATGTATGATACTCAACCGCTTATGTAACAAATGTGAACTGCCGGATTTACCCTGGATATTATGCACTGCTTCATGTAACAATATTTATTTGAACCATGTCTGGCATATATAAGGAAGGCTGTCAAGCTGGTCAACTAGATAAGTCTGTGACTATTTATTTACACAAAGTGCACCCTAACCATGGTTAGCAACCAAGTCTAACATATCCCATAGAAGAGGGCCTTCACTGCCCAGAACCTACTGTTCTCTCAGAGGGTGGACTATGGTCATCATGAGAAAGCTCACTCATTGCCCCCTGAGATATCATTTTGCACATGTGTGCAGTAAGGTGTGAGTATCCCTTTCTCAGGACTCCTAAAGGTTGCATCACACGCCACTTTTCAGACACCTTAGGTAGAAACACCTTACACTTTTTGGAGGAGCTGCTGAGATCCCAGGGGGTCATTCACCCACAGTCAAGGTCAGGGACCCATTTTATTCATTTGGTGGATAACTTTACACAAAGGAAAAGATGACACAAGAGTATGTGAAACACTGGATACAAGTCGAAGGGCTCAGTCCCGAGGCCTGCTTCATAATAGGCGAGGTCCCTTTATACATTACCACAGATGAAGTGCTAGCCATGACTGGTACCCTGGAAACCATTATGGGTAAGGTAAAAAGTGTGGGCCGTATACCTGGTCAAGACACCAAATGTTATATGCTATGTTATGGTGGAGTTTCCCTTGCAGTTAAGACTTTACCCACGGAGATCCAAGGCGGTGAACCTGCTTAGATGCTTGGCCCGGGATACCTCCACACCACGAAGCCACCACGACTACCAAAGAGGCCATCATCATTGCTACTGTGGTGGCTGAAGCAGTTAAAGTCACCATGGAGTGACAATGCCGTCACCCTTCCTTAGTGAACATTGGGTCTATTCCGATCTAAGACCATTTTCCAGAGAAAAACCTGTGTCCAAAGGAGAAGAGGGGTGTGAACTGTGGGCAGATCTCACTCAGCTCATGCTACAGGACTTGAAAGTGTCTGACCATGAAAAGAGGAGACGAGTGATAGAGGCTTTGCGAGGACCTATACTACAGATGGTACAGTCCCTCCGAACACTGAGTCCGGACCCGACTTCCCTGCAAGTGATGAGCGTACTGGAAGGAGCGTTTGGCACTACTGAACCAGGAGAAGACTTAATGATGAGATTCCATGCTACCACCCTTAAACCAGGAGAGAGACTGTCTGACTACCTCGTGAGCATTGAACAAATCCTACGCTTGGTACACCATAGAGAAGGAGTAGAGACTTCACAACGGAACCAGTGCTGATTGAAGCAGATACTCTAAGGAGCCAAAGAAGCTGCAATACCCATTTTGCAATTGAGACTGCATGAGAAATTGGACACACCTCCTGCTTATGAAGAACTATTAAGGTCAATAAGGTCGCTAGAAGAAGAAGCGGGTGATATCAATATGCAGAGCCATCCTGTCCAAAGCAGGATCCCAGCACCCAACCATACCACTCCCCAGCAGAAACAGATCGAGGAACGGCAACAACTAGTAAAGAAAATACAGGCCCAGCTGTTAATCAGGGACAGTCCGAATACCAATCCGCAGAGAGGCAGAAAAGCGTTTCCTTCCTCTCGTGAACGAGAACATCAGATGTTTTGACGAGCTCAAGAGGCTCGAGAATACGTTACCCAATCATCTGCACCCTTACCACCCTGGAGATTTTGTCATTGTTGTGGGGATGAGAGACACTCCACGTGTTTGTGTGATCAAGATCATGACTATGCCCGAGTAGCTGCTCGATTCGAGGCCCTGAAACCAGCTTCAGCCCGAGCAGTGTCAGGAAACACCCAGGAGGTTCTAGCATATGAGCAGCTAGAACCTCGACCCCAGAAGAAAATTCCATTGCAAGAAACTACTGCATCTCCCCAAGGACATTAAACTCTGAAGTGCCAACTACCAAGCATCAAAACAAGGCTCAGGAGGGTGCGACAGCTGACAACCTCCGCTTAGTCCGGGAGCTCTGCAACCCCAAGAAGACACTACCAGTGTCCTGCAACCACCTACGAACTCAAGCCAGTTGTCATCAAGGCATTTGCGCTGGCCCAACATGACTATCCCTGTTGAACTGGAAGGGAGGAGGACTACAGCACTGTTGTACAGTGGTTCCCAGGTCACCATTGTCTATGAACCATATTATCGCCAAAATATGGCCCATATACTCCATTGTAGGGGTTAAATCTGATGGGAGTAGGAGATGCTGCCTGCAGATATCAGGGGTATTCCTGTGTGAAGATCCATTTAAGTCAAGAAGTAGCTGGGGTGAACATCACCTTAACCAACTTGGCTCTAGTGTGCACCACGAAGAACCCAGACACAGACGTACCCTTAGTGATGGGCACCAACTCTGGTCTGTTTGGTACATTGGCCAAGATGTATGTTGAAATGGTGGGTCTGCAGTTTGCACAATCTCTGAAGATGCATCCCACTTGCCAACAGGCTTATCTCAGAAAATGCCTGTAGAAGCCTGATCAAGCCAGTGAGCTAGTGGGAGAATTGCAAACTCTCAACCACGGTCAAGCTGACATATTGCCTGGGCAGACGGTGATGGTGCCCGGCCATGTGCGCATCCAAGGACAAAATCATTGCCGGAGATTGGTGATGGAGGCCCTTGAGGGTGAAGAACTGCCGGCAGGACTGATGGCCCAATGCACCCTGATTAGCGACACTGGCCAAGGACCAAAGAACATTAGAGTAACCATCACGAATGTTACAGACAAGACGTTGCGCCTACCCGCAGGGCTGAGAATTGCGCAGTTTCACCATGCAGACTCCATGGCCCAGGAAGCTGGCGCCCCAAGCCTATATCATTCCTTGGATGTGAGAAAGACACATTTTGGCGAGTCGCCACTGTCAGAACGTGAAAAGGATCACCTTCGAAACCAGCTATCCCTGCGAGCAGAGGTGTTTTCGATCAGCGACTGGGATTTGGGTGAGGCCAAGAGTGTAAAGCATCACATCCATTTGAATGATACCACCCCTTTTCGAGAAAGGTCAAGATGACTGGCCCCTGTTGATGTGGAGAATGTTTGACATCATCTGGAGTAATTGCTGCAGGAAGGTATCATCCAAAAGTCAAGAAGTCTGTATGCTTCAACCATCGTAGTGGCACGAAAGAAGAACCATGATGTGCGGTTGTGCATTGACTACCGGCAGCTTAATAACCGAACTGTGCCGGACCAGTACACCACCCCTCGAGTGGATGAGGCTCTTGACTGTCTGGTAGGAAGCAAGTTGTTTTCCGTTTTAAACCTACGGAGTGGATGCTATCAGATGCCTATGCTACCTGAAGACAAGGAGAAGACGGCCTTCATCTGTCCATTGGGATTTTATCAGTTTACCCAAATGCCCCAGGGCATATCGGGAGCACCTGCCACGTTCCAACGTTTGATGGAGAAAACTGTGGGAGACATGAACTTACTTGAGGTACTAGAAGAACACCATCAGAGGTTGCTGAAAGTTTTGGACCGTCTACAGCAGCAGGGACTCAAAGTGTCTTTAGAGAATTGCCAGTTTTGCGGGACCAGTGTAACATATATTGGCCATGTGGTGTCTGCGGACAGGTTGATCCCGCCAAGATGGAAGCCCACAATTTGAGGGAGATGAGAAGTTTCTGGGGTTCTGCAATTATTACTGACGGTTTGTGTCCGGATTCACAACCATTGCCAGACCACTCACTGACTTGACAAAAGGCTATCCGGCTCCACAGAAGGGAGCGTCCCAGAAAGGGTACCCAGTCCAAGACCCGACACCACCCCAAAGAGGACTTTGGCCTGCGATGGAGTTGGCAGTGCGAACAAGCCTTTGCTCATCTGAAAAATACTCTTACTGAAGCACCTGTGCTGGCCTACGCAGACCCACAACTCCCATATATTCTACATGTGGATGCTAGCTCCAACGGGCTAGGCACGGTGGTCTACCAAGAACAGCAGGGAACAATTAGACCTGTGGCCTTTGCCAGCCGTTGACTAAGCCCCTCTGAAATGAACTATTCCACCTACAAGATGGAGTTCTTGGCACTGAAGTGGCCAGTGAATGAAAAACTGCACAACTACCTATATGGAGCAACTTTCACCATGAGGACGGAAAACAACCCACTCACGTACGGCCTCAGGACCAACAAATTGTATGCCACTGGCCATAGATGGTTAGCTGCTTTGTCCATGTACAACTTCCAGTTGGAATATCGTCCTGGAATCAATAACATAGATGCTGACGCACTGTCCCGTAGACCCCACTCAGAGGACAGTCCGCAATCCATCACTATCGAAATGGCTTCTGTGGCCACTATGAAAGCTCTGTTGAAGAAAGGAACTGGCCCGCCCGGGGAACCAGACAGTTTCATTGACAGCCTGCGAGGAACCGCCCAGGGGATCCCCGCAAGCTATTGTGACGCAACCAGTCTAATGACTTCTGAACTGCCGCACATGAACCAGGCGGAACTGCGACAAAGACAATTACAAGATTCAGAACTCCGCGAGGAGCTGCAGAACAAAGAAAATGGCGCAAAAGGGCCACCAAGCACAGAAATATACCCTACTACCAGATATATCGGATGGAGTGTAGATCACTAGTGATAAAGGGAGGAGTGCTGTATAAGGAAAGTCAAATCCAAGGGCGCCAGATACATGGGCTGGTGCTGCCACGGTCCTTACATACGCTGGCGTTGCACACCCTTCATGACCAACATGGACACTTGGGAAGTGAGCGGACCATAGAGTTGGTACGAAGACCATTTTACTGACTGCGCCTGGGCCCAGAAGTAGAAGAATACTGCTGCATTTGTGCTCGATGCATCGCCCGAAAAAACCCTGAGCCATCCTGCTGCAGCACTCCAACATCTACAGAGCTCTGGATCCATGTACTTAGTTTGTGTGGACTTCCTGAGCCTTGAGATGGACAAACACAGAATTCAGAACATCTTGGTAGTAACAGACCATTTTACTCGATATGCCCAAGCATATCCCAGCAGAGACCAGAAAGCGACCACCATATCAAAGGTACTGTGGGACATGTTTTTTGTGCATTACGGATGGCCTGCTCAACTTCACTCTGATCAAGGGTGAGATTTTGGGACCAAACAAATTAAAGAAGTCATGCAGACAATTGGGGTAAAGAAAACCAGGAAATCCCCCTACCACCTCCAAGGGGATGCCCAAGCTGAATGTGTTAATCATACCTTGCTGGGTATGCTGGGGACACTTAATGCCAAAGAGAAACTCAAGTGGAATTAACATGTATCTGCTCTGGTGCATGCCTATTTATGGAAACGTCCAAAGGGCCAGCGAAAAAAGGGCCGAATGGGAGATTTGGCCAAATTTCAGCTGTTCGAAAATCTTGAACGCCCAAAAATTTCTACCAAATCCCCCATTTGGTGCTAGGGGCTGTGGGAGCATCCCCACACCCTTGTTCACTATATTATGAGCAGAGGTTGCGGGGGTATCCCCTGCAGCCGATCGCAAAAAAGGAAAAAAAGAAATAAAAAAGGAAAGGACCCTGCAACGCCGGTTCCCGAACACAGAAGTGAAAGTGAACAGGTGGCGTAGGGACACAGCGAGTCTGTGGCACACAGCGTAGTGTGCCGCCAAAAGGTAAGTAGGGTTGTGTGGGTGGGGTGTGGTGAGGGTGTGGGTGGGGGGCGAGGGCCAATTCAGAAATGTTCAGGGGAGAAAAGACCAAAGGTTATTTTCAGAAAAATAATCTTCAGTCTTTTCCTCCTCTAACATTTCCGTTGCGGGATTCTAACCCCGATCCCATTTATCAGTAAATGAAAGAATGCATTTGAATTAAAATATGTGCAAGCATGTGTGAGCACATTTAGAGATGCAAGAGCCTCTTTATTTTTATTTTTTTATTTATTGTTAAATTATAACGCGCATAATAAAAGAAAGTGGTTTCTAAGCGCGGGATCGGGATTTGAACCTTGCTTCCAAGACAAACGTGTTGCCCTTGAGCTATCCTTCCCTCCCCATTCCTTGAAAAGTTAATTCTGTGGTTTATAAGATAATAAGTACAATTAAATCACATTCAACAAATAAATCATTAAAACACAGTGGATCTTTAAAATAAATAAAAGCACACTGCATTGATCTGCATGCAATTTTACATATTTAGTGTAAGAAACACCCCCCAAAGACAACAAACACCCTAAGTGCTGCGCACATACAATAAAGTAGAAGGCTACATTAAAGCCAGATCATTAATCTGTAAAGATAGAGGACAACAACTTTATTTTCATGAGCTGCTAGAAAAATACAATATTTTCATTTTAAACTTGACAGTGCTTTCTGTACCACACAGAAATATACCCATTGTAAAGCTTAAAGCACTTGCTGCAATGCACAGAAGAAATGCTCATTTTAAAGCTTGTGGCATGTCTGTGATACATACAAATACTGTCATTTTAAAGCTTACAGCACTCGGTGTTGCTACAAATATATAATATTAAACCATAGGCAAATGCTGATAAAATGCAGCTCATGTTTGTTCAGAATTGCATGCACACGTATGATAGCACACACAAAATGAAGACTGCTTCAGTGAGATGCAATAATTGCACAATGCATAAATTAAGATAAACGCACACCCTTATCACTTATACCATTTCAGGCAAATATATGATATTAGTAAACCTTACTGAAAGCCATACTTCCACTTCTTCTTTGAAATGAAAAGAAGTAATTCACATTAATTATAAATATCTACCAGGGTTAGTAACCAAATGGGACATGCACACGGCAGGCATTCAAAATCAAACACCAAATACAGCGCAAATACTTCTGTGGGTGTTAAAATGTACGGCACACATAAGTCATTAAATAAACATAGCCACATTAAATTAATCTTGACATAGTTCTACTAAATAAATGTGTGCAACAGCTAGAAAATTGAGTCCACCATTCATGTTAAATGGTGATTTACAAATCAATTACCCCTGTAACAGCACACTGAAAAGTAAAAATAAGTTGAACTGGACATCATTTTAATCTTTCATTAGAAAATATTGACCCTTTATAATTAGAACAAATCAGAGATCATCAGATTCTTAGTTAACCAATAATTCAAAAATATAGCTGTTGTTGTAGTTATGGTTTAGTTGCTCAATCCACAGGAAGAGCACTTTTTGGGTGGTGAAACTTTGCAAAGAAAGTATAGGGCCCTGTCAGATTGAATCTGCAAAGTTTGGTGAGGTTTCGTGCAGGGGGGCAAAGTTATAGGGGAGTCCCAAAATGTGTGGTTTTCCCCCATAGATGCATTGGAAAAAAGGTTTTGCTCACGCCTACAGCCCAAACCGCTGGACTGATTTTCACCAAATTGGATGGTGAAAAGCAAGATGTGCGTCATATTTTTGGGAAATGCCCGTCATGTTGGATTCGCGGACAGCACCCGTTGTCCGTGAACCTCGTGGTAAAACATGTTAAAAAACACAAAATTGCACTTGTCAAACTAATGAAACAATCTCTGGTGAGGTGAGGCGTGATGAGGATGGGATTGGTAATGGTAATAAAAAGCAAAAAGACAGGTGTTTTTCAGCTCCGAAGTGCGCCAACAGTCTGGATGTTCGGGTACAGTCCAGTGATGACATCCATGCCTATTTCTGAATTACAGGGTTGCTGAAAAGTAGTTTCTGGATGGCTTATAACGTTGGACCCACTCAATGAAACTGCATGAAATTCTGCAATATCATTCTAGACCTGACCATGAATGGTTCTGCAAACGTAGATGGGGGGACCCCAAAATATTTGAAAGGCATATCATTTTGGTGCCATTTGATGAATCTGCACAAACGTTTTGCCAATGGATTTTAGACCCAGAATTGAATGGATTTGCAAAGTTTGGTAGGATTTTGTCAAGAGGGGGCAAAATTAGAGGGAAGGTCTTAACATTTTTAGATGGCTTATAACTCTGCTGCCATTTGGCAAATGTGCACACAAGTTTGCAGGAAGATTATAGACCGAACCTTGAATGGATTTTTTCATGTGGGCAAATATGACTACATGACTATTTTATGTACATACATTTTGGCACATATTGCTGCAAAACATGGACGGATTTGCAGCAGACTCGTGCAAGGAGCATTGGCAAGGAGCTGCAAGCATGGTTTTTCAAATGTGTGTGTGTTCTATTTTTTGCAAAGTTTCATAATGTAGGTAAACAAAAATTGTGATATACTTTTGGTGACTGAGGTATAGCCTGTCGCCATGGGCAGTGGCCAGATTGTTCGGGTCATGGCCAAAATCGGTACAGGTTTGAATGGGAAAGAAAATTGTGCTTGTGGCTACAGCCCGAAGTGCTGGACAAGATTGCAGCAAACATTCGCAAGGAGCATCAGCAAGGACCTCAAAGCATGGTTTTACAAATCTGTCCTGTGTTTTATTTTTTCTAGAGGGTCAAAATGTAAGTACAAAATATTGTGATAAATATTTTTTGCTGACTTTGGTCGAAGCCCTAGGTTTGAATGGGAAGAAAATGTCTGCTTGCGGGTGCAGCCCGAAGTGCTGGATGGGATTGCAGCAAACCTGCGTGAGGAGCATCTGCAGGGCTCTGAAAGCATGCTTTTGCAAATCTGTCCTGTGTTTTACTTTTTAGAAAGTGGCAAAAAGTAAGTACAAAAAGTAGTGATATAACTTTGCTGCCTGGGCAGTGGGCCTGGCCCTCGGCAAGGACTAATGTCTACTCTGATTTGCCTATTGGGGAATGCGGCATGGCCTAAACACACGCCCCATGGATTGTGCAAACTGGCTAGAGCAAGGAGCAGTGGCCATTGGTCACATTATGAGGGTATAGTGAACAATGAACTAGGATGCAGGGTAGGTGCAGTGCATAATGGTGGTGGTTTGGTGGGTCTTGGGTCATGATCCAGCCTCATGCCCAAGGCAATTCAACCATGACTTGCATCCCCAGCATGCGCTGCTCATAGCGACACACATCAGTATGCATTGCACAAAAATGTGGAGGTTTACAGTTCTTTGATATACGTTAAAAAAGGAATTATTAAGAATTTATATATAGTGATGTAACATCATGAAACTTTTCCACTCATAAAAACCTATAATATTCACAGAATAAACATTGTCAAAGGGACGTTATGGTTAAGTTGCACTAATAAAAACCTATGAAATTCAGTGAAAAAACTATGTCAAAGGGACACATGTTATGGTTACAAATAAAACTGAAAACCCCAAAATTCGCCAGTTATGGTAAACTAAGCAATCATAACTCACGTCACCACCATGCACTGCTAAGACTAACACACAGGACATCAAAGATGACATCACAAATGTAACTGATGACATCACTGATGGCATCCCATATGAAATTAATTTTTCATTTCATTTCAGCTTTATTTCGATAAAAAATTCACCATAAAAGCCAACATAATACAAAACATTACATTCAATATAAACATTGACCAGATACAATGACGCCGATGACAATTAGAGAAAGCCTTTAGCCGGGTTGGAGGTGCTCCGCTCTAGGCCGTGGAACGCCCAGCTCAGGCCTTTATATTGGCACTCCCCTGATTAGCAGGGCAGGGCCTATAATGAGTGCTGCCCCCCAGGTGGCCCTCATTCTGGGGCATATTTAATGACTGGCGCTCCCCATACCATGGGAGTGCCTTGGATTTTTTTTGGACCTCAGGTGGCTTAATTTAACAATAAGGGATACCTCCCTTACAGGGGCCCACCAGAACTCCCTGGGCCACACCTGGCAGGCGTGGTCCAGGTGGAGTGAGTAGTGTGGGGCCCCCCACGCTGCTTCTGAGTGCTGGGCTGCACCTGACATATGCAGCCCAGACTACATAAAGATTTAAAGACTTTGGAGCCCCACAGACTGTTGCTGCTGCTGGCGCCTGCCACTCACTGCCCATAGAGTCACCATCAAAGAGCGCAGGAAGAAGGAAGATCAAGCGAGCAGCAAGGACCTTGAGACAGTCCTGGCCAGGTTGTCTTACAAGTAAGGTCTTTTTTAAATAGTTTTTAATACAGAGCACTGTATAGACTTTGCATATATTTTTACAGACATTTTATATTTTTTAAGGACTCTTTTTTATTATTTTGTGTTTTATTTTTTAGCAATGCAGCTGCTTAGGAGAATTTAAGTTGTGTATATTGTCCAGTGTTTTGCTCTTTTTGCAAAAAACTCACAAAATCCTGCTGGTGTACTGGGAAAGTATATAAGAAAGCTTGAAACAACTAAAAAGAACTGTACATCAGCATTCCTTTGTCCGCCTCTCCATGTGTGCTCCAGTTACTCTAACCTTGTGTTTCCTCCTTAGGGGTATTAGGGGAACCTACTTGCCGTAACCTCTTGATCTTCCCTACCCTTACCTTTTGCCCATCAAAGTACACAAGAGTGATCTCGAACCCAGGAGAGCGGGGTATGGATACAGGTAAGAGGGGGGTCAAGTTATAAGTGAAGGGGTAAGTTGGATATTGTGTGCCTGCTTACACCTGGCCCCCTATCAGGTGCGTTGGAGGATCACCCTGCTACACATTTTACCATGCACAATAGGTACAAATGCACTTTACCTGCCCATTCCTATTTGTTATAACAAAATATCCCTTTTTTTAAATCCTTTTTTATCCATATATATGTGTCAAAGATGTATAATATCAATTATAGCAACCACACACTATGCTGTAAGATATAACGGGTGCTATTTTGTATGGCATGTTGTGCTTTGTATTGCGTGTCATAATTCCTTTTTTTTCTATCTCACTAGATTCCAGAGAGCTACTTCACATTCGCACCCGGGGAAGGGTGCTCAACCAATCAAGTAGCTAGAACAGAGGGTGAGAAACCACTGTGCACCTCCTGCTGTTTCCAGCCACCAGAGGCCCTTCCCTGGGTCGCGCCATCTTGATTGTGGGGAGGCAACAGGGAACTTCTCCCTGTTGTTTCCCCACATCCCCACCCTTCCACCACCCACAAAAACAAACCTAACCCTATCCCCACCCTCCTCTCTCCCCACGTACCTGCTGGACATGAGCTTTGTGCTCCAGTCCCAGCACTACATCCACCTGCGGCGCCACAAAATTAATGGAAAAAACACGTACCTTTTCCCATGGTGGTGGCACCCCGGATCATCCCCTTATCAAGGAGCAGACATTTCCTGCAACGGCCCACAGCCCTTGCCGAGGCCCACGCTTCACTTGGGTCTGCCTAGGTTCCGGCTAGTGGGCCGTTACCAGCCATGTCTGCCCCCCAATGAGGGGGTGTTTGCCACATTGTGACTGTAAACAAATTGAGTAGTGTACTTTTTCCACCATTAGAAATATTCTCTTTTTTTCAGTTGCATATGGAATGGATACTTAGATATGTTAGTCACACTTTGTACAGTTTTAATTGTCACATTAATTGTAGGAAAGTCAATATACAAGATGAAGAGAACTCCACACATTTACTGCTTTTACATACTTTGTACATACAAGTGTTTGAACGCTTTAAAATAAACAGATACAGAAATAATAAAATCTAAACGTTTTGAATAATATGAACTAATTAGATCATTTAATATTTAGAGAATGTATTCTAATAAGTATACACGCATTCAATGCGGCAGAATACCCTGACGCCAAGAATTATAATCTAAATTTACATAACGTTTCCCCAGTCCTCATACTCAAATGAACGGCTGCAGAGAACTGAACAATAAATTGAGAAAATACATATACGCTGGCGAAGTCCAAACATTCTGTAATTTTGTAAAATTACTTACATTTCTAGTTTACAGACACATAGAAACACCTTATGTACTTGATTTAAGTGACTATCACCGTCCATGGAAAAAACATGCTTATACCTGCATTTTTAAAAAACATGAGGTTCTCAGTTTTTGTATTTAAGGAAATCTTAAGAAAGGCGACAGTTTCAGATAAGCCTTGAGGAGTTAGAACAGTCACACGGAAAATATAAACTGTTTTCTGGAACGAGAGTCATGTGCCTCATAAAATGAATATACAAAGATTACGTCACCTGAGAAATGGTCACCAGTGGGTGACATTTCTGCAAATTTGCACTTCCAAGAAAATCAAGCACTTTTACCAAATATTCTATGACTGGAGTATATAATAGTAAATGATACCCTTCCTACAATATGTGGGGGAAGGCTTTTAGGGGTGCAGGGAAAAATGTTGCCTACTTTCCCTGGCGACATTATCACATAGAACCATAAAATTAAGACAAAATATAGAAAGACTGCTAATATAAATATCTGACAGCAAAAAGCTGTGTGCAATTGATTCTAATATAATAATGTAATCACTCTTAGCTGAACTTGCATTTTAAAATGTATAGGTCTTAAAAATGTTGTCAAATATTTCAAACTGTCGCTCCGCCATCAAATATTGGTTGGCGTCACACTTGGTCATGATCAACTCCACTAAGACTGAGGTTCTGAACTTCCCAGCTAAACAGGGTATCTCTTCCTTGCCTCCACTTTTTCTCTTCTCTCCTGACTACCTTCCTTACTCTGCTTCCGCTCGTAACCTTGGTGTGATCTTCAACCCATCACACAACTTCTCACTCTTCATCTCCAAATCTGCCACCGCAGCCAGACTCGACCGCCTCAATATCAGAAAAACCTTCTTCATTTCAAAACTGCTAAGCCTCTAATCTCCTCCCTAGTCCTTTCTAGATATGACTACGGTGTCGGCCTCATCTACGGCCTTCCCAACTATGCTTTTTCACCTCTGGGCGAAGTCCTCAACTTTGCAGAACGCACACTTTTCAACCTTTCTCACTTTAGCTCTACCTTCTCTGCCTGTCGCAAAATTGGCTGGCTTCTATGAAACAAAGGTCTAAGCATAAACTTCTTCTCATCATATTCAAAATTATTCATGGACTCCCCGACGCTACCTATCTACTCATCTTAGTCCTTACTGTCCTGCTTGCTCATTAAGATCATCCACAGCTCACCTCCTTGCCACCACTCAAACCCCTGTGCTCCCTGTCTTTTCTGCTCTCTCTCCCCTACTCTGGAATGCTCTGCCTCTCCCTCTACATACTACTGCAACTCTACTACTAGTTAAACCCAACCTCAACACTCTCCTTTTTTCTGAAGAACCTGTTTCCTAGCACTCTACGCTACTGCATCACCCTCTTTTCCACTCTCTCTACCCTCCATGGACAACCCTACAGATCTTTTCTGTCACCTCTCCATCCTTAATTCAGCACTTTCTCCACCATCCCGTTCCTATGTCATTCTGTCCTGTCCTTGGTTTATATTTCTACCTTCCCCTGCAACATCTGGTCTTCAAGTCACATTCTCTCACCCCATTTTCAAGGATCAATGTCCTCCGCTCCGTTACCAATGGTAAATTCTGTAAGCGTTTTTGTGTCAGAAATTCATTGCTTTCCCTGTGATTTGTATTAATAAAGATGTATTTGTTTTTAATTAGCTTCTCCGTCATATTTTGGTATTCAGTATAATGGAGATGGACATGGCTTGGATTGGATTCAACAGTTTCTCCATCTCTGAATGATTCAGTTAGAATACTGTTGAATTGATGACTTATGTGTAAGCAAGTTTTGTAATGATTTGTCTGGAATTATACCCATGAATGTATATGAAAGTGGACTGAAGTTAGAACGCTGAATTCCTGGTAGAAACTGCACTGGTTACCTGGCCACCCTTTCTGATCTCAGGCCCAGGTCCCGCCAGTTGCCCACCTTCACTGCTTCCCTGGCAACCCCTGCACCTGGGGACTGTTTTCTGTATTCCTACAGTCCCCCTACCAGCACTTATGTCTGCACTTACCTTGCACTTGCCACCAGCTGGCTGTTTTTATTTATCTTATTTATTCTACTATCCCATGTACTGCACTTTCCCCTCTCCCTTCCCCCACGCAGTTTTCCCTTTCCCCCCTCCCCATGCACTTGCACGATCTGAATCACACCTGGCCTAGTAGGATCGCTGTCTGTCTTCCCTTTGTTCCCACTCCCTGCTGCGTCGCGCCTTAAAACACTTGTGTATAGGTGCGTTATAAATGCCATATTATATCATAACGCAGAGACTAGTTGATGGAAACTAATAGTATTTCTGTCATTACTGTAACGTGTACTTGAGGCGTGAGTACAAAATGCATTGGCCCTCATTACGACCCAGGCGATAAGGGGTTTACGCCGGCGTAAACATCGCCGACCCTTACCGCCTGATTACGAGTTCCCTTAGCGCCATGGCGGATTTAACACCTGCTTTTAGCAGGTGTTAAAATCCATGGCGCTAAGGGACCTTGTTGTTAATTACGCCACCGTAATTTACGGTGGCGTAATTAACGCCTTCCCCACTCCCATTATGCCCTATGGGGCAAAAATGGGAATGGGGAAGGGTAAATGGGGATTGGGGACTTACCGCCCCGCCAAGGTCGGAATGGGGCGGTAAGTCCGCCAACCACCATGGCGGAGTTGGCAACTTAGCGCCATGGACCATGGTGCTAATAGCACCATGGTTCTCCGCCAAGGTCGTAATGAGGGCCATTGACTTTAATGTTATAATGATAATTTGTTAACAGAATCAGTTAATTGCAGGCAGTCGATTCGTAGACATACATGTTTGCAAACAAACGTGTTTAAATGCATAGTGTTTTTTCAATGACCAAGTGATGCTAACTGCACAATATATAAATCGTGTTACACAAAACCAGAAATATCTATGCAGGACCAGCAGAGCATTTCTTTTTCTGTCACAATGTGAAACTGTTGCCAAATTTTCCGCACAACCCAAGAAATTAATACACATGAGTTTCTCTAGCAAGCACTGAAAATCCAGTTTAAAAGCAAGAAACAATAACGGTGTAGCCTTCTAACTGCCAGCGTTAACGAATCAAAACCGTGCCCCTGCCAGAAGCAAGAGCATTAGCCAGCTGAGCTGCAAGAATGTTTTTAAAGCAAATCCTGGCTTAGTATATGGGGTTTTACATATTACACATGGTGACAGCAATGTCGGTATGCAGTAATGCGTTTTTAAGGCACACTTGGTAAATGGTTTTCAATTTCAAGCAATGGTCTGGTAAACCTTTAATACACCTTTATATTTGGAAAAGAGATCTTTAAATACTGTGAGGAGGAGAAGTCGTCTGCTTTAATCAGAATGAAGATAAGACAGATTGAGATATGATATGATATGGTATTTGCTAGAGACAATGTGCAGCATTGCAAAATGCATTTTTTTTTTACAGGTAAATTAACAAAACAAAACGTATATTACTACACAGGTAAAACGTTTACTCTGAGAAAAATAAACCAAAGATTTGGTATTAATCATATTTAATAAAAAATGGAAAAACAATGGGGCAGTAATGGTGATATCTTTCGATTGAAATCAATGGATATATATGTATATATGTATAAGTGCACGGAAATGTCCTGCTGAAACTGCCTAAAACTGCTTTACTCAATACTGATATGACAAAGAAAAAATGACAATTTTGCACCATTGCAAAAACACCACCAATTGTGTTATATTTAAGTTAACAAGAAATTCTGACTACATAAGGAAAAAAGATACAAACAAAGCACAGGGCGTGGCCGAACGGCAGACTGACGAAGCCTCGTTCGCTGCTAGCTTCGTAGCCTGGGTCCCCTGACCCGCCTTATGCCCCCACGAGACCCACATGGGGGAGCAGTGCATCTGGAGCAGCAATGCAGCTGTGATACCTCCTAATTCGGGGCATGAATGATGCAGAACACAGGCTACAGCGTGCATCTAGTGAGACCCTAAAATGGGAATGGGAGAGCACCGTCTCGGCGTGGCTGAGAGCCTGGCCCGTGGTGAGGATGGGCGCTCTCTGCTACCAGAGCGAGGGTCCGCGGCACTGAGGGGACAAGGACGCTGACTGTGGAGAAGTTCAGGCAAGCAGTGAGGGAGGATATGCACGCTGCCGAGGTGGGAGGATGGAGACCTGGGGAGAGAGTCCACCATTCACCACCAGAGGAACGAGGTGGATGGCGAAGAGCCATGTATTATCAGTGAGGCTGGTCTGCACTTCCTCTGCGTGCCTCAGCAGATATATGGGCTGGCGGTCGGGTTTCTGTCTCCTTCTGCATCGCCACAGGTGGCGAGGGACAGCGATAAATGCCCCAGAGCACTCTAGGTCCCAAAGAACACTGGGAATGATGTGCCATAAGCATGGAGCACTGAAAGATAGCGGTGACTAGATATGGGGGCAATTTTATGTGGATAAGCACCTGAGGAAAAACCCAGAGTAACTGGAGCTACATCCTACTAGGGAGTGGGAATTAAATTGAAGGACTGTGGTATCTGCCTCACAGTTGGGAGGCGTGGGATTTGAGAAAAGTCCAACATGGCGAAGAACCTACCCAAACAGACGACATCCCTGTAGACACAAAAACACTAATCCAAGTGCAGCACCTGCCAAAAGAAAACTCCCTCCGGGTGGTGGCCCGGGTGCACACATATCGGGAGGTAACAGAACCACTGAAGGGGCTGGTGACAAATGCGGACTTGTAATCACTGTTACTGGAATTAAAGGCCGAAATCAAGGGAGGAACGGAGGCACTGATTCAAACCATTCCAGAATTGAAGCATCCTCTGCAGAAGGCGGGAAAGCGATTACTGAATCTGGAGGAAAATAAATGTAAGCAGGCCTTTGAATATGAGGCCTTGGAGTCGAGAGTTGCCGAATTGGAGACCCCAATACAACACATTTTAGATAGACAGGAGCAGGTGGAAAACAGGTCCCGCCGCAAAAATACAGGAGTGCAAGACATTCCCAAAATGACAGCATTGATGTATATCTCGACCACACCCAAAGAATCTACAATGCACATCAGCAAAGCAGAAACTTGAATCCGGAAATCTTGACTTCTTTTGTACTAAGAAAGGGCTGCTGACAGCAGCAAGGAAGGTCCCTCGGATCCACTTCAGAGGTGCTCAAATAGTCCTGCTCCAGGATTTGTCCCAATTGATGCTGTGGAAAAGAAAGGTCTTGCAGAAGATGACCATTTGGCTCAGAGAAAAAAACACATGATACAGATGAGGTTCCCATGCAGACTTCTCTGAGATGAACGGAAGCAGAGATCTATTGCCAGTCTAGATGAAGCAAGAGACCTAAGAAATGAAGCTGAACATTCAGAAATAAAGCTGAACTATGCCCAATAGCTATTAGGAAGGGGATGTGACAGGGTTGCCCCCTCTCCTCTCATTTTCGTGCTTGCTGTTGAACCACTGGCCTGCGCCATCAGAGCTAATGGGGCCATCTCAGGGATAGCTTGAGTTACAACCCAGCATAAAATAGCTTTGTATTCAGGTGATGTAGTGCTAATACTGGACAACATTACAAGCTCTCTCCTGGCAGCATTGGAGGAACTCTGAGAGTTTGAGAGGGGTCTCTGGGTTTCCCATCAATGGAGACAAATTCCAACACCTGAATGTCTAGTTTTCTCTAGCCGACGTAATGGTACTCACTGAGATATCTCAGTTTTGGTGGAAGAATAATCTGATATATTATCTAGGAATCCGGATACCCTCCACTACTCAATACCTATATGAGGCAAATATCCCACCTTATGGAAGACATGTGAAGAGGATTTGATGCATTGGGCACACTAAGAGGTTTACTGAATGGGGAGGATAACAGCGTTAAAAATGACCTGTGTCCTGAGACTATTACTAGCCTTCTATACATTACTACTGAAATTCCCCTCCTCCATATTTAAATTGCTTCAGGGTAGGATGCTGGCGTTTGTCTCTGGGGGAAAACGAAACCACAAATTCAGGGTAAAATCACACTTAGGATCCCTAATTTATGGATGTTTGGGGTGCCAGGACATACAAAAATACTTCTTGGCAGCCCAAATATCACAATTGTTCGACTGGGAGGTCGAGGTTGGACAGAAATTCTGGCGGAACAAGCGGCCACAACTCAGTTGTGTGAGACATCTGCCGTGCCTAAGCATTGAAGCTACGGTGGGACAGGGGCAACTCCTTTACGTGACAAAAATAACACTTCAACATTGGGATGCAGGTTTAAAGCTGATTGGGGTGCCCCCAGGTCTGTGCCATTATTCCTGGTTTTAAACAACGCTGACTTATCACCGGGGCCTGTCCAGGGCCAACATTGAAGCATGGGAGAGGAAAGAGCTATTGACTCTGGGGGCATTATACTCTGGAACCAGACTGCTAACTTTTAAAGAATATAAAACATTTAAAGGGTTATATTATCCCTGAAGCCATCTAACTGTCAGGGTGACAGCTGCCCTACCCAAATAATTAAGGATGCAGCTAGAGATTTAGCACCCTTCATCTCCAAGCTAATTAACACCTCCTTCAAATCATGCACTATCCCAATCAATCTCAAAGCATCTTGGGTACTACCGCTCCTTCAGAAACAGACCCTAGACCCGAACATCCCCACTAATTACAGACCCATTACTACAGTCCCATTCCTCCTCAAAATTATCAACAGAGTAGCCTACCTCCAAATCCAAAATTACCTCAGGCTAACCTCTTACTAGGATCGCGCTAATTCAGGATTCAGACCACAACATGGGACTGAAACGGCCTTAATTGATTCAAAGACACAAATCAATGAGTTGAATCACAAAGGTAAAACAGCTATGCTACTCCTCCTCGACCTATCGGCAGCCTTCAACCTGGTGGATCATGCAGTGTTATGCGAATACATAGCATCACCTGAACATTTCTCGAGTGATGCTATAGCCTGGGTACAATCCTTCCTAGCTAACTGTACAATGAGAGGGTTCTCCCCTTCAAGCGGCAGCAGACCCTATCCAAATCACCTGTGGTGCCCCACAAGGCTCATGCGTCTCACCGACAATGTATAAAATCTTTACCAAGCCACTTTTCGACAAACTTGACAGACTGGGTGTCACATATACCAATTATGCTGATGACACCCAGATCCTCATACCCCTTTCTGGCAACTTCGTCGAAGACACTGCTCTAGTAAATAGGATATGCCTCCTCATTCAGGCATGGATGGCCTCACATGGCCTCTGCCTGAATGACGACTAAACTGAGATCCTGATTCTGGGTTCTGACTCTAACCTAAAAAAACTTTGCCCCAACTATGCCGCCTTTAACATCGATGGCAACGTAATCAAAGTAGTAACCGAGGTAAAACCATTAGTATTTTATCTTGATTCTACATTAACACTAAAAAGACAAGTTACCTCCCTGGCTTCATCTACAGCCTATACCTGTAAATTGATTAGGGCCTGCAGACCCTTTTTATCTAAAGCTAGCTGCATTACGCTCGCCAATGCACTAATAATGTACAAGCTAGACTACTGCAATGCCCTCTACGTAGGCGCCAACAAAACCATCCTAAACAAAATGCGAATACTACAAAACAATGCCCTTAGAGCAGCGTTGAATATACCCCGTAGAGAGCACATTTCCAACATCAGAAGAGACCAGCACGGGCTGAAAATTAGTGACAGGATACTGCTTAAAACGATATCCCTCACCTTCAAATGTTTCAATAACACCGCACCCCCCTATCTCTCTGCCAGACTGACCAGAAAAGTATATCCTCACCATACTAGACCATCTAACCTTCTCTACCTAGAAATTCCCAGATTCAGAATCTCCAAAGCTGGTGGAGGCAGCTTCCCCGTCAAAGCGGCACTCTCATGGAATGCACTCCCCGCTGCCTTTAGAGTGGAACAGCCATACTCTAGATTCAGAGGTAATCTATTACACTGGCTTTGCACCAAGGACACCTAAGAAACTGCTTTCTCTCCCCACTTACTTATGCTCCAGACCCTCAGGATAGCCCGCATATTTCTATGCGTATCACCCTACTGACCCGTTTAATTCACCTACGTGTACTTTGCATCCCCATACACAATTGTATGCACTGTAATTGTTTATGTTATGTATTGACTTCTATGTTGTAACTAAGTTTCAAATATTCTTGTAACTGCTGCGCTCAGCTACCTCAGAGTTTGTTGCGCATTACCAAATAATGAAACAAACAAACAAACAAAATTTGAGGTAGGCGAACAGGAAAGCTTTCGATACGTTCAACTGAGGCATTGGATATCGAAGAGAGGGACGCTAGGAGCTGGTACTCGTGCACATAGAGGGCTGGAACTAATGCTTACGGAAGGATTACAAAGGAAAAGGGTGACCAAGATTCACCAACTCTTACAAAGGAACTTGCCTTCAGACATCCATCCATACATGCTGAAATTGAGCGAGGAACTGGGAGTGCCCACAACACAGGAAGATTGGGAGTACATCTGGAAGAGGGCACATATGTCTTTGAGGTGTGTAACAGCCAGGGAAAATATGTTTAAAAGATGGTTTAGATGGTACCTGATGTCCCGGAGATTAAGCAAGATAGGCCCAGGGCTCTCTCCGTCATGTTGGAGGGATTGTGGTGCAATGGGAGACCTGGGACACATGTGGTGGGGATGCCCAGTGATAACTACATTTTGGAAAGAGATTCTGTCGCACACAAAGGAAGTCACTGGTTGGCCCCTCTCTTTGGACACTTTGGTATTGGTGTTGGGGAGTGTGGACCCGGACGGGGGTTATCCATTGTCTGGTTCAAAGGTGTTCCTGATAACCCACTTGTTACAAGCGGCATGGGTGACGATAGCTTGTCACTGGAAAGATCTGTAAGGCCCATTGATGGCGTATCGGTGGGTGAAAATATGGGAGGCACTTGCATTGGAAAAGATCACCCCTTTAATGCTGGGGAGATTTCAACAATTCATACAGGTATGGTCCCCCTGTATTAATTTTGTGGAAGATAGAGAGCAGCTGTTTTGTAGACAGCCCCTTCTAAAGCATTTTTCGCTGCTCTGAGACAACCTGATAAATGCTTTGTTGGGGAGGAAGGCGAATATAAGCGCGCAGGATGACATGTGGCGCACAATACAGGAAAAGGGATTTGGCAGCACTAATCCATGAAGGGGCGTGACTTGGGTCTAGCGGTGGCTGTTAGTCTTGGGATACATAGAAAAAAGATATGGAACTAACTCTGAGGTTTTCCTGCTCACCTGATGTTTTTGTTTCTCACTGTTAATTTGTCTTACCACTAAAAAAGCAGAAATGTTAAAGAAAGCTTGGAAATAAAACAAAGCACACAGCAGGAGTGTTACCTATGCAATGTGTGTCTAGAGACAAAAGACAAGAACAAATCCTACTTAATAACAAGATGCTCATTTAGAAATGACCATACAGCACAACACTGCTGAAAACCAAATATGAATTCACATTTACACAAAGCACACATGCTTACTAGAACACATGTGGAGTCACACAGGAATCCTGTGTATCACCCACCATGTATAACATCTTCACCAAGCCACTATTTGACAAGTTGGATAGACTGGGTGTCACCTACACTAATTACGCAGATGACACCCAGATCCTCATACCCCTTTCGGGCAACTATGAAGAAGACCTGGCTTTGGTGAATAAAATATACAACCTCATTCAGGCATGGATGGCAACCCACGGCCTTTGCCTGAACGACGATAAAACTAATATCCTACTCCTCGGATCTGACTCTGACCTAAAAAAACAAACCCCAAACTATATATGAACGCACGTCAGGTGATCAAATATGGGCAACGAGACGTGAAGTTGTGCGAAGGAAAAACGTATCCAAACCAAAAAAACACTTCCGGAGTCAAAATCTCAGTGTGCGAAGCAGTGTGTCTGGTGAGAACTGTGAGGGCAGACCGCTGCTTGAACTCTCCTGCTTTCCACATTGAAACTGTGTTTGGACCTCTCCTCTGCAGTCCTACCTCTACCTCTACTTCCAGAAGGACTTCCTACAAATACACTGTGCAGGCGCGGAGGGCGGCACGGTGTGCGAAGCAATGTGTCTGCTGAGAACTGTGAGGACAGACCGCTGCTTGATCTCTCCTGCTTTCCACATTGAAACTGTGTTTGGACCTCTCCTCTGCAGCCCTACCTCTACCTCTACTTCCAGATGGACTTCCTACAAATAAACCGCGCAGGCGCGGAGCGCGGCCCTGTGTGCGAAGCAGTGTGTCTGGTGAGAACTGTGAGGACAGACCGCTGCTTGAACTCTCCTGCTTTCCACATTGAAACTGTGTTTGGATCTCTCCTCTGCAGTCCTACCTCTACCTCTACTTCCAGAAGGACTTCCTACAAACACACCGCGCAGGCGCGGAGCGCGGCCCTGTGTGCGAAGCAGTGTGTCTGGTGAGAACTGTGAGGACAGACCGCTGTTTGATCTCTCCTGCTTTCCCCATTGAAACTGTGTTTGGACCTCTCCTCTGCAGTCCTACCTCTACCTCTACTTCCAGAAGGACTTCCTACAAATAAACCGCGCAGGCACGGAGCGCGGCCCTGTGTGCGAAGCAGTGTGTCTGGTGAGAACTGTGAGGACAGACCGCTGCTTGAACTCTCCTGCTTTCCACATTGAAACTGTGTTTGGATCTCTCCTCTGCAGTCCTACCTCTACCTCTACTTCCAGAAGGACTTCCTACAAATACACTGTGCAGGCGCGGAGGGCGGCACGGTGTGCGAAGCAGTGTGTCTGGTGAGAACTGTGAGGACAGACCGCTGCTTGATCTCTCCTGCTTTCCACATTGAAACTGTGTTTGGACCTCTCCTCTGCAGTCCTACCTCTACCTCTACTTCCAGAAGGACTTCCTACAAATACACCGCGCAGGCGTGCGGCACGGTGTGAGAAGCAGTATGTCTGGTGAGAACTGTGAGGACAGACCGCTGCTTGAACTCTCCTGCTTTCCACATTGAAACTGTGTTTGGACCTCTCCTCTGCAGTCCTACCTCTACCTCTACTTCCAGAAGGACTTCCTACAAACACACCGCGCAGCCGCGGAGCTCGGCGCGGTGTGCAAAGCAGTGTGTCTGGTGTCCGGCAGCCGCTGGCAAAAGGTAAAGTGGTTCCCCTTGCATTCTCATTGTGTGTTCACCCTTATCTCACAACAACCAGCCTCAATTAGTACTCATGACAGACCGCTGCTTGAACTCTCCTGCTTTCCACATTGAAACTGTGTTTGGACCTCTCCTCTGCAGTCCTACCTCTACCTCTACTTCCAGAAGGACTTCCTACAAATACACCGTGCAGGCGCGGAGCGCGGCACGGTGTGCAAAGCAGTGTGTCTGGTGAGAACTGTGAGGACAGACCGCTGCTTGAACTCTCCTGTTTTCCACATTGAAACTGTGTTTGGACCTCTCCTCTGCATTCCTACCTCTACCTCTACTTCCAGAAGGACTTCCTACAAATACACCGCGCAGGCGTGGAGCGCGGCGCGGTGTGTGAAGCAGTGTGTCTGGTGAGAACTGTGAGGACAGACCGCTGCTTGAACTCTCCTGCTTTCCACATTGAAACTGTGTTTGGACCTCTCCTCTGCAGTCCTACCTCTACCTCTACTTCCAGAAGGACTTCCTACAAATACACCGCGGAGGCGCAGAGCGCAGCGCGGTGTGCGAAGCAGTGTGTCTGGTGTCCAGCGGCCGCCGGCAAAAGGTAAAGAGGTTCCCCTTGCATACTCATCGTGTGTTCACCCTTATCTCACAACAACCAGCCTCAATTAGTACTCATGGCACCACTATCACCGACTGATGACAATCTAAGTCGCCGCCTTCGTAGTAGCAAAGTGGCACACGAGCAGAACTCCCAACAAGATTCTCAGGACCCCAGAGAAATCAAGTCGGGGAAGAATCGGAAAACGGCAAAGGGAAATACTGTCACAGAGTTGGCATCCTGTGGTGAGAGTGCCCCGTGCCCCCCTCACCCGCCTCTCCCGGCCCCCGCAAAGTCCCCACCGCCCCCGAGTGAGGTACTGTACCCCTAAATCCACGAACATCAGTGGACGAGGCCGTGGCAGCTGTGGGGGTGCTTGAGGAGAGGGCGGGCGGCGGAGGTGCGCTCCTCCCGGCTTCCCCTAACCGAGAGGTGGGAAACTCTCAGGAATCTCCACCAAAAGAACTTACCTCTGAACAATCCTCTCCGCGATTACAGGGATCTGTGCCATGCGCTGCTCCCAGCAGTCTGACCGTTTCGACGAGGGAGTCCACGCCGTTGACGGTCGGAGGACGGTCTCGACTGGGCCCTGAACGGCCAGGCACGGCCCGCACACTATCCCCTGCGGCAATGAGTGAAATGCTCCAAAGCACCCGGCAGGCGCACTGTGCTTCCACGCCACAACTGGGAGAAAGCAGTCTGATAACACCAAAACGAAGCCAGGATCGGGATCGACGATCATAGCCCAAGTCCACCAAGCAATAAATGCGACAAGAAATCTTCAAAGGCGGCAAAAAAACAGCTCAACGAATAGACAAAACATCACTCAAACAAGCACGATTTTCAATGACTCATGGGAAACCGAGAATGAGGAGCAAACACTCTCCCCAGACGACTCAGTATTCGAAATTTCACAGGAGTCGGGTACCTCAGATCAAAGGGCCTCACCGGTGCGGCATGACAACCAAGACCTAAACAGTGCAGAACCGCCCCCAAAACAGGCTAAAGAATCTCCACAAGCCACAAAGGGCGACGTAGGCAAAGTCGAGCCTCTGTCAGTGGATGATCCATTGGAATTGGCTCAAGAAGTAAATGATAATCCATCTGAAACTACGAGCAAGGCCGTAAAGAGCACGCACATAAAAGTGCCTCCAAAGCCGCGTCGGCTGCTAGAAAAATCACTGATGAAGAAGCAGAGGAAAACAACATTGAAAAACCAGAGGGGCATAAAATGTCTGCCTGCCCCCCTAATATCTGCCTCCCTAAAAGAATACTTTATAACCAAACATAAGAGAAAATTAGACAAGGACCCAGAGTTGTCCGACGCGGAAATCTTGGAGGTGATTATAGAGCCACCCCAGAGATCTAAAGCACGAAAAACAGATCCGACTTTGCCGACTTCGAACCCAAACGACACACCACAAGTACAACAAAACCCACCCCGGGGCCAAAACGTGGTGAATGAAAACAAAGTCATTCAACCTGACTCTGAGACAAATGGCCAACTGCCCCCTCGAGACAAAAGACTCCCAGGAGGCAATAACACTGATTCATCAAAAGGCACCTGCAACACCATGCCTCCCATGCCCACCATGGCTACGTGTTTCCCAGAAGCCACGACAAGAGAAAGGTCTAAAACTGATATCAAGAACGCCCAGGTCGAGGTTCACTACGCATGGATGCGGCCGCACATGCTGGGAAAGCCTGGTACACTCTCGGGCGAACCCCCACATAACAGCCAAGGGGAAACACCATCCACAGTAAGAAGATCCTCAGAGAGACTTCACCAAATCTCATTTGACAGAGCCACAAAAACTCCAACTAAATCACGACGACCAAGTGAAACTCCAAGCTTCACAGAAAAAGCCGACTCCCTCAAAAAAGAAAACTGACTTGCTGTCCATCATGTAGGCATTCACGATCGCCCTAAACCCCTTCGCTAAATTGTATGAAGCCATCCACGAGGCCCTTACAAACAACACCGCTATGATAAGCAACATGAAAGATAAACTGTCCTATATCGGAGGCTACCTAACTGCCGTCGACCAGAACTCCAAATCTAGAGAGGCCATATGGGGAGAAAAAATAGACAAACTGACGGATGAGATCCTTAAAACCAGAACGCACCAAGCCCAAAACACGAAATCTGCCCCCTCAAAGTCAACTCAGACGGAAGAGCAGGAGAAGGAAACGGACTTGGCCCCAATTTTTGCCAAAACGGGAAATAAACCCTCCACGCTCACATCAGTGGACTTAGTAACAAGGCAGTCAAAAACTGGTCATAAAAGAAAGGCAAAAAACCCTTCAAATTCTAACTTAGGCACACAAACAAAGTCCAAAGAACCAAATCCCCAATTGAGCTCTAATAACAAAGAACAAACACTATCAAATCAACATACCAACAGTAGTTCGATACCGTCCAACATACAGGAAAAGGAGAGCCAAGCCATGGTACTAATAATAAGTGATGACCAAGACGCGTCCTCTGACCTAATGGACATCTCTCAGCATCTGGAAACCGAAACTATCGTCACCACGCCGATCTCAAAAACAGTGACCGTCCAAAAATATCCCTTAGTCCCCCCAATGGAGCATGAAATAAGGGCTTCTATGGCCGAAACTGGGCGCCCATCTAGAGAGCAGGGCGTCAGTGAGAAAAGGACGTGCTCAAACTCCCCAAGCGCAGCCCTAGAAGCGGCAAAGAAATTAAACGAAACCGAGGAGGATCGACCAAAGAGAGAACGGGAAGAGGGATCAGGTCAGAATCCACGTTAGTCGAGACTCAGAGTCTACTCATTTAAGAACTCCACGAGAACACGTGAGGCAGAAAAAAGGAAAAATTTGAATCTGGCAGACTCAGCGCTCTTTAAATTAGAGCAAACGTCAGCAAAAGACAGCTACATGGTCCTCAATCGAAGAACAGTGCTAAGACTCTTAGGAAAAACCGAAAACCTCCGACATATAACATCTGACGATCTCACTTTAATTGAGCCCTACCATCGAGAACATAGAGCCAAGGCTTATCTTCACATCAGAAACAAGGCGACAAGTGTAATCACTCCGGAAATAATAAAAGACCTCCAGCGATTAGGGCTCAAAATTCAACTGCTCTCCAAACCTAAAACAGACCTGGGATTTACAGAGAGAGAAAATAGAGAGCATTCGGAGATCTGATGTGGCAAGGCAGGCCCACCCACCAACTCTAGACAACCTGAGAGGAGAGTGGAGAAGGAGGGCATGAAAGTTGAGACAAAATATCCAAATAAATGGAACCGGAGAACCACAGCACCTAGTACCAGCAAATACAGATGCAACGCGACTCAACATGAGAACTCCGACACAAAAAGATGGGCGACTCCGACAATAAGAGAATCTAAAGAAGCATCTGCTTCAAAACCATGGAGATGGCTTACAGACACCTTCTCCCGGCAACAAAAAAAATAGCAACGACCAGTGGGTTCCTCTGAAGTCAAAAAGATGAGCACTATTCCATTAACCGAGTGCCACAACAGCACCCTAAAAATTGCATCGTGGAACACCAGAGGACACTGTCACCTAACCAGAAAAAACTACCTAAATTTGACTGCTTTTTACCTGATCTGTCTGCAGGAAACCTGGCTAATGTCTAAACCATCCTTAGACGGGTACGCAATTGAAATATCCCCAGCAACCAGAAGTAACGTTGGTCGACCTTCAGCGGGCATATTGACTGCCATCCGAGTGGGTTCAGCACTCATCCCAAAGGGCAAACTCACAGCGAGCTATGGTAAACTGGCATCACTAGCTACTTGGCTCCACTACAATCACGTCCAAGAGGCCTGGGTAAACACCGACCTGGCTATTTTAAATCTATACTGGAACCCAGAAAGAAAATCAACTGATGACTTCTGTAACCAAATAGCCGAGAGCATTGATGAAATAACGATTGACAGGAAAGTTCAAAACATTATAATCTGTGGCGACCTGAACGCGAAATGTAAGGTCGACCTACCGAAGAGTGCAGCACAAATGGCCATATACCAAGCCGACGAAAGGGGCCGCGCGTGGGGAAACCTAATAAAATCGAGAAAATTCTACAACACGGCGGAGTTAGGTGAATGTGGCCTCCAAATTCCAACGTGGGAAAGGCTTGAATCTTCGGCCACATTGGACTACATATTTATCTCTGAAAGCCTCATCCCTTATTTCGTGGACTATAGAGTCGAAAAAATGACAGAAAGCGACCACAACTTGCTTCAGATGTCAAGGAATGGAGTCCTGCTCGAAAGACCTGAGTACTTACCGGATGTGGAGACAAACAAACAACAAAACCGTCTCCGGCTCACTCCATCAGACATCATAGCTTTCCAGGAAAACCTAAAAAGGATCCACGACCGGGAAGCTAGGGAGACAATAAGACCTGAATACACATCCCTGCTGGTGGCCCATAAAGTGCCCTTCAACGGGAAACCACAAGTCGAGGTACCTTACACTCACGTATTTAACAACACGGTGGCCGAAAAACGGCGAGAAGTAAAAAAAGCAAAAAGACTGGCAGTAAAAATGACGTCCGCACTATGGACCGCCCATGACACCTTAGCGAAATCCTATAAATCATGGTTAAAGACACAACGACAAAAGCTGTATTAGAACGACTCAGAAGCCATGTTACGCTCCCTTGCCTCAAGAAACACCAGAGACCTCTGGACACTATTAAAGTCCGTTAACGGCCAGATCGCACCATTGATCTCAAACTCAGTAACCGAAAAAAGCTGGATACAGCACTTTACAGATCTATACCAGGCGCCTCTCATCCGGAAGCCACGGACCGCATTGTCGAACACAAACCAATGGATCAACTTGACGGAGGTGGAAGGCATCTCCAGAATAATTTCAAACTTAAAAGCATCGAGAGCTCCAGGCCCAGACGGGCTGTCAAACCTAGATCTCAAGGAACATCCGATGGAATGGGCCTGTGCCATCAGCAAACTATTCAAGCACTGCCAAACCCAGAGGCAGATTCCAGAAACCTGGACGGAGGCAGTCCTAGTCCCAATTTTCAAGAAAGGAAACAAAAGCTCACTGGCAAATTATAGACCAATAGTGCTCCTTGACATCATCAGCAAGATCTTTGCGTCGCTTCTGTTGCCTCATTTCAAGAACTGGGCCAGAAATTCTCCCTCGGCAGACATTTTCCAAACCGGCTTCCAAAGAGGTGCAGGAACAACAATAAACCTTTTGATCCTGAACATCATAAAAGCAAAAGTAAAAAGTGGAGCGCCTAAGGTCTTCTTGGCGATGGTGGACCTATCCCAAGCGTTCGACATGGTAGACCGGAACCGTCTCTGGTCGAAGCTAACAACGTGGAACTGCCCAGGCCCGGTACTCGAGCCCATAATAGCCCTTCACACCTCAACATCATTACGGGTCCGCCTCAGCCGGCAAGGCACGCTCTCGGACCAGATCCAAACCGATCGTGGGGTCAAACAAGGATGCCCTCTTGCACCAGCGCTATTTATAGCATTCATTGGAGACTTCCAAGTCTCAGAAAGAACATTGCGATCCTTTCCGCCGAAAGTAGGCCTTCATCAGGTTTCAAGACTGTGGTACGCCGATGATCTGGTTCTTATGGACCAGACACCGATAGGCCTACAAAGACAACTAACAAACCTAGCAACGTACATGGAAAGTAACAACTTAAAAGTAAATATATCAAAAACCAAAATCCTAACATGGACTAAAGTAGCAAGGAAACAACAAACTAACAACTCCTGGACCATGGAAAACTCGAAAATTGAGCAAGTAAACGAATACAAATACTTGGGAATCCAGCTCGACAACTCTTTAAAAGAGAGCAACAAAAATTACTCTGGGACAAAATGAGAAATTTAACTGCACAAGCACGTTCAATAGACAGAAAGTTTGGGAAGTTTTCGTGGACCCCTACAATCCTGTTCTATAAATCCAAAGTAGTACCTGCCGTAACTTATGGGATGGCGGCAAATTTGACTCTGGAAGAGGAACTATGGACTCAGCTGGAAGGTCTATGCCGGAAATCAGTATTAGGTTTGCCAAAAGCAGCGCAGATGCCAGCGATTAGAAGAGACCTGGGCCTGTCATCACTAGCGGTGGCGGTAACTCAGAGTGCTACACAGTTGTATGGAAAAATCCTGAGCCCTGACTCACCTCCAATTTTCCAGGTTGTCGCCTCTGAGATCGACAAGGGATCCTGTAAACCACTAGTTGAGTGGGTCGCAAAAATCCAAGCGAAATTAGAAGCGGTAGCGTGCGATGAAAAAACTCTAATACACAATCCAGGGCGAGTAAAGCTTAAACTCGAGCAACAAGACTGGATAAACTCTGTTGAAAAAACCCAGTCTTACAAATCGCTAAAACATCTACCGACATCGCACAACCGGTTGAAAGCCCCATTAAAATACTGTGAGAGATTCCCGGAAAAGGAGTTAAGGAAAAATTTCATGCGGGCTTGTTTAAATTTACTTCCTACAAGAGAAATTCTTTACATCAGAGCACTTGCGCCGACCCAAGACTGCCGTTTCTGTGCAACATCAAACGAAGTGGAATCAATCCGCCACCTCCTCATGTCATGCCCAGCTTTAACAGTGGAAAGGCACGTCTTCTTGACACCACTGAGCGGCCAGTCGTCGAGCCTCGATGAAGAAACTTGTTGGTGTCGAATGATAGCAGGAGACTCGGCCAGATGGTCCAGGGCAGCGGCCAAATTCCTAGATGTGGCTCTTAAAAAAGTCTCTGCGGCCTAAAGTGGCACGTTAAGCATACTTCAAATCCATCAAAATCCACCAACACTCTAACTGCTCCTTCTTCTTCTAACTGCTCCTTCTTCTTCTGACAGTTGTGTCGCTACGTAGCTTGCCATGGATTTAAACGGAAACTAGTAACTTTTTGTAAAAACCTTTGAGGTTGTAAACAAAATAACAAAACAAAAAATATCTTTCAACATCGACAACAATATCATTAAGGTTATGCCTGAGGTCAAAACTCTAGGATTCTACCTGGACTCCTCTCTTAACCTAAAAAAGCAAGTTAGCTCCCTCTCCTCCACTACCGCCCACACCTGTAAATTAATCCGAGCTGCCAGACCACTCCTATCCAGAGCCAGTTGCATCACCCTGGCCAATGCTCTTATCATGTCTAGACTAGACTACTGCAACGCCCTGTACTCAGGGGCTAATAAGTATGTCACTGACAAACTCCAAAGATTGCAAAATAGCGCTCTAAGAGCAGCCCTGAACATCCCTTATAGAGAGCACATCTCTAAATACAGGAAAGAGGCCCATTGGCTTAAAATAAAGCACAGAATCTTCCTCAAAACTGTATCTCTCACCTCTAAATGTCTCAACACTCTAGAACCCCCTTACCTATCGGAAAAAATCACCAGGAAACTTACTTCCCGACCTCTGAGATCTGCTAACACCTTCTTGCTCGACATCCCCAGATTTAAACTCACCACAGCAGGTGCAACTAGATTCCCAGTTAAAGCAGCTCAAGCATGGAATACACTCCCTATTGACCTCAGACGTCCCTTACCGTACACTAGATTCAGAACTAATGCCCTCAAATGGCTTCGCTCCATTGACCTTTAACCATATCACTTGACCACACCTGACCACATCTGACAACCTTGTCAAAGCACTTGACAGCATGACAGTGACTTACTTATTTTCCTACTCACAGCTGTAACCATAGGCTCTACTAAACCTACGTCCTGTTAGTCTGACTTTTATCCGATATGGCCTACCCCCTCCATGCTCTAGGAATGGCCATACCTATTCCATCTCACTCAATTTATCCACACTGTATCAAATAACTGTACTGTTTCATGTATTTGTTTATATTTTTTATGTATTTCACACTGTAACTACATGTATGTAGTAAATTGTGACAGGCACTGTAACTAAGTTTCGAGAATTCTTGTACTGCTGCGCCCAACTGTCCAAGGGCTCGGTGCACATTATCAAATAAACAAACAAACAAACAAACATATAGATGCATAAGCCTAGGTGAAACTACACGCCACTCTTATACATCTGGCACCATCAGTCCATTACCAATTTTTGATCATTTTTTACTGTGGTGATTAGAGCACACTGTTGCAAAATATTACATATTAGTGAACACCTGAAGGGTTTCCCTTTGATGGCATAACTTCTAAGGGAAAGGCAGCAGAATCATGGTGGAGTGAAAACAAGAATATATTGTTGCTGAACACAGCTTACACAAGAATGTTTAAGATGCTTTAAAAACTGCTGTTTAGTGAAAAACACTTTTTGCATGCACGTACAAATCATGCCACTGTGTGCAGTAAGACACACCGTGTGGATACGTAATGTAATGCATATGTCACAGACCACACACGGGGTCATACCACCATTTATTTTTAAACCAGACACTTTTATTTTTCAATTTTCTTTTCTTTTTTTACAATCAGGAAAAATTGGAAGGTGTTCATCATGAGGGTATGGTCATATCACATACTCGATAAAAACTTCCTATGGAGGTCGGTACACAGATGCCTTTGCGACATAAGAGGATTCAAGCGTCAGCCAGTTTGCCCTTAAAGACTGTGCTGGTATGCAACAAGGTAAGTGTCAAATTATCACAAGCACACAGCCCTGTGAACTATCATCAAATTCTAGGGTCTGCACCGTGAGTGCAGCAAGGGTTGAGAAAACTACCAGCAGATCTACTATGCTACCCAATGTTACCTACAGCATTCACTCAAAAGCTACGTGTGGAAATTGCCAGCCTGGACACCGCCACCCGAATGGTCAATTGCGGTGGAGTCATTCTCCAGGTGGCAGTTTCACCAGCCCTAGTGCGGTAGCCTACCCCAAAGCTCATGCACTCCAGCTTCCACTGCTGTCAGTGAGGCTGTTACACCTCAAGAACATCAAATAACAACACAGCACAATAGAGACATTTCAATGAGCATCTGAGAAAGCAAGGTGCCTGAACAAATCCATTCTGGAAGTCAGGGGTTGACTGGGAACCAAACGTGGCACTGGAAATAATGTTTAGAGTGGCCCCATATTACACATTGTCTGCAATCCCAAACCTTTTCCTATGGGAACATTTGGAAATACCTCATAAAAGAAGCCCAGGGTGCAGAGGCCTACCAGGAAATCTCCAGAGTTCCATATAGGCAGTATAGTACAATAAAGTGAGGAAAGGGAGAGAGGGGGCAGATCATGGATACACTTGAAGACAGTAGAGAGAAAGTGAAAGAGAAGACGAGACCCAAAAAGAAGGAGCAACGTGGAGACAAGAGAGGTGGAAATAGAAGAGCGAGGAGGAAGGGAAAAAAGACGAATAGATGAATTAAAAACCGAATGAGGGGGTGCCAAGTGAGAGGCAGGAAAACCAAGCAGAAGGGCAGAGCAATAATCAATCCGAGAAGTTATGAGGAGTTTGGTGGCGTGAAAGTAAAGGTAAGGACGTGCACGACAGATGTTAAATAAGGCACAGCGGGAGGAATGAGCTATGCTAGAAAGGTTCTATGTTAAAAGAACAAAGCCGAAAAGAACGATGCTTGATACAGCGGAGCTGAAAGCTTTGCATAGCGAAAATGTCGAGCGCACTTAAATGACAGCTGTGCCCCGCTTTCCATGTAAAAGAAGGGGGGGACACCCCTGCAACCCCCGAATCCATAATCCTGAACTAAGGGAGCGGGGGACACCCTCGCTCCCCTTGTTTGGCATTATGGGATTCAACGTTTTTGTCCATGCTGAATATGCACTAAACCAGCATTCTGCATTTTACTTACATAATTTTTCAGGCTTGGAAAAGGAAGGAGAGGGGTCAAAAGTGACAATCCGGTTATGAGCAGATGAGGAGATGGGGAGGAGGAAAAGAAAGAAAGGGAGGGTGAAGAGGGATGTAGCAGGGGAAAAAAGGACCTCAGTCTTAGATGGATTAAGGTGGAGAAAGTGGGAAGACATCCAGGCTTGGACAGCAGAGAGACAGCTAGAACCAGTACAGTGTAAAGACTCAGAAAAGGAAGCAAAGGAGAAAAAGATTTGGGTCTCATCAGCATAGAGATGGAATGACAGGTTATAAGAAGTAATGAGAACGGAAAGGAGAAGAGTATGGAGGGAGAATAAAAGAAGCCCCAGGAGAGACCCTTGTGGGACTCAGTAACATAGGGGTAGAGGAGCAGAGGTGTTACCAACCCAAGTGACAGAGTAGGAACAGTTAGAAATATAAGAGAAAAACCATTTGAGAACAGAAGCAGAGATGCCCCAAGAGGTGAGAGCAGAGAGAAGCACTGTGTGGCTGACAGTGTCGGAAGCAGCAGAAAGATTGAGAAGAATAAGAATAGAGAAAAGCTTGGAGATGCGAGCAGAGGGGAGGGAGTTCTAGACATGCAAGAGGGCAGTCTCGGATGAGTGGGGCGGACGGAAACCTGAGAATAGGTAGCACAGTTTAGCGAAGAAAGGGAGAAGAGAGATAGGGTAGAAATTAGCAGGATCAGAAGAGTCAAGGGAGGGCTTTTTCAGGATGGGAAGAATGAGAGCATGTTTAAATGCAGAGGGCAAAAGAGAATCAGAGAGTGAAGAAATAATAGGAGAAGTCGGATAAGAAATAAGATGAGGATAGATTTGGAGATTAAGAGCAGATGGAAGAAGGTCAAGTTTGGAAGCAGTCAGATGGGCACAAGCAAGGAGAGCAAAGGTGTTAGAGAGAGTAGAGAATGAGGATAGGGGATGGGAAAGGGTGAATAGATGAAGAGGGGGACTGGGCAGAGACAGATGGGCAGAACAAAGAGCAACAACTTTAGAGGTAAAGTAGTCTGAGGAAGAAAATGGGGGAAGGGGGGAAGGATCAGGAGAGCGAGGGGAGAGAACTGTGTGGGGAAGCTGAAAGAGACAACAGGGGTGACGGGAGAGAGAAAGCCTGAGTTTGGAAAAATTGTGTTTTTTAGCTGTAAGCAAGGCTGAGTCATAGGATGAATGCATGGAGGGTACTGCAGAGGGGTCAGAAGTAGACAGACGTTTCCCATCGCGGCTCTGCTTTGCATAGCTCAGAGCAGAGAGAGGTTAGAGCAGGGGTGAGCCAAGGTTGGGGAGGTCTCGAGAGGGAGTAAAAGAGCGTGAAGGGTGGATAAGGTCAAAAGTAGACGCGAGAGAAGACTGAAGAGAATTGGCAGCCTCTTCATGAAGAAAGGAAGAGATCGGGAAGAGAGGAATAAAGAAAAGTAGAAGAATCAAAGAATGAGAACAAGAAGGGGCGGAAGAAAGGGAGTAGGAGGCAGAGGAGGGCAGAAGGAAAACGAAAGTAAAAGGTGATCAGAAGAGTTAACAGGATAGGCGCTGATAGTCCCAAGAGAGGGGAGTGAGGCGAAGATAAGGTCGAGACAAGAATCTGAACTGTGAGAGGGAGGGGAAGATACAAAGATTTTGGTGGTAAGGGCAGGGGCGCAACAGCCATTGAGCAGATGGGGCTTTAGCCCCCGCCGAAATTATGGGATATGTTGACTTGACCTTGCTGACCTACAGGGGACAGAACAGGTCAAATACTATAAACAGAGTCTGTGGCTTCAAAGCTAACGAAGGCCCAGAAATTACTAATGTAAAACGTTTCATTGTTAGCACCTCCATACATATGAATATGTTATGAGGCAATTGAAATTGGGATGGGGGTTACTACTTGCATGTCAGGGGAGTGATTGGAAGGGCCAAGGTGACAGGAGACAGCTCATTCTCACTGCATTTCTGAAGTGTGTGGTTTCAGACATGAAGGAGAGTTAACTGCTTGTAACATCGAAGCTGCACTAGAATAGTAACATTAGTATGTGTAAAGAAGTCAGGTGCCACCACACAAGTATGTCTGACCTTACCCACAGCCTGTAAAAATAGCACCTCTTTCAACATTTTAAGGGTTAGTCCCCCTCCGCCCCACTTTAAATTTTAGCCTAGGTAAGAGTCAGTGATGGCAAGTAGTGAGGAATGAGGAGAAGGGGGGAGATTAAAGTCACCAAGAAGAAAGAAGAGGAACATTTGAGGACTGGAAATTGGAATCAAGGATTCACTTGTGTTATTGTAAAAAGAGATTGACAAATTCTGCCTTCAGATATTCCAGCAGATCGGCCAGCCATATCCTGGCCATTGGCAGAAAATTGGGCTGTGTGTTTTTGTCATCCATGCGAACTATGGAACTATTAAAGCCCTGCCTTTCCTGTTGCTTCACTTTCCTAAGCATGGCGCCTGGGTGATATAGTCTACATAGCAAAACGGAAAGGAGCGGAGACACTCGATAGCCATCTCTCCAAAAGACTGGTTATTAGACAAGCAACCCCCAGGAGGGCGCTTAAGTGCCCGTGTGTGGGAGACGCTGCACTGGCTGCAGACCGAGGTGCACGCCTGAGCAAACACGCTGAAATTATGGCCAACCTGCACTATAACGCTCTCTGGTATTTTGTGCCTTTAGGGGTGGCTGGGCTGTCGCTATGTAGATAATGTTTTTTTAGATCATTTTGTAAGCGCACCTGCTATAACTGTTTTCATCGCTCTTTTAATTGACGCGAGCTTCCTTGTGTGGCCACGTCGTTCACCGCTGACATCAAAGCAAAGGAATGTAAACACTTTGAAGATGCAGGAAGAAACGGCAAGCCCTTGTAAATGAGGCAAATACTTTTTTCCTGGCAGCCTTAAGCTGTGTGCACTGTTTACCGAGAGCGCATATGGCTGACTGCCCCGTTCCACTTAACCCGGCCTACATTACATCAAAGAAAATACAAACATGTCCCGTTCCATTCTCCAGCCCAGTCTCGCGATAAATAGCAGCACAAAAAGGAAGGCAGTTTACCTTATGCGTGACTGACGGGGCGAAGGCCTGGCGACGCATCTACCCCAGCACGAATACGTGCGAGGCGCCGGCCATGGCGTCGAGGGGCAATGTGCTGGCGAGGGCGAGTTACTTGCGCATACGTAGCTCGCTGCTAAGGAGATTGCTGTAATCCCCCCACAATGTGGAGCAGGCCGAACGTAAGCACTGATGCAGAGAGAAAGGGGCTGCTCAAGGCCACTTTCCAAACGTCGGGGCCTTCTCGGAGGGGGGGTGGGGGTGCGAACTTGCCTTAAGAGCCACCCAGCAAATAAGCATACGCACCCAGAAACACCCAGAGCAAGGTCTTTAGCTACTAAGCCCTGCTATGTCTGCAACCCTTGCAAAAGAGGCAGCTGCCATGGCCGATTAGCATATGAAATTATGAAAGGTCTGCACAAGGCATTACAAGACAAATGGCACGTGCGGTGTAAGTAGCGGGGCTGGAGGGGATTCACAGCAGACAGTGCCAATTAATGCCAACGATGGCCTATTTCCGAGATTAGGAAACCCAAGCTCTGCTGTGAAATAAAATGGCCTGGTCTGAATTTAAACTATCGTTAGTAAGCACTCTCAAGGGTTTCGCTATCGAGGGTGGTAAAGTCACAGGGTATTTCTGTGAAGCCTGGTGTGTAACATTTGTCGCAGGAAGGGCAGCGACTTTAAACCACAGGCAGAGCTGATAAAGTGCGTGCGTTCAACTTTGCCCTTGGCTACCACTTTTAAAAATAAATCACACTGAAGTCAGTTCTCAGTGATCTGAAGTTTCTTTCTTAAAATCTCAAAGTTTACAGAGCTTCTTGTTTATAATAATACATCATTGTGGGTCTTCATAGTGCTTCGAGTATGATTAGGCATCCTGATAGACCCTGCGCACCTGCTTGACTGTATAACAGCTGCCTCAGGAGGAACGAAATTGATCAGTCAGATTTGGAAAGATCCTCGCACAACAATATGGAGGCTCTGTTCAGAAAAATACTTTTCTAGCAATGGGCCGGGCTGGCAGCAGGGGCTGCAGCAGGGACAGCCTGTCAATCTCTCTCACCTGGTAGAACAGGGAGCCTTCGCATTTGAAGATAAATAGCAGCCAGTCTTACTACGCCAACAGAGGCAGTGGACAAAAGCCTGCCCTGTCATATCCATCTAACCCTCAGGATGCAGCCAATACTTCACTACCCTGTTCAGAGGTTTTTTTAAGAAGGGGCCCACCCCTAACATTAGTATGTCTTTATGACATGCTTGAATGGGCCCACAACCATGGACAGTGTGAACATTACTGCATAGCAGTGCATAGCCCTGGCCTGCTAGAAAGGATAGTTTATGGTGGAATACAAGTTTATTTTGATGGCTCAATCAAAAAGCCCAGAGACTGCCTGCAGTAGTAGAAACTGGTGGGGACAGAAGTGGGAGACACAAGTACATGGCCAAAGAAGACATCATATGAGGGGATGGGGAATTCATGTAGTCTTAGCAGGTGACTAGGCCACAAGGCTATCAAATGAGTGTCATGTGAACACCACTGTGGTTTCTTATGAAAATGGTTTCCTGGTATGTGTTGTGACGCCAGCAGAGAGCCACAGGGCTCATGCAGTGTCACATGTGACCATGTGACCAAGTTAATAAAAGGGCTGAGCGACTTAAGGCTCGGCAGTTGCAGCCAAACTACCTGTCTCAGAGCGGTTATTGCAGCCCGGGGCTGCTGGCCGTGCAATGGCCCGGCCACCCTGCCTCCAGGGCACCCTCACCATGATGGGGTTGGTCTGGCTGGCCCCATAACAACTGGCGATGAAGTGTCTAAGTACTCACGCGCTGCTGCCGGCATCCCCAGCACACAAATGATGGCTCCTGCATGGGAGAGCATTGCCCGCACAGCGCAGACCGCTGCGTGCTGGAAAATAATTGAAAAAAGAGAAAATGCTCCTGGATGAGTGAGCAACGGTCAGAGTGGCCCGTGTGCCACTTCCTATGTTGATAATACGCTCGTGACTGGGGGAGGGTAGCAGCGTGTCGATGGACCACCGCTGCATAGCAATATGCAAGATTCCGGGCTTGGGGAGAGGAGTGATGCGGCAAGGACCACTGATGCCTTGATGTAGGAAGAACTCCCGACTGAAGTGAGAGGTGCGGCTGCCGCAGCCTATTCAAGAAGAAAAAATACTCCTGACTGGGGAAGTCGAGGCGGCACGGCCTCTGCACCCGCAGCCGCGGCAAGTAAACACTGCTCCCGGCTAGGGCAACCCCGAAAGACATGACATAACTCTTGCCAGAGGGAGAAAGGGAAGACGCAGAGAAGTAATTAAGACCTCTTGTCTGGGGGAGTATTACATGAAGATCTCCTGCCTGGGGGAGAATTGAGCAACAAGCTCTGGAGTGGTGGAGACACGGGGTGGCCACTCTGTATGTGTACACTCCGAGATTTATCTGAAACTTTGTATGTCAATGAGCTTTGGGGGTATGCTAATTCCAAACAGTTGCAGATTGCAGAGAACACATTTTACAAAGCACTGATGGGACTTCCCACCTCCTACTCGAATATCATTGTATTGGAGGAATTGGGGAGGAATTGGGGCAGAAGTAAATTAGTAAAATGTCAGCATTAAGACCAGTCCTACTGTGGGCCAAAATGTGGGCCATAAAGTCCATCTCCAGGAGATACTGGCCCTTATTACAAGTCTGCCGATAACCTGCTGATGCTACCGGTGGGTTACCGGCAGACTCGCCTTACCTTTACCGGTGCTCGATATCCCGGTGTTACCAGGATAATACAGATGCTGGCAATGGCGTGAGTTCCCATTCCATGGCGTCCTATGGGACACCATGCAATGGGTGTTATGCTCACATGGTATCCACAGGGACGCCACCCAGCTGGGTTACTCGCTGGTATGCTTCTCAGCTTTGTGGTCAAATGTAGTCTGCGGGGAAGGTTCTGCCTGAAAATACAGGAGGACTGTGTTCAAGACTGACCGACTGGGGTACGTATCCTCCCTCCACCCCCGTATGATTTCAGTCCCTCTGGCGTCCTCTCCTCACCTTGTGGTAGAATTAGGCGTGCTCTCCGTCCTGCCTTCTTTGCAGGGGCGCTTTGTCTTTCATGGGCGAGTGCGGTCCAGTTACTTCACTGGCGCCGGCCCGTTTGATATTGTTCAGGTAGGTCTTATTGGTGTTCTTTAGTTTTGTTGCTATCCTGCATGCCTTTCTTTGTTTAAAATGTCTCTTTTTTCTCCCTTAGGCATGCAGAGCTTCAGCGCGGCAAACTGGCTTGGTTGAGCCCCGCTGCTAAATGATGGCGCATTAAGAGCGCTATGATGTGGTAAGTAAGCGCTCTGCGCAGCGCTGCAAAGTCTTGCCTTTGCTAACGTGTGTTTTCCTTCCTTGTAGGTCGCAGTGTTCTTCAGCGTGAGTGGAATGTCCGGAGTTGTGCCAGCCGAGAGGCGATCAGCCAGGTAAGCCTTTTGAGCAGTTCGTATTTTGTAAATGTCTCTACTGCTTTCTTTAATGTTGCCTCTACCTTCCTCTTTCAGGTCGTTCTGTCCGGGAGGCGTGCATATTCGAGGAAGCTGTTCTCAGTAGCTGTGAGTGTTTAAAGATGAAGACTGCAGGTAAGATGCTGCTGCTAATAATGTTCCTTTTGTCTCCTTGCAGGTTCTGCTTCTCCGAGGTTCGAGGGTATAGCTGGACACAGTGAGCGTCACGTTGCAAGCTGCAAAGTAACGCAAAGCGTGTTGTCTTGCTCGGGTGTGGTTTAAATAGCCCCAACAAAATAGTCCAGGTAAAGTAGTCCCTAGGCTGCCACACCCAAAACACTAGACTGCATAGCTTGGTTCTTAGGAACCAAGCTATGTGGATGCCTCCATGTTGGCTGACAATACAATAAAGTAGTTCCCAAGCACATTATTTTTCATGGTGTATGAGCCTGGCGCCATAGGCGCCAGGACTGGCCCCATGAGGGCTTTTGAAGAGGATGCCAGGCTCTAGAGGCCTGAGTCCTGACTCCACCTGGCCAATGGCAGAAAATTGGGCTAAAAAATTCACCAATGGTGAGGGTCGTGACAGCACTCCCCCCTAAGGCCCCTCCCATGGTGTTCCTTCTGTCTGGCCCAGGTTTGGTTGGGAAGTTCTGATGGAATTTCCTGATTAGACGTGGTGCCTGGATATTCACATTGGGCTCCCAGGATCTATCTTGTGGTCCAAATCCTTTCCAATCGACGAGATAATACAGCTTGGTCCTAGAGTATTTAGAGTCCAAGATATCTTTGACTTCGAATTCTGGTTCTCCATCAACAAGTATGGGCTTAGGTGGTGTCCCAATCCGTGTACCGGGTTGCATTGGTTTCAGGAGGGACACATGGAATACCGGGTGGATGTGTAGATTAGGTGGTAAATCCAGTTTCATGGCTGCTCGGTTGATAATTGCCTTAATGGTATAGGGTCCTAAGAATCTGGGATGAAAGGTCCGGGTTCCCTTGATGGGTACGAATTTAGCGCTAACCAAACTTTGTCTCCTACTTGATAATCAGGGGCCTTTTTCCATTGTTGGTCGGCGAATCACTTTTGTTTTTCTTTGGCATGAATAAGGTGTTCCTTTGCCCTTTTCAAAGCCTGAGTAATGGTTGTGTGTAGGGTCTTTACCGCTGGCATTTCCAAGCTGGCTGGAATGTCTAGTTCAGAGGTACATGGATGTCTGCCATAAAGGGTATAGAAGAGCGTTTGTCCCGTGCTTGAATGCAAAGAATTGTTATATGCATATTCGGCTATCCATAGTAGGTCTTTCCAATTCCTTTGTTCATGGTGCAGCATGCACTGTAAATGTTGCTCGAGTGTCTGATTGGTTCTCTCGGTTTGGCCATCCGTTTGGGGGTGGTGACTGGTAGATAGCCGAACGTCGATCTATGCCATTGCACAACATTTTTTCCAGAAGTTTGAAACAAACTGCCTGCCTCGATCAGAGACCAGAACCGAAGGGAAGCCATGTAGCTTAACCACGCCCTCCAGGAACACTTTTGCTAAAGTGGCTGCATCTGGGAGGCCTTTGAGAGGAATAAAATGGCCCATCTTCGAGAATGAGTCCACAACTACAAGGATGGTGTTGAACCCTTGGCTTGGAGGTAGATCAGTGATGAAGTCAAGGGACAGAGTGTGCCATGGAACTGGAGGAATGTCCAATGGTTGTAGGAGACCAGATGGTTTTTGTTTCTGTGATTTATTTTGTGCGCAGACACTGCAGGCCTGAATATACTGAATGATGTCCTTACGCCAGGTAGGCCACCAAAAGTTCTCTTTCACCTTAGCTAGGGTTTTGGCGATCCCTGGATGCCCTTCGATCAGTGAATCGTGATAGTTTGAAATAATATGCTGTTGTAATTCCTTCTTGGGTACATATAGGCGATCCCTAAAAAAGGGTAGATGGTCCTTGATGGTATATTGTTCTCATTGAGTTTGCCATGCGAGGTAAGCATCAAGATTCATTGTCCGTTGGATTTCTTTTCGTAGTTCTGCTTGTGTTAAGGCTGTTGTGATACCCAAGAGTTTGTCTTCAGGTATAATAGGTACTGGGTCTGGAGTTGTATATACTATTTCATCTATGCCCATGCGAGATAAGGCATCCGCCTTTCCGTTTCTGACTCCTGGTCGAAATGTGATTACATAATCATATTTGGCGAAGAAAAGGGCCCACCATAATTGGGGTGAGGACTGGGCCTTGGCTGTTTTGAGATATTGCAGGTTTCGGTGGTCTGTGATGACTGTAATGGTGTGTCTGGCCCCCAGAAGGTAGTGCCTCCAGGCTTTAAAGGCGGATTTGATAGCCAGGAGTTCCTTGTCCGTGATGGCATAATTAATCTCTGGAGGTGAGAACTTTTTCGACCAAAAAGCCACAGGATGTAGCTGGCCGGTTTCCGGGTCTCTCTGTGAAAGGACAGCCCGCATTGCGAGACTTGATGCATCAGTTACAATGACATAAGGGAGGTCTGGACGAGGATGTCGCAGTATTGGAGCGGAGGTAAACCTTGGTTTAAGTTCCTGAAAGGCTTCTTCTGCTTCTTCGGTCCAAGCAAACTTTTTATTGTTTTTTCGTAATAGTACTGTGATTGGGTGCACAACCTGAGAGAAGTCTGGGATGAACCGGCGGTAGAAGATCGCAAAGCCCAGCATGCTTTGTACCCCTTTCATAGACGTCGGTGAAGGCCATTTCAGAATGGCATCTACCTTGTGCACGTCCATTCTGATGCCTCCTGGAGTAAGGATAAAACCAAGAAATTCTACTTCGGTGACGTGAAAAAAGCATGTTTTAAGCTTTGCAAACAAGCGATGTTGACAGAGCTTGGTGAGGACTGAACGAACGTGCCTGACATGATCTTGTTCCGAGGCTGAGTATACTAAGATGTCATCTATGTACACTAAGGCGCACACATCAATTAACTCCCTTAAAACGTCATTCATGAAATACTGGAATGCCGCAGGAGCGTTGCATAACCCGAAGGGCATGACTATACATTCAAACAAGCCGTACTTAGTACGGAAGGCGGTTTTCCATTCATCTCCTTTTCTCACTGGGACCAGGTGGTACACTCCTTGAAGGTCCAATTTGGTATAAATCTGGGCATCTTTAACTTGGTCTAGCATCTCAGGGATAAGTGGCAAGGGGTAGCGGTTCTTCACGGTGATCTGGTTCAATGCGCGGTAGTCAATACAGGTTCTCAAGTCTCCTTCCTTTTTCGGTACGAAGAACAAAGGACTGGCTGCGGGGGACTTCGAAGGACGGATAAATCCGTTTGCAAGTTACTGGTCTAAATAGGATTTCAAATGAAGGTTTTCTGGTTCTGTGAGAGTGTAGATCCTGCCGCAAGGGATTTGTGCACCAGGAACAAGGTCGATCTGACAGTCATAGGGCCTGTGCGGCGGCAATGTATTGGCTTGGTCCTTTCGGAAAACATCCGGGAAATCATGGTATTCACTTGGCAAGGTGTTAATTGCTCCCAGGGTTGATACTGTCGCTCCGGGAGTCTTGGGGATACAGACGTTGGGTTTCTCCTCTTGGTAATAGCAGGCAGGGGAGCAGTCACTGGGGAAGGTTAATTTTCGTGCCCGCCAGTCTATCAAAGGGTTGTGAGCAACCAGCCATGCCATCCCTGGTATTAGCCTGAACTGAGGTGCCTTGATGAGATTGAATGAAGTAGACTCCCGATGTCCGTCCTGGCACAGCAAGGTTACCCTGACTGTGCACTGGGTTACTGGTCCGGAAGAGATTTCTGTCCCATCCATGGTGGTAACCTTGTCCATAGTTGGCTTAGAACACAAAGGAAGCCCCATCTCTGCTGCCAGTTCTTGATCAATATAATTTCCAACTTCTCCGCTATCGATGTATGCTTCAACGGCATGCATTCTTGACGACTGTTGGTGGTTAATTAAGATCACTGGTATTGCAAAGTGCGAGGTCAGCAACTCTTTCTTCTCACTCGACAAACTGACCTCTACGTTTGTCGAGCTTGGTATTTTTCCGATTCCTTAGCTTCATCTTTCTCTGTGGCCCCGACTGTTCTTCTTGGGGGTTTTACTGGACAGTCCTTCAGGAAATGTCCTGGTTTCCCACAATACAAACAATGCTGTTGTTGTCTTCTTTTGTCCCGCTCTTGTTTTGTTAATGGAGGCCGTATCCCTCCAATCTGCATGGGTTCTACAGCATTTTCAGGTACACGGGATGTGTTTTCCCTTGGTTGAACATACACGGTCCGAGGTTCCGTTTTAGACCGTCTGCCTTTCGGTCCTGCAAGCGGTGGCCTAGCTGCACGACCAGATTTATGAATTCTGCACAGTCTCTGGGTGGATCAACCACCTGGGCTAAGACGTCCTTTAATTCGCCTCGTAAGCCTCGATGGAATAATGTGGTTCTTTTGTTTTCTGGCCACCTAGCTTCGGCAACCAGTCTGTTGAAGGTAGCAATGTACGTTAACAAGTCCTGATTCCCCTGTCGGAGGGTCAAGAGTTCATTGTCTACTGCTTGTTCCTGGGTATGGCAAGCAAAAACTTTTTCCATTTCTCTCTGGAACCCCCCAAAGTCATGTAATAGAGGATCGTCATGTGTTACTAACGGTACCGACCAATCTGCTGAACTACCGCTCAGGTATGATATGACAAAAGCTACCCGAGCTTGGTCGTTTGGAAATGCTCTAGGCCTACAAAGAAAATGAAGGCGGCACTGATTGATGAATGCCGCATACTTCCGTGGGTCGCCTGAGAACCTTTCTGGTGGTACCAGGGGCACTGTTCCAGGTAACGTGATCTGTACCGGAGTGGGTGGTATGGCGGGGTTTTGCATCATTGAATTGCTTCCAGGTAGAGGCGCCTGTCCTGCCTGTGATTGCAAGTATTGCCTGCTAATCTCTTCAGTGCGTTCTTTGGTCACTATTAGGTCTCTCCGGAGGGCATTAGTCTCTTGTCGGGCAGAATGAACCTCAGCACGAAGCTCTCCTAGTAATTGGGCTAATTGGTCAATTTCTGATGTCTCCATGGTGCCCAGGTGGATTTGTTATGGTAGGCTTTGCGTTCTGTTACGCTCACATGGTATCCACAGGGATGCCACCCAGCCGGGTTACTCGCTGGTATACTTCTCAGCTTTGCCCTGATGTGGTCTGCGGGGAAGGTTCTGCCTGAAAATACAGGAGGACTGTGTTCAAGACTGACCGACTGGGATAAGTATCCTCCCTCCACCCCGTATTATTTCAGTCCCTCTGGCGCCCTCTCCTCACCTTGTGGTAGAATTAGACGTGCTCTTCGTCCTGCCTTCTTTGCAGGGGCGCGTTGTCTTTCATGGGCGAGTGCGGTCCAGTTACTTCACTGACGCCGGCCCGTTTGGTATTGTTCAGGTAGGTCTTATTGCTGTTCTTTAGTTTTGTTGCTATCCTGATGCCTTTCTTTGTTTAAAATGTCTCTTTTTTTCTCCCTTAGGTATGCAGAGCTTCAGCGCGGCGAACTGGCTTGGTTGAGCCCCGCTGGTAAATGACGGCGCATTAAGAGCGCTATGATGCAGTAAGTAAGCGCTATGCGCAGCGCTGCGAAGTCTTGCCTTTGCTAACCTGTGTTTTCCTTCCTTGTAGGTCGCGGTGTTCTTCAGCGTGAGTGAAATGTCCGGAGTGGTGCCAGCCGAGAGGCGACCAGCCAGGTAAGCCTTTTGAGCAGTTCCTAATTTGTAAATGTTTCTACTGCTTTCTTTAATGTTGCCTCTATCTTCCTCTTTCAGGTCGTTCTGTCCGGGAGGCGTGCAGATTCGAGGAAGCTGTTCTCAGTAGCTGCGAGTGTTTAAAGATAAAGACTGCAGGTAAGATGCTGCTGTTAATGATGTTCCTTTTGTCTCCTTGCAGGTTCTGCTTCTCCAAGGTTCAAGGGAATAGCTGGACACAGTGAGCATCACGTTGCAAGCTGCAAAGTAACGCGAAGCGTGTTGTCTTGCTCGGGTGTGGTTTAAATAGCCCCAACAAAATAGTCCAGGTAAAGTAGTCCCTAGGCTGCCACACCCAAAACACTAGACTGCATAGTTTGGTTCTTAGGAACCAAGCTATGTGGATGCCTCCATGTTGGCTGACAATACAATAAAGTAGTTCCCAAGCACATTGTTTTTCATGGTGTATGAGCCTGGCGCCATAGGCGCCAGGACTGGCCCCATGAGGGCTTTTGAAGAGGATGCCAGGCTCTAGAGGCCCGAGTCCTGACTCCACCTGGCCAATGGGTTTGCCACAGGGGGTTTTGGGCGAGGGTCGTGACAATGGGTTTGCCCCTACCACCTGTAGTAACAGTGCCAGTGATAGGGGCAATTCTTTTCCGGTAGGGCCTGCACTCCCGGCAGGTCAGGCCTGCCAATATTTCACTGCCCCTACCGGCAAACTCAGAGTGTGCCGGTGCAGGAAAAGTGCTGGATCCTGTATTACCGGCCGTTTCACCGGCATTTTACCCAGACCGGCACACTCATAATGAGGGCCAATGTCTTTGAACGGTCCCTACTATGTGCGGTGGTTAGCCCACATAAAGAGTCTGTTAGGCATTTTACATCTTACTCCTTATTGAAAGTCACCTAACTCCATCTCACTCCCTGACCTTAAAATAATCAAATCAAAGTATTCGGAAATGGTCGCCACAGTTCAGCATGATGGGGAACAGGGGAACATTAGACTGGAGCTCTACCCTGAATTGTGATCACTCTTAACTCACGTTCTGACTGGTAGTTTCACAGTTCAGCATTGTATTAGGGAATTTGGGTAGGCTGAAGCATATGGATTGCCCCGACTCATGTAGGATGGGGCAGGAAATGGTGGCCCATTTTTCATTTTCACATATTCACTATGCGCACCTTAGACAATCCAGTTGGGTGCCTCTTTTGAGCGAGGCCAATATTAGGCACCTACAAGGAGGCTCTGTACTGGGCACATTCAACAGCTAATTCAGTGTTTGTTTGTGCTGTTGCCCACATTTTACCTGGAAAGCGTGGAAGCAAGAGAGTGTTTTAATAAATTTACTAGCAAAAAATACCCCTACTCCGCACGGGTTCTGTAGACAGACATGATAACACTCATCAATTGTTGAAAATCAAGGATCCTGCAGGTCGCTGTACCGAGTCGCTTGATGTGATTTGCACTCTGAATTAACTGCACTGAGAATGGGCGCGTGTGGCTGGCTGGCAAATTCCGGAGCAGACGAGGAGGGGAGGTGAGAATTGGTGTGCTGCAACATACTGGGACCTTCTGTTGTGTGCGCTGTCCCCACTTGTCAACTCTCCCTGGTTCCTTGCAGTGCGTTGCTTTGCTATGCAAATATCGGCAAATGGTGCATCATAAGGCCTTGAAACGTGGTATTCAAGGTCCCATAAGGAACGTCGAGGTGCTTAAAATGAGCTTTGTCTGGTCGTCTACGACCACATTGATGTTTCTCCGATTGTAGCCAACTGTCTCATGTGTGAAGGGACTGAAATCCAGGAAAGGGGTGGGGTGTCCAAATGTCATGTAGCCAGTAATGTCCGGAGGTCTAGACTGCAAGAATCTTCATGAGTTTGTGATTTCTCTACTGGATGATCCCAATTATAAGTGTTATTTTTTGTTAAATAAAAAAATAAGTTTTAAGATTTGATGATAGTACATTTTATGTATGATTTTAGATGTAAGATTTTTTCTTTTCAGAACTTTTTTTTAATGGGGACTTTGTTTGCCGATCAAATACATAAATACATAAGAACGCACCATTCCTCAAGTAAACCTGAGCCCATGAGTAGTGGGTAGGTCCTTCGTAGCACAAGCTACATGTGTGTATCTTAAACCCCTATATTAACCCTGAGGAAGGTGACCAGAAAGATACTTTTAGGTTCTATTGCACTTAAGACATCTCGTTGGTAGCCATTACGCGTCATTAGAGCATGTTTTCTTCTCATTAGACAGTCAAAATGTGTAGAACGCAGGCTCTAACAACTAATCCAAGCCATCATTCCACATTTCTCTTTCTTCTTATCACTGTTTCCAGCTCTCTAGCCAAGCTTCTAATGGAGGCTTAATGGCCACATTCCAAGCTTTCCCCTTGTGATGGGTACTGTGAGATACCAGAAGGCGTCTCACCCACTAGTCCCCGGGGTCTCTCTCTCTCAGGTGGCCAGGGCACGGCCATCGCCTTTGGATCCCTGTAACACCTTTACCCCAACCTACTCGATAGGATATTTAGAAACTCTACCCCCACCTTCCCTTCATGAACACTTTCACACAGACAGCCTGCTCTGGGAGAAAACCCGAGCTTTGTACCCGACATGCCCCACTACTATGGTGAGACAAAGTCAGGCAATTGCTGGTAATCACTCACACCTGACTTCCATTAACCTTCCCCACACGGATAAAAGGTGGAGCACGAGCGCACACTCTGAGCGAGGCAAAGCACATGAAGGAACAGTACTTTTCCGATGGCAGCTGAACAAGGGAAGAAAGACAGCAAACCCAGACGGGTACGCCAGGAGGAATATAACCTTGACCTTTTCGGCAAGAAACCGTTACCTTCCAAAAACCCTTTTGGATTAGAAAGCATAAGGCCAGGATACCAGACTGAAGAATCATGTATTCTGTGTCGGAGATACCCGGGGCCTTCCTGCATGGCTGACCGAGTCCGGGAGCAACAGCAGCCGCTGTGGTACTGTCCTTGGCTTCAAGATCAAAGCAGGGCCAGAGAGATCAACACAACCAGTCAGTTGGGGAGACCGATGCAGGACCGGTCTGTGTTCAAGTCAAGGTTGCAAGTGACAACACTGTATAAAGAGCACAAGAACGAAGATTGAAATGTGTGTGATGAAAGACGTGAGGAAGCTTGTTGGAAGATTTACGGAGAAAGATATAATATCAGTGACACAGTGGCCCGGCACCATGTGGGTGCTCAATCGAATGTCTCTGTAAGGTATCCAGTCAAGAAGTTGCAGAAACGAAAGTAAGAACATTGTGTGAAGTGAATCGAAGTGGTCCTGCGACGGTTTAAGCAAAACCCATCGCACATTCAAAAGTCTTCGATCTTTGATATCAAGAAGAAAATGTAGAAAGTGAGATTAAATGGCCTGAGCCCGAACGAGGGAGACCAAATGTGAACTTTGTGCAAAAGGGGTCAGAGCCCGAAGAAGGATGACCCATGATGAATGCTGGAAGCAAGAACTAGTGAATGTGAAAATCCTGATAAGAAAGGAACTTTAGTGCTTGTTTGTTATGATAGGCAGTAAGAGACTGTTATTAGGAAAGAGGCTTTGGCAGAAGGCCCTGATACCTATGCTTTGAACTATACCCTTGTGCCAGAGAAGCCAGAGTGTGTGCAAAGCGCAAACATGCTGCCTTACCCCGCCAGCGATCACTTGTGTCTGTCTTCACTGTTTGATACTATGCCTCCCTTACAGTACGCACTTGTCAATGGGCAAGGAGACATGGACTTGCTCTGTCACAGGAAGCCACCTGGTGCGGCTTCAATTATTTCCCCTTGCACAAGCTTTAAAAATGGTTGGGCCCTTACCATTGGGCTCTGTTGCATGATTGGTGATAATTGCCCCGGTAGAGGCCCATGCCTTCAGATCGGGACCACTAATGTGGGTGGTGGTCACTTACTACACAATAGAGCCCTCTTGTGTAAGTTCAAACACTTCAATGGATGCAGATTCTGGTTCATAGGACCATTTAAAGAATTAATTCAATATGATTTAGAGATGGTAGTATGTGAAGTTAAGGCTCAGAGTTATTGGTTTGGAACTAGTGATGAGACAGTGAAGGGAATAGATAGAAGCATGGAGAAATACTCAGGAAACTGTGATGAAATCATTAAATATACCAATCTCCGACAAGGCTTCTGAGAGAGTGCTTCTTAGGTGACAAAAAAAAGATGGTTGTTCTGAAAAATACAAGTACATTCACTAAATAACAGTGAAAAGAGGGTGAAAGCAGCATTGTGATGTGATTTCTATTCAAAGCAATGCATACAATGTGGAAGATCATGTCATTTAGTCTAGCCTTGTATGCTCATGGGACAGAGAGTGGGATGAAATAATAAGGCAAGTAGTAGATAAAGCATGGATCAGCAACCTCTGGCTCTCCAGATGACTTCAACTACAACTCTGATGATCACTCATCATTGACTATGTTGTCTAGGGATGATGGGAATTGTAGCCCAAAGCATCTAGCTAGCCAAAGGATGAGGAACGTCTCCATCCCCCAGAGTGAAATAATCTATGCACGAGAACTGAAAGAAGGGGTTTATATAGCAATCACCCCCATGTCAGGAGGTGTACCGGGCCAGTAACGGCCTACCAGCCCGAGCCTAGGCAGCCTCGAACAAAGCGAGGACCTCGGCATGGGATCAAGGTGATAACTGGCCGTATAGCCCCCAGACAAGGGGGTGATCGCTGTTGTTTTTTTTCTTTCTCAAGAGTGTCTGGCTCCACGAGTATTGAGGGAGCCCAATATCGTATGGAGAAAAAAACCTGCCTGTCACCATAGAAAATAGAAAACAGATTTTTGTAACATCAGCCAAATTGGAAGGAACGGCAGTGCCGGGAGACCCAGCAGGTAAGTGGGGGCAAGGGTTGAGGGGAGTATTGAGGGATCACATAGGGGCAGTGGGCGGGGTGAGGAGGGTGTCGGGTTGCCAACAAAATATGGCTTGCCTCGGGTGGCTGGTAAAACACGGGCGATACACTAGCAGTTCTCGCCTGCATTTCCAGCCACCTGGTTGGCTGAGCACCCTTCTCTGGGTTTGAATGAAAATTATCTCTGAGAAACAGGTGTTGACAGGTGAGCTTGGAATGTTGTGGGAGAAGAAAAAATATTATAGCTCCGCTGCCAACAGGACATTTTAATATACATATAGGGAAACATTAGCATTTGTTGCAGGCGTAATGCGTAATCGTATATTAATATATGTAAAATATGCAATTAGTTATTTTGTTATTGATATAAATAGTGGAAACTTTGGAATTGATAACGCAACATAGGAGATATCATCTCATACGTTGAATAGGTTTAGTTAATCCTTTTTGCCACCAGTGTTTATGACATTATTTTCTGACATCAGGACGACTATCAGAGAGAAATGTTTCCTATTTTTAATTTGCATTATTAATGATCTCAAATGTCGTGTTAACCGAGAAGGCTCTCAGTGATACTTGTTCTCAAGCATTTACTGTAATTGAAGCATGTTATGCATCAATTAATTCAAGGTCTTTAATTTCTTATCTGGAATGGTTCAAAACAAATTAAACATGTGCATTGATTCTGTTGCTATGTGAGAAATAAGCGGCGTCTGATAATTACTCTACATGCTTTAATTGTATCATAATGCAGTGTATGCTCAGCTTCATCACTTAAGGAAAAATGAATTATGAATATGTGCATATTGCACTTTATTGTTTTTAGGTGAGGAAGACATAACTGTACCAAAGCAAAATAAAGAGAAAAGCAAAATAAACAGGGAAAGACAGATGCATGCACACCAGGGGAGACCCACAATCATTTAGACTAATATTGGACACGAGGGACTGTAATGTATGTATGCTGTGAAATATATGTTTGCGGCGGGACTTCTATGTTGTGATGCTTTTACTTTTCTGCTTTTGCAATGTTGATAATGCGATATTCATTATGCAAGGTGTTCCTGAAACCTATATCTGAACATATGCATGTGATGATCCCCAATAACACCCAGATAAAGAGAGTGAAGCTGAGAGGCCCCGGTGGAGGTGTGTGTATTCACTTACTCTACATCCCTTTAGCATTAGCCAGGCATAAACTAGAACTATGATTAAATAAGTTTGTTCCATAGGGGACCACCAGATACCACAAAGTCGCATGTTGCAGTGTATAGGTCCACATTGCTATTGCTAAAGAAATGGGTGGTGTTGGGTACCAAGTGTCGCTGAGTCAATCTATGTGTCCACGTTAGTAATATTTTTCTTCCAAAAACTAGGCACTGTCAGCATCAGGTCAGGGGAAGACCGCAACACCTGGATTGAGTGCAGAAGTGTGAGAGGCCAACCTTTCGTTTCTTGTACACAGTGCTATTGATCTCCCCCAGCTCTATGGTATGAGTGGTATGGAACTATGGAGGGTTGAGTGGAATGCGCCCCCATGAACTTGTGGCATTTTCCTTTTGGTACCAGTAAACCGTGAGGCCCCTTGCTCCGAGCAAGACAGCGAAACACAAAGGGGCTTTTGCTGCATTATATAATGTCGGGATTCAGAGGCAGCTTCCTGTAAAACCATGGTTTCTTTGAACAGTGGTGGGCTGTTCTTTCCTGTCCAGAGAGGAGAGGGTTTGATTTTGTGGTGTGTGATCGGCTAGTTGGGGGATCATACACACTGTAGAGAAGCAAATGGTGCTTCTTGGTCTTTGCTGCTCTTGTAACTGTCTCTGTGCAGGGTATCCATGGGAGGTAGGGGAGTTAGATACCAACAGTGATTCCGTTTTTGTTTGTGGAAGGCTGGAGAGCAGAGAGCATCTATGGTGTTGGTCCCTACTTCGGAGTATCATCCCTCTCTGTGGTTATTGTTGTTGCATTGTCAGAGTGCAACGTTCACCACCAATGTGGTCTCTTGGCGCTGAGTCAGAGGGCAATGGTGGATCGAGGGCAGGTCATCTTTGGACACACAGGTCTTCAGTGCTCTGCAGGAGGGCAGGCGGTGCCAGTGGTCTGGATTTAGATTCAGTCTGGGTGGCAGCTCCAGGGTGGAGAGGCGGTGATAGGGAAGATACCCTCTCCTGAACAGGTTTTTTGAAAGCCAGAAGTGGAGATAAGAAGGTTAGGGGTGGAACAAAGATTAGCAGTAGTAGCATTATAATTTAGGAGACGATGAAAGGGGTTCACGCAGTGGAAGACGCAATGTGTCATGCATACATATTTGAATGTAATGTGTTTCACAACTGCCAGTGAGGGGGAGAGAGGACAGAGAGATGTGATCCGCTTTCCTCAAAAGGCCAATAATTGTCTAGATGTTCAAAGGTGCACCAGGCAACTGTTTGTTCCTCTTAATCCATTCTTCTTTATTCATGAGACGTTGGAACAAGCCATTCTTTTCATTCTTGAATGTTCAGAGGCATTTGTCTGTTGTTGGAGTGTTTGGATGTGGGAAGTATAAATACCCACATGCTCAGGCCTCCTCATTTCAGTAACTGAATTACTATCTTGGTCAGAAAAGACCTAATAAGTTATGTTATTGACGCTGGAAACCTGGAGGCAACCAAGGCACCAGGCTCGGGGGTCGTGAGGGGTGGGGAGGAATTCAGTCATGTTAGCCTTCCAAGATGAACCCTTCTGCTTACGACACGAGCCACAGGAAAGTGGCAATTAGGCTCGGGTAGCAGACATTGGAAGCAGGAAATAAATCAGATTTCTGAATCTAAATGGATTGCTTACCTTGTAACAAACTTCACTACAGAAAATACACTTCACCACAAGTAGAGCAAATGCCGACACAAAAATATAACTATGTTTGCGGTATTGATGATTTTTGTAACATTCTTAAAAATCTTAAGCCATCCAAATCACCAGGATATGACGTGCTGGCTAACATTGTATTTAAAAGTACCCCACATATATAGACCGTCATTTTGTATCAGAGGTTCAGGCATGTTAGCCACTCCAATTGCATACCAACATCTTGCAAAGTCTCATTAATTATACCTATACATAAAAAAAGGAGACCGCTTAAATCTGAGAAACTATAGACTACTGGCAATGTTGGACTCTTCTAGCAAAGCTTTGCCACTGTTCTACTGAGAAAGCCAACCAAACGCGCAACCAAGCGGAAACTGCCACATTCATTTCAGTCTGGCTTTAGAATCTGCTACCAATCATGACATCAACTTAACAACACCTCGCCCACCGCGCAAAGCACGGCTTCTATACGCTGCATTCATAGATTACAGCGCCGCCTTTGACAGCGTGCAATGTGTCTTACTACGGCACAGTGTAACAAACTGGGCTATACCTGCTGTCCTTCTCAGCATGATAAAGCAGCTATATACAGATACGGGGACCCAAATTCGACTTAGTAAAAAGGCACTTTCTCAAGAACACAAAATACCTCATTTGGGTTAAAACAGGGATGTGTATTCGCACCTCTGCTCTTTAATCTTTATATTGATGTTATGTCTGCCGGCATCGAAGTAGGTGATAACTATCCACCTAAATTAGGAACAACCCATGTGTCATGACTTGGCTGTGCAGGTGACATTTATTTTATGGATCAAACCCTTACACACTCACCTCTCGCTTTAATGACCTAGTCCTCTGCCACCTACCTCTAGATACATTTTGAGAAGACTTAAGCTTTTCAGTTCCAAAAGCCTTAAGCAGTTTAGCACCCAGGGACGTCATTTAGGGGTCGCCAGGGGTCGCATGTGCGACTCCTGTGGTCGCCCCGGCTACCTCTGTGGCCTCCCTTGCTACCCCTAAACAAAAAAAAAACATATGTTTTGGTTTTTTTACAAATTGAAGCTCCTGGGCTCTGGCCAATGCCATGTGGCCATTTGAGCTATTTGTCTTTCTGGATGTCCATGTAATAATTGCTAGACTCATTAAAGTTTTATTTCAGGCACACTTCAGGGGGTAAGTCACTGATTTGGTCTGTTCTTAAACACCTCAAATTCCCAATGCAGACAAAAGCCTCCAAAAAGCATTTAGAGTAGCATATGCATCCATTTCGGACTATGTATTTTGCTTTTTTCGCAAGTTGCAGTTATAGCAAGTTTTGTTTCCGCTGATGCATATGGTCATCCATTCTTGTATGAAATGTATATCACGCTACAGTAATATTGTAACCATATTTTTTATAGTGTACTTAGAAACAATGTTATGAGATGCCACTTCCTGTTTTGTGAAGGGGTAAACGGTCGTGTTCCATCGCTTCCCGTGATGTCACTTCAGGGTGGGGTCAAACGACATCACTTCCTGTGACGTCTTCAGAGGTCAAGGGTCATGTGATGTCACTTCCACTACCCCTGGCATTTTGGTGAAATGACGTCCCTGTTAGCACCCAGGTCATCACTCTATACATGAAGTGAGGGATTTGACCTGCTTAAGTGTACTTCTTAACAGCAGATGAAACAATCAGTATATTATCAAAAAGCCCTTCTCAAATGATTTTGCCATTAGGAGATGTATGCGGGAATCCAGCATTTTGTCACTGGAAGACCTACTGAAAGTATATAAATAAAGTATTGTCCCAACCATAATGTATGGTCTAGATATATACTGTGATATAAAACCTACATACCTCAATGAATTAGAGAGTAAACTATGGCACTCTACACTGGGCTTACCTTGTTGTTTTCTTAAAGAACAAGTAATTAATTATTCTTTAATAAAACGCTTAATACCAGAGACCAGTCTCTAAGCGCGGGATGAGAACCGGCCAAGACAAACACGCTGCCCCAAGCCATTCTCCTGGCATCCCTGAGCTATCCTCCCGGCAACCGTGAGCAATCCCCCAGGCCATGCAGAGCTTGGGTGCACTTCACTAGAGTTGTGTTATTAAAACTGGGCCATAGCATCCTTTTCATGAAATTGTGTACTACATTTGATGTCACTTTACTGGGCATCCTAGGACATGCAATTCACAAGGGAACAGACAACGAAGTAAAATACTATATGAACATTAGTAGGGCTTTCCATGAAAAGATTAACTAGGACTCAGATTGGAATAAGTATAGTATGATCTTAATAGGTCAAATAAAAATTAAAGACAAGATCTGGGACTAGAGTGATAACATCACTTACTTATTGAGGCAGAAATCATTTAAAGCTCATGATTTTCAAATGTTTCCTTTATTAGATCCAAAGAAATATTGATCACAGCATCCATCTAATTCCCTGCATGGATTATTTACGATGTTTCGCTTTAATTTGCTGCCACCTTTACTGGTAGTGGGTGCGAGACACGGCATACTATGGGACGAGCGATAATGCTGAGTGTGCAAAAGCGATGGCACAGTTGAAAGTACATGTCACCTAATAACCGAAATCCCAAAACTCACAGAACTCTACCTGGAATATTTGGGGTACTTCATTCATGACATTGACATGCTACCTACTGATGTGGTTTGGTTTCCGTGCGTATCGGACAGAGTCACTTATTTGATCATTTCACTTATGGGCTTGTGGCAGGACATTTTAATGATATCTGATCAATGACATTTTTATCATTTATATAATGTATAATTGCATATAATCTGATTCTTAGTTGATTGTAACATGAATATAATGAGTTGTTCTTGTTCTTTTGTATTGTGTGGGATTAATATGTAATGTAACTAAATCACACAACAACAAAAAAATACTGCTAGAACCTCGGATCACCTTTTAAATAGTTCCTTTGAAGTGAAGACATGTGGCTAAAAGGGAGGCATATGGTTGGAGCTCCCTTCCAGTAGTCGGCAGTGGCCAGAGGGGCAGGAGGTAGTTGCTACTCTATGTTTAGGAAACTTAGGAAAGGGAAGACTCAACTGGAGCGGAGTAGGAAGAAGGAAGGGGAGAGGTAATGAGTAACTGGGGATTCAGAGACTTAGATTTGGGGAAGGTGTTGCAACTAAGATGTTCTCCTTCAGATGCCCTTAAGCCGCTCCTTTTTTTTGTGGCAAGTGAGGAGATGCGCTTGCACATTTACTCACATGCACCCAAAAAAGGTCTGAGAATCTGAGCGATTATGTCAACTGTGGAAGGAGAGGTTGAGACCTTTCTCCTGGGATTCAAACATATGCAGCTGGCTGCATGCGGATAGCAATAACAGGAGTATTGTCGGAGATATCGGGGCAGGGCCAGATTTAATGGCCCCTGATTTACAATTCCAGCCCTGAAATATGGTGACAATATAAACAGGTTTCTTTTGTCAATACGGATAATTATTTTATTATTTCAAACAAATGTCAATATAGAGGAGGTCCCTAACTTTATGCAAGGGACGTCACCATAATGTTACTCAATTACAGGCAGCTTGTGCATAAAAACGAAAATGATATGGTTGCATGAATCTCAACAATATTGTACACACACATCCATCTATATAATCCAATCTGTATTTGGCTTGAGTCCTGAATAACAATAGAACATTCTAATTCTAACTCTGCCATTCACCAGCCATTTGGTTCAAAGGATTCTTGGTTTCAAATAACGTTGATAAACTGCACATTCTTACATTAAATCTGCAAATTCTGTTCCCATAATTTCTACCATAACAGGTTGGTGCGGGTCTGGGTCTGGCAGTAAATGGTCTTAAGTTAGCAGACACCAATGTGCAGGAAAGGATAAACTTGCTTAATCAATCTACCACAAATGCGCCTAACACGTTAAGGGTCATTATAAATCTGACAACTGCCTCCGGAGTTGCCAGAGAGGAGGTCCCCTTGAAGCATAGTTGTCCGGACGTCCAAATATTCAGGCAATGATTAAATCCATTGACACTTCTGATGAGTTTAGTAGGTACTTTTACCCTAAACCTCCCCCAACCCGGTGGCACCTCTTGTCGCGGTATTGACCAACGGCCCCAGGTTAAATTCAACTACTGAGAACACTATCGCTCTCATGAACAAGGTTTCCCACTTTGTTAATATCCTCTGTACCATATCTCAAATAACTAGGCCATGACTGCCTGATGGGGAAGCGTTCATCCTGGGTAGGCCATACCAGTAAGGCAATCCATGGAGAATTCATTGCCATCACTCTTCATCACCCAGCCATGGTCTCTGAGCTGTTACGCAGGGAACTTACTACCGCCTGATAAGGTCTGAGATCGGCTTTCTCCCCTAAGCTTCTTCTATCGACCTGATGTGGATCAGAGGATAAACAACATGATCCACTGTCACCCCTCTCTCGACCCCTCTCCAAATTTGATGAATTATTCCACAACTACATGTAATGGCAAGTAAATTAAATAAATGAGTGTGCAACCATACCTGTATCCAATAGATTTAATTGCCTAAGTGGCTTGGAAGAAGTTGACTAACATTCGGATTTCATTGGAGGCCATGAATATCTTTGTAGCTCGCTCTCAAACAAATGGGACAAAATTGGGAATGAAACAGAGGGGCTGCCTGGGGCAAAAACTGCAGGGTGTCCCATAAAGGACAGGAGGGCAATGTCAGTTCTGACTATGTGAATATGAGTGTATTAAAAATAGTTTTTGGAACATGGCTGGCCTACTGAACAAAGTCCAGGATGGCACATTGAGTGACTTGGCTCAAAACTGCTAGGTTATGTTTCAGGAAACCTGGGCAATGGAGCGCACTCACATTCAAGGATTTTCCATGTTCCTTCTGCCTGCAGTTAGGCTGAGGAACAAGGCAAGACCCTCTTGGGGGCTTGCTATGTATTGTTAAGGCATCATGAAGTAGGACACAGACAACAGATTCAGAATTAAAAATAAAACACTTTATTAACTTAAAGGTCAGGAAGGAAAAAGGCCTTACTTGCCCTACGTTAAGGTGGGATTTCCCTATCTAAATGAAACTAAGGAAAGTCTGAATCAAAGAGTTCAACTTAAGAAACCGTCTGTGTCCAAAACCTATACTTGCCCTCACAACTAAATATGCACAATGTGCACATATGTCAGCAACCTAAAGAAAACAGTGTTTAGCACAAAGTTCTGAGCTTACTCCAGCTTGCAGTTTCCTTTCAGCTCCCCACCCAAAGTGTAAAACAGTTCCTCAAAAAGTCTCAAAGTTACCTGCTTTGGATTTAAGGTGATATAGTCTTAACCAATGCTCAAGTTCCCTTCCCCAAGTTCAAAGCAACACAGTTCAAACACAAGGGAACTTTGAGACTCCGTCCTCACGTCAGCAAATGTCTCAAATCTCAAGGGCTCCCTTCCCCAAGATGTAGTTTTGTTAAGCAACACAGTTAAAAAAAAGTATCTTTGTCTACTAAATCTTTAATTTCCAAAGTTCAGTTATTTCTGCTTTCAAATATTTGCTCCTGTAGTTCATAGCTTTTCACACAAGTTGATAGCAATACTCCTTTCCACTGTAAATCAAACGTCAATATTTTTTTGTTCCGCTTATTCTTTAAAGTTATGTTCAATTCAGAATTCAGCATACCGTGTTTTTACTTTGTTATTCTTCGAAGTTATGTTCACTTCAGAACTCAGCATATAGTAGCTTGCTTACTCTTTAAAGTTATATTGGATTCAAAATATCTTAATTCTGTTTATTCGCAAATTTTTATTCAGTTCAGTATTCAATAATGATGGATTTTCCTCGTAGCTAATTTTAACTTTATCTGTTCAATATTCATTTGTTTTGCTTTAAATTTATTGCCCAGTGTTTGGAGACCTTCAGAAATGTGCTTCCTGACACACGGGCCCACTCCAATACAAGGTATTCACGACGGTTCGGTAATTGACAATTATAAAGACCAGAGACTTTCAAAACGTGCTCTTGTGAGACATGCAACCGCTCCGATACAAAGTATTCCTTGATAATTGAGTTCACATACTCCCGCACCAGTGTTCTCATTCATCAGAAACTCACTGGTCTCTTTGACAGTTCTTTCTGCAGCGTGGATCACATAGCCTTCTGCTTTTGAGATCAGGGTTCCACCTCCTGCCCCTCAGTAACTCCTGTGTTGACCTCTCACCACATTCCTTCTGCTCCATGGAGCCCCAGCTCCCATGCCACACTTCCATGGACCGCCAATCTGCAGTCCCCAGCCTCTCCGTGTCCTGCTCCAATAAGGTTTTCTGCTGCTTGCACCGGCCTCCTTGCTGCTTCTCCTGTCGGTCTCTTCCCTGCTTGGCCGGTCTCCTTTTATACACCTGTGGCCCCTTAAAAGGCTGCAGGTGTGAATGTCCAATTAGCCCTGCCTGGCCACAATCAAAGTGACATCCCTAACCCTTGCAGGTCTTAGCAGGCATCTTTCTCGTCCCAGTACCATAATGGTAAAAGAGAAAGTCTTCATTGCTCTTAGTTGCCTCTTCTTTGTCCCAGTACTCTCAAGTGTAACATGTGGGGAAACAAGGGGAGCTGACTTACAATAACCCATGAAGGTTGGGGAAGGGTAAGGTTGGCCATCAATAGGGAAAGGGGGATACACTGTCGCGGCTATGGGCCCCTTATTATTGCTCACCCTCATTCTGGGTCTTCGAGGATTCTTATTTCTCCTGATGTTACTCTGACCAAAGGGAATGGTGTAACAATATCCCACAAAGGCTTCTGGGACAAGGGTTGATCACCAAATGGAAAGGGGAAATACTTCATCTAACCTGAGGACATTTCATTACCACTCCCAAAGAACCCTCCACCCAGGTGATCCTCCCTTGCTTCTCCACCCCCAGGGTCAGGATCCAAAGGCGATAGCCTTTCCCTGGCCACCTGCACAGAGGATCCAAGGGGAGTAGATGTGAGGACGTCCTGAGGTTTCTCACAGTATGCCGCTAACACTCTGGGTTGGGCAATTAATTAAGCCACAGGTGGAAATGACAACCTGAAATTTCTAATTGCCAAAATTAGGAGATATAAACCACTTGGTTTTATGAACCTCTATAACAGGAATGGTGAAAGGTCCTTTGTTCGTTTAAAGGTTCAGAAGGGACTTATGCAAAATGATCTCATTCACAATGACCCTGATCTGACTTTGATTATCAGCGGGGGATTTTAACCTTAGACTGTGCACAGGAGAGGACCTCCTCATCGATCAAGATGAGATGGTTTTCTCTGTTCCTAGCCCCAGGCTGATGGATTGGTTCTATGTTCTTTCATCGACAGTCATTTTTACGGCTGCCTTTTTTACGAGTACACAATTATGAAAAAGGTCATCGAAATTCTTATTTTTGGGGGGTTCTCCCCAAACCTCCCTCCACCACCTATTTTAACTATTCCCGACCCCTCAATCCCTTATCTGCCTTTTCCCACCTCCCCACCAAAAATTTCGATGACCTTTTTTTGTAATTCTGTACTCGTAAAAAAGGTAGTCATAAAACTGACTGTCGATGAAACGACGGTATACCGATGGATCCAGCTACTTCTAACATAGCCTTAATACTTTGGGATATAATGCTGGAAAGAAGCCATAGACCGATTAATGGCAGATATGACACACTATCTGATTGTCAATATACCTTTAATAATGGGCAGTTTCGTAGAATAATTGATTCAATTTTGTGCCCAATGAAATGCTTGGACTGTGTAAACAATTCTGAAATCCTTGACTCCCGAACTAGTGACCACTGCCCTTTATCCCAAGCGTGGGCTTGGGGAAGAGGAAAGATTGTGCTTACAACTCAACCTATCCTTTACCTTTCGAAATGTGAACTAACAGGAGGGTATTGAACTGGTGGGCAGACAGGTTATTTGACTTTCTGGGGAAAGCAGTGAAACTGTGTCACGACTCGCTCCCTTCGCTCCCATTCCCGCCACTTGGGGGCATGTTTTGGGGTTTATTCCCTACTGGATATTTCCTCCGAACCTAATGCTACAGTGCTGTGATGAATTGGGAACGCTAAAACCTTATTTTCCAAGTTACTTCCCTTCCGGATCCATTCCAGGTTTTTGGCAGCAGCATGCTACTTTACTCAAATGACTATGCTTCCCAGAATGCCTGGCTCACTGCTTCACCTCCTCCCTTGCAGGACAAGGTTGGGTGGAGGATAGGCAACACCTGTGGCTGCAGGTGCAGCAGGCGGCACACCTGAGGGGTGTGCTCGTTAAGCAGCTTTAAAAGCCTCAGTTTGCTTCAGTCCAGCGCTGGTCATCGTTGCAGTGTTCCTGTGGTGACTAGTCCCTTGTTCCTTGTTCCTAGCTTTTGTGCCTAGTTCCTAGTTCCTGTTTCTTGTTCCTCCGCCCTGGATTTCGGATTCATGTGCTAAATTGATTTCTGCTTTCTGGATTTCCCTTTCTGTCTTCCTCTGTCTGCAGGCAGCCTTTCTCTGTGCTTTACCCTTTGATGCAGCCCAATTTGCCTGTGTTTTCTGTTTCTTTGATGCTGTCCTTTGCTACTGAAAAACTTGATGCATTAGTCTTTCCTTTTTCAGATTTAGCTTCCTGCCTTTTCTCCTTGGATGGGTGGGAAAGGTTTCCTTTTGTGATATCATTTTCCCTGCTCCTGATCCTTACTTTCTATTGGGATCCATTCCATGTTTTCCATTTCACTTCTGCATTTATTTCCCATTTGATTATTTAGGTGTGGGGTGCTGTTGTAACTAGTCCCTGTGTGAATGCCTTTTGTTTTCCTCACTATTTCTTTAATCACAATTCCTACTTGCTCCTTGACTTAGGTCTTAGGTATTTAGTTATCCTCCACCCATTGCTGTTATAGCCTTCTGGGTCCCTGTTTGATCAACTGGGTTCGTGGGTTTACTGACATTCAAGTGGTCTTTCCGGTTCTCGTGAGTACTGTTTCTAAGTTCCTTATTCAGTATCATCCAGAGTGTCAGCACACAGATCCTGTCCTTGCTTGCCCTCTACGTGGGTTTAGCGCTGTCAGTATCTGTAATAGCATAGTGGGTAAGGAGTTTGCCGACTTTCCTTTCAGTCATAAGGAGGTTCTAAGTGCTTACCCCACATCCCTTTTCATATATTGGTATTTTTGTTTCACTCTATCTGCACTCCTGGGTTTTAGTATATATGAGTCGTGGTTCTTGTGTGCACATTGTTTGATTCAAGGTTATTCACTGTGCGAATTTGTGCACATTTCCCTTGCCATATTCGCTGCCTTTGTACTCACCTGATTAATCCTGACAGAATGACCAGCCCTAAATTCACATTGAATATGGCAAGTTTAAGAAAGAAAGGCAGCAAGGCCTCTAACAAGTTTGTACAGAAAGCTTCCCCTACATTTACCTGTGACAATCAAATCACTAGTCCTGACTTGAATGAACTCCTTGTCACGAATGGGCATTTACGTGCAGAGTATTTTTCCCACAGGATGGCAAATCTTACATTGCCTGATCCTAGTTCTGTCTTTTATTCTGATCCAGATTCTATGTCAGCACAAGCCTTAGCAGCAGAAAACAACACACTGTTAGACTTATTATACAAGAGTACCTCCGTTGTTGAACCCCATGATTCCAGTTGTGCTTCACCTCAGATTGAACAGTTTCATGGTACAAACATAAAGAATGGAGGGGTTCCTTGCATAACTTCTGTTTTCTACCCTCAGTCTAAAGCATACTCCTTTGCACAAGTACATACTGTAGTCCCTAATGCCAAGAGGTCTAATGTCAATAGTTTGCTTAAGGGAAACACAGACCAAGTTGGTAAGAGAAAGTATAAATCCCAGAACCTGCAAGCAGTAGATGACAATGTACAATCGGTGCACATCCAGATTGCTAGTGCAGGATCCAGCCCTGATGCCACTATGCCTCCCCCTGTGCCTACTGATAGTGATGTACAGTTAATGCAGGGCATGCTAAGAGCTAAGCTTGAGGAGTTAAGACAAGAATTCATTTCTTTACAAGAAGAGAATAAGACCTTGCACTCTTTACTGAATACACCTCAGACTTTATCCGTTGATGTTGATGAAGTGAACACTGTTCAGCCCCTGAGTGCAGAGACTTTGGTAAACCATGATATTTGTCAATATGTTAGATCTATTGGGAGTGAAAGTCTTTCTTCTAGCACAGCGCTTAATCTGTGCACAGTTTCTGACAATTGTTCTGCTGTTTGTCAGGGATTGCAGTTAGCTGAAGATTTACAAGCCACTCCTTTACCTAAAATTTCCTGTATAGCAGTTTGTCATAATTCTGAGCTTGAACACATACATGCTTCTGATTTCCAAACACAATCCACAATGGTGACATACACAGAATCAGTCACTACTGTAGGCTTAGGTTCTGCCCTTGATCTTGCTGCTGAGACTGAAGTAGACGTTCAAGTTGATGTGGAAAACGATGCTACCTCTGTGTTCGCTCTTCCTTCTGCCAATTTTTGTCACAACGAACAGTCAGAGACAGTACAGATTTCAGATTTTGATGGACTCATTCCACAGTATACTGAACCAAAAACCTGGCAGACGATTCCTGAACTGTTGATTGTTAATCTGCCACTTTCAGAAGCTAAGACAGAGGAATGGACAGTTGACGAAATCCTGATTAACAGAGACTTTACTATGGTGATTCCTCTGGTTGATATTGACTTCTACAAAGGAAGAGACTCTGTGCCATCCACTAAGGAGAGGAACTGCAGGGGTACAGCTCAGTCTTTGGTTACTGGTGCCAAGGAGTCAACTGCCCTAAAGGTGTTTTCCATTCCTGAGCCACAAATGTGTCTGTCGACTTCTGGGACTTCAGTCTGTCCTCCTACAACCATTGACTCTTCTATTATCCAGTCCACAGCTCTGCAGTCATCTTTGACACACGTGTCTTCAATCAATGAACAACTGCCATGTCTGCCATTCACTCAAGAGCCTTCACCATGTACGTGGTCAGTGCCAAAGACCTTGACAAGTTTGTCTTCTGCTAACGAGATGGCTCCAGCTTGCATGCCTTCAGCCTCAGAATTTCCTCTGGGATGCCTGTCTTTGACTACAGTGACTCATCCAGCAGATTATCCTTCAGCCATGGAGCCTCCGGTAGTACATTCCAAGTGCATGTCTTCGGTCCCAGAGCCTACTGCTAGTTTGGCTTCAGTTCATGAGAGACCTGTATCCTGCTCAGCCTCGCGGCCAATATCGGAGATGTACCTGTCTACACTGTCAGATCCTGCTGCATATTCTTCTGCTCCAGAGATTCCTCCTGAATCCCAACCATTAATTACCGATGAAGGTCCAGCCTGCCCTTTGTATGCTTCAGGGGGATCACCAGATTGCCTGCCTTTTTCACAATACAATTCTCCCAACTGCTTGACTGTAGCATCAGAGCCTCCCGAAGATGCAACATCTGAGTCTGTAACTTCTGCCAGCTCTCACTTCAGAAACATCAAGCTGGATCATGACTCGGGAGAGCCTTACATGCAAGGCCATTGGACTTGCCTGGTGTACTACGAGAGGGAGACGGATACCATCCGCCACGGCCCAGTCACCGAACAAGTAGCCGAGCAGGATAGTGGGCTGGGTGGTTCGCATCTGGGGTCCGGTTCGGATCAGCCGCTTGACAGCTCTTTTGTTGCCGGATCACGCATGAGCCCGAGGGAAGGGACGGGCACGGCCCCCCAGCAGCAGCACCAGGTGGGTGCTAGTAGCCAAAGGAAGGGAATGACTGCTGCAGTTCAAGATGTGCCTGTTATTGCTCCTGCTGCGAGTGTGCCTGATGTACTAAGTACTGCGTCTATCACTCCTATCAGTATGCCAAACGTCCCTGCGGTTGTATCCCACGTGCAACAAGGTGGCTACACGACTGTCACCGGGAGTGCCAGCCTCGAACAACCCATAGGACTTCCAGGCCTCCAAGGCATGGAACATATGCAGTCAAACCTTAGTCACTTTCAACCACAAGCCTTTTCCCAGATGGATGGCAGAAAAGGATCCGAACCTCTACCTCGGCCGCCACCTTCTTTTTCTGAACATAAACATTTCCTGAAACCTGCAGTTTCCTCACCTCCTGCGTGTCCACTCTCGGCAGAAAGGCTAACAGGGCTTCTACCATTGTCTAAGGCATGTTGCACCAGCCTGCCTCCCTCCTCAAAGACTTATAAGTGTCCACTCCCAGTGACTGAGCTTCCTGGACCTTCCAACTCTGCTTCAGGTCCTGCAAGTCCTTCATGCCTTTCTTCGAACCATGAGTCTCTTCCTCACCAGAAGCCTGCCTATGACTCTTCTAGACTGCAGCTTGATTCTATTCATTCCAGTCCATCTGCTTTTGCCCACAGGCCACTGTTTCCATCAGTGCCACCTCCAAAGACAAAGCGCTCCTATCATAGAAGGAAGATGTTTTGTGCGGGTGACGGTCGCCTGGAGACGGCCGTGGAAGGGGGTATACTGTCACGACTCGCTCCCTTCACTCCCGTTCCTGCCACTTGGGGGCATGTCTTGGGGTTTATTCCCTACTGGACATTTCCTCCGAACCTAATGCTACAGTGCTGTGATGAATTGGGAGCGCTAAAACCTTATTTTCCAAGTTACTTCCCTTCCGGATCCATTCCAGGTTTCTGGCAACCAGCATGCTACTTTACTCAAATGACTATGCTTCCCAGAATGCCTGGCTCACTGCTTCACCTCCTCCCTTGCAGGACAAGGTTGGGTGGAGGATAGGCAACACCTGTGGCTGCAGGTGCAGCAGGCGGCACACCTGAAGGGTGTGCTTCTTAAGCAGCTTTAAAAGCCTCAGTTTGCTTCAGTCCAGCCCTGGTCATCGTTGCAGTGTTCCTGTTGTGACTAGTCCCTTGTTCCTTGTTCCTAGCTTTTGTGCCTAGTTCCTAGTTCCTGTTTCTTGTTCCTCCGCCCTGGATTTCGGATTCATGTGCTAAATTGATTTCTGCTTTCTGGATTTCCCTTTCTGTCTTCCTCTGTCTGCAGGCAGCCTTTCTCTGTGCTTTACCCTTTGATGCAGCCCAATTTGCCTGTGTTTTCTGTTTCTTTAATGCTGTCCTTTGCTACTGAAAAACCTGATGCATTAGTCTTTCCTTTTTTAGATTTAGCTTCCTGCCTTTTCTCCTTGGATGGGTGGGAAAGGTTTCCTTTTGTGATATCATTTTCCCTGCTCCTGATCCTTACTTTCTATTGGGATCCATTCCATGTTTTCCATTTCACTTCTGCATTTATTTCCCATTTGATTATTTAGGTGTGGGGTGCTGTTGTAACTAGTCCCTGTGTGAATGCCATTTGTTTTCCTCACTATTTCTTTAATCACAATTCCTACTTGCTCCTTGACTTAGGTCTTAGGTATTTAGTTATCCTCCACCCATTGCTGTTATAGCCTTCTGGGTCCCTGTTTGATCAACTGGGTTCGTGGGTTTACTGACATTCAAGTGGTCTTTCCGGTTCTCGTGAGTACTGTTTCTAAGTTCCTTATTCAGTATCATCCAGAGTGTCAGCACACAGATCCTGTCCTTGCTTGCCCTCTACGTGGGCTTAGCGCTGTCAGTATCTGTAATAGCATAGTGGGTAAGGAGTTTGCCGACTTTCCTTTCAGTCATAAGGAGGTTCTAAGTGCTTACCCCACATCCCTTTTCATATATTGGTATTTTTGTTTCACTCTATCTGCACTCCTGGGTTTTAGTATAAATGAGTCGAAATAAACTATACTACTACATTTGCACATATTATAGAGGACTTTTACTTTCCTCAATATTACCAGCTAATGCTGTTATCAGGGAAATGTTGCATGCCCCCCTCTTTAGTATTTTCTTGAACAATATTAGACATGTTTAAAGATCCAACTGGTAAGGAAAACATAAAATAACAAAAATGACAACTCTAAAAAGATAATGCCACAAAAAATGAAGCCTCCTTTCTGAACCCCTCTAGCATTTCTAATGACTCTTCAAAAAGAGTATTCCAGTGCTGCAGGTGTTTGAAGAGTCTGGCTGTTGCTAGCAGCACCTTCAATGGGTGGAGGTTGATTCTGCACAACCGCAGCTCACAGATACAGTAAAAATATAACACCACTTATAATCCAAAAAAGGCTGCAGCCCAGCGTAGACCAGACCATCTCATGCAATTTTCAACACGCGTCATCCACATCATCCCAGGAAACTCACACCAAATGATTTATCATAATTGATGTTCCCAAGCTTTGTATCCCATTCTATAGCAGACATCTTTGTTTCTCTTTTACAGTTATGAAGTACAGGAGTGTCTTCAACCAAATAAGGACACTATTAGTACCCCAGGATGAAGTGGACACCTTTAATGGGTGGAGTTTGATTCTGCACAACCACCGCTCACATCTACAATAAAGATATAAAACCACATATAAGCCAAAAAAGACTGCAGCTCAGTATGGTCCAAACCATCTCATGAATTTCCAATACATATCTTCCACATCATCCCAGGTGACTTGCACCAAATGATTTATCATAATTGGTATTCCCAAGCTTCATATTGCACATCTTTTTATTTTCTTTTTTCATTTGCAAAACGCTGGAGTGACTTCAACTGAATAAAGACACTATTAGTGCCCTGGAATGAAGTGGATAAAGACTTCTGGCAGATGCATTACATCATAAAGAAAAGATCCTGCGAAGACCTCTCACTCATCCAAGTAGTACTGGTGGAGATAGAGCAGAACATCTGCAGACACTTCATGAAAAGCCTCCTCTCTGAACGGCTCTACCTTTTTTAATAACTCTTGAAATGGAGTGCACCAGTACTACCTGTGTGTGAAGACTCTGGCTGTTGCTAGCAGCACCTTTAATGGGTGGAGGTTGATTTTACACAACCACCGCTTACAACTACAATGAAAATATAAGACCACATATAAGCCAAAAAAACAACTGCAGCCTAGTATGGTCCAAACCATTTCACGCAATTTACAATACACATCCTCCACAGCATCCCAGGCAACCCAGACCAAATAATTTATCATAATTGATATTCACAAGCTTCACATCCCACATCTTTTTTTTTTCTTTGTTCAGTTGCAAAATGCTGGCGTGTCTTCAACCGAATAAAGACACTATTAGTACACAGGATGAAGTGGATGAAATCTTCCAACAGATGCATTGCACCAGGAAGAAAAGATCATGGAAAGGCCTCTCGCTCATTCAAGTGGCACTACTGGAGGTAGGAGCAGCACATCTGTAGACACTTTATGAAAAGCCTCCTCTGTGAACCTCTCTAACATTTCTAATAACTCTTAAAATCAAGTGCGCCAATGCTGCAGATGTTTGAAGACTAACTGTTGCTAGCAGCATCTTTAATAGGTGGAGCTTGATTATGCACAACCACCGCTCACATCTACAGTGTAGATATAACACCACATAAAAGCCAAAAAAGTCTGCAGCCCAGTATGGGCCAGACCATCTTGTGCCATTTCCAATATGCAGCATCCACATCATTCCAAAAGACGTGCACAAAATGATGTATCATGATTGATGTTCCAAAGCTTTGAGACAGAACATTTGAAGTCCCACAGCGTAGAGATTTGTTGCAGAATGTGCAAAGTACCTCCTCTGCCTCTTTTCAGGAACAGTGTTTTTTAACTTTAGAGAAGCACCAACTCTCGGCAGTGGTTTTAATCCCAGTTGCCTTCTTCCTCAGTGGCAATGAATTCAGAAACCAAATGATAACATCATCACTGCTGGTACTCTCGTGATCGGACACGTTGGAATGTCCAACCGGGGAGGAATATGCAAAACAATAAAAATGACAACATGAAAAAGACAATGGGCCTCATTACACAGAAGGCGGTGAACCATGGCGCTATTAGCGCCATGTTTCATGCCGGTAAAATACCAGCACCGCCTTGGTGGAAAGGGGAATTACCGCCCCATTCCAAGGTTGGCGGGGCGGTAATTCCCCCTTCCACCATTGCCCTTCCCCATTCCCATTTTTGCCCCATAGGTCTCTATGGGAATGGGGAAGGCGCAAATTAGGGTACCGCAAATTGCGGTACCGTAATTAGCTCCACTGGTCCCTTTGCAGGTTTGTTTTTAACGCCTGCAACCCGCAAAGGGACCTCGTAGTAAGGCGGTAAGGATTTACCGGTACCGGTAAAATACCGGTACCGGTAAACCCTTACCGCCTACCGTGTAATGAGGCCCAATGCCTCAAAACATAAAAAAGAGACCATTAGAAGAGCCATGTCTTACTGTTTTCTTGCACAATGTAAGACAAATTAAAATGTCCAACTTGTGATGAAAATATAACACAACAAACATGACAACTCTAATAGGACAATGTCACAAAAAATGAAGCCACCTTTCTAATCCTCTCCAGAATTTCTAACAACTCTTCAAATAGAGTGTTCCAATGCGCCAGACTCTGGCTGTTGCTAGCAGCACCTTTAACACATGGAGATTGATTCAGCACAACCACCACTCACAGCTACAGTACAGATATAACACCACATATAAGTCAAATAATGCTGCAACCCAGCATGGTCCAGACATCTCATGCAATTTCCAATACACATTATCCACATCATCCCACAAAAAAAACGCAGCAAATAATTATATCATGATTGATGTTCCGAAACTTTCTGATGGAAAATTACAAGAGGAACGTCTTACTGTTTCCTTGCACAATTTTGCACATGTTCCAATGTCCAACTGGTGAGAAAAACAAACTAACAAAAATTACAACTCTAACAAGACAATCCCACAAAAAATGAAGCCTCCTCTCTGAACCTCTCTAGCATTTCTAATTACTCTTCAAATAGAGTGTTCCAGTGCTGCCAGTGTTAGAATACTGGGGCAGCTGCTAGCAGCACCTTTAATAGGTGGGGGATCATTATGCACAACCACAGCTCACAGCTACAGTGAAGATATAAGACCACATATAAGCCAAAAAAGACTACCACCCATCTCGTCTAAATTTCCAATACACATCATCCACATCATCCCAGGAAACTCGCACCACATGATTTATCATGATTGATGTTCCCAAGCTTTCTGGAAAAATATTAGAAGGGCCATGTCTTAGTGTTTTCTTGAACAATGTTATACATATTCAAATGTCCAGCTCGTCATGAAAATATAAAATAACAAAAATGCCAACGCTAAAAAGACATTTCCACAAAAAATGAAGCCTCGTCTCTGAACCTCTCTATCATTTCTAATAACTGTTCAAAGAGAGTGTTCCGGTGCGGCAGGTGTTTGAAAACTCTATCTGTTGCTGGCATCACCTTTAATGGGTGGAGGTTCATTCTGCACAACCACTGCTTACAGATGCAGTAAAGATATAAGCCAAAAAAAGCTACAGCCTGTATGGGCCAGATCATCTCGTGCAATGTCCAATACACATCATCCACAACCTCCCAGAAGACATGCACCAGATGTTTTATCATAATTCATGTTTGTGATTTTTTTGTGATCGAACATTTAAAAAGCCACATCTTTGTGTTTTCTAACACAATGTGATTTTTACTGCCAATAATTTCTCTAAAATTTTCAATATCCTTTTTGATTGATTGTACTTCTTTTCCAACATTAATAATAATTGTTTTAATTCTTTTATTTAATCCAGGATTAGTTTCACTAGTAGTTGTGGTGGTGCTTCTTGTTTGATTCTTCTTCATACTTGAATAACTTCTTCATCTGTTTGAAATAATTTCAAATATTTTGAAACAATTGAAGATATAATACACTTCAAAAATAATTGTGTTGGTTGTATAAACAATTTATAGTAGGCAGACAAAGTATATGTGTTTGGTGACCAATATTTCTTCCGTAAAATATTATTGTTAGGCTCACAGAACTACAAAATGCTGCATTTGGTGTATTTTCTTTTGCTTCTTTTTCTTCAACAACTTCTTTTGTATTTATTTCTTCTGTAGGATAATTGTCCTCCAGTCATTGCATGTAGTTTTCTGCGTTAGTGTGGTAGATGGAAATACTGCTTGTCACTTCAAATATTGGAATCAGAAATACAAAAACAGTACACGAGAACAGATAATTGAATATTTATATTAACTTTCTGATTCATTGTTCATCGCCTATGTTGTGGGTAGCTGCCAATAGCATGTCAAGTACATCAGATGCTGTTGAATTTTTCAACCTATCGGAGAATGTATTTTTTGAGTGATGTTTATATACGCCAATAAACTGTAGATCATATAATATCATTCTCTTAAGACTTTTTCTACCTCGTACATATTTATAACATGACAGTGAGGTAGGTGTAGTTTTAGGAGTTTGTGCTTTTTCTAGGGTACATTTATTCTTGGATTAGATATTTCAAACATGGAGGCAATTTTAGAAAGTGAGGATTTGTATTGTTCAGAAGACTTAGACGTTGGCAGATGGAAAAACTGGAACACGTGGATTTGACACTATTGTCAAAGTCAAGGGTTCATTAACTATTGGTGGCATTGTACTGGTGGAATCACCTAGTCGACGGGCCGCCAATTTCCATACACATAACATGAGCCCCAAGCATTTTTATTTTGTGGTGCTCATGCAATTTCCAATATGCGTCATCCACATCATCTCAGGAAACTTGCACCATATCATTTATCATCATTGATTTTCCCAAGCTTTAAAATGGAACATTGGAAGGGCCATGTCTTAGTGGTTTCTTCCACAATGTACACCGGACATCTTCTGCCTCCATTTTAAAGCTCTATTCATTCACTTTAAATATCTCTAACTGTCTACACACATTTTTATTCTTATAGCTTCCTACTCCTGTTCATGGACTGGGGACCCAGGTGGTATTATCATCACTGCTGCTGCTGCAAATCTCATGAATACACATGTTGACAAATCGCACAGTGACCATTTCTCGACTCGAAAAAAAAGCAAACAAAAATGGGCACCATTTCCATAGCAACCATTCAAATAATTGTAAAAGAAATAAACAGACATTAAGTGCTACTTTGAGACATAATCCTCCTGTATTAAATAGCAACCATTGAAAGAGTGAAAAGACTTTCTATCCCATTCCATGCCAGAAATCTTTCTCAGTTGCAAAATGATGGTCTGTCTTCTGAGCAAATAAAGACACTATTACTACTTTGGTCTAATGGAACACAATCCGAATAACAATAAACCCAGAGCCAGGGCGGCATTCCTGCGTCAGATAGTGTACCCCGGTCTTTATTAAAGCCCTCATTTTCATACATCAGTATTCGCCTGAACTCCACAGAAGAACCAGTGGGCCCAGTAAACTGCCACTGACAGCTGCCAGTACTTACAGTACAGCAACAAGAACATTAAAACAAAAACAGTGTTTCCTATTTTAAGCTGTTGCACATGCAAATTTCAAATAAACCATCCCAACATTTTACAACCGCTAATTATTGTACTAAAATAACAGTCTGTTGTGGCCTTAAGGGACGACAGGAAGCTGTAGTGAGTTCTAACCGACTTTATTAAATGGCAACCGGTGTGGACCCTTATATGTCCAAGCTCAAATCAAGCACTTACTTACAGTGCAGTTCAGTTCAGTTCAGGACTTCCCCAGTTGAATCACTGTGGGAAGTGTGTGCACTATAATGGCACGCTGTAAGCTTCTAGGGCCCCCATGTAGCCTCCTGTGGCTGTGGTGTTACACCCTAGAGGTTGTGCTGTACGGCTGCTGCAAGATCTCACTTTCTTAGCTCCTCATCAGGAGCAGCGCTGTGGTGCGACCCCTTCATCTGGTGGGCTGCCAGCTCTGAAGCGGGAACGTTTTCCCACGGAGCGTGGGCTCGCGAGATCACGTTATGTGCGAGCTCGCGAGAACACGCTCCCGCGATCGTATGATATCCCCACACACCTCCTTTGCTGGGAAAAAGGATGGGTGGTCATTCCATGACGAAGTCTGCAAACTTGCTGGGTTTTCTTCTCTCTCTCTGAGGTCTGCTTAGATCTGTATATGGGGCAGGATTGAGGAGTACTCTTGAGGAGATGCGGGTGATTCGAGTTCTCCTTTTCTTGTTCTTCGCTCTGACTCCCTGGGTGTAGTTGGAGAGTTGGGGCTTGAGAACTCATTGCCATGGTGTGGCTCCAAGGCATCTCTTTCTGAGAGGCGAGGGTTTCCGGATGTCCCCTGGCGGTCTTGATCTTCTCCGGTATCCTAGTGTGGTAGTTCCATGTCTTCCTTCCTGCGGTACATGGCCACTCTCTCTAGATTCCATTTCCTTCTGTCGCTGGTGCAAATGTGGTTTGACCCTCTCTCCATGACTTCTATGGGACTGCTGTATTTGGAGCCAGTCGAAGTGTCTTTGTGGGGGAGGCGTATTTTCACCAGGTCACCTCTGTTAACTGCTGTGTGTGGAGAGGCTCGACGCAAGTCCCCTTGGGTCTTCATGGCTTCTTTGTTGCGCTGCATGCGAAACGCTACGTCATCCATGTTCACGTCTTAGTCAGCCCTCACTTGATGGAGCCAGGGTGGTACCAGTGAAGATGCTGCCCTTTTCCCCTCAGCAGATGGAATGGCGAAACACCAGTGACGGCGTTGGGGGTGAGGCGGTGGGCTGCTACAGCTTCCTTGACTGTCTTGTACGGGTCTAGGCCCGAGGCATGAGCCAGTTGTAGCGCCCCTTTGATGAAGCGGTTTGCCCCCTCAACCAGGCCATTGGCCTGTGGGTGGTATAGGCTTGCTCTCCGCTGTCGAATGTTGTTGAGCTTGAGAAATTTCTCCATGTCTCGGGAGACTAGCTGGACTCTGTTGTCTGTGACGAGTTCTTCTGGTAGACCTTCCCGCTGGAATACGGCAGGTGCTTGTGGTGAGTTCTGAAGTGAAGTCAGCTTCCACCCATTTGGAGAAGTAGTCGACCATGACTATCCGTATTTGTGTTCTGGGGGCATGTTGTCAAGGGGCCCAATGAAATCCAAACCTAGTTTTCGCCACACCCCTTTGGGGACTTCGGTGGGCAGCATGGGGGCTTGCCTCACGGCTAGGCGCTTGTCACTGTTGGTGCACTCATGGCACCTTTCGACCATTTGTCTTATGTCCTGGTCCATGCCTGGCCACCAGTAGGCGTTGCGTATCCTGCGTATGGTCATGTTGCCTCCCAGGTGGCCTGAGTGTGCTCTGCACAGTATCACTTTGTGGATTCCGCTGGGCGGGATTATTTGATCGCCTCTGAGGATGAGACCGTTCATGGTGGTGATTTCCTCGTTCACTTTCCAGCAGGGACAAAGGCCTTCGGGGATCGCTCTCTCGTTGGGCCATCGTTCGCGAACCCAGGTACTAACCTGCCGTAGGGCATCGTCTTGTTCGAACTCCTCCTGCCAGTGGCGCTCACTCAGGTCCATGTATTCGCCGTTCCTCAAGTCACTGATGGAGGCTACGACACACTCATCTTCCAAGAATGTGGTACCAGGGGCGCTTTGGTTCAGGAGTCTGGACATGCAGTCCGCTTGTGCGTTTTTCCAACCCGCAATGTGGGCTATCTCGTATGTATATTATTGAAGCTTTGCGGTGATCCTGGCCAGCCTCGGGGTGGCAGTCTTGGTGCCGCCCGGGCTCAACATGTGAATGAGGGGTTTGTGGTCGGTGATCAGCTTGAATCTCGTCCCCCATACGTACGATCTGAAGTAGTGGACGGCCCATGCGCATGCCAACATTTCCTTCTCAACCGTGGAGTAATTCTTCTCCGATGATGACAGCGCTTTGGATGCAAACGCCACAATATTCTCAGTGTCTCCCTTCTTATGGGTCAGGGTGGCCCCCAGGCCATACGCGCTGGCGTCTGTGGTAATGCAGGTGTCCCATTCAGGGGTGTATGGTTTCAGGCACGGCGCGTGTAGAATTTTCTTTTTGATTTCACAGAACACTTCGTTCAGTTCCGGGCCCCAACAGTAGGCTGCCCCCTTCTTCAGAAGCTCCCTCATGGGAGACGTGGTCTCGGAGAATCTAGGGACGAATTTGGCATAGTACTCCGCTAGGCCCAGGAATGAGCATAGCTCCTCTTTGGACATCGGAGCCGGGGCTTCTGTTATGGCCTGCATGAGGTTCTTCTTGGGACTGACGCTGTCACTTGAGATGCAGTACCCAAGGTATTCTACCTTGTTCACTCCGAAGACGCATTTTTCATGGCGTAGGTGAATGCCCTCCTCTTGAAGCCTGCTCAAGACTGTCCTGAGTGCCTTGTCATAGGTCTCGTTGTCTTTGGCATACACGAGGATATCATCTTGAAAGAAGGAAACATTCGTGAGTCCTTTGAGTAAGGAGTTCATCATCCTCTAAAATGCGGATGCTGCCGACGACAACCCAAATGGCATGCGGGTATATTGAAAGGTGCCGAAAGGAGTGATGAACGCTGTAAGGGGGCGAGAGGATTTGTGCAGGGGAATCTGGTGATAAGCATCACGCATGTCCAGTTTAGAGAAGATTGCCGCCTCTTTCATCATGAGGACGATTTTGTTGATGCTGGGGAGTGGAAAGCTATCCGTGATTACCTCTAGATTGAGGCTTCTTAGGTCGATGCAGATCCTGAGGTTGTTGCTGGATTTCTTTTTGACCAAAACTACTGGACTCAGCCACTCTGAGGATTCCACGGTCTCGATGGTTCCTTCTTCCACCATCTTCCAAAGGTGGGCATCCAATGCGGGTCTCGCTGTGGCAGGTACTGCCCTGACTTTGTGTTTCACCGGGATCGCGTTGTGTTTCAGGTGAATCTTGTGGACAAAGTTTCTCACCTTCCCTGGGTTCTCGGAAAACAGGTTCGGGAACATCTCCTTGAAATTTAGCGCTGCTCCTGAGGAGACCATGAGTACCTGTTCCGGAGTGCTGGGATCTAGTTTCATGCTGAGTTTGTGTTGATCGTCCCATCCCAGTACGGCTGGGCCTTTGGGTGAGAAATACACTTTGGTGGTGGTAGACCTCCCTTTGAAATCGATCCGGGCTTTGATGTAGCCTAAAAGGTCGACAGTTGCACCACCAAACACCGTCGGTTTTTACCTGGTCGTTCTGATCTCTACTTTTGCTTGTCCCATCATCTCCTTATATGCGTTGATGGGGAGGATAGCGAGGTCAGATCCCGAGTCTGCCATGACGCGTGTTTCCATTCTGTCAACTTTAATGGTGCAGTGGGGCTTTTCCCTCCTGGCATGGGGGGCGTTGACCATGACGACCATGGTTCTGTCCTGCAGATCATCATCATCGCTTGAAGCGCAGTCACCACCGACACGGGAAACCATCTTCTCCCGCCACGTGCATGCCAGAGCCACGTGACCAATGCGTCCGCACTTAGAGCACTCTTTATTCCTGGCGGGGCAGTCGGGATCATTCGCCATGTGCTTGGTGCTGGCGCATCTATAGCATTTGGGTGCCTCCTTTTGCCTGGGACCTTTGTCTCTGGGGACGTCGCGGGACTGCTTGTCTCTGCGCCCTCTCCATTGTAGCGCCGCAAGTTCGGGCACAGGCAGGTGACTTCCCGCCTCTTTGCGTCTGCTGGAGGTTTCTTCCTCCGCCCTGGCAATTTGGATGGCCTTGTCAAGGGTGACCTCCTTTTCTTGTATGAACTTGTCCTGCACTTTCCTAGAGTTAGTGTGAACGACGAGCATGTCGCAGATGACCTGTTCTGCGTTTTCGCCAAAGGCGCAAAGAGAAGCCAGCTCCCTCATCCTGGTGATGTAGTCGTCCACGGGTTCGCTCCCTTCTTGTTTGCGGGTGTAGAACCTCAGCCTGTGCAGTACAACGTTCTCCTTATTGGTGAACCTCTTCACAATGCGACGAGTCGCTTCCTTGTAGACGTCGTCATCGTCATCATCATCGGCCGCAGGTATTGCCTTCAAACCGGCAAAAATGCGCGGACCTTCAACCCCCAATGCATTTAACAGCATCGCCCTCTTCCTGACGGGGGCATACCGCGTGCCGCCCACTGCTTCCAGATAGGTGGAGAAAAGGGGCTCCCACTGCATCCATGGAATTGCTGGTGTCCCTGGTGAAGGGAGAAAGGCAGGGGGAGGTGTGTCGCCTTGCATGGTGGGGCCGTGGGGCTTTTGGTATCCTCGTCGCCAATTATGTTGTGGCCTTAAGGGATGACAGGACACTGTAGTGAGTTCTAACCGACTTTATTAAATGGCAACCGGTGTGGACCCTTATATGTCCAAGCTCAAATCAAGCACTTACAGTTCAGCTCAGGACTTCCCCAGTTGAATCACTGTGGGAAGTGTGTGCACTATGATGGCACGCTGTAAGCTTCTAGGGCCCCCATGTAGCCTCCTGTGGCTGTGGTGTTACACCCTAGAAGCTGTGCTGTACGGCTGCTGCAAGATCTCACTTTCTTAGCTCCTCATCAGGAGCAGCGCTGTGGTGCGACCGCTTCATCTGGCAGGCTGCCAGCTCTGAAGCGGGAACGTTTTCCCGCGGAGCGTGGGCTCGCGAGATCACGTTATGTGCGATCTTGCGAGAACACGCTCCCGCGATCGTGTGATATCCCCACACAGTCCTTAACACACACTGGCCCTCATTACGACCCAGTCGGTAAGCGGAAAACGATGCCGGTAAATGAATATCGGCATCGTTTACTGCTAGGTCCGATTATGACCCGCGATAGTGCAATTAGCGACATCGTAGTTTACGGTGCCGCTAACAGCACCAAGGTCGCGCGCGCGCGACCCACCATGCCATAAATACCGGCATGGCGCAAAGCTACGCAGATCACAAACCAAGCGGACATGCCCCTAACGCCATCGCCAAGGCCGTAAAGTACCTTACCGCCATGGCGCTAATTCCGCCATCGCGAACCAACCGTAAATGGCCATGTGCAGTGTTCCCAGCTGCCACAGGTGCACAGAATCAGCACAGGTGGAGGCAATACAGACTCTCCCAGTGCAAAAAGAGCACACCCCACCCCTACCAGCCCCAGTCACACTCCACAATGATACCAATAGGACTAGCAATGTTGGGGCTGGAGGACCTGATAGCAATGCGAGTGCTACAACTGCAACAACAACAACAACAACAACAACAACAACAACCTGCACAGAGGAGACGCAGGAGGAGAAGGAGGGCAAGGCAGGGCCAGCAAGCCCCACCAGCACAGCCAGTGGCACCACGCAGGCAGCCCCCAATCCCACGCATCAGAGCCTGTCCATTCAACCGCACTGCAGAGCAGATCAACACCCTGTACCGACTGGACCGGGACACCATCACCAACATTGTGCACATGATACACAACGACATCGTCAGCATGATAGAAACACCCACCGCCATCCCGCCCCTACTGAAGGTCGTGTCCGTGCTCCACTTCCTGGCCACAGGCACCTACCAGCACACAGTGGGCCACTTGCATGGCATATCCCAACCATTATTCTCACGTACACTGATCCAAGTGCTCGATGCCCTCCTCAAGCACACAGACGACCACATCCCATTGCCACGGTCTGCCCAGGAGATTGCCAACACCAAAGTGGGTTTCCATGCACTAGCTGGCATACCTGGTTGCATTGGTGTCATCGACTGCACCCATGTTGAATTGGTGGTCCCACATGCCATGGAGGTACCATACCGCAACCGTAAACTATTTCACTCAATCAACGTGCAAATGGTCTGCGACTCCAACAAGATCTTCACACATTGTTGTGCCCGATTCCCCGGATCAACGCATGATTCAATGGTCCTTCGGAACTCCACAATACCATGCTACATGGAGCGACATGCAGGCCCAAGATCCTGCCTACTCGGTGAGTCTAATGTCATGAGCATGGAAATGCGAAGTGTGTAGGTGATCGACGTACCAATGCATATTGCACCTGGCAGAAAGGGGGGGGGAATGATGCATACGTCACATGGCTGCGACTAGCAGTAGGCAGATCATACCCTGAGGAAGCACTCACGTCATCTGACAACAGTATACATGATGCCTGATCTAATCAGCCCTAACATGTGAATGAAAGTGTACCCCAACCATGACACAACCATCTGCAAGTGCATTGTACGAAATGTGACCACATTGACTCCAAAGGAACGCACCCACATGCACGTCACCAAACACCATCAACTGAAAGGCCTGTCCCCCATAACTGCGCACAAAGGAGGCACATGTCGGACAGGAACATCAATGCACCACTACACAGACAGCAAGACCCACAAACTCCCCCCATTGACACCAGTATTGTTCCCTGGGGTCATAATGAGCCAGACAGCAATGTTGCAATCATGTGAGCATTGACCTCACAGGACACGTGCCTGGTCACATAAAGTAACGGCCTGAACGGACACAGTGGATAGGCACTCACAAGGCAATTGTCCCCCCTGCATTGTGTCTTGGCATGCAAAACAGTACATGAGAGCCATGAACATATACCGGTTGCATGGTGTGAATCCATTAGCACAACTAAATCTGGTGCAAAGTAACAGTTGAATGCAAGGCATGGTGGCGCGTCATGTTCAGAAAGCAATCTCATTCCTGACACATACATTGTTGCCCATTTACAGGTGATGCAGGCTATCCCCTGAAGAGGTGGCTCCTTACACCAGTCCGGAACCCACAGAACCAGCATGAGGAGGACTTCAACCGTGCCCATGCACGTACCCGTGTGGTGATAGAGCAGGCCTTTGGCCTACTGAAGGCACGTTTCCGCTGCCTCAGCAGGTCTGGCGGGGCACTCCTGTACCGCCATGAGAAGGTTGCGAAGATCGTCATGGCATGTGTCATGCTACACAATATGTGCGTCAGACGTAACGTGCCTCTGCCCCCTGACGCAGAACTGCAACCACCTGATGATGAGGATGATGAGGGTGGGGATGGGGCAGCACCTCAAGGAGGCAGCGATGCACAGGAGGGCCGTGAAATGCGTCAGAATCTCATTGACCAATGCTTCTAGCACACACTGCGTGTGCGTGTAACATGTGGACGGCACTTGGGGCACTGTGTGTGTCTGGTATATGCACACTGTAGACTGTACAACAATAAAGCACACATACACAATGAGCAATGTCCACACATTTGGTTTGTGATAAACGTAAAAGTGTATTGTGCTCCTGAAAAGATATGACACACCCAATCCCCCCTCCCCCCTGAACACCCCAACACACCCATTCCCCCTCCCCCCTGAACACCCCAACACACCCATTCCCCCCTCCCCCCTGAACACCCCAACACACCCAATCCCCCCTCCCCCCTGAACACCCCAACACACCCAATCGCCCCTCCCCCTCCCCCAGAAATCCCTGCCAAGGAGTGCCAGTGCCTGTGGTGAAGTGGGTAATGTTTTAGTGGTCCACTGTGCGGGCACTATTGCCAGCCCCCTGTCCCGGAACCTGGGGCCCCCCTGCCTGTACTCCTCCGGGTCCTGGATGACCTGCGGACGGGGCTGGATGGGGCCGAACTTGCAGCTGAGGAGGTACCGGCCTGCTCGGTACGCCGTGTGTCCATGATTGTCCGTATCAGTTCACTAATCATATTCCACACTGCGGCTAGTTCCGTGCATATGTTCGTGCTTGCTGATTGGATGCTTGCCTTGATGCTGTCAGCACACCTCTCCATGCCTGAACTGGCACCTCCACAATCAGCAACATGCTGCGTTAGGATTGACGCCAGTTGTTCTTGCCTCGCTGATATTTGGTCCAGCACCTGGCTGTAATCAGGCACAATGGGGGTTGCAATTGCAGGCCCAATAGGACTACTCCCCTCCTCCCCTACTCCCACTGGGCTTGGAGTGGCTGGCCATGAACCTCCAGGGGATTGCCCCTGTGTGTCCTGTCCATGCAGGCTACATGGGGACAGGTGTGGGGAGGTAAGTTGGGTGTGGGGGGGACCTTCCATGTCATCATCCCCATTCGCCACATCGCTGTCAGAACAGGCTGCGATGGCTGCAGTCTCCCCGACTGTACTGCTCCCCGCAGACACGATCCCCTCAGTGGGCAGCAGTGGTTGTGGGTCTGCCGTGGGTGCCATCATGTCCCTTTCCTCGGGGGGAATTGCTGCCCTGGGCTATTCGGCAACAGGAATATTGGCCTGCTGTGGGTTGGCCATGGGTCCAGCAGAGGTGGATGGTTGGTGGCCTCTTCCCTCTGTCCTGGTCTTCTTGCCTGGGGTGGTGCCACTCTCGTCCCTGCCGGTGTCCGAGTGTGAGCCTGTGGTGGAGCATAGGAGGGAAAGTGTTATTGATGGTTCAGCGGACATTGAGCAGGCATTGTGATGAGTGCCATGGTTTAGATGGATAGATGGTGGACTTTGTGGGCCGTGACATACAGGTTGTCTCCCTTTTGGGTGGGTTGAGCATGCAGGAATGTGTGTGCCTGCTGTAGAGTGTACATGCTGCATGTGTGCAGGGTGTGGGTCTTCTGCTGATGTGTTGCGTTTGCCATATGGGGCGACATTGTGATTCCCATGTAAGTGTGATTCAGGGTGTTTTGCAAGGCTGATTTGGAGGCACCTACCTGTGTCTCCTGATGTCGGGGCTCCTCTCTCCATTCCGCCGACGCCCTCGATGCACTCTATGCCGATCAATGAGGCACATGTCTCCTCCCATGGCTGCATCTTCAGTGGGGAGTCTGCTCCACCGCCAGTTGCCAGTCCCAGGTTGCGGTTTGCTGACAGTATACCCCTTACTCGGAGCCAGAGGTCATACCACCTTTTGCGGCACTGTCTGGTGGTGCGTGGGGTGGTACCTACGGCACTGACGCGTTGTGCCACGAGTTCCCATACTGCTTTTTTCCGGGCTATGGCTGGTCTCGTCATCTCTGATGAGAAGACGACGTCTGCCTTCTCCTGCAGCGTTTCTGCCAGCATAGTCAGTTCTTCGCGACTGAAGCGGTCCTGCCGCTGCCTGTCGCAGGCTTTTTTAACAACTTTTGGCATGGTTAGGTGAGGTAATGGGTGGGTAATGGGATTTACAGGGTTTCAGGGTCGAATGTAGTGTGGTTGGGTGGGATGGCAATGGATTGTGTTTTTAAAGATGGCCGCTGTGCTCTTTCCCGTTCCGCCGCGATGACGCTACTTCCGGTTCTGCTTATTTGCGGTGACCGCTAATTACGGGGCCCACTAATTACGGGGCCCGCTAATTACGGGGCCCGCTAATTACGGTCGGCGCTATGATGGGTGGCGGTAGGTCACCCAGCGCGGCATTCGATGCCGGTAAGGGATGTTTACGCCATGGCGTAGTTTACATTACCGCCATGGCGTAATGCTCGTGCGCGATGGGTCGGAATATGGCGCTCTTTACGCCTTCGGTCCATGGCGTAAACGATGATTACGCCATGGCGGTAATGTAGCTGACTTACCGCCAGGGTCGTAATGAGGGCCACTGGGTCTGCATTTATTGGGGCAATTTGCACTTCTTTTTTTACATAATAGGAATTTGCATAGCAAAAAGCCCAAAGGTAAGGGAGCATTCCTGCATCTGATAATTCCCCAAGGTCTTTTTTAAAGCCCTCATATTAGTCAGAACCTCTAACTATGGGCATGCAAAATATTCGCCTTAACTCAGTGCAAGAACCAGTATGCCCAGTAAACTGCCATTGATAAACTAACAGTCTTTTTGCATCAATTAGCAGTACAGCAACAAGAACATTCAAAAAATCAGTGTGTTTTTTTTAAAAAAAACGGTCACATATCTAAACGTCCAATAAACCGTCCCAACATTTTATAACCTTTGATTTGTGTACTAAAATAACATTGCTGAACACATACAGCACCTGCATTTATTCAGGCAATTTGAACCCAAAAATCCATTCCATTTCTTTTTTACATTATAGCAGTTTGCACAACTAATACAATTCTTATATTCCTTATGAATATATATTTAAAAATAAAACCAATCAAATATATTGTTCATGAAATTAAACACTAGGTTTCACAAAACAGCAAACAAATAAACACAATGGGCCTCATTACAAGTTAGCCGGTCCGGAAACAACGGTGGCGGTAAATCCGCCGCCCTGCAGTTGGGAGGTTTCACTCCCGCCAGCTCTGATCTGGCGGGAGTAACACCACTCGCCTGCAGGTGGACATGGAAACACCGCACTGTCGTAGACGGAACCAGACCCAGGAATTCTGCCTCCAGAATTACTGGGTCACCAGGGTTGTAATGCCCTGGTGATTCCGGCAAACACGGAGGCGGAATGGTATTATGGGTCTTGAGGCCCAATGTATTTTCTCTTATACTTAACAACACAGTAACACTTCAGCAAACCAAATCTTTTTTAAAACACACCTTTTCCAATCACACAACACCAGCAAAATAATCTTTTTAAAATGGAAAATATTTTCCAAAATCAAAACCAGAAATATTATATTGTAAGAAAACTAATAAAATGGCCGACATATTCACTGCAACCTATCCCAATGAAGTACACATTTACAACATTAACACCAGCCAATTAGAAACACTGAAGCACATACAAAACCCTGACCAGCATCAAAAAGTAGCCATGGATATTCAACAAGGCTACAAAGCTTATTTGTAGCCGCTGGTACACGTAACTTCTCTACACCTACTAAAAACCAAAGTAATCCAACCTTCACAACTTTAAATAAGACAAGACGACAGCTAATCACACAAAATAACACAAACAGATAAAATTCTGTGCTCTATTATCCACATAACAATATGATTATTGCCCAGAAATGTATATTTATATACGTGGCCATAAATATAGCCGCGCCTACAGAGACAACCAATGAAAACATAAAAAGCGTCAACACGCCTGTGCACATGTGTTTTATACATGTGGTTATAGAAGACCCATGCAGTGACGTTTGCTGCTACTCGCGGCTATTCACAAAAACTATCAATAAACTTTTTTACTTTTACTCCCCAAAACTCCAAACACATGTCCCTAGCACACATACCAGCCCCCCTCCACTTCACATAATCCTCCTTCACTCCCCTGATCTCTCCCCATTCCCCAAAACACTCAATGCATCAATGATGCTACTCCACCCAAAATGTCGCATAACAGCCGCTACCACACATCCACAAACACACAGCGTTCTATTTGCTCCAAAATAGCCACGGCTGCACAGGGTATCACATCTACCTGCGAATACCAATGCTGTGCACTGTATAGCTACTGAGTAGCCGTGAATACAGTTCTACCTGGCCAATTCGTGTAAACATAACTCAGAATACCTAACTGATGAAGAAAATGCAGTGTAGATACACAAATACAATAAAAAAGACACATTTTTATTTTTATTTTACCCGCGGTTACATTTCATTGACTTTCATCATAAGCGCGGTTACATAAATTGGATAAAAAGGTGGCCTCGCTTCAGGCTTTATACTAAAGTACAACTTAACATATCAATACAGTACAACACTACTCATGTACTTATAAAGTAGCTGAAAATAAAGCAAGCAGAGAATAATAGGATTGATCCTTTTCATATCAATTTTGTTAAACTTATTTCTTCTGTTTTTCTCCAAAGTCTCACATATGCAAAAGCCTGAAAACAAACAGCCAAAATAAAAGAGTCCCAAATACCTTACAGGTCAATGACCATGGCGTTTGGCCATGGCCAGTGATTTTTCATCCCTGATGTCACTTTACTTATAAAAATAACTTTGAAAAAGAAATGAAACACTTACACCCCAAAACATATTACCGTGGGAACAGAACTACACGTACCAGTGGTTATCTGTAGTCCTTTGTAACCTCGATTATTGGCAAAACAGCCAGAAAGAAAAAATGCTTTCCTGCACCGCCAGCACATCACTAAGTGATGATAGACCTGGCATGAGTGGGTTATGTGTATTTCGGGGGTACGTGGGAAGTTTCACACACGATAGGCCTGGCACGAGCAGGGTACGTGTATTTCGGGGGTGCGCAGGGAGTATTACACGCGATTTCACTAGCGCCAGCGGGGTATGTGTATTTTGGGGGTGCACAGGGAGTTTTACACGCAATTTGGAATTGTGGCCCCTCCCGGGTGTGCCCTTTCCCCCCTCCCCATGCCCTGCAGGCAGCCCACACCACAGGGGACTACCCTACACCCCTGACCATGCCCTGCAGGCAGCTCACACCACAGGGGACTACCCTACACCCCTGTCCATGCACTTGTTAGCCCCAACTCATGTCCCCCACCCACCCACCATTGATGGGCACCTGCCAGCAGACCCCGACTCATGTCCGCCACCCAGCCACTGACCCACCATTGATGGGCACCTGCCAGCAGGCCCCGACTCATGTCACCAACCCATTGACGGGCACCTGCCAGGAGGCCCCGATACGTGGCCCGCCAAACACCATGTTCTAACAAAACAGACCCATGGGCCTAATGCCAACACAAATCCACCCTACCCCCCAGTCCAAGAACACAACCATCCACAGCACATTACCCATGCCATGCGAGCCTCAAAAGAACCACCATGGCCATGCATAAATGTACAACAGAGCCACACAGTGGCAACACATGACTGAGGCAATGCTCATCGAGACATGCACAAAACCAATGAGAGTACACAACACCAATAATGAAGATATATGATTTGTATCAAAATACGTAATGAAAAAACACAATGAAATATCAAACTTGTAAATTAAGAAATGATGAAATGCCAAAAAAAAAATCCAATCTAAAACAAAAATCCACAAGAGGAAAAAAGGGAAGTGGTCCATTTCCAATGTCCAAATAAAGTACATGAAAATCCATGAGATGTTAAAATAACTAAAGTATGTACAAGAATTGAACTATATACACTGCAAGTCCGAAGGGTCCATGATGCCCAAACCAAAGGAAACCTACCAGAAATCCTACAAAATAACTATGTACAGAAAGTGGAGCAAAGTCCATGAACTCCAAAATAAAAAAAAAACAAAGGAAACCTAACACTAAAGAACTGTGTACAAAGGCACGGGCATGTCCTATGGCTCACTCTTTGATGTTCCGGGCCAGGGCATCATCGAACTCCTTCCGTCCTGGAGGCGGGCCTCTTCCCTGGCCACGATGTCTCGCAAGAATGCAGTCATGGCGGCCTCCAACTCCCTGCGAGTTGCCTTAAAGCACTCAGCCTGCCTCAAAGCCCTGCGCATGGAGTTCTCCGCCCTGACCATAGTGAGCCGTGCCTCCACCGCCCGCCGCCGCTCCGCATCTATTTGCCGACCCAACTGCTGCCACATGGAAGACACTTCCAATCCAGGGTCCTCCTGCCCTCTGGCCGATGCCTGCCCCTGTGATGTTGATGGCCCCGAGCCATCATCGCTCCCACCTTGAGCCTGCTGCTGCCGTGCATGTGCCCTGCCTGTTGAAGCCTGCACGTCCTCCTCCTGCTGCTGTCCAGTTGTTGGGGTGGCCACCCCTGCTGGACCTCCGACTCCCATCTGTGGCAGGGATGTGACCTCCACCAGCCTGGCCGCTGGTTCAGGGGCAGCTCCACAGGGTGCCCAGGTGATACATGGGCAGCAAGATGGCACGGAGGATGACTGGCGCATAGGGGGTTCAGTTGAGGAGGGGGTCGATATAAGTTCCAGCACACAGAGGAACCCAGCACTGCTGACCCGTCCTAGTAGACCGACGCGGTCAATGAGGCATTCAAAATGATGTGCATTGTGCACACGAGAACCATGCATGTCATCCTGAATGCCACATTGACGCAACGCTACCCCAGCCAGGACAGGCTCAACCCGGTCCCGGATACCCACGTCCGCAGGGAGAGGAAGGCCAGTTGTTGTTCGCGCATCCCTTCCCTGAAAACGGGTCTGGACGAAGGCATCCCTGCTGGTGCGGGATGATGCAGTCACAGGATCGGGGACAGGATTACACACAGGCACCTCCGCAGCAGCCTGTGCAGCCTCCTGTCCCTGCCCCTGGACTGCACGACTAGCACCAGTGGAATGCCCCCCTCCAGGCCACGTGCATGGGCCTTCCACGGCCTCCTCCTCAACCAAACCACCACCAACCTGGATGACTCTGGGCCATCTTCCTCCATAGGCCCCTGTGGGGGCTCAGCTGCCCCTTCTGCTGCCGAGGAGTCCACCTCCGACCTCCGCCTCTTGGACCTACCCTCAGTAGCTGCGGCCGCAGCACCAGACTCCTCACTCCCCGAAGAGATGACAACCCGGGTGGGGAGCTGGGCCTTGCGTCTCCGGCTGGCGGTGGGATCCCTGCCGCTGTGCTCGACAGCACCGTCTCCACCCTCTTCATCAGTTGACGCTGCAGACAGGGAGAGACAGAACACAGGCATCAGGGCACTGTACAATGGTCTGATAAACACATGACAGTTGCACATGAGTGGCAGTGTCAAACTTCACAGATGGCATCACACTCCCCAACACACATCCTTTGAACCCACACACATGTGCAAATTAAAAGGAATGTTCCAGCAGGCAGCAACATCCATACACATACAACATCATGAGCATCCGAAGGTTAGCCTGACGTCACGTGCAACACGCGGAGTGCCCAACACATGCACACACGCCACCAGACATACATTCATCTGTACATCTCCACCACCTGTCACAGTGAAATCATTGGCAACTATGTCACATCTGCCAATCAGCCTCCTACATGTCTGTGTCACATGTATCCATGGCGTATCACATTTGCACACATGTCAAACACACACACGCACATGTATGTCATACACGTACATGAAGGTGGAACCAGCATCCATGTGTCACACCACAACCATGCCACAGTACATACACAGAAATGCAAACATGTGTGCATCCCCACATGCATCCGTGCAGCATGCGTTTGAACACATACACCATTGATGTGACTCACACATGACTGGGCTCACATGCGGCAGGCTCATGTCCCTGCACATACACATCCATACATGGGGCTTTCCAGACATATGTCCAAGCTGCACACTCCTGGCAACCTCAACATGCACTGCATCTAATCAGTACCAATGGGCACTTACCGCTCGACTCCAGACGGGTCTGCCTCTGAAGGACCTGGAGGTGGAGCGCTGGCTGTATACGTTCCAGGACCCTCATCTGGTTGTTGGTAAGGCGGACCCGGCACCCCTCTGCATGCGCTGCCTCCAAGAGGTGCCGGGCCTTGCTGAGAGTCCTGGACCTGAAGTCCCCCCAGCGCTACCGGACATGTGCCATGTCGCGGGCTGCCACCCCCTCCACGTTGATGGCAGCCACAATGTCCTTCCAGATCTTCTTCCGTCCTTCATTGTCGGTGCGTGGTCTTCCGAAGAGGGCATCATAATGCACCAGGACTTGCTCCACCAGGATACCAACTTCTGCGGCACTGAAGCTGGTAGCCCTCTGCCTCTCTGGCTGGGGGATGCCAGTGGTCTCTGATGGTGTTTCCCCCGATATGCCAATCCCCGAGGCAGGTGTGGGTGGGCAACTGGGTCCTGGTGCTGGGCTGTGGCGCGATGGAACTTCAGTCAGGAGTCTACTGTTCCAGCAGGGGTGGTCACAGCAACTGGACCCCTGCAGATGGCTGACCAGCAGGCAGGCAGCAGCAGATGGCTGGTGGGAGCGGGCTCGGGGTTCTGGGGGGCAGGAACATGGCCTTCTGCGCAGGAGTGTGGTCTTTTGTGTATGTCGCCTGGCCAGCTTGATACAGAGTGATTTGGCACATGAAAAAAATACAAGTCAGCGTGTAATTCGAGGAAAGGCCCTTAGCGCGTAAATGCATCTGTGACGTAACGTGCACAGGCGTTTCCCTCCACACGGGTGCATAGTGATTCTACACATGCAAAAACTGCATGCCCAGGTGTCACTGCGTGTAATTGGAGGAAAGGCCCTTAGGGCATAAGCGCGTAAGTGACGTGGCATGTGTGGCCAGGGTTAAAAGGTAGGCATAGGATGCCATTTTCTTGTACGTGCTTTTTGTGGAGAGCGAGCGGGTGATTCTTGTACTTCTTGTCGGTTCACATGCGATTACTTCAAAACGGTTCCAGTTTTTATTCCTTGTATTCCTTGTATACTCAGACAGTGTTCAATTCTTCTTTTGGGGGTGGGTGTGGGGTGTCACGTGTCTTTTTCACATTCTTTTTCCAGGCAGACGGTGAGTCGCCTACCTATTTTTCAACTATTTTTGTGTTTCTGGGTGCCACTGCGTATTGCGGGTCCTTTATTCCACGCACGTGGGCTACCAGGGGTTGCGTGCATGTTACATTTTGTTTTCGGGGTGCCTGAGAGTTGCGTGACCCATCATCTCCCCCAGGGGTCACAGACAGCCTTGCTAGAGCACTAGGGTACTTATTCCATCTAGTACCCTGCCCCCTTCACCACAATTGCCCAGGACAATTGTTTACTGCACCTCCCATTCGCACAAGAACATCAGTGCCATGGTTGGGAAGCGACCAAGTGGTAAGGGAGGCAAAGGTGGCTGACCTCCAAGAAGTGTCCACGGTAGGAGATGTGGCCAGGATGTGCAGGGTGGCCCAAGAGGCCAGTGTATGGAGGACCAATGAGGTACACCTATGCCCCCCCCCCAAAGGGTCGGGAAGATGCAGCTGACACCATCCCAGCTCAGGCCCTGTTAACTCGGCTCATATTGTTCACTGAACTGCACAGGATGACTCAGAGGCCGACTTCCGTGTCACCAAGTCAAAGCCACGTGTGGCAGTGAAAGTTGCTGTCACCAGGCCACATGGATCTGGGGCAGCAATATCATCTGCTGCCCCAAGTAGCCAGGGTGAGGAGGCTGCAGGGGCAGCTGCAGCTCAATCCACCCCAGCTCAGAGTCACACAGCCGGGATAGTGTTGGTCCATGACCATCACACCAAGGTTGGTCCTGCCAACATAACCCAGCAGCCAATGCCTGCAGTGAGACCTTTGGTCATCGTACCTTTGGCACCTTCCAGTGCCAAGTCCTCCTGCGCTTCAGCCTGTACCGACCAGAGCAGTGTAAGCCACTCAGGGTCCTCACCACCTCTCAAGAGGAAGAAGGGTGCTCTTGCGGTACAAGCTGGGACCCCAGACACGGCTGCCCCCTCCGGCATATCAAGGAAGCAGAGTTTCAATGATGTGGAACTAGACGCACTTGTGGGCTACGTGTCAGCCCATGGCCGCGAAATGCTGGTGACTGCAGGGTGCAAGACTACAACTGCTCAACGTAGGGCCCACTGGCAGTGCATCGCGGACCAGATTAGTTCCCTTGGATTCATGAGGCGCACAGCTGATGATTGCTCTAAGCGGTGGAATTACCTCAAATGCAGAGCAAAAAACAAGCTGGCTTCCAATCATGCCTCTACTCTGGTGACTGGCAGTGGGTCTCCACCAGAGAAGGAAGTACTCACAGAACATGAGTCAATCGCTGGAGGCTTCATCACAGAGGATCAGATCCAAAGCATGGGAGACCTACCATATCTTGAGGCAATGTCCGGTGAGTGGCCATGCATGTGTGTGCAAACCATGTGTATGTTGCTTGGGTGATGTGTTCTGAACGAGTGCTAGGTGAGGCTGTGTAGTCATGACTGCTATGGGTCACCCATGTGGTGCCTCCAAACCATCCCCCGGTCTTGGGTTTGGGTTTTACAGTATCCCTTCTGACCACAGTTAACAATTTGCACCTGATTACTGCACTTGTCCTTCAACTGCCATCATGCCACAACATTGTTGATACTGTTTTCCTGTTCATTCTGCCTGATTGATGGAATCATGTGCATGATTAACACACATTTCTGTGCCGTTCTGCCCCAAATTCACCATACTTCAGACATAGATTTTACCCCACAATGCCCCAAATTTGTATACTTATTATGGGAATGATTTCATCAATCAGGCTGATTGCATATTGTGCACCTAAAAATACCCTGCACACGATCACTTCGGGCCTTGTTTGAATGTTCAACATGACAATTGACTTCTCTCATGTCCAAGTGACCAACCATTGATGTATCCATGTGCCTGCCATCACTGTATTAGTAAACACTGGCTTTGTTGCAGCGTGTGGCACATGCATGTTTTGTCACACTCTTTTGCATGTTCTGTTTCATGATGTCGATCTCACGTGGATGTGGGACAGTACTGATTTGCTACCATCTGGGTGTCCTTGTCAAATCTGCCATGGCTATGCTACGTGCCATCTGTGTGTTGGCATGTGTCATGTATGTGGATTGTCCATGCCACTCACAGGCTAATGTGTGATGCAGGTGCTATGCGGCATGCAGCACATGTGTTGCTTTTCCATCTTGGAGTCCTCAGTGTCTGCTTTTAGGCTCCCCTTCCACTTCATTGCCAGTGCATGCATGCCAGAGTTAGTGGCATGTGTGACATGTGTCATTTATGTATTCGATTTGCACATTGTGATGCCTATGTGTGTGGGCTATGCTGCTCATGCCTGTCTTCATTACTTTTCTTTTATGTTTTTGCAGGTGATGAGGCACTAGATCCTGTTGAGGAGGAGGAGATGGCGCAGGGGCAGGAGTATTCACAGCCCCAACCAGGCACGAGTGGAGGACGTGGGGTGGTGGTGGGTGAAAATCCATTAGTCCTACAGATCATCCTCTCCACGGGTGTCTCTGGGTACACCTCCGAAGACCTCTATGTTCAGTTGCTGAATCTGACATTGAGACAAATGGCCCGATGCAGGTGAGTGTTTCTGGCAGGGTTGCTGTTCTGTCCAACCCACCTACACCTGGGGTAGACCCCTCTATGGGACGTTCAGTGTTGGAAAGTATGCCTGTGGCGGTTACAGATGCAGGGTCACACTCCACTATATTTACTCCTGTTCCTGGGCCAGCAGATCAAAGGAGGAATGCAGTCCTGCAGCCTCAGGCAGTGCCAGAACAGCAAGGTGCACATCACCTTGCCCCAAACAGGTGTGGTGCCCGCCAACGCGGTGGCCGTGCGCCACCAGGCAATACTGTGTGGGACAACTCCATGTATACTATTGCAGCACAACAGGGGGCATTTGGCATATTTGCATGTAGCTTCTTCATGTCTTAACGAGCCGGTCTCCATTGCAGATGCAGTTTATGTTGTATGCAGTACACTGCCACATTTACCTACCAACAACACACTGGAGATGGAAGGGGTTGATGTGCTGCCTTTGCCAGGTTATGACACTTGCACTACTTTCTTTACTGTCATACGTTGCCACTGTTGGGTCCTGTACTAAAGTTTTGTCTTGCTGGTAAGTATTTGTTTATGTGTGCTGTTTCTTTTGCATTAGTGAGAGGGAATTGTCTCTGGGATGTTTCCGTTTGGGAAGGTGCACTTTGTGACACTTGTGTCATGTGTTGTGCATTCATTTGGTTGCTTTCACATTGCATGCCATGGTGTGTTGGGTAGCTGAGATGGGGTTAGGGAGGAGTTGAATGACATGGCACTATTTGGATGTACTATTTTGCAAGGGGGTAGTCCTTCATGCTGCATGAATGTGTGCCTTTTACTGACACAGCATTGGGTGTGTTTAAGTAGCTAGGGATGCACACAATGTAGCACTTCCAGGTAAACAATCTCAGGGTGGTATGGTTTTGACAGTTGACTGTCTCTTTTGTCACCATCATCGTCAATTGTCAGCTTGTATGTGCCAGGCCTGTGTGCACTCTGCAGGGGTGGGATTTTAGGTGAAGACATTTTCCACAAGCTGGGTACGGGCTGCCTCACCACGTGCCCTTTCACCTCCCGTGCGCAGTGGGCGTGCATGTGGTTGTGGATGTGGGGGCCCCACCATGTCCACCGGCACGCCCCGCCGGGTTGCAACGTTGAGCAGGACACATGCTGCCACTATGATCCTGGACACTACTGGGGGCGCATATAGCAGCTCGCCCACCAGAGCGGTCAAGGGAGTGAAAACGTGATTTGAGCACTCCGAATGTGTGCTCCACTATGCCCCGGGTTGCAATATGGGCTGTGTTGTATCTTACCTCGGGTGGTGTGGTGGGGTTCCGTATTGGCGTCATCATGTAGGTGTTCAGAGGCTAGGCACTGTCCCCTGGGGAGGTGATAATGGTTGTCATTAGTTGGGTTTTCCCATTTCTCAGTGTCTGATATGCATGCATGTGCAGAGGCATTTGGACTCACCAATGAGCCATGTGTCGCCATGCCTCCCAGCTTCCAGGTCCCAGTTTAGGGGTGACATTTGGAATATGAAACTATCATGGCTGGACCCCGGATAGTTGGCATATACTGAAGTGATGATTCCCTTGGCATCACATACAACCTGCACGTTGATGGAATGCCAGTGCCTGCGGTTTCGATAGATGTGCTCAGTGGCTCTGGGAGGACATAGAGCCACATGGGAGCAATCAATGGCACCTAGCACTTTGGGGAAGTGTGCCACCCGTAAAAGTCCTGGACGACGGCCTGCCTTTCTGCAGGTGTTCTGGGCATGTATATGTGCCTGCAGACTGAAGGGCTTGCAGTCATGATCGCCAACACCTGGTGTAGGCAACGTGACTGCGTAGGCTGTGAGGCACCCCCAACTATGGCACTTGTCCGCTGAAATGACCCAGTAGCCAAGAAATGCAGTACATTGAGCACCTTTTCCAAGGGGCTCAGTGCTTGGGAGCACAGGGTGGGTGATGTGTGGTCATCCTCCCACTCAGTAACCAGTTCTAGGATGATATGGGGTGGAAACCTGTACCTCCCATAGACCTGGTCATCAGGCATCCCAAAAAGGCTGGCCCTGGGAAAAAAAATGCGGGGCCTGGCTATCCTCCTCCTGCAGTGTCCCACGACCACTGCTGCGAGGAACAGTATATTCATCGTAGCGTATGAGCCTGTTTGTTGTTTGCGCACACTTTTATGCTGCGCCGGGCCGCTTACGCCTGCTTCCTGCTGGCGTACGTGTTTCCGGATTAGCGTGTCTTTTTTGGCGCACGGGTTTCCCCTGTTCGATTCCATGAATACGTGTTGTTAGTGCGCGTGTGGGAGTTGCGAGCATTTAGCTGCAGTACTTGCCCTGTAACGCCGACATTTTCACGCATTGTTCCCCATTCCGCGTGTTACGCCCGGTGTTCTTCCCCCTTTTGTTGTGTACGCTACACGTTGTGCGCTTTTGCTGTGCGCGTTGCGCACCGCGTTTAGTGACGTGTGCGCCCGTGTGCGCCACCCACGGATTTGGTGCACATCCCAGGGTTTACATGCGCAGCGCATTCCATGAATCGAGGAACGGCTGCATGCGCGGCTTTAGCACGCATGCGCTGCGATTTTCACGCTTGCGCTCCACTTTTCAGCGCACATTAATTCCATGAATTACCCTGAAAATTGTGATTCTAGGAGTGCCCCCAACACCCCGTTACCGTTTTATTTATTTTCATTTTTTTTTCATTTATATAACGCAAACCACCCCATGGGGATCACAGCGCTGAGGATAACAAAACTACATGGCAAGAGCAGGAGAGTAAAGAGTTAATGTAAGAGGAAAGTTTTACCCTGCTTCGGAAGTTCATAAGATGCACCGACCTGCGGATTTCCTCAGCAAGATGACTCCAGATTCTCTCCACTGAGACTGGAAGGCCTTGATAGTACTTTCTAATACTCGAGGACACAAGACTCTGTTGCCAGCTATAGCTAATCTTATTCCCTGTACCTTAAACTGCATAAAAGCCATAAGAAAATAATTATGTTGTCGTTTACTGCATGTTCCTTTAAGCAAATGGCAAATTATCTGACTTTTATCATTCTTTTTTCCCCTCTTTTTTTCTTTCCACTTATAAATAAGTTTAGCGAGGGCAAAGTCAACTTTATAGCGATGTGCAGGATTCTAATCAGTTGGTACTAGAAAGAAAAAGAAAATGGGACCAATGCCAATTCAGTGGCAGATCATAAAAGTAAAGATTACAGCAATTAAATGGTGCCTATAATCTCAAGTTAACACAGCAAAGAAGCTACATGATATGTTATCTGAACGCTAAAAAGTGACTGTACTCTACGTCATGAAGTTAAACGTGTCAATGGGCCTCATTCCAAGTAGGGTGGCCCGGAAATAAGTGTGCCGGTAGCAACGTACCGACACCCTTTCCGGACCACCATACTACAACTATGCCGGTTGGGGCCACGGATCCCCCAGCAGGCCTGACCTGCCGGGTCTTCGGCATGATTGTCACAGAAGCACCAGCACCGTTAAGAACAGTGCTGGTGCTTCTGTTTCCGGCACCACTTGTGATATCCTGGTGGCACCGGGATATCAGGCCGTGGCACCGGTGTTCCAGGGTTTGCAGCAAGATGAAAAAATTGCCCTAATCTTTATTTCTTGGCCATCGTAGTCCCTTTCTCAAAGACTTCGGAATCAAATGCTGTAATTTTAAGGATTTCAATAATAAAGACACATTTGAAGGATGATTCATAGGCAGCCAAATACTTGCAAATCAAAGTGAACCTCTAAGATTACATAAAATATATATCTAGTTTCAACTTCACACAGGTTTCTTTCTTCTCCTTATTCATCTTAAGACGTTTCTTTGGTCTAAATGCTAAAGAAATGTTGAGTTGGGAGCTCTGGTTGATTAGTGATGTAGTCAATGCAAAAGAGCCTTGGATTGTTTCTGTACAGACTGGGCCGGTTAAACTACCGGTCCATTTTTGAGCCAATACCTTACAGGATTCTGAATCAAAAAGATTGAACCCGGCAGGCATCCATATTGTTTACGAGATTCTAAAAGGAAACTCTTACATCAAGCAGACACTTGAGTAGTTATACTGTATAAAGGAAAGGCAGAGTGTTTCCTTTGGAATGAATCAATCTGTTTATGAATATCATTCAAGACAAATTAACAAGGGGGGTCCTGGGAGTCCCTCTGCCAGACATTGGTCCTGGTTACGAGAGACTTACCCAGAGTCTTTAGCTCACTATCTTTCACAGAGAAGAAATATCCCAAACATATCAGTCTTTCTCCTGCCCTGGGGCAGTCCAGCACCAAAATGCTAGGCAATTCGCCTCTGAACAAGAGTACCAACAGCATCCCCAGACACGTGTTTCCGTCTGGTTGGACCTCATCAGTAGGGAGGAGCTGTGCCTCTCTAAGAGTAGTGAGCAAGGGGTCCACGTCTGGATTCCCCTAGTAACTTAGGGTGAGACCCAAAGTTACTTAAATATGCAAATTAAAAGGGGGGTCCTGGGAGTCCCTCTGCCAGACATTAGTCCTATTTATGAGAGACTCAACCAGAGTCTTTAGCTCACTATCTTTCACAGAGAAGAAATATCCTAAACATATCAGTCTTTGTCCTGCCCTGGGGCAGTCCAGCACCGAAATGCTAGGCAATTCTCCTCTGAACAAGAGTACCAACAGCATCCCCAGATACCGTGTTTCGGTCTGGTTGGACCTCATCAGTAGGGAGGAGCTGTGCCTCTCTAAGAGTAGCATTGCCTAGCATTTCGGTGCTGGACTGCCCCAGGGCAGGACAAAGACTGATATGTTTAGGATATTTCTTCTCTGTGAAAGATAGTGAGCTAAAGACTCTGAGTAAGGCTCTTGTAACCAGGACTCATGTCTGGCAGAGAGTCTCCCAGGACCCCCCCTTGTTATTTGTATCATTCAAGACAGACCAGCATTTATATATATTTGAGGAGTACTTTCTCAAGTTACATACCATACGCTAACTACATAAATTTCAGGCAGTCATCATCTATTTATAACGGCTTAATTAAGTTGAGGGAACTGAATATCATTTTACGAAGAGGCATAATATATTTTTGGAGAATGCTCAAAAATATAAAACCATTTCTGCACATACATTATGAATTTGTGTTACACAAAACAGTGCTTAAATGGGGCTGAATTTATAAAGGTAATAATAAACAACGGAAAAATAATGAATGCCAAGGTTTAGTCGATACTCAGCATGTAAATGAGTGACAGTTAACGACTTAGGCCAGCATTAAGAGTTTGGAACCAAAGTGGAAGGCTCAGATATAGATGTGGCCCAAAGGGGAGAAATGGGAGGCCAGTAGGTGTCAGCGCTGACGGAACTTCAATGGAACGAGCCGAATGCACCTTCTTCCATTTTTATGTCCATTACCCCGATGTTCTCTGAGGGATAGGCAGCGCGCCTTCTTGGAATTAATTGTCCTTACTTAGTTCACATGTAGGATACAACAATTAAGACAGACCAGCACACATTTTTCCCGATGTTTTGGTAAAGGAGTTTGTCTTTCATGGTGTTATGTTGGGGGCATTTATAACCTGCACTGCTGCCATTTGCATGATGTAATGGCACTCTGGGGATTTCAAAAAGAGAGGAATGGGTTAGATTAATGAGCAGGGAGAGAAAATACAAGATAGATTTCCTGTTGTGTTGGTGTGCAGACCGGAAATATCCGAAGCTCTGCTTGTGGGTCTGTTTCTAGGTGTGCTGTGTGGAGATGGAGATATTTGTGTGCAGAGGGGTGTCTCCCGTGCCCTGCACTCGCCTGAAAAGTGATATGTAATTTGATTGTTGAGGTGTAACATTCTGTTGTTTGATGGTTATTCAATTGCTGTGTGCAAGTGGTTCAGTTGGCACACATACAGTGTTTTTGAGAATAACGTTTGAACAATGTTAGTGTGAGTGGTTAGTGGAGGGGATCCGTGGACAACGTGGAGCATGCATCCTGTGTGGCTGTCTCACTAATGCTGCCCTTCGGGTAAGGTACTTGTGATGCACTGAGGCAACTTGAAGTAAGCAGGTATTTCTGGGAGTGGACAGTGTGCAGTTATGAACCTCGGAATTTGTCAGTGCAGTAAAACGTCCAGTATTCCAAAATACTGGATCCCTTACCACTACCGTCATACAAATGTCTCTTTATTCTCACTCGGTAACATCCTAATTTAATACACAACTACTCCTGTGTTCCCATCCTTTTTGCAAGCCTTCACCCTCTCCTGCCTAACACTGAAATAACTGTGACGAATCGCGGGAATTCGTCCCTTCTCCCCAAGCGGGAGGCCCCCCTGTGAGGCTAGGGAGGTGAGGCAAGTGGGACCTCACCAGAAGCGACTCCACCTTTGCGGACAAAGGCTCCCGTTCCTGTGAGGAACTTCCAAAAGAACACATCAATTTCACCTCTTCAGACATAACCTATAAAGATTTCTGTGAAAAAAATAACAGTATGGGCTTTTGTAAAACGGAAACTGTGAATATTCCTTTGACTAAGAAAACCCTAGTAACTGAGACGAGGAGGATCACCTGTGGTGGAGAAGAGAAGCCATGGGAGACAGAGAAAGGAATACGAAGCTACGGCAGGGAAGTCCCACTGCTGCGTAGCATATAAAAGGGGAGGAGCCTAGAGACGAACGAAGGAAGCCTGCGAGTTAAGAAGCAGCTAGCAGGCCGGCACTTTGCAGAGGCTGGACACTGAGTGTCCTGAACTGGGGAGAGAGCAGAAACCAAAGAGAGACGTGCTGCATTGCATTATGATGAGAAAGAGAGAAGAGAAGTCAGACGCGCTGCATGCTAGAAGCAAGAAGTTAACAAGCCTGAGAGTGGTGACGTGACCACAAGAAGCGTGTGGTGGACCAGGGGTCCTGTAAATAATGCTGAGACCGAATAATCAATATGGAACAAGCCGATAACTGAAAGACCAGAGTGCCTTCGACTACAGTGACACAGAAAAAGAGACTCTGAGGAAACAGCAGAAGCCAACCTGACAAGACGAAGAGAAAACCAGGAGAGAACCAACAATCTGGTGACATTATCCCTACCAGCCAAAGGTAACAGGGAAAACATGCGACACAAGAGTGTGACAGAGAAACATTATAGGAATGCTCATACTTGTCTCAGTGTAGATAAAGGGACTATAATATTGAAACCCAGTGAAGCAGATGAGAATCATTATTAGAACTCTCATATTCGTCCCAGTACAGATAAACAGACTATAATATTAAAATCCAGTGAATCAGATGCGACTCATTATTGGAAAACTTATACCCATCCCAGTCAAAGAGAGAAACTGATCACACTAATACCCAGACAAGGGAATGAATATCAGTATTGTAGTGACCATACTCGTAGCAGCTAACAGACTAAATAAAGAAGAGATGCAAAGAATATGCAAATCATAATAGTGGGAATGCCATCGTTAATCACCTCAGCATCCATTTCCCCACATTCCTTTATATCTTGCTTTGTCAGCTGGATTAACCTGCATGTCTTGCAATGCTCGCTCGAGTGGCCGTGAGAGTGACACTGGGGGTGCCATTGATTATGCTGTTGACAGGTTGGTGCACTTGTCTGGTCTAATTCAATAATGCAATGGGTTTTCCGGGGCTACAGGACTAGTCTTTACTCCTAGGGCCCGCCTGCAGCAATGGGTACCTCAGGTGCTTCAAGATTGTGGGCATGCAGTTCATAAAAGACATCCGTCTCAATTCAACAGCCTGAACCAAAGTATGCCCAATATTCATGGAACATAACTTTGCAATACTTGTTGGCCTAATCTATTGTATGGTACCCATTGATTTTCTCGAGTCCTTTGGTCAGCCCATATTCTCTTTCAATCTGGCTGTATCCGCTTGAATACCACCTACATTAAAAAAGATGTTCTCCCATTGTTTCTACCTGGCCCCCATGCCAATGGTAAACTCTGATCAGCACCAATCCTTAAGCACCTGACAAAAGTACTGCTGCCCTGTCAGCCTGCATTTAATTGCTCAACTCCAAGGACCACTGCAACCATGAGGAACGATAGCCAGACTTCTACCTCCCTGATGCCCTTGCAAGAAGGGTAAAAACATCCCCCAGAGCATAGAAACTCCCACCAGGTGGTCTTTGAGGAACTGGTGCTTCAAAGGCAGCCCTGACATAACAGAGCTAATCCCACTCCAGGGTCCTGACTGCTGGAGTCCCTTTGAAGTCAGCAGGCATGGGAAGGGGGCAGAGTTAGAGTAGGCAGAGCGGCGAAATCGGCTGAGAGACGTGTCCCACCATCTCAGTTTCTGTTAGGGCGTTCTTCCTTTTCCTCTGGCCTCAATTTCCTGCAAGCAGGGTACTCTGGGTGATATGCCATAAGGCAAAGGGCACTTGTTACCACAACCTGCATTAGACACTTTACAGTAGGCTTACTTTGAACCAGTGACAATTTGCCTTTAAAAGGAGAGGGGCACCCCCCCATTCTTTGATTCATCTTTGGTCTCTTACATGGACAACAAGGGTTCACTGGACTTCTGTGGGAGTTCAGCCTGCTCTAAAATCCTCTGCTATAGAGGTGAAGACAAAAGGCATCCAAGGCAGAGGAAAGCTCTGTCTCCTAAACATCCCCTTGGAACCATGGGTGGGGCATTCCAATTGCATCAACACCCCATTGCTGGCTGAACTGGGACCATGCTCCTGTTCACTAGAGGTGCAGGATCCCCTGAAGGTGCCAGCCATGCTTACTGGAGTGGGAGTACAGAACAGAAGGACTCACCATGTCCTGTAGGTCCTGGATTGGAACTCCCAGCAACCCAGAATTCCAAAAACAGATAGAATCCTGTTTTGCCACCTTAAGATGCCTTGAAGCTGCCACAGAACCCGCAGTGCTGCTTTTGGCATGCTAAGAAAACATTGAACTGCTTGATGCATCCCGAATCATCCAGACACAAGCACGACACATTGCAACAGACTGTCTTCAGCAACCCGACAGCAGGCTTGATCTTCATGGGAGCATCTGGTCTCGCTGTCAACTCCAACACTGCCTGAAACATTGAAAGACATTGGGGGTCATTCCGACCCTGGCGGTAGGGGGTTAACAGCACCGGTAAGGATGCCGGTGCCATTAACCCATACCGCCCTATTACGAGGTCCCTTAGCGGGTCCCACCAGGACCGGCTGGATTTACCAGCCTTTCTTAGCGGGACCCGTTAAGGGACCATGGAACTAATAACAGGCCCACAATTTGCGGGCCTGTTATTAGCTCCTTGCCCATTCCCATTGAGCCCTATGGGGGCTCAAATGGGAATGGGGAATGGTTTTCAAAATGGGTATTTACCGGATCCGCGTAGGTCGGAATGTCCCGATAAATCCCCATTCTGACAACACGGACCCGGACCCGACTTTGGAGGCAGCCATGGTGCTAATGGCACCATGGCTGCCTCCAAACTCAGAAGGAGGCCCTATGCCTCAAGTCCCAACCACAGCCACAATGGCGCGACTGTTCATCAACCATATTTTCATTTGTCATGGCCTTCCAGACACTATCATCTAATCCGGGGTCTGCAATACACGTCCAGATATTGGAAACCCATGTGTTCTGCATTAAACATTGAGAGCTTTGAGCTCCGGTTACCACCCGCAAACCAATGGTCAGACTGAAGGGCTGAATCAGTCATTGGAAGGATATCTACACTGTTTTGTTTCGGCCACTCATGACGACTGGGCTACTCTCCTACCACTAGAAGAATTTGCTTACAGCAATGCAGATCATACATCATTAGTACTAGTCCTTTTTTTTGCTCATATGGCTATCATCCTGACTGTTTTCCTTCCCGCTCTCGTTCTAATGCCAATTTCCCTGATGTTGCGGCTCTCCTGTCAGATGTTCAACAAGGTCATATACTGGCACTGCCATCCCTTCAGGCTGCCCAGGATCAATGTAAATGGGTGGCTGAGACAGAACTACGGCCCCTACTATTAAACCGGGGGACAAGGTATGGTTATCCGCACAATTCCTTCTGAAACATCTGGTTCCCTCCAAGTTGTCACCTAGGTTCTTTGAACCTTTTGGGATCTTGGATATGAGAGGTCTGCTGCTTTTCAGATACAGCTACCACCCACCTGGTCTTGTTTGCATCTTGTCTTTCATATTTCCCAATTGAAGCCAGATGTCCCTGATCGGTTTCATTGGGGCGTTCTTGTCCGTCCACCTCCGGTTGTCACCCCCTCCGGAATGGAATAGGAGGTTTTGGGGATTTGTGATTCTCGATACTTTTGTGGCCACCTACAATACTTCATTGACTGGAAGGGGTATTCTCCAGCTGATCGCTCGTGGGAACTGGCTTCTATGGTGCATGCCCCGCGCTTGATCAGATGCTTCCACCGACTTAATCCCAGCAAGCCAGACTTTTCATCCCTTGGGAGGGGTCATACTCTCATATCCAGGTTCTGCCGTTATTCCTTCCTGCACCGTTGGAGGCGGAATTGTGCTTTTGTTTCAAGTCCATCCAACATGGTGCCCAATGCTGCGTGCATCGGACTAGTTCCACTATTGATGAAGAGGGTCACGTGATTGCAACAGCCTCAACGCCAATGAAACACACTGTTAATATGCGGGAGAGACAGGAGAGATGGCGCGTTGCTACTGTGCTTTCAACGCTCATAAATTCGCTACTCTAGCTGACGTACTGCTTTACTTATCTATCTATCCCTTCTGACCTTCTTGTGTTCCGCTACTTTTCATCCTTCACGCAGGATTTCTTCGCCCACGCTCACATGCAGAACACCCTCCCCTTCGGTTCTCAAGTCCTTAGCTCCCGGCATCCAGGTATCATATCAGCTGTATTGAACGGACTCTATCCAGTTCATGTACGTAAGAGCCTGACCACACTTGCTCTTTCTACAGCTGCCTCAACTTGCACCGGATAACGACCTAGCATCCTGACGAGACTGCAGCTGCCCGAGAAACCATCTTTGTGGAACAGAAGACTATGGTTTTCTCCCCCTTGAGGGTTTCCCTGAGGTCTCTGTTCTTTCTCTTCTTGTTTTAGAGATTGACAGAGATTTCTGAGAGGTTCTTAATAACCACGGTGTACTGCTGAACCTTCTCAGGTTAGTGCATTGTGCATGATTCCGTTGGCTATCGCTATATCATTGACAGAGAGTAACGCCTAAATATCACAACAATTAAACAAATTCAGCAGTTAGTAACAGTTGTTCAGAGTCTGATACAAGAGGTACAAACCTTAAATCAAGAAAATATTACTCTACGACAGCAGATGCTAAGGCCACCCAGCGCAGACGAGTTACCGCCTGGACCTCTATCGAGCGGTAAATATACGCTGCTGCCAGAGAAACCATCTTCGTGGAACGGAAGACCAGGGTTTTGTCCCGCTTGAGGGTTTCCCGGAGGTATCTGTTCTTTCTCTCCTTGTCTTAGAGATTGACAGAGATTTTGGAGAGGTTATTAATAACCATGGTGTACTGCTGAACCTTCTCAGGTTAGTTTATTGTGAATGATTTCGTTGTCTATCACTATATCATTGACAGTGTATCCCGCAGAAGAATGAGGTGGTTTACTTTATTACAAGGGCATTGGTTTGTTGTGGCGCACATCAGTGGTAAAGAGAATGTTGTAGCAGATGTTCTTTCCAGGAACATTTATACTAGCACAGGATGTGGTAAGGATTGCAGCACCGAGACTGAATTTGAAGGAGAAATCTTTTGAACCTGTGAATCTTCTACTGCTGAGAGTGACTGGAAGGAAGATGAAATTAGAGATAGTCAATTACATACTGTGAAAGAGTTGTATTGAAAGATTGGCTTGCATGGAGTCATGAAGATGGCCTTGGAGTGTTCCATAGGGTCAGGGATGAACTCAGTATGGAGGAAGATCACTTGTTTGAAGTCTTATCGCATTGTTCCTCCACAAGATGTTAGAGGCATATTGGTTGAACTAGGACATATCTAAGACAAAAAGATGCCTAAGGGCTATTGGTGGCCCAACCGCGACAGTGATGTTGAGAAAGCAATAAATGACAGCTCTGTGTGTAAAGAATCTGATAAGGTGCTTAAGTGCAGTGTACAGCCATTGAGACCCATAGAATTTCCAGTAATACCATGGGAATTTGTGGCAATGGACCTATTAGTGGGACTCAAGGAGTGAGAAAATATATTATTGTCCTCATGGATATGTATTCCAAGTGGGTAGAGGAGGATATTGTCAGTGAAGCTGACTCCAGGGCAGTGGTTTATTTTTCTGATCAAGTGTTTCAACGAGAAGGTTTTCATAAGAAACTACTTACTGATAATGGAGTACAGTTAACTTCCCGTAAACTGAAGATGTTTTGATCAAATATAGGTGTTCTTCACCACAGATAAGCACTGTTCCATCTGGTAACCAGTGGAATGGTTGAGAGGTTTAATGGCACTATGCTGCAGGGTATAAAGGTATATGTATGAGTGAGAGAGTAGGTTAAAAAGTGGGAGGAAGAAGTGGAAAAAAGAGTGAATGCTTGCAGACTATCTCCACAAGCTACCCCACAGGGTTGGTGCCATTTGAAGTACTCAGAAGGAGAAAACCTTTCTTTCCAGCTTGGCTACGCAGATCAGGTTTGGAGTGTGATGAACAAGAATGAGAGAAAATATAAACTACAAGAATATGATGTTCAAAAGAAAGTTGGACTCACCCAGGCTTCTGAGGTGACAGAGTGTGGGTACGGAAGGCAGGCATAATACCCCAAAAAGAAAGCACATTTGAAGGTGATGTGGTCATAAAGAAGGAACCTGGGGATGCTGTCTTATTAGAAGATGGCAGAACATGTAAAAAAGCAGGATTGCAAGAAAGTAAGGATGTTTTCTTTGTTTACAGGAAAAAGGGGAGTGGTGTTATATCCTGCTTAAGGTCAGGTTTTTAAACGCTGTATTCCTGTATCTAATTGCTGTGGTTATATATAGAGACATTTGACAAGGAAAGTCAGATTACGGCATGGGGCTTCAAACAACAAGCCTACCGCAAAAAGGTTATTGAGCGAGCATATATCAAAGCATAAATATGCATATGATTGCATATGATTGTACCACATACCATCATCCAATTCTTAAGACCACCATAGAAATCACCAGTAAAATCATGTGTGAATCAGATTTCGTTGTATATGTGTTAAGATACACTTGCAACAAATGGTATGTTGGAAGTCTGTTTGTTTGTTTATTTATTTATTGTGCGCGCCGGACCCAAGGGTATCAGGGCGCAGGCAATAAGAATATGTATCAGCTTAGTTACAGAGGTTGCAGAACATAATAAAAACAGTATCCTCAAAGTTACAAAGGTTGAGAATCAAAGCAGGTATGGTGGAAACACACTTGTAGACATCAAATCATGGATAGCAGGCATACTGGGTGACTATCATGACTATTGTCTAGCATACATTAGAGGATGCAAAGATACATGCAAACAATCAAATATTTGTACAAGAGGAGGAAGTGTAGGAAGGAGATATTACTTGTCTTTCTCTATGAGCCATTTGATTAGGTTCTGCCTGAATTATGTAAAAGTTTGGTCTGATCTTAGTGTATGTGGTAGAGAGTTCCACAGTTGTGCAGCCCTGACTGGGAAGGTGGAACCGCCAATGGTGGATAATTTGAAACGTGGCACTTGAAGGCAATTAGAGTGGACTGTTCTTGAGGGTCTAATTGTGGTTTTTCTGATGAATCGTTCTGTTAGGTAGCGAGGGGCTTTCTTGTTTAAGCATTTGTGGATGAGGGAAGCAATTTTAAGATTGATTTTTTCTTGGGTGGATGGCCATTTATGTTTCCTTCTTATTTCGGATATGTGTTCTCTTCTTGGAATACTTCGAGCTGCTCTAAGCGCATTATTTTGGAGTACCTGTATTTTATTGATGATGTGTTTGTTCGCCCCTATCTATAAGGCATTACAATAATCAAGTTTTGATAAGATGTGGGCTCTAGATAAGATCAGGCAACTGTTAGCTGATAGGAATTGTTTCCCAGCTCGTATTAATTTGCATGTGTATGCTGTGGACAAAGCCAGGAAATTAACCTGTTTGGTGAATGATAGGGTTGAGTCTAATAAAAGCCTAGGGTTTTTACTTCTATGGCGACATTAATGATATTCCCATCGATGATGTAAGATGAATAGTCATGACTGAGTTTGGTGATGTGAGATACAGTGCCTAGGATGATGAGCTCTGTTTTGTCATCGTTCAGGCACAAGCCGTGATTGGCCATCCATGCCTGAACGATGCTATAAACTCTGTTCACCAAAGCCAGATCCTCCTCATAATCCCCAGTGAGTGGTAGGAGGATCTGGGTATCATCTGCATAATTAGTGTAGGTGATACCCAGATGGTCAAAATCATCAAAGAGTGGCTTGGTGAAGATGTTGTAGAGCGTTGGAGAGACACATGATCCCTGGGGCACTCCGCACGTAATGGGTATAGGGTCTGCTGCTGCCGATGGAGAGAAGACCCTCATAGTCCTGTCATTGAGGAATGACTGTATCCATGCTATAGCTTCTTGCGAGAAGTGGGCTGCTGAGTCCAGGTGACTGCATAAGACTTCATGGTGCACCAAGTCAAATACAGCCGAGAGGTCGAGTAAGAGGAGAAGTGCCAGTTTTCCCTCATCTCTAAGTGTGTCTATTTGGGCCTTCAAATCGATAAGTGCAGTCTCTGTGCCATGTTGTGGCCGGAAACCAGATTGGCGTGAGCCTAGAAGCAGGTTAAGCTCTAGGAAGTTTTGAATTTGGGTGTATGCTACCTTGTCTAAGACTTTTAATACGAAAGGCACAGTGGTGATGGGCCTGTAGTTGGTGGGTATATTAGGGTCTAATGTTTGTTCTTTCAGAAGTGGGAGTACCTAAGATTCTTTTAGATTGCAGGGGATGGTGCCAGTGGTGAAGGAGGCGTTAATGAGTTTGGTGATGAAGGGAGCTAGATCTCTGGCAGCGTCCTTGATCAGTTGAGGTGGGCATTGGTCACCTTTGCAGTTGGATGGTTTGAGAGCAAGAATTGTTTTCTCAACCTCAATAATTGAGACTTTGGAGAACTTAAATTGAGTATGGTCTTTGGGCTTGGGCAGAGGTATTTTATTGAGGGGAGTCTGAGCAGTTAGTAAGGCTTTCTTTTGAGCTATTTTGTTTTGGAGGTTGGTGACTTTGTTGACTAAAGGATGCTGGTTGTCCGAGCACCATGTTTTATCCTTGATAGAATCATCCTGCACTATGATGGGAGTGTCTAGTTCTTTTAAAATGGTGAGGCGCTCCTTCATGCTAGAGTTGGCTTGTGTGATTCTGTCGTTATAAGTTTCTTGTTTGGCCATGAGGATATCCTTTTTGATTGAGTAGAGATATTAATTAGATTAGTTTTATTTTCTGCTGAGGGATGTAGTTTCCATGCCGTTACACATCTTCTTTTCTCTAATCTAAGGTTTTTTAGGTGAGGTGCAAACAAGGAGTTAAGATGATTTTTAGGTTTGCTATTCCTAAATTTTACAGGGGCAATATTATCGAGAGCAGTAGTCATAGCGGTATTATATTCTTCAACTAATAGACTAGGGTCTGAATAGTCTGGTGGAGAATTAAGAGTGGGTAAGATATGGGGTAGAAGGTTGTCTGCTGTAATGTTTTTCTTATTTCTAGTTAATGTGAGGGGGCGGATGGTGGTGTTTGTACGGTGGGTCTTTTAGTATCTAGAGTAAAGGATATAAGGTGGTGGTCAGTCCAGATTTTTGGGGAGATGGAGGTGATGGAGACGTTACAATTGCGGTTAGCTACCCAGTGGAGAGTTCTCCATTTAATGTGCGTAGATCCATTCACTCTCTGTGTGAAGCCAAGTTCAGTCAGGATATTAGCTACTGAAGTGGCTTGGTGGTCAATGATATCATCAAATCCTAGGTTACAGTCTCCTAGCAATAAGGTTTGTGAGGTGTTTTTTAGATTCTCTGAGATGATGGTGGATATGTCTTCATTAAAGGTGCCGATAGGGCCTGGTGCTCTATATAAGAGATGTATGTTTAGAGTTTGGGAGTTGGCAGTAGGTAGTTTGATAGATAGTGATTTGTAGGATTTAAGATTGGGCGTAGAGGCTATTCTCATGGAGGAATTGGTTTTGGCAATGATCGCTATTCCTCCGCCACTTGAATCTGGTCTGTCCGCTCCAAGGGTGGTATAGTTGTCGGGTACTGCTAGGGTCAGTGCAGGGCCTGCTACTTCATGTAGCCAGGATTCAGTGATGGCAATGAAGTCGTAGTCATCTGCTAAAATGACCTCTACTATTTCTGTTGCGTGGCAACCAGGGACCTAGCATATATTAGGGCACTTTAAGGTCTGGTCCTGACTGTGGTATTTGGTGTGAATTGAGGGGGGCATGTGAGTTAGTAGTGGTCTTACTTCTTTTAGAATTATTCTTGGAGTTGGGTAGTGGGGTGGTCTTTGTTAGGTGATGTATTTTAGGGCAAATATGGTCTAGATTGAAACCATAACTGATGAGGGGTTCAAATATTTTGGGCAATCGTGCATGGCGTCTAAGGTTTCTCTGTGCTGTGTTGCAAGGGGTTTTTATAATAGGTAGCTCCGTCGGTGTACCTGCATTGTCTAAGGGCAGTTTAGGAGCCGTAGTGATATTGGCAAGAGCAGTGTTTACTTTATTAGAGGACCATGCCATAATAAGTAATACTAATGTGTTAATTAATGTGCCCAAGTAGGCTTGTGTCGCTAGGGTGCGGTGCATAATGTATTGTCATGATACTCATTCAGTAGTACAAGGTTATTTAGACAACGCTATTACGGCGAGGCACAAGAAGTGTGTGCAGGACTAATGCGTAGTGTAAGTTCAGGATGATGGGTTTAGCACACTGTGCTATAGTATACTCACAGTGTTCTGGGCAGTGCTACTGGCCGTCGGACCCTGCTGGCGAGTTGTAAGTTTAGTTCAACAGGAGGGCATTTGGCCCGTATACATAGAGTTCCTTGGGCTTGGTAGTAAAGGCAGTGGACAGGGACCGTGGATAGGGTACAGTTTAATCGTACAACATTCAATAAGCGGTGAGGCAGTATGGATGAGTAGCAGTGTGCCAGAACAATAATGCATACAGGACCACATACGGCTAGTAGGGCGGTAGAAGGGGCACTGTGTGAAATGAGCAGGTAGCAATAATGAGGTATGGGTTTTACAACACGTTAGGGCAATCAAAAACAAGGATGTGACATATCCCATGGCTAAACACTTTTGGGAAAAACACACTGGAAAATTGGAGGATTTTTCCTTTTTTGGACTACATAGAATTATAGTGGGACCTAGGGGAGGAGACAGGGAAAGGTTGTCATAACAACAAGAAACGAGATATATCATCGATTTTGAAATTAAGAACCCTGTGGTCATAATGTGGACGAAAGGCTATGTACCTTCTTAGGAGTGTAACAATGGGAAAATACATCATCTATCCACATTACGTCAGAAAGCTTGGTCACGCTCCCTAGTAGAACCCGGATATTTATGTATGCCAAAAGATTCCCGTATCCACCATGTGTCGAATAATCATATGAGATATAGACATTAGGGTGTAGAATAGACAAATGAAATCACAGTGTACTTATTGGTGAAAATGCTTTGTTAATTCTTATGGGTTTTGATACATTTTGCAACATTAAGATGTGAGCACGTTTCTTTTTCTTTTTGTAATCAATTATTTTCTTACTATGAGGTTATCAATTGATATACTTTTTAAGAGTTGTCCAACTTAGAAAGCATGAATAGACATAACATCAAATTCACAGGGCTAGTATCTGTAAATTGGTAACTCGAGCATCAGATGAACTAAGTGGTATAACTGCTGTTGACTCCATACGAAAAATGTATAGGGGCAGTGCAACATTTACAATTTATATTTTTACAGTCCGAATACGTTATAAAGCACTAAGCACTTTCCTATAAAGACATAATGCAATATCCATTTGGCTATTTTACACACATGCTAAAGTACTGAGCACTTTTACATGATACAATTAATCACATGCTTGAAGGGGCACTAAGCTGTTTACACTACACAGGGGAGTACAGAGTATTTAGAGAAAAAGACCAATACACTAAGCACTTTAATAGTCCAAATATGTGAAAAGGCATTTAGCACTGTATCTGATGAGACGTTATGTGTTTTATTATATGTGAGAGAGGCATTATGTATTTTTCCCAATTCACGTATGGGACTGGATTAAAGGATTTGGCACTTTACAAGAAGATGCACTAGGCACCTTATACTCAGCGAGAAAGGCTGAGCATTTAGGAAAAGACCTATACATAAAGTACTCTAATAGTCATACTATGTGAAAAAGCTTTCAGCACTTTATTTGAATAGGCATTATGCATTTTATTTATGAGAGAGAGTTATTATGTACCTAATACAATTTGGTATGGCACAGAATTTAAAGCACTTGGTTCTTTACAGGAAGAGACCTTATATCAGGGGTGTTGCTAGGTCTGGAAAAGATCAGGGGCTGATGTAATGTCAGGACTGGCTGGACTCGGGGCTAGCTAGCATTTTGGTTGTTGCACCTGAGCTTCTATCTGGGGCTACAACCAAAAGACCAGGGGCTATAGCCCCCTCAGCCGAGAAAGACCTATACATAAAGTACTCCAATAGTCATACTATGTGAAAAAGCTTTCAGCACTTTATTTGAATATGCATCATGCACTTTATTTTGTGTGAGAGAGGTACTATGTACTTAACACAATTTCGTATTGGGATCAAATTTAAGCACTTGCAACTTTTTAAGGAGAGACATTACGACCCCTATATTGAGTAAAAAAGGCACTAGGCACTTTATACCATACATTTGTGGACTGTATAAACATTAGAATCTATAGAGCCCGAAGGAGGGGTTAGTTAACAAGTACAAACTGGAAAAGCATAATGCGAACACTAACATCACTATGATAGTCCGGGAGCAATACGTGGAATGAACGCTATGTTTGGTATGCCAGCAAGCAATAGAAATACATGCCAATGTGCAAGATGTATCCCAGCTGCACTGCCCAGTGCGTGTGAATCTCTAATAACTAAATATTGCCCATATAGACACTATTCTATTAAATGATGGCAATAGTGCTTTAATACATGTGCCGATACAGTGTTCAGAATTATAACTGCAAACCGAACATGACCACAATAGCCAGTCAGTAACACATGGGACGAACGTAATGTTTGGAATACCAACATGCATTAGAAATACATGTAAAGTGCAAAATATATACCAGTTACAATGCCCAGTGTGTGTGCAACCTTAATAACAAAATATTGCAAATATAGACATTGTTCTAAAAAAATAATGGAAATAGTGCACTAATGTGTTTGATAATATGGTGTCTAAATATACAAATGCAGATTGATAACGTGTGCGGCATAATTGCTTTGAACGAATCGATTTCTGTCATAAACAGACGTTAAATTGCACAACTTATTACGGGGGAATTATTCAGCACAGAAAACGTAACACTAAGACCTAAAGACAGATATCATAGCCAATGGTCGATGGTCCGGAGAGAACAAGCAAAAACAAAGGACTAACTCTCCTTGGAGAAAAGGCGGACCCTTTTCAATGTCTATTGTGCAAAACATATGTGTGTATAAATCAGGTGGACCAATGAGGGCGAAACCATGTGACCAAGCAACTAGGTTGTTGCGAAACACGTAATTTTCTGCCTCTGCCTCCCGTTACTCGTTTGGAGCTAAACGGAAGAATTTTAACTTTGTTTATTTCTGATAAATAGGACATTTTAAATCCTATGTTGGGGATGCTGGTGTTTTGATGGGACACAGAACTGTGAGGGTAAAGATCTATTCTGACTATTCTGACTGTGAGTGCGACTCCGCTACACCTCTGTCTTCACACCAGTGAAATTTGTATATATAGGAATCGGCCAAAATGACCGAATCCAATTTACCTACCCCACCAAAAGACCTAAAATACATACCACCAGAAGTTCGAACTACAAAAAGTTTGAACCTTTTGTGGTACGTATATTTTGGTGGGGTAGGTGAAAAAAAAAGAAAAACTAAGGCTGCGGGTGTGTCCCCCGCAACACCCCGCTCACTATACTGCACAGTATAGTGAGCGGGGGTTGCGGGGGACACCGCCACAGCTGCACGACAGAAAAATAAAGAAAAGAAAGAAAAAAAGAAAAGAAGCTGCCAGGCCGGTATCCACCATTCCAGTCCCTGGAACAGAGGATGAACACACAATATTCCCATTAGCATAACACAAAATGCAAATGGAAATGTTGGAAAATCGTATTGAGTCTATGTACTTTAGTGAGAAATATAAAGTAGATGGAGTCTCTAAGTTTTTTTTTTAGTTTTATTTTTTAACTGTGAAAGGTGGTTCCTAAAGGTACATTTCTTTTGTTATTTTTGGATGTATGTCATCAATGACATTTGTGATGTCATCTTTGATGTCCTGGGTGTTAGTCTTAGCAGTGCACGGTGGTGGTGCGAGTTATGGTTGCTTAGCTTACCAAAACTGGCGATTTTCAGGGGGTTTTCGGTTTTACTTGTAACCCTTACGTCCCTTTAACAAAAGTTTTTCATTGAATTTCATAGGTTTTTATTAGTGCAATTTAACCATGACATCCCCTTAACAAAGTTTTTTCCTTAAATTTCACAGGTTTTTACTAGTCCAACTTAACCATAACGTCGCTTTAACAAAGTTTTTTCATTGAATTTCATAGGATTTTACTAGTCCAACTTAACCATAACGTCGCTTTAACAAAGTTTTTTCATTGAATTTCATAGGATTTTACTAGTCCAACTTAACCATAATGTCGCTTTAACAACGTTTTTTCAGTGAATTTCAAAGGTTTTTATTAGTGCAACTTAACCATAACGTCCCCTTAACAAAGTTTTTTCATTGACTATATATATATATATATATGAGTCAGGCCAATTAGTTCTTCATCAACAAGTTCTCCATTGATTATATGTACCAGGACTACTGACACCCTGCGCTCACCCACACATCACCGTGGAAAGGTGAAAGCATAATGCTCACCTGGAAACTCGGGCATCAGTGACTTTGGAAATCCCAGAGACATGCCTTCCAGGAATAAGGGGGAATATGGCGGACACCACATCATTTGGGCATCTAGAAGTATACCATGCACATGCCTAACAGATCATGGCTTGGTAGAGCTAGGCATGGAGCATGTGCAACAGTGAAGTGCTATAAAGGGAGTCCTCCTCCATGTTTAGCTCTGCAATGGGATCTGATCATGGTGTTCCGTGACTTTGCTATTGGGAGCTCTGGTCACTTCTCACTTGGCCTCACACAGGATTCTGTCTCATTTGTGGTTCCTTTCTGAGGACTCACCTGTGCATCATTGCCTGGCCACGGTTCAAATGCTCCGGACCCACCGCCCATTGGCCAGACCTTGCCTACATCACTTTAGCCGGAACTAGGAAGCTCTGCAGCTCTGTATTCTCCCATGGAGCAGTGACTACCTTCAGCGAGACACTTCTGGATCCAAGAAATGAACACTGTCTTCAAGGTCCTCCAGGAGGCCCACGTATTTCTGAATACTGCTCTGGTTACAGCTGCCTCCTCTTACGTACATGGTACTATTCAAGAGTACACTGGGTTATCAGTTCTGTTTATGGAAACATTGGGCATTGTGTTATTTCTCTACTTAGAAGAGCAACTAACAGTTTTACTGTTAGTGTTGTTTACATGTGACATCTTTGCACAGAAATAATCAGATGTTACTGAATCGATGTAATATAACTTTTTTGGACCAGGCTAGGGCTTGTTGCACAGATCAGCCATAGCAGCGTTTATGTTAATCAATCGGACTGGGAGGCAAGCTTGTGGTCAATCCCTGTACTTGTCAATCAAACCCACTATTGAACAATTTTTGGAGAACAATCAAACAGGTGTTTGCCCTGCGACAAGCACGAGGCTCTCCAACCGGCCAAATTGAAGCTCACGCAAAAGTCAACTTGGACATGAAAGCATACATTAAATACTACCTTGACAGGAGACAGTGACTGCAACATGCCCGACCCTGCAGCATAGTTTTCAAAGGACTTAAAGGTGTGATTAAGGGAGAATTAGTACAAAGTGGGGTCCCACACAATGTGAATGTGCTAATTAATCTGATGATCAGGATCGAAAAAAAAAGAGTGGCTGAGGAAATCCACAAATGTAATTCAAGAGCAGGACCTACATGTATTCAAGCCAGAGAGAGCTCCTAGAAACCCCTGCAGCTAGGGAGCACAAGTCCCCTTTCTCCTGAAGAGAGCTAAAAGGTCGGAGCAACCATGTCTTTATGCGGGATAATAAAGCAGGATTTTCTCTGAAATTGCCCTTCAAGGCCAGGACAGGGGAACGCAGAGGTCATCCTGAAAGGGTAAAATGGAGTGTGGGAATACCAAGGTAATCATTCCCCTTGTTGGCTGCATGTTTTCAAGTGCATCACATCTGTATCTTCCATTGCAGGTACAACTGGTTTGTGGATTGTTGATTTGAGCCTCTTCAATGTTGGGAAACCAGGGTAATAGGAAATATTATGAAATTACAAAACATTTTATATCTGAGGTCCCTGGACCAGTAAGTAAGGTGGAAATGACCATGTTAACTTCACATCAAACCACAGCCATTCGGGTAGAATATAAAGGACATTGGGAGATATTTAGCTTTTATTTTGTTGAGGCACCCCATTTCAAAGGCATCTTTCCTCTCCTTCCCCCAGAAGCTCACTGTCTCTAGAGCCCTGGTACTCTCTAAGCTGGACTACTGTAACAGCCTCTATCTTAATCTGCCCGCCTCTACTCTCCGCCCTTTGCAACTCATCCAGAACAGGACTGCAAGACTTATCCTTGGCCTCAAGCCCAGGGACCGTATCTCTCCAGGACTGAAATCACTACACTGGCTCCCAGTGACTGCGAGGATCAAGTTCAAAACCCTCTGTATTGTCCACAAGGCCGTCTGGGGCCTTGGGCCAAAATACCTTCAACTCTCTCTTCCTAAATATCTTCCTTCTCGAGCTCTTCGCTCATCCGCCTCCAACTCCCTCAGGGTCAGCCGCTTCTCCAAACAACGAGTTGGGGGCAGATCTCTTTCCACTGCAGGGGCCTCCCTCTGGAACAGTCTTCCTACCTCCCTGAAACTTGAGGAGAACCACCTCTGGTTCCGGAAGCACCTCAAAACCTTCCTCTTTGCCTCCGCTTTCTCTCCCCCTCTCCCCTGCTAATATTACTGAAACTGCACTGAATCTGCAAATGGGCCATTCACCGTTCTCGGCCCAGCCACTCTCTCCTGCACTGCCTCCACGGCAACCCCTGCACTACGGGACTGTGTCTGTATCCATACAGCCCCCCTTCCCAGCACTTGTCTGCACTTACCTCGCACTTGCCACCAGCTGGCCCTTGTTATTTATCCTGTATGCTGTATGCTAATAACCCTCTACTGCACTTTCCCCTCTCCCTTTCCCCCATACACTTTTCCCTTCCCCTCTACCCTTGCACTTGCGCGATCTGAATGACACGTGACCTAGTAAGATCGTTGTCTGTCTCCCCTTGTTCCCCCCCCTGCCTCGTCGCGCCTTGAAACACTTGTGTATAGGCGTGTTACAAATGCCTTATCATATCATATCATATCTTAAAACTACACTGGTTGGAATCATATTAATTCGAAATAGATTACATTGTCTTTCTTTTTTGCATTTTTTTTTCATTTCCCAAACATTTTAGTTTATTCGATTATTCTTACCATTGAATATTTTATTTTCACAATAACAAATAAGAACATAACATAGCGTTAATCAATTAAATATACACTTAGCCATTCAAAGCCAAAACATATTAAATAATTCATCACTAACTAGTTCTAAATAACAAATACAATAAAAAGAATAAAAGTGTATGAGGGAGGAAAGAGAAGAAGAAAAAGAAGAAAAGAAAAAGAGAGATAGTATTGAAGCCAAGAACCAAAATATTACATTTGAAATACATTTTTGTAGCAAACACAAAAATATCACACAACTATTGTATAAAATAATAAATAATCATACCCAACAGCAAGATTACATTGTCATTTCACTCACTGGTGTGTAGATTGCTGATTTCAGGGGAATGCAAACCATGGCAAGAAATTCCAGGAATATCAATCATATGAGGACGTGTTCAGTGAAGCCAAATCTGAGTGCATCCCCAATACAGGCCCCATGATTGCTCAATAGACGTGGAATTCAGGGCAGTCTTGTCACCATGCAAAGCGTGTGCACTAACTGAGGAGTAGAAGATCCTTGAGGAATATTTTGAGGAGTGTATTCTTCCATGGCAAAAACAGGACAGTTGTAGGGGAGTGTGTGAGTAGAGATGGGTAAGGCCACGTGCGCACTATCAAGGACTACCAAAATTCTGCATCCTTTACCAGAGGTATTGAGGTGTCTAGGGTTGAAAATCATGAAGTATGTCACTTGCATGATACATGGTTTGACCCTAGGCAGGTAATGCATATTGAAGGGAGACCCGAGCCAACACAACCACTGAGTCTCAGTCAGAGTATCAGCCCTGTTACCACCTTTGGAAACAGCCATCTCATCATGGATGAATCCAGCATTGAATTAGAACACAACCTGAGACAAACCCCTTGTTTGCTCCAAACGATGATTCAAAGTATAATATCAGCTTAAGCATCCGAGTCAGTGTTCGGGTGCATCAAACGTGCACCCCCAAGTCTGCCCTAACAACGCCTCAACTGTTACTCATCAGAGCAGCTCGTTAGAGCACAAGGAAGCTATGTTGCTGGAGTTTTTAAATAACTTGGCGACCCAGAATGGGTAGTATGGCTAAAAGAGCATGACGTAATCCATATGCAAGAAACATGGTTGGCCGATGAGAGCTGTTTTTCAAAATATTTCAGTGATTTTTATGTATTCTCAATTGCTGTAAAACATTTGGACTAGGTCGGCCAAGTGCAGGTATTGCTACCCTTATTCGTAAGAGTTTATGCTACAAAGCAGAGAGACATGACCAAGATAATAAAGAAAGCATAATCATTTTTTGGGATATTAACCAGAGTTTAGGCGAGAAACTCTATATTATAAAAATCTATATTCACACAAAGGGGGGGCATCTGGGAACTTGTTTAAAACTGGTGATATGCTTAGCAAGGTTTTATTGCAGGATAAAAATCTCAGCTGCTAGCTATTGGATGCTCTGAAGGTCAGATTACGGGTAAAGGAAGAACTTGACAGGATCAGGTTGCTCCGTCAAAAATGTGTGGAATTCCGGGGCGCAGCCCCTTTCTACCAAAACAAGATGCCAGAGGACGCCTGATCAACGATTTTATGAAACACGCCTGGCTGGTGGAGTTAAATGGAAGATGCCCTGGAGATAGCCCACCGAAACCCACATTTAGATCAGGGGTGCGGTCCACAGTGATAGAATATGGGCTGATAAACTACTTTGCATATATAAATATTCTTGACTTTAGGGTTGTTCATTGCCCGGAGGGTGATCATAACCCTTCGGTGGTTAAGTGGGAGATCCTAATAGATGGCACTGCTGAAATGGCAGGAAAGAATCAGTGCAAACCAAAACCAACTTTAACTAAGAATTGGATAGAAACAGTCTTAAATAGCCCAAATATTGGCCTTTTAAAATCAGTCATTCTTAACCCCAATACGGAAGACCTTAAAGTAATTGACCATTTTAAACTCCTAATGCAGGAAATAGCAAAGCCTCTTGATCAAAGGTAAATCGAAACAGCGAATATCCGAACCAGAAGGAGAGAGGATGCACCATGGTTCGATTCAGAGTGCAGGAAGGCAAAATGGAGATTAAGCGAAGAATCTAGGATTGGGCCTCTCCATGCCATGCAGGAGAACTCCATGTTCTAAAATTGGGTTATAAAAACGTATTTAAAAGGAAAAAAGCAGACCATATATAAAAACAATGGGATCACTTGGACCAAATGGTATGAGAAAATAACATACAGGGATTCTGGAGGCTGGTGGCTGAAGGGACAACATTGAGGGATGACAATGAAGCTAACGTAATCAAGCCTGAAGTATGGCGCTCCCATTTCTCAGGTATTTTATTTAGCTCATCAGAGGTTGGGATAGCCAGGACACGGCTGGGAGTGCCTGTTGCTGATTGTGAACAATTTGTAGAAGAAGAGATTATTTTTTCATTGGTGGTTGCTAATGGGGGAATGGTGCCGGACCCTTATGCAATTAAGGTTGAGGTCATCAAGTGGTTCTCTGCATGGTGGATCCCCACGTTGGCTAGAGTTTTTAATTTGACCATGCATTCTCAGCTACTGCCTGTTTCTTGGGAAAAGAGCTTAATCGTGCCGATCTTCAAAAAAGGCTCAAGTAGAGAGGCCCACTGTTACCGGGATATTTCTTTGCTTGATAGTACTAGCAAAATGTTTTCAAAATGTATATTGACAAGACTAGAAAAATGGGCAGAGATTAATAAAATGCTGCTCGAAAGCCAGGCAGTGTTCAGAAAAGGATATACTACATTGGATCACTGTTTCCTGCTCAACATGATCATTGAAAAATCTACTAAGATTAGTTTGGGATGTCTTTGTTGCTTTCCTGGATTTATTGAAAGCTTTTGATTCTCTAGATAGGGCAATTGTGTTGAAAAAACGAGACAGGCTAGGGGTTCCTGCAGGTTTACTTAAATTAATCCAACTTTCATACAGAGACACATGTGCGGTCTAAGATGCCCAGGCTTGGCAACCTATTCTAGGGAGTTCACTAACAACAAAGGGGTGAAGCAAGGATGTCCCTTGGCCCCATTATTGTTTATTTTGTTTCTATCTGACTTTGACCCATATAACTCATTAGCAAGGACTAACCCCCTGGCTATAAATGGGACAAAATATGGGGCATTAATGTACGCTGATGATATAGCTTTGCTTGACCTAACACACCGGGGTCTTCAAGAGTCTTTAAATTATGCAGCTGAGTTTTTTAAGGAGCATAATCTCAAATTGAACTTGGAAAACACAAAAATAGTTCAATTTGGCAACCTCAATAAGAAGTTTGTTTGGACAATAAATAATGTAAATATTGCAGTGGTCAAGACTTACAATTACTTAGGAATTCTGTTCCATCAGAGTGGCTCCTGTCCGACCATATCAAAAGGACGCTAAAACGAGTTCAAACAGCCCTTAGGGGGCTGACAGGTTTTTACTATAAGTATGGGGGCAAGAGATTGTTCATTGTTTAAGGTTTGTGGAAATTACAATACACACATATGTATTGTATTGGTGTGAAATATGGGGCCACACCAACTGCACAAGCTGGACATGGTGCAGAACGGATTCTTAAGGAATATAGTAGTGATTGGCTCTAGTGCACCAGGGGACACTTTACAAGCAGAACCTGCCGATAATGGCATAGCCGTTCTAGCGGAGCCTAGGTTTTGGGAATTTTATCTCAAAACCAATACATTTGATACCACAAACCCTATTAGGCGTAATGTAGCTCAGGAAATGCACTTGTCGCTAGCCCAAAAAAAATATGCATGGTACAAATTTGGTAATAGATTGATAAACAAGTGGGGCATTGATCCTAACCAAATTAGCTGCCTAGCCAAATTGAAGATATATTTTAGGGACAAGGCTATCAGACTCGAACATGTTAGCATGATCAACCGCATATCCTCTCTCTCATCGATGTGATTTTATGTTGCCTTGTGCCACAATGTCCATGAGACAGGTGCTGTAAACTCCCTGAAATCCCCAGAGCATAGAAAAATAATGTTAATGGTCTGATTAAAAATTCTACCATTGACAGCTAGAATGTCTTGGCTCGACGGCTGTAAAGAATGTTCCTGTACGACGGGACACAAGGAACATATATACCATTTTTTATTAATATGCCCCCTTCTGATTACCCTTAGAAGACATTGGGGGTCATTCCGAGTAGGGCGGTAAGGGTTAACGGTCACCGGTAACGAGACCGGTGCCGTTAAACCCTTACCGCCCTATTCCGAGTTCTCTTTGCGGGTTGGTACTTAACGCCTGCTTTTTGCAGGCGTTAAAAAACCAACTCGCAAAGGGACCTTGGAGCTAATTACGGCACCGTAATTTACGGTGCCGTAATTAGCGCCTTCCCCATTCCCATTGAGCCCTATGGGCCAAAAATGGGAATGGAAAAGGGCCCATGGTGAATGGGGAATTACCGCCCCGCCAACCTTGGAATGGGGCGGTAATTACGCCATTCACCATGGCGGAGTCGGAAAGATAACGGCGTCAACCAAGGCGCTAATAGCGCCGTGGTTAACGCCAGGGTCGGAATGAGGCCCAATGTTTTATAAACTATTTCGCTAAGTTTGGTATTCAGGATATTTCGAAAATGATGTCTCTATGTATTGGAATGATTTGAATTTTATATCTGATGTATGTACTTTTGTAAAGGAAGGACTCAAAATGTATGACCGACCATTTTTAAAATAAGGTTTATGATTTTAAATTGACATTTATATGCAATGTATTGATTTTTAATGACTGTTAATGGCTAACGCTGAATAAACAGTTTTTACTAATACTTTACCAAGAGTGCTATAATTTATTTATTTTATTTTATTTATTTGTAGTGCACGTAGACAAGGCCTGGAGGCATAAAAGCGCAAGGACGTGACCAAAAAACAGCAAACACACAATAGAACAGATGAACGGATTGGAAGTCTTCTCTGAACTTTTTTTGAATTTCTTTAGAATGCCTAGAGGAAAATGATAGACATAATTTAAGACTGATGGAAGAATGTGAATATCTTAATGCTGTTTCTAATGCACATGGTGCATTATAGATTTGCAGACAAAACGGATTATTGAAACAAGTTAATGCTAATCATTCTTGATGATATTTAGACCAATTCCGCCCCCGAAGGGGGACATGTCTCATCTAAAGATTGTGTTGCAAAAATTAAGAGCACTCACTTACAAATAAAGCTATCCAATTGCAGCTCCATGAGATCAGGACTGTTGTTTTAGGTCACATATTACTAGTAGATGGACATAGACCCTGTGAAGGTGAAAGCAATAAGAGATTGGCATTCTCCAAAAGACGTCCAATGGAAATCCCATGAATCCACAAAGCAACTCATGGAATTTGTTTCCTTCAATTGCTAATTTATTCAGGGGGTTTCAGAGAAGATGGCTCATAACAACAAATGTATCCAAAGCAACCAAAGATGTCAATGCATCATGGAAGCAGACAGAACAAATATTTTTCAGAGGCATCCATCTTGAAACTTCCTGACTTAAGCCGTGAGTTAATAGCAGAACGGGATGACTCGAATGAGGCTACTAGAGCAACAATATTGTAAGAGGCAAACTCAGTGTTGTATGGACACCAAGTCAAATGCTGATCCAAGCACTTAACTTCGGAAAGAACTATACAATTACAGAGAAGGAATTTCTGGTGTTATAATGATTTGAAGCACACCATTGATTTGAGCAACTCAGCTGGTTTATTGCTATTGATTTTTTCTCCTTTTAATGTTATCATATACCTGGAAGTAGAAACAATGAGGCAGAAACCTTGCTTAGGCCCCACAATCTCTACACACACTACAGCGAGGTGCTACAGACTCCACAAATGCTTTCAGCACAACGATAGGTAGTGTTTATGAAGACCACAGACATCCTGGCAGGGATTATGCCAAAGTAACTACAAACAGGTTTATCCAGAAAGACGAGTACGACGGGACTGAAAATACTGAACAGGCTCTGGTTTAAGGAACATTAAGTTGGTCCTGTTGGCTCTTGACAGGAAAGTCTTATGACTTTGAGGCACAAATTTGACAAGCCGACATGGAAGGGTAGATACTCCCCATTACTTGCATCAATGCTTTTGGTGGGCGATTATGAGACAATAATGCAATATGTTTTGACGTGTGCAAAGATAAAGGACGTAAATGGCTAGGAGAGTGGAAAATGCTTAGGGCTGTCATTTGAGGGTTGCCATGGGTAGAAGCTGTTACCCCTGGCTCCCCCTCTGAAACCCCTAGACCTGTCCTTGCTAACCCAGGGCCACTGGCCAAAGAGGCAGTGCCAAGAGCCGATATCTGTGTGGCACCTGAAAAAAAGGCATTTGTAAATGCAGCTAAATGTGCCACTGTTTTTTTCAACTGGGATCTCAATCTCGTTAGCTGGAGAAATAACAGGGATGCAGGAAAGAACATGAAGCTGCCATCAATAACAGGTTGGCAGTCCATTAGTGAAGAATGCCTGAATGGTTGGGTTCAGAAGCAGAGTTTTCTGTGTGCCTCATACCCAGTACTGTAGCAACAGGAAGGGTATGGGGCCTGGTCTAGCTAGCTGGGAATGGGTAAGAGCAGCCTGCAGTACTCAGTGGCAGCACAGCATGAACATGAATCTCATCAATGTTTCTCGCTGTCTGCTTCCCACATCCAGCGAGCCACTGGGCCTGTGATGAGAGGGACGTGCCCCAGTGGGTTCTGCCTCCAGTCCTGCCTGTGCACTGTGTGACCTGACCCAGATCTGCCAGACCTGCATCACAGGCACACTGTAGATTTATGCAAGGTGAGATCATTAATTCACATGAAGTTGCACTCTGCCTTTGAAGTAAAGCATCTGTTGCTTCCTCAAGCAAAAACATATGTATATTTGGAAGGATAGCGCAGGGAATAAGAGCATGGAGTGCAACATGGGTTAAGTTCCTGATCTAGTGCTTAGAATCTGGAGGAGGTTGACATTAAGCAGGATATAAAGGACCAAAGAAAATAATAAAATTAGCCTTTTCCAGGGGTGATTTCATGGAGCTGCTGCTGCTGTTTACATTTTAAAATTAAAAACATCATGCAATTACTGTGACCTGCAACGCATCATTCCCCTCTGTCACCCATCTTACAAAAATAACTGTGTTTTACTTACCAAATAAGCAAAACAGAAACATGATAGCTGGATGGTTTCAAATCATTCATAACCACTGGCACAACAGCTCTGGGCAACTCTCTATAAAATCGTTTTTCAGCCTGCCAAGCCACTACAGGAGGGGAAGGGCCATATGCAAATCAGGCTTCTTCCCACCCCAAAAGGGGCAGTCCAGGGCGATCTAGGTCATATCCCTTCTGCAGGAGACCACAAGCATCCCCAGACATGATTTAGCCTCTTTGGGCGTCATCACTGAGGAGTAGCCTAGGTCTGTAGGCTTTTCTAGCGGTGATGTCGTGGAGCTACTGCTGCTGTTTACATTTTAAAATAAAAAAAGCTTGCAATTACTGTGACCTGCAACACATTCTTCCCCTCTATTTCCCATCTAACAAAAAAACTGTGGGTTATTTACCAAATAAGCAAAACAGAAAGGTGATGGCTGGAAGGTTTCAAATAATTCATAACCACTGGCACAGCCATGGGCAACCCTCCAGATCATCGTTTTTCTGGTTGGGCTTGTGTTGGTCACTTGCTGTTTCCAGTCTGTGGCCAGACACTTGGCAGGCACTGGATATCTGCACTTTGAGGTTTAGGCTTCTTAGAGATGATCTGTCTGTTTACAATTTACCCTGAGTGATGTGCAATATTCCAGGCTGTCTGTTGGACATCTGCTTACATTCACAGTAATTTGGTAATATGGATCTATACACATTGATCTTAATGCTATATATGGTGATCCCTTGTTGTATGAAATGTATTTCATATCACATTGATATAATAAACCATATTTATTTTCTTAGTGTACTGAGGAGCAATGACATGTGATGCCACTTCCTGTTTTGTCAAGGGGCGAAAGGTCATGTGCCATCACTTCCTGTGATGTCACTTGGGGGTGGGGTGAAATGATATCCCTTCCTGTGAAGCCATCAGCAGTCAAGGGCCATGCGGTGTCAATTCCACTACCCCTGACATTTTGGTGAATTGACGTTTCTGAAAACGCTGTCCACTACCCACACCTGCACATCATGGCAAAGAACTTAACTGAAGCTTAGCAGAGACTTACTCAGATCTCAGGGAATCTCTTGTATGTGAGTGGGGATCGTTTTTCTGGTAAAGATAGCACACTTTATACCCTAATGAATTACCAAACTTTGTTTACCTGTGCACAACATTTGCAAAATTCACATTTCCGTGAATATATTAACACATGTTTTAATATAACATTTGTTATATATACTGCCTGCTTCTCATCACAGCTTATATGTGTACACCATCATCTTGTTAGACCAACATGTTTAATGAACACAATTTCCAAGGATTGTTAACAGTCAATGCCAAAAGAATACCTGTGTTTGGGGTACCAATTCACACCTCATCTAAAATATGAACACCCTAAGTACATCCGAAGTGGGCAGTGCCATTCATGCCAACACATGTTTGGGGCTCTGTACTCTATCAAGGCGGGCTCAATGCAACAAAAAAAGAAAAAAAGTAATTTATACTCTATACAAGAAAAATGAATAATAACAGCCTAATACAGTCTTATAATGGATAAAAATATCATAATAAATAACTGAGTGTGTCTCACTTAAATAACATTGTTGGAAAAATACATGTTAGCTATCGTATAAACAATTCTTGAGGAGGCATAAGTTGACTTGATAGTGGTAGGGCATAAAAGGGGGAATACATGTTTTGTCCAGGCTGACATTACTTCCAACTGCTTGTTCCAACTATTGTTTTGCAACAAAGGTGATTCTTAAAAGGCACAGCACCTAACACTATAAAAATAATGGCTTCATTTGTGCAAAGGTACATTTTAGCTTTGCTCAGAACATTTGGTTCGGAAATGTGTCATTTATACAAACAATCAACTACATATGTTGTCAGTAAGTTTAATTTCTAGTGTTGATAGAACAATATAATAGTGTTCTAATGTAGACACTCTGATCCCTTAGAATGGGTTACCAATGCTGTGATTCAATTAATTCAATACAACAAGCATGTTTTGCTGCAGCACTCTTGATCGTAACTGTAGTTAATCATTCCAATGCCTCAATGGGTTCACTACTTCACACAGTTGCTCCCCCAACTTACAATTGCGGGAAAACAGATTACAACAAATAGTTGCTTGAACTTCGACTCATGAGGGTATGTTCTACGTGCTCCCCCGTCCCCTGCACACTTCAATGCTGAAAACCAGCTAAACGTGTAATAACTGATTTATACCACTAGTTCAATGATCGATCCAATAATACAGTACAATTAAACAAATGACGGAAGGAAATGTATTAATTCCTTTTTCCTGCGCAGGACAAACCGTCTAGTTCGTGCTCGATGCGTTTCGGGGAAGAGACCCTTTCTTCAAGAGCAATTCATACTGAAAAGAAAGATCCAAACTTATATATAACAATTTCAACAGCTCCAATTTAAATATACATTCACCTTAACCATATTTCTATTGGATACATGTTAACCGTCACCCTCAATAGCATGCTCAGTGGCGTACAGGGATTACTAATGATATACCAGTGAACCAACAACCTGCGACCATGTAGTTGTCCAAGTACATATTTTGAGAAAACTTCATTTACTTGACCCCTCTCCAGTATTTTATTCTGGGCCCATGCACTCTATGGGTGAACCTCAGAGATTCCTGACAAGCAGGGACATACCTGGCCTCAGTCCCAAATGCTTAAAATCCAGAGCTGCGGTACTTTCTCAATTCTATAAAGTCCCAGAAACAGTGAGGAAGAGTAAACATCAAGATTGTGTCCATTATAATACTTCACAAAGATAAGCGTGTTGTTAAAAATTACTCACTTACCCTACCCGCTTATATTCAGGGAAATCTGAAACAAACACCTCCAATGCGTGTTGAAAGCCGTAAGTTCAATAACGTATCTGTCTGGACATCCTCTTAATCAACCCAATCTTCTACAGCACGGATGGGGACCGCTTCTACGGGATAGATATGCAATGCATATGTATTGTCAGATAAAAGTAATGCTCCAAAAGCATCACCCCAGCCTACACACCAAAGGTGGTGTTTAGTAATGGTCTAGCGTCTTCTTATATTTACCTAATGTGTGGAAAAATGCTCTCCCTTAGACAACCGCCTCGAGAACGGAGCGAAGAAAACCGTGTGGCGCAGATTCACTGTATACCAAAGGACCGCCAGGAAACTGGCGGCGAGCCACGTGAGCGACTTGGTAGTCACCCGTGCAAGCCTTTGCGTAGCACAGCCAAAATGTAATTATAGAGAGCCGAACACGGCGCCACCTTGAATGGCATCCAGGTGCTCTAAAATACAACCATACACATGGCTATCTTGTTATATGTACTGTAGGTAAATGTAACCCTACTCCCAAATATCTACGTATACATTCAACTGGTCGCATATTCCTTTACACTTAAACCACCACCGTTCTTGGTTCACTGTATATCTTACAATGTAAGCACAATCAATCAAATCATTCCTGTGCAACAAACCTTCCAGTTCTTTTACATTCAAGACCCAATGATCTTCTGTAAAACAATCCCATTCATGTCTAGTGAGTTGCCTAGATTGTAGAACAGTTTCTCAAAGTTCCAATATGACACACAACTGGTTAATGGGAAGTCATCATTAACACTACAGACATTATAACAAGTATTAGACAGTCCCAATGTTGTCAGTTACCTAGGATCAAGTCTGCTAACTGCTGTGTGTTACCTCAAGTTGTTAGTTTTTGCAATTAAAAAAACGTGTGCAGACATGGGTCTAGCTCACTACGAGTATGTGTTAGTATGCAAATCATGAAACTCTAAGAATGTTATTATAAAGTAACACTTCCCAACCATGCCACGGTAAGGAGAGCTTGACAGTAAGAATATCACAATTATTCTAGTTTTTGATGCTGGGCAAACATACCTGGCATCATTACAGTAAAGGATTGCAGCTGAGTGCTCAACATTCCCAGTGTCGCCATCGTTCAAATTTGTATGTTGTTAGGCAGAAATGCCTCAAATCATTACAGTGTAGAGAATCACAACCGACATATTCAGATGAAACAATTTAGACAGAATTCCTCATGTAACACTCTAGGTTGTACCGTATCTAATGAGTGTATCCAGAATATTTCTCTCTGTAATAGACGAGAGTTGAAGTCGCCCCCAGAATGTTTGACCACTTATAGCACCAACAATGTAATCTGGGCAATTGTATGGTTATATTCCTTAAAATGCCTAGTCACAGGAGACTTAGGGTAATTGCATCTCACATTCGATTTGTATTCTGTCCATCTTTCTTTAACCAGTCTTATCGTCTGGCCTACATACAGATGGCCGCATGGACATTAGATCGCATATATCACAACCGGTGTAAGGTAAGTAGAATAATCTTGAAGTGGGATCTTCTGAACCGTGTGCTGGTGAGAAATGGTTTTACCCTTCAAAATGTTATTGCAATGATTGCATGCAAGACAGGGGAATGTGCCCTTCTTTTGCATGCTTAGTACCATTTCTCTGTCCCTCAGAGGCCTCTCAGCTCATACCAATTTGTCTTTAACGTTTGCGCCCCTTTTGAAGGCCATCATAGGTGGTCTTGGGAACAGCATATGGAGTATTGGATCGTGCGTCAGCATGCTCCAATTCTTCTTGGTTATGTTACTGATTTGAAAGCTCTGTCTCAGAACTTCGATACAAACAGACGTGGGGTTTCACTTGTCTGCTGCTTGGGGCAAAGGAGAGTATTCTTTGCTATTAGTTCTGGTCTAGATCCGGCATCCTCCAGAACTTCCTCTGGATATCACGTTTTCTTAAACGTGTTCACCAACTCTACACATTCTCTGTCTAACCCTTCTGGATCTGAAATAATTCTTTTAAGTCTAAGAATCTGACTATAGGGAAGACTCTTCATCATGGCTTTTGCATGGAACCTTGAGTAATGTAACAAATTATTCACATCTGTGGGTTTGTGATAAACTGTAGTAGCTATGTAGCCATCCTTGAGAGAGAGGCTCACATCCAAAGATTTAATGTGGGCAAACCCACTTCTAAGGTAAATTTGATACGTGTATGTACCTGGTTCAAGTAGTC